>NC_073745.1:160389334-161746327 GCF_029784135.1 Toxorhynchites rutilus septentrionalis | reverse complement strand
ATATATATATATATATATATATATATATATATATATATATATATATATATATATATATATATATATATATATATATATAGATAGATGAGGGAAATCGATAAATTTTAAATTACTTCGAAACACAATCTCAGTTCATGATTTTGTCAAACACGTGGAAAAAAGATGTTTCCATCACATAGAACACATATTCATTACTGAATAGTCGATTTTCATTAGAAGCTTAATTTCAGAAACGCACTCTGGTCATATATAAAATCATTTTTCTTCGAATTTTCCAATTTTTATGCCGTAACACCACTCCTTAAAGTGGATTGTATATTGTGTACAACTTTGAGCTCAATCGGTTCCTTACTTTTCGAGTTTTTGACGCGTACACAAACGACAGAACATTTATATATATATATATATATATATATATATATATATATATATATATATATATATATATATATATATAGAAATTCAATAACATGCTCGATTTGGTATAAAAATCTCAAAATTTGATGCGTTGAGCCCAGCGTCGGTCCCTGGCGTTAAGCTTTTTGGTGGGAGGGTGCTGACTGACTGGGACTGACAGTTGTAGAATGATAAAACAAGAATAAGTATGGTTTGTTTTCGAGTGTTTCACAAAGTGTGACTATTTTCTAGTCGAATTGATGTGCAGATGCTCTTGATGCGCGCTGAATGGGAGCGCAGCACAAAAGAGTTGGGGTTTAACGTGTTAAAATCTAAATACTAAAAATTAAAAAAAAACAAAAATAAAAATAATTAAAATTGTAAAAATCTAAGAATAAAAAATTAAAATCTGAAAATCAGAAAAGTTTAAAATTTAAATATTTAAAAATTCTTAAATTTAAAACACAAAACAAAAAAAAAATTTAAAATTTTTAAAAATTTTAAAAATTAAAAAAAAAAATTAGTTTAAGATTTTAGAATCACATCACTTACCACAGTGAATCCAGATTTTTTCTCAACCATTCCCACTAACAACTATCCCTTCCATGAGAAACGCTAGGGAACTACGGTATAGAGGCGACCCTTCTGGCTTTCGGGCATTCTTTCCCTTTCTCTGGTGACTGTAAGGACGTGGCCGACATCGTTATTGACCATTCAAAGCTCGAATCACCGAAAATTGCACAACGAGAATTATTTGCTAGTCCCAAGCGTCATTCTGTGTGTTCTTTGTGCAATTTGGTTGGTTCAGGTCAATTACGGAGCGCAACTACGAATTGTACAGTCTAGCCAAGCTCAAGCTCAATATCAGTGTCGGTCCCCGTCCCACAACATATTTATTGTAATAAAAGAAAATAGGCAGAAATTCTACTATAATATAAGAATACATTGTAAAACATACGAAAACAAACCATGTTATTTTTTATTTCCTTATTTTGTAACTGTCAGTCCCAGCGATCAACTATTTTCTAACGAAAAGCTCTAGAGACTGACACTGGGCTCAACGTGTTAACCGAAGCAGTGCAATATCCTCTCGCAAGGATACTGCCAGCTTCTACCAGCAACTACAATCAGTTGAACAACAGAACATAAATTCTCAGTCGAATCAGACGGATTTGTTTGCCATACTCCCCCACATTAGACTGGTCAGGAAATGAACATGAAGCTTTTTTCAATGTAGATTATCGCATCACAGGACGCACAGTATTAGGCACTATGGAAGACTCCTATCCGTCTGACACAGTTGTGCTCCATCCTAAGTCCAACTACCTGTCTCCAAGTCGTCCTGGTCCTGTGTTCAGTTCGGGAAATGGAGTCTTTCCAATCTGCCCTCTCTGACAAGTAGACTTATGAAACGTTTATATTCTACGTTCAAAATCCTTCATGCCGCAGCTTCTTCAACTCTGAATCAATGCAAAACAGCAATGCAAGGCTGCCCGACCCTCGTTATTACTTTGTGCTCCCTGATTTGCAGAGTGTTCATCACCTGGGGCGCGGACCGTTCAATACTACGTATATAATAATCTGAACCCCCAGCACAGTCCAGCATTCTCTGCCTACGTTCAACAGCCGTCCCAGCCCTGTGCTTGGGTCAGACGAAAGAGTCTTCCAGCCTGTAGTATCAGGAAAGTATCCATTGTTATCATCTCATTCTCCACATAATGGATCTTCACGTTACAGCGACCAAGTACCGTGTAACCATAACGTATCAGAACTCCTGGAAGACTCATCTATTAATAGTATGTAGAAGGCATCAACACTTCCGAAGTACAATAGAGATCGGCTTGTTCAGACGCTTGTTACGACATTTATGCATTCACGGAAACATGGTTAAAAAGCAGCACACTCTCTAGACAAATATTCGACACAGAGTTTACAGTTGATCGCACTGATCGGTCACGAGCAAGGATGGAAAACAAGGGAGCATGATGTGATTTACGATTAATCGCAAACTGCACAGATCGCAATCTGTGCAAACTGCGACTAACTATTAATCCTCACCCATCATAACCAAATGATTTTCTCTCGGTAACTCTGAGTTGACCAAAGCATTGCTAGACTGAAACTAGTTCGAATAATTGAGTTACTCTCCGTCCTCGTTTTGTTTACAACTCCTAACAAGAATATGCTCCATGGGAATGAGTGTCTCTATGACGTACGCTTTACGATTCTCGCTCTCTCGTCCGGGCGTTCAATTTTCCTTTCCGAGTGCGTTTACTTCGATGAAACTGGCTAAAATAAAAAAAAGTGCGCTACAGCAGATAGGACGACTTTAATGTTTAATGTTTCACAGAGGATTTCTCAGATGGTGTTTAAATTATTCTACAAGAGACTAGCAACAATAATCCCCCTCAAATCACTAATTTTATGAGTTAATGTAAATGCGTTATTGGCCAAGGCTATTACGACATCGAACACGTGGTCTTGCGAGATATATTTTTCCGCCAGCCCAAATACAGACCTCTTTTTTTCGGGCCTGAGTAAACTGGTGGCTAGAAAAGACCTTGATTTCCTTGAATTAATCAAAAAACATAAATTAGCGCAAATATGTTAACATGTGTTTTTTTTGTGTAAGCACGTAAATATTTGCTCATAAAAATTTTGGATAACAAATGGATAATGATTCTCTGCTATCACAAAGCTGAGAAATTTTTTGACGTTTTGTTTTACTATTGATTCATTAAAAAAAAAGGTTTATTTTTAAATGTTTTCTTATCCTGAGACTGGCTCACCATATTGCACTGCTACTAAAACCGTAGGCTAACTTCAAGGATATTTTTTATTCATTTTCGGCGAATAATCAATAGAGTGCCGTGTTATGAAACATCTGAATAATAGCAAAAACAATATTACGATCATAAGGTGTTGGACAGGTTATTCCAGACGACATTGCAATATATTCCATCTGATCATCTTTAGAAAGGTTAATGACCTTCAAAGGATAAATTTATCTTGGGCACATTGAATTTATGTTCATGACTTCCAGTCGGGTGTTTATCAGCTCTGATAATAATTGTGTGGTCCTCACAAAGCATTTATTCCAATGCCGTCATTTCACTGAAATTCTTCGCATACCGTTTGATGATAAGGTAGGATGTTGATAATCATTTGCTGCGATACCTATTGTTCCAACAGTATTCATTCGACAAAATGAAGACTGAATACCTGAAATTAACCTGATTCAACCATGCAAATCTGCGGTCAAAGCAGTATGTACACAACAAGATGCACATGCAACAAGTTTGAAGGGATATAAAAAAACATTAGTCGTTCGATAAATCTGTTGCCACATATGTCGGAAGTCCACGATATATGAACAACATACGTCCATACTAATTCATTACATTTATTCGCAACGAAGAACGTAACCACACAGAATTGAATTAATCAAATATGTGATCCGTTTTATCTACAAAATGCAAAAAGGGTTTGAAATTCAATCGAATTCGAAAGGTGTTTCGTGAAGTCACTAATTGAATTACTATTGGAAGAATTATTTGGAGAGAACTGTGAATGTTCAGAATTATTGGTATCTAAAAAACGATTTTGGGCGGGATGAGATTCGCCCAAATCTGCTGGTAATAAAATTAATCAATTGCATCCATTACCCGTCTGCTGTCCATCGGGCGGGAGACGACAGAAAAATAAAATCGACACGAGACTGAGTCAGCCACTCACTGCGGACAATGCAATAGAGAATTAAAAATCCCTCGACGAGTGTCGTAAGATTTCAGTTGATCGTCTCTTGTTACACTTTCCGATCAAGAACTCATCATCCACTCTATGGAATGGGATTAACCGTTTGTGGCTTGCACTCACGATAAAACTTGAGTAGTAGAAGTAATGCTTCGAGAGTGCAAGCAGTGGGGATTCCTCTTTCATATTGCTTTTTTGAGATCTTGGTAGCTCACCGTTCCAAGTATTCTCTCTGTGTACATATGAAGAATAAAAGAGCATCGCCTGCTGGGGGTGATTTAAAAATATCCGACTAGAGGGATATACTTATTCATTGATCGTTGAATGTGATTTTTTACCATCCCTGGCCACTTGTGAAGCGTTGCGCGCACTACCCACCTCTACAAGTAACTCTAAAATTGTATAAGAATTTTCCTTTTCGGAACACTACAGAAAGCATCTCATACGACTTTTGGAAAGTGGACTTCGTTGAAATGATCGCTTTTTCGAAACACAAAATGGGATGATGAAATGCGGGATTGTGTCGTGAATGATATATTCACAAATATTGTTGGTTAACCTGTTCGTTACAAAGAAAATTCTACCAATTTATCCTCCATGGTACAACAATGGTTTGAAACGTAAAAAATTCTCTGAACAGGCTGATTTGAAAAAAGTATTGCAAACAGCGAACAGAAGAACCAAGGAAGCATTACACACGAATCAATAAACAGTATAAGGAACTTAGCATCTCTATCGCAATCATCAGCATCGCCTTCAAGACAAGCTCAAAACTAATCCCAAAAGTTTCTGGAATCACGTGAAAGATCAACGTATGAAATCTGGCCTGCCTTCTACGATGTTCAACGGAGATCGGAAAATATCCACCGTTGATGGAATCACCGGTCTTTTCACGGCCGGTCATCGCTTGAAAAACTCCACCGGCATTGGTGCTGATGGAACTCCTGCCTCGGTGATTAAAAACTGTATTGACACTTGCAGTCAGTGTTGACCCTTTTTCATCTGGACCGAAAACCTGTACTATCAAAAATATTCATTGTAAAAAAATATGTTTAGCATGAAAAAATACTCGTTTTTTGATATTGTGCTAACGTAAGAACAAATTGTACGTATGACGTACGTAATAATATTTTTGAGCTGCCGCCTCAATGTTTAACCAAATCTTTTAATCATAAAATTTCGTCTATCGTGTAGTTGATGAACCGATTTCAAAGCTTATTCCTGTATATATTATCAATAGGGTTATATACAGGAAAACATCGCTTGACGGTTTCTGAGGAGTGAGGCATAGTGGACCGTTATTTATTTGTAGGCATCCAATTTTTGTCGCCCAAACCTACACAATTTTACTCTTAAGGTATGAAATTCGTTTTCCAGTACTTTTGAATTATCATCTTAGAACCCTGGAAACGCTTCTAATTCAACGCTGGAAAAGAGAGCAGAACAACAACATGCATGAAGCACAAATATGTTCTTCACATCAAGTATCACAGATACGTTTCGTTTTATTTTCATTCGTGCCAAAAGATGCATCTCTAGTGATTTCAAGTACAATACAGAATCTGTACTAGTTGCGTGTACACAGCCGACAGTCGAATTACGACGTTGGCGAGTGGGCTGTACTATTGGGATGCCTGCAAATGACGTCTTTTTCAATGTAATCGATCCCATTGTCACTTTACCACAGAACACCTCTCGACTGTAGTGACAGCTTGTAAAATCACCAAATAATCAGCTGAAACGAACTTAAATTTGCTGGAAACGTCTCCTCTAGCAGTGACCTTATAGAATTTCAGACAGGGGTTGCTTGCAGGCACAGAAATTACGAAAATCTTCTCGCATATTAATTTTCCAGATTGTCCTTTTTTAAAGTTGTGTTTGTGTCGATTTCATAGTCCGAGAGTACCGGGTTTGCGTGAATTATCTCAATCTCAATACATTCAGCTTCCGATCGTATATCCCACTAAGACGCGTCCTCTAATCGATCCGAACAACAGCTGCACGCTTACGAAAACGTTTCAGCACCTGATTGGTCACTCTGAAAAGTTTTTTTTTTATTGTAGAATCATTTAACGATAATTGTTTAATGATTCATTCTTGTGCTCGCAGAATAATACTTTGCTCGAGATAAGCGGAGCTGTCATCCTTAGTGGAGAAAGTTTTGCTACTGACGAGCGAAACCAAATCACATATGAAATTCCATTCCGACATTTACTTAATAACTTAATATAATTTATTGAATAACTTGATATTCCCCAAATAATTTTTTGGTGCACAACCTTAACACCTGCTTCACCATAGCGTCAGTTCAATGCATTGATGACAGAAAACAAACAATGTTAACTGCTTGGAAAAAGGCTGAATATTTGCCTCAGCAGAGATTCATTACTAATACCCTAGCGTAAATATTTCCCTCCCGCTATCTTCCCTCCTTGTTTATATTTATCATTAGGACTGCATAATTTGCAACACAAAATAATCGTCAATTATAGCATTGAAAATTGGCGATTGTTGCATCGTTACAGGTCCAATGCACACGGGAGCAGATACAAATGAGGTTTCAGCGTAGCGAAGATGCATTATATTTTACGTACGGGTTATGAAGCACGCACGTATGCACACAAATATCCATATATCGATGGCTTGAAGCAACTAAATATACACACATTTATCTCCGTTCTGCGATCTTCTCAACAGAAGCCCTCCCTGTTAATATTGTCAGTCTAAATTAGCTTAGCTATCATCCTTTGTCGAGAGAGTTTTCCTACCGTCATGCGAAACCAAATCACTGACAAAATTCCAGAACATTTATTTTCTTGGTGAGCTGACGATAGCCTAGCTTGATGATTCCCCACACAATTGTGTAGTTCAGAACATTAATGCAATGGCGTCAGTTTGATGCAATGATTGCAATGCCAGATATTTCAGCGAGTGAGTTATTTGGTCGCGTCTACAGCTCAATCCGAAACGAAGACATGTGATGACGCAAAACAAGGAAAAATAAGCGATATTCATTGCTTCGAATACAGAACGATACTGAAAGTTTCCCTTCCTTCCTTGCTTGAGACTTTAAACTTCTTCAGTTCATTTGTCTCTGACCTTCAAAAAGGCCCTTGGAAAACATTACTTTATCCATCATATTACTCCTCCATCCCCATTGCCTTGAGAAAGGTATTCGATTCCTCGCCGCCCAGCTCGTCCAGCAACGATGTTGTTCAGTCGATTTCTTCACGAAGAATGAAAGTTTGCCTCAGCGAGATCCGCTGTTTATACTCTTGGCAAATATTCCCCTTCGTTCCTCTTCTTCTCATTTGCTCACTTTACATCTTACGATTTCCCCTTCATTGCTCGTCGATAAGTTGCTCGTTATTGACAGCTCTGTTCGGGAAAGCACACAAATGGACAGAACAAATGTATGAGAAAATGGGAATATGGCAAAAACAGTTATTAACATTCACTTTATTTCATAAAAACGTGGCCTGTTTTCTGATTTGGTTCCCTTAATGAAAGACGTAGTTCTACGTCAATAACACATTGAAAATGAAAATGTGTGTTCTACTAGGACCATGCGTCGGCTTATCCGACACTTTTCAAGCTGTCTTAATCTAGTCCAGAATCCAAGTATTAACACGTTAAGCCCCACGTGGGTCCCTCGACATATTTCGGTCGGGGCTTAACGTGTTAAATCATGGTACCCTTTTCGAAATAGCTGGTAAGAGAATATTTTCACTACCAACAAACGTTACTTATGAAATGTGGTAGGTAAACAGGAGGAGTTTACATTGAAGCGGATAATAAGTAAATATGTACGAAATCAAAACATAATGCTTCACAAAGTTAATCTCAATATAAGGCAGGCTCATCCCGTAACAGCTGATGAATGATAGAATGATGGCATTTGAATAAGCTTCTTTTTCAAGAACTACATTCGAATTAATATCATAAAAATTGTGAGGATACGCCAAATAAATGGTATTTTATAACCAACTATATATACCGATAAATATTCCATTAGTGAGACAGTTTGCCAACAGAAAGGGCATTCTGGTATCGTATATTGTCTAATTTATTTTCACCTTGTACCTAATGCACGAATATTATGCCTAAATTTAACATTGCTAATAGAGTAACATATCGACTTTCCACATCGGATATTTCACCATAATTATGTTTGAATCGTGAATCTTCGTATTGAGATGAAAACTAAATCATAGCAGCTTAGCTCAGATGTAGTATTTTCAAAAAAAAACTATGTATAACTTACTAATGTTAAATTCATACCTTCTGTTTGTCCGTTTCGCCAACCCGAGAGCGCTCCATTCAATGTTGATTTCCAGGGCAATTAATCTGGGTAGATATAATGTGCATAGCTCTATATGGAACAGTATTAAAAATTCATCAGAGTAAGAGCTTAAAATAATACTACTGTAGAGTTTCTTTCGCTCGTTTCATCTTCTCATTTGTAACTATTCTCCCTGCAGTAAGCCTATTTTTTGTCATACTGATATTCTGATTTTTATTATCCATTTCATAACATCATATTCAAAAATATTCTCATGTTTCTGTCCTGTTTTATGGTGAAGACATATAACATATGGTTGTCATCAAGCTGTGCAGCTGGTTTCGTCACCAGTCAGAAAATTGAATTGAATTGAATTACCAAACTAAACCTAATTTTGCGAAGGAATCAAACAAAGAAATGGAAAAAAAAATCATAAAGAGCTATTCGATTTTTTTGCGTGAGCGTTCAATCTGAAATATTCTGTATTATTTTTTTTAGATTATTAGGATTATAATCCCTAATGTGCATGAACAAGTCTAACAGTGAATGATGGAGAGCTTTTCTCAGCCGACAAAAACATCGAATCTAGGATAATGGTAACCACTCGACCCAGAAAGCCCCATTTATCGGTTCATAATTGAAAAGTTCTTAGATGCGATGATTAGATACTGTGATTATCTGAAATTCACAACGATACGAGCAAGCGCTCAACTCATTACATTGGTAATATCCAAAGAAGTTGAGTAATTCCATGTCGGTTAACTCGTGCAGCAGCTGGTGGCTCTCCGTCTGGCCCGAAAGTTAGTTCGGAAATCTTTCAATCGTGGAAAACATCAATAGTTGTGTGCTAAACGAAACTTGATTTATTCCAGTGGCAATAAAAGGGTTCGGATGTCCCTCAACCAGTCCAAACAGCATTAATCGTTCGCAAACACTAACGAGCCGTGAGATTACTTCCAGTTTTGCTTTCTGTGCCCTGCCGGATGTGCCACGTGGGATATTAGATTTGCCTCAGACTTGATTGCCGGCACCCCGTTGTTGTCAATTCATGCGCACGTAGTTCTCTGTCAGATATCGTAAAGAATTTATACGATTTATCTCAAACGAACCATCCGAACCAATCCGTAAAGTTTATCAATGCTGAAAGTTTTGATTTTGTTGTGTTCTCGACCAATAGAGGACTGCCGAAAAGGATTGTAAATGCTACGGACGTTGTTGGAATTTTGTGAGTTACGTTTTGTACAAAAATAGTCTTGCTACCGATAAATGTTCCTCGATCACTTTAATCATGTTAATTACAATTGATTTGATCAATTTGATTAGTTTTCCCATCTTTCACCGAAGAACTGAAAATCAAACGTCAAAATCAAAATAGAGGAATCATTCCAATGCACATAATTATTCCTGAGTATGCAACTTTGTCAAAAACAAATTGTAACATTTCATTATCTTCGACAACCGAAAGTATGGTGTGGAGACGATCTGGCGTAGTGGTAACATCCATACCTCTCACGCTAAAGGTAACGAGTTCAATTCTCACTCCCGACATTCTTCCAAAAATGGAAGTAAAAGTGACGAACCAGCCAAAATGTGTTGAAAGTCACTATAATGGAGAAAAAAAACCGGAAATGATACATTGATGCAATATCCGGAAGGTTTTCGAGTTGCCGTATATGTGAAACTTTTGTCTTGAGGAGAGCGTGGAGGTATAATTATTTTTAAAAAATCATTACGAGCATTACGTGAGGGGAAAAGCAAACACGGACTCAAACACATGGGTCCCACCTACCAAATGTATTTCTACCCTTAGAAGTTCTTAAAGGTTCGAATTATATGGGTAAAAGTACATTTGTCGAAATAGCATTCCAGTGCTAACTCTTTTTTTCCAACATTCGAAGAGGTTGGTCATCCCTAAACACATTACAACAGTTTCAGAAATCTTCAATTTTCCCAGTTTCTTGCAATCGGGTAACGTAATCAAACGTAGTCGCTTCCAAGCAATAGAGAAAACGTAAAAGTAGTCGCTTCCAAGCAATAGAGAAAACGTAAAAATCGTGACCCACAAAGATTCCTAACACCATTCCATCCACAAAACACGACCCAACCGAGTTTGTTCTTAATTTAAATCTAATGCCCGCATAACAGCCGCGTTTCCTTCTTTATGCAAGTTAGTACACGTATTTCAGACAGACATGGGTTGCAGCAAGCAAAAATGGAACCAAATTTTGCCAGAACCGGATGATACGAGTCGTGTCGGTACCATCCTCCTCCGCTCACAAGGTATCTGTGTATGTGCACAGTATTGCAAACCGTTTATAGCGCTTGAGCAGCATGGTATGGGTGAGAGAAACTGAAAAAAATGGAAATGGAAAAACGTAGTCCAGGGAATAAAAACTAACTTGTAATTAAAAAAGTTGAAAAATATATTCATCGCGCTACCGGGTGACCAGCGTATGTTTTCTGTTTAAACGCGGAGCAACGAGAGGGGATGAACAAGATGAGTATGCGAAGCGTGAAAAGAAGCTGCTGGAACCAACAGCTAGTGTGTTACTTATAGCCGAGAAACGCCAGTGCAATTGAGGCCAGAGCCATCCTTCCACCACCAGCAGCTCCAGCAGCTCCAGCAGCAGCACAGAATGGTCGTTCCAGAAATAAAGGAAGTTTGCTGGAGAGGAAACGCGCATACACTGACTCTCGTCGGGCGAAGAGCCGAGCGGCAGCAAAAGATGACTGACCGAGAAAGTCCGCACTGGGGTCAGCGAGAAATGAAGTCTTTAGGGCAGAATTTTTGAGAAGATTGTGTTGAAGCTACATTATTAATATGGACATAAAAGGACTATTTGATACTTGGGTTGCTTCCTTTTGTGAGAGAAAATAAGTAGAACGGTATTTATTCATTCGAGGTGTTCCTGAGGAGGAAAAAGTCGCAAAAATGCGAAAATATACGTACAATTTTTGGTCTTAGCTAATTATTACAAAATTGCTTCGTTTGGAATTGGATTACAGATGTTAAGATGCTAATGCATTTTACTTTAACAAAAAGAGAACATTGTGAATTGATTGCATCCAGTTCGTTTTATTTTACACAGAATTGCTTTCGAAGCAGTATTCACTTAATTGGAGTAGCACGACGCTGTCCGATAGGTGCATTTCTCGGAGAAGGGCTTTCCTCGGAACTTGCTAATTATTAACATCACAACCACTTTTCCCATATATTATGAACATTTCCGCGTTGCGGAGAACGTGTTTGGTTGGCTGCCCTCGGAATCGTGCGCTCCAGACGGAAGGCTGAGAAAAAGTGGCAATTATTTCAGGAACTCGGCGAAGTGGCAGAAAATAGCAACTAACTTTTGCATGTTTGTCGTGTTCGTGCTTAATGTACAAAATAAATCTCATCCCATGCGTGACTTGCGGCCGAACCAATTTAATATCTTAATTCAGTAGCAAATCATACAGTATCAGGAGTAACTTTCATTCAAATTAATCTTTAATCGTTGTGTGATTTACCGTGATTCAATGTTTATAACAATTTATAACAAACTTGCAGAAAAAAGTGCTTGAGTGACAATCATATTCGTGTCATCACCGGAATTATAGATTCGTTCATTCCTGTTTCGCTGTATATTGGAACAAAATTATGACCAACATTTTGACATGGGACTGCTAACAAGCATATATGGAGAGTAAAATGAAAATCTGAACACAGAACAGTGGAGGCGATCTGGCGTAGTGGTAACATCCATACCTCTCACGCAGAGATCACGAGTTCAATTCTCACTCCCGACATTCTTCCAAAAATGGAAGTAAAAGTGACGAACCTGCCAAAATGTGTTGAAAGTCACTATAACAGAAAAAAAATTAACACAGAACATGAGGAAGAAAATGAAAGATTACGAATTCTTATAACTCGAACATTCTTTAATAGATCGCAACGATGTTTGCATAAAACGATAGGAAATATTTCTACGCATCTATCACAATGAATGAACTTGTATTTTTATTGATACAAAAAATTGAATATTTGTAAAATATCAAGCATTATCTGAACGCCCTAAATCCCACGTTTTGACATATCAAATTAACACCAATCACCTGGTCTTTTTTGAAAAAATATTACATCTGCAGAAAATTCGAATTCTGCTCACGTTATTATTGGTTGTATTAGTTTTTTATTGTTTTTTCATAGTCTCGGGACCAAAGGCGCTATATATTTTTTTTAATTTTTTTTTTTCTGGAAAGCTGAGGATTTTGGATGAGGATAACATATGTCGAAACCAGAGAGGCGTTTTTTTCGTTTTTAAGTTACGATTTTTCAAGATTTTTTTAATTTTTCAAGTTTAACCGAAAATCCGAGTTTTTCACTTTTTTTTTTTTTTCCAAAAATGACTTCGTTCAAAAATGTATTACTTTTGAACTACTTGACCGATTCAGATGATCAATATATCAAATTAAAGCCAATTAGCTAGCCTTTTTTGAAAATAAAACACATTTGCCAATTAATTGAATTCTAGTCGCATACAGCCAGTCTAATCGCATAGAAACATTCAACGAAAACTGAAAACATGTTAACTTAGAAAAATCGTGACTTAAAAACGAAATATAACAAATCTCTGATTTTTGGATATCTTAAGTAAAAAAAAAACCTCAGCTTTCCAGAAAAGAATACAAAAAATATATATAGCGCCTTTGGTGCCTGTTCGCTTTCCAATATGTCCTGACATGTTTGTCTTCCGCGCTAAGCGGAAAGTTTTGAAATTATGACGCGAACAAAGCAGAAACACATGCCCCGCCCGCTCGACATCACCACCAACCAATGCAACGAGAGAGAAAGAGAGAAAAACACCTTGTATATAGAGAAAGTGTGTACCTTAGTCTTAATTAGCCTTAAGCCTTAGGCTTAAGTTTAATTCCATTCTCACTCCAATTCCAACCACCATTGAATAAAGACCATCCGTGTATTTGAACCCTGTGAATAAAACTATATAAAGCCAAACCATTAGCTAGTTTTTAATCAGCAGAACATCATCCTGATTCCACCGGAGAACCAGCAACCATCCAGAAGGAAGTGCCAAAAAGTGATACAGTCCACTTGTGATCGAGCTGGTTCTGTTAACGTGCTTGTGGAACCAATCCGTTTTTTCGAAGGACATGAAAGTGTGCTAGTGTCCTTCCACAAGTGCATTTTAGATATGTTTGAAGAATTACATCGTTAAACTCTTTGATAATGATTTGATGGCTCTGAAAAGGGCCGTTTTGTTTGGTTGTTGGGTATTGTTTGTTCACTCAACCAGTGTTTACCAAGTGGTGATGACAGAAAGATGGTAAACAGTCGTTGGATGGTGCGTATCAGATAAAAGTTACCGAAGTGGAACGAGATATGATGAAAACCGCCTTCTGTGATCCTAGACGAGATGCCTCCTGTGTTATGTATGGATAAACTTAAGAAAAAAAAAACTCACCAATGTAATATTGTATAATTATCAATATCGAACACAGTTATCATTTTTTCTCATCAGTAAAAAATGTTACTTTAGAAATATAGAGAAAACATATTTGAAATGGGAAAGGTAATTTTGCTCTATAATGTTTACTTTCTAAGTGTTTATTCAACCCAATACGAATTTTAATTGGACTAACAACACCTAATACTATATGTAGAACATATGGGATATCACTTTTTCAAATATTTCTTCACTTTCCCATTTTTTTCTCGCCGCATGAACTTTACTTGGGTGAAAATGAACACAACACATGAAATACTACCATACACCATACAAATGAAACGCAAATTTCTACATTACTCGAGCTAGCGAAATTGATCTTTGTTCGAATCTGGAAATGGATTTTAATGTGATGAAACGCATTTCTATATCTTCTTCTATCTATACAAAAAAAAAAAGGATCGCCGGATGTATTGATAAGACCAGAACTCGAGGAAGGAATTTAACCATTTAGGGCTGTCTTATTCCATGTAACGGAGAAGCATGTTATTTGCAAGGGGTTGAAAAATCTTGAACGAGAATTGATTCTCAAAATAATCTGTATAATATCAGATGACCATCTTACCCCGTGTTGCCGTCTTACGTCCGTCTCCGTCGAACTGAACGCTTTGACTCGGTGATTGAGGAGGCGATCTGGAGGCTATTGGTAACATCCGTAGCTCTCAGGTTTAAGGTAACGAGCTCAATTCTTACTCCCAACATTCTTCTGGAATGGAAGTAAAGTGACGAACCAGCCAAAGTATTGAAAGTCACTATAATACAGAAAGAAAAAAATAACTCGGCATTGGTTCACATATTTTGGAAGTCCACCATAAATAAATCGAATGACCGAGATATCATGCCATTCGTAAAAGAATAACGGACGAGTAGACTTATTCACTTATGTTCTTGTAACGAAGAGCGTAATCTGCATGCATTAATTGACCGAACACTTACAAAGTCAATATGTTGAATTCAATTGAATCCGGCAATTGTTTCATGGCAATCAATAATTTAATCAATACAAACAAAATGATTACTAAGCCAACGGTAGTCCTACATCAAACCTGCGGTTGTATATGACTTCGTTCCGTCAAAATTGTTGTTTTCTTACTAAGCAAATGTTCATGGATTCAACACCCGATCTATTCGTTAATCGATCTTCAAATAGGTCTTTTTCAAGGCTGAGGCAAATGAACTTTGTGGTTTACAGCCCCTGTAATAGAATAATAAATCAATAACTTCGCGATGGCTGTCGACAAATACGATGCTGTGAAACAATAACTCTATCTATTCAATTGAATGCTTGAAACACGTTAAAACACGCGTTATTGGGCTAACAACGTTTATCAAGACGTAATTGTAGAACATATGAGAATTCAATTTTCCGAATTTTCCTATTTTCTCTCCATAACATCTATGGGCAGAGACAAATACAGCAATACAAAGACGACTCAAATCGGATGATTCTTTCTTCGGGTTTCGCGCTTAGCAACACATTTGGAGATTCATTTTTATTTGTATAGATTTATGACTTTATTGCTTGTAATTATGCGCTGACTTCAATTAGAAATAAACATTTTTCTTCATACAGCGTATCAAAATCGCTTGTTTGTTCTGGTCCAATCAAAATTGACGGAAAAAACAGTAATTATTCGGAACGAACTTTGATATTTTAATGTTATGTCTGAGTAGATCTGAATATTTACAATTAGTGTACACAGAGCATTCAAAAAGTTCCGGGACTTTTAAAACAAAGAAAAAACGAGACACTCAAAAGATTAGATTTTCTACATATAGGCCTTCTCTTTCCACACAAATTTTTGAACGTTTTTAGAGGAGTCGGAAGGCGCATTTAAGCTGCTCAGCAGACGTGGAGTTCATAATAGGTGACACATTTCTTTGAATGCGTAGAACATCGTCAAAATGGTCCCCTTTCATAGTGTTCTTTAACTTAGGAAACAAGAAAAAGTCTACCGGGGCGAAGTCCGGAGAATAGGTGGGATGGGTTATGACAGTCACCTTTCGATTGGCTAGAAACTGCGCTACCAAAATCGCGGTGTGCGCGGGCGCATTGTCATGAAGCAAAAACCATTCTCCAGATCGGTATTGGTCGGATCGCACGCGACGTATCCGTCCTAATAATCACTCCAGGACACTTCTGTAGAAGACCGCATTCACTGTTTGCCCTTAGGGGCACAAAATTTGATGGCGGCTCTCTGATCCATAATTAAAATTGTGACGCGACAAAAAATCACTGCGTTACTTATATCAGCCAAAAATAGGTACTGAATCGAGATAGCGGTTCATGGTAGAAACGGTAGCTGGCCAGAAGTTGGCGGAAAGTAGTTCGCGCGTTGGAGCAGAGATTTTAGCGTGCGGTAGTCCAGAAACTTTTTGAATGCACTGTGTAGTACATTGTACGAGAGTAGGCTAATAAGTCATGCACACACTCTCGTAGATAGCGAAGAAAAACAAATAGCAAGATTGGGTGAAAAACAAATTAAAGTACAAATCTCAACCTTAAAAACCATGGATTTATTCTTCAACATAGACATGGTTAAGCATTACCCATTTCTCCCTACGTCTTTTTGAACTCAGAAGAAAAATGAACAAACATGCATGGGTAACGATGTAAAATTTGTGTGCATCCTAGATCAGAGTACCGCTTGGATAAAATCTTTTCAATGAGACATCAAGACGAACTTACTGTGATGATAATCCCCTAAAGGCAATCTCGGAATATGACTTCCAATATTGCACTTGCTTGATATTTTGTTATTGATATTATTCTATTGTAAAAATAAATCTGTAAGTTTTCGTTATGATTTATTCTATTTATATAGAAGGGATATATCGGGTTTTTCAATAAGAGCCTACAGAAGATTTTTTTAAATGAAATAAAAACGGTTTTGGATACCAATTAAATTCTTTATCCATGTAAAGTACATTTGATGCCATTATGTATGGAACTCGATTTCATTTGCATGGCCACCACGGGTACGCTTTCAGAAGTCCGGACGCTGAACCCAATTTTCGACGGTTTTCAAGTATGAATCGGCCGATACTGCTGCAATTTCACGCTCGATATTCGTACGTAGTTCATCAATCGTCACTGGATTGTTGGCATAGACCATAGACTTGACGTAGCTCCACAGAAAATAGTTTAAAGGCAAATCGAACGACCGAGGCGGCCAATTGACTGGGCCATTTCGTGAGATTCCACGTACACCAAATTTGGTTTTCAATAAATCGATTGTTAAATTCGCTGTGTAGCTTGTGGCACCATCCTGCTAAAACCACATATTGTCCAAGGCCATATCATTCAATCTGAGCCAAAAATATTCAGTTATCATTGAGCAGTAGCGATTCCCATTCACAGTAACGTGCCGGTCTTGACCATCACGGAAGAAGAACGGCCCAATGATGCCGCCGGACCATAAACCGCAACAAACCGATTTTTTTTCGGGATGCAATGGTGACTCGTGAAGTACGTGTGGATTGCTGCCTAACCAATAACGCACATTTTGCTTATCGACGAAGCCATTCAGCCAGAAATGAGCCTCATCGCTGAAGATCATTTTTCGATGAAAATCCGGATCATTTTCAAGTTGTTGCTCAGCCCAATTCACGAACATACGACGCTTCTGGTGGCCAAGCGGCTACTGTTCTTATGTCAATTTGATCTTGGATGTAGGATGAAGACCAAGATGTTTTCGTAAAAAATCGCCACAACTACGTCACAGAGATGCCCAACGCTTGAGAATGACGTGTAAGAGACTGATTTGAGTCTTCCTCAATTGATGCGCTAGCGGTATTCTCAACATTACGGGCACTTCTTTGTTTCACTGGCACGGGAACATTTTGTACTGTACCTGTGGATTCAATTTTTTCCACTAGACGCTCAATTGTTGATCTGGCAGGACGATTATGACGATCATAAATTGGACGTAGCGATCTTAAAGTTGAGGCCATTGACTCAGAATTTCGGTAGTAAATTTTAATAATCTCGACTCGTTGTTGGATCGTATATCTTTCCATCATGAAATGGCAAACCATAGTGAAGAGAAATGTCAAGAGAGCGGGAAAAAATATGTATTTTTGTACATCTTTTGTACCGTCCGTATTAAAATACTCGTTATTTGTTAGAATCTAAAACTAGGGTTGATCAACGATTGTATGTGTGTTTTCCAAGAAAATGCTTTTTTCATCATCTAGATATTGTGTCACCTTTAAAATAGGCACACTCGACTTTGAAGCAATACTTTTTTTTCAACAAACAATCCAGTCATCGAAACACTTTTTATAGCTGTATTCAGGAATTGCCTCCAATTAATTCGTTTTTATGTGAAGACTGCAGTCGAAACTGGTCCTACAGAGTTTCGAAAAAATAAATTTTCTTTTTCGAACGCCTTATAAGGTAATACTCTCTATTAACCGTTTGCCTCTCCGGAAGAAATTCCGAATGGACAACTTCTTATCAAAAATCGCCGACCAAAAATAAGTTAATTTGTTCTTAATAAAGCTGTAAACAAACTAGATTACAGATCGTGTTCAAAATTGTCACTAAGACCATTGACAGTACAGGTAAACTTCGATATAACGTACCCACGTTATAACGTACCCTCGATATAACGTCACTCGATATAACGTACATTTTACCTCGATATAACGTACAAATTTTCAAAATCCAAAGGAACATTTTTTCGAATATTTTTTTCTGAAAGAACTATAAATTTTCTGTATTTTGATACTAAAGCTTGTTTTGTACCTTTAACCAATCCCGAGATAAAACTGTTTTGTGATTCCGGATTCTAAATGAATCATACTCTAATCAACAATACGAAGGGAACCATCATGAGAAAGGTTGACTTCGTCTTCAAGTTGAATTTATTCAATAACCTTACTCAAACAGCAACACAATAATGTAATATAAGCTACGTTTCTGAGTTCTTTGTTATGCTTCGATATAACGTACAATTCGATACAACGTACAAATTTGAAAGTAAAATGTACGTTATATCGAAGTTACCCTGTAGTACCAATTAAAAAAAAAGCAAAAAAAAAAATTCGCGGGAAGATTTAAAATTATAAAATCTCGGTATAGACTTGATAGGAAGCAATATTCAAAATGACAAAGAGCTAATTTTTTTCCTTTATTTAATAAAGAGCTAATTGAATGAAATAATGTTTAGTCCCACATTCACAGTGTGGTCGTGAGAACGATTCCGCTCTTCTAATTTCTGTGGAATTGTTTAAAAGATATTCCAACATCTGCGAGAACTTATATAATATTTTTAATGGTTCTCCATTCCCGAACATTGATAGAATGACATTTCATTCAATTTAAGGGGGGAAAATCGAAAAAAAATGTTTTTTGCATTTTTGGGAAGCTTATGCCTTGTCCCAAAAAGATTTTTCGATATTTGTTTTCCTTGGAAAGTTACAGCCAAAAGTATGAGGTCACCTCGAGTGATATAGTAATGCTGTACGAATTTTAAAACGCGTTTTTCTCGAAACCATGTTTTTTTCAACTGGTGGTATCGATATCTCAGGATCTACTCGACCGATTTGGTTGAATTTTTTTATCAGCAAGTAAAATTTAATTATCTAAAGCGTTACACAACCGTTTTTCGATTTCTCATTTTTTCGATTTTTTAAAAATCGCTATTTAGAGATTTTTCATGAAAAATATATATTTTTTAACAAAAATGGCCATTTTTAATTTTCAAAAACCCCTATGTAACGCTTCAGGTATTGTTCTAAAGTTTCAAAATATTCATTGGAATTTGTTCTAAGACACTCCATTGCTTCAAAACCGATACCACCAGCAAGGTACCGATTTTCAGACAGCATCTACGCATCCAGCTGTCAACAGCGTCATAATCATTATTCGTCCACTCAACAAATTGAAAATACATCTTCAAATATACCTTAAACCATAACCAAAATACACAAACACTTCACTTTATTCGTAACATCCGAAAAAAATCCACGAAAATTCATTATTTTCCGACCTTCCAGACAGGCCCCCCCCCCCCCTTAATCTGAATAGAACCAATATCAGAAACAAACTTGGAACAGAACCAATACCTTTCATTATTATTTTGGCTAGTACGCGAAAAAACGACCAGGATTGATCAACAGAAATAGCGTTGTCTTCCATTATTACAACGCGAGGCCACACGCATATTTGATGATGTGCCATAGAGTGAGGGTGGTTGTTTGGGGAGTTTAGCATAGATATAGCGTAGGGGAAACGGAGCAGTTTTGGACAAGGCTTTCAAAAAATAAGTGGTACATTTTTCAACCAAATTAAAAATATAAGTAAGTAGCCCTTCCAGTTGTCATACCCTTCCAACTATCAGCTTTAACAGAGTTTAACTTGCCTGTTCTAAAATCAAGAATTCATCGAACCCTGGTCCAGACGGTATTCCATCCATCATATTTAAAAAGTGCTTCTTTCGTCTGCGCTGTGCCTGCTATTCAATCGCCCATTATCCCGGGATCTTTATCTCAACGATGTTAACTCTTGCGTGAAGTGTCTCTCGCATATGCTGATCATTTTAAGCTATTTACATCCGTAAATTGCACTAACGACGCAGTATACATACAAAATCAACTCGATCTTTTCTCAAAATGATGCAATATCAACACAATGGGTTTGAATCCATCGAAATGCTCAGTCATATCATTCTCGTGGAAGCGTTGACCTGTTGTCTTTTCGTATAAACTACGCAATGGGCATTTAAATCGCGTTGAGATTATCAAGGATCTTAGCGTTATCCTTGATTCAAAACTAACATTCAGAGAGCACATCTCGTATATGACCACTGAAGCATCCAGACTCGTGGGTTTCATTTTCCGCATCACAAAACACTTCAAGGACATACACTGTATCAAGGCTCTCTACTGTGTAATGGTTCGCTCAATCATTGAGTATGCTTGTGTTGTACGGTCGCCTTACTACCAGAATGGTGTCCAGCGAATCCAGGCAATTCAGCATAAATTTGTTTGTTTCGCTCTACGTAATTTACCCTGGAACTATCCTTCAAATCTTCCAGACTATGAAGATCATTGTAGGTTGATTGGGCTCGATTTACTGAGTTTACGAAGAGACGTCGCTAAGGCGACCTTCATATCTGACCTAATTCTCTCTAATATAGACTGTTCAGATCTTCTCGAATCGATTAATTTCAATGTAACATCACGAAATTTGCGCACTCGCACATTTCTTTGTATTCCCCTCCTCGCGTTCCAATTACGGGTACAATGAGCCCGTGTCAGATATGTGTCACGTCTTCAACCGTTGCTTCACATCCTTCGATTTCAACATAACTCGTTCTAATTTAAAGAAGTATTTTTATACCGCTCTTAGACAATAAGTATATAGTATATATTAGATTTTTCATTCGGGCATTAATGTTCAGACCTGTTGGTAATTGTAATAAAACGAAAACGAAATCGAGAATATAGTTTTACAGCTCCTGGTCGTTTATTACTTACGAAAACAACACAGTGCCCTTTTTCACGCACGTTTTGAAACTTTTGTGCTTGAAGTTGTAATCATGGCACATTCGAACATCGTTCGCGGGGCTCGTTCGGACACTGTTTAATACCTCATCAAATTTGTATTTGATTGTTGTTTACTATCAAATTTCAATTTAGTCTGAATCTCAGGCCTAATTATGGTTCTTAACTACAAAAGGAACCCCGATGTAGAAAGCATCAACCAAGATGAGATGGAAAGAGCTATCGAACTAATTTCGAACGGAACGTTTTCATGATTCTATGCTCAGATGTGGTCCAACTGGGTCCATTGGATTTGCCAATTGCCAAACTAGCGGCTGGATGACTGGAAAACTATTTCTCAATGTTCTGGACCATTTCAAGATGGTAGCAGCGTAAACGAATCAATTTTGCTATTACTCGACGATCACAAAAGCCATTGCACTTTGGAAACAATTAATTATTGCCGAGAAAATAGCATAATTAATGTATCCTTTCCACCTAATTGCACACATCGCTTACAGCCACTGAATGTTTCAGTTATGGGCCCTTTCAAGCAAAAGCTCTCAGTTTCCCAGAACGATTGGCTACTGAATTAACCTGGAAAAATTATTTCTATACACGACCTTGCAGTTGCACCGGCTTATAATGCTTCTTTCTCTCCGAGTAATATCCTAGCTGGATTCAAAATGACAGGTTGCTATCCATTCTCAAGAAACTTTTTTCTTCGGACAAGGATTTGCTCAAAAAAATTTACCTACGGGAGTGGAAGTAGCAACTGACTCATCAAATAATACAACAATGCTGCAAAACATTGCGTCCACAGCACAGAAAGTTTTTACTTTTGCCAACTTTGTCCCAAAACCTTTTCCGAAAGTCCGTCCGTTTCACCGCGGAAAACCGCCAGTCGAGGATGGAAGAAGAGGAAATCACAAATTTTGACTGACACTCCATAGCAAGCAAGTTCCGTTCAGATAAATACTGATAAACAGAAGAATGCAGACAATACTAGAAATAGGAGGAATCCGAGAAAATTGTTGATAAACACAAAATTTCCATTAATCAAGCCAGTTTTTTTTTTGTGCACGAAACTTCTCCATAAATGGGACACATTCGGACAAAAAGGCAATTTTCAAAAATTTCAATAAACCATTCATAATCGCATTAACGCACACCTCTAACCCCCTAATATGGTACTTCTATATCCAAATAACAACCAGCTTGAATTCAGGATTGTATTTGAATTTACAAAAAATATGAAAAAATCAAGGAAAAAAGTGTCCGAATGTGTCCCCTCCTCCCCAATGGTATAGATCTCTGCAGACGTATAAACATTGACCGATATGATAGTTTTCGAAAATCTTTTGTGATAGTTTTCCTACGATAAGCCACAATATATATACACGGATGAAAATGGCGAAAGGTTATAGATAATAACGGCGAAGATTTTCAATAAAGAAAAAAATATCTAAAAATTTAACGAACAGCGCGGATATTTTTTAAATCACCCAATAAATTTGCATAAGTTATTGAGATTAATTCATATTTTTGTTTTCTTTGCAGGTATGTAACCCCTTCATTGAACTAGGTATCTGAACGTACATTAAAACCGTAAGTGAAAATGGCTCATTGAACAAGGACAAATTTCAGAAATATACTGGTTTAGGTATATGTATAGGTCGGTTTAGGACCACCATTTTCGAGTTTATTGCAAAATGTTATTTTTGAGTTAGTATCTGTATTTTTCTTCTACTGGTGTTCCCATTGCCGAATGATTCGAGTTCGATTCGCGATTAATGATCTTTACAACCTAGAGGCATTGATATCCACCAACTTCCATAAGCAATCCTGTTTCATACTTCCTGATTTTTGCAAGATATAGTTGGCAACCCTGTCAGCCGCAATGGATTTAGTCATCTAGCAGTTCCAAAGTTATAAATGTATGTGATTTTTTCTTGAATTCAACAATGGTGGTCTATTCTTCGGTCTTAAACATAAATCGCAAGGAATTGATATTTCCACACGTATTCAGTTAGAAGGTTAGAAGGTAGTTAGTCATTTGAATTATCCCTTCTCGCAATTATAATGTTTTTGACCGTATAATCATCCAGCTGTATCCATGTGTAGCACACATATCCTATGTTTAATATCTACTGCACCAAAACCAACAAGAGTTTATTAAATATTTAAATAACTCGTTTCTAAACTCCTGCGCTACTCGTTTCGGTTCGCTATATCGGCCCTCGAAACATAGTGTTATATAGTGAGCAAAGCTGAACATCAACACAACTGCCTAGTTACCGAAACACATGGATGTGTTCCAGTAGAACGCAGAGTAGAGCTTCTTCAAAAATTCCTCTATGCTCCATATCTGCCTCTCGGTCGCTACCATAACCTCCATATCCTAGAGACCACTGCACCTCACAAATCAAGCGAAACTGCAATTGCAACATTATGCACAACTTTTATGTGTACATTTCAGTTAATGAAAACAATTTGCGATTATACATTATTCCCTTGCTGGGGAATAGTTAGAGATCGTTTGGCTTGCGGCAGTATATGCACTTTTTTCCATAATCCTTCCCTGCGAAAAGAGGATTCTCTATCTCTTCAGTGAGTGCACATACATGAAAGGGGGAAAAACGCTATGTGATGTAAATGTTCACCGCAGTAGTATTCCATTTATTTTGCAGCTATTCCGACAACGGCGACGATGACTGTTTTGCAAGCTTTGAAATGACACGGCGGGGACAAATTTAATTGAAGTTTGGTCCTAAAAAGTGCAACTCGCGAGATACTACTAAAGTCAACTAGGAACAACGATGCGGTGGAAATCCGCATGAATGTATGGGTGAGTGCAGCTTAGGGTGTTTCTTCTGCGAAATTGAAACTTTCCTCCATGGTACTTATCAGACTCCATTCTATTGTCGGTATTTGTATCCCATTCGTTTATTTCAGGCTCATTAGCATTTCAGCCGAATTTTAATAGTGCACATGTCACATGTTTATCATATCTATAAATAACACATTACACAGTTGCCATTTTTTTGGCGTTAAAGTATTCCTTCTATACCATTGCATATGGTACATTACATTTCACAGTAGCCACTTAGGCGTAAGAGTATTCGTTCTGTTCTTCCATTGTCCAGTTAGACCGGACTGCGGAGACAGTTTGATATGATCATTGTTGAGTTATTAATAGAATAGCAGCCCGATGTTTCTTGTAGAGCAGAGCAGTTGTATGGATGAATCGATCTTATTTCGACCGTGGATCGATCTCCATCGCTGATGATTGTTGCGTGGATGTAGTTATTCTGTAACAACACAAAGATGGTCAATGAGGGCCCTGAGTTTTGAACTCACGATCGATCGCTTACTAAGCGAACGCGCAACCAATGTGGCTACGGAGACCCCCTATTGTCGGTATTATGACGAAACATTCTTTCTGTTATTATTTTGTCACGATACTGTCACGATATCCCTTTATGTACGTTTACCTCCGTTAAAATGTGTATGGATTGACTGAAGAACCTAATAAAACAAGTAATCGAAACGACAATAATCGATTCTAAATGATAACTTGAAGCCATTTGGAAAGTAATTTCAATATGACTCTCTTATAGGAACCATTGACTCTAAAGAGTATTACGATCTAAATATGGCAGATAACACAACGAAGGGCCAAACAGTTCATTGTTTGCAATGTTCCTCATTTCGCCTACTTAGACTGTTAATTGGTGAGAGACGGAATTTTCTACAGTCTATGTGCCGTTCGAACACTCTCTTGTACTCTTGTCTAGCTGAACGACAGGTCTCCGAAAACTTCAATTAGTCGTTATAACCAAGGCTTAACAACCATCCATCATCTCAAGCCATCCTAACTGATCAATATTTCGTTTACGATGTCCCTGATACTTGTACCTCCTTATCCATCATTCATCACTGATACTAAATCTCCTACCTTCACTGACTGGCTGTCTTCATACCACCTACTACGTTGGTTCTGTGTTGGAAAGTATTCCTAGTATCAACGGTCTCAAAACTTCGTACCTGAACTCAAAACTTAGTACCTGCACTCGCCATCGGAATCGGCACTTGGAATGGGTGATGCTGATTTGGTGTGATCGTATCCAGTTCGTTGTCTTCTGTTTCGAGGTATGTCGGCGGACGAGAGTTGATTATATGCTCTGCTACGGTTAACATCGTCATCAATGTGTGGTCGTTCATTCCACGCCCATCTCTCAACGAAAGACCATTCTTCCTTGATTGATCATACCATCCGCTTTCACACTTCACCGATATGGGGAGCAGAAAGCGGATTAATAGTTCGCTTAGTTCTGGCAACAGTAAATAAGTCGGCATACTTCTTCTATCCATTTCAACTGTTCCTTAAGTTCATGACACTCTCCCTGGTTTCTTTTCAGAATCTTCAATTCAGCCGCAAATTTATCTGTCTGATTCATTCGCTGAAACAGATGTACTGCTTCACATAATTCTTACTGGATCGCCATGGGTACAGCCGGAATAATCGCCTTCATCATCGATACTAATTTCTCCAATTGGAATCCTCTTCCTTTGCGCTTTCAAATTCAGTTGAATCGTTATTATGCATTATCGAACATAAATTCAATCGCCTTGGGCCGCCGCGTTTTTGGTACGAGAAGAAAATTCGCGATGCGTACTGAGCAGTAAGGACTCGAATCTCGTGTGCTGTTCTCACGAGAACAAGAATAAATTATGAATCACTCAACTCATTCAACTCCTTCTACAAAACCACACAATCCCATTGGTTCTTTTCAGGGCCAACAAAATATTCGACTAAAGTTCATTCGGCCCGCAGCCTGATTTGAAAAATGATGGATTTTTTTTTTCATCTGAGTAGTGAAAGAATATAGCTAAAAAATTCTCCAGAAAACTGAGTAAAAATAAATTTGTGAGTAATTCTTGTTAATCGTTTGTATTCAAGCTGATCATTATTGGTTATCATTCTCATTTTTCCTATGCTAATTCAATCTCCTGATAGTTGTTCTTGCTTGTACTCCATGGACTTTTTCACGCTTTTGGTGCCATTCTGCTCACACTCACATTAATTCATGCGGGTACTGCTGCAGTAACTGCTGGTACTTACATATTAACGCCACCAGAGTGTATTTTTATTATAGATTTATTTTTTCGTAATAAAATTTATTCTGAAGTTAATATAATAGGGAAGAGGTCCCCAACCTACGGGGATAAAGAACCCAGGCGGCCCCAAGCCGCAGAGGTGACGCAATTCGAGTCGGCCGCCGAACTGCCGTCTGAAGCGGCGACCTCTCGCAAGCAAACCTGTGTTTCACCGATTGCCTGGTTAGTTTGAAACATACGAGAAAATCCTGTAGTTACGTCATACATTTGCCTGGTTAATTTTTGCTTCGAAATATATCATGCATATATTTGATACGGGCTGGCGGCCGACTCGAATTGTGTCACCTCGACAGTTTGGGGGCCGCCTCAGTTCCTCAGCCTCGTTAGATGGGGACTGAATATGATTCTATGATGACTTTTCCAGGGGCATGAAAGTGTGATCCCATAAGAGAGAGAAAGTTTTGAAGAGAATTAAGATGATTTTCGCTGCGATCTCACCATTGAACAGTAGAGTTTATTTCGATTTGAGTGTATATTGGGAATCGCTTCTTTTTGCTTGCAATTGTGTGTCTTGTGTAAATTGAAGCGTAATGGAAGCCAGCACTAGAAACTGAGTGACGAAGCACTTGTTTTTCAGAAGAATTGGTTCGAAATTTACTTTTTTACATTGTAGCGAAGTAAATGCTGCTCGATCAAAGACATTGACATCGGATAGTGAATGTATGGATGGTAGCGGGACAAACGATTAGCCTATCCGAAACGATTAGGGAACACAACAGAAGATTTAATTTAAAGTTTGAAAAAAAGATCTGCTCCATATTTCATAATAATAATGACTTTTTACCTTAAAAAAGAACGAAGGTATTATTCGTGCTTTACTAGCTTTTCTAAACCGTGTGCTATTTGAACATTTGAACAGCAAGGTAAATCGTTTCACAACTTAACCAGATAAAAAAACGAAAGCAAACTCATCAAACTACATCCAAACTAGCGTTGGCTGGAAACTTTTTTTCTTTGGCAGAAATGATGCCATTTCGTGTGCTGGAGGGTCAATTGCGCAAATAATTAGCTGTTTTAAAAGCATGAAAATGGTTTGTATGTATGCTAGCTGACATCTCTTTCTGTTTTCTTTTCTCATTTCTTTTGGGATTGTGAAAAAAAGTCTATACGACGTCAATGGGGATCGAACAAAGGCCGGCTGGAATACAAAGCTATTTCACACGATCACGCTATCCATATAGCTGCCAGTGCTGTTATATAGAAACGTGATAATATTACAACTTATCATAAAATGAAGTTAGAAAGTGTTTTCTAAGAGGATAAAGAAAACTTGAACGAGAATATATCTTTCTCTGTCTAAGCCGTGTATTTGGCAAACTATACGAAAAGCTTTCATATGCTTTCATTTAAATGTGTCTCCTGTTTCGCAAGCTCATATTGGCTCCAGCATATATATTATACAAATGATATACATGTATTGGGGAGTAGAACCTTTTCTGTTATTTTTCAGCTCATTTAATGTAATAAATCGGGATTCCATAACATGTGCTGAAAATTAACTTTGGGTGTACTTGGATACTTAGTAAATTCAGTGTTTTAGTGTCGCTCTTGGTAACGAGCAATCAACCAGTCTTCCGAAATCATACGTTGCACTCGAGTTTTATTTTCATCAGCGCGAATTCATAACAAACACATATTCTCTCTTGGTACGAAGTGTGCCTAATTCTTAAACACGAGAGCGCCGAATGAACACAGTACATAGAACAAAGTAATTCGGATACTTAACATCGCTTCTCACTCGTGCGATGTGCGCCTCTTTTTATATACACGCACATCAAATTCAAGCGCCCGTTTTGTCTTTGCTTGTTCTAAGCAAAGCATAAAATCAACAGCGCGCCTCCATACCAACCATATGCTTGGAGAAAAATTTCAAAACACCGTGCAAACTCCGTGCAAAAACGGTGCTGTCAACAAAACATTTGATCTGTGTTTCGGAGCGTGCATATTCGTTAGAGTGCATGTATATACAAGGAATGAGAGCTCAACTGAGTACTTAAAACTTGTTACACATCATGCATTCTGAAGACTACAATCAACAGTACGTGTTAATTTTGAGAGTTAATTCTGAAATATTCTCAAATTTGCGTTTTATTACTTCGCGAAACGTTTGCGTCTCTTACTCAGAGAGAGTGTTTATTCATCGGTCTTTGTCAGTGCTACCAAATGTTAGTACTGAAGAGTTTCATTCTTGAATGTCTAGAATGCTTGTTCTTCGTCGGATATAATTTCGGAGTACCACGTTACCAATGCTGTAGTGTCTTGGCCTGCATTATTTATTATTATTTTTTGCGGTCTACGACAGCGTGACCAACATGTATCTGTGGCCCCTCTGATAAAAAATGTTCAGTAAATTGAAAACATAACAAGTACCGGATATCACCCCACCTTTTTCAATGATCAGAACATGTTCTGTTTGTTAGTTCTAGTTCTAGATGATAGCCTTCTTCCTCATATACTCTGGAACGGTTCCGAAACATAAGAAGATTTCCAGGCAGACTTCATAATTGCTTGGGGAGCATTCACAACGGTAGATTACAGTGATCACGTTCTTCAAAAAAAAAACCTCATTCAGCCACATTCATTCCACACAAACACAAACTGTTTGTCTTTCAGGTCCAACATGCTCCATGGACCCATTCAGGAGTAGAAATTTTTACTTATGTAAATATAGATGCACGGGTTCTGTGTGTCCACAGGTCCCTGGAAGGAGAAGGTATAAGGATTGCAATTAGGGATGTTCATTTTCATCAACACTCAATGACTTGTATGGCATTGACTTATGAATACATAATAAGAGTATGCTCTTCAACGCACGTTTCGTGGAGCGAGTAGTTTTGCTCAGCTAACGAATTTATGCATAGCGATGCAACGCGAAAAAGAGATCCTCATAACGTCGGTATTTCATTTTTTGTTCCAATATGAAAGCAAAATTTAGACTAGCATGTTGAAAATATGATCAAACTCTGTATGCTATAAAATCTAGTCATATGGGATGCCCTTATTCGTGTGTTCAAAGGCTATTCCCGAATAACAAAATTCCAAAGCGAACATCCCAACCATTGAATATATGTTGGAGCTTGTAATTCATTGGAACACTGTGGCAAACAGAAATGAAAACATTATTCATTCCATCTAAACGATGGCACTTAACGGTTAACCGAAAGCAAGTGCTGGGAAATTAAACCTCGGCGAGAAGGTGTTGATGCATTCGAATGACTCCCGCAGGAGGAGTGCTGGATGCAAAGTTTCACGCGAAAAGTGATAGAGCGAATTAATCCGAAAACCGTGAAGGTAATAAATTTCGCTAGCACACTAACACTTACACCCCGTGTCGAGCATTGGATGTAAAAAAATTACTTCTTTGTAACTCGACTCGGCGGCAACGGTTTGCCTGTCTGAAACAGCAGCATCTTTTTCTGGTGTTCTCTTTTGTGTAAGATTTAACACTCGCATCTCCCTCGAGCGCCGTACAATCAAAATTATTTCTTCGCTGTAGAGCCCTAAAGTTTTTCACATTTTCTGTCCTAAAATGTGCATTTGATTGCTGTCTTAATCAGAGACGCATGCAACTTTTAAAAAAATAATACGGAATTTGGTAGACAATAACTTAGCTGAATATAGCTAAAATTCGTACGATGCCGAATGAGGAGAATTTGAAAGGTGATTAACCACAATAGTATTTTCAATGAAGATACTCTTGCGACTTGTCAATTCATATATGCGGCACGTATCGTTTCAACATCGATCCCATTTTCCAGACACGTACTGTGTTCGCTACTTCTGGTTCATTTCTCAAACGACATTTCAAACATGGATCTAATAACGGTACCGATTTGCCTTAAGGTGCATGGAATGCTCATTTTGGTAAAACGACGAATTCAAGAATCTATAAATACCTTGCAATAATGAAATTGAAATACAACCATCTTGGAGACAGAAGTCTCCTAACATTTGAATAAGTAGTTTGAGCAAAGTCTATAGAATAGTTTTTCGACAAATCTATTTTTTGATGAAATTGCCGATTAAATTTTCTGGTGTTGAAATACTACTCCAAAAAAAAGTGCATATATATATATATATATATATATATATATATATATATATATATATATATATATATAACACTTATCTGTAATTTGATACCGTGGAGTCAATTGTTCGTGGCGTCATTAAAATTCCAACCATCATCATAATCTTTTAATTTTGGAAGCTTTGTGGCTGGTTTAAAGTTTTAATCCGGTATAGCTTCTATAAAGCTTGACGCAGATATTCGTAAGGTATTTATAAAATCCAGTTGAAACTTCTCCTATAAATATAAATAATATCACCTGTGGTAGCATCATTCGACACAACGTATGACGTACCTGCCCGAATGTCAATTCCACTTAGCTTAATAGCTCGAACCATAAGCCACTGCTAATCAGGAAAAAAAAAGTCCGCACCAGTATCAACACTGCTTACTCGTTCGCTTCTGCCACCGATCCATACCAGGTACCAGGGTATACCATAAATTGTGCCATTATTATCCCCCCGATTCGCTTATCACGTTATTTGCTCCCCGAATCCAGCTTCTACCTTAACAAAGTAACGAATGTACAATAAACCAATTTCGAATGATAAATACGAACGGCTCGGCTCGGGTTAACATTTGAATGTGAAAGTTTTTCGTGTTTCACCAGCAGCCAACAAAGTTGTAATTGCTTTGAGAGGTATCATGTACTTCTATTTGATTTGAAACTCCTGATGAGGGAAGGCGAAGGCTTCAGGAACTTTTCAACTGAGCCGCCATACTGATGCCTGCTGTATACATCGATATTTGATGGCAAAGGAATGTCCACGAATTTTAAATTCCATAACTTCTCCCTCGCTAGGAAAAAAAAATTCGTTGAATATATTTCAACAACGACAGTTAACGTGTTGAAACACTAATCGAATACACCAGAGGTGAAAGTATTTTCATGTTTTACAATTGAGCTGAAAAGCATCAATAGCTCAACAGTTTCAATATCAAATTGAGAACATTGTTGGAAAAAAAATAATTAGGACGGAATTTCGAAGCAACAATTGCTTGATTGATATATTTCACTAAGCTCTCATTTATCATTTATCATTTACCATATTTCATCCTTTCAATACGTGTGTCGTGGAGCTGAGCCAAAAAACGGATAACTGACAGCGTTCACTTCTATTTGACTGCTGAAATGAGACTGTCAATTTTCTAAACTAAACTTTCTTTTTATTATATTGGGTATGCAACTTAATTTGTTCCGTGTTTTGCATGATAAACACACTTATCCCATTAGTTGCGAAAGAAGCGTTCGTCCAACCAATTTTTCAAACAGTTCTGCATCGATCGAAACAAATGGTAGTCGGAAGGGGCAAGATCTGGTCTATAAGGCAGGCGCATTAGAGTCTTCCATCCGCTGTTTTCCAAATAGTTTTTAACTCAAACAGCAACATAAGGTCGAGCGTTGTCAATCTGGACGGCAATAGCTTGCTTCAAGCGGATCAATTGTTCCCTACAAATGTCTCTATTAAACTTTTGATTAAGTTTTAGCAGCTCATAGCTGGATCAGAGCATTACTTTGGCATCGAGGATTCGGCTTCGGTGTTGATGTTCCTGATTGACCGGGCTTTACGTACGATCATTTGAGTTTTGGATTGACTTAGTGAATCCATTTTTCGTTCCCGTTAACGATTATACAACATGAGAAAAAAATATTTTTCAGACCACCCTAAAATGGAAATAGGCACCCTAACGAATAAATAAAAAAGGGTCTAATATATTGCGATAAAGAACAAAACTAGCACTTTTCACGGACATTTGAGAACCAATTTATCGGTTTCGCATAGAATTGCTGTATAAGAGTATGCTTTGCCGTAGAACATTCAACCCATTGGCGACCAAACATTAAAAAACTTTTTCTTTTTAACGAAAACGATTGTTGTAATTTTAATAATTGGCATTGAAGAAAATTCCTCCTTCAAACGTACTATGTACTAGAATTATTTTATTCAATCCATTTCCAGAAAATGATTGTTTAAAAAAATCGAACAAGGAGTAAAACCTGTTACTTTTTATAATTGAACGGTTTATGTACTACATCACAATGTGTGTAATTTGATCAAAGTAATACTTGATTTATTGCGTTGTGTGGGGGTGGCTGTCACGCCAATACAAGTAGCTGCGAGAGAGTGCTTTCATCCGCTATATGCCCGGATGACCACGATGGAACTCGTCGAGGCATCGCTTACGCAGCTGGAATGGAATAACGAGTGTTTCGTGACTCGTGTCGGTAGTGGAAACGTTGGAGCGCCCGGTCGACGTTGTGGAGTAAACTATTAGGCCAACCGAGTTGGATGTACCGGTAGTCCTTCTTGAGCAGGTGCCTTGTTGCACTGCTCTACAACTGATAACACATCAAAAGGATCGAATGCTACTGTTCTGACGTCATGGTGACAAATGCTATGATGTAATCCTCGTCAGGCTTCATATGATGTAAAGGACTGCAAGGTCTGCATGGACAAAATTATCAGGCCATGCACTCCATCGTAAAGCCGTACATCAATAGGATTAAGGCCCAGCGTTAGAGTCGGTTGGCGGTATATACTGGTATTCCTTTCTTGCTTCCGAATATGCGCAGCAATAGAGCGTGATCCGTTTGAAGGAGGAATTTTCGACCGAAGAGCATGCGATGAAATTTTGTTACGGCGAAGATTATAACCGAGCATTCTCTATCTGGTTGGCTATAGTTGCGCTCAGCAGGTGCTAAGGCCGCTCGTTCATTGAAACGGACCGGCTCATTTGAGCGGCTCTTTTTTGAACCGCAGTTTTTTTGACGTAGAACTACGTCTTTCATTAAGGGTGCCAAATCAGAAAACAGGTCACGTTTTTATGAAATAAAGTTAACGTTAATAACTATTTTTGCCGCGAACAGATTTTGACGATTTACATACCAAACGAATCGTAAATTCCCTAAGATTTGTTTGATATTCTATACATCACAATCCCCTGGTGTGAAAATGGTTAAAATTCATGAAAACTATAAGCGTTTCCATTTTCCCATAAATTTGTTCTACTGATTTGTGTGCTTTCCCGAACAGAGCTATCAATAACGAGCAACGGAGGGGAAATCGTAAAATTTAAAGTCTCCGTGAACAAAGGAAAGGAAGAAGAACGAAGGGGAATATTTGCAGTGGATCTCGCTGAGGCAAACTTCCAGTCTCGTTCTGTTTTCAAAGCAATGAACATCGCTTGTTCTTCCTTGTTTTGTGTCATCACATGCCCTCGTTTCGGGTTGAGCTGTACACTCGACCAAGTTATCCATTCGCTGATGTCTCTGGCATTGCAATCATTACATCAATCTGACGTCATTACATTACATTACAAAATAAATGTTCTGGAATTTGGTCTGTGATTTAGTTTCCGTGGCGGTAGCAAAACTTTCTCCACCAAGGATGACAGCTAAGCTAATCTAGACCGGCAATATTAACAGAAAGGAGGCAGAACGGAGATAAGTGTGTGTATATTTAGTCGCTTCAATCCATCGAAATATGGATATTCAGGTAAGCAGATGCGTGTTTCATGACACTTACGTAAAAATAGTGCGGGAATCGACTGTATCTGATATCTATGTCAATTGCGAAAAAGGTCACCGGAATAGCGTTCGAGGTAAATTTTCAATGCATTGACATGAAACAAATTGCGACATACAATCAGCTAGTGTATTGTTCTGCGAGGGCAAGAGTAAATCATCAATCAATTATCGTCAACTGATTCTACAATAAAAAAATCAGGGCGATCAAACTATTCTACTAAACAGTTATTTCTAAAATTTCACAGCATTATAAAATAATAGCCGAAGTTATTAACAAGCGACTTATATAAAATAACAGCGTAGTTCTACGTCAACAATGCGGTCGTATCTTGGACACAACCTGCTCTAATTTTTTTTTGATCCGAGACTCTTTCGAAAAGCGGCTTTTCTTTGAGCCGAGACTCTTTTGAAAAGCAACTCTTTTTTGACCCGTGGTTCACTTGAAAAGAACCGTGGATCGTACGCTCGTTCTGACGAACCGGCTCAAATGAGCGACTTGTGAACGCTCGCCCATCTCTAGATCGAACCATCGGGTAAACGGTGACTGATAGTTGATGGTTGCACCGACAAACGATCCAACCTCTGAGACATTGGTTGGAGAAGGCATGCATGTAATGGTCTCGATCTTGGCTGGATCAGGTCGAATGCCGTCCTGTCCAGGAGATGACCGATACATTTGATTTGTTGCCGTCCGAACGAGCACTTCTCCATTCGAACGGTGAATCCGAATTCTTGTAGATGCTGGAACAGGGTATTGAGGTTCGTCCGGTGACCTACTTCCGTTTCACCACCAACCACGATGTCATCGATGTAACCGGAAGAGTGCATGAGGCCGCCATGAGGTGGCAACCAGTTGCTGGAATGCTTCTGGAGTTGTTTTTACGCCAGGCGCGAGACGGTTTACCCTGTAGAGACCCCGATGACTATTGATGGTTAGGAAAATGTTAGAAGATTCGGCGACTCCAACCTGTAAGTGTGATTCTGACATATCAGTAATGCTGAAAATCTTGCAGTGTGCGAGATTGATGAATATGTTCTGCTGCAACGGCAATGAATATTGATGCGTTCAGTCCTGTAGAGTAATCGCCGTATACCCGTATGTTGCCGTTAGCTTTGCGAACGACCACGATCGGTGCGGCCCACTCCTAGTACCGTTTTGTACAAACAGTGTCTCATTACTCAAAATGGTACTTTTTCGCGAAATTCATTTGATTTTTGGATACAATAGAGCTTTCTTTTTCATTTGACTACAAAAAAAAAGATTTACAAATATGTTTTCATGATGAAAAACTGAAAATTATACTAATCACGTCTGTCTCAAATTCCGAACACCATTTTTGTCACTGACTCATATTCCGAACACTTTTGTCTCAAAAAAACAGCAAAAATGCATTTTTTTACGTAGAACTACGTCTTTCATTAAGGGTGCCAAATCAGAAAACAGGTCACGTTTTTATGAAATAAAGTTAACGTTGATAACTATTTTTGCCGCGAACGGATTTTGGCGATTTACATACTAAACGAATCGGAAATTCCGTAAGATTTGTTTAATATGCCATACATTAGAATCCCCTGGTTTGTAAATGGTTAAAATGCATGAAAACTTAAAGCGTTTCCATTTTCCCATACATTTGTTCTGTCCATTTGCGTGCTTTCCCAAACAGAGCTTTCAATAACGAGCAACTTATCGACGACCAAAGGAGGGGAAATCGTAGGATTTAAAGTCTCCGTGAACAAAGGAGAAGAAGAAGAACGAAGGGGAATATTTGCCTAGAGTATAAACAGTGGATCTCGCTGAGGCAAACATAGAGGCGAATGAACTGCAAAGTTTAAAGCCTCTTAAAAACAAAGAAAGAAGAAGAAGGCAAACTTTCATTCGGAATCGGACTGTTGAGCAATCCAGTTCACTTTGCTTTCGCTGCGCTTCGATCTAAGATTGGACCCCACCAGTGGTAATCCAACTTGGATATCGTCGTTTGGTTTTTCTGTTCGTTTTTCGCGTTATTCGTATTGTGTGTTTCTCTCCGCGTCATAAATTGGACGCTTCGCGTAGTGTGTGATGAGCAAGAAGGAAAGGAAGGCAGGCTTGAGCCCTGCAAAAACGAACGCATTGCCAGGGGCAATAAAATTTCGAGGCAAGCGTCATCTAATGATGCACGCGTTGTTGGTGCAGTGAAAAGCGCTCGCACTGAACCGAGCCTTCGCGATCGTGACACCGCATCGAACAACATCGAAGTAGGCGATTTAGGCGCGTCGGTCGAAAATGTAAACGCTATTACCCAGGCAGCAACCAAAATCAAGCTTCCCCGCTGGTGGTGCAGGCGGTCGCTCTTGACAAACTCATCAGCGAATTCGCATCGATGGGTGTTACAGCAGAGTACAAGCTGTGTGGCATAATTCAGTCTTTTTCCAAGCAGTTAACATTGTTTGTTTTCCGTCATTTCCGTCAGGGCTTCGTTGGAGCCTTTGAGAATGCATCAATGCATTAAACTGACGTTATGGCGAATCAGGCGTAAAGGTTGTGCACCAAAAAATTATTTGGGGAAAGCCAAACATATTGAATGTCTTACTGGAATGTTATAAGTTATTTGGGTTCGCATGCCAGTCGCAAAACTGCCTTCAACTAGGATTGCATTTGCGCTAATATTGATCATAGCTTCATTATGCTACTGTTTTCGAGGTTGTTATTAACAAAAAGAGTTTATTTCGCTTGTTTAGTCTTAGAAAGTAGATGAAAGTAGATGTTTTAGTTTTAGAAAGTAGATGTCGTTCTGGAATTTTGTATGTGATTAGATTTCGCTTGCCAGTGGCATTACTTCCTCCACTAAGGGTGACAGCTGCGCTTCTCTCGAGCATGAGAAAGTAATGCAACTTTTTTCGAGACACGTAATATTAACAGAAGCGTTTCTTTTGAGAATAGCGCAAAATGATAAGAAGGGTTTATATTCCTAGTAGTTTCAAGCCACCAATGTATGGCTCTGTATGCATGCTATGGCGAACGCTTGTTTGGCGCTTGGTTTGCGTTGTATGAACGATTCCTAGAGGTGCTATTCCTTTGAAACAATACTATTTCAGAGATTATTCTACTAAGCAGTTGTTTCTAAAATTTCACAGCATTATAGATTAATATTCGAAGGTATAAACAAGCGACTTATATAAGATAACACCGCAGTTCTACGTCAACAATGCGGTCGTATCTTGGACACAACCTCCTATATTTTAAAAAAAAAAACATAACTTTTAAACTACTGGACCGGTTCATATGATCGATATATATCAAATTAAAGTCAATTAGCTAGACTTTTTTGGAAAAAATGTTATGCTCGCAAAAAGAAATGGGATTTTGCTTTGGTAATAATTGATTGTATTTGTTTCTTATAGTTTACATGGTTTCGGGACCAAGGGCGCTATATCGGTAAATGACGTTAAAATGAAGTCTATACCCTAAAGAATGTCAGAGTTTTGAATATTAAATTATTTATAACATTAAAGTTCAGTAAATTCACATTTAAAAATGAAGTGTTCGCAATTTGAATCATGCGTAGAAACTCGGTTCATATTCCGAACACTAATTTTAATGAAGATTTCTGTATAAAATATCATTTTATTTCATCCATTTATTATAGATTCTTACCGTTTCTAGCCCTTAATATGAAAACAACAAACTAAATAGTTGAAAAAACTACAAAAACTGAAAAACTAACGATGCTTGTATTTTGCGAGATTTGCTAACGCTAACATTTTATCGTTGCTTTTGATCACTTTCGTCATCGTCATCTTCTTCGTCACTTGTCACTTCGTCACTTTTTTGAAATGCTTGATATTATAAATTATAGGCTGCATCGATACCTGTAAATGATGTTAAAATGAAGCCTATAACCCAAAGAATGTTAAGGCTTTTATTATTCAATTATTTATAACATTAAAGTTCAGTAAATTTACATTTAAAATGAAGTTTTTGGAATTTGAATCATGCGTCGAAACTTGTTTCAAATTCCGAACACTACATCAATACTAATTTTAATGAGTATGTCTGCATAAAATAACATTACACCCAGGTTTACTTTTAGCGCGGATTTTACAATTAACGCGTTTTTTTTTTACGCGAATTTTCCAATTAACGTGGTTTTTTTACGCGGTAAAAAAGACCAGTGCAATATCACATATCCCCCTCAGCTCACATTATTCTCTTATGTTCCCTCAGAGCATATTACGGTAATTAGTGATTGTAACGAAGCTTAGCGCTTATGGAGGGAATTAGTGGCGCACCTTATCACGATTCTTACGTGGATTTTAGGTGTTAGGTAACGGATAGCTCAGCGGGCTGTACAAAGGGGCGGGGTTTTTACGGGCAGCGGTTCGTGAATGGATTTCCCTGTCTACTTAGCTCTGGACGGCCCAACAGTGGTACTGCGCGTGCATCGGCAGTAGAGTGTACAAATCACATGGAAATCTTCTAGCAACAGCAGATGTCCTCATTCGTGAGGATAACAGAACTATAGCTACCAGTAACCAACGAAATAGCAGGAAAAAACTACGGGTTTTCGGAAGCGAGTAACCCTCACCTTTTTACTTCTGTTCTACGTAAGGATAGTCCCATTTGATATCTATTATTGGGTGACATGGTTTTTTTACGCGGATTTTCGAATTAACGCGTTTTTTTACGCGGATTTTCCAATTAACGCGTTTTTTACGCGGATTTTCCAATTAACGCGGTTTTTTACGCGGATTTTCCAATTAACGCGGATACGAGGTACGTATCCCCCGCGTAAAACAAAACCTGGGTGTATTTTCATCCATTTACTGTAGATTCATACCTTTTCTAGCACTTAATATGAAAAAAGAGTAACAAGAAAGACGGGTGGGTAATGTCGGGGACATAACCGGAGTGACGTAGGACTATACAAAGGGGACAGCTTTTGTTAAATATATATTTTAAATATATTGTTTTGTTTTCTTCTCCTACGTGAATACCTACCTATCTACCTGAAAAATGGATTAGTTTACTGTTTACTCTTTATGAATATGTTGATGGTTCTGAAAAGAACCTTTGGTGTTGTGTTTTTGTTATCACTCGATATTCCCATCTTGTTCGGTTAAACGTTCCTGTTTAGCTATTGCGTTTGCCACTCGCCACAGCTTTCACAGTTGGAAAATTCCCACCCAGCTTGTGACATGTTGTTCAGTAAATTACATTTAATGCGACGTGCCGGAGAAACACTTTGCCACTCACTGAAACTAATTGTTGCCTTGATGAGCGTCGAACCGAAGCTGCTCTGTTCTTGATGCGGGTTTTCTGATTGTCGTGAGCAGATTTGCAAGCCAACTCGGGCACTCCGACGGCCGAAACTCTATAATCGCTGTTAGGTATACTGGTGCTCCGGCACCAATCCGTTCGGCCTAGTTACCATTGCGAAGGAAACAGTGAATGCGACCAACAGGGAACTGGAGACCTGCATGGTTCGAGTGAGACTTTGCCTTTCCCTTAACTTGTCCTCCTTTGTTACGTCCACGATGCCGATGCCGTACAACCACACGGGTTTACGGTTTGAACGAAAATAAGATATTTTTTGGGGTCCGCGTGTTTTATACTCTAGCGGTACACACTCACAGGATAGAGACAAATCGGCAGACTCAGCCAGAGGGGCGAGTCCAACGAGACGAACGAATGAGCGTTAAAAGGGAGCGATGGCAAAAAAATACATTCATTACGATTTGTTCGCTCGTTGGATTCACATGCAGGCTAAAAAGGGTCCTTTTCAGGATCACAAAATTATCTTCAATCTAAAGAGTTTATTGTTTTGTTATCACTCGATATCCCCATCTTGTTCGGCTAAACCTTTCTGTTTAGCGATTGCGTTTGCCACTCGTCACAGCTTTCACAGTTGGAAAATTTCTTCCCATCCAGCTTTGTGACATGTTGTACAGTAAATTACATTCAATGCGACGTGCCGAAGCGCCACTCAGTGTCGCATTGGAGGCGATTTTAACCTGTAATGGAACATTTGCGATGACAGTGGACAGTGTCGACTTTCAATGTGGGGTCATAATTTGGATCTCTATGTACACAAATGTCCAACTAAATATGTCGCATTACATGTCCGTCCAATTAGCTAAATGTCGAACTAATTGTAAATTATTGTACTTTCAATCTGGAAACAATTTAAGAATTGGTGAAAATTGAATAATCAGGAAAGTCCCCAACTATCAATAAGCTTAGAACAACTGCCAAATTCACATACTGATCAGATCCTGGTATACAAATTATGAAAAAATCAATTTGTGTTTTATTATTATTTTGGATAATGTTTTAGAAAGCATTGAACTGTATTTTTTAAACTCTTTTTTGGAAGGTTTAATGGCCCTGAAAAGCGCCTTGTTTTATGGAATGGTTCCAATTTAGAAAACTTAGTACTCGTGGTTTTGAAAAAAAACATTTCGAACGCCCTCGAAGCCGCCTTGTTCTGGATTGGCCACCAAAGCAGTTTGTATAAAGAACAAACTTTTTTCTTCTGCTACCTGATGCCGTTTTGCGATTGCGTTTGCCACTCGCCACTCGCTGCAACTGCCTGTTATATTGATGTCCACCGAACCGGTTTTCTTATCGTCGCGAGCAGCTTTGACAGCTAACTCGATCACTTCTGTGGCCAAAACTATATAACGCCGGCTAGGTGGACTGGTGCACTGGTACTAACGCGCTCGTCCTAGCTACCCTTGCGGGGAACTCCAGATCAACACGGTTCGAGCGGGATTTTGCCTTTCCCTTCACTTTTCCTCCTTTACCATGACCAGACATGCCTGCTTGGGTTGGTTTGTTGATGTGTTGTGATGCGAACCGATGTGGTGTACGGTTTGAATGAGAATGATCGTTACGGCAGCGGAGCGGGGATTTTTAAGCTGACTGGCTGGCTCGAGAATTACGCATGTGTGAGACTGCGACCAATGTTTCGTTCATTTTTTTTCTTTTTCCTTTCCAATCGTGCTTCATTCTATTTCGCTGCTGCTCTGGTTGCCCGTTTTGGTCGGTACGATTTGAGGAGCATAAAATGGACCATTCAAAAATGGGCACATAGTGCATTTTGACAATGCTTGATATTTCACAATTATTCAATTATTTATCTCAAGAAAAATGAAATGTTATTCGTTATGATAGATGCGTAGATATATTTCCTATCAATTGATGCAAAAACCTTTGCGATCTATTGAGAAATGCTCGAGTTATAAGCGTTCTAAATCTTGCATTTTTTCCTACTTGTTCAGTGCCTAGATTTCCATTTCACCCCCTATATCTTCCGGTTAGACGTAGTCCTACGTCAATAGTTGAAACAAGTATAAAAATTAAAAAATTAACGATGCTTGTTTTTTTACGGAATTTTCTAACGCTAACATTTTATCCTAGGATAAAATGTCACTTTTTTGCAAATGTTTAATATTATAAATTATAAGCTGTATCGATACCAGTAAATGATGTTAAAATCTAGCCTATACCCCAAAGGATGTATGGGCCTTTATTATGCAATTATTTATAACATTGAAGTAAAGTAAATTTACATTCAAAAATGAAGTGTTCGGAATTTGAGACTGTTCGGAATATGAGACAAAACGATATTCGATTGGTTTGATAATATTCAAACGCAGGAGTCGATCAAGTTCCTCGTCGACGGCTTGGTACATGGCATATGCCACAGGTCACTTCGGACGGAAAACAGGATTTTTAGTACATGCTTGTTCACATCATCTGTGATCTGAATTCCGATTGCAGTGCCTCAGACTCGGATACGAATAGTGGATTCAAGTTATATTTTTGATTTCATATTTTTCTTTGGTTATAGAAAAATCTACACTCTTGCCGGTGCACATGATTGTTTAGCTTTGTTTGTTTTCAAATATAGTTTAAAATTTAGGCAAATTTCAGTTTAGTTATCGTATGAGGCTGAGTATATAAATTTATGTAGTGTAGCCGTGTATCCCGTCGTGATCGGAATTTTCCTTCACCCTGAGGATTTCTCTCGGTTACCTTCTGAGGTTTCTCAAAAGTAATTCGATTGCTTCAGGTTCAGGTTCAGATCAATCACGGAGAGCAACTACGAAATGTACAGTGTACCCAAGTTCAAGCTCCGCAGCCCCAAACAAGCCCCTAATTTTGGCCACCGTACCAGTAAAGGTGAACTCCTGGGAAGTTTTCGGTCACTGCACGAAAAAGACCAACTCGAAACGGTGAACCCGAGTCACCACTGTTACGTCGCGATGCGTGAGGGTGGCCGTGATGTGGTAGTCATTCGAATAATATAAACGCGGACGTAAACGAAAATAAAAACTACATTTATTACATGGACATCCCTTGAATAGAAATACAATCGTTTTCGCAGTGGCAGCGTTGAGCTTGAGCTTGAGCTTGGGTAGACTGTACAATTCGTAGTTGCTCTCCGTGATTGACCTGAACCAACCAAATTGCACAAAGAACACACAGAATGACGCTTGGGACTAGCAAATCATTCTCGTTGTGCAATTTTCGGTGATTTGAGCTTCAAATGGTCAATAACGACGCCGGCCACGTCCTTACAGTCACCAGGGGAGGGGAAGGAATGTTAGTATGATATTCGCCGCCCGAAGGCCAGAAGGGTCGCCTCTATAGCGTGGTTCCCTAGCGTTTATCATGGAAGGGATAGTTGTTAGTGGGAATGGTTAAGAAAATCAGGATTCACTGCGGTAAGTGATGTGATTATATAAACGCGAGCTATCGACCACTCGACAAAAAAAAATCGGGAATTCTCATATGTCACCGTGGGAAACCTGAGAAGGTAACCGAGAGAATTCCTCTAAAACCAATCTGATCAGCCTGATCCGTTATTCGTCGCGCATGCTCTAAATTCAACTCCAACCGTGACGGCGGATAATTGTCGTTAGGAAACCTAAGAAGGTAACCTTGAGAACACCTCTAAAATCAATCGTCTTGGCGATGTGTTCTGTTATTATTCGAGCGTACGCTTTATATAACTTCAACCACGACATCGGAGAGTTATTTTTTAGGAAACCTGAGAAAGTAACCGAGATAACCTCTCTTAGATCAATCGATTGATACATTCCATGAATCAGCCGTATAGAACTCCAATCGCGACGACGGACGCATTAACATATGTACAATACCAAACAAAAATATTGGTGTCACAAAAACATTAGGTTAGGGAAAAAGTTATCCATTATTAACAAAGCGAAAATTCGGTACATTTTACACTTTTACTTTTATAAATGCGAAAATGAAATGCAAGCAAGAAATGGTGTCGGTACTGCAACAATAAAATATGTGCAACTTAATGTATTTTTCAATTTTTGTTTAAATGTTTTATTTTAAAAACATATACATATGCTACAGATAAATACAGACAAACAAAGAACGCTAACAAAACACACGCTGTATAGTCGCTCCCCCATATTGTTATTTCTAATTGAACAATCTAATTAAACTTCATTGTTATAGAAAGAATGACAAAAAAGAAAAAAAGTGAAGAGTAAAACGTAAACCACTTAGCGGAGGGTTTCACATTGGAATGCTTTCCTCATTTACAATTAGAGAGCACATAAATACAACTAAATACAATACAATGAGGTGAGATATAAGACATTCCGAATCACTACACAGGAAATAAAACGAGAGAATATGGGGATAATTAACATATCTTGCCGCTCATTAATCTATTTTGTGGTTGCACTCGTTTTGCACCCTCCCATAAAGTCTCGTGCTCATTTGTAAGACCTAATAAGTAACAGAGGAGAGAATTAGAAAACTGTCGCTAGTAAACGAACGATGGACGAAATCATACACCCGTATTACTCGATAAAACACGTTGACGAAGAACACACGAAACGGCAACCTATCATGATTGAAATATATAAATGAAAATCAAAAAATCAAAAATATTTTCAAATTCAAGAATCCTACTTATAAGTCATCTGTAAAAATGTCAAATATAATCCTGTTGACAGGCCCGAGGAGCTCCATTTCATAGTGATAATACCACTGCTTTTTATCACATGTCGAGCAAGTGATGCACACAATTTGAAGAGCATCACTATGCCACACGCACACACGTTGCAACTTGTAATAGAGAGGAGAGCAACAACACTTCGAGACGTGAGCAAACATGACGGGAAACTTTTTACCGTCGGCACCCCATTCTTCTAATTCTAATTGAGCAACTCGGCCAAAGAACTTCTTTTGATTCCAATTATTTAGATTTTAACGGACCACTTGCGAATTTTTGATTAATCGCCTAATTTCGTTAACAAAATTGTGTCGTACAGCACTTTTACTGAACACGATTGAACAGGTCGGGCAACGAAGAAACAACCGAACGCGGAGCGAAAAACTAACACGTCTGCATCCGACGGCGGTCCGATCGAGACTCAATCGTTTTCGCAATGGCAGCGTTGTATTCAAATTGTGTTTCGCTAGTGCGGGGCAAAAGTGCGTATTTATCTTTTGGAAAAACGAGCATAAAAATTCGACAACAGTGCATTCGTTTGATACATTATTACACCAGAAGCTCACACATATAAACATGATACATTTCATGGAGTGGCAAAAAGTTATGAGGTAAACATAGTTTTGCGATGTTTTGATCTATTTTTTAATTTTGGGGATGACGATTTACTTACCTAAAATAACTGGAAAGTTCTAAACTACACCGTCAAGGAAACCTTCATTCTATAGTAGATTATATTGCGTATTCGTTTTTGTGAAAAAGTTTAAGAGGTTTTTTAAAAAAAAGTCACAGGAGGGTTGTGTCCGAGACACGACCGCATAGTTGACGTAGGATTCCGTTAGGCTAGGGAACAAAAGCTTTCCCTACTTTCATGTATTTGCAATGCCGATTTCCTCCAGGCAGCTTGGTTTTGATGGCTCTGTTAGAGAATACATTTCGTTAGGAACAAACAAACGATGTGCTCGATTTTCGATTTTCAATTTGTACCCCAATATGTTCCCGAAAGACGTAATTCTACGTCAAAAAATCGATTAGTTCAAAAATTGCTTATGGGGCAAAGATGCGCAGTGGTTGTGGGGTCGGATTGCGGCAGACCTCGGTATTTATAAATCAGCTCTGAGGAAGAGGCTCATATCAGTAAGTGATTTATGATTTGAATCTTCTTTTATTGACATTTCTACTTCTGCTGGGATGTGTCAGCGAGTACCTAGGTCAGTTCAGACCAGTATTAACGAGTGAGCCTCAGATTGATCTGGCGAACTATTGCAGAGCACTGGACAAAGTTTTCTATAGTATGACTCATATTTGAGGCATCGTCGTTTGATTTTGCGGAAACCAGAACCTCCGGCACAAATTCAACCAAGTTGCAAATCTGGCAGGAAATAATTGGGCTTCTAGCATCATGAGAACCATCGTCTGTCTCTGCGAACCCCAAAACAGGTGGTTTTCCGCGGTGAAGTTTTTTCCGCGGTTGAAGTTTTACGCGATGATTTTTTTCGGGGACAAAGTTGCCAAAGTGAAATCTATCGTTCTGGGAAACTGAAAGCTTTTGCTAGAAAGGGCCCATAACTGAAACATCCAGCGGTTGTAAGCGATTTGTTACATAAGGTGGAAAAGATACATGAATTGTGCAATTTTCTCGACAATATTTAATTGTTCCCAAAGTGCAATGACTTTTTGATTGATTTTTGATTTTTGAAATTGATTCGTTTACGTTGCTTTTTACTACTTACTACTGGGATAACTATTGTATGTATTGGCAAATGAATAAATATATACAAATATATACCTTTTTCAAACGTTCCAGAACATTGAGAAACAGTTTTCCCGTTATGCAACCGTTAGCTGGGAAATTAAAAACAGTGGACCTAGTTAGACCACCTGTGAGCTGGAATCATGAAAAGGTTCTTTTCGAATTATCTAAAGCGTAACATAGCCGTTTTTTTGATACCTCATTTTTTCGATTATGAGCTTTTAAACAGAATTTTTAACGAAGAATAACTTATTTCCAACAAAAATGGCTGCCATTTCAGCAATTTCTCGATTTTTGCAAAACCCCTATGTAACGCTTTAGGTATTGTCCTAAACTTTCAAAATATTCATTGGAATTCGTTCTGCGACTCTCCGTTGCTTCGGAACCGATACCACCAACTAGGTACCTATTTTCAGACAGCATATACGCATCCAGCTGTCAACAGCGTAATAATCAAAAAATGGAAAAAAAACATCTTCAAATGTAGCCTAAACAATAACCAAAATACCCGAACAATTCACTTTATTCCTAACATCCGAAAAAAATCGCGAAAATTCATTATTTTCCGACCTTCCAGACAGGGATCCTCCCTTAAAGCACTAAATTCCAGAAAACGGCACATCGTTAGGTGCAAACAAATAAAGCCCCAATTGTAGTGTGACTATGAAACAAGCTGAAGGGTGCTAGAAGAAAAACATAAACTGTGAAACCACACTTCTGCATTCGTGACTAAATGTACAAGAAAAACAGGAAGTGGGTTATATCTATGGTAAAACCGCAAGGGTGACGTAGGACTATCGTTGATTTAGAGATCATTTGTTTGAAGTTGAATCTGAATTCATTCTGAATGAATGAATATTTGGAGAACTTCGAAAACGAGAGCGTTACGTTGGAGCCACAAGGTTTTATGCATCCAATATTGGATACGGAAATATCCTACTGATGGGGAAGAATAATCTTCAGAAGCTATCCTGTTGATTGCGATTGATTGAAAAACCACAAAACCAAATGTATTTGGTCACAGTGTTACATGGATAGAAAACATTCAATTAAACTTTTTCACATGAATATATTTTGAAAATTCCCAAAGGAACTGGCAGATTATTTTCAGTAACGATTAGATATTTCCACATTTTCCTCGATACTGGAAGCCCACCAGTGGTTAATGCCAACTCGATAACCACCTGTTAATAGCACTTGATTGAAACATATTTGGTCACAGTGTTACATGGATAGAAAACATTCAATTAAACTCTTTCACATGAATATATTTTGAAAATTCCCAGAGGAACTGGCAGATTATTTTCAGTAACGATTAGTTATTTCCACATTTTCCTTGATACTGGAAGCCCACCAGTGGTTAATGCCAACTCAATAACCACCTGTTAATAGCACTTGATTGAAATATATTTGGTCACAGTGTTACATGGATAGAAAACATTCAATTAAACTCTTTCACATGAATATATTTTGAAAATTCCCAGAGGAACTGGCAGATTATTTTCAGTAACGATTAGTTATTTCCACATTTTCCTTGATACTGGAAGCCCACCAGTGGTTAATGCCAACTCGATAACCACCTGTTAATAGCACTTGATTGAAATATATTTGGTCACAGTGTTACATGGATAGAAAACATTCAATTAAACTCTTTCACATGAATATATTTTGAAAATTCCCAAAGGAACTGGCAGATTATTTTCAGTAACGATTAGATATTTCCACATTTTCCTCGATACTGGAAGCCCACCAGTGGTTAATGCCAACTCGATAACCACCTATTAATAGCACTTGATTGAAACATATTTGGTCACAGTGTAACATGGATAGAAAACATTCAATTAAACTCTTTCACATGAATATATTTTGAAAATTCCCAGAGGAACTAGCAGATTATTTTCCAGCAATGATTAGATCTTTCCGGAACTTTCCCGATGCTGAATGGCATCCTAACGGAAAGAGTTCTGCGCGTGTATGTGTCGATCCTTCGCCGTCCATCTCCTCCAGCACGTTAGGCAACGATGTTGTCTTGTCGATGTCCTCACGAAAAATGAATGTGTCTCACCACCAGAATATCGCTTAAGTATGCTTTTTGTGTGTGATTGACTCGAGAGAAGGTGTGGTTTACGATGGCAATTTGGAAGGCAAACTAGAGGGGAATGAACTCTCTGAGCTCGGAACTTTCGGCGACTGAGCAATAATCGATTGCGGGCGCATACAATATTGGATACGGAAATATCCTACTGATGGGGAAGAATAATCTTCTGAAGCTATCCTGTTAATTGCGATTGATTGAAAAACCACAAAACCAAATGTATTTGGTCACAGTGTTACATGGATAGAAAACATTCAATTAAACTCTTTCACATGAATATATTTTGAAAATTCCCAAAGGAACTGGCAGATTATTTTCAGTAACGATTAGATATTTCCACATTTTCCTCGATACTGGAAGCCCACCAGTGGTTAATGCCAACTCGATAACCACCTATTAATAGCACTTGATTGAAACATATTTGGTCACAGTGTAACATGGATAGAAAACATTCAATTAAACTCTTTCACATGAATATATTTTGAAAATTCCCAGAGGAACTGGCAGATTATTTTCCAGCAATGATTAGATCTTTCCGGAACTTTCTCGATGCTGAATGGCATCCTAACGGAAAGAGTTCTGCGCGTGTATGTGTCGATCCTTCGCCGTCCACCTCCTCCAGCACGTTAGGCAACGATGTTGTCTTGTCGATGTCCTCACGAAAAATGAATGTGTCTCACCACCAGAATGTCGCTTAAGTATGCTTTTTGTGTGTGATTGAATCGAGAGAAGGTGTGGTTTACGATGGCAATTTGGAAGGCAAACTCGAGGGGAATGAACTATCTGAGCTCGGAACTTTCGGCGACTGAGCAATAATCGATTGCGGGCGCATACAATATTGGATACGGAAATATCCTACTGATGGGGAAGAATAATCTTCTGAAGCTATCCTGTTAATTGCGATTGATTGAAAAACCACAAAACCAAATGTATTTGGTCACAGTGTTACATGGATAGAAAACATTCAATTAAACTTTTTCACATGAATATATTTTGAAAATTCCCAAAGGAACTGGCAGATTATTTTCAGTAACGATTAGATATTTCCACATTTTCCTCGATACTGGAAGCCCACCATTGGTTAATGCCAACTCGATAACCACCTGTTAATAGCCGCGCGTGTATGTGTGTGTAGCGATGTCTTCCCAGGGAACCGTTTGTGGCATCACTCTCCTCCTGATAGATTCCCTTCTGGCCTAGGGTGCACAAACAGGCTCTTGGTGACACCGTTCATCCGCGCTTTCATGATAAATAAAGAGCTTCACCGCAACAGCGACAACATGCTCCAATCGCTGTTCAATTAGAACTGAGTGGATTTCCGAGCGCCGCTCGCTTATATACCGATTGGTGATTTCAATAGCCTGTTTTGAAAGCAATTTTAAGACTATTGAAACAAGTTTTTGGATCAAAAAGTAACAAGTATATAACGCGTAGACATTTTATCTTTCGAATGAAGTGTTCATCATACCATTTCGTTCAGTTGTTTAGGAGCTATTAACGCTCAAAATCTCGGTCTCCGGCGTAACGCTTTCGTTTTCGAAACTTTGATTTTACACCCCGGTATAGAAATGAAAGACGTAGTCCTACGTCAAAACATCGAATCAGAAGAAGTAAAAACGTTTGAAGGTATAAAACAGCGATGCTCATTATATGAAAATGATTATGATAGCAGTGCGCCGGGCGATGTACGAAGAAAAAAGTATAAGTGAAAAGAAAAATTGCGAAACGAAAATGATGGCTTCAAAAGGACACGTGCAACGGTGGATAAACAATCTTTATTTTTAATTTATAAATGCCGTTTTAATGATGGCGGCGTACATTTTTTTTCTCCTTTACTTCAAGTAAAAGGAGAACATGCGCCATAATGTTGGCATATTCATGACAAAGCATAAAGCCTCCAGGAATTATGAGCAAACTTCAGATTAAATGAGCAAAACTTTTGCGAGAGAGAGCTGTTTTACCGCGTCCCTTAAAGGCGACCGAAATTACAACAAAAATAGACACAATGGTCAGTAAAATCTGAACCCCTGAAATATGCACATTATTGGACATCAGAATGGAATGGCTTTCTTTATTGTGGGTGCCTTCGAGACTCTTCATTTGAAGAAATATGCTTATTCAAGTTTGTAGTAAACACATAATGAACAAACGTGTGGGCTTTGGATCCTTTTTCATATTTTCCACTTTGTGATGCTATCACTACCGTCAATTTCAAATGTATTCAGTTTCTGTTGAAAGTTAACCTTGCGCTTAAATTAGACGCCGTCGTTGCAGACTAGTCGCAGTATCAACATCCTATCTGCCTGGATGATAAAGTTCAACATAAAATTGTCAAGAATCAATCAATGGATAAACCCACAGAACACATGCACATGTCTCTAAACCCATCTTGTATCTCGATGGCAACCAACGATGGTGAGCTACAGCAAATCTAGAAACGAAGTGGCCCGCCTCATTCATCATGAAATTAATTAAACAATCGGTTAGGCTGTGGTTTAGTCTCCACTCTCATGGACAATGATGCATCTCCCTAGCTGGGGGAAATATGTCCACCGCCGGCGTAGGATGTGGTCTAATGGAGATGGTTGAGACGGATCATTCTGCCCATTCTGCTTCCGGTGGCACGACTAATTAGGTCGGGCAAATTATAGATGCCAGTAGTTCGGCTCGTGTGTGTGTGAAAAATAAGATCAAAGGCGGTGGATTGTGGGTTCTCGAATTTAGTGATGAGAATTTCACGAATATTCGCATGAAATGATTATCACCATGGGAAAGATCCTAAAATTACATACCAGCCCCATTTACATGATAATGCCAGTGAAACACAATTCTTGGATAACTGAAGGTTAGCTTGTGTAATAATACTAAATCAAATCTACATTTCGTTTCATTACCCTACAGTATATTGCGGAAATGATTTCAACTCTTCATTTCGTTTTCTCTGGACAATTTGGTTGGTTGGTTGGTTTGCTGGTCGCAGTGGAAAAGGACTCAATTTTTTTTCTCCGCAGGCTCATCACTGCTCCTTTCCCAACCTCCAGCCTTCCAATCATTTACCATAATGTTTGAATGTATTTATGCGCGTCCTCTTGCTCTAACTGTTATGAAAATTATTACTGTCATTCATGCGCGATTTATATAACGTGCTAGGACAGACTACCTAAAACGATAACACATTACTTTATATAAGAGAATACCCGACGCTCCATAAGCTTACATGTATCCAGAAACTACCTTCAAAAGGACGCAAAAATTTCCCATACCCAATAAAGTTTGTGAAAAAAATATGTCCACGTCAGGCATAAAAACGAGAGAGAAAAAAGTCATTTGAGTGAAAAGTTTTCGATGGACAACCAACAGGTATTTTATTTTGACATAACAATTAAAAACTTTCTCCAGCTTTATGTGACGGAGTGGCAATCATGCTTCATGCTGTGTAGCATCACGTTTTTGTGTGGAAGCTTGGATCAACTGCACTTGAAATGTATAAAATCCACAAAATTTTTGCTTCAATGTGGGCTGTTGAGTAAATTTATATGAAAAATAAAACTGTTTCTATCTGGTTTTCTGATGACGAAGCTGGTGCCTTGTTGATGATGCACTTCCTTATTGCCAAGTAATCGTGCGCGTGCGATAATGTAAATAAATAACGAGGAAAGTATTATACAATGACTCAGCCAATTGAGCAATAAATGCAACTATGTACAAGTGAAATAGCGTGAAAATGTGTTTCCTGATGTTCCGCCGTCTTACATGAACACCTACACGAGGAGTGCCGACCCGCGAGAACGGTTTACACAACGAAGGATGTGTCACCCGTCGTGGTTTTCCGCCGATGGAGGAGATTTTTCCCCATAATGCCAAGTACTTCTTCAATGGGACACATGAACAACAACAACACCAACAACACAAGGGCGCCAATCAGCTCAATGTCATTTTCAAGTGAATGGACGATAAAGTCTGCAGTGTAAGTGAATGTTTGTCCCGCTTCTCTCAGAAACGAACAAACAATTTCCTTTCGAGATTTTATGCCGGCTGTCGGGAAACAGGCGAAACAGTGTGGGGTTGCGTTGGATTACGTTTCCTGGGAATACAAACTTAACACTGCACAGCATATGGTGTTTGTCGGTATGTCGGAACGCGTGGAAAAGCTTAACCCCCTTCCAGCATATGGCCTAACCATGAACAATTAGATACTGAATAAACATTCAATTTGTTTCATTTTATAACTCATAAGTGTATTGTTAACAGGAATGACACTGGAGATTTGATAAGAATTACACTACAATTCTTATCAAATCTCCAATGTCGTTCAAAAACATTTGAAGAACAATCAAATTTATACGAGATTGAAAGGAGAAGATTTTATGCAGTAATTTATTAATTTCAATGAATTCTAAAGTATCAACGAAAGCATACATTTGGGCTACTAAGAGTTATGGAATCATGCAGTTAAGTTTTCGAACTTAAACAAGTCAAGAACAGAAAAAAACAGCGTTTGAAGATACAATACCTATCGAGTAGAAAGTATATGAAAGAATATTTATCGAAGTAGTTCATGACAATCTATATATGTCAGGATCAAATACAATGAGAATGTCACCATGGGGAGTCAGTAAATCGATCCCAATCAATATACAACAATCTTAATAATTGGTAAGATTTGAAGGATCACTCCAAGGAACATTACGCAGAGTGAAACGAAAAAAGATTTAATATGGATCGAAAATTGCTCCAAAATTGCTAGATTCTATATGAATATATAACATATGAACGCTTCCGCGAGAGTAGCGTTCAGACACTCCCTCCAGCTTAAAATCATTCGGTTAACTTTACAGCATTCAGCAGAAATATCGAGTTGCTGCTGAAATATCGAGAAATAAGAATTGATGTCGTTTATACTACAATGTAGGTAAATGTGTTGACGTGGTCTGGTGTGTACTCTAAAACGGAAAAAAACTCTTTTCATTAACTTCATTATTATATAAAGGGTTGTGCAAGACACAACCGAACTGTTATTTCTCTCTCTTTCTTTTGATTTATGGACAATGCTTTTTATTCTATTCAATTCACTTATTTTCATTTCGGATATTATTTCAGAATCAAATTCCAGAATTCCAAGATAAACGTTTAAGTAGAAATTTCTCATTTTCCGCTATATTTCCGAGTTAGTCGAACTCTTTCGAAATTCGAAGCCCTTCAGAATGCGATTGATCCGCATGGAATTAGAACAACAGCTTAATTTGACGATTTACCGTAGAGAATATGCGCTATTTATAATCCAGCGCTCGGGAGCGATGAATAGCTTTGATAGGTGTTTCGCCACTCATGGGTACGAAGGTACGGGTTGTATTTGATTTATAGATCATTTTCCATTATAGAGACATTGAACTACCAATTTTTTCATCTTTAGCCTTGAAAAACACCAATAATGTCTGGAAGATGTGCTCTGGATTTGTTGCGAGTCTATGGTAGCCCCGACACAGAAGGTGGAAATGAATCCATTTCACTGGCAAGACGACGCGGAATCACAGTAGATAAATTTTGTTGGAAAATTATTGAACAATTTAGAAAAAAAACCTTTTTTAATACACTGTTAATACACTACTTTAATACACTGTCAAAAATTGAATTTAATGTAAAAAGCTTATATCTTAAAATGCACCCCCCCCTCGATATTTTAAACATATTTTCATTAGGACAGAAAAACAGAACGAAAGAAAATTTATAGTGATACAGTGTCGGACTTTTCAAAATGGAGATATGATCTTTTGAATATTTATGAAATTGCAATACTTTGCGAAATCCTATATATTTAAGAAAATCAAAACTAAAAAAATCCAAACACTTCAGAACAGATGTGTAAAAGTAATCTTTAATCTACCGTTCCGATATCCGACAATTTCGATCTACACTAGTTTACACCACAAAATTATTCCTTTTTTAGGATTATGTGATACTCAAACTATTATGTTTGTACATAATACATTGCATAATCGTAACATAAATTTTTCAACTAGAGTGAACCTTCCGAATACGAGAAATGCAAATGAGTTAACAAGAAGTAAAGCATACACAAACTTGGGTTTCACGCGCATAAGAGGGGGATATTCCAAGGCGATTCTTTCAGCCCGCTTTGGTTTTGTCTGGCACTGAACCCTCCAGTAGGACGCTCAATAGAAACGGTCATGGCTATAAAATAAGGTATGGCGACGGCGCCCACGAAGAAGTGACCCATACCTTTTACATGGACGATCTCAAGGTCTACGCTGATTCACGTCAGCGTCTAGGTGTAGCTATCCGGGTTGTCGAAGAAATTAGCAGGGACATCTGTATGGAGTTCGGCCTCGACAAGTGTCGCTGTGTCCACCTGCTGAAAGGACAACTTACCGATTCCGGAGGCTACGAGGTCTATGACGGCGAGTTTATAAGAGACATGGTTCGTGGCGAATCCTATAAATATCTTGGATTCCGACAGCTCACCGGGATTCGCCACTCCGACATCAAGACGGAGCTGCGAGACAAGTTCTTGAGTCGAGTGAACTGTGTCCTGAAGACTTTCCTCAACGCGGGGAACAAGGTACGCGCGATCAACACATTCGCGGTTCCCCTGCTGACCTTCAGTTTTGGTGTAGTCAAATGGAGCAAAACTGACCTAGAGGACCTTGAGAGGAGGATGAGGAAAGCATTCAAAGAGGCCGGAATGCACCATCCTCAATCGGCACTGGAGAGAGTTTCACTACCACGCAAAGAAGGGGGACTTGGAATAGTCGACATTTCTGCACTGTGTGTTGCCCAGGTACGACAACTGCGCGAGTACTTCGCAGAACGCGCCAACCAAAACGCGCTATACCGGGCTGTCTGCGCCGCTGACAGAGGATACAGCGCTCTGCACTTGGCGCAAGCGGAGTACCAACTAAACTGCAATCTGCAGACAGTGGAGGAGAAGATTGCAGCTTGGAAGCAGAAGGCAGTGCATGGTGCCCACCCCCATCAACTGGACCGGCCACACGTCGACAAGGCCGCATCTAATCTGTGGCTAACGCGTGGTGAACTCTCTTCAGTAGTAGAAGCCGACATGATAGCCATCCAGGACAGGATAATGCCGACGAGAAACTGCAGGCGGTACGTCTGGCATCAAGACGTTGATGACATTTGCCGGATGTGTCATCAACCAGGTGAAAACATAGAGCACATCATGGCAGGCTGTCCCGTTTTGGCCAACGCAGCCTACACCGAGCGCCACAACAACGTGGCCCGTATTGTTCATCGACAACTGGCGCTCCAATGTGCTCTACTGGAAGACAACGTACCAAACTACCGGTACCTGCCTGCACCTGTCCTGGAAAATGATCGTTTCAAGCTGTACTGGGATCGCACTGTTCTGACCGACCTCTCGATCCACCACAACCGTCCAGATATAATGGTTTACGACAAGAGCGACCGCAAAGTCACCATCATCGATGTCGCTATTCCACTGAACCAGAATCTGGAGGAGACCCACGGTCGCAAAATCTGCAAGTACCGACCATTGGCCGTGGAGCTCAAGGAACTGTGGGGGCTAAGGGAAGTCCCAAGAATTGTTCCAGTCGTTCTCTCTGGAACTGGAATTATCCCGAAGACACTTCTGAAAGCGCTAAAGGTGTTGAACATCGAGAAGGAATTGTCCGGCATCCAAAAGTCGGTCATCCTTAGCACCTGCACGATTGTCCGACAATTCCTCGGTCAGGACTAAAACAGCACGAGCATGCAGATACGTGCATTCCGCAGAGCCTAGTCCCCCTTTGGCATTCAGAAGCCCGGGGGCAGGTGAAAATTCTGGTTCGAAGGTTCGCCTAGTTAAGAAGTGAGATAAGTCTGCCTATAAAAAAAAAGTAATGTGAGAAATGGAAATTATTTACGATTCTACATAATTCTACACGAAAATAATATTTAGTCTAAGAGATAATCGATCTCAAAATATGATTTTTTTACAGTGTACATGCTTGCCGGCTTCACGTAGATACCATAAACATTGTCTAATCTATAATAACTATGACACTAGAGCCAAAATTATGCTTCAAAATTAGACTTACAAATTAAATACAGATTTCAATACAGATTTTTTGTGAAAAAACTAAGAAAAAAGACTTTTTCAGACAAAGATTTTAACTACCAAACTGAAATGAACTGAAATAATATTGGACTCCCGGCCCCGTCAGGCTAACGCCACATGTGCCTTAATAAAAAATATATTTTGGAAAAAAAAAAAAAAAAAAAAAAAAGATTTTAACGCACTTCTCCATTCCCTGCTTTCTTGTGACTTCGACGTTGTGGTATTCACTGAAACATGGCTACACACGGACATTTCAAATGCTGAGCTCGCCAAAATTACTCCATCTACCGATGCGACCCGAATCCTCGCGCTAGTGCACTTCGACGTGGCGGCGGTGTTCTGATTGCCGTGAAGTCTGGGCTGAATTGTAAAACCGTACATTTTGAAGACTGCGAGAATCTCGAGCAAATTACTGTGCAAGTCTTTCTTCCACGCGAATCGCTGTTCCTGTGTTGCATATATATCCGTCCTTGCAGTCATCTCGATATCTATACTAAACATGCCGACACCGTCGTACAATTACTCGAAATGGCCAGCCCTCGAGACGCGATTATCGTCTTGGGTGATTATAAGTTGCCCAATTTGGCATGGAATTTTGATGAAGATATACAAGGATTTTTGCCGCTCAATGCCTCATCCGAACAGGAGGTTGCTCTAGTTGAGCCTTTTTTCTCTACGGGACTCAGACAAATCAACGATTTTGCCAACGTGAATGGCAAGCTTCTCGACCTGGTACTCGTCAATGATCCGCACTCCATTCAGCTGTTCGAGCCGCCTTCCGCTATTTTAAATGACAATATTTACGAGATAATCCATGATTTGGTACCGGTAAAGACTCGAAAGTCTTCTACGAATCTCCGACAACCATGGTGGAATCCGCAATTGCGTAACCTGCGAAACCGTTTGCGTAAGGCCCGTTACTTTTGCTCTAGGACTGCAGAAATAAAATATGATGTATAGCTCGCGGAAGCCCAGTACAGTAGTCTGCATGAATTTCGCTTTAGGGAGTACATTGATCGGCTTCAGACTGGCCTAAGAGAAAATCCATCAGCTTTCTGGTCGTTTGTGAATGCTCGCAAAAAATCACCTGGTATTCCGCTAGATGTAACTTATGGCGCCCAAAACTCCATTACCAGTGACAATTCTGCGAATCTCTTTGCTGAGTTCTTCCGTAGCGTTTTCGAGCATGCTGAGGTTCCTCCGTCGCAGCTGTATGTTGATCAATTGCCAAGCTATGATATACGCATGCAGCAGCCTCACTTCAGTCGCGCCGATATTTTTGAAGCACTTCGTTCGGTTGATGCATCGAAAGGTCCAGGTCCGGACTATATTCCACCATCCTTCGTCAAGAACTGTACCGCATCGTTAGCCGCTCCCGTCATGGTTATATTTAACCGCTCCCTTATGGATGACATTTTTCCGGATGTTTGGAAGCTGGCATCAATCACTCCGATTTTCAAGGCTGGTAATACGCACAATGTGGAATATTATCGACCCATTTCGATCTTGAGCTGTTTGGCCAAGGTGCTAGAACGACTTTTGCACGACAAGATGTATTCAGCAGTTCGGTCAATGATCTCGGATTCTCAACATGGATTCATGAAAAAGCGCTCGACAACCTCTAACTTGATGACCTTCGCCAGCACAGTTATTCGCAGCATTGAGAAGCGTCAGCAAGTAGACGCCGTGTACATAGACATTTCGAAGGCTTTCGAGAAAGTACCTCACGATCTTGCCATTTCAAAACTGAATCGCCTTGGTCTGCCTCCGTGGATTGTTCGCTGGCTGAACTCTTATTTATCATGTAGGAAGGCCTTCGTTAAGGTGCATGATGCCAAATCTGAGATCTTCGAAATACCATCAGGTGTTCCACAAGGCAGTCACTTGGGACATCTGATCTTCGTTTTATTCATCAATGACGTTTGTGACCACTTGAGCTCCTGTAAGTTGCTATACGCTGATGATCTTAAGTTATACCACACGATCAACTCGATGCTAGATTGCTGTGCACTTCAAACTGATATTGCTCGGTTAATAACGTGGTGTCAGTTGAAAGGCATGCAAGTAAACACAGCCAAATGCAAGGTCATCACCTTCACCCGTGGTCAGTCGCCGATCAGATTCGAATATTCGATGGACCAGTTGACGCTAGCAAAAGTCGATTCTATAAACGATCTTGGACAGATGTTGGACAGCAAACTACGATTCAACAAACATATATCCATGTCGATCGCGAAAGCCAATGCCATGTCTGGATTTTTACGCCGCAACACTGCGCAGTTCGACGACGTTTATGCGCTTAAAACATTGTATTGTTCGTTGGTTCGTAGTGTTCTAAAATATGGAGTACAAATTTCGGCCCTATTTCATGCTGCCCACGTTTCACGAATTGAACAGATTCAAAAAAGGTTCATAAGATATGTGTTACGCCGACTTCCACGGTCTAGCCTTGACAATTTGCCTCCATACGCGCAGAGATGTACGCTCATCGGACTACAAACGCTATCAAGTCGACGAAATTTTTTACAGAGACTCTTCGTTTTTGACGTCATTCGTCATTATATTGACTGCAGTAGTCTGCTACAGGACATCAATTTCCATGCTCCAGCTTCACAATACTAGCTTCTTATGGATTCGAAGACACCGTACTGCCTATGGCTACAATAGCCCACTTGACAGATGCTGCAGACTTTTTAATAACGTGTGTAATTTTTTTGATTTTGACGTTAATAGGGTAGTTTTCAAGAATAGTATTAAGTGTCCGTAATCATTCTGTGTCACATTGTGTCAAAGATGTCGATAAATATATATGGCAACCCTTGCGATCAGAGTAACCATTTTTTAAATGCGAGAAGTGCGAAAAGGTACATTGGTGAAATATTATATCGGAAGTGAGAAATAGTTTCATAATTTCATTTCATTTTTATTTGATATAGCAGTTGAAGTTTGAAGTATGTATACAGTTTTAGTTCGTTATTTTTACGTTGATTTGGAGAAACAAGGGTAAATTAGATTCCTTCCCCAGTTGCTTTGGAAAAACAATAGAAGCTTTTTCAAGAGTGAATAAGAATTTTAAAAAAAATTGTAAATAGGGCATTAAAAAAGTTTTTGTCTTTCTCGAAATAATTGGAATTTGAATTGGAAGGATTCCTGAAAATTCAGGTTCCGACGATGAACGACGTTTTCTTAGCGATGATGTTCACGTATGGTTTCGTGACCTTTTCCCTATATTGTGCCTGGTGGTTCGAGGTTAACTCGAACCCACGAGAATAGTCAGACAAATTACACGACAGGTGGTCTCACTTCTAGGAGTGGCGCAAAAATTGAACTATTAAGTGTACCGGTAAGTTTCTTCGGTTTTTCAACAGATGGTGTAACTTGATAATTAATTATATATTAATTATTCCAGTGAATCAAATTTCCAGACATTCGTTGGAAAGCTACTGTCATTGCGCGTCTTTTCCAGTATATGTTGAAGCGTAAACAACATAGTTTTTCGCCACTTCGAATATGTCGAATTTCGTACCAACGAGAGTGCTTTTGCGGGAGTGTTACTTCATTACTTCAATATGAAGAAAAAAGTTGCGGGAGGTAATCGCATTTTGGTGGAAATTTATGGTGACCATGCTCCAACTGAGTGTACTATGAGCTGCTCTACCGATGACAATTGATGCGTTTGAACCGTGCACTGAAGGAAAACGACCACAATACGAGCAAGGACACGATATAGTTATTTTGCAGTACGACAATGTTCGGCCGCATGTCGCGAAATGGGTCAAAACACAGTACATATTGCACATATTGTACATATTGAGGCGTAACTTTCGCGCAATATGATGGTTGAGAAAAATGTCCACCGTTTACAACACTGGTCGTCGATCGACTGTATCATATGCGGCTTTGACGAAGATGTGGTGCGTGGGTACAAGATACTCGCGGCACTTTTGGAGGATCTGCCGTAGTGTAAAATCAGGTCATCGTCATCGAGCAACCGGACATGAATCCGGCCTGATAACTTCCCATAAATCTGCTTACTATTGGCGATAGACGACGAAAGAGGATCTGGGGTAGAATTTTGTAGGCACCATTCAGAGTCGTGATTGCACGGTAATTTTCACAACCATCCATTCCCATCATAAGATTTGTGTAAGAAATGGAGCCAGCAAGGATAACATTGTCGGATTACGCTAGATGATTGAAAATCGCAATAAGAAGTTCTCCTGACGGCAAGCCTGCGGGTTTAAGATTTGGAGTGCTATTGTTACTCCAATGAAACTTTTTTTTTTCGTTATACGGATGGTGAAGTAATTCGAATTAAAACTGTGGACAGTATTTTATTGAGAATGTGAATAGTATCGAAAATTGATAAGAAAATGAGTGCTATAACTGATAAACCAGGTGGTGGTTTCCGCGTTTCAAGAATGGAGAATTGCAATTTCCACTTCCTATAAAAATAAGTTTTTATTCCGGGTAGGAACTCGTAAATAAAGAAAAACCAAGCATTGGACAATGTTTATCTAAACAAATTACACAGTAGCCGTTCAGGCGTAAGAGTATTCCTATTCTATCGATAAACAACACATGTCGCCTTTTTCGGCGTAAGAACATTCCTATTGTTCGAATGTTCACAGTTGGACTGTTCACAGCGGGACTATTGATATGAGGCTTCCATTGTTGTGTTATTAATAGTGCCAATTACCGATGCAGCAGACCGAAAATGTGAGCGGTAAGGGACTGGCATTACCGTCACATGATGATTGTTGCGTGGACATAGTAACTAGAATAACGCACAAAGAGGGTCAGTTGAGGGGCCCTGAGTTATGAGCTCATGATCGTTCGCTTAAACCGGCGCCACACGATGCTACCAATACCCCCGAATATTGGACGCTCGATGGTTCGATCGTGTAGTCAATGGACGCACTACGAACCTCCAATGTCAAGCGTCGAATATTCGGGTTGAAAGGTAATCCGTTAATTGTGGATTACCTTCCAACGCGAGTGGTACGAGTCAAACGATTTTTTCATTCGTCACAACATTTGTTGATTCATTGAGTCAAATATTTCAGTCCAACATCAGAGTCAAACGTTGGACGAATCGTGTAGCGCCCACATTAAAAGCGGACACGCAACCAATTAGGCTACGAAGACCCCTAATGTTTGTTTTTTTGTTCATTCTGGTTTTAACAAAAATGTATTGTCGAACAAAAAAAATGTACTGAATCAATATTTTCGAGAACAATTTTTTCCACTCGCATAAAATGTAACGAAACGGAATTTATAAGTCATATGAATATTTGATTTAAACAAAAATCTTCGCCGTATGATTCAGAAAAAAACATTCCATTGAAAAAAACCACTCCGTATACGCTTTACCCGTTGAAGACCGCTCTATTCTTCTTCGTTCGGGTGGATTGCACGAGACGCGTAAAAGAATAACAATGACGATGGTATTCATTGGTCCATCGTCCGGAAAATGCCGTGCTGCAAAGCATTTCCCATCAGATAAAATTCGTTGAATCTCTCGATCGCTGCCTCGTCGTTCTTGCATGTGTGTGGAAACCCGAAAAACAGTGAATAAATCTCAATAAGTCTTCCAACTACCCCTGGCATCCACTAATCGTTACTCATTCCTAACAACGTGTGATCGTTGGTATGAATATTGGTAGTCTGGCATCACATGGACGGAATAATAAGTCAGAGCGCTCTCGCTGGTGAGCAAGAGATTTCCCCACGGAATATGTACCATAGAAAACTCCGCTTTCGTGATTCTTTGTCAGCTATAACTGCTTCTTGGTATCACGCCTCACGGCAAATATTAATCATCGCGATTAGGTATTTCGGATACACTTGGTTCGAACCGAATATCAAGTAGCTCACGTCACGCACTGTGCCACGTCGTGGAGCCGGGGTATGAGGTACGGAATCATTTTGTGAACAGTGAATTCTTAACAATTTGCGAACATGCTGATGGGAATAAAATTTTGCTTCATTACAATACACAGGATTAACCCGTCATTATTAGAGCAGACATGAACAAATGTCGTTCGTATGGCCGAAGAAAAGGAAAGCTTTTGAGATCGGAATATGAGAAATATGAAATATGACAATTATTAAATATACAATGAAAACGGATGCAGTCACATCGACATAGAACTTTTAATTGAAATAAAACACAGATAAATTGTGTTGAATTGCCACGAATTTGACTCTATTCGAAAGATATTTCATTGCCATTTTTATTTGAATATGATTTCTGTCATCGGCTGGCTCGGAAGCAGTCCATTCGCTTAGTCTAATTTTTTATCACTTTTGCAGCAATGGAGATGATTTCATGACACATTTGTTTGACATTCTGAGATTTACTATCTGGTATAATATTTCCTTTTCGACTGAATTGATGTTCTCGGCAATTTGCCGAATATTCAACGTTCAGGCAACAAATTCCTCGAAAAAACGTTAGTGCTTTTGACGAAAAAAATTTTGACGTGGGACTACGTCTAACCGGAATATATGGAGGGTAAAATGAAAACCTAAACACAGAACATGCAGGAAAAAATGAAAGATTTCGAATGCTTATAGCTCGAACATTTCGTACTGGATAGGAGAGATGTTTGCATCACTTGATAGGAAATATTTCTACGCATCTATCGCAACTAACAAAATGTTGTTTTTCATTAGATAAACAATTGAATAACTGTAAAATATTAGGCGTTATCTAAACGCCCTAACTGCATCGTTTTGATTGGCCCGATTTATGGTTTCCCTAACACAACCATCAAAACCAAGCAGCCTTGGGGAAATCGGCATTGCAAATACATGAAAGTAGGGGGACTTTTGTTCTCATCGAAAAATGTTCCCTAACACAGACTTTAAAACCAAGCAGCGAAATCGGCATTGCAAGCACACGAAAGAGCCTAGAGGCGAGTGAACTGAAAAGTTTAAACCCTCTTAAAGCCAAAAAGAAGAAAAAGAACACACGAAAGTAGGGGGAGCTTTTGTTCCCACCGAAATGTGTTCCCTAATAGAGATTTCTAAACCAAGGTGCCTGAAGAAATCGGTATTTCAAATTCATGCAAGTCGGGGGTATTTTTGTTCCGACTGGAATGTGTTTCCCTAACACAGACTTCAAATCCATGAAGCGTGGGGAAATCGGCATTGCGAATTCATACAAATCGGGGGTATTTTTGTTCCGATTGAAATGTGTTTCCCTAACACAGACTTCAAAACCGAGGTTTCTGGGGAAATCGGCTCTGCAAATAAATGCAAACTGCGAGTATTTTTGTCCTCGCTTGCCTTTGTGCAGAGTGGAATATGTCTGTCCTAACATGATCTTCTAAACTTAGGAACCTGGGAAAATCGTGCAGCCACTAGAAGCGAATGAACTTCCCAGTTTCAATCAAATTCGAGATTCGAGAAGTATGTACACTTTTGGGATGTAAACTTCAGAGGGAAATGTAAAATAAAATAATCGTTTGATAATTTTTTTTTTTGTCTTTATTGGAAAGATTTTCAGCCTTAGGCTGGTTCATCAAACGTTTGATAATTCTTCCGTACATATATTTTGTTCTAGTCATCATACCAAACGTAAAAGGTCCGTCATTAAATTTACTTGTAACGAAGAACAATCAATCACAATAAATGAATTGACTTTACACGGCATTTGTTCATTTTTTTCACTCACAGAGCAAATATATTGAACTCAATTGAATTTGGAAACTGTTTCATTCAATCAAGAATTTAATCAATACAAACGAATGATTGCTAAGCTAAGGTAGTTCCACGTGAACCTTTTTTTTTTAGTAGACTATTGCTTGGAATCTTATGTCCATAGGCTTGCAATTTTGGTGTTATCTTTTGATACCTTCTCACTTTTTGAACTTCTTATTCGCCATCGCCATCATCGAGTCGCTCCATCAAATCATAATTTTACATTATCAAAATTTGAAACATTGTGATCAATACTGTTCTCGTGCGTAATACAGGATCAGGATTAGACAACATATGTTTTTTTTCTGCTGAAAGAATGGTGCGTAATTGCGATGAAGGAGAATCAAACGAGTTTTTCAAATACCATAGTCTACATGTGAGTACAAATCATTCATTGTTTGATCCACATTCGCAGAAGAACTCATCATCGGTATGATTTATGATTCGTTTAACTCGAAATATACCACAACTATTTCCCTGCGGGATTTGTATAAACCGAAACATTCAACAACAAAAAATAAAAATTGAAAAGCTAGACCATGATACAAGTGAATGTAATATTTGAATCTCCAATTCGCAGCCACATTCGAAACAACCAAAAACAAAGTCAGAATTTATTCGTTCGTGCAATTTGTATCTTGTTGCGTGATACAAAACCACATTCGTTGGAAAAAAAATGGTAAATCTCTTATACAAATATCAAACGCGGAGCATCAACAAAAAATGTGAAAATGCACACAAAGCAATTAACAACTTTTCACATATGTATTTATTAGAAGTTTATTTTTCATGGTTTCATGCTTCGTGCATTTCATGCAGTACTTCCGCCAAAATGCAGTCGAAACGAACTTTTCACGGATACCACGGATGATAATCGATTATCAGTTTTCCGCAACTATTTCAGTTGAGTGTATTCGTTTACACCACACTTTTTTTGTTGTTGTTATTGCTTCGGACTGTGGTTATTCAGAGTATCCCTTTCATTTACACCATCACAAGCAACGATTCAACGTTTCGAAATCCGCTGCTTTCCCGAACACAAAAATGGAGACACTCGATGATGGCATCCCCTGGAGTGCTTTTATAGACTCGAATCCCGAATATAAGTTCCAATCTAGTTAATGCAGTTCAGCGGTGGCTTATATTAAATTGCTATTTATTCAGTTGAGAGTAGAAATAAAACTGAACTCAACATTCCTATCCGTATATATCCATTACAGAGTTGCAGAGAGTGGCAGAAAAAAAATCGCACAGCAAGGATGGAGCAATCCTTGCAGCATCTTCTTTTGTATGGATGCGGTGCAGAAACTAGCAGCGTCATAAAGACAACGAACAGATTGTGAATAGAGACGGTCAGTCATTGCGGGAGGTGTGATGCAAACGAATCGTTTTTTTCTACACTGTGTAGCTGTTTGAGAAGCACTCTTTCTGGCACAAATCTGCTTCCGCTTTGGTTTTTTTTTATTGCTTTTTGTTTTCACTCGGGGAGTGAATTTCCATACACGACTTCACCCATATCTGTGTAATCCTGGACTTGTAGTTCATGTTAATTTGGCGTAAACCAATTATTGAACGATGCCAAATGATAGCGAAGTATAGAATCAGTTTTTACACTGAGCATTGTGTAAATTGATTTGAATCACTGTGTTCATTTCTAAAGTTTCATCCTAATATTTAGGTACAACGTACTAAAATTCAACGAAAGTAAGAATTCCAATATTCAAAAACCTAGAAAAATCGGACAAGTTTAAAGACAATAATTCATAGATAAAATAAAAATAAAATAGTCAACCGGCTAATTATGTGAACAGGAATTACGATTTCATTTAGATCATGTAGTGTATGATTAAAGATACCAAAAACGTGTTACGTTTTTATGAAATAGTTTTAAACATTATTGATTCTTCTTGCTGTGAACGGATTAAGCATTTGTTTCTAAGACTTGTTTGATATGGTTTTATTATGACTCTCCAGACCGTAAATAGTTGGGATGGAAGAAGAAAATTGAAAATCTTCCCATCTTCTCATGCATTTGATCTGTTCTTTTATGTACTTTCCTACCCCCTCCATCAATAACGAGCAACTAACGTAGTTGCGAGGCTCAATTGGAGGCGATAAAGCGTAGTGATAACATCCGTACCTCTCAAGTTAAAGATCACGAGTTAAATTCTCACTCCCGATATTTTTCCGGAAATGGAAGTAAAGTGACGAACACAAAAGTGTTGAAAGTCACTATAATACAGCAAAAAAAACTCAGTTCACTTGATGTATGTTATAATTGATTGATTGAATTGATTGCATTCCTTATGAAAACGAGATTGGAAACATGGCTAGCGGTCAACACTGAAACATCCAACTTCCAACGGACAGAGAGCTTCTGGCAGCAGCGAAGTATCCATTCTCTGGGCTACCGGCTAGCTATTGACCAATTCAATTTCAAAGAGGGGAAATTCTTAACCCGTACATGGCACCCAACGTACCACATTGTGTTCAAGCGCACTCGTCCTGTTGCATGACTTCGGGAGACTCTACAGCTGTACCGTGCAACATATATTCATGCAGCCATTCATATTTTCCCCGGAATTGACGAACCCATTGGAGGATGTCAACTCGCCATTTCCTAGCGTAAGGCAAGACATGACATCTTCTCAGGAGGAGATCTTTCCATTAACGAAGTCAGACGTCCCAGAAGATAATGAATTGTGAGCTTCACACCAAGGTGAAGTAGTATTTTTTAAAAATTTGGATGCCACGTCATACCAAGTAGTAGATAATGAACAAACTTCCTCGCCTCAACAACTAAATGTAGTTGATATTTTGATACACTGTCAAAATTTCAACCGTATGAAAAGTCCACTTAAAATGATAGAAATCCAAATTAATATTATGACTTCTTCTTTCTCGATAATTATGGCCACAGAAACAAGTTGGGATGATAGTGTTAGAAGCGAGGAAGTATTCGAAAATCGTTTTAATGTCTTCAGAGATGACCGTAATCTTCACAAATCCCATAAAAATCGGGAGGCGGCGTCCTTATTGCTATTAATTCATTAATAAATTCAGAACATATTCCAACAACAGAATTCGACGAGTTTGAGCAAGTGTGGGTCAAAGCACTTATTGCAGGAGAGATACATATATTTGCATCTGTTTGCTTCTCCCCTGATCCTGCTCAAATTAGTTGTTATGAGAAATTCTTCGAAGTTGCTGAGAATATTTTATCTTCCTTGGCACCAGAATCAAAAATACATATATACGGAGATTTCAATCAACGAAATACGGACTTTATCACTGATTTTGGCAATGAATTTATCTTGTTGTTGGCGATAATAAGACTCTGCAATTTATTTTTGATAAAATAAAATAGCCGGTCGTGGGTTGAATCAAATGAACAATGTTCATAATCGACAGAAATGCTTCTTGGATTTTTTGTTGACAAATATGACCGAAGATTTTTGTGTGACTGAATCATTGACTCCACTTTGGAAAAATGAAGTTTTCCACACAGCTATCGAATATTCTATATTTATAGATAACACCCAAAACCATTTGATTATGAATTCGAGGAAGTCATAATCAAAAACAGAAGGCACATAAAATTTATAAGAAATACAAATCTGACGCTAATCTCGAAAAATATCTGAACATTTGCGAACAGCTCAACTCAACTGTTAAAATCGTTTTTGAAGATTACAACTGAAAAACAGAGTCGGACATAAAGTCTATCCCGAAAAGTTTCTTTAATTACATAAAAACAAAATTAAAAAGCAATGGTTTTCCATCACGCGTGCACCTTGACGATACCGTGGGGAATGACCCAGAAAAAATTTGCAACCTCTTTGCAACATTTTTTCAAGAAGTTTATATTGAAACAGCTGAGGAAGACCGAGATCGTGACTTCTTTGCATTTCTTCCGGAATTTCCATGTGGTGTTGGAGTCAGAAAACTAGCTTACATTGAAATTTTTGACGCATTAAATAAGCTTGATGTCTCAAAAGGGCACCCATGGCCGAGTGATCAGCGTCTAACATTATCATGCCGGGTGTTCGGGTTCGATTCCCGTTCTGGCCGGGGGATTTTTCGTCAAAGAAATTTCTTTCGACTTGCACGGTGGTCACGCGTATTCCCTAGAGCTTACCCCTCGGAATACAGGCGTGTTATTTGGCTTAAGAAATCTCAACTAACCATTAATAAATGACGCTAATTAATGCATACGTTGAGACGGCAAAAGTTCCACAGGGAACGTTAACGCCATTCAAGAAGAAGTCTCAAAAGGGCCAGGTCCTGACGGAATTCCACCGGTTTTTATAAAAAAAAAATTGGCATCTGAATTAACTCATCCACTTGTATGGCTTTTCAATGAGTCATTGGAATCAGAAAGGTTCCCAAAAATATGGAAAAACTCTTTTGTTGTACCTATATCCGGTAATAGATCCGATGAAAGAAATTATCGTGGAGTAGCAATTATTTCTTGCATTCCAAAACTCTTTGAAGCCATAATAAACCAAAAACTTTTTCAACAACTAAAGACTCGAATTGCGAATAAGCAACACGTTTTTCAAATGACGATCAACAACAACAAATTTGCTAGAATTTGTCAGATTCACTTTGAATGCAATGTATAATGGTAATCAAGTTGAAGCTCTATAGACTGACTTTAGTAAGGCTTTCGATCGTGTTGATATACTGCTTCTTAAACTTCAAAAAATAGGAATAGAAGTCAAGCTATTGAAATGGCTAGAATCATATTTGACGGACCGCACGCAAATAGTAAAGTTTAATGCGAAAATTTCAAAACCAATATTTGTTACATCCGTTTCTCAAGACTCTCATTTGGAGCCACTTTTGTTCATTTTATTTGTTAATGACGTTTGCGTTTTTCTTAACATTGTTAAGGCACTTATCTACGCAGATGATATGAAGCTGTATATAGAAATAAAGAAGGAAGAAGACTCTCAAACATTCCAAAATTTTATTTATTTTATTTTAATTCAACAAATCAACAGGTATACAGAACCCTAATGACGCTTACGTACTAATTATAATTAAAAACTTATTAGCTAATAGCAAAATGAAGTCAACATAGTTTATGTCAATGTCAATGTTAGGAAATTCACTTTGATGACTTTTACAAGAAGAAGAACACCATTGAACAATGGTGTTAAGCTGGGAAATCAACCCATCAGTAGATGTCAACGAGTAAGAGACTTAGGCGTGGTCTTAGATTCAAACTAACCTTCGTTGATCATTATAATACAATCATCCATAGAGCAAATAATATGTTGAGCTTCATCAAACGCTTTAGTTACCATTTCCACGATCCGTACACAATAAAAACATTGTATATTACATACGTCAGATCAATTCTCGAATACTGTAGTATTGTATGGTCCCCCTATATAACTTCACACGAAGACAGAATTGAATCTGAACAAAAATAATTTTTATTATTTGCACTTCGTAAACCAGGCTGGTGTTCATATCATCTCCCTTCATATGAGGCACTTTGCATGCTAATCAATATGAAAACCTCAAAAGAAAGTCGGAACTCTGCCATGATTCTATTTATTATTGACATCATATCACAACAAGTATTATACAATAATATTAACAACAATATTAGCAAACCTAAATTTTTACGCACCGATTAGGCACCTGAGAAACTCTGACATTTTCTACATAGATTACCGAAGAACGAATTATGCCAAATATAGTCCTATTAATCGTATGATGAGCCTCTGTAACGAACACAGTGAAATAATTGATGTAACCATGTCAAGGTCCATGCTCAAAGACTATTTGAATAGATTAAGATGTAGTTAAATTTCACTGTAATATTTTGGCATATTTAGTCTACGCTGGTTTGACAAAATAAATAAATAAATAAATAAATAAATAAATAAATAAATAAATAAATAAATAAATAAATAAATAAATAAATAAATAAATAAATTATTTTGATAAATTTTTTTTTTATTCAAATCGTTTATTTTTACAGGCTCAGTTACATAAGTTTAAAGGAGCCGAACTCCTTACTGTATTATTACTAGAATATATACATTTTTCCTTAATTCTAATGTTAATAACGTAGAAAACCGATTACTCGCGGTCGACTCGAGTTTAGAAGGGTGACATATTTTCTTCAGGAAAAGGAGGGGATATGAGGATATGTTGACAATGTTCACACTCACACTCTCAATCACACTCTTCTTCTTCTTCAATGGCACTAACGTTCCTAGAGGAACTTCGCCGTCTCAGCGTAGTATTACTTGCGTCATTTTTTATTAGTACTTAGTTGAGATTTCTATGCCAAATAACACGCCTTGAATGCATTCTGAATGGCAAGCTCTAGAATACGCGTGATCACAGTGCAAGTCGGAGGAAATTTCTTTGACGAAAAATTCCCCCGACCAGAACGGGAATCGAACCCGAACACCCGGCATGTTAGTTATGACGCTAACCACTCGGCCACGGGAGCACACAATCAATCACACCCATCACACTCAATTCTTAATCCTATCTTATATCTAATGTGTATTTACATTTCATCTAATTCTTAAGGAGGGATTCGATCTCTCACAAAGGAAAAGGAAAAGGAGAAAATAAGGATATAAGGACAATCACAAGATCGAAGATCCAAAGCTTTAAGGAAAACATATATTTGGGACATGTAGTCAAAGTCTAACCGAGCCAACACTATTATTATTTTGATAATGTAACTTGTTGAAATAGTCCTTTGATAATTCAAACGGATAAATTATCCAGCCAGCTCTCTTTAGTTTTTTTTTAGTTTTAAGTAAGTAGTTTTAAGTCGTATTAAGAATGTATTGGTCTACAATTTTGATTGACGACAATAAAATAAAAAAAAAAAATAAAAATAAACCGATTTTTGATTTCTTTCCGATATTTTTATCCACTACATCTTGTTTCATATTTTACAATAGAATATTCACTCTATCCTATTTTATGGTACGAAGTGATGGAATTATTTGCATCACGAGTATAATCGTGATACAAGTCACGAATCAAGAACGGTGAGTAAACCTGGAACTGTATCACTCGTGAAAAAAATCTGTGTATCAGATTAGATTTTTTTATTAGTTTTTTATACATATATTAGGCTGTCAAAAACGTCCTGCGGTTTTTCCGCGAGGTATCGTTGTAAGCGCGTAGTTCTAGTTGTATTCATTGTATCGAGTTATACTATAGCTTGTTGGAAAGGTATTTTTGCGCGCTATAATCCTTGACAGTGTTTTGTTTGGTTAAGTCGTTCGTAAGTTATAGTATCGCAAATATCGAGCAAAATAAAGAGAAAATCCGACAGTACTACTATGACAAAGGCAAAAATGCATCTCAAGCTGCCAATAAAATTTGTGCACTTTATGGACCCGATACAGTTTCCATTTCCACCGCACAACGATGGTTTCAACGTTTTCGTTCTGGTGTAGAGGTCGTCGAAGATGCGCCACGCTCCGGAAGGCCTGTCTTCGAAAATTGCGACAAAATCGCTGAACTAGCCGAGGAAGACCGGCATAGTAGCAGCCGTAGCATCGGCCAAGAGCTGGGGATAAGTCATCAAACCGTTATTAACCATTTGAAGAAGCTAGGATTCACAAAGAAGCTCGATGTATGGGTGCCACACACGTTGACGCAAAAAAACATCTTTGACCGTATCGACGCATGTGAATCGCTACTGAATCGCAACAAAATCGACCCGTTTCTAAAGCGGATGGTGACTGGCGATGAAAAGCGGGTCACTTACGACAACGTGAAGCGCAAACGGTCGTGGTCGAAGCCCGCTGAAGCGGCTCAGACGGTGGCCAAGCCCTCATTAACGGCCAGGAAGGTTCTGCTGTGTGTTTGGTGGGATTGTCAAGGAATAATCTGTTATGAGCTGCTTCCCTATGGCCAAATGCTCAATTCGGACCTGTACTGCCAACAACTGGACCGCTTGAAGGTAGCACTCATGAAGAAGAGGCCATCTTTGATAAACAGAGGCCGCATTGTCTTCCATCAGGACAACGCCAGGCCACACACTTCTTTGGTGACGCGCCAGAAGCTCCGGGAGCTCGGATGGGAGGTTCTTTTGCATCCGCCGTATAGTACGGACCTTGCACCTAGTGACTACCACCTGTTTTTGTCCATGGCGAACGAGCTAGGTAGTCAGAAGTTAGCCACAAAAGAGGCCTGTGAAAATTGGCTATCCGAGTTTTTTTTGCCAATAAGGAAGCGAGCTTCTATAACAGGGGTATTATGAAGTTGGCATCTCGTTGGGAACAAGTCATCGAACAAAACGGCGCATATTTGACTTAAAACAGATGATTGTAACTAATTTTATGAACAAATGAAAATTAAAAAAAAAATACCGCAGGACTTTTTTGACAGCCTAATTTATAAAAGAAGAATTTAATTTTTTATACATCCCCTTAACCCTTTCGCTTTGAGCGTCTATGCGATGAGCTGTGTGTACGAGCGTCGTCTTTCGACGACATAAGAGTGATACTGCACATCGATCACACCAGCGCGATGTGCATACTTTTCGGCGCAGTGCTCTGTACAGTGGTAGCACTACAGCGGAGCACACTGCCGCATGGAAAGGGTTAAAGTCAGAAAACACTTTTCTCACATGGAAAAAATAAATTTATCCAGAATCTCTCAGGAGGTGATAATATTTGATGAAAAAAAAATCTTTCTACGCATATGGTCAAATTTCAACAATGATAGAGTTATTGAACTTCTTCATTGATCCGGGATATGTTTGCCTCAAACTGGCTCTACTTCAAAAAGTACGCTACTTCAATTTTTGTTGGTTTCATTTGAAAGATGTGAAAATTTAGTACATAGTATAGTTGTAAAACTCCTAATTTAGTAGATTTAATTAACATTTTGAGAGTGGAAAATTTTAGACATAGTGGTTTTGAAAGTGTTACTATTAGTGATAATCCAAAAGATCACAGATCATAAACTTGATCGTTTCTATCAACCATATTAAAGGTCTCAAACCGCCCTACAATTTGTTGTTTGACACTACAATCCTATCTTTCCTAATTTCGCTGCAATGTCGTTACAAACAATTCCTGGTGATAATTCAATGAAAATCTTCAGAAATCACGATTTTTACTCCACTGTACTCATAATAGCCAATTAAATTCAGCTTTAACGTTGAAATATTACATCTTGAAATAAGTCATATTTAAAATATAAAAAAATCCAAATTGTATATAATCGAGTCCAAAATTATATGTAATTTTTTTCGTTATATTGGAATTTATTTCCGTAGTTAGTATGATAAAAAAAAAATGACATAAATATACTTCATAAGGTAAGCGAGGCTCCTCTGGAACAAAATGACAAAGGTTTGAGCTGGACGAGTTATCTTGTGGATAATTATACGGAAGAGTTTCTTTGTAATATTAAATCAACCAGTAAGTCAAAAGCAGAAAAAGGACCAGTTGTACCACTGGCATAGCTTCATAATCAAAAGAACAGGAAAATGCATTATCAACCTTTGATATCCATTTTTTCTTCTCCAACAACATTTCGTTCCATATTTAAAGCAAAATTTCCTTCTTTATGCAGTATTTATTATACGCAGCTTTTTCATAATCATGAGGTTGAATATCCAATGTCAATTCAATTGGATACTCAAGTGACAAATTCAAAGACATAGGTGCGTGTCAAAATAATTGTGGAATAACGCAACCAGGAAAACTCCGAGGATTTCGAATTTCTCCTCATTCAATATCTTCTAACTTCTAATTTATTCAATTTTATCAATGCTCTTTATAGAATTCCTTTGTGTATTCTCTCTATTCTATCAAATTTCGACAGAAAACTATTTCATGACAAAACAATGCTACAAAAACGATAACAGAAGATAACAACACCTTCATTTTCATTCATTTGGCTTTCGGAGTCAGTTTTTATTCATACATCTTTAAAATGACGTGTGAAAAAGATAAAGAACCAATCTTTGATGGACCGCTTTTGCAGCGGTAGTCGCGATAGACACTAAACCATCCGCCCCCTAATTGCAACCCACAGAAAAAAAGTATTCATATTACTATCATTCACTTCTTCCCGGGCGACGTCCGGCATAATTGGAATCCGTTTCCAATAATTAAAATTCAATCTTCTTCCCAATTTATTCATCGTTTTCCACTAGAAATCCTTCGCAGAATTACCTCTCTCTCGATCTCTGGCCAATGAAGTAGAGAAAATTAATTCCTATTCCCTTTTTCCTAGCTGGCTTCGTTCCAACGTAATCTGTAACTCATTTCCAAACTGACCGTTCTCGTACGCGTCTTCTGTGTGCCGGATATTAACCGATTTATTTCCTACTTTGATATGGATCCCTGCCGTCCTTTATCCGCCAAAAACATCCACGCCCACAGTCACTCGCATAATTTATAGACTGGCGTAGACTGGCAATAAACTGTATCCAATCTCACTGGAAAAAGGGAGTCATTTTCGTTTGATGAAGTCTCCATTCGTCCAACAGATGAAATGATCAACTTATAAAGTTCTAAGCTCTCTTCTTTTTGTTTTCCAACACATCATTGCGTTTTAAATGTCTCCCTTAATAATAATGCCTCTCCACAAAACAAAGACATGAATGCGATGGACCGGAAGAACAAAAAGTGTTGCACAGTCTGCCGATATAGTGTTCGAGAAGGAAGTGAAAAGAAAATGGAATGAATGAAATAATTTCCAGTGAAACTAATATCACCGGCAGACCAGGAAAAGGCGGTTTTTAAAATTTCCAATTCAATGAAGCCACAATCAACAGCGATATAATGGAGTTCCCCACGCCGATTGTAGTCTGTGCTCTGCTGCTATCAAACATAACGAAACCAGAAAATCGACATTGGGAACGGTGTAAACGACGGCACTGTGACAGCTCCAATCCTGTTGAATGTGGCGCACGGCATTCTGCTGTGTCGGTTTTGTGTCATGTTGTAGAACGGAAACAGGATATTCCACCGGTGTACACCAATTCAACTCGAACTCGACGGTAATTCGATAACGGTGAATGATTTTGGTGTGCCGGGTAACGACTTGCAAATTGTGCGGATGGTAGGTACAGGTTGTGAATCATGGTAAGGACATGGTTCTCTAATCGATGTACGTTACTGGAACAATGCGACGCATTTCCCAGAGTGACAGCCTGTTAACACAAAGAGATGCGATGCTGCGGGCAGCAGTGTGCTATCTTACCGGAGGACGCAATCTGACGCAAAACAAACGACTGGGAATGGTGATTAAGTTTGATAACAAACGAAATCACGTAGAATATCACCACATGAGATAAAACCTTAGAACGCTGTTAGTCATATCTATCTTTGTTATTGGGATAAAATAATTCTGTTGTGCGTTGGGGTTGGTCGTATCCTAGATGTCTGGATGTCTGTTTTCCTTTGGATATGATGTGAAAATATGATTTTTTTTTCTTGAGTGAAATATTTATATGCATGTAATTTTTTTAAATGAAATGAACTGATGTTTACCAGACAGTGTATTACAAAGAATTTTTTTATACTGGTATTCGTACACAAAATATAAAATGTGTTGCTCTGCACATTTACCGGCTAAACCTGAGTTATACGATGCAATGGAAAAGAAATCAAATCCATAGCTCTTACGAGTTTCATTGAATATTGAAATTTGTGAAGATTCGCCCGTATTCAGTGATTGAAATCTACAAAAAATGCTTCGATTTTACACCCTTACGTTCAACTTACGTTACATTTACGTTTAACAGAAGTACCAAGATGATGGTCACAAATTACATGGGCTGAAAAGTCCCGGTATTTTTATTGAAAACAATCGTTTTTTGGGCAAAGCTGTATTTATTCCTCAAAATAGTTTCCTTCGAGGACAATACACTTGGTATAGCGAGTTTTCAAAATATCGTTTCCCTTTCAGTAGCACGAAACGTTTAATTCTTCGATATATGCCTCAGTGCCACTCTGCAGACCTATTGGACTCAGAAGTGTGGTAATGGATCCACGTTCTATCCATTGTCACAAAACGTTGAAAGAAGTCCACTCGATTACGTTTCAACAACTGCAAAACGTCTGTTTAAATATCAACGAGCCGCTGTTTTTGGTCGACGGTCAGCAAACGCGGCCCCACTCGTTTTTTTTAAATGCCTACTGCCTCAGCTAACTCACGTAACTTCACTTCGTTCAAAACCAGTCGATACACTTGTTTTACGAGTTATGGAGTCGTTTTTTTTTTGACTTTCCAGAGCGAGGTGCATCTGCGCTGCTTGTACCACCCATTTCAAATTCACTAAACCTCCGATAAACCGTTGTTCTCGAAGGAGCAGATGTGGAATAACATTTCGGAATAACCACTGCATTGATTATTCAGAAATTTTTCTTATAAAAAACATTGTTTGATCAAAAAACGATATTTCTCTATCTTCATTTTCTATCATTCGTATAGGTAGTGACACTTAAACAACTGTAGTTTGTGTATGTTTTCACACATAAGCTAGTGTTAGATGAACCTCTCGGCATGAATTTTGTTAATTTTTTAGTGGCGCCCGGGCCGTTGAGTGCGGATGTTTTGATCAATCGATTTGCAATATTTCTACGCAAATCGCAAATCAAAATCAATCTTGAACCAATCTATTGAAAAATGTTCAACTTATACACTCCGTGATGCATGCTCAGAATATGTACAACGCATGCTCAGTGCAGTGATGATATTAAAGACACAAAGAAAAAACATTTGCAACTTGAACCCTTTCTTGCGCCAAAATCGCACCGGGCGAGAGTATACAGAGAGTTTATTTGAAATTTCTGTTCCAATCTCGTTCTAGTGTAATCAATAGCTTTTCTTTAAACTAAGAAATTGACTTTTCAAAGCGTCATTCGATTTTCTTATTGATCTTTTCCAAGACTGAATGCGAATGAACTTTAACGTTTAAAGCCTTCATAATACAAAAAAGAATAAAAAGAAAGAAGCCCAATTATCACCAGTTTTTGCTCTGCGTCCGTGTGGAATCAGTGCATGTTCAGACATCAGCGTCTGCATGTTCGTTAATTACAAACATGAGAACATGAGAACTAAGTTGCACGCTCTGTGCTTTAACGTGGTTTTAACAGACAACAGTCAGCGACGGCGGTTCAAATAACCATTCTCATAACCCCAAACTTGTGAAATTTTTGGGAAATTTACCTTAAATGATGGTCTAGTGATAGAAATACTTTTAACCAGAACATTATATACATTCGGACGTACAAAAATGATGTCGGTCTTGAAGACAACATCGTTTGCAAGAGTGATAGAATACTCTTGAACGTTCCTAACGTTTGTTGTCTGATCATAGAATTACTTTCGAGCGGTAAAGGGGTGGAGAACGAATTTCTACGATTCCTACGACACAATCAACATAAGTGTCGTGGTGAAGAATACATTCACTTGCGAGACGCTATCATAAGCAACGTCGACACAGTCTTAGCTATTGACAGCACGTGTGCTCAAACAAAAAAAAGAAGTCTCTAATGACCTTCTTTACAATATTACACGTAATCGGTCCCACCCGTTGCTGGATGTATTCGGTTGAATAACAAAAGCGTGGATTACCTTATATACACATTTCTTGTTTGGTTTGTCGACAAAATACGCTCTGAGAAAATCGATAGTGTCTATTGATCAACTAACATCCGTATTCTGAAATCCGAGTCAAAAATACCCGAAATGATCGCAAAATTATATTAAATAATCCGTTCGACTCAAGTCCAATCGGAAAAAAATACAGAAAAAATAGACTCTAATATGAATTCTGGGTACAATATACAATAACATAAGTGAGAAAAAAATCTTGAACGAAAATTGTTATAATGATTTTATGATATCGATAAAGTTTTGAAAGTAATGCAAAGAGATTTATAGAATTTGTTCATAAAATTAGTTACAATCATCTGTTTTAAGTCAAATATGCGCCGTTTTGTTCGATGACTTGTTCCCAACGAGATGCCAACTTCATAATACCCCTGTTATAGAAGCTCGCTTCCTTATTGGCAAAAAACTCGGATAGCCAATTTTCACAGACCTCTTTTGTGGCTAACTTCTGACTACCTAGCTCGTTCGCCATGGACAAAAACAGGTGGTAGTCACTTGGTGCAAGGTCCGGACTATACGGCGGATGCAAAAGAACCTCCCATCCGAGCTCCCGGAGCTTCTGGTGCGTCACAAAAGAAGTGTGTGGCCTGGCGTTGTCCTGATGGAAGACAATGCGGCCTCTGTTTATCAAAGATGGCATCTTCTTCATGAGTGCTACCTTCAAGCGGTCCAGTTGTTGACAGTACAGGTCCGAATTGAGCGTTTGGCCATAGGGAAGCAGCTCATAATAGATTATTCCTTGACAATCCCACCAAACACACAGCAGAACCTTCCTGGCCGTTAATGAGGGCTTGGCCACCGTCTGAGCCGCTTCAGCGGGCTTCGACCACGACCGTTTGCGCTTCTCGTTGTCGTAAGTGACCCACTATTCATCGCCAGTCACCATCCGCTTTAGAAACGGGTCGATTTTGTTGCGATTCAGCAGCGATTCACATGCGTCGATACGGTCAAAGATGTTTTTTTGCGTCAACGTGTGTGGCACCCATACATCGAGCTTCTTTGTGAATCCAAGCTTCTTCAAATGGTTAATAACGGTTTGATGACTTATCCCCAGCTCTTGGCCGATGCTACGGCTGATACTATGCCGGTCTTTCTCGGCTAATTCCGCGATTTTGTCGCAATTTTCGACGACAGGCCTTCCGGAGCGTGGCGCATCTTCGACGACCTCTACACCAGAACGAAAACGTTGAAACCATCGTTATGCGGTGGAAATGGAAACTGTATCGGGTCCATAAACTGCACAAATTTTATTGGCAGCTTGAGATGCATTTTTGCCTTTGTCATAGTAGTACTGTAAAATATGTCGGATATTCTTTTTATTTTGCTCCATATTTGCGACACTATAACTCACGAACGACTTAACCAAACAAAACACTGTCAAGGACTATATTATACCTTTCCAACAAGCTATAGTATGACTCGATACAATGAATACAACTAGAACTACGCGCTTACAACGACACCTCGCGGAAATACCGCAGGACTTTTTTGGGAGCCTAATATTTAAACAGAATCGAGTACTAATATCCATTCAAATTTCAAAAATTCGACGGAATACGGGTACCGTTCTATATTGTTACCACAAACATGGTTCATGGCCCGGCGTTGATCTAAAACTTTTACCGCTTTTTATTAGTTATATTATACATCCGCCGACGCTTGCGATCGGGTCGTTGGTGAAATCTTTGAGAAAACGCTTCGTACTCAATAAATCAATCAACATATACTGAAAACCATTCACAAATATCAACAATACTCATATCAACGTTGAGTTCTGCTGTTGGATGAAGAGCAATATGTACATTTGCAAGTCCGTGAATAAATGAAGCAATATGGCTGTGTTTCAAATTCAGAGTACCGATGTGAATATTCCTCGATTCAATGACAACAACGGTGTTACGGCCCAGGCTGAACGCATAAAAAGATAACACAAATTTATTTAAACACTTTATTCAATGGAAATCTTAACACTGTACAATAACATAGAAAAACCCTAATCACTTTTCAAAACAAAACACAAACACACACAATACTACACCTGAAATCAAAACAATCATTAAGCATACATTCAGGTCAATACTTGTAGTCACTTACCTTTTCATCATCAGAGATATCTGGAAACAACCTGAAAAAAACAATGTTTTTTTTCCAATTTATACATAATTGAACGATCCATAATACTTACCTTTGAGGAGAACACATGAATCATAGTAATCAATCATTGATGAGCGGTAGGAAAAATCGGCATGATCGGTTTAATCATAGGATTGTTTAAATGAGTGATTATAAGATTGGCGAATTGATCACGGTCATACTTAACATGGAACGAAAAGAATAGTTTAAGCTCTTCATATCGCTCAAGATTTCGCTCAACAACTGCCTTCAATGAAAGCCATCTCGTTGCGTTCATCTTTTTTATAAATGAAGGTTGTAATAAATTCAATATTTAGAATTTAATTTTAAAAAATCTGTAAATTCTGTATCTTTGCTGAAAATCTGTAATTCCGTGTATACGGATTCTGCATCTGAAATTTAGCCAAAATTCTGTAAAATAAAGAATATGTGGTAACTCTGTAAGGTATAAATATTTTAAGAGCTTTGTCCCTTATGTTATTTTCTAGTATGGGCTGTAAAAAGTTAGTTTCTGCTCAAGATTATCTCTAATTTTGATAGAACGTAATTTCATAAATGTACAACTCTACTGCATAATGCAAACATATGTTTTAAATCTTCTACTGTACTGCAATATTGGATCAGGATTAGGTTATCTGTTTTGCCTGAACAATAATGCTGCATATGGGATTTTCCGATTCACAAGGAGATAGTAAGCTGATTTATCTTTGCTTGATAAATATATTGATCGAATATTCTTCCACATCTTATCCCATTGAACAATCGGATATTTTTCAACAATCTTTGGTGCGTTGGGCTTATTTTTAAAATAATTGTGTAATGCGGAAAAAAGTTTTAATTCTTACGTGTCCCAATTTTTCAAAAGTAGTAAAATTTAAAAAAAGACATTTGTTTAGTGGTTCATGCGATAGAAAGATGCATGCAGATTGAATTCATACAAATTCGACGTCAATCGGTTCAGTAGAACTTGAGATATCGTCTAGGCCAGTTAAAAAAAAAGTTTCGAGAAAAACGCTTTTGAAGTTCATTGTTATGGCCGTACCAGGTTAGATACCGCATCAATAAAATGGCTCTAACTCGTTAAATAATAGGGATTTCCGATAAGTCCTTTCTAGGGTATATTTTTGAATGCCTAAACTTACGAAATATGAAGGATTTTTTTTTTCAAATTTGTAGATTGGAATACTGCCTGTTAAATAACCATTGATTAAAATTTTAGATCTTGCTCTCATATGTTATAGAAGTACAATCATATTCCTATTGTAATTCATATGTTGCATTGTGTTGAATAGAAATTTTTTGTCTACTCTACGGAATGCTTGCTCAAAATTAAAAGTAAAAAAATCTGAGCAGCAGAAACACTATTATGATAGACACTCAAGACCAGAGGCAAGCTTACGATAGGGGATAAGGAATGTGACTTATATGAAAACAGTACTTGGCACGAGGTTCCAATCAATCAGATCCTACTGGATATGCAACTCCAAAGACTCAGTTTATGATTTTAGTGATGGGAATAAACGTCACTTGAAAAAATAATTCGTCAATCATTCAATTCAGATTGTGTGTCGGGTCAGAACGTGAGTGGTCATGTTTGTATGGGAAGCAATAAGCAATCTTCGAGTGGGGTCATAACAAAATGTGTCCAAATTACAATTGAACATTGTAGCCAGAATTTTGATTGAAGATTATCTTGATGATCACAACGAGCTTTTTAAACTAATAGCAACAAACTTTTTTTTACTATCAAACTTTCAAATCCATGAAATTCACAATAACCCACAGGACATCCTTCTTCGAATAACAACCCGCTGAATGTTCAATTGAGCATTTTGGAATAAAATTCCCACAATGCAAATACAACATGCCACGCCACTAAATCCGGGTGTCCCGGAAATAGCACAGAAATCGTGAAACACTTCCCTCTCCGTTCGCCGGCTAATGGTCTCATATTTCGTCCTCGGTGGTCGTTTAGGTTAAAAAGAAATTAGGCGGATGTTCGAATATCGCGTGGCGAAGAAAGAAAAATAAAACATTTCCACATTTCAGCAAGGTGTTTGTGTACACCGTCTCACCTATTACCACGCTTCCAGCACCTTTCGGTAACCATACAAAAAAGTAATACAAATGAGATTTTTGGCGTCCGGGGGAATGAAAATCCGATTCGTGGGAAGAAGTGCGAAAGTTCAATTGGATTGTTTCATGTTGCATTTCCGTTTCGATGAAATATCAAATCTGGCATGAAATATATGCCTTTAGTATAGTGAGAAAAAAATCTCATAGAAAGGATTTTTCGTTCAGTGTTTCTCTCGTTTCCCATTGGATTGTGTATCAGAGGCTTCTGTATGCTATCATATGCGAGGGCAATCCAATAAGTACTAAGCCTACAAAAAAAAAAACAAAAATATTATTTGTCGTAAACTACGTTTTTCAGGAAGGTTGCCAAATCAGGAAACAGGTCACGTTTTGATGAAATAAAGTTAACGTTAATAACTATTTTACTGTGAACGAATTCTCATGATTTGCATACCAATCGAATCGGAAATTCTCTAAGATTTGTTTGATATGCTATACATTATAATTCACTAATCTCTAAATGGTTTAAATTCACGAAAACTGGAAGAACTTTCTTTTTCCATACATTTGTTCTGCTGATTTGTGTGCTAACCCTACCCGTATTTCGATTGCTTATAATTCGAATTTCTAAGCAGATCGGAAAGATGTTTGCATCAATTGATAGGAAATATTTCTTTCTATTTTTTCCGCTTTGTCAAAACATTTTTTGGTGTTGAGTATTTTTGTACTCGCTTGTCGTTGTTATGATGTGCAATAATTTCAGAGGGTAATGTAAAATACAATGATCGTTTGACAATTTTTCTGTTCACATATTTTGGTAATCCTATGCATCATATCAAACGTAAAAGGACGTAACGGAGAATATAATCTATTACAAAAATTTCGATGCTATTGCGTATTTCTACGTCGAAAATATACGGTTGTGTCCTGAAACAACCCCTTACAATTTTTGTGGCGATTTATTTCTCAACATAGTCTCCTTTTAGCTCGATACACTTGACCCATCGATGCTCCAACTTCTTTAATCCATCTGAAAAATATATTTTCTCGAGGTCTGCGAAGTAGGCCTCCGTGGCGGCGATGATCTCCTCATTAGACTCAAATTTCAGCCCGGCGAGAGACTTTTTCAAGTTTGGAAACAAAAAAAATCGCACGGGGCCAAATCTGTAGAATACGGTGGCTGGAGCAGCAGTTCGTAGTACAATTCGACCAATTTGGCCGTGGCGACGACGTAATTTCCATTTTTTCCATTTTTCTAAAATCCACGGACACGCTCGCTTCCACACTCGGTCAAAACAAAACTACGAGTCCGATTTGGCTAAAATTTTGACAGTAGCTGTTTACGAGAATGTACTACACGATAGTAATCTCTCTTGCGATACTGACACCATCGGGCGATGAGGCTAAGTACTTATCGGTCCGTATTCATCCAAATTCAAGTAATTCACCATTATTTAATTCATGCATTTACCACATTTCACCGCGTGATTTCAGTTTGAAAAAAAAACCAGTTTTTAACTGTCGGTATGGGAATTTAAAATGTAAAAAATAGAAAATCGCAAACTGTACAAATTTCGATATAAATTTTGAAACTGATCCACATGAACATGGACCCCTATCACTCAAGTTCCCTGTCAGTAAAATTGTTGTTCAATATCGCAAAAGTGTATGCGATGTGTGTTATTCTCTCAAACAGAATGTACTGTATAACTTTACTCGCCATTCCTATGTTAGGGTAAATGATCGTGGTTTGTCCAGTCGAAAATATGATCATGGTTCGGCCACTTTTTTTAATGCTCTAATTCAGCGCTCCTGTGTCAAATAAGGCCTTCGAATGTTTCGAAACATATAAATGAAATTGCCTTTTACATGATTTATAGTAGTTTGATAGTATATTTTTACGAAATCACATGTTTTAAAGGATTATAAAATACACCTTCTATTTGTGTCAATGCGCCCCTCATTCGAGCTAACTTTTAATCGATTACCACGTATGGCACGTATTCAGACCTTTTCTGGATTACAACACTTATAAATATTGTAAACATCATGCTTGCTCACCATTTGTATCGGATTTACATAGCTAAACCATTAAATTAACGCATTTTGATGAACTCAATTCTGATCATGAGTTGTCCAATTCAATAATGTTGTTTTGTCCACATGATTTCTATGACAACCGCTTGGCGCGCTGCAGTTTGTTTATGTTTGTTTATGGTGTGCTTCGCGCATAGCAGAAGTATGGGTTTTCTGTGTTGATTGTGTTGAGGTGAACACTTCTAAAATGCCCAAGAAAAGGCAATATTCTGAAGAAAGCCTAAATTATGAATGAATCAATATGATGACAGTAAACTCAAGCAATGATAAATGCAACATCTAATTGTGAATTCGAATGTTTTCATTCAAAAATGGAGATTTCTAAAACCGGACAAACCATGATCATTTTTTTGGGCAAACCATGATCAGAGGTGGTCAAACCATGATCATAATTCTTCTTTAAGGAAAATCGTTAAAAAACATAAAAATTTGAATAATTTCAACACCTTATGGTAGTATTAGCAACTAGAGACTTGGGGCTTTTCAACATACCCAAACTCGTATCGATTATGTGTGATTTTCATGAAGAAAAATCGATTTGCATTTACTAGTTGCGTAAAAACACCCCAAATTGGATAAACCAAGATCATTTACCCTATGAACATTTTCAAAAAAAAACATCGAAGTGAACTCTTACATTGTCACGTATAAGTACTCGTATTCCCCATGCATTGTTTGGTTGTCACCGGAATCATAAAAACTGACAAATGCTCGGTAGGTTGTCAGTAACCAGTTTTTTTTGTAATCATTGCCGTGTCATCCATATTTGATCCACATAACGCCGGAGGACGTTTCCAATATGATGTCCGCGCTTTTATTACGTTGAGTATTACTGACCCACCGAAAGGGCTGATCCCAACCCATCCATCCATCACGGTAGCGATATTATCATCCACGTCATAAGACATCACATGCAGAAGTTTACAACACAAGGAAAATAGCCCGAGGCGCCCACGGGTAAATATTTCTGATATATCCCATGCCACGGTTTCGAAAGCTATTCCAATTCAGCCCACTATTGGACTACTCATAAGAAGAACCCATTACAGATGCCAAAGAAATTCCATAAATTATATCATACGCTCGACATAAAGCAATTCCAAGCGTTCCTTTCCTATGCAAATTAATGTTTGCCCTCTGGACAGGAGAGCCGGCGTTGTGCAATGGAATGCCATCGGAAAATTCGGATGCGATTGCATATTCAGGAAACTATATTTTTGGACGGTCACCATTCCGTCGTTTCGTCGTTCCACAGCGGTTCATTGATGTGGTCACGAGATAACGGCTGTGGCAAAGACCGATTGATCGTTGTGTAATAGTTTCTTCCACTCACTTTTGCTTGTTTTGTTTTTTTTATAGTTTTTCATTGTCATTCAATTGACAACAATGTTAATTTTTATTGTCACATTTTAAAGTGAGTATTTTCTTTTTCATTGTACATTACATGTCGGCCGTCTTTCAATTCATTCACAATTTAAGGGGGGACCCCTGTCTTGAAGGTCTGAAAATAATGAATTTTCGTGATTTTTTTTTTCAAATGTTGGGAATGAAGTGAAGTGTTGGGGTATTTTGGTTATCGATACCACCGCTGCTCATGTTTGAATAGGAGACTTAATCATCAACACCATTAGTGTTGGGGAAACGCAATTTTATTGTTTTTTTGCCTATAAGCGTAACCACACAAATTTGCAATGAAATAATCTGTATTATCGGCAAAAAGAGGGCCTAGGAGATATTGCGGATTAAAATATATTTTTTTCCATTTGCAGAACGCTTACGTCTATTTATGCGGACAATCAATCGTTTCAATTAAAGTTTTTTTCGCATAGCTAGACGTAATCACCAGGTTGTTATGTCTGTAGCGTTAGTATTTACATTTCCGATAAAAGTCAAAACGTCTCCGTCGGTAGTTTCAGTTGTTATCGGATAGAATCAAAAAGGTTTGAAAGAAATTTAGTGAAATTTCTGGAAAAGGTGCTCTGGATTTGTTGCGAGTCTAGAATAGTACTTTTTTCCTGAATACTCTGGAATATGATAAAAACAGCAGGTTCGTTTTTTTTCAATTAATTGAATTTGCAAAGGCAATCTGCAATGTTGGTAATTTTAGCAACATGGTTTACCGATATCACGATCAATCGCATAAGTATTGATTAATTGAAAAATTTATGAAATTACATTTCCTCTTTCGAACAAAGATAAATTTTATTAGCACAAACAACGAATAGACTAATAACCAGGGCCCGACATCTTCGAAGAAAAAAACATGTAGATCGATTCTTCTCTCAGTCGCTTCGCTTCGACTAGAACTACTTCGGCATTTATTTGTATAGCCGAAGTATAGTGAAGCGAAGCGACTGAAAGGATAGTCGATTTTCGGGTTTTTACATTCGAAGATGTCGGGCCCTGCTAACAACGCTTATCACGATGTAATTGTAATACATATGGGAATTCAATTTGCCGAATTTTTCCATTTCCCTTCAGAGTTTTCCGAAAATTTTCCGATCTTTCTCTTCGTTATATCAATCTACGCGAACAAATACAACAAAATTAAGACGGCTCAAATCGGACCATTCCTACTCCAGATTTTGCTCTTAGGGGAATTGGGGGTAAGACCGGCGCCCGTTGAGTTTTACTAGAAAACTCTATTTAACTATGTTTTTGAATACTGTTGGGGTAAGACCGTTACCCTTTGTGTGGAGTATTCCCGGCATGATTTCCGGTTAGTTAAAGGTTATTGGGACATATTTTCCATCTAATTCTGATGCCTCGCAGCTCCCAAGGAAATCGAATCGTGAGAGTCGGTCCCAAAAGAACCTCAAACTTGCAAAAGAGGCTATCGCTAGTGGAGTTTCTGTCAAACGTGCTCCCAAGACTTTGGAATCCCCAAGTCTACATTACAGGATCACGGTTTGTGAATGGTGATAAGCTCGAAACTAGGACCTATATTCCAACTAGTAATTGAATTGTGGTGTGGTGTCGAATTACAGATTAGCCTAATATCAAATTCCTTCCTTCTCCATATTCCATGAAGGGATGCATTACCTCCTGAATTAAAACAAGAAACAAACATAAAATTTAAGAAGAATTTGCGTATTTTATTTTATAGTGCAAATTCATGAAAATCATATAAGCTTTGAGATGATATTTGTATTTGTGCTTGCTCTCCAGAAGAATTACCCAGTTGATTAGCTGGCTACAGCTTTTTATAAACCTTACAGCCAAAATTGTAAATAAAGCAAAAAAAAAATTGGCCGATAATTTTTTCTCCGAACTGCGCTCAAATTATAATTTAGTTATTCATCGGCATATTATCTGCACACTATTTCTTTTTTCAATTGATGGTTCGTAAAAAAAACCTGCTATATCAAAGAAGAACTAAAATTGGAGTTCTATCAGAATATTCATACTGAAATTACAGCAACTAGAGGAAGCGTTTATGGACATCAGCCACGTCCGCAGTTTTCCCAATGTGCATTGATATCTATTGGGACAGTTCGTGCAAAACAGACCTGGAGAGGAGCAATATCGTGAGGAGAATAATTAAATTATTAGACAAAGATTCGATAGCAGCAGGGCCAGCGGATACGAGCGGATCGAGTCCGAAACAGCGTGAAATGCCGTCCAAAGTTGCTCAGAAATTGTGAAGGCAGCCTCACTTTATTATCCTGTGTTGTGCTCTTAACTATGGTCCATGCGATCCGAAGATTGCTTCGGTATCATGTTGCCACGGCGGTTAAACACATTAGACGGAAAATTGGGTTCGGCTAATTAGTTTAATCTCAACATAATCGTCTTGCATAAAGAGAATATTTTACGAGCGGCACTAGCTCGGTTCTTAAACACTTGGATGAGCGGTGTGCTTAAGCGTGAATCTGTTTGTCGATTATGTTTCAATCAAGGTGAACAATTTATTTAAGTTGTGTCATCTTCCAGTTGTACAAATTGCTAGTGTTGTGACAGTCTTGAAGAACCTTGAATAAAAAAAAAAACAATAGAACAAGAAGGACACTGATCATAGAGAATTCAGGAAAACGTAACAACCAGTGGTTCGCAGCATTGTGAATAAATTTCAGATCGCATTCAATTGATTTTTTTATTGCTGTGAATACGGACTTCGTGTTATAAAAGTATTGATGCAATCGTCATGAAGCTCGATGTTTGAGCTCATTCCATGTTTCTATGCTTGAAAAATGCATATGCCAGAAATTTGACTTCGCATGCTAAGGCTTACTAGGCTAACAAAACCACGTTCTAATAATCGCATCATTCACTATATCGAATTCTAGTTATCAGTCCTCCTCCTAAGCATATATCTCTCTGTGGTGTGAGTAGAGCCATTAATGATTGATGCAATTTCAATGCAATGGTTCCTGTAACTCAAGCTGCCCAATCATGGAGATGGTATTGTCTTTATGCATATTAATTTGGTGGTTGGTCCAGATCAATGTTAAATTGAATTATGAGAGCGCAATTCTCATCGGTAAGATAAATCCCGAAAAAAAAACTTTGGCGACGGACGCATGTCAAAAACAAACGATCTGTTCCGCCATCAATTTATATTTTCGTTTGCATCGCTTTCCCACGCAATCCCTACAGCTAACCAAAACAGAAACAGATCGACTATCAATCAACTCTAATTCAACCATAGTATGTAAACATGTTTTTTTCCTTCCAATCCACTCTCTTACACACACATACATCCCAAGTGAATTCACCTTCTATTTACAACTGCCTCCATGTTGAATAAATATTTTGCTCCTACACAGCCTTAGCTGTAAAGGGAAGGATTCTGGAGCCCGACAAAGCAGAGTATTTCACTAAAATACTCGAACGAAGGTGTGAACCATAAATAATCCGGATTGAAGGGATGTGTGAAATCTTACGAAAAATGTCTCATAATATACATGACTCTGTTTAGTTCTGTTGCAATCGAAGCTAAAATTATCATAATCAGTTGATATATCTCCACTTTTGTTGCTGTTTGGCACACCCCTAAGGTGCATTCAAGTGTTCTAGTCGAACTTCCAGCCGGCAGTCGGTTTCAATATACCCCAAGATGGGGTTTAATTTTGGCTTCCTGAAATTGGTTTTCTTTGAAGTTGTCGTGACTGCTATCGGGTATAATATCAGGAAAGGCTGTCAGGTACACACAATCACGAGGTGTTGAGGTAGAGTGAAAGGTTGTGAACTTCTAAGGCTTACTAGGCTGACGCCCAACATTCATCGCTTTCAGCGTTCGCCCGCAAGAGTCTTCAATGTCAAATACCCACGGGATGTATACTTCCGCCCTTCAAGCTGCCGTAGTGTTTGCGAACAACGAAGGACGCGAAAAATGTTGTTGGTTCAGTTTTATACATGTTCCTGCGGTGAAGCACAATGGGCAAAAAATGTCTACGTACAACATTGTTGAGCCCAGTGATGGGGAATCTATGATACATGCGAGCAGAAAAGGCTTAAGAATCATTTTATAGTTTTTAAAAAGGTATATGTGATACATTTATATGACCAACGCGAAGTCGGGATAGCACTACTTGATTGTTCAAATTGGGCAAAAATACAAAAATACAAAAATACAAAAATACAAAAATACAAAAATACAAAAATACAAAAATACAAAAATACAAAAATACAAAAATACAAAAATACAAAAATACAAAAATACAAAAATACAAAAATACAAAAATACAAAAATACAAAAATACAAAAATACAAAAATACAAAAATACAAAAATACAAAAATACAAAAATACAAAAATACAAAAATACAAAAATACAAAAATACAAAAATACAAAAATACAAAAATACAAAAATACAAAAATACAAAAATACAAAAATACAAAAATACAAAAATACAAAAATACAAAAATACAAAAATACAAAAATACAAAAATACAAAAATACAAAAATACAAAAATACAAAAATACAAAAATACAAAAATACAAAAATACAAAAATACAAAAATACAAAAATACAAAAATACAAAAATACAAAAATACAAAAATACAAAAATACAAAAATACAAAAATACAAAAATACAAAAATACAAAAATACAAAAATACAAAAATACAAAAATACAAAAATACAAAAATACAAAAATACAAAAATACAAAAATACAAAAATACAAAAATACAAAAATACAAAAATACAAAAATACAAAAATACAAAAATACAAAAATACAAAAATACAAAAATACAAAAATACAAAAATACAAAAATACAAAAATACAAAAATACAAAAATACAAAAATACAAAAATACAAAAATACAAAAATACAAAAATACAAAAATACAAAAATACAAAAATACAAAAATACAAAAATACAAAAATACAAAAATACAAAAATACAAAAATACAAAAATACAAAAATACAAAAATACAAAAATACAAAAATACAAAAATACAAAAATACAAAAATACAAAAATACAAAAATACAAAAATACAAAAATACAAAAATACAAAAATACAAAAATACAAAAATACAAAAATACAAAAATACAAAAATACAAAAATACAAAAATACAAAAATACAAAAATACAAAAATACAAAAATACAAAAATACAAAAATACAAAAATACAAAAATACAAAAATACAAAAATACAAAAATACAAAAATACAAAAATACAAAAATACAAAAATACAAAAATACAAAAATACAAAAATACAAAAATACAAAAATACAAAAATACAAAAATACAAAAATACAAAAATACAAAAATACAAAAATACAAAAATACAAAAATACAAAAATACAAAAATACAAAAATACAAAAATACAAAAATACAAAAATACAAAAATACAAAAATACAAAAATACAAAAATACAAAAATACAAAAATACAAAAATACAAAAATACAAAAATACAAAAATACAAAAATACAAAAATACAAAAATACAAAAATACAAAAATACAAAAATACAAAAATACAAAAATACAAAAATACAAAAATACAAAAATACAAAAATACAAAAATACAAAAATACAAAAATACAAAAATACAAAAATACAAAAATACAAAAATACAAAAATACAAAAATACAAAAATACAAAAATACAAAAATACAAAAATACAAAAATACAAAAATACAAAAATACAAAAATACAAAAATACAAAAATACAAAAATACAAAAATACAAAAATACAAAAATACAAAAATACAAAAATACAAAAATACAAAAATACAAAAATACAAAAATACAAAAATACAAAAATACAAAAATACAAAAATACAAAAATACAAAAATACAAAAATACAAAAATACAAAAATACAAAAATACAAAAATACAAAAATACAAAAATACAAAAATACAAAAATACAAAAATACAAAAATACAAAAATACAAAAATACAAAAATACAAAAATACAAAAATACAAAAATACAAAAATACAAAAATACAGAAATACAAAAATACAAAAATACAAAAATACAAAAATACAAAAATACAAAAATACAAAAATACAAAAATACAAAAATACAAAAATACAAAAATACAAAAATACAAAAATACAAAAATACAAAAATACAAAAATACAAAAATACAAAAATACAAAAATACAAAAATACAAAAATACAAAAATACAAAAATACAAAAAAACAAAAATACAAAAATACAAAAATACAAAAATACAAAAATACAAAAATACAAAAATACAAAAATACAAAAATACAAAAATACAAAAATACAAAAATACAAAAATACAAAAATACAAAAATACAAAAAAAAAAATAATATAAAAATACAAAAATATAAAAATATAATCATTTGTGGATCCCTGTTAGGAAACTAACCCCAGATTAAACCTCACTGCTTCCTACAAGATTTTATAAAGGGTGTCAAAATTAGATCTACCACGCATGCGTGTAAATTGATTAATATTCGACGTGTCCTTCAGTAAGAGAAAATTTTACCAAGATTTTTTCTTTGCGTCGTATATCATTAAACATTCACTTGTAGGTTGCTAACTGTAATTTGAAAAAATCAGGAAGAATGAAAATTAAAATAAGGAAAACAAAAGCGTCACTTTTATAGACAGATAAATGCACAATTTTGTTACACAATCATTTGCTTTCTCTCGTAACTTAGAAGTTCTATCTTCCCAGAATATATTTGCTTTTACATCGAAAACTGTTCACGGTATTTTCTATGCTGTCCATAGAGTCGAAGCTTTGAAAGAATTTTGCAGGGACTTGAACCTAAGATAAAGTGACCAGATGGTCAGAGGTCTAGCGCGGGACACAAAAAACAAAACGTTATGTATATACGTTATGTGAACATAAACCATAGTTTAGCGAGTCTAAACTGTTCAGTATTATTTCTTTCTGAGTATCGGCACTCAGTTGTGATTTTCGGTGGTTTAGATTTTGTTTACGCCCAAAAATCACTCGCTCAATCAGAGCATTTACGCCTGGCAAGCACGATTCAAATTCTATAATTTTCTTCAAATTACCGATTATCGAGCATTCCGAAAATTCCAATTCATTTTTCATCGATTTTAGTGTTAACGTATGCATTCAAAAAAATGGACTAATTTCGGATGGCAATGAAAGATAATCTATAGGAAAAATTTTTCTTCAAATCTTACATTTATTAAGTCTAGAACAAAAATGATTCAAGGATGTTGATTCGCTGCAGCAGCACTGTCAAGCAACTTGATGATTTTTCCATACTGCAAGCTCCACCCCACAGCGAAAGAGTTGGACATCCTGAGGATCTTTGTGTCCGCCAGATATAGCCGATCTGGTATTTAGAATATCATCTCTTTGTCGCTCCTTAAGCCGGGAGATCGAATCAACCGGCCAAACGGTGGAGAAGAATCTGGCCAAAATGGACATTTTATGCGGAAGCGTCAGACGAAACCAGCCGTATCTGAGCAGTAGGTAATCACTCAGAAGGAGTAGTTTGAGGTGCTGGTGAAAAACTTCTTTTCGTACTCATAATGAAAGACGAGATGTACTTGATGCTAGAATTCAACGAATTGCAGGGGACCGGGTACTTTACGTTCCCCAGGTAAGCGATGACGTCGAATATATTCACATTCACACCAAGTTCTCGAACGTCTGACAGACGTGAAGGGAATGTCCAAGCCGCTCTTCTTTCGAGTCATATGTTGAACGAGGAGAAATATAGTACGAAGTGCTTGCCGGAGTTGGGAAGGTGATGTGGTCTTTATGCCGAACCTGGAATCAGCCCTGTATGCCAAAAGATCACTGGAGGACCGATCATCTGAAGATAAACATTGTCGCGAAGACCACCAACCATCCCAACATTCCCCAGCTGCGCCCGATGGAAAACTTTTGGGCGAATGGCCAAAATAGAGAGACGGCCCCCAAAGCCACGAAAAGGTAAAAAACACGCCGATATACATTTTTTCATCGGACATGGTTCAGGTTCCGGCCAACTTCCGTAAGACCGCCCAGCGCTTCATTTACGATACTTCATCAAACAACCCTTCCTCTTTCTGTCGAGTATACACTAGTTCTTCCGGCTTATTTAAAACGTTAAGCCCTGACCGAGCTAGGGGACCAAAGATGAACTTTTCGTCTGACTCACGTTGGTCCCTGCGGATCAATAGGGGACTTTTATAAAAACCATTTTCCAATTTTGTTGCTGTTGTTACAGTTGACACTCTCTAAACAAAAAGCCCAATGTCGGTGCGATGCAACCAGCTCAACGTATTAATCCTTGGATGCATTAGAAGCGCTCTTGAACAGTCTGCCAAATAAAAGGTTTTTTTTTTTGAGCTTCATCCATCTAAGAAAATCAACATGATCAAATTGTGATATTGAAATATATTGATATCGCGGGACATTTTCGTTTCTTTTGCTAAATGCGGGACGTTTCGCGGGACGGAATCTTACGCGGGACATTTTGTTGAAATGCGGGACTGTCCCGCGTAACGCGGGACGTCTGGTCAGTTTAACCTAAGATAATCTGAAGGTACAATAGCCGGATATTTCAGCTAGTAGAATAGCACTTTCTAGTCAGTCTTCAAGTTTTTTTTTTTTTTTTTTTCCCAAAATATATTTTTTATTAAGGCACATGTGGCGTTAGCCTGACGGGGCCGGGAGTCCAATATTTTGACATATTTTGTCTTACAACTATGTTAGTAATATGTAACCGATTACTCGCGGTTGGCTCGAGGTTAGTATTACAAGTGTTCTCATAATTGGTATGTTGCAGTCTTCGATGCTCTATACGTGTGCCCGACACGGGCTACTTCCTATTGGGATGCAGCTGACCATTAATCATCCCAATAGGAAACTTTCATTCTAAGCAAAAAGATATATGAGCAAGTCTTCAAGTTGTACAATGTGGGGGTAAGACGGACATGTTAAGAAGAACTTCAATTATATACAGGGAAACTTCGATATAACGTACCCTCGTTATAGCGTACCCTCGATATAACGTCACTCGATATAACGTACACATTTTCAAAGTCCAAAGGAATATTTTTTCTGAAAGAACAATAAATTATCTGCATTTTGATACTAAAGCTTGATTTATACTCTCAATCAATCCTGAAGTACAACTGTTTTTTTGATTCAAGATTCTAATTGAACCAAATTTTAATTTACAGTAAACATCAGGAAACATCATGAGAAAGATTAGCTTCGTTTTCTAGTTGATTTTTTTCATTAACCTTTCTCAAACAGCAATATAAGCTACGTTTCTGAGTTCTTTATTGTGCTTCGATATAACGTACAATTCGATACTACGTACAATTTTGAAAGTAAAATGTACGTTATATCGAAGTTACCCTGTAGTTGAAAACTCATGTTTCTTAAAACATGAATGCATTTTCTTTCAATTCAATAAGTTGTTTTTCGAAATAATCGGCCAAATATTTTACAAAAAAGTGTTTTTCAATGTTTTTACTGAAATTAAAACAAACAAAAAAATAGAACATTCTTTTCGATGCGGGTAATATAGACATGTATTGGGGGGAATATGGACAGGTTTATAATGTACGAAGCGTAGAATTCATCGCTCGTGAGCGGAATAATTTTATTGAACTAAGATCTGAACTCATTACGAATGTTCGTTAAACGATGAAAAAATCAAATTAATCCACCTAGAAGTGATATGGTGCTTCTCAGCAGTATTAATGGACAGATCCTCAACTATTTTGCTTCTGGTACCTCTTTCAAAAATCTGCTTGACTATCACAAAGCACCATCTTTCAATGGATACGTGTCAAAATTTGACAGCAATCCGTCAATTGGTTCGTGAGTTACAGCATTGAGAGTGAAACAACTTTTGTTACTGTGAAGAAAATGGAAAAATCACAAATCAATGAAAACGATGGCAAAATTGCATGAATTGGGCTTCGAATTGCTTCCGCATCCACCGTATTCTCCAGATCTGGCCACCAGCAACTATTTTCTGTTCGCAGACCTGAAGGGAATGCACGCTGGCATAAAATTTAAGACCGATGATGAAGTGATTACCGATTCTGAGGTCTATTTTGGAAAAAACCGAAAGAGTACTATAAAAATGGTATCGAAAAGTAAAAGTATGTATCGCCCTCGAAGGCAATTATGTTGAATAATAAAATTGAATTTTGAAAAAAAATAGTTTTACTGTGTTACTGTTAATTCATTTCAAGCTTTGATCGAACGGCTAAAAAAATACTTAACCTATCAATATGAAACATTTGCGTTAGTACTTATATTAGTATGCTAACATTGGTACTTATTGCAATATTTGCGAATTTACAATAGATTTCAAAAACCACCTTGTTTTTGATTAAAATCTGTGTAGACAATTTCAATTTTATCCAAGTGACAAATGAACCTTGTACATAATTTATTGGAGATTCATTACTTATTATTCATTCATTACTTATTGAAATATTCATGCGTAAAAATTTAAGGTCAGTAACTTTCGAGACAGCCTATATCCGTTAGTGAATAAAGAAAGCTTATTTTGGGAACGTTTGTATAGCTTCGTATCCCCAAATTTCAGTAATACTCAAATCAGAACGAACGCTTTAAAATACTCACTTATAGTCTCACTAATTGCAAACACTACTAAACCACATATACCAAATTTATTAGTTAAGAACTTCGAGATAACTCGATTCGTGTATAATGTTATAATTGAAATACATAAGTATCCCAAAGGTTCCGTTCTACATTACATTGTAACTAAATTGTTTTCATTGTACCGAATGTCTACCCTAATATTTCAAGATAACTCATTATTTAGAGCAAGGTTTCACGTGATGGAATTGCGTCGAAGGGGGAAATAGTCTCATGACCATTATATCGATCAGATGTTTTCCCCTGCAACCATTCCTTTCCCTCGTTCAGTTGTCCTCAAAGTTGATATACAAAGCTCAGTTTTTCATTCACTCACGTTTGTGTCAGCAACTGTGGCCAATCGATGGTAGATAACCGTTGTACAAAAGGACGCCTGAATGAGCTTTCATGTTCATATGTTGACGGAAAATGCACTGGAGGGGCCGTTTGATAGACAAAGCAATAAAGCCACTATATGTTGTTTATAGACTTCCCATGAAGGTTATACTGGTGTCCAAGGTGTGAATGTTAGGCACTTATCTAACTTCCGCATTTATTGTTACACAACACGGGGTTCTCTTCAATGTCTCAGCAGACAGAAGGGAAATGGGGAAATCATTTGTCAATTTTAACGACCCGAGTCAGGGAGCTACGGTTATCTGTTTATGTTTCTGAATGCCCAAATCTGATGAGTTATCATCATTCGTAGAAATGCTATAAATGGTGTTACATATTGTGTAAATAATTCCAAATCAGTGTGGGACGCATAGTAATTATTTAAGATTTTCGATGTAAAAAGAACAATGCAGAATTTAACCTCATAAAATTCAAATTCAAACGACGGCCCGAGTCTCCACTATCTTTTTCCGTTATGCTAATCATTTATGATTTTCTATTACCTCTGATGAAATACGAATTCTTTTGTAATACTTTGGTAATTTTGGTACAAACAAATTGATATGCTACCAAATATAAATGATGGTTGCCGAAAACGAAAAATTGGAAATGGCTCCTGGAAAAAATGAATTTCAATCGAATTCACTAAGAAGCCTTCGTATGAAACAAGAGGTTTTATTGATGAGATGAGAAGGAATGTTCTGTAAATTGAGGAAATCCCTCGAGCACAAAACGGATTTCAACTTTCTCCATTCTTAATTAAGAAATTAGTTACAGGTCGTAACCGGAAGGGATTGTTCAGCGTTAATTGGAGTTCGATTCCATACGACCATCTTCTCGAAACTGTCAGGAAGTTCATAAAGAACTATAAGTTTCCTGGAACCGTTAGGATGGGGTTTATATATCGATAAAGGATATTCTTTAGGTGTCCAGTTCAGCTTGATCAATTGTCTACAAATGATGTGGTAATAAAGTGAAAATTATGTTTCTATTTATAGTTGCAGTATAATTAATAATTTTTTTTCAAATTGGATGTTTTTTGTCTACAAGTGTTGGTTTGTTTGTCGGCGTCAAAATTTCATCTTTTAAACATTCTTAGTAAAGCGGACGAAATTGCCTGTTGAAAAAAGGAAGACTTTTTTCCAATTTCCAAATACAGGTCGAACTCGATTATCCGGAGACTCGATTATCCGGGGTTCGATTATCCGGAACACAAGATGGCGCCATATACATATATATGAGTCATAAATTCAAAAGAAGTAGCCACAGAATGGTCGACTATGTATTTTTTGCAATCCCCTCAATATTGATATCAAATGAAATGATTTGACTAATAGATTACAGTACATCATTAAAATATTCCGAAGAAAGTTAGGTAAGAAACAAAAATAAAAAAAAAGTTGAATGGTATTATTGAAGCGAAGTAAACTAATGATACAAATAATTTACTAAAAACTATAAAATAAAATAATTAAACAATTTTTAAGTCAAACGGTTTAATGTATTAAAGCTAGAAAATAATTAGGCAAGTAGCAGTTAGTAGTTATTACATCCTTTCCTTCATTAATCTAGGGCAATGATGAGACTAAAATAAAATCGTGGGGTATATGATGAAACAACTTACTGTGGATAATGGAAATTTAGCGTTTATTTCTTACCTAATTTTCATCGGAATATTTTCATGATGTACTGTATTCTATTAGTCAAATCATTTCATTTGATATCGATATTGAGGATTGCAATAAATACATAGTCGACCATTTAGTGGCAGCGACCCTTTTAAATTTATTTTATTTATTATGTATTGTGTTCTCTAAGTCAAGCCATTCAGCCATTTTTTATCGACGGCCAGATTGAATTGTTCAAGATCATGGAGTACGCAGTTTTATAATGACAGTAGAATTTAAGGTGTCTTCCAAATTTCAAATCAATCTATCAACAGGGACGGGGTCAATTTTCTATTAATGTGGGACAACCCTACAAACATTCTAACATACATACAAACAGGTCAAACTGAATGAAACTATTTAAAAAGTAATAAGTTGTTTGGGGGCTGCGGCCATCTTAGATTTGAATTATTCATGATCTGCTATGTTCTACTAGTCGAGCACTTTCATTTGATACAAATATTGATGAGGTTTTGGAAATATATATGGCGCCATTTTGTGGTTGCGGCCATTTTGGATTTGCATTTTTCATAAATAACTGTGTTCTACTAGTCAAGCCCTTTCATGCGATTCCCACCGACCGCATAGTTGACGTAGGATTCCGTTAGGCTATCTGTTGATTTTGGATATGTTTGAAGAATTAAACTCTTTCATAATAGTCTGGTGGCCCTGGAAAGGGCCGTTTTGTTTGGTTGTTGGGTATTGCTTGTTCACTCCACCAGTGTTTACAACCGAATGATGATGGTAATTAGTCGTTAGATGGTGCGTATCAGATAGAAGATGCCGAAGTGGAATGAGATATGGTGAAAGCCGCCCTCTGTGACCCTAGACGAAATGCTTCGTGTGTTATGTATGGATGGAATAAAAAAAATACTCATAAATGTTATACAAGACAATTATCAATACCGAACACAATTATCGATTTTTCTTACCAGTAAAAACATGTGAGGCGCTTAGAATGCATAGGGTGTAAGTGACTTGATCGATTTCTCTCCATCAACTTTTTCTTCAGTTAATAAATAAACTGCAAAAATGTTCCAAATTTAGTTTGCAATATAATCCGATAGTTGAGGTTCTGATCTATCTTCCATATTGTCAAATACAGCTGGGAATGTATTTGCAGCTAAGTTATGACCAAAAGAGAGAGTCGATGTAGAGAAATCGATCAAATCACTTACACCCCTTTCATTCTAAGCCCCTCATGTTACTTTAATATAGAGAAAACATATTTGAAATAGAAAAGGTAATTTTATTTTATAATTTTTACTTTTTGAGTATTTTTTCAACCCAATGCGAACTTTAATTGGACTAACAACACCTAATATTATATGTAGAGTATATGGGAAATCACTTTTTCGAATATTTATTCACTTTTCCAAATTTTCTCGCCGTATGAACTTTTCTTGGGACAATAGACAGCTTAAACCGAACGATTTGTTCTTGAGCGAGAACACACCTTGGTTTTGATTTATAAAAATTGAAATAAACCGTTTCATATATGAAGTAATTTATAACACATCTGCTACCATATACAGTTTTACATTTATACTTGTGCTAAATTTTTCACAATACATTTCGGTCATTGATATGAAATTTCACGAAGCAACCAACATTGAAGTTTCAAATTTACATTTAATTTGCTAGAATTAATCGTATCACTCACCTTACTTACAATATGAAAATGCCCCCGACTTGCATATATTTTCAATGTCGATTTCTCCCGAGCACCTTCGTTTTTATGTTTCTGTTATGGAACACATTTCGGTGGGAACAAAAGCTCCCCCTACTTTCATGTATTTGCAATGCCAATTTCCTCCATGCAGCTTGGTTTTGATGACCGCCGCATTATTTTAATCAATATAAAAAATTGTTATGGAGTACCGAAATCGATTGACGCTAAAATTGCATCAATCCATCATGAAATGACTGAGCAATAAGCGTTTGAAATTGGACAATTTTCACGATGTGCTCGATTTTCGATTTTCAATTTGTACCCCAATATGTTCCCGAAAAAAATAAATAATACTGTTTCACAGTTAATCGAGTCGATATTCATAGTTCGACGAAACTAGTGAATTTATTGACATACTTCTTGAGACCAAATTAATGTTTTCAATCACTTTGTTCAGTGCAAAGGCAACATCAAACATCAGTTAATGAAATTATGTGTAAATTCTTGAGATTTTCCTCTCTCTCTTCAACCAACGTGAAGGTCGCAACATCCGATTTTGCCTAATGATGTTAAGAACCACCCCCACTTCGAATTTGATTTTCCCATTATTTACTGCCAGTTCTTATTTCAGCGGCTGTCATCTCTTTTCGTAGAATTAATCTATTCGAAAAGGAAAGCAGATCGAGTTTAAAGCGAATGAGCCCACATAAACTGAAGTCTATTTGTCCATTTACAAAATATTCGAAAATAGCATTCAAGATTTACAGCGTTTCAATGAAGAGCGTATTGCGGCTTCATGTTTAAGATATATCAACTCATATCCTATGAAAGTTCGGTTCAATGCAACTTTAGGATGTTGTGTTTTGTAACTATGATGCACGGACTACTAGAACGAATATCGAATATTGAAAAAGTAAAAAAACTTGCCTCCCTTTTTCTTTTTTGATGGGTCAGTTAGCTGAGTACCTGATGCTAAATAGCAAACATTTGTTGTGTTTGGAGTGGTGAACTAAAAATACGCGAGGACCAGTGTTAGTTTCGGAAAAAATGTGAACCAAAGATGCATCAATGTGTCGAAATGTCAATTAGCACAATTATTTATCATTTTCGACTACTCTACAGGATCATAAAATAAAATAATGGAAGAGACAAAAACTCCGTTAATATCGGTCATTGGCAGTTTGAAACACACGAACAGTTCAATTGGATTCTCCAGACCATAATGCGAAGCATCTCTTTGTTCGAAGAGCAATTGATGAGATGAATTATGAGTTCTTTTCAACGTAGATTTCTGATTATTTCTCTTCAAGACGATATCATCAGAATGCTCGTTCGAGCTCATGATGTAATATCTAAATCAAATTTACAACATCTCCAATTCTGCCGCCCGATGGCGTTTATTAATCACAAACTAATCACAAAGCCTTCGGCATCAAATGTAAGCGTTGTGGAGTGTATGATAAATGAGAGTGTTCAAGGTCCTGGAAGCTCTCACCTCATATCGCTCAATCGGAAAAAGCAAAATTTTAAGAAGCTGTGCCAGGACACAATCGCGTTGTTGTCATAGGATTACAAAATTATTTCATTCGATTCGCTTGTGTAGCACTTCGAGTGTTATTTTAAAATACTGTGAAAATTTAGTATTATCTTTTTAGTACAAAGTTTTGGCTTTTACACAGCAATTAACGTTACTTTGGTATCGCATAGATTTATTAATCTTTTTTTATATTTTTGATATAATCACTTATATCTTATTTTGTTAAATTCTGTGGTAAGCCTTATTTAACTTTTGTATATCAGGTGGAACAAATTTTGTTGAGACGAAGAGATATACAGGGTTTGTGTCTATGAAAGAATCTAAAGCACTCTCACTTCCGCGGGTTTTTCCCTTCACAAAAAAAACTAAATTAAAATTTAACGAAATAGTTATATTAAACGAAACATTCAACTAATGTTCAGCAACGAATGGAGGCAAACTATTCTGAATTTATACCACCTAAGACATTGTTCAGTTTGCTCGATGATCATGAAGATGGTTGTTTAATGCTGAGATTGGGTTTAAGGCTTTTAACATATGGATCAGTGAAGCCGGGCCAGATGATGGTGGGGGAGCGAGCGTTCCGCTTAAGCACTTGTGGAAGGACACTAGCACACTTTCATGTCGTTTGAAAGGACGGGTTGGTTCCACAAGCACGTTAACAGAACCACCTCGATCACAAGTGGACTGTATCACTTTTTGGCACTTCCTTCTGGTTGGGGCTGGTCATTCGGTGGAATCAGGCTGATGATTTGCTAATCAAAGAACTAGTTGATGGTTTTGGCTTTTTACAATTTTTATTTTACACGACTAAATTACACGGATTTGGATCTTTACTCAATGGTGGTTGGAAATGGAGTGAGATTAAATTAAAGGATATATTTACACACTTTCTCTATATACACATACGACGTTGGGAGATTTTTACTATTTCTCCCCCACTGTCGGTGATGTCGATTGGGCGGGGCATGCGTTTCGGCTTTGTTCGCGTCATATTTCCAAAACATTCCGCTTAGCGCGGAAAGCAGACATGTCAGGACATGTTGGGGCGCGAACAATCAGCAAGTTGAAAATTGCGCATCTAAAATGTCAAACCAAATGAAATTATCACGGCACATTTCTATCGACAACTATCGATATGTTTGAATTAAAACATACACGCATGCATGTACAAGTTAGTTACGATATAGATATAGATATAATCCAAACTATGAGCATCATTATTCAGTTCACAGTCTCGCTCCAACTAGCAGGCGGCATTCTTTCCCAATGTTGTTCGCAGCTGTTATGATCGATACAAAGGAAGAAAGGAAGATGGATATCGCACACATAGGTGGAATTTTGTTCGGTGGAGACATCTGATCGATTTTCATGCCGTCTGCTGGAGAGAGTTCGACAGACTTCGTTCACAGTAGTAGGTCTCAGAAAAATAGAGTTACCAACATACCTTACTGGTTTCAAATAGTCAAAATTATTGACAGGTAATTGACTGGCCTAATTATTACCAATACTGCAGAAATAGTGATTGAAAAGTTCGGCAACATAAAGATCTGAATCTTAGATTTTGCCACCGATATTCAATTCAATTCTTACATCTGGTTTAGAGTGACCCAAAATTCCTTTCAATATTTTCCACACGTTGGAATGATTCGAATTTTTAAGGTTATTTTCCTTATACAGGGAAACTTCGATATAACGTACCCTCGATATAACGTCACTCGATATAACGTACACATTTCCATAGTGTAAAGGAAAAATGTTTTCAATATTTTTTTTTTCTGATAGAAAATGAATTATCTGTATTGTGATGCTAAAACAAGTTTTGTACTTTCAATCAATCCCGAAATACAGCTGGTTTTGTGATTTCGGATTCTAAATGAATTAAGCTTTAATCAACAGTACGAAGGGAAACATCACGAGAAACGCTGGCTTCGTCTTCTGATTGAAGTTATTCATTAACTTGACTAAAACAGCAACACAATAATGTATTATAGACTACGTTTGTGAGTACTTTATTATGCGTCGATATAACGTACAATTCGATACAACGTACAATTTTGAAAGTGAAATGTACGTTATATCGAAGTTTACCTGTATTCTTTTTTGTACCGCTTCTTTAGAATTTTAAAATTCGTGTACTTGATAACAACGTTATTATTTTCCAAATAGATTGGGACATTAAGATCACCAGCAATAAGAAACGGGTTCGAAAAAATTGCAGTAGATGAATGTATTCTGAAATTCATGATAACCGAATGAAGGTGGACGATACACACCAATATTTTCATAGACATAACCTTGAAATTTTATTTTAAAACGGATACAGTGTAAGCTATCAACCGTTTGATTGTCTATCAATTTGTACTCTAATGATTTTTCCACAAAAACTGCTAACCCTCCAGATGGATTATCCCGGAATGAAAAAAAAGGCATGGGATCCTGGAATATTGAAAATGAGACTATTCTCCTTTTTAATTTTGTAAGTATTGGCTCATGACACGACTGAAATCTTCCCTGTTCTTTACCAAATCTGGCTTACTATTTTCGTTTTCTTTTGCCAAAATAACACCACCCATACCAACACAAATGTACTTAATATTCCATAATTCCTAAGATCCTCAAAGTTCTTTAAGCAGTTCCAGTGATAATGGAGCGAGCTCACCCCAAAAAAATCAAAAAAAAAATTCATTGCCTTCCCATTAATAATGAATTTTGGATCAGTCAAGGTTGACAGCATGTTACCAAATTGCTTCTCCTACTCAACCCTATTTGTTTAGATTCCCTGTCAAGAAGAAAAGATTTAATAGGAATTAGTTTTGTTATTAACGAACATTCACTCATCAAAAGTAACAAAATCAGATTTATTCCCCAGTTCTAAACAATTGAACAATTTCTCAATAATCTGGGTCACATTCTCATTAGAAACTGTTGGTATGCCCAGACTACAATGTTATTTTCAACAGTTGCTTGATTAGACTTGTCGACATTCACTTCCAATTTGTAGACCGTATTTTGTAGTTCGTTTTGCGATTTTTTCAAACATTCCACTTCCTTTTTTAATTTTCCAATTTCTAGTTTGAGGTCTTTGAAGTCAGTCTCAATCTCATCGAACTTAGCGGGCAAAAACTCCTGAGATCTTTCCATCGTAGTGGTAATCAATTTGATTTAAGTCGAGTCAGATTGCATTTATTTAGCAATCTAGAATGAAATGATTGCTTTCATTAACACGTTGAGTGCCACGCGGTTTTATAGCGACTTTCCCGTCAGGCCGCGAGCGCCTGTATCGTGTACAGCAAATGCGAAGCGCAATATTGGCAAATTAGAAAGCTCGGTGTCAGTCACCGATGACTGACATGGCACTCAACGTATTAATAAAATTCATTACAGTTTTCTGGAAAAAATCTATTTTTACCGGGACTTGTAATTGTCTTGCATATAAATAATTCATTGGTAGATCGCAGCGCAATCTACCATTAGTCCTACAATCAGCGCCGAAAACTGATTACGCCGTATACTGCACATTCTTTCACATCTTCATTTTCATTAGTTTCATTGAATACGGTTCGGGCTCCAACGAAATTTTCATTCGAAATTAGATACTTTCATTCGATACAAAAACCTATCATTTTTATTTGACGATTTGATAATTTCGCTTCGGTGTGAAGAATGAAAGAAATGGACGTGAAGCGAAACGAGACTGTAGGAAGATGGAGTAATACTCTCTTTATTAAGCGTGAGCATAGAGTAGCACTATTTTCAGTCTGCACGAGTCTTCAGTATATTGAAAGGCGAAAAGCTCATTATTGAGTGACGATGTGTAAATTGAAGTGAAATTGTAGAGCCCTGGTTGCGGAAGCGAGACCATAAAACTCAATCGAATAACTTTTCTCGAATTGCTTAACGTTTGTCAACAGAAATAGCACGAAAAGTTGTCGAATAAAGCGGTATCACAAAATATATAATATATATAATGACATATAATGACACGAATATTTTCTACCCAATTCGGGCCAAATACAAGGTGATTCCTTCATTCATAAACAAGGAAAAACAATACATCAGCAACAGCAACAAAACACAAAGCGATACATACTAAACATACACTAAACAAATGAACTCTACACCCTGTCCAACCTCTACAAGACCACCCTGATTATATTTCGTTGCAACACAAACAGTTAGAATTTCAACAAGATACATTCATATATTGTAGAATGCTTGCAATAAAGTATATTTAACGTCAATTTCGTTCAAAAGTCTTGTTTGTTTTTTTTTATTGTGTTTAAATATGATCATTTCAGTTGTCTAGTTTCTATAAGACCATTTCAAAATTCATAAGTATTATCAATGAAAAATTCAAAACGATCGGCTGATTTACATGTCAATAATTGGCAATCTTGTCGTTTCGGCTAATAACCTGGAAAATTCGTGTTGGTATACTATTTACCAAATTCTGCTGAACGGGTTTCTCGATATTTTTCCATGTTTCTGAAATTGATGTGATGATCGTGATGTACCGCTTTCCCTCAGTGTAGATTCAGTGTACAGGGATCCCCCTAAGATTTTCAACAGGATCCAAGTCTGGGGAGAGAGCCAGCCAGTCCGAAAAAATTAAGTTTTTGGTCTCTTGTCCATTGCTTAGTTTCCTTGCTGGTATGAATAGTAGCATTGTTTTGCTGGAATGGGAATTTTTTGTGACGTTATCCACGCAAAAACGGTAGGAGAGAGGATTCCAGAACATGTATGTAATCCTTGAATGATATGAAAGCTATCTTGCCTCCGGTTGCAAAACTCCTGGTTGAAAAATACTTTTCCTTCTTCCGTAAATCACACCAGTACACGTTGAAACCATCAGGACCATTCGAATTGAACTTTTTTTCGTGAGTGAAGATAATATATATATATTGAAGAACTTTTCGTTATGGTATATAGCAAAACGTGTTCTTTTGGAAACATTCTTTGTCATAACATATCATTCCCCAATGTCGGTTCGAGTGAACTTTGGCAAAAATCAGACATTTTCCGATGTGAGATGGTGTAAGATGAGGAGCTTTAACCTTTTAAACACTCATTATATGAGGACTTTTCACCAAAACTTGACGAATTGTCACCCGAGAAACATTTAAATTCAAATATTGCTTTATTGCATAAGCGATTTTGAGGTATTCGAAGCTGTTTTAGCTATTTCCCGCTTATCCCGGTCAGAGAGCTTCGATTTACTCGATTTGGTCTTTCTTCTCTCTCCGTGAGCACTTTTGCCTTCGGCATTTTCCAGATTTATTGATCAAAACAACAAGATTTATTGATCAAATGTAACTGGTCTTATAGAAACTTGACACCTGAAAAATATAAAAACATTCGTTTATGCTCAGCGCTTGCACAACACAAATGAAAATCATGCAGTGTTTGGTTGTCACAAATACCTACACACTAGAATATAAAAAGGATTGTTTTTTTACAATGTTTACAATGACACAAATCAGCGAGATGATCATCTGGGCTTATAGAAGTTGGACAGAGTGTACACTGGCGATTGTGAAATATAATTTCTTTTCGAGAACGCGCATATCAATAATTAATCGGTAAAAAATGGGTGGGTTATATCTATGATATAACCGCAAAGTTGACGTGGGACTACCTTAGCTTAGCAGTCATTTGTATTGAATAAATTTTTGATTGAATGAAACAATTTCCAAATTCAATTGAATCCAATATATTTGCTTTGTAAAAGATTGAACAAATGCCATGTGAGGTCTGCGTAGTATGCGTAGTATGCATAGAAATCCAGTGAGCAAAAGATATGAAGGCATATCCTTCAATGCAATCTTGGATAACCTAGCCAAAGCGTTGTATTCGTACCCGCTTTTTTAATCCGTTTTAGGAAAACACTTTTCGGAGTACAAAAGAAAACATGCAGAAGTACCTCCGGCTTACACGAATCAACAACTTCAACTTCTACTTTTTATACTATAGAGGCATTAAACTTGAAAGTTCATTCGCCTCTAGTGTCTGCACGATTTTCCCAGGTGCTTAGGTTTAGAAGACCATGTTAGGGAAACATACAGTCTGTGTTAGGCGAACACATTTCAGTCGGAACAAAAATGCCCCCGACTTTGCAATGTCGATTTCCCCCAGGCACCTTGGCTTTGGAGTCTGTGTTAGGGAACACATTTCGGTGAGAACTCCTACTTACATGTATTTGAAATGCCGATTTTCCCAAGGCTGCTTGGTTTTGATGGCTGTGTTGGGGAAATCGTATATCGGGTCTATCAAAACGAGGCAGTTAGGGCGTTTAGATAACGCCTAACATTCTACAGTCATTTAATTGTTTATCTAATGAAAATTAACATTTTATTAATTGCGATATTAATTAATTGCGAATTTTCGATCCAGTAAGAAATGTTCGAGTTATAAGCATTCGGAATCTTTCTTTTTTTCCTGCATGTTCTGTGTTTAGGTTTTCATTTTACCCCCATATATTCCGGTTAGACGTAGTCCCACGTCAAAACACACTTAGCACACAAAAAAATTGTCACATAAAATGTGTACACTTTGTTAGGTTTGTACTGAAGCTTTACATACATAATTCAAGAAAAATACGCGGACAGTAAACAGATATGTGCCAACCAAAACAGACAGTGTTGCCAGCAGAACGTAATCCTACGTCAACTATGCGGTTCTATGTCGGATACAACCCTCCTGTAACTTTTTACTTTTTATTCCGTCGAACAGAATGATCGTTATCTTTATTATTATGTTATTTTTCACTTCCGTTGGATTGGAATTAAACAACATGTTTGTTGCGTTTGTTGAAGCTCTGTCAGTGTCCTACGATACCCGATTTCCACTGACAATGTATTTTCATTTGCTACATATGTGGTTTGACAAAAGGTCTACAGTTCATCCGCCTCAATGTTACCTAAATAAACATGATCAACCCTTTCGGGAAGTAGTGTCGACTCATTATTTTTCCCAGTAGCTATATCTATTAGATATGTCATATGGAGTCAACAACTAGACCCTCGTTTGATAATCGAACTGTTTCACAAGACTCTGTTGCTTACTGTTAATGATAAACGACGGAAATGTATCTGAAATAGAATGTTCAAGGTTGATGATTGTGAAAATACAATTATTCTCATAACTCAGTTTATCATTGTTTTGTTCTTTTGTTTGGAACAGATTTACCTGTACAATCCTTGATACGAGGCGTTCAGCTTCTTGTAGAATTTTCGCGATTCACCATAACGATGAAATTAACGTGTTGTTTTCGCCCTCCCATTTATTCCTTTTTTACCTAATCACACTTGATGAAACCAACACTCAAAGTAAATCTCCTTTATTTGTAACTTTGCAACTTGAAATGGCCTCTATCTTTTGCAATCGTTACGGAAATCGATTTGTTCACGGACTGCTTCCGTACGTCGTTTCGATGGAAATTGAAATCCACTTTCGAAGATTGCTATGCGAAGGCAAACCAGAGTCAAATCTCCCCGGGTTATGATTCCAGCTTCCACCTCTCGTGTATACGGCGCATTGAGTTCAGAAAAATCCTGCAAACACATCGTCATATCAGCGCTTCTGGAAGTTGTTAAGTGTAGGGTGATTTCCGTCGAACCGACGATAAATGGTGGGAATTCCAATTCGTAGAAGGGACTGAGACATCGTTTGCAAAAACATTTTGAGGAGTTTTTTTCCTTTTTTCCTCGCTCTCTCTCTGCACAGAATGTGGGTTCAATTTTGAATCAGGGTTTATTGATTGAGGCCCAAGTGCGGGTAAGAATGTATACATATTTCTGTGGTCAGAATTGTAGAGGTAACGAGGGTTCGGTTTTCCCGTTGAGAATGAAGGATATGCAAATTCAGGCGCAGATAAAAACATACGTATTATTGTTGCTTCGGGCAAGATCTTTTTCCGAGAAACCACTAATATACACAAACCGAAATCGAACTTCCGATGCTGGACCAACCGTTTTTCTGATTCACTTGATATGCACGTGCAAAAGTTTATTTGTGATATGTTAACGTGTGGGATAAAACATGATGATGCTCTCGCTTCGAAAGCGTTTATGTAACATACAAGTATGCTGTCAGTATACTTAGTTATTGATATTCACCTCAAACACTTTGTCATTTACTCATCTTTTCCTACCTAGGCGCAATAGGACTCTTAAATGTTGGAGTGTTCAAAAATATCCAAACAACGAAAACCACTGCCTTTATTAACGATACCAGATTTTATTGTATTTGAAGAGCATTTTTAAATCAATGCTTTATCAGAGAAGCATAATATCAAATTTTAAACACTATCGCCGTTATTAATCATAGAAAAAAATAAACAAAACGCTTTCTGGTATATAACAGTATACTCTCTCAACAAGGTCACTAAAGATAATCGAATATTCTCAGACTGAATACTAAAATTTTGAAATGCATTTAATTTTTCATCCAAAGGTTGTTTTGATTGACAACACTGTCACCAGGTTGTTAGAAACACATTTTCCAGCAATTAATCATTTTCATAACCCGAATCAAACATTTGAATACATCGGATTAGCCTGATTTCCAACTGACCCCACCCAGCCTGAAACACAAACGAAAGAGATCCAAATTACGAAATCATTCCGCCAGGTTTAAATAATTCATTACTGTCATCTAAAATATTCCTCTCCGTTTTTTCTCTTTTTGCTAATTGCAGATTACGTCACCGGCGATATCAGTACGTCATTAGCGCTGAACAAACTCAATTCTGGTGGAACATTTTTCGCTGGACCATATTTAGACGGGAGCGGAGTTAGCAATGTAACTACACAGATAGGAACACATGCATATCTGCCGTGCAAGGTAAGCTGGACGTGATGGATCTGCCTCTGTGTGTTCTGATTTTCTCCGAAATCCGAAATCTCAACTTAACTGCGCATGACACAAAATGTGGGAGCCCCGGAATACAACATCCTGTTTTTTTTTTCTCATTCCAATTTGCTGATGTTTTCATCTCTGTTCCTCTTCCATGCTGTGCACAGGTGAAACAGCTGGGGAACAAATCCGTGTCGTGGGTACGAGTGAGAGACGACCACATCCTCACCGTGGACAGGTACGCATTTCTTCCGGCTGTTGTAATTTTTCAAATACCATAATACCTAATTGTCATTAGCTACATTCCATGCCAGCTTTTTTCCGTTTGTATCTCATTCTCTGCCGAAAATCCGACCTAATTGAACTCTCGCTGGCATACCCGCGTCACGCCGCCAGCAGCCTGTTTTTCTCCGCATCGCTGCGTTATGTCGGATGCTTTCGAGTGAATTGATGCTAGGCCACAACTAGGCGAGAGCACATTAATTCCGTCCTCTCGAGCTGATGCTGCTGCTTAGAGGTGCCCGATGAGTGGTGGAATTAAATTATATACGATGACCTTCCACGATTTGGAACAATGTTGTTAGGTGCTATAGCTCTGTTCGTTTTCGGTCGAGGTGCGAAATTTTGAAACTGTGAAAGTTTTACTCCAATCGACCACTCAGTTTCAATTGATTTTTTTTATTGTACTTTTTCTATTTCGATTTTTTTTTTTTATCCCATTTATTTATTTTAGGCTCATTAGCATTTTAGCTGTAACAGAGCCGAATTTTAATCGTGTACATGTCACACGGTTATCATATATATAATTATAGCACATTACATTACACAGTTGCCATTCGCCAGTATTCCTTCTATACCATTGCATATGGTACATTTACACAGTAGCCATTTAGGCGTAAGAGTATTCTTTCCGTTCTTTCATTATCCAATCCAGTTAGACACCGGACAACGGAGACAGTTGATTGATCATTGTTGAGTTATTTATAGAACAGCAGCCCGATGTGTCTTGCAGAGCAGAGTAGTTGTATGGATGAATCGATCTAATTTCGACCGTGGATCGATCTCCATCGCTGTTGATTGTAGCGTGGACGTAGCTATTCTGTAACAACACAAAGATGGTCAATGAGGGCCCTGAGTTTTGAACTCATGATCGATCGCTTACAAAGCGAACGCGCAACCAATGTGGCTACGGAGACCCCCCTCTATTTCGATTGTCTTAACATCCTTGAACTTGTCTTGTGGGTCTGAACCAATTTCGATTTCTCACAAACTCATTTGACCAAAGTTTGTAAATTTAAATGATAACTATCAAGAATATGTATCTCCAAAAAATACTATATACAGGGTCTTTGAGATTGAACGCTTACGCAAAAAAAAATCGAATAGCTCCTTATAATTTTTTTATCCGTCGATGGCAACACTGCATTCCCAACTTCGGGACGATAATATTCGGCTAGTCGTTCAGCCTGATCGGATTGTTTTTAGTGTCAAGATGTACAATTTACAAGAACGTGTATTTTTAGTGAAATCGTATTACTCGAGTAACCGAAGCCTCAATGAAACTTTGTCCTCTCATAGTAAGAATTTCATCATTTCTCGTCGTCGATTATTTCCTCTGGGGTACATGAAGGACCGTTGCTATGTTTATAAGCCACAAAATTTGGAGGAACTTAAAGAAGAAATAACTCGGATTTTCAACAGCATCGAAGTCGTAATGTTAGAGTTGTGCATGAAGGATTTTGTTCACCGTTTAAAACGCGTTATCGAGAAAAGGGGTGGTCACATCGAAAATGTCCTAAAATAAGCTTTATTATTGTTTTTTAAATAAAAATCGGTTCACTTTTGTAGAAGTTATTAAAATTTGTTGCATGAGTGTTTAATCTGAAAGACCCTGTAGCAGAATATATTGTTTCCTTTTGATTTTTATGATAAAATCTTTGTGAAATGTCATACAAATGAAACATAAATTTCTGAATTACTCGAGAATTAATCAAGCGAACGAAACCAAATGTTTTTATGGTTGTTTTATGGTTTTATGGTGTTTTATGGTTCAATAAATGTTTTTACGATGGTCCTCCCTCTTCTCTAAGGGGAGGCTACCGTACAAATGAAACACAAATTTCTGACTTCATAAACCCCCCCCCCACCCCTCTTTAAGGTGGGTATGCCATACATGCCATCATGTATGCCATCATGTAAATGAAACCATTTGATGTTTGCGCTAGCGAAATTGATCTTTGTTCGAAACTGGAATTGTAATTTAATGTGATGAAATGCACTCCTATATCTTCTTCCATCTATACCAAAAAAAGGATCGCCGGATGTGTTCATAAGAGCGTAACACGGTGAAGGAATTGCCCGATTTAAGACTGTCTTTATTCTATCATATTTTCTGTATAAAACATTTATTCCATGTAACGGAGAAATATGTTATTTGCAAGTGGTTGAAAAATCTTGAACGATAATTATGTTTGAAAATTATCTGATATTATAATGATGAATTTTGTTAGAAATACTATAAATTTTATAGTAAAAGGTCCATTCAACGGGGTCGAATAGAAGATCAATCAATGAACAGTTCTGCGATTGGACCCATGAACTTGCTCATAGTAAGAAAACGTGAATGTTTGAAGGTATTGATAACAAAAAACAAATTTTGGGCGGGACGAAGTTTGCCGGGTCAGCTGGTTATTTATAAATGGCCATTTTTTTATACCCATCCTTCGAACTACACTCGGACTCATCCCGTAGAATATTACCTATCATAGATTTGTGTGAAGAACGAACCTTGATAATGGTCAAACAACACAGGAATATTACACAACTTAGATATTGTTACGCCTCCTCGGATTCACACCACAAGCTCAACATCCTTCAAGATCCCGTACGTATTCTAATTCGATCAAAAACGGCTCCATTATAGGTCCTACCAGATATAATAACCTACCAAACTACATTCAACGAGTAACGAATATTTTAACCTTTAACAACTGTTTACAAATTGTGCAATTATTAATTCAATATAAAATTAAACTTTATCATTATTATTTTTTCCATTGCCTTTGATGTTGTGATTGTTAAAATTGTTAAGTGTAAAACGTCATTAAGCATTTAAAGATTTTTGGTTTTGGTATATTTTAGTTGGTCGGTGTTAATTTTCCGCCGCGGTCGGTGTTAAGTCAGACCATGTTACATTTTTATAATTTCGAGAGAAACGAGCTTGAAGTTCAGTGTTCTGTAATTTTTGAAGCTTTCATTTTTTTTGTTCAGTATGGTTCACAGTTTCATCTACTCTCTAACCATACTATGACGTATGATAATTGCAAAAATCAAACAAATCTCATGCCCAAAACAGATAGCTATTTGATTTATTTGATTTCTTCTGTGACTGAATCACTTTTTAAAACTTGGTTCCCTATGACTGAACAATTTCGGGTGTATTATACACTTGATGGTTAAATCCTTTGGTCTGCCAAGAATCTAACTCTACCGATGGCTCGTCTTCGTCTCATCCACACCGAAGGAAACGATCTCATTCGTGGAGTCCGAACAAATGAAGCGTACAAGTTTGCCCTAAAACGTGCGGTCCTTAATGTGTTAATACACTGCGTTAATACACAACTATAGAACAACTAATTTTTTTCTGAGTTTCCAGAGATATGTTAGCAGTCGGTTGAATTGAAGTATATAGCATAGAATACAATAACTATATTCACTTATAAGACTGGTCATTTGATATTTATTGTTGTGTTCAGGTGCGAAACATTCAAAAAACTAAAATTCCAGTGTTTCGTAACTATAGAACCTGATGGAAAAACTCTGACTTCTAATTACAAAATTAACGTCAATTTCACATGAATTACACTAATGTTTCTAATTCCTAGGTCATATTCAGTTCTCAATCAGTTCAAATAACCCATTCGGGGTGGTTTCGACCAAGCTGCGCCATGTTGTAGAGTGTAGCTCGTTCTACGCAGAGAATACTGCTCGTTTAATCTCTTCAAATCACTCATACTGCTTGTAAGCTGCATCTACTACTCGTACGATCAGTTCTCACAAGTTCTGGGTTTGAACTGGTAAACAAGCTGACCAGTCCAGAATCTGAAGCCTCCATTCAATAAACCTTGCCTTGACTTTCCGGATTTTATGAATTAATACTAAATTACCCCATTATCACGATGTTTTTGATGCAAACAATAATGTAATTCATGTGAAATTGACGTTGTACAGAAGTCAGAGTTTTTCCATCTTTCCATCATGAATCACCGGAATTTCAGTTTTTTGAATGTTTCGCACCTGAACACAACAATAAAGTTCAAATGGCCAGTCTTATGAATGATGATAGTTATTGTATTCTATACTATATGCTTCAATTCAACCGATTGCTTACATATATCTGGAAACTCAGAAAAAATTAGTGGCTCTATAGTTGTGAAACGCAGTGTATACTAATCATGGGAGATAGTTCTAAACACTTTAAAACTTTGATTTTAAATTAAGATTTAGAAAAGGCGTTCGACCGAGTAGATCATGAATTTTTATGAAGAATGTCGGGAGTGAAAATTGAACTCGTGACCTTTAGCGTGAGATGTATAGATGTTACCAGATCGCCTCCACAGGTTTTCCATTGAGCATGACGCTATTTGTTTTTAAAAGTTATTAGGATGATGAAAGAAAATGTTTCAGGTTGTCTCATTGACAATAACTTTGTTAATGTTATTGCTTATGCAAATGACATAAATATTTTGATTAGAAATAATCATGAATATGATACCGTGCTCGAAATAGTAGGGTATTTATTCGAAAATGAAACTGAATTTTCCGAAATCACAGTACATCAGAAGTAATTCCTGTATATCTGGCCCTCATATCATCAGAGAAGTAAGTGAATTGAATGTTCTCTGTGTCAAAATAATTCAAAAGTTGGACAAATTGATAGATATGAATTATGACAAATGTATTAATGACATAAAACATCTTCTAGCGCTACATAACCGTCGGAATCTGAAAATATTCCAAAAGCGTGACTTCTTAACACGTATGCTTGTTCAAAGTTTTGGTATATTTATCAAGTACTTCCACCAAGTAACAAGCATATTGGTGCATTGAAATTCATTTCTGGACGATTTGGAAGGGTTACATTTTCAAGGTTCTCAGATTGTGGAGGCGATCTGGCGCAGTGGTAACATCCATACTTCTCACGCAGAGATCACGAGTTCAATTCTCACTCCCGACATTCTTCCAAAAATGGAAGTAAAAGTGACGAACCAGCCAGAATGTGTTGAAAGTCACTATAATAGAGAAAAAAAAGGTTCCCAGAATTGAACTATGCTTACCTGTTTATAAACGAGATTTCGCTCTTATAGACATAGAAACTAAGACTAAAGCCTTGTTCATCATAAACATTTTATTTATACGAATAAATAATAGCACTATTCAAGACAGTTCATGTTACAACAAATGAACAATAATAATTGTCACGGAACATGAGAGAATGGATTACTATTGCAAACGAAGTCAATGAAAATGACCATCTGAATACTAGTCAAGGCTATTCACATTTTTTTAATTGGTCAATTGAGCAATACTTGTAAGGTACAAGAAGATATGTCTAATCTGTTATGGGAAAATCTATTAGAAAATCTGAATCAAAATTATATGTCAATTATATTATGAATGTATATAAGGCTACATTCTGGCTAGTAACAGAAACTGCAGTATTTAATTTTGAAAGCAAAGAGCAAGGTAACATGGATGAATTAAAACAGAAAATAAGAGCTACGCGATGTAACTGTCAGAGAATACTCAAAAAACATTTTGATAGTTATTTGAATTTTTTTCAGCAAATTGTAATAGTTTGTAGAATTATGTTTTAGTAGTTTTAGTTCCTTTGACCTTCCAATTCCTTTATGTTTGAATATGAGTGTTCGAAAGATCTTATTTATGCGTGAGTGAGAGCGTGCGTGTTGGTGTGTAGTTTGTAGAGTCACGGGTAATTGGCTCCCCAAGAACTTATATTTTTTTCGACCCTTTTTTTTGTACGAAAAACACATTACACATTTTCTCATGATGTTTTCATTGGTTGAGGGTAAATAGACAAATAAAAAAATAAAATAAAATGTTAGTCAGTCTTTATTACGGCTTAAGAGACCAATGAACCACCTGCTAGACTTATTTATGCTTATTTATGTTGACGGTACCTCGAAACGACCAGGAATAACAATACACATTTAGCTTATTTTTTTCAGTAGATTTAATCGAAAGCGCCACGGTTGCAACAAATCATTATAATTGTTAATTAGTTTTTTTCCACCACCGTTCAATATCGCACCACCGGCGGAAAAATAAAGAAAACATTCTGTGACGCCTAATGATGAAAGTGGCTTTGCGGTTTACTTCCACAACACACAAAAGTCACGATGTTGAACATATTTACGAAGTCACTGCATGTTGTCGGACTCTCTGATCGCTATGATCAAAAGTTTCTGCTGGCAATTGGCACAGCACGCTTCCTCCCAACAGAAATATAACTTTAAACAGAGCAGAAAAATTGAATTTAATTAAATTAGTTTTAAAATTCTTTATTTCTTACTCGATATCCGCATAATTTTGTCGCGGGAAACATACACGAGATTCCAAATTTGCGAATCCTTCATCTTCATCCCTGAGGTGTGTACCTTGTTTCTCAAACTTCACGGAAAAATCTTCGAACAATAGAGAAAACGGAGGAAGGCGGCAGGACTCGACTGGAGAGCGCAAGAGAGAATAATTTTGAGGCCACTGAATTTTCAAAGAGAGGTGAAATTACAAGGCACATTACAGAACCGCCACCGAACCGTTTGAATTCGTTGAGGTACAGACAGGCTCCCCGTCACCACCCGGAGAAAGAAACTGTCGACTAATAAAACGCTGCTGCGTAATGGGAGAGCCATCGGAAATTTACAGCCGGTGATTAATGGTAGATTTTAAATTAATTATCGATCGCAAGAATCGTGGGAACGATGTGAAAGTAAAAATGGGATAAGTACCCATTCTGTATTAATTCGAGCCGTTTCAAATTAAACGAATTGTGCAACGTAGCGCGCAGATCCCGGAAAGTTTCGAAATGTGTAGGCAAGAACTGGACACCTAGCAGACACAAGATGACACTAATTAAAATGAGCAATTCGGGTTGTTATAGTGATCGTAATTTACTGCAGGTAGTGGTATTTCCTGTTTGAATATTCAGAAGGATTACATTGCAACCATTTCGGAAACCATCCCGTTCCTCTATATAGTGCATTTTGGTGAGCATTATTCAGTTTGCAAACGTAATCCGAATGCTAATTGCCGTTACTACATACAATGGTAACGTCCCCGGTCCTCTAACTGAGGGGGGTATTACGGTTTAATACGGATTTGCTCCGCCAACGATTCATTCGCTAGTTTTCGAATGGCCGATCATGTCGGACTTTTGCAAATGTTGCTAGGTAATGAATTTCTATTGTTTTTTAATTAGGGGAAATTTTTCTTAACAAATTCCCTCTATCGAGAGTTTGTTTCTTGGTTTGTACCAATCGTTTACATGTCTGGTTTGTTATAAAAGACTCAAAACATGTCGGAGGCCTTCTTCAGTTTCTTCTTGTGACAATACTTGGAAAAGATATACTTTCCATTTAACAATTGGCAAACTACAGTAAAACCTGTTTTTATGCGGGTTTTTTTGTGCGATATTTTTTTTGTGCGGTATATGAAAAGAAGCATATTTGACCAAGTTATCGTCCATTTAGTTTGTTTCGATGGTTTATATACATTTCAGTGCAAAAAAAGCATATTTGCGTCCCAATTATCCACTTCTGAAATCATTCCTCTCCTCCCATCAAATGCTCTAAGTTTTTTTAAATTTTTGCATAACATGATATATAACAGCATCACGTTTCGGCATGCAACTAAAAACACAAAACAGCCACGCGCAACAGAAGAGGCAAACTGTCTCATCGCAAAGCAGGGAAAAAAAAGGAAATTGAACGGTGAACGGCGTGGATTTGACTTATTTTCCTGGGGGAGTCTTTATTATTCGGTCCCTATCTACCGCACTAATTTTTTTTTTAAATGTGTACCGAACACGGTTTTTTAAAGCTACTAGTGAAGTTTTGCACGATTTTTTTTTGCGAATTTTTTCATGCGGTCTCCGCACAAAAAAAGGTTTGCCTGTATAAAAATATAATCGATGATATTATTATTTTATTTATGCATGTGCTGGGTTTAATACAATTTCCACGTTTATAAACTCGCCCTACTCTTTCGTTGAACGATAGATAGCTCAATCAAATCAAACAAATCATTGAAACTAACTTATTTGTTCTGCAAAAACTTGATTTGTGACCAACATTTCGAGAAAATGCGGTCCCATTCTCCAAACTCTGCCTTCATCCGTTGTTTAATCGCGATTGAAAAGTTTGCAGTCGTTCTGCTTCTTAACTCCCGTCTGGTGCCAATTCTTCACTGGAATGAACCGGAAAACGGAACCTTTCTATTGCAACGATTACGTAGAGCCTTCAAAAGGAGTGCCAAACTCAGAATCGTTTGAAGTAATTTTCTACGTCACAGCATAATTCGGTATTAATTCAACCGTTCAAGATAAGCCTCCTCGGGAGAAAAAAAAATATAGAGAATGGCTGACAACAATAGGAAAAATCGCACCGGAAGATTCTGTTAATCGCAGTAGTTGTTTTGTTATGGACAACTAGGAATTTCTTTGTTTCCGTATCTCCATTCATCTATGGGTGGAGGCGATCTGGCAAGGTGGTTAACAACCGTACCTCTCATGCTCAAGGTCACGAGTTCAATTCTCATTCTTTCCTCCTTCGGAATGGAAATAAAACTGTGGTTCGAATCATCCAAAAAAATCATACATTTATGGAACATGATGGTAAAATGAATCGTGTTCCATAAAAATCTGAATAAAATGTTGCCAGAACTATGCTTCTCATACAGGATTATTTATGTAATGGTACTGAAAATATAAATCTTTATTCCCTTGGCTATAATACTTGTATGTAATACAACTGATATAACCCAATGATAGTTTTGAATTCAGTCAACAATCAATGTTGATATCACCATCACCATTTTTCCAAAATGCCTATTAGATTCATATAGAATTTCGAAATTGTCCATCTACATGCTGGTTCCACCATTTGACTGATTTGCCCTCAACCATCCTCGAAATTAAATGATATCATTATGAGTATAAATATGTGCCAACAATTCCGTTCAATTCCCGACCCTCTCCAAACAATCTTTTCGGCAAGATTAATTGGTTATCAAAAACTCAGCGAATAATCTCTCGACCCTCTCTGCAATTTTATGAATCATCAATTGTGAGGAATTATGCTGTGTGCTCGCGAACATGATTAATTATCAAGTAGAAACAAGCGAAGGCAGGATGCTTCAAAACAAAACGGCAAACTTTAGCGTTGATTTTCCGCTCAATTTGATGCAGGACGACCATTATGATATTTCACCATGATCAAACAGATTGACAACGACGTCAGATTCATTCCGCCTGCGCATCGGTTGATTTCAACTGCCAACGTTCGATGTCGTTATCCATCAGCGTGTCATATCGCTAAGTTTCAATCTACTTGCGAGCTCCATTGGATAGTAGAGAGACATTATTCGTTAAGAGTGAGTTGGCCCGGAATGGATAAATATCTCAGTGCATAAATGATTGGTTCACTCGCACGCCTACAGTCACCCTTCCCGCCATCGATTAACCTCATCAACTCTATTTTGCTAATGGATTTATTCAACTTTCGGGAATGATACTGACGGAAAAAAGACGGAAAATCTTGCCGGATGCTTATCAAACTGTCATCGACGATTGGACGATAGAATTATTTGAAAATTTTGAATGATACGATTTACGACAATTTACATGTTCCATTGAAACTTGACCTCGTCAACGGGCCCAGACGAAATCTTGTTCTCATTATGAGCAAACTAACTGTTGTGCACTGTGTTGGCATTGTTATCCTGATAATAAATAGTGCTGGAGTGTGGCAGTATCATCCAAGCTGCCAAGCTTCCAGAATATACATTTGAACTGAACATTTACAACACATACACACATTGAAATTTTAAAAGCTGCTAAATTATAGAGAGGATAGTTGATGAAAAATAGAATTTATCTGTCGAGAAATTGTTGTCCAAGTTGTCCAACTGTTCTAAAGAAAACAAAACTCTTCTTTGCACTAGAATATAATTTTTGCACAATCGTACATATAGATGAAGTTTTCCATTTCACTCCCACCTGTAGTTTGATATATTGCCCGCACTTTCGAAGCATTTCCAACATTGTCCAATTTTTAAAATGCGCATGAATAGATACGAACAGAAACCACCCATTTGCGAAAAAAAATATTTCCGCTAACGAAAAATAAATAGAATAAAAATCATTCACTTCAAGTATTTTCCTAGTATTTTATAGTACTCAATGGTTTGAAGAATAGCATGCAATATCATGCTTTTTTTTCTTTCTCTTGTATCACTCGCTCATACCGTTCTGAATCATATTTCGGACGACATCATATTTCGGACACTTTGATCTAATATCTTGAAATACTTAATGCACTGATGGTATAACTATAGAATTAATATCACAATTGCTTCTTTAGAGTAATCCATTGGTTTCACTATCATTTCATATGAGAACTATATTTGAATTATAACATAATCGGCAAAAATATGACAAAACTACTCATTATCGTTTGTGTTTTGCTTTTGCTTAACGTGAGAACGTAGAATTTACCCGTTCATCAATATTGAAATTTCTCCCGTGTTTCATCAGTTTTCATCATCGTTAAAAGTTTGCTGTTATTGCTTGGTAAGTGTTTCACAGTTCATTATAAAATATAATCAAGTGTGATGTAATTTTCGTTCAATAAATTACAAAATACAGTCATCATGTCATGTCATGTCATCTACTTTATGATAATCAAATAGGTTTGGTAGAAAGCTTAAAAGCATATTGAACTAATTCATTAAAAATATCAACTAAATAATACCTGTGCAAAAAGTTTAGATCTGTTTTCTGCATCATATGCCTTAAGCGTCCGAAATGTGATTCAGAACGGTATTGATGTTATAAGCTATACCATATACATTAAACAAATGCTTACCAGTATTTGAGAGTCATGACATTTTCTGTTATTTTTAGGCTCATTTAATGTAATAAATCGGGATGACAAAACATGTGGTAAAAACTAATTTTGGGTGTAGCTCAGAACGACGAGCAACGAAGGAGTTTGAATATGGGTATTATGTGAAAATACGCCAACAGCGGAAAATGGTGGCTTCCGGTTCATTGAAAACGACTTTAGTCGACTGGGAATGAAGTTTGTGAAGTGAAAATAGACAAAGAAAGTGAGATTAAAGCGAAATAATGATAGTTAAAGAGCATATGCACAAACGGAAACGGAAACGGAAACTGAAACGATAACCGAAAGGCTTAATGCTCAATGATCAACGCTCAACGTTCAACGCTCATTGCTGAACTCTCAACGCTCAATACTCGCGGCCAAACGATCCACCAGCCACCATTTCTGTTCTGACAGGTGATTTGCAGGGTTGTGTAACATTTGCCCAAATAACATTTACCAGAAACACGTTTACCCGAATATAACAAATAGCCGAATGCCACACATTCACCCGAATGTAACGTTTACCCGAATGGAGTAGAATTTTTTTTCGAAATATCAGATTATGAGTTCTGTCAATTCTCATGATAATAATCTTATTATACTTATTTAGATTGATAGGTGTAATTAGTGAAGGTATAATCAATATACGTCCTTCGCTTCAAGTATTGCTCTTTAAAGCCAAGAGACCAAAATATAACAATTAAATTACAAGTGAAAATCTAAAGCACAAATGTCTTGAAAATGTGATCTAAATGTAATATTCCATAGTATTTTTTTCTTTTTTTTGAATATGAGCTAATCTTTCGTGTGTATTTGATTCGTTCTAAATATTATGAAAATTGAAATGCAGGGTGGACTCGATTATATACAGTTTTGGATTTCTTTTCACTGTGTTTAATCGAGTCCTGTATATAATCGAGTCAATATATTTTTTTTATTTGTGTTTTATGCATATATTTTCGTTTTTGAGTATAAAAGAAGAATTTAATTGTTCATTCATTCCATCTAAGTCAGAAAACATCTTTCTCACCTTTCATATAAAACCTTTCATATAGCAAAAAAACCTTCTTTTTTTTAAACTGCATATAATCGAGTCCGACTTGTATCAAAATTCAATAATTTCTAAAATTATTCCTTCTTTGAGAAACGAACTTCTCTTTCAATTGGTTATTTCAATTTATCATTAAAACTATTAATAAAAATTGCAATCACTTTGAATATTTCTTTCTTTATCGTTCGGGACGATTAACCATTCGGATAAATGTTCTATCCAGATAAATGGTGTTCGAGTGACCTCGTTATATATATAAATGGATTTCTGTCTGTCTGTCTGTTTGTCTGATTCTTATGGACTAGGAAACTACCGATCAACATGAAAATTGGTATGTAGGAGTTTTTGAGGCCGGGGAAGGTTTTCGTGATAGTTTGAGACCCCTCCACTCTTTCTAAGGGGAGGCTGCCATACGAATTAAACACAAATTTCTACATTACTCGGGAATTAATCAATCAAATGAAGCGAAATTTTGCCTATGGAGGTTTTAGGGTGCAATAAATGATTCTATGGTGATTAGACTCTCCACCCCCCTCTCTAAGGGGGGGCTGCCATACAAATGAAACACAAATTTCTGAATTACTCGAGAATTAATCAAGCAAACGAAACCAAATTTGGCATGTGGAGGTTTTAGGATGCAATAAATGTTTCTATGGTGGTTACACACTCCTCCCGCTCTCTAAGGGTGGGCTGTAATACAATTGAAACACCAATTTCTGCATAACTCGAAAACAAATCAAGAAAATGAAAAAAACATTACTACATTACTCGAGAATCAATCACGCAAACGGAATTAAATTTGGGATGTGAGGGTTTTTGGGTACGAGAAATGTTTTTATGATGGTATGACACCCCTCCCTTCTCTGGAATGGAGGGGGGTTCCAAAAAATTAAAACACATATTTCAATCAAACATATTCTAACCAAACATGACAATTGAAAATTTTCGGGATACTATGAAGAAAATGGGAAAATTATGGGTAAAGACATTGCATTTTGCAATCATTTGCAATACAATGACAAAAGTCGGATAATAAAACTTAAGGATAACGCTATGATGCACGGCAAGCGTCAGACAGATCTACGCAAGTGGATCGTGCGGCAGACCCGCGGCACTAATCAGCATAAAATATAACAAAAAGATAAATCTAATAACTATTTTTCACTTGTGTTACATCGAATATGAACCATTTTAACATTTTATAAAGTTATTTTGAAATACAGACCTCTTGTGATGAGTACAATAAAGCCCCAACGGAGGCGCAACGATATATCGTTATTGGTATTTTTGGCAAGTGCATATATCGTCGTTCGGTAAAAAAAACTACTAAAAGGGTTAATAACTATATTTTATAAAAAAAATAATCATGGCGAACGTGTCAGAATGATTATTTTTCCAATTTATCACCAGGCTTTCAAAATGTATGTTTTAACGGAATATTAATATTATGGCGACTTCTTGAAACTGACACCTTTCTTTTACGTGACCTAAATGAATGGATAATGTTTAGAATCGGATTTGTAACTCCATTATTCATATAAAATTAACAATTTAATAATCACAAAAGTAAAATTTTATTTTCTCATAACTTTGAAAAAATATAGTACGCAACCTTACTTTTTTGTAATTGCTCTACCCACAGAATATACAAGTTTTTGGGTAGCAGCAAGTGTACAAAAGTGATAAAGAAATGATGATGTTTTTCAGGATATGAAAATACCTTTCCTTAAAAATGGATGTGAATAGTACATTCGAGCGAATGTTACATACGAGTAAATGAAATTCGGGTAACCGTTAATCGGACCAATGTCATACAATCGATTTGTGGATGTGAAGAAATTAACGCTCCCTACATCTCTCCTGAAACTATAAACGGTGATATATACAATGAAAACAGTCTTTTTCTTGCCACAAATAGGAAGCGCAACGACTCAATTTTGTTTTGACTTAATCTAGGCTCATGTGACTTTGTTTGAAACGTGTTGGATGTTGTGAAGTTTGTGCTAAAAGAGATTTTTTCATCCCATTTGTTAATTTGTTTAAGCTCAAATGCAAATGCATTTGAGCTGTAACAGAGCCGGGTTTCGATCGTACACATGCTACATGTTCATGGTTTCTATAGATTGTAAATTACACAGTAGCCATTTAGGCGTGAGAGTATTCCTTCTATTTTTCCATTGTTCAGCAAACAGGACAGCTGGTGTGATCATTGTTGTGCTATTAATGGTACAACAGACCGATGTTTTTTTCTTGTTGCAAGCAGAGCAGAGCTTGCATGATGATTGTGTGTGGACATAGTTATTCTGTAATAACACAAAGATGGTCAATTAAGGGCCCTGAGTTTTGAACTCACGATCGATCGCTTAATAAGCGAACGAGCAACCAATGTGGCTACGAAGACTTCCTGCTAAAAGAGGTAGACCCACCGAAATCGCCGGAGCGTAACCTCTTGAAAAAAATTTGGCTATCAAGAAAACAACATTTCGTAAGCATCCCAAAATTATTGAAACAAGTTGGTGTTGAAGAAAGTTTGGACAAAAATGAGTGGAAGCGAAAAATTAAAACTAATTAAATGTATGGTTTAGAAAACACGATCCGTTTTAGACAATATCCACAAGAAGGAGGATTACCCCCTTTTATTTAATGAAAGCGATTCTCTTCTACTGTGTGTGTTCATTTCATAGAAAAAAGGCTTAAGCTGCGAATACGTAATTTAAAAAGTTTCATATAAATAGAGAAGATTAGTGCGCACACATAGACAGGAAAAATTCCATTATTATCCATTGTCATGCCTTTCACCGCATCCCCCACTGAAGCACGTCAGATACAATGAATTTATGTTCTTCGACAATAACTATTTTCAATGGGAGCACATTGTCTACTACTAGACTAGTACGCCAAACACAAGCATTTAATCAAACTTTCTCTGGAATGAAAAACCACGGAGGTGAATGTGGTTTGTGTGAATGTTGTCATTTATAATACGAGCATATTTAGATATACCAGCTGAATGTCTTACACTTCTTCGCTCTATAAAGATGTCCTATCTGGTCTACCCATTCTAGAGAACACCAGATGCAGGGCGAGTTAGCCATGACTAAGGAAAGTGCCATGTCCTTACACCAGGAGATAGTTCTCTGTTTTCCTGCTTTATAGAAAGACTCCATGCGAGAGGCAGTTGTAGAATCTAACAATAATGTCTTGGTGTGGTTTGGCTGGTGGAAATTTTCCCTCTGATGAAACCGAGCTTGAATTTTGGTTATGAAAATATGTGGTATAAGCTGCTTCAACATATTTCATCTCATAGCTCAATGGTTCTTTTCGGAAACAGAGCACAACACACCGTTCAACAGCGGAGAGGAAGCAACTAAAATCACACAAAAGCAGGAGGAAATAACTACCCGCAAGAGTTCAGGCGAGAAAGATTTATGTGCATCGTTTGCTCGTATATGTTAGGTTGAGCTGCAAAAAAAAATGAAAGTATTCCTTCTCCCACATAAATTGAACATTCAACGTATCGCACGATTTAGAAGGAATCAAGAAACATTATATCTTGATGCGGTCAGAGCGCTTCTCTAACGACAATTTGCTGTGATCGTAAAGAATTAACAGCTTCTTACCAACATAGCAAACTAAATCCAATAAATGATTACTCAATCTGTTAATCTGCTAATTTATATTCCACAATAATACCTTCTCAATGTTGAATATATTTTGTACTGTGAAAAAATGGTTCTACTTCTGCCAACAATGATGTGAGTTCATTTAGAATTGAAAAAAAATCGAAACTATTTTTGAAATCTCATCAAGGCCTCTAATTCATTCTATTTTCTCGTATATAAAATTATAAAAATTATTATTTTCTCGTATATCAATTATAAAACTGAAATAAGAATCGAAACAAAAGAATTTTATAAAAAAAAATTTTAACTGAAAAATTACTGCTCGCAATTTCAACAAATCGAATACGGTGGTTTTGATTAAATATCATCCACTACTTGACCAAAAACATACCACGAGTCGATAAATATTTGGAATTACTGATTGGATTGCCGAACAGTACAGATTTATAGCACCTTGTCAAAACGTTATTTTTTCACGTCTCCATTTTCGGTAGAGATTTAATAGCCCGTAGCTTAATTTGGTAAATTACCGTCATATTTCATTTATCGTGCAGCCATCAATCTCTTATTAATATTTCACACTTTTTTATTTCTCTTCCACCTCTCACGCCGATGCCCGCCTCCACTGCCACCACGGATTGTCATTTTTTGTGCCTTCCGCGCTTGTCGACGCTACTTCTTCTGGCGCTGACATCGCCATCACGGACGGCATTACTTTGGATTGAATACTGCTGCTGCTCCTGCTGTTGACAATGCTGCTAACGTCGACTTCTCAATGGATACCACCCCACATGGCACGTGGTGCTGATGAACGCACACTGACCAATGAACGTATGGCCACCGAAAATGCCTCGGACGAATCCTGACGCGGTCGGGGTGAACGGATGGATGCCGGCAATCGATTATTATTAATGCGAAATCAACCACCGTGCATTTTCCCGGACGGCACTTTCGGAACGGCGTTTTCCGTCTGTCGCATTACTATCCCGCGCGGGTGAATAAAATGTTGACCCGGACGTGAACCTGAAATCCTGGACGCGCATACCTTGTACGCGAACGCTGATTTATGCAGAATGACATTTATAGCCGACGAGCGCTTTCAATCATTCTACGTGGAGAACAGTGGCGTTTGGACGCTGCAGATCAAATACGTGCAGGCCCGAGATGCCGGAATATACGAGTGTCAGGTGTCGACCGAGCCGAAAATAAGTGCTAGAGTGCATCTACACGTTGTTGGTAAGTACTGCTTAGTTGTTTTTGACCATCACCGTCGAGTGTCTATCTGAAAAAAAAAGTGGGAAACCATCTGAGTATCGAGGTGACATTTGATCGATTGGGTTATAGCTCGAGTGAAATGTTATATATAGGGGAGATGCGGGTAAGACGGACAGTGGTGGTAAGATGGACAGGTGGTTAATTTGTATAGTTACATTATCAATTTAAATTTTCTGTCAATGAGATCCCCCTTTTATATGCTGTTCTATAATATTTAATCCACCCCATGACAATGAATACTGATCGAAAGTGGAAAAGCAACCGAATATAAAGGGTGTGTCACATCAAATTGCATCACGGAAAAAACGCTGTAGAAAATTTAATTTTTAGGAATTATATCTTCAGCTTTCGCTTTAAAATCAGATAAGAGTGTATAGATCACGTTGGCCATGCTTCACTGTCATTTTTTCGTAAATTTGGAAAAATGTCGTCGAACGAAAAAGAGCGTCGTGAATTAATCCTGTGCACTCATTTCGAGAATCCGGAGTTGTCACATCGGGTCATTGGTAAGATGCTGGGAATCGTCCAATCCACGGTCAGCAGAGTACTAAAACGATACTTCGAGAACCTAACCATCGACCGGAAGGTGAAGAACGGCAAAAATGGATGCTCCGTCAGTGAAAAAGATCATAAGCGCGTAGTTAAGCAGTTTGGACGTGATCCGAGAAGTTCGGTCCGGGATGTCGCCAATAAGCTGAATTTGTCAAGTTCATTCGTCCAGCGGACCAAGCAAGGACATACAAGGTTCAGAAGGCTCCTAACCGCGACGAAAGGCAAAACATGGTGGGGAAGACGCGAGCCCGGAAGCTGTACACCGAAATACTGACGAAGCCGCATTGCCTGGTAATGGACGACGAAACCTACGTCAAAGCGGACTTTCGTCAGCTGCCGGGCCTGTTGTTCTTCTCCGCAGAGGACAAATTCAGCGTTCCGGAGGAGATTCGCAAGCAGAAACTATCCAAGTTTGCCAACAAGTACATGGTGTGGCAAGCGATCTGCTCTTGCGGAAAGCGGAGCGCCCCCTTCGTGATGACCGGCACGGTAAACAGGCAGGTTTACCTTAAGGAGTGCCTACAGAAGCGCTTACTACCACTATTGAAGCAGCACGAAGGCCCGACCATCTTCTGGCCGGATCTCGCTTCGTGCCACTATTCAAAGGACTCGTTGGAGTGGTACGAAGCCAATGGGGTCACCTTCGTGCCAAAGGAAATGAACCCGCCCAATGCGCCGGAGCTTCGCCCAATAGAGAAATATTGGGCGATTATGCAGCAGGCCCTCCGGAAGAACCCAAAAGTTGTCAAATCGGAGGTGGACTTCAAGAGAAAATGGATTTCTGTTCAAAAAAAACTACAACCTGACGTTGTACAGAACCTTATGGACGGGGTAAAGAGGAAGGTGCGAGCATACGGGCTTGGGCTCGAAGTATGAATAAAAAGAAAATGCCAAAAGTTGTTTAATAGTTTTTATTTTACTGTCTAAAATTTTCAAAAGGATCGGTCTACTGGGCGAATTTCTACAGCGTTTTTTCCGTGATGCAATTTGATGTGACACACCCTTTATAACGCGATTCCGCGTGTGGATGCAATTTTTGCGGCTTCGACATTAAGCATTTTGAGAGGTTTAATTTCAAAATTCAATTCGCGGGTGATGGTAATATTTCTGTCTGTGAGTTAACAGAGAAATGATATTACACCATTCTGAATCATATTTCGGACGCTTAAGGCATTTGATGTAGAAAACAGAGCTAAACTTTATGCACAGATATTATTTGGTTGACATTTTTATTAAATTAGTTCAATATGCCTTCAAGAGTTTTTTTTTTTTTTTTTTTATATATATAATTCGTTTATTTGTACAGGCTCAGTTACATAGGTTTAAAGAAGCCAAACTCTCAACTATACTTTTACTATTAACATGTTTTCTTAATTCTACGGTTAATGAAATAGGAAACCGATTACTCGCGGTCGACTCGAGTTTAGAAGGGTGACACATTTTCTTTAGGAAAAGGATGGGATGTAAGGAGATTGTAACCATGTTCACACTCACACTCACACTCACTTTCACATTCATACTCACACATCACACTGAATTCTTAAACTATCCTCACATCTAATATGTATTAACAATTTAACTTATTCTAATGTTAGGGAACCGATAGCTCGCGAAGGACGAAAAGGAGGAGAAAATGGGGGGGAAAGGATGTAAGAACAATCACACTCGAAGATCGATATCTTTAAGGAAAACATATATTTGGGACATGTAATCAAGGTCTAACCGAGCCAACACATCTCTCACCGGCACATTGGGCTGCCTTCCTCGAGCCCGAAGGGAGTTTTCTAAATTCGATCTGGCGACAAAATATAGCTCGCACGACCAAACAACGTGTTCGATGTCGTGGTAACCATGGCCACAAACGCAGAGATTGCTGTCGGCAAGCTTGAAACGAAAAAGCAGCGCATCTAAAGAACAGTGATTGGACATGAGTCGGGAGAAGGTCCGAATAAAGTCCCGACTCGAGTCCAGACTTTTGAACCATGGTTTGAGGCTAACCTTAGGGATAATCGAGTGGAACCACCGGCCCAATTCATCTTCGTTCCACTTGCGTTGCCAGTTAGCGATGGTATTTTTACGAACTAAAGAATAAAATTCATTGAAGGCGATTTGACGCTGATAAATATCGCCTTCAATTGCACCTACCTTTGCTAATGAGTCAGCCCTCTCATTACCCGAAATGGAGCAATGTGAAGGGACCCAGACAAAGGTAATGACATAACAGCGTCTGGATAAAGCACTCAAAATTTCTCGTATTCTCTCAAGGAAGTACGGCGAGTGCTTTTCCGGCCTCACTGAACGGATAGCTTCGACAGAGCTAAGACTATCCGTTACAATGTAATAGTGTTCAACAGGTCGTGAGGCGACGCTGTCCAGCGCCCAGTATATCGCTGCCAATTCAGCAATATATACCGAGCAAGGATTCTGAAGACTGTGTGAGGTGCTAAAAAATACGTTGAACACTCCAAATCCTGTGGACTCATTCATAGAGGACCCATCAGTAAAGTACATATTATCACAATTGACACGCCCATACTTTGCTTTGAAGATCGTAGGAGCGATCCTCGATCGAAGATAATCTGGAATTTCATGGATTTTCTCCTTCATGAACAGATCAAAATGTACAGAGGAATTGATGTAGTCAGAAAAACAAACACGGTTGGGAATATACGAAGAAGGATCAACCTGCATGGTGATGAATTCATGATATGAGCTCATGAATCCAGAATGAAAATTTAGCTCGATAAACTGCTCAAAATTTCCGATCACCAATGGGTTCATAACCTTACACCGGATGAGGAACCGAAGAGATAATAAATTGAAGCGATCTTTTAGTGGGAGTAGGCCTGCCAAAACCTCGAGACTCATGGTATGCGTTGAGGGCATACATCCCAACGCAATACGGAGACAAAGATACTGAATTCGCTCGAGTTTAATGAGGTGTGTTTTGGCAGCTGATTGAAAGCAGAAACTGCCATACTCCATCACTGAGAGAATAGTTGTTCGATACAACATTATAAGATCTTCGGGATGGGCTCCCCACCAGGTGCCGGTAATTGTACGGAGAAAGTTTATTCTTTGTTGACATTTTTTACTCAGATACCTAATATGGGCCCCCCAAGTACATTTGGAGTCGAACCAGACCCCAAGATACTTGAATGACATAGCATGAGTGATCGGTTTACCCAAAAGTTGAAGCTTTGGTTTTGCTGGTCTATGCTTCCTAGAAAAAACCACTATCTCTGTTTTCTCCGTGGAGAATTCGATCCCTAGCCCAATGGCCCAGGTTGAAAAATTGTTCAAAGTATCTTGTAAGGGTCCTTGCAGGTCGGATTCGTTTGATCCTACGACAGACACCACTCCATCATCTGCAAGTTGTCTTAGGTTGCAATTTTGTGTAAGGCAATTGTCGATGTCGCTTACATAGAAGTTGTACAAAAGGGGGCTTAAACATGAGCCCTGGGGGAGGCCCATGTAAGAGATCCGACTCACTGCCGAATCTCCATGAGAAAAATTCAAATGTTTCTCACAAAGCAAGTTATATAACATATTATTCAATAGAGGCGGCAGACCCCGAGAGTGTAATTTGTCTGACAGGACCTCTATTGAAACTGAATCAAAGGCCCCCTTTATGTCCAAGAATACTGAAGCCATTTGTTTTTTTTCGGCGTAAGCCATTTGAATTTCTGAAGAAAGCAACGCAAGACAATCATTCGTCCCCTTGCCCCTGCGGAACCCATATTGTGTATCTGAGAGTAGGCCATTCGTTTCAACCCATCGATCAAGGCGAAACAAGATCATTTTCTCCAACAATTTCCGTATACAAGACAGCATTGCTATTGGGCGGTACGAATTGAAGTCGGACGCGGGCTTTCCAGGTTTTTGAATAGCTATAACTCGTACTTGTCTCCAATCATCTGGAACAATATTATGTTCCAGAAACCGATTGAATAAATTCAACAAGCGATGTTTCGCCACACCAGGGAGGTTTTTCAACAAGTTGAACTTAATTCTATCCGATCCTGGAGCCGAATTGTTACAAGAAAGGAGAGCAAGAGAGAATTCTACCATCGAAAACTCGGAATCAAGATCGCACCTATCTTGTGGTATGTCTCGAACAATTTTTTGCACAGGAGCGGAATCAGGACAAACCTTCCGTGCAAAATTAAAAATCCATCGATGTGAATATTCTTCGCTTTCATTCGTTGATGAGCGATTTCGCATGTTTCGAGCCACTTTCCATAATTTTTTCATTGACGTTTCTCGTGACAAACCTCCCACGAAATTTCGCCAATAAGCACGTTTTTTCCCTTTGATCAAATTTTTGAACTGATTCTCAAGGGCTAAATACATTTGAAAATTTTCAGGGGTTCCACGTTTCCGAAAAGCTTTAAATGCATTCGATTTTTCTACATAAAGCTTGGAACATTGGCTATCCCACCATGGATTGGGAGGCCTTCGGCGAATGGTGGAACCTGGGATGGGTTTCGTTTGAGCGCGAACCGCGCTGTCATATATCAAACGAGAAAGGAAGTTATACTCCTCCAATGGAGGTAAACCATCTCTGGAATTGATGGCTAGAGCAATCGCGTCCGCATATTTTTTCCAGTCAATGTGTCTTGTGAGGTCATATGCCATGTTTATAGATTCAGAAGAATTCGACCCAATGGTGATGGAAATTTTGATTGGCAAGTGATCACTACCGTTGGGGTTCTGGATTACATTCCACTTGCAATCTAACGATAGTGAATTCGAGCAAAGCGAGAGGTCAAGAGCACTAGGGTTAGCAGGAGGTTTAGGTACACGTGTTGTTTCCCCAGTGTTCAAAATGGACATATTGAAGCTGTTACAAAGGTCATATATCAACAATGAACGATTGTCGTCGTACTGTTCCCCCCAGGCAGTTCCGTGAGAGTTGAAGTCTCCCAAGATCAATCGTGGCTCAGGAAGGAGTGAGCACATGTCATCAAGTTGTTTGCGGCTAACCGCAGCTCTCGGAGGCCAATACAAGCTGACAATACAGAGGTCTTTGCCTCTGATGTTTGCATGACAAGCAACAGCTTCGATCCCTCCAATAGTTGGAAGGTCAATTCTAAAAAATGAGTGGCTCTTATTGATCCCCAAAAGCACCCCTCCGTATCTATCATCACGGTCCAAGCGTATAATATTAAAATCGTGGAAAGAGATATCATCTCGCGAAGAGAGCCAAGTTTCGGACAGAGCAAAAACATCACAATTGAAGTTATGAATTAAAAATTTGAATGTATCCAATTTAGGGATAAGACTACGACAATTCCACTGTAAAACAGTGATATCTCCGACCTCTCTATTTGAATTAGACATCAAGAGAGATAATCATTGCAAGGAGGGGCCATGTTTGCATCAATTGTTGCAAAATTGTCTTTAATACTGGAAGCATTGAGATGACAATGGTTCTGATGGAGTCGGAAACATTAAAACACTTGAAGATTTGATCCAAAAGGTCAGACAACTTTATAAATCCCGATTGGGAAGTTGAACTGGACGGAAAAATAGGGACAGTTGGGGTTTTTGATGTCCCCTCGAGTGCTGGGTCGTTCGAAGATGAAATATTCCCACGGAAGCCAGGAGGAACCTGATTTTGCTTGTCCGCTGCACTCGATTTTTTAGGCAAGCTAACAGAGGATATAACCGTGGGGACTTGTTCTTGAACTTTGGGAGTGGTCACATTTTTGCGCCGGGGATTCCCTTTGAAAATAAACGGTGTGCCCTCGCTAGCTGTGTCCGCTTCCATTTCATCAACTGGCAACGCGGAAAAGGTATTGTGTGTTGAGATTGGTTGTTGTTGTTGAGCCAGTGGAGAAGCGCCCTTTAAAATTTCCGCAAAAGTACGTTTCGAGCGTTCCTTTAAAGAGCGCTTCTGCTTCTCCCAGCGACTCTTGTAAGTTTCACAAGCTGAGAGCACGTGTGGGGATCCTCCGCAATATGGACACTTATGCTCAGTCGCACTGCAGGATTTCCCCACATGTTGCTCTCCGCAAGTGGCACAGCGCTCCTTGTTGGCACAATAATCTGCTGTGTGACCAACTGACTTGCATTTGTTGCAAGTCATGGGCTTTGGCACGAAGAGTCGCAGTGGTAGCCTCAATTTGTCTACCATAACGTAGTCAGGGAGGGCGGAACCAGCAAAGGTTACTCGAAACGAGTCGGACGGCGTGAATTTTGTTTTTCCCTCTTCCTGGGACACTTTTCCTAACTGTTGGCAGTCCAAAATTTTAACTATCGACCGAGGAAGCTTTTTAAATCTGCCATCTCCCTTTTTTATATATTCGCTCGTCAGACCCGTTTCTGTAATCACCCCCGAAATTTCTACGTTATGGCAGGGCACATAGGCGCGATATTCTAGGATGAATCTATTGTCGACAACAATTTCGTTAGCTTGCTTCCGATCAGCCACGACAACACGCAGTTTGTTCGGTCTAACCTTTCTCATTTCGACCACGGAGGAATAATTTTTTGTCAGATCTTTCATAATCTGAATGACGTTCAGCGATTTCCCGTTGGGTTTGGGCCGGAAGAAAACAACCCATGGACCAGTTCCAGGTGCATCCTCTGGATAAACCTTGACACGGGGAGAGGACAAAACAGAAGAAGAAGACGAGGACGAGGTTTGGGCGGGAACGGGGACGGTAGAGGGGGGAGATGAGGTGGATGGTTGAGAGGGATCAGGAGCAACAGATGAGGAATGCGAGGTCGATGGTTGAGTTAAAACGGGGGGGTTCGGGGGATGAGTGGCGAGGTTTGTGGATTTCTTAGAGGGGGGCTTTTTAATCGACGACTCTTCTGTATCACACGGAACGCGCTTAAGCGACTTTCCGGCACCTTTTTGTGCAACGGAAAGGGAGTCATCGAAGGAGATCTCCATATTAAAAGACCCCCCACCTTCATCCATCATTTATGTGGCTGATAATTGCAATAGTTTGAATGATTCCTATAACCTAATAAAAAAAAACAAAGAAAAACAAAAAATAATAAAACTACTTGCTAACGCACACCAGTGCGATGATTGCGGTAACGGCTGCTGCTCGATCGGATGATTGCAGACGCCGCTGCGATTGTGCACTTTTCAGTCCGGTGCTCGTTCTCACGTTCTCGCTCACAGCGATTCACACGAGATGCACCAGTACAATTGAACTTAGCGATCGGCTGATCGCGTGTTGGGCGCTCGGCACAAATGAAATGGTGTATCACACCACTAAGCGCGTTCTTCCACACTGATATTGTGTGCGTGCGACTGACCACCGTGTCCGACTCCAATTTGCGATGGCGATGAATTGGCGAGAAATGAAAGCCAGCCACTTTGGCAGGCCTTGTTGCGGCTTCTCCACTCGCTGATTGCGAGGTTGAACACAATGTCCACAAGACCACGGTAAACGCGTGATAATAAAAACACCAGGGCGAGTAAGGTTAATAACAGCTTACGGCACTCGATCACGATTACGGGAACGCGAAAGTAAACGACTGATTGCTTGCGCTGTCCAGACTTGAATGAAGAGTTTTGTTGATTTTGATTATATATTTGATTTCAAGTTATTTGTTGTTCAAATAAAATAAATCAAGGTTATCACAGAGCTTGAATCTTGATTCTTCATTGTTGTTACATTCTTTAGAATTTGCAGTTTTTTTTTGCCTTTTTCAGTTAACCAAGTTTATCTTTCTGCTTTATCCGTTCTTTTTGTTTGTTCAACTTAGCTCATGTTCGGATTTCGTTTCGTTTTCTTCCGTTTCAACTCAGCTTTAATTTTCTTTTCCTGAAGTTTTTAGCGCTTCGTCATTTCAATCAACTTCTTCGCAGGTTCCACGTCTTTGTTCAACATATCCCAGGACTCGCTTGTAGCCACTGTAGGAGTAACGTGCAGTTTACTTTTACCGTGTGTTGATGAGTTGTTAGAATACACGGCAGCATAGGGAGAAATCAACGTTTCTTCTGTTAGAAGTTTATCCATTTGCACACTGTCCACTAATTGTCCAGTGTCCCTCATGTCTATCCAATGGTTTGTAGTTGAAAACATGTGTATTCAAAATATGTTGGTGCGTTATATGAATCTACGCGTTGCATCCATAATAGGCCTGAAAACTCACATTGTAGTATCACTAATTTCAAGTGTCTGAAATATGAATCGTAGGGAAAATGTTCGATTCAAATTTCGGACATTTAATTTTATAATTTTTTGAACGAGCAAAAATTTCATTTTGCTCGTTTTTTAAAAAGTCGAATGCGAAACACTTACCAAGCAATAACAGTAAATTGATAACGATGATGAGAACTGATGAAACACGAGAGAAATTTAAATATTGTAGAACGGTTAAATTTTACATACCCACGCTAAGCGAACGTCAAACACGAACGATTATAAGTAGCGCTGGTGGATTTTTACCTACAATGGTATAATTCAAATGTAGTTATCACGTAAAATGATAGTAAAACCATGGGGTTACCCTAAAGAACTAATATTAATTTCATAGATATATCCTCAGGGCATGAAGCAATTCAAGATATTATTACAAAATCTCCGAAATATGATTCAGAACGGTGTATGTACGGAAAAGTAAATTCATCAATTTAAAATATTAAAAGAATTGTACTGGTGGGGTAAAACGGACAGTTTCCAGTGGGAGTGAGATGGACTGCGAAAAGTCTGTATAAAAGATTGTATTCCTAAGGAATGTCCTGCGTCCATAAACGGAAATAAAATCGATAAAAGTGGACTGTCCAGAAGCTGACTGTTACCAAAAGCAAGATTGTCGAGGATCTCTCTCTATTTATACAGTAAAACCTGTTTTTCTGCGGTTTTTTTGTGCGAATTTTTTTTTGTTCGAGCTTTTTAAGCAATTTTCCGTTCTTGTGCGGTGTATGAAAAGAAGCATATTTGACGAAATTATCGTCCATTTAGTTTTTTTCAATGGTTTATATGCATTTCAGTGCGAAAAAAGCATATTTGTGTCTCAATTATCCACTTTTGAAATCATTCCGCTCCTCTCATCAAATGATCTAAGTTTTTCTAAGTTTTTGCATGAAATGATTTCTAACAGCGACACGTTTCGACATGCAACTAAAAGCACAAAACAGCCACGCGCAACTGAAAAGGTAAAGTGTCCCATCGCAAAGCAGGGAAACAATAGAAAACGGCCACGGAAGGGCGTGGATTTGAGTTATTTTCCTGGGGGAATTTTTTTTTATGCGGTCCCTATCTACCGCACAAAAAAAGTTTTTTTTCAATATGTGTACCGAATACGATTTTTCAAAGCTGCTGGTGAAGTTTTGCACGGGTTTTTTTCATGCGATTTTTTTTGTGCGGTCCCTATCCCCCGCACAAAAAAAAAGTTTACATGTACTGCTGAAAAGCGCAATAACACTTCTAGGTGGATTAATTCGATTTTTTCCTTAGACCTTTCCTTCCTTAGTTGAATAAAATTATTCCTTACACAAGCGATAAACTTCTACGTTATGTATATTACAAACGTGTCCATAACCTCCACTATATATGCATATTACCCTCATCGATAAAAAGTTCTACTTTTTGATCTGTTTTAATTTTAGTAGAAATTAAAAAAAATGAGTAGTTTATTTCGAAAACTGTATATTGAATTGTGAGAAACTACATTCAATTTTTGGAAAACATCAGATTCCTAAGATACAATTGAGGTTCTTCTGAACATGTCCGTCTTATCCCTACTTCCCCTACAACATTATTATGTTCCATTTTTATATTTTCACATCACGCACTACATATTCACTTTATTTCCATCGCTGCAATATCAATGATTTGAAACAAATCGCGGAACATATCAATTAAATTGTAGCTCTCCTTCATCAATATTGAGAGGAAATTATTATTTGCAACAAACTTCTTCAACTTCTCAACTTTCATTGAAATTTACACTTCACATAATGAAAATTTCAATGTTAGAAATTATACATGTACGAAACCGGTCTTTTTAGAAAACACATAGAGCAGTTCCACGTCAAATCGACCGGCCGCTGACCGATCTTCTGTGATTTTTTTAAAACTTGGTCATTATATTGTGATCAATTTTAATTACGACTGATTTTTGGAAAGGCATTTTCAAAATCATTGATCTTTCTTTCAAAAAATCGTCACTCAAAATCCAGACGTTAGAATAAAATATGATGTTTGACAAATTTATTGAAAAATCAAAGGTAAGAACGGAAAGTCCTAGGATAAAACATTATGTATAGCTTTTCCTGTTTTCGCGTGTAGATTTTATTATTCATATTACTTTTCTTCTGCTATTTAAGATTTCACAAAGTATGGTAATTTTATATATTTTCAAAAATTTATATCTCCATTTCAAAGAGTCCGACCCAGTACCACTGCATTTTGAAATTTGTCAAATTAGAAGGGATTTCCAATTAAAATACACAAAAAAATATCGAAGGAGGATTTGTTTATTGATGTTTTTTTAATTTTTAAGTTGGATTTTTTGACAGTGTTTTCTAAATGTTATTTTTCCTAAATAGCCTATTAGTTTTCCAACAACTCTGTCGAACATCATTTTTTGATCTCACATCTGAGTTTTGAGTCACGATTTTTTGAAAGAGATACAGGGGAACTTCGATATAACGTACTCTCGTTATAACATACCCTTTTTTGAAAGAACAATGAATTATTTATATTTTGATACCAAAGCATGTTTTGTACTTTTAACCAAACCCGAAGTATGATTGCGGATTCTAAATGACTTTAATCAACAGTACGAAAGCAAACATTGTGATAAAGGTTGGTTTCGCCTTCTAGTTGAATTTATTCATTAATCTTACTCAAACAACAACACAATAAAGTAATATAAGCTACGTTTCTGAGTTCTTTATTATGCTTCGATATAACGTGCAATTTGATACAACGTACACCGTTTTGAAAGTAAAATATACGTTATATCGAAGTTACCCTGTATCAATGTTTTTGAACACGCCTTTTTTAAAAACGAGTCGTAATTAAAATTTAAAATTAATATTATAATGAAAATTGTGATTTTTTGTAGCTTTCAAAAAAATCGGAGAGGGTCAGGTGAAAGATTGCTGTTTTTGACCGATTTAGCGTGGAATTGCTCCATATTTATCGCATTCTAGTCCAGAAATTAGAAAACAAGTTTATACATTCAAGAGCATATCCTAAAAAGGACTTTTCGAAAATCCCATAATTTACCATGTTATGGCCGTTTCAGTAATGAGGTATCCACTTGGCCTTAAAATACAAACTCGTTTTTTGGAAACTAGTTCTACTAAACCGATTCTTCAAAAACTTGATGTGAAAAAATCTTTATACATCTGTCTATCGCATGAAGCAATGAAATGTTACACTTTTTTTAAATTTCACTTGTTAAAAAATTAAAATATCATAGAAAAAACCGCAATAAATTAATTTCATTTTTTACGTCTGCCAAAAACGTCAGTTTTTGTTGTTGTCAGTTGTTGTAAGCCAACATTGTCGAAATATTGAACTCCCGGCCCTGTTAGGCTGACGCCAAATGAGCCTTAATAAAAATATATATATTTTGGATAAAAAAACAAATTGTCAAAACAAAATTTTTTGACTTATCTGAGGTTCATGCGATAGCGGCATCTTTACTAAACCAGAATATGTTCGTTTTTTTTTAGGATAACCAGAAGGGATCGTGTACGCCATGGCACAACTTTTTTTCAACCCCATCACTTCAACAGCTTGTAACTATTCTAACTTTTAATATTTTCTTCATTTAGTTCTGGTTTATTGTTAAAAAATAAATAAAGAACATGTGAAATAATGTATAGTAAACATATTCTTCGTTTGATTTGTTCAGAGTTCGAAGAAACATTCGAAATTTATGCCTCTACCCTAGAATACCACCTTAAAAAGAAAAACTCTTTCTTTTTATCTTCCATCGAGAGCTATACATTCCGCCATTCCAAAGCAAAATAATATCATATATTTATTATTCAATATTTTTTGAAGAATTTTATTGAGGTAATAAAACCGAAAATGAATCCAATCAATCAAACATTCTTAAATGTTCCCGCTTAGCTCCCTATAACGAAGTAATATTTACACACTGAAGAAACTTTGCGAAACTTTGCCTTTCTGACCACACCAAACACAGAGCATTGTCTTTCGTTCAAAGTGATTTGGCCATGCAACCGATCTCAATGGTTCTCCTGGACTTATCAAAGATATTTGGGGATTGGGGTTCTAGAAATAAGTTCACTTTTCATCGCCAGTCCCAATACGATGGAGGAATGATTCTGTTTTGTACCTGGCGAGCAGTATTTCACATGCGATATTTTGGGATTCCTGTTCATCTGGAACCTCTTTTTCGTATTTAGCAGATCAGCAGACCCTCGTACAAAATGATAACAAGGGCCCCATTCAACTAAAAAGAACAAGGCTGTCGCTTCCAAAAATCATATGGTACCTCTATTCACGGGTATATAAGCTGAAAAAATTATTCGAATGGCACCACGATATATCAATAAATGCCTAGAGGTTACTTTATATCTGAAATTGTTTATTCCGAAAATATATCACCGACTGAGTTAGCAGATCGAAGCAAAAGAAAAAATATCTCTCTCGATGAATCAATGGTGATTTTTAAGAGGGTACATTTTATCACCACACATATTCGAAAAGTACTATTAATCTGAATGCAACTAATAACAAATTGTCGATTTTTGCAATATGCACGATAAAATCTAAAGCACTATCCATGGGTATAGGTAACATATTCCCGTTTCACCTATGTAAAGCTATTTTTTCACGGTCGATATTTTCCTAACGTTTTACTCATCTGCGGCTTGCGATTATTTCCCCCCCATATGTTGTTAAATATCCAAAGAATATCGTCATAAATATCCCTTAATACAGCCTCTTGAGCAGATTTATTTAAGCAGATTACACATCGTACACAAAATAATACCAAACGACGTACACATAGCCCTGGTGGCAGAGAGAGGATGGGTTTACCATCCTCATTCGGGGATGGAATATGTAAGGACGCCACTTCAATAAATAAAGGCGGAACAAGGTGTGGATTAGTGTGGCAGTTGGGTGTCGTTCGCTGGCAAAGATTAAACCGTAAGGTAATAGCCTCTCTTCAGGAGCAATTTGGCTGTTTTTTTCCAGTAAATTTGAAAACATATCACCAGTGTGGATACATCCAAGCTGGTTGTATTGGTGCAATGGCAACGCGCTCATTCAGAAAAAAAATAAATGAGGTATAATAATTACCACTATAAAGAGACTGAGATTAAAAGTCTATAACTATACTACATTTCTATAGTATAACTAAACTTCGCCGAAAAAATCCCGAAAAAATCGCTTTATTCTAGTTTTAATGCGTTTTTTTTTTGTTTGAAAAGGAAATGAACGATAGTTTGTACACAACTTTGAACAACCTTAGTAGTTACAAGATTATGAAATGGAAGTGTCATCGCTTGGATAGCTTTGTAACTAAACAAGTGAACTTTGAGTTCATATATTTCAAGATGACGTATTATTATTGGATAATATATAATTTTATAATGCACCAAGAATTTAGAGTATTAAAAAATTCAAATTGGATGTTTGTGTGTTCGAAAACATATACAAAAACATGATGATGAAACAGATATGTGGTCCAATTGAATTTACATATTATATATGAGGCCACATAACGTGTATATTCCAAAAATGATCTCATGTACCGTTCTGAATCATATTTCGGACGCTTAAGGCATATGATGCCGAAAAAAGATCTCAACTTTATGCACAGGTTATTTGAACCCTTATGTGGTTTGACGTAGGATCTATAGTGAAAAACGTGCTTTTTCGTTTATTTCACGCCATCCTCAATAGCTTCGAGATAAAAATTTGAAAAAAATACTAAATGTGCATCTTACTACGCTGTATCAAAAAAAAAATTATCAAAAAAAAAATTATCGGAAATTGAAGTACTAAAAAAATATTGAAATTTAAAAAAACATTTTTTGGGATTTAGAGATTCAGTACTACTCTAATTCATATTTAAATGTGTTCCTACGGCTTTTCTAGATATGTGTGATTTTTTTCAGATTTTTTTTCAGTGTTGCGCGGCACAAAAAATATTTTTTATATATTTCCAAAGGGTCTGGCTGGGTAAAGGAGTAAAAAGTGCCCTCAAACCAAATCACCAGCTGTATGGAAAATATTGTATAGAGTAACATACATTTTGGCAGTAGTACCATATAGTAGTACAAATATACAAATAAAAAATTTGAATTAATTTTTATTTTTATTTTAAATTAAATTTTAATTTTTTTACTCTGAGATTCAGTACTACTCTAATTTGTATTCAAATTTCTTCCTACGTATATTTTAGGTATATGTGATTTTTTTTCCAGAATTTTTAGAGTGTTTTTCGCGGTACAAAAAAAAATGTATATTTTCAGGCATCTTGAAATATTACTTTGAGACCCAGTTCTGCTTTAATTTTTATTGAAATGCATTCGTACATGTTGGTTTTTTCCACATGTAGCGTAATTTTTTCTTGAAGTTTTAGGAGGATTGCGCGAAAAAAAATAAGCCTGTTCTTTTAAGTCTAAATAGTTTTTCGTAAATTATCCAAATACATAGATATATTCATTTTTTATATAAGCAAATGACATCAAATTTAAATAAAACATAGATAAATGGCGTTAATTGCCATGAATTTGACGTTGTTCACAAGATAATTCTTTGTCATTTGATTATAATTTCGAATAGGAGCGCAAATTCCACCCATGAGTCCTGGTATCGAGGGCTAACGGATCAAATTGTAATATACCGTGTTTGGTGTTTTATTCGAAATCTGAAACATCAAACTTGAGTGCGGTTCGGTATTCTGATCAACAAATAATTGTCCTCGATCACAGCCGAGTAACTTCAACCCAAAAATGGTAATAATGTAGATCATTCAATTTCAAGTTTATGCTCGTTGTAAAGGTGGCATTTCACACCAAATTTCTTTTCTTCCATTCATTTGTGAATTACAGAGTGTTAAAAATGAAAAATTCAGTACATTTCACACTTTATCTTTTAGAAAGGCGAAAATGAAAGCCAAACCAATCTGAAACTGTGAATGGTGTTTATGGTACCGATAGCATAACAGACGGATTTCGCGCCAACTCGCCAACAGCCTTCAGCTTGTTTCTGTAGTCAAATACAATATATTTCAATTCAGAGAGCAACGACAGCTCTCAAACAATAGCCATCTGCCAAAAATTTCTTGATCGGTCGGTCTGGTATCGAATAGTTGTTGTAGATTTAGGTATCTATTAAGAGTCACTTTAAGTCACTGTAGATATGATAATAACAAATGGATTGTATAGATACCTAACGGATGAATAAAATGGCTCTGCGATTGTTTGAAAATTACCAGTTGTCACCGGCAGCAAATATAAAGGGACAGAAAATAAATAGCATTATTTTGTTTCTGCGTAATCATCAGAATTCAACAAAAAAAAGTGTGACATTGTGTAACGAGATCCTCTCTCACTCGAGGAATGGGATTCTCGGTTACTCCTAACCGTCAGCACAAGCTATAATTCCAATAATCTGGACACACACAACACTAGAGATTAGAGAAGCACCGGGTCTCCCCGTACTCACCGTACTTTATGTTGGCTGCCAGATGTCATCAAGAGACCATGGGTCACTCCGGAATCCTTCAATCCGCGTCCTCTCCGCCTCTGTCCGCCGGAAATCTCGACGGCGTTCTCACCGTGCCACTTGTTTCGCCCGGAGCCACCGCGGCGCGCTCGATCCAGTGTGGATAATCCGCTGCTCCGTTGCCCGGGGCCACCCGCGGCTCCACGATCCCGTGGGGACTCTTCCTTTTAGTTGCGCTCACCTCCGAGTGAAACTCAGCGGCGTATCGGTGCCGCGAACCCGAAGCGGTTGTGCGGGAACTATCACTCGGATCTTCGATGAACTTGATCACTCACTAACGGCACAAAATGGCGTGCTTTGCCACTCGCCCCAAGCCACCCACACGAACTTTGCGGTACCCTAGAACCGCGATTCCGGTGTAATTGGGCGGTGAACCACCTTCCCGCGAATACCGACAAATCGGTCACTCAACGTTGCCTCTTGGCACAGCGTTAAATTAAATCTGCCAAACGTGGCATACGTAGCACAAAATGGCGTGTTTCGCACTCACGCAAGCCATCAAACTTCTCCTTGGTGACACACTTACGCCGCTAATCCGGCGCGTCCTTTTATTTTTTTTTTTTCCTTCGTGATTCACTCGCGCTGGCCTTTCTTTAAAGCCTTGTATTTCGCGACGACCGACGAACTTGTCGCGCTATACCACCCCTCACGTGGCAGAAGACTCGATCCGAAGTATAATCAAAACTTGGAGATGCGTCCGTTCGCTTAAAGCGTCCGTAGCCCAAAAAAAAAGGACGAATAACGCCTTTTTTCTTCCTCCACGGAAGTGATGCTTGACAGCCGCTTTGTTGTGCGACTGTCCTATGCGCACGGTTGGTGATGACATTTACCGTCATATAAGTGTTATACAGTACGGGGGGTGCTGTGTTGTGTGCCATGGTTTTATGCTGACAAAAACGCCACGAATGTTACACAATCCTACCATGAGAGCAGAGTTTTTTGTGAGACGGCGAAAGGCGTCTCACAAAAAACTCGTAAAATTTGATTTTCTTTTTGTGAGAAACTACAGATCCTTCAAACAAATTGGAGTCGAGCTCCAAACACAATTTTACTAACTCATGAACTCAAATGCGCGAGCCATTCTGCCCGCCAAATCAGAAGCTTCTTTACTCTATACCTAACCTCATTACCCAAATACTAAAATCGGAACAAAATACTGATGTAACGACAGCGAATTCTGTCAAAATTGTAATCTGAATATCGCCTTACGCGAAAGAAAATTTCTCCAACCAATTTGAGATTGATTTTGCTCTCATGGTGTGTTACGGATTGCCTATTTTAGTTTATTCGAACTCTTTGCGTAGCCATGCCCTGGGAAAGGGAGCATTTCCTCTGCCCGAGTCACCACGAGCCCTATAAGAGGTTTTAAGGCCGCGCCTCTCATTCGCGTTACTTTTGTTCTGGATGTTTTCGTGGTGATCCCCTTTTGACTTAAGCAAAGATCGAATGTGACCCTGCGTGCTAACTATTGCGAATTTGAGACACACACACTACCGCTATGGTGTTGCCGAATGAACAAAATTTGGGTCTATGTGCTTGCAGTTGTACTGTTTCATAGTTGTTGTGTCATGTTCGACGATGTGCACGATTTATCTCGATCGGCAAACGGTGTTGCCACTATGTGTTTTTGCTTGGGAGTGCTTTCCTCTTGGTTAACAGATATGATTCTGTAGTCATAGCTTGTCTGTCTTTTGTATGTGTGGTTTCAGTTTGTCACGTTCTGAAAACGGCGTGCTTTTTTCAGTTCGCACGGTCAGTTTCTCCCGCTCTGACTAACGGCATACCCGCTGAGGTTTTGAGGATGCTAGAGGGAAACGATTGCTTCGTATTTTATCGTCGTTGGATTCGGTTCCTATCGATCTCCGATCCATTGGACGGTGTTTCCCCTTGAGCCATTCTAGGCTTCCCTGCAACTCATTTCCAGTTTGGCAGGGTACACTTTCTCACGACGAACGGCAGGCGCAAATTTTTTTGGAGCTTTTGACCCTCAGTGGTGAATGTCATTCGAAGTATTCCACAAGCATGCGTTGTCTTTTCCTTGCTGTCCGTTTATTTCGGAATTTGTTTGTGAGTGACGCTGCTTGTGACTCTGCTTGCGGAAGTCGCTGTTGTCCTGGAACTCCACATTTTGGGTGCAGCCTTTCAGTGTAATTCTGCTGGATTATTAGTTGCCAATCTCAGTTCGTTGCTAGCGAGTGACAGCTCATTGTCCGCGGTTTCAGCAGTTCGCTGCTAGCGCCATTCGGCAGTTCGTTGCCAGCGCATTCCAGCGGTTTTAGCATTTCGTTGCTAGCGAGATTTAGCAGTTCGTTACTAACGGTATTTGGCAGTTCGTTGCCAGCGAGATTGACAGTTCGTTGTCAGCGAGAGTGCGATTTTTCTCGATCGACAAACGGGATTTCCACTTTGTGTTTTTTGTATGGATTAATTTCCTCTTTGTTGGCAGGCATAATCATGCGGACATAGCTGGTTTCTTATATGACACAAAATGTGCTTTCCCTGCGACCCGTTTCCCGATCAGCAGGGTGCAATTTCTCCCGATTTGCGAACGGCCAGCGCCAGATTTCACTGCGATGTCATCTTGGAGCTTCTCTTTCTGTCTTGGCGGGGAGGTAGATTTGTAAATGTTGTTGCTCACCACACCTCGACGAATATGTATCACCATTATGTGTTTTGTTGAGCACAAGGCTCTTGATTGCCAGGATCTAGCCTGGCGACATAGCTTTATTGATTAATCTTCTTTCATATCCTTGGCGTGGTATCTCCCTTCCTTTCCAGACACCACATCTTCCAGTAAGTACAAATTTGTACCCAGAACTTCTTTGACGATCGTCGGTACAAACTTTGGGTTCAGCTTCTGATTAATTTTGTCAGTTTTTGAAGACAGACCGAAGTTTCGTCGCCAAGCAACGTCTCCTACCTTGAAGGATACTGCTCTCGTACGTAGATTGTAACGTTGTTTGCTTCTTTCATGGTTGTTCTTTATTCGCAAAGCCACGAATTCTTGTATGCGCTTAATTGATGCAAGGCGTACATCTTGTGCTAATCTCGGGTCGTTGTTAGTATTTAGATCTTGCTGTGTGTACAAATCTGTGTGCAGAATCAGCGGTCTTCCAAAGTTGGCGAAATGTGGGCTTACCCCAGTGACGTCATGCTTCGCACTGTGTATTGCAGCGGTGATGGCAGATAGATTTTCGTCCCATGCTTGATGATCATCGTCTAACAACGCTCTGATGCTCGTTGTCAAAACGCGATTCACTCTTTCCGTGTTATTCACCATCGGACAATAGTATGCTGTCTTCATGTGTGTGATCCTATTCTTGGCCAAGAAAGCTTTGAAAGCTACAGAGACGAACTGTTTTCCATTGTCGGATAAGATGATCCGAGGCCTTGAAAATTTCAAAAAGACGTGTTGTTCGAGAAAATCGATCATTTTGAGGGAATCCGCTGATCTCATTGGGTGTACTATCACGTATTTTGTTACCCAGTCCACTACGACTAACATAACTGTATTTCCCCGCCGTGAGCGGGTGAAGGGACCGACGAAGTCGATGCTTATGAGCTCCCAAGGCAGGCGGGCAGGCTTTGCTGCTCCCATGTTTGGCATCATGGAGGTATTCGGTGCTTTGGAGGCTTTACATACGCTGCAATTTCTGACGTATCGCGAGACATCTTCTCTCATTTTGGGCCAATAGAAATGAATCTGCAGCTTCTGCCATGTTTTGTGGAACCCTAGATGTGCTGCTGAGGCTTTGTCGTGAAACTCTTGGATGATTTTTGCACGTTTTGATTCCGGAACGACCTTTTTCCAGGCGTGAGTGCGTGAACCAAATTCGTCCTTGCACATGCAGTTTTTGTACAGTTCATCGTTTACGATTTTAAAATCGGGAAAGTCTTCTTGATTTTTCCGTACGCGTTGGGACAAATGTAGGTACCATGTGTCTGTAGCCGCGTCCATTGTGAACATTGTAGCTGTCGCTATTCTGGATAGTGCATCAGGAACAACATTAATCGCTCCTTTTCTATATTTGATGACCTCAATAACCATCGACTCATCAGCGCCGTGGGATTTTTCATCGATTTCAGGTAGCTAAGTGCTGCGTGGTCACAATGAACGGTGAATCTAACACCCTCCACATATCCTCTAAATTTCTCTATCGCTCGAATCACAGCCAGACATTCTTTTTCTGTGACGGAATATTTTCGTTCTGACGACGACAGTTTTTGAGAAAAGTAGCAAATTGGATGCTCTTCGTTGTCAAATTCTTGAGTCAGGACGGCTCCAATAGCTGCGTCGCTCGCATCACAAGCTATGGCGAAAGGTTTAGTATAATCTGGCATCGCCAGGACTGGAGCCGAGACTAACGCGGATTTCAGTTTTAAGAATGCGTCTTCAGCTTCTGTTGACCATTTAAACCTTGACTTGGTCTTCGTTAGTTCCGTGAGTGGTACAACAATTCTTGAGAAGTTTGCGATAAACCGGCGATACCAATTACAAAGGCCCAAAAAGCGTTGTACTTCCTTTCTCGTCGTTGGTATTGGAAATTGCACAATGCACTCAATTTTCTCGTCGTCAACATTCCAACCCTTTTCATTCAGAACATAACCCAAATATTTGAGTTCTCTGCGACAGAAGTGAGATTTCTCTAAGGAGATTGTGAGATTTGCCTCCCTCAAACGACGTGCTACTTCCTTCAACAATTGTATGTGTCCTTCAAAGCTGTTTGAACAAATTATTATGTCGTCTAGATAATGGAATACTTTGGGTTCCATGTCTGCGAAGATGTGTGTCATTAATCGAGCTAGTGCTTGGCTCGCAGTGCATAAACCGAAAGGTACAACCTTAAATTGAAAGTGACCGCGCTGCGGTATCGTGAAGGCCGTTAATGGACGTGATGATTCTTCTAAAGGCATCTGCCAAAAGGCATCCTTCAAATCGATCGATGTGATATACGAACAGCTGTTTAGGTTGTTCATTATTGAAGAAATTTGTGGTATGGAATATCCCTCACTCACCATGATCGAGTTTAAGTGGCGGGCGTCCAGGCATACCCGATATTTGCCTGTCTTTTTCTTTACTGCAACTAGTGGGTTGTTCCATGGCGAGAAAAGCGCCTCTTCAATCACGTCCAACTTCAGCATTCGGTCTACCTCTTTATTGACTTCATCGAGTACGTATTTTGACATAGGATAATGGCGTTGTTTTCTGGGTTTCGCATCGCCAACCTGAATACGATGAAAATATTTGTCGGTTCTTCCTAGTTTTCCTTCAACTGCTCCGGGAAAATTCTGTATAGTGTGGTTCAAAATTTGCATTTGTTCGGTTGAAAGCGGTCTCATGTGTTCCGATGCCTTTTTAATCTCATCATCATGCGTCGCCTCTAGTGAGCAGCATATTGGCTTCACTCCAAATGTTTCCCAAAAGTTCATCCCGAATATGATGCAGTCGGGCAGCGTTGGTAGTAATAATGCTGAGATCGTTTCGTTTTTGCCGTTTTACACTATGGGTAGTCTGGTGTACGACTGCATTTGGTGTTCTGTACCGTCCGCTGTCTTAATCGACCCCTTGAATGCCATTTTCCGGAGTTTTAGATCGTCGATCTCGTTTACGAATGATCCACCCAGAATTGAGCAGTTTGCACCGCTGTCTAGTAAGCCAGTAAAGGGTTTCCCCATAATTTGCACTGTTGCACGAGGTCGGTTGTCATTTTCTGGGTGTATTATTAAAGAGTTGATGTAAAGGAATTCTTTCCAATTTGAGGGATCATCGAAATGTAGCGAGGATGCTTGCCCCTCAGTTATTGATTCCCCGCTTGCACGTTTCCCGAACGCTGGCGACAGGTCGGGCAACTGCGGAGCGAAAAACCCTTCTGCCCGCAGCGGTAACAAAATAAAACTGCTTGCGGTTTCGTGCAATCCATAAAACGATGCCCACTTTCATCACAATTCCAACATGTCATGTTGGCCTGATGTTGAGCATCCGATTCTGGCGTCTGATCTATTCGAGGGTTCTCTGCACGACTGAATTGTTGAATCTGTCTCGCATCTCTTCTTTCGAGTTGAATCTGCATCTCGCTGCTGTTGATCGGTCATTGTAGATGAGTGTTCTAAATGCGATAGCATAGCGTTGTCCGCATCTACGGCGTTTATTCTCCCATATCGTGGGACTATCTGTTGACTTTTAGGCACATTGGTTCTTGCTATAGGTGTTGCCAGTGTCGGTTCCAGCAAAACATCATGTGGCAGAGGTATACGACGTTGTGCGTCTTGCAGCTTCTTCAGCTCGTCAAATTCTTTACAGGCTCTGACCAGTTGCAACAACGTGGTTGAGTGTTGCGCTGCTGCAATTGGGGCGTACGTCGAATTCATGTTTTTCTTGATTATGAAGACCTTTTCCCTCTCGCTCATCGGCGGATCCACATAATCGAATAATGTGGCAATGTCCTGATAGAACTTGTGGAAAGACTCATTCTCTCCTTGTCGTCTGTGGTATGCTTCCACTCGCAATATATAAGCGTAGCTACTTGGAAGAAATTCGTTTCTTATCGTCTTTTTAAACGCTTCCCACGAGTCTAGTTGTCCCCTGAGGTACGCGTTTCCATACCACGTAAGTGCATCATCTAACAGCAAGTGCTTGATATTCTTCAGCAACACTTGCTCTGGTACTGCTTCTGACAAGGCGAATATCTCTACTCTTTGTAGGAAATTATTCAAAGATGTACCGTCTTTTTCCCCTTTGTAACGAAAGGGCCAATTGTGGATCGCTTTACACATTCTCCTCTCGTCTAACTGCATACGCAATGCAGCGTTTTCCTCAGGCCGCCCGCAAGTAATTCATCATTCCCTCATTCCGCATCCGATCATCATAGAACTGCTCTCTTATCCTTGGCCTTCCACTTGGGGCAGCATATGGTGGAGGTGGACATCCCTCATTCAGCATTTCTCGCGAGTTAAATTGGTTTGCTGGGCGCAAGGCTGCTGTGCTTATTCGGTCTTCTAGTGACCTCCATCCTCTACGATCCAATCCGGGTAGTAGGTCAAACCTCCATGATTTTTCTACTCTGGACAAATTATTTAATTCCTCTCTTCCAATAACACCATCGTCTGTCTCCCTCACATAGCCTGACTGATGCAACCCCGATGTTTCCTGCTCTGAGGGCCGTGTGTTCAGAGAAGATTCTTGTTGCGATAGGTTTCCTGTTTGTTTCCCTACCAGATCGATTTCCGTTTGCGTGGGCGTGCGAGTCGCTTTCGGTATCGCACCGGAGGCACCCGGGATGTCTTGTTTACTACCAAGAGTTACATTCTTGTGACCCTTTCCCAAAGCATCATCGATATCCTCCAACGCAAACTGCACCAGTAGGCATAGCGCAGTGTGTGTGTCTAAATAATTCGCGGTTGGCTCAATAATGGCCAATCGGTCGCGATAATGGAACAGACGAGAACGAGCTTGACGAATGAAGGTTAAATCGCTCTTCTGAAAAACCGAGTCTAATGTCAACAACAATTCGTTGATATTGAATTGACATAAATTTATATTTGCATCTCCGTCCATGACGTGGGTGGAGGTTTCGTAAAATTTGTGCTTAGATACATCTTCTTCTATCAGCGCACGTAATCGAACTGCTCTGGCCCTGCGTGGAAGGGAGTTCAAGCTGGACACATGGCGCAGAGCTAGCTCGAAATTTATTTCTTCTTCGGTTAGACACGCTGGGTCCATGATTATTTATGGTATTATAATTCACAATATAGTTTATATGTATATAATTTATACTATTTGACATGCACCCTGTGCGATCTAAAATTTGTTAACCTAACCAAAATCTCAAAAAATTCCAGAATGAGTCAATTAGTCTTAATTATCGACTCATCATCAACATAACCTTAACAAAATAATGGGTTCAGGTTAGTTGGGCGCCATTGTAACGAGATCCTCTCTCACTCGAGGAATGGGATTCTCGGTTACTCCTAACCGTCAGCACAAGCTATAATTCCAATAATCTGGACACACACAACACTAGAGATTAGAGAAGCACCGGGTCTCCCCGTACTCACCGTACTTTATGTTGGCTGCCAGATGTCATCAAGAGACCATGGGTCACTCCGGAATCCTTCAATCCGCGTCCTCTCCGCCTCTGTCCGCCGGAAATCTCGACGGCGTTCTCACCGTGCCACTTGTTTCGCCCGGAGCCACCGCGGCGCGCTCGATCCAGTGTGGATAATCCGCTGCTCCGTTGCCCGGGGCCACCCGCGGCTCCACGATCCCGTGGGGACTCTTCCTTTTAGTTGCGCTCACCTCCGAGTGAAACTCAGCGGCGTATCGGTGCCGCGAACCCGAAGCGGTTGTGCGGGAACTATCACTCGGATCTTCGATGAACTTGATCACTCACTAACGGCACAAAATGGCGTGCTTTGCCACTCGCCCCAAGCCACCCACACGAACTTTGCGGTACCCTAGAACCGCGATTCCGGTGTAATTGGGCGGTGAACCACCTTCCCGCGAATACCGACAAATCGGTCACTCAACGTTGCCTCTTGGCACAGCGTTAAACTAAATCTGCCAAACGTGGCATACGTAGCACAAAATGGCGTGTTTCGCACTCACGCAAGCCATCAAACTTCTCCTTGGTGACACACTTACGCCGCTAATCCGGCGCGTCCTTTTATTTTATTTTTTCCTTCGTGATTCACTCGCGCTGGCCTTTCTTTAAAGCCTTGTATTTCGCGACGACCGACGAACTTGTCGCGCTATACCACCCCTCACGTGGCAGAAGACTCGATCCGAAGTATAATCAAAACTTGGAGATGCGTCCGTTCGCTTAAAGCGTCCGTAGCCCAAAAAAAAAGGACGAATAACGCCTTTTTTCTTCCTCCACGGAAGTGATGCTTGACAGCCGCTTTGTTGTGCGACTGTCCTATGCGCACGGTTGGTGATGACATTTACCGTCATATAAGTGTTATACAGTACGGGGGGTGCTGTGTTGTGTGCCATGGTTTTATGCTGACAAAAACGCCACGAATGTTACAATTGTTTAGCAACATGAGTCAATCCGTGATCTACAGGGTTTGCAAGGATTACAAATGCAGTGCTGGTATTAACAACCCCAAGTGTAACCGTAATAAACTACGTCGGTTAACAGAAATAGAGAAAATACGTATATCCCAGACCCATCCTTTGGATGCTACAATGCGAATTTGTGAATATTGTTTGGCAGTGATTTGGCACCATAGGTGTGTTACAAAGAAAAAACGACGTATAGATGAGGATAACACTAACCAAAATATTGATGATTCACAAGCTTCATCAAACGGTCTGAGTATTTACACGGTTACTTGTCGATGATTGAGGATTTTGAAGACTGTGCTTGGACAATACCACTTTTGAAATAATATATTATATTGAGTTGTATGGCTACTATTAGAAATTACAATCAATATAGGATAGGTGCGGTAGTATTGGCAAGTGCATCAGCATTAGCACCATTCTCACAAGTACAATGGTCTTCTAATTTACGTACCTTCTGCATTATCGAACTCCAGTCCATTCGATGGAGCTTGTGAATCTTCAATATTTTGGTTAGTTTTCTTCCCATCTATACGTGGTTTTTTCTTTGGAACACACCCATTGTTCTTTTTTGCGTTGAATATGCATAAGTTGCGATGTATGGAAGAGTTGGCAAAGTAGGGCAAATATTTATCTACCATTTATATACCTTTTCATCAAAATCTGAGACGACCATATTGAGGAAATCAACTTTAAGTTTTTGAAATCGATTTTTTTTTCAGTGTAGAATTTCAAAAAATATTTTTTTCAGTATTTTTTTCTAAAAAAACAATTATTTTCTTAAAACTCTTCCATAGATCACTTTTTTGTAGGACCATACCATTTTTGAGTAAAAAGAATTTATAAAAAAAAATCATCAAAATTATTTAGCCCTTTCCATATGTTAGTCTAGCATATATTTTCGGAAAACCAAGTAAGGTCCTTACGCCCAGAAAGTTTCATTAAGTTCCGAAAGGGTAATGCCAATCCCATAGACGAGTCAACAGCTAATTACGTCCTACTTTATCATTTGATTCTAATTTATTTGTTTTATTTTTTTCATTGAAATTTTTTTTTCATGCAATACACTAAATTCAGATCTCTACTATTAACAACTGCAACTGAACAGTTTGAAGCTAGCGATTGATCATAATTGGCCAACAGTGTTCACAGTGTTCACACAAGGCCACATATGTCTATTGGGAATCGGGGAGCTTGATTCGGATTTTTTCAACACATCCACCATATAGTCCGGACGTGGCACCAAGCGATTACCACCTTTTTCTTGCATTGCAGAACTTCCTGAGTGATAGGAAATCGAGATCAAGAGAAGATTGTAAAAATCGATTGCTAGAGTTTTTCGCCAATAAGAACCAAGGATAGAATGGCAACAAATACATATTTGACCCAAATCGGACAATCCGCATATTAAATAATAAATAAAGTTTTGAATTTCATGCAAAATTCTGGATTTATCTTGATTCTGGATTTTATTTTATGAACCTAAAATAATCAATGAAAAAAAAATTACACTCCACAAATTGCATTCACTGTTATATGAACTACACTCGACAAACAAATTAGAGGAACAAAGTGCGAAGTAGGAAATTCAAAGTGATTTTTAGCATGCTGTTACTTCGTGAAAATCAACGCATATCGATGAAATGTACCTAATTTTGAAGCTAAATGTAAGCTGCTTGATTAGGTTAATTGGATTGCTGTTCGATTCAAATTGAATGTTTGTGTGTTCGGAAACTTATACAAAAACATGATGACGAAAAAGATACGTGGTCCAATTTAATTTACATATTATATATGAGACCACATAACGTGTATATTCCAAAAATGATCTCATGTACGAAATGTATAACCTTTTTATTGTATTTTTACCATAGAAATCATGGATTACATATTTCATAGAACAAGACGAACTTTACTCTCTTTTTATTACAGTTTAGAAAACCAAATGAAAGTCGTCAGCAAGGTCTAGATATGAACTATATATGAACTACACTCGTGCACCCGTGGCCGAGTGGTTAACATCTCACATTATCATGCCGGGTGTTCGGGTTCGATTCCCGTTCTGGCCGCGGTATTTTTCATCAGAGAAATTTTCTTCGACTTGCACTGTGGTCACGCGTATTCTAGAGCTTGCCTCTCGGAATACATTCAAGGCGTGTTATTTGGCTTAAGAAATCTCAACTAAGTATTAATAAATGACGCTAGTTAATGCGCATACGTTGAGACGGCAAAAGTTCCACAGGGAACGTTAACGCCATTCAAGAAGAAGAAGAGGAACTACACTCGACAAACAAATTAGAGGAACAGAGTGCGAAGTCGGAAATTCTAAGTAATTTTTAGCATGCTGTAACTTCGTGAAAATCAACGCATATCGATGAGATGTACCTAATTTTGAAGCTAAATGTAAGCTGCTTGATAAGGTTAATTGGATTTGCTGTTGAGTTGGTTAGCAAAAAAATGTATTAGTCCCGAAAATCTTTGAAAATATCAGAGAAGAATCTATTTTCCATTTCTTGACGATATTGTTACCCACTACACCTACACACAACAATATAAAAATATGTAAGTAAAATATTCTGATACCTGAGCTTCAAAATTAGATACATCTCATCGATATGCGTTGATTTTTCACGAAGTTACAGCATGTCAAAAATCACCTAATATTTTTGTCGAGTGTATATGTACTCCATCGAAGCATGAGCTTGAGCTTGGATAGGCTGTACACTTCGTAGTTGCTCTCCCTGATTGACCTGAATCAGCGAAATTGCACAAAGAATACACCGAATGGCACAAGCAAATCATTCTCATTGTGCAAGTTGAACTATATATGCTCCATCGGCAACCACAGACTTAGTTCATATTTCAGGCAATACACGGATCCCATGCTGGTAAAAGTACGGTTGTTTTGAAATACGGCTTTATTCCCGTTTCCACTTCGCGGTGAAAACGAAATAAAGTGTATCCGTGATGACAACAATACGGTGTCGACATCTGGAAACAAAATTTGTTTTCTACTAATACTTATCTTTATAGTATAAAATGAACTTCAGATACAATTTTTGTGAGAGATTATTTTACCACATGAATAAGACAAAGTTTCACATTGGACACTAATTTGATACGGAGAAGGTCATTTTCATTCATAATTTCCATTTGAAAGGTGTCCATTCTGCCTGAAAACCTATAGTTATCTTTGACGCTTCACTAACTCGTAAAACGTAGTTCAATGGCGTGCCGTTCATTTCGTTTTCACCGTGTAGTGGAAACGGGAATAAAGCCGATAGTCTAGATATCTACCTAATGTTTGCTTTGTTCATAATATTGGAAACGCTATTCAGAATAGGGCGACATAACGACATTTTCATTTCATTTCAATTTATTATAATTATCAACTGGGGGAACATAGGTACCCTAATGATGAAACTAATACATGCTTATTATCTTAGAGCTGTATAAAAGACTTCTTCAGATTAGAACTGAAACAAATAGTAATCTGAGAGAATGTCTGGGGAGTATTGCAGGTTAGGTACAATCTCCCAATTTACTCTTTCTAGATAACTCTTGGCAGATCCACGAACATGTGATCTGACGTTGCAATGCTGTAAAATTATCTGTACGTATCTATTCTCCCATTACGATCATTTTCCCTCAGAGTTCTGTTCAACCTTAGAGCAATTCCACGCCAAATCATCAAAGAAAACAGCAGATTTTAACGTGACCATTTCTGACTTTTGTTAAACAATGTACATACCCAAGATCACAATTTTCATTATCAGATGCCCAATTTTAATTACGACTGATTTTTTATAAGGGCATGAAGCATCATGAAGCTTTTTGTTTTAAAATAAACAACTTGAAATCCAGATTTCTGATCCAAATATTATACAGAATATAGTTGTTGGTAGATCAATGAACTATTTAGGAAAAAAAAACATTTCGAATACTCCGTTAAAAATATTGCACGAAAATTGAATTTAGTAATAAAAGTGTTTAAAGTGTAACTCAAAACAGGTACCCTTCGATATTTTTTCGAATATTTTTATTAAAACAACCTTTCACTTTAACAAAGTTTGACGTATAATATTGCCGTGTCGAACTTACCAAAATGGAGATATGAACTTTTAAAATTCATTCAATTTTAATACTTTGCGAAATCATAACCGTCCAAGAAAAGTAACATAAAAAATGTAACAGGTTACTGCGGATAACGAAAATCGCGGATAACGCAATAAAGGTCTAATAATAAGGTGTAAAGGGTGTGTCACATCACATTGCATCACGGAAAAAACGCTGTAGAAATTTAATTTTTAGGAATTATAATCAGATAAGAGTGTATAGATCACGTTGGCCATGCTTCACTGTCAATTTTTCGTAAATTTGAAAAAATGTCGACGAACGAAAAAGAGCGTCGTGAATTAATCCTGCGCACTCATTTCGAGAATGCGGAGTTGTCACATCGGGACATCGGTAAGATGCTGGGAATCGTCCAATCCACGGTCAGCAGAGTACTAAAACGATACTTCGAGAACCTAACCATCGACCGGAAGGTGAAGAACGGCAAAAATGGATGCTCCGTCAGTGAAAAAGATCGCAAGCGCGTAGTTAAGCAGTTTAGACGTGATCCGAGAAGTTCGGTCCGGGATGTCGCCAATAAGCTGAATTTGTCAAGTTCATTCGTCCAGCGGACCAAGCAGCGGCCAAGCAAGCCTGCGTACATACAAGGTTCAGAAGGCTCCTAACCGCGACGAAAGGCAAAACATGGTGGGGAAGACGCGAGCCCGGAAGCTGTACACCGAAATGCTGACGAAGCCGCATTGCCTGGTAATGGACGACGAAACCTACGTCAAAGCGGACTTTCGTCAGCTGCCGGGCCTGTTGTTCTTCTCCGCAGAGGACAAATTCAGCGTTCCGGAGGAGATTCGCAAGCAGAAACTATCCAAGTTTGCCAAAAAGTACATGGTGTGGCAAGCGATCTGCTCTTGCGGAAAGCGGAGCGCCCCCTTCGTGATGACCGGCACGGTAAACGGGCAGGTTTACCTTAAGGAGTGCCTACAGAAGCGCTTACTACCACTATTGAAGCAGCACGAGGGCCCGACCATCTTCTGGCCGGATCTCGCTTCGTGCCACTATTCAAAGGACGTGTTGGAGTGCTACGAAGCCAACGGGGTCACCTTCGTGCCAAAGGAAATGAACCCGCCCAACGCGCCGGAGCTTCGCCCAATAGAGAAATATTGGGCGATTATGAAGCAGGCCCTCCGGATGAACCCAAAAGTTGTCAAATCGGAGGCGGACTTCAAGAGAAAATGGATTTCTGTTCAAAAAAACTACAACCTGACGTTGTACAGAACCTTATGTACGGGGTAAAGAGGAAGGTGCGAGCATACGGGCTTGGACTCGAAGTATGAATAAAAAGAAAATGCCAAAAGTTGTTTAATAGTTTTTATTTTACTGTCTAAAATTTTCAAAAGAATCGGTCTACTGGGCGAATTTCTACAGCGTTTTTTCCGTGATGCAATTTGATGTGACACACCCTTTAAACACGAACAAAAAAAATCAGCATGGAAACTATGATTAATCCGCACAGAAATCATTTCGTCAGAGAAATTTCCTTCGACTTGCGCTGTGGTCACGCGTATTCTAGAACTTGCCCCTCGGAATACATTCAAGGCATGTTATTTGGCTTAAGAAATCTCAAATGAGTATTAATAAATGACGCTAGTTAATGCATACGTTGAGACGGCAAAAGTTCCCCAGGGAACATTAACGCCATTCAAGAAGTTGAATAACAAAGTTTTTTTCTATCTCTTGAAACTAGAGGTGTGCAAATCAGCTCATCATGATGAACAGCTCTGATCATTTCAGCTCATCTAAATGAGCTGTTCTTTATGAACAGCTCTTCAGCTCAGTTGTCAGTACCGACTTTCAATTTGGGTCCCAAACTCGATAGCCACGAAGCCAGTTTGAAAATGTTAAAATTCAAATGAAATTTTTCACACCATATTATTAATTACTTGAAACACGTATTCCAGACTATTATTTACAACAGACTCGGCGAGTACAACATTTCCGACATTTTTACTGAGGCTTTACATTACAATAGAAAGTTTTCTTCAAAAAAAAAAATCTTATGAGATTTTTGCACCGCCTGCAAACAAAGTGTTTTTCATTGAAATATAATACTCATTTGATACACAGAAGTTAATTTTCATTAATAATTTGAATTTTAAAAACGTGTTCATTCTGCCTGAGAGCCAATTATTATTTTTGGCGCCCCCTAAACTGGTAAACAAAGCTCAATGCCGTCAACGCGAATATAACAGTTGAAATGACGAGGGACAAATGAAACTAAACTGATGTCTTAACACGAAGAGCGAGAGACGGTCAGTTCATTTGAATCTTACAGCTCACACACTCTCTTCAATTCTACAGCTCTTTTCTCTCCTTCATCATCATCAAAGTGAGCTGAAGAGCTGTTTGATTTTTTTTGCGAGCTGTTCCGCGTCAACTCACTTCAAAGAGTCGATTCTTCGGAACAGCTCATGAGCGGATGGCACATCTCTACTTGAAACCGATATAACGCCTTTTTTCCAAGGTGCGTTAGGGTCATCATGAAAAAAACTGTTTTTATACTCACACTTTTATATTTCAAGTTCTACATACAAACTGTCTTCGAAAGATTTTTAGAACATACTAATACAAACATTTTGCGATGCAAAACTTCACTTGTCTATATCTCAACATCACTCGAAGTTATTAATATTTCTTCCCAAAAAATACGCTCTCTTCAATTGCTTGCCATTCTTTGTGGGGCAAACATAAAAAATGTTCGTTGACGGAATTTGAAAGAACAAATTTCTCACTATATAATATGTGATTTTCGAAGATATTTTATTTTTTGTATTTGAGTAAATTAAAATAGAAATCATGAGTTTTTGGGTGAAAACTCAGCAATAGCTTTGAACAGGATTAAGATATTGACAAATTCTGCATCACAAAATGTTGGTAATGATAAGCTTTGAAAGTCGTACAAAGACAATTTTGATGTAGAATTTGAAATATAAAAGTTAGAGTGAAAAACCGTTTTGTTCATGGTTACCCAAATGCAATTTAGTTGAAAAACAACATTGTGGCAGATATTTATTCTTTAGACAAAGACTGTCTTCGAAAAAGTTGTTACATATGATAGAGCACTCATTTTTATGTTATCAAAAATAGGGTGACTAGAACTGTAGATGAAATAAAAAAATTAACTTTCTTATCTTTATAGATAGAGATGAACATAGTTCGACAATGTTGTAGACCCAATTATTTAAAATAACTTTGTAGAACAAAGCTTTTTTTTATCTTTTAATATAATCGATTTTTTCCGTAAGTTGCATTAGGGTGACCATGAAAAAGCAGGGGTTTTTGCTCTAACTTTTATATTTCAAATTCTACATCAAAACTGTCTTCATACGACTTTTAGAGTTTATCAATACCAACATTTTGCGATGCAGAACTTGTTAATATCCTAATCCTACTCAAAGTTCTGATGGTTTTGGCCAAAAACTCATTATTTCCCTTTCCTTATTTTCCTTCAAATGCCGCCAATAAACTTTGTTTATGTTTGCCCCCGAAAGAATGACAAGCAATTGAAGAGAGCGTATTTTTTGGGAAGAAATATCAATAAATTTGAGTGAAGTTGAGATATTGACAAGTTCTGCATCGCAATCGTTTGTATTAGTAAGCTCTGAAAGTCTTTCGAAGACAGTTTGTATGTATAATTTCAAATATAAAAGTTAGAGACAAAAAACCGTTTTTTTTTCATGGTGACCCTAACGCAACTTAGAAAAAAGGCGCTGTATCAGTTATTACAAAAGATAGAAAGAAAACTTTGTTATACAAAGATGTCTCAAATAACTGGGACTACAAAATTGTCGAACTATGTTTACCTCTATCTATAAAGATAAGAAAGTTATATTGTTTATTTCATCGACAATTTTGGGCACCCTATTTTCGACAACATAAAAATGAGCGCTCTATCATATGTAACAACTTTGTAGAAAACAGTTTTTGTCTAGAAAATAACCATCGAGCTTTAAATGCTAATTTTCACTTAAATGCATCTCCTGGACCATTGTGCATTGATACTAAACGCTACCGATAACAAATTTACAACAACAACAATTATTTGAATCGAGCTTCGGGTGAAAAATGACCAGAGTATCGAAAAAAAGACAACACAAAGGTTTTGTTACTTAATGTGGCATAGGGGGGAGGGAGGGGTAAGCGTGCTCGTTACGTAACATAATTCAATTTTTATTCCTAAATTAATTCAGCGCCCCTATATGCTTGAGCAGATAGCTTCGATTCTGGGGCCGAATGTGGTGTGTTTCCTGAGTCAAGAATGTGGTGTGATAAAGTACGTGTTGTAATGGGCTAAACCGCGGTCAATAGACAGGCACCGATTAATGCATCTCGAATATCGCGTTAATCTTCCAGATCATTATTTTTCTTTGCTGCTACACATAAGGTTATTCCTTCGGTTATCACAGGTGCAGAAAGAAGCTAGGTCACTTTGGTCATTCTGAATCAGTTGGATACAATGATCCAACGTACGTTGCAGTTTGTTTAGGAAGGCACTGTTCTTCAAATCCATGGGTTCGATTTAAAAAAAAGGTGGCGAGCTCCCTAAATTCGAAATTATTCGATATCGAAGATTTATTAACCCAGTAATCATAATTAATGTGGATGGAGGACCAGACGAGAACCCTCGTTTTAAAAAAGGTCATAAATATATATTTTCATCATTTTAATCAATTGAATCTTGATGCAATATTCTTTTTTTACAAATGGTCCAGAACGCAAGGGTTTCAACCAAGTTGAACGTCGGAAGGTTACTATTTCTAGAAGTTAGAAGGATTAATACTTTTGCATGATAATAATGGATCTCACTTGAATGAAAAACTCAAAACAATCCGAAACTGGAAGCGAAACATTTTGAGTATGCAGCGAAATCGTTAGATGATCTGTGGAACAACCTAACAATCGATGGATATCCCGTTAAAGCCTAATATAAAGGGTGTGTCACATCAAATTGCATCACGGAAAAAACGCTGTAGAAATTCGCCCAGTAGACCGATCCTTTTGAAAATTTTAGACAGTAAAATAAAAACTATTAAACAACTTTTAGCATTTTCTTTTTATTCATACTTCGAGCCCAAGCCCGTATCCTCGCACCTTCCTCTTTACCCCGTCCATAAAATTCTGTACAACGTCAGGTTGTAGTTTTTTTTTGAACAGAAATCCATTTTATCTTGAAGTTCGCCTCCGATTTGACAACTTTTGGGTTCTTCCGGAGGGCCTGCTTCATAATCGCCCAATATTTCTCTATTGGGCGAAGCTCCGGCGCGTTGGGCGGGTTCGTTCCCTTTGGCACGAAGGTGACCCCGTTGGCTTCGTACCACGTCCTTTGAATAGTGGCACGAAGCGAGATCCGGCCAGAAGATGGTCGGGCCCTCGTGCTGCTTCAATAGTGGTAGTAAGCGCTTCTGTAGGCACTCCTTAAGGTAAACCTGCCTGTTTACCGTGCCGGTCATCACGAAGGGGGCGCTCCGCTTTCCGCAAGAGCAGATCGCTTGCCACACCATGTACTTTTTGGCAAACTTGGATAGTTTCTGCTTGCGAATCTCCTCCGGAACGCTGAATTTGTCCTCTGCGGAGAAGAACAACAGGCCCGGCAGCTGACGAAAGTCCGCTTTAACGTAGGTTTCGTCGTCCATTACCGGGCAATGCGGCTTCGTCAGCATTTCGGTGTACAGCTTCCGGGCTCGCATCTTCCTCACCATGTTTTGCCTTTCGTCGCGGTTAGGAGCCTTCTGAACCTTGTATGTACGCATGCCCTCCCGCTGCTTCTTCCGCTGGACGAATGAACTTGACAAATTCAGCTTATTGGCGATATCCCGGACCGAACTTCTCGGATCACTTCTAAACTGCTTAACTACGCGCTTGTGATCTTTTTCACTGACGGAGCATCCATTTTTGCCGTTCTTCACCTTCCGGTCGATGGTTAGGTTCTCGAAGTATCGTTTTAGTACTCTGCTGACCGTGGATTGGACGATTCCCAGCATCTTACCGATGTCCCGATGTGACAACTCCGGATTCTCGAAATGAGTGCGCAGGATTAATTCACGACGCTCTTTTTCGTTCGACGACATTATTCCAAATTTACGAAAAATTGACAGTGAAGCATGGCCAACGTGATCTATACACTCTTATCTGATTATAAGCGAAAGCTGAAGATATAATTCCTAAAAATTAAATTTCTACAGCGTTTTTTCCGTGATGCAATTTGATGTGACACACCCTTTATTAAGCCCGAAAAATCCCAAATTGAGAAAGTGGAATTTGTAGGATATTTAGCCGAATGATTTTTCTCGTCACATGAGAACATCCCAGTACTCTTTGCAAGTAGTCGAACGACAGGAACCGCTGCGTTGAAACAAGGATAGTCACTGTTGGAATTTTTACAAAGTTGTTTAGTCCCGATGGAAACCAAATATGGCTCAATCTGACCATTCCCGATCATATTTGTACTTCAAGCATCCGGTAAATTCAATCTATATAACTTGTCTTGTCGAAATAATTTAGTATTATAATGTTTCATCGTCTGAAAGAGTATTATAATGTTTCATCGTCTGAAAGAACATTCAACTCATTTTCAGTACTGGTTAAAAATCTATCTTTCCCTTTTTTTAAGCATTGAAACACGGTGGCGCCATTTCCGAGATCAAAGAAGAGGTCGGTTCAAGACCATCGGTCGGATTAGGACTGTTTCCCCCTATTCTTTAAATTTGAGAACGTATTTTTTAAATTCCTAAGAAAGCGACCCTTTTGTTGAGCAGTGACAAATCTCGATGCTCGATTCAGTCTCGAACTTCTGAAAACAAACAGTTATTTTTGTAACCAACATCAATTTATACCAGCTCCTTTTCCTCTCAGCCAAACACTAGATGGTTTGAAAGTACCAATCCCAACAAATATAAGCATTGATTTTCTTTCTCTGTTTGTTAGAAATTCTATGGACTTGTCAAATTTAATTCGAATAAACTTGGCATGGGTAGATTTTCTAATTTTTGTTTAATTATTTAATAAAATCTGAAATGTTATGAAAATTTTTCAAACGACTTAGATTTTGCGTTACGTAACATGAGGGGGAAGGGGTTTGTCTTGCGTTACTCATGGTTACATAGGGGGGGGGGAGGTGGTCCAAAAACCGCATTTTTAGCGTTACGTAATTTGTGCACGACGCCTTACTAATTATTGAAATTAAAAAAAAATTTACAGGTATCTCAAACTGCCATGTTCGTACTGATGATGATGATGTTTTTTTTATTGTATTGTAGATTCTTAAAAAAAAGAAAAACGCGCGTTGTCTACGAAAGTTTGAGCCTCGCGCGCGTTTGGTAGACCTGGACTAATGTTAATAATGAACACTGGCAGAAAACTGACACACAATGAAATTTTATGTAGAGTCTGAAGTGGAAACTGAAATTGGGATAGCTCATTCAGAATTGTCGTAAACTATCTTTCATCAGATGGTTGAATCGATTATTTCTGATTGTAGCAGATCTCTGTTATGTTCTAAGTTGAAACTTTTGGATATTGGGTTCAATTCCCAATCAGTCAAGGATCTTCCCGGGTTGGAAATTTTCTTGACATGCCTTGGAAAAAACATTGGGCCTTAAGTTGAGACTATGACTATGTCAATATCAGTATGGATAGGAACATAGTTTGTTTTTTCGCAGTTTTTGCCTATTTTGAATGTTCTATTGATAGATATTTATGCCTGCAACAGAGCCAGCTCGCTTTGTTTTTATTTTTATAATACTGGCTTCTTGATATGTTTGAAAATAAATATTACCTATAAGATAAATCGTCCTGCTCAAACCTTTGTGGTGAGCCATCATCATCATCATTCTACATTCTCTGGAGTTTCCAATAACGATGAGGTTTAAGCTCGATTCCTTCCCCACCTCTAGCCCAGAAGCATCTTTGTTTTCTCATCGTGTTAACAGCGTGTGTAGTGTTTGAAGTTGACGCACGTACTTGGTGTACTTTTGAAAGATTGGAATCACAGAACCTTTAAGTGCCTTGTGGTTATTCTTCACATCATCAGAATGGAGGCGCATTATCTATTAAGTGCGAAACTAAGTTCTCGCAATTTATTTTATGGAAATGCAATTTTAATGTAAAAAATGGCGAGACACGAGAGACGCGTATAACGCTTTGAAGCAATACACATCTCTAAATGAATGGTTGTGGCGTCTTACGAATCCCAAAACGCAAAAGTCTTAGGGTAACTGTTGCAATATGCTTTAAAAGTGTCAGTTTCATTTCGAGCACGACACACAGATATTTGACGGCTGCAACTCTTTTCACTACGAATGAATTCAATTGGTTAGCCAAAATGATGGAAACACGTATCGCTTCATTTTTTCTACAGCGATGGCACGAGGAGCTCGATTGAAAGTTTTCAAAATGTCAACGTAAATGACGTCATTCTGCTGTCGTTTCTTAATTTTGGCGATCAGCAGAAACACGTAGCTTCTGAGGTTTGTTGTGATAGCTCGTTTTTTTTTGTGGAATGTCAAAACCAAACACACCTTCTTTCAGTACAGATACCTCTATTTGTTTGAAATGTTGCAATATTCCAAAAGTTACAGTGTTTTTGTTAATATGTTTTATCGTATCCCAGTGATGGTTTCGTTTGATAAATAACAAAGATCTGGTCCCATGAAATACAAAGCATAACCATTGCAGTGTGATCATTTGGCATTTTTTTAAATTTAGTTGCTCTATTTCATGAATCCATATTTCATGACTCGTCACGGAGGAATGAAGAAAATCCTTCCTTTTTGTCGATGGAACTATGTAAACATGCTCAACAACCCTAGATTTTGAACCATAACGTTCTTGCTTTTGAATCATGCTCCAATGTGTCCAATACAGCGTCTTACGGACGGTTGTCAACATCGCATCGGTTGTCAACAAGTAGCAAGTGGCCTCAACAGAGTGAAACTTAAACTTTTCACTCTTTTTCAATTCTTTTTATAATGAAAACCCGTGGAATGTACATAGCCCAATTGATGTGTACATTTACCTCGATAAACTTCAAGACACCTGTGAACATATGCATTGAGTAATTTTTTTGCTGGATCCTTCGAATAGTTCTATATGACCGTATCATTACCACATTCATATCGAAACGTATTAATTTTGTCCACCATTTTCCCATTCCCGACAATGTATGTGCTGGAATGTGATTGTGTTCACGTAAATAAATTCCTCTCCCAACCGAAAAAAATTGTCCTATGGAACGGAACGCCGGGTCAATTACCGGTTCGATAGAACAGAATCCAACAGTTTCGTTCATATTTTTCTAGCACGTAATGTAAATGTCATCCACAGATAAAGTATATCAATTCAGTATTTTTACAGAAGTTGATTCCCCGGAAAATGTGTCTCCAATGAATGCAAGACTGCAGCTAATGATAGCCATCTTATCGCTTGCTGCTAAATTTACATTTCATTCCCAGCCCCATTAAGCCAACATATTTTCATTTAAATTTTCCGTCGGCCCGAAGCAGTACTGAGATAATAAAGTGTGATAACCTGGACCAAAGGAAGAATACTCGATGAAAATATGTATATTTGGATAGAAACAAAAGTGTAAAAAGTATTAAACGAGGCGCTTCAACGGCAGTGTGGACATGCCTCGGATGCACTAAAGTAGTTTTCCACTGTTCGTTCATTTCCTGCTAACATTACATTTTTTCTCTGTTTCTCTCTCTTTTGTCCCCAGTGCCAAGAACCGAGCTTATTGGAGATTCCGACCGGTACGTGAAGGCGGGGAGTGCCGTCACATTGCGCTGCGTAGTCCGTGGTGCCCTCGAGCCGCCATCCTATATCATTTGGTATCACGGCACCCAGCAGATTTTCACCGAAAACCGACGAGGCTGGAAAACGCAGCTAGATCGTGGTGCACCGGACCTTGATGGTGACATCCACAGCACTGTAAGGATACATGACGGAATCTTTTCTTCCCTCTCGAATTTTGCCTGCCACTACTAGATTTATAGTCATCATCATTCTCTATTTTATGGGTCGCTTTGGGAACATTTTACCAAACTATAAAAAAAAATTCTCTCCGAAAGTTTATAAGCCATGGCTTAGTGCACACTGCTGCTGCTGTTGCTTCGATGCTATTCTTCGAAATTTTCCTCCATGCTCCAAGGCGTTTTCAAGAGATCAGTCGAATCTATTCGTTCGTAAAAGTTGAATTGTGGAAGAAGCAGACGCAAAAAAAACGAACGAACATCTATTAATATTCAAAATTTATTTCTCTATCCAAGCGGAAGCGAATTTTTAGTATGCTGTAAGTTAACCATTGACGGATCAATATTTCAATCAACAACTTGGGGAGCTATTATGTTTGTTCTCTTTCTAACAAAACTGTCGGGATTGAGTCGTATTCGTTTAAATGTGCATTTGACAGCAGAGATTTGAAGCTAATTTACACAAATTTTGTATTTATGCCTGCACATAAATTGAGTAGTGTTATCAGAAAACAGGGAATCGATTACATAAATAACATAAATAAATAATTACAAAATTTGGATGCAATTTCTTTAGTTACATGTTTGCCATTTCGCAATGTGGATCGTGGATCAATTGAATAACGATCAGTGTGTAGGACTTTCAAAGGTTCAATGAATTAAAGCATATTAGTTTGATTGAACAAATCTAAGATTCTTCTAGATGTAAAATCCTTGTTATTAGGATTACAAGAGTAACATGAAAAAAGAATCATCGCTCCGTTCATTTTGAAGAATAATGTTCTAAAATAATATTAATTAAATAACCTACTGCTATGTATTGTGCACATCCAAACGACGAGATTTACGCTCTTTTATGCTTAATTCCACCATCTAGCGAACGACTGCTGGGCTGGGTAAAATGTGAAATTAGAAGGAAACTCCAATTGGTGCTTGAAGAGAAGAAAAATAAGAATAATGCTTTTTCTCGACAGCGCTAAAATTGTGAGGAATGCATTTTCTCTTCAATGGAAATTTTTCAAGCTCAATCAGAGCAGTTTTCTCCGAGCTGCATTGAAGCAAAGCGACACAGATTTATTTTCTTCTAACTTCTGCAGTTTCTTCCTTGTACTCGCCTTGTACTCGCGCTATGTGTTCTTTTTCTGTGCATAAATTCTCATCCATTTCCTGCTCCAGATGGGTGAGTACTTTTCATCCTCTTTCGGAACTAGCAGAGTAGCAGAGCTCTCAGCCGAATAAGCCATATCCCAACCAGTGTCAACAGATAGCAAACAGTTTTGTGACAGCCTTTGGGACGCTTCATGACAGTGTCGTTTTGCATCTATTCCATTGCTTTAATGTTGCTCCAGGGACCCACATTTTACCTTCTTCTCCACTACCATCGACATTTGAAGCTGATAAATCTAGAACGTCTAAAAAGCAACTCGAACAAAGCTTTTTAGTACTGCATTCGAGGCAAGCGCTTATCCTCCCAATGCTGAAATGCCAATGCTAAAACCACCTCCTCTTTTGTAATAAAATCGTTTGATTTAGTGTAGCAAAAATATTCAAATTCAATGTCGATTTTTCTCTCCACGCTTTCGCTTCGATTTCAGACTGTTCGATAGAGAAAAAAAAAAGAATATCCGAGTTGTATGTCGAGAGCAATTTATGCTCATTTTTTGTGAATGTGTGTCGATTTATGATTTTTTGTGCTCTATCTCTCCCTCTCCCTCACTTGTAATGCTGTGTCTGGCTAACGTTTTTATCTACTCCCTTTCAATTTTACTTCAGATTGGCTCATTGATGATCGAATCGACTAGGAAAAAAGATTCCGGGAACTACTCGTGCAGCCCATCGAACAGTCCACCGATCACCGTATCGCTGCATGTCATCAACGGTAAGTAGAAATTTGGGACGGGGCAAATTGTTGTCCGGCACGAAAGCCGCCCTATTTATGCAAATATCCTCTCACACTCTGTGTTGCTTGCTTGATGACATTGTTGCTGAAGTACCTTTTTGAGAGGATAATTTACATCGATGTCAATAAGCGACTCGAGTTTCAAGTTGCAATGGTGTACGCAACGTGTTTGGGTGGCATTGTATTACGGAAGTTATTCATCCTGTCGCTTTATTATATTGTTCATTCTACTTATACGAATTATGTTCGGTTCCATCTGCTGATAACATGTTACATGCAATGAATGATTTGTGAATCTGAATTGTCAAATGGCGTGTCATAGCGGTTGAACGTAACAAATTTTCCTTGTAGGAATTGTAGGAATTTACATGTAACTCAGAGAAATAACCTATTCTGGATACATTTTTATTCAATAGTTTTTGCAGGGCACCAGTAGGAAACCATAATTTCAAACAATTATTTCGAACTTCAACGGTAAATCTTTTCATTTTGTATATAATACGTTTATTTTCACAGGCTCAGTTATTATGTTTAAGTAGGATGACCAAACTTACCGTTTTGAACGGGGCAATCCTGTTTATCGATCATTTTTATTGTCCTGTCTTTTTAACAATCTGTACCATATTTTGAGTATAAAGAGAGAAAAATTATGTCTTGTCATACTGCGCGATTTGTTAGAAACCCCGTGCCTCAAACTATGATTGCTTTTTACCAGCGATCGGTTAGTTACCTTTCATACATTTATCGACATTGTTTTTCATATTGATAATTTTACTAGAATTCTTCAACGTGAAAAGAAGAAGAATTTTTGACTAGCGAGGTGCAATCCAGTTGATTCTGGTTAAATATAGTGTGCTAAATTCATTGAAAACGTGTTGAAACTGAATTGAATAATGGAATGCTAGTTTAGGAGAAACACAATAGAATGTATGGATTGTATTAAAGTTCATTCCCAAATGGTTAGATATTCAAAGTAGCGTTAGTAAAGGAAAATCCTATTTGAATAGATGAACATATTTTGTTTCATGAGTGGACACCGATTGAAGAAAAATGGCGAATTAGCCAAAAGTGTTGGAAGTCACTATTATACAGAAAAAAACGATTGAAGGAATTATAATTTTTGAGATAAAAATGAAGCTTACGTATTTCAGAGCAATTCCACGCCAAGTCAGCAGGCCGTTGCCCCGAAACTCTCATTTTTTAAAACTTTGTGTGTATGGTCTAGTGAATTCTAGTTAATTATCAGATGACCAATTCAATTATAACAAATTTTTTTCGTATCTAGAATCATTAACTCTTCTTTGCGAAAAATCTTACACAGAACCCAGATGTCTGTTAAAATATGACGCACGGCTGAGTTGTTGGAAAATCGATGGGCTATTTTTGAAAAATAAATTACAAATGCACGATTAAAAAATTTCATTTAAAAATTGAGTTTAATATTAAAAATTTGTTCAACTCAAAACATGTCCCCTTCGATATTTCCACTTCTCAATTGACCGATATAGAGCGGTGCTGTGTCGGACTCAATAAAATTTTATTAAATTTCAATACATTGCAAAATCGTTGTCTTTTTAGAAAAGTAGTAAAAAATGGAATATAGAATTACTATACGATGTTAGAACCTAAGTCGTGATGTCCAGCAGCAGTAAACATTTTCTATTAGTTCACACTTTTCAAAATAAAAAATTGGTTATATCTTTAGAACGTTTCGTCAAAGGGTAGAACTTTATATACAGTTTTTCATGTAGGATCACATTTAGATTGATATAACTTTTTTTTTTAACTTAACTTAATTGGATACGATTTTCCCAAAGCATGGTCAAACCGACAATGCATCTCTGTACGTCAAAGTTTGTTAAATTAAAAAGGATTTTATAATAAAAATATATTAGAAAATATCGACGGGGACATGTTTTAAGTTATTAAAGTTTTGAATATTGAACTACCCGTGCCAAAGTTTCAATAACCGGTTATTCGGTAATAAAAATTACATTACCGTTAAGACCGGTAAATTACCTGTAAAAAATACTTTAAAATAAACCATTTTCTTGAAGAAACGGCTTTTGTTAAAGATGATTAATTTACAATATAATATTTTGCAAATTTTCGCTACTTAGTTTGTTAGTTTTTGTCGTATTCTAATCTAGGTCTTAATATTATTTTAATGTGTTGTTTTCTTATTTAAAATGATATTTTCGAAACAGTCCCCAAAATTCAGTTCAGGTGTTCGCATATACAGGTCGGACTCGATTATATTAGGCTGTCAAAAAAGTCCTGCTGTATTTTTTGAATTTTCATTAGTTACAATCATCTGTTTTAAATATGCGCCGTTTTGTTCGATAACTTGTTCCCAACGAGATGCCAACTTCATAATACCCCTGTTATAGAAGCTCGCTTCCTTATTGGCAAAAAACTCGGATAGCCAATTTTCACAGGCCTCTTTTGTGGCTAACTTCTGACTACCTAGCTCGTTCGCCATGGACAAAAGCAGGTAGTAGTCACTTGGTGCAAGGTCCGGACTATACGGCGGATGCAAAAGAACCTCCCATCCGAGCTCCCGGAGCTTCTGGCGCGACACCAAAGAAGTGTGTGGCCTGGCGTTGTCCTGCTGGAAGACAATGCGGCCTCTGTTTATCAAAGATGGCCTCTTCTTCATGAGTGCTACCTTCAACCGGTCCAGTTGTTGGCAGTACAGGTCCGAATTGAGCGTTTGGCCATAGGGAAGCAGCTCATAATAGATTATTCCTTGACAATCCCACCAAACACACAGCAGAACCTTCCTGGCCGTTAATGAGGGCTTGGCCACCGTCTGAGCCGCTTCAGCGGGCTTCGACCACGACACGTTGTCGAAGTGACCCACTTTTCATCGCCAGTCCCCATCCGCTTCAGAAACGGGTCGATTTTGTTGCGATTCAGCAGCGATTCACATGCGTCGATACGGTCAAAGATGTTTTTTTGCGTCAACGTGTGTGGCACCCATACATCGAGCTTCTTTGTGAATCCAAGCTTCTTCAAATGGCTAATAATGGTTTGATGACTTATCCCCAACTCTTGGCCGATGCTGGCGCATCTTCGACGACCTCTACACCAGAACGAAAACGTTGAAACCATCGTTGTGCGGTGGAAATGGAAACTGTATCGGGTCCATAAACTGCACAAATTTTATTGGCAGCTTGAGATGCATTTTTGCCTTTGTCATAGTAGTACTGTAAAATATGTCGGATTTTCTCTTTATTTTGCTCCATATTTGCGACACTATAACTCACGAACGACTTAACCAAACAAAACACTGTCAAGGACTATATTATATCGCGCAAAAATACCTTTCCAACAAGCTATAGTATGACTCGATACAATGAATACAACTAGAACTACGCGCTTACAACGAAACCTCGCGGAAATACCGCAGGACTTTTTTGACAACCTAATATATAGACTAGATTATATACAGACTCGATTATATGTGATTCGATTATATACAATTTTGGACTCGCTTATATGCAGTTTGGATTTTTTTTATATTTCAGATATCACTTATTTCAAGAAGAAAGTAACATTTCAACGTTAAGGTGAAATTTAAGTGGCTTATACATATACAGAGGGGTAAAATCGTGATTTTTGATAATTTTGCTTCAATTTTCACCAGGAATTGTTTATATCGATATTGTAGCCAAATTAAGAAAGATAGAAGTTAGGTGTCAAAGAACGAATTGTAGAGCGGTTAGAGAGCTTCACTTTAATTCTATCAATCTAGTTTAATATAAATCTTTAGGATAAAATTAATAATAACACATTAAAAACTATTAACTTTTAAGTTTTTCACTTTCAAAATATAGGGTTGGGGAAAAAGAAATGTCGTATTTCTGATCGAAATTTGACGCTTTATTTAACATACTTAAAATTATCCAATTTAAGTCAAATATGCACCATTTTGTTCGCAAACTTGTTGCCATTTGGAAGGCAACTTCATGTAAGAAGTCGGTTGAATTGAAGTATATAGTGTAGGATATAATAACTATCTTCATTTAAAAGACTAAGACTGGCCATTTGAACTTCATTGTTGTGCTCAGACGCGAAACAATCAAAAAACTAAAATTCTAGTGTTTCATAACTATAGAACCAGATGGAAAAACTCTCACTCCTTTACAGAATTAGCGTAAATTTCACATGAACTACATTAAGTTTCTAAGGTCATCTTTAGTTCTCAATCAAATCAAATAACCTATTCGGGGTGGTTTTGACCAAGTTGCGCCACGTTGTAGTGTGTATCTCCTTCTACGCAGAAGATACTGCTCGTTTAAGCTCTTCAAATCACTCATACTGCTTGTAAGCTGCATCTACTACTCGTACGATCAGTTCTCACAAGTTCTTGATAGGGGTTTGAACTGGTAAACAAGCTGACCAGTCCAGAATCTGAAGCCTCCATTCAATAAACCTTGCCTTGACTTTCCGGATTTTATGAATTCAGGCCAAATTGTCCAATTTCACGGGGTTCTTGATGCTAAAACAGAAGTAAATGATGACTTCTTACATATCTCTGTAAGCTCAGAAAAAATTAGTGGTTCTATAGTTATGAAACGCAGTGTAGTGGTTCTTAGATTTTCGTGAAGTGGTAGTTTTGTTCTCTATCGCAAAACATTAGACCCGTATTTTTTTATTTTTTCAGTAGGGTGACCATTTCCATTTTAGGTTTGTCCGAAAAATTAACTTTTGCCTCTTTTTTCCAAAAATGACTTTTTTCAATAATATCAGACTATTTTCAGACTCGTGCGACATTTTTCATCCACTTGCAAATAACATGGTTTTTCGTTACATGGAATAAATGTTTGATACAAAAAATATACTAGAATAAAAATATCCCTAAATCGGACAATTCCTTTCTCAAGTTTTGCTCTTATCAACACATTCGGCGATCCATTTTTATTCATATAGATAGAAGACGATGTATGAAACCTATGAAACGTTTCTTGTCTCCTAAAACCTCCACATGCCAAATTTGGTTCTGTTTGCTTGATAAGTTCTTGAGTTATGCAGAAATTTATGCCCCCTCGGCCCGGGTATCTGTAAAGAGTGTGTATGTATGTATTACCGCGACTAAGTAAAAGTTTATAGATCGGGTAGGAGGGACATGAAACAGGGATACAACGAAGGAAGCATCATTGAACGTTGACATCGGTGTCTCTGAGGAACAGGTATAGTTTTCCATTAAGCCTTCACTCAAGCATGGGTGACAACATTTGTTCATACTGAGTACCGTTATGTATTATTCAATCGCAGTGGCGTCGTGTGTAGCTTTCGCACCCGGGGCGGAAGTGTCTGGTTGCACCCCCTCTCTCTTCGCTATCTGTATATGATGTATACCGATTGGTGAAGTATTCATTAATGTAGGGGTGATTCTGCACCCCTAAAATCGTATACCCGTGGGCGATCCGCACCCCTGCACCCCCAAGCGACGACACTGTTCATACGAGCACCGTTTGGATTTGTGAATAGATTCACGCGACATTAAAATTCTTTAAAAAAAGTGTGAATCTAGTACAAGATTAGTATACTTCCTTGATGTGGTGACTGAGAGCAGACAAACGTCCACAAAGGGTGAATTGTACAGAATGACGACTACGAGCAGAATGATTATTCATATACACGAATAATGATGGTTACTCCGAAAGCTGTTCTAGCATAAATTGCAATCCAACGTTAACTTCATAAGGGGTGGAGTTCTTCCGGCATAGCAGTTCAACAGCGACTACAACTGGTTCGAGAGCATTAACCAATTCCTTCATCTCTGTCAGTTCTTCATCGCTAATGCGGGCGCTACACGATTCGTCCAACGTTTCACTCGAATGTTGGACTCAAACATTTGGCTCGATGAATCGACAAATGTTGTGACGAATGTGCTGCTACACGGTGATGTGAATGTTCGATTCAATGCACTCGGTCCAAACATTCGGCGAGCATTTGGATAGAATGTTTATTGTTTTTATTTACCATAAAAAACGTTAGGAAACTGGATGACGATGCGAGTATTGAAATTGCTGCCGTAGCAATTGTACTGATATTGGGCTGTAAATTAAAAATGCTTCAAATCAACATTATTAAAGTGCAATATTTTGCCGAATATTTTGAATTTTATGAATCAATTTCATAGTTCCTTCATCTAAAACATGTAAACAAACCAATCTGTCAAAGATAGATTCGGACGAATCGTGTAGCGGTGTATCGAATGTCATCGTGTGCCGAATCAACGAATGACAAAAATGCTTTGACTCGTGCCACTCGCGTTGGAAGGTAATCCACAACGAACGGATTACCTTCCAACGCGAATATTCGATACTAGACATTGGAGGTTCGTAGCTCGTCAGTCGACTACACGATGCGTCGAATCATCGAGCGTCCAGCATTCGAGGGTGTTCGTAGCATCGTGTAGCGCTGGCTTAAAGCTTATCCTGTATTTCGTTTTCAGATCGAGCAGTGATTTTTGAACTAAAGTTTGGAGGTCGGTAGAATTGGCGCAACACTGCCAAATGTGTTTAAAGGATGTGTCACATCAAATTGCATCACGGAAAAAACGCTGTAGAAATTTAATTATTAGGAATTATATCTTCAGCTTTCGCTTATAATCAGATAAGAGTGTATAGATCACGTTGTCCATGCTTCACTGTCAATTTTTCGTAAATTTGGAAAAATGTCGACGAACGAAAAAGAGCGTCGTGAATTAATCCTGTGCACTCATTTCGAAAATCCGGAGTTGTCACATCGGGACATCGGTAAGATGCTGGGAATCGTCCAATCGTCCGGTCAGCAGAGTACTAAAACGATACTTCGAGAACCTAACCATCGACCGGAAGGTGAAGAACGGCAAAAATGGATGCTCCGTCAGTGAAAAAGATCACAAGCGCGTAGTTAAGCAGTTTAGACGTGATCCGAGAAGTTCGGTCCGGGATGTCGCCAATAAGCTGAATTTGTCAAGTTCATTCGTCCAGCGGACCAAGCAGCGGGAGGGCCTGCGTACATACAAGGTTCAGAAGGCTCCTAACCGCGACGAAAGGCAAAACATGGTGGGGAAGACGCGAGCCTGGAAGCTGTACACCGAAATGCTGACGAAGCCGCATTGCCTGGTAATGGACGACGAAACCTACGTCAAAGCGGACTTTCGTCAGCTGCCGGGCCTGTTGTTCTTCTCCGCAGAGGACAAATTCAGCGTTCCGGTGGAGATTCGCAAGCAGAAACTATCCAAGTTCGCCAAAAAGTACATGGTGTGGCAAGCGATCTGCTCTTGCGGAAAGTGGAGCGCCCCCTTCGTGATGACCGGCACGGTAAAAGGGCAGGTTTACCTTAAGGAGTGCCTACAGAAGCGCTTACTACCACTATTGAAGCAGCACGAGGGCCCGACCATCTTCTGGCCGGATCTCGCTTCGTGCCACTATTCAAAGGACGTGTTGGAGTGGTACGAAGCCAACGGGGTCACCTTCGTGCCAAAGGAAATGTGCCAATAGAGAAATATTGGGCGATTATGAAGCAGGCCCTCCGGATGAACCCAAAAATTGTCAAATCGGAGGCGGACTTCAAGAGAAAATGGATTTCTGTTCAAAAAATAAAGAGGAAGGTCCGAGCATACGGGCTTGGGCTCGAAGTATGAATAAAAAGAAAATGCCAAAAGTTGTTTAATAGTTTTTATTTTACTGTCTAAAATTTTCAAAAGGATCGGTCTACTGGGCGAATTTCTACAGCGTTTTTTCCGTGATGCCGATTTTATTTTGATTCTCGCGTAATATTTCAAAGGGAAACATTATTTACGGTGTAAAAATGAAAATGACCAAAATTGCCGGTTATTGATTGCAAAATTACCGGTAATTCGGTAATGAAAATTGACCCGGTATTACTGGTTAAACCCGGTTAACGATTCCTAATCTTTACTGATCCAGAATCTGTTTTTTTTTTGTTTCGGATAACCAGAATATCTGGAATCGTGTACGCCATAGTAGTTTTTTCGAACTCCTCCGCTTCACCAGCTCGTAATTATTCTTATTTTGTTTTTTTTTTCATTTAGTTCTTGTTGTGTTGTTAAATGATAAAGAAAAAAATATTATAAAATGGATATTAAAAATAGTCTTCGTTTAATTTGTTCAGAGCTCGAAAAAACGATCGAAATGATTCTACACTTGATTCTACACTAAAATACCCCCTTCAAGGAGCTAAATTTCGAATATATTAATCTATTGAATATGTTCTTTTTACTCGACATTAACAAAATTTTATTAGCGTGGAAAGATAAGAGGATCTATTTCAAGAGAAACTAATTCCGACCACAAAGGGTGAACATTGACACACAATAAATAAGAAACTTTATGGTTTGTTTGAAAAGATTATAGAAACAAATAAAAACAAATAATTAATAGTAAATATGACCTCCTTTCGTAGCCACATCGGTTACGCGTTTGCTTACTAAGCGACCGATCGTGAGTTAAAAACTCAGAGCCCTCAATTGACCACCTTTGTGTTGTTATAGAATAACTCCTGGAGTCGTCCTGGAGTCGGAGTCCTGACCTCTCTTCATTGGGCTGTTGTGCTATTAATAACACAACAATGACCATAGCTAATGTTTCCGCTGTTCGGTCTAACTGAACAATGGAAGAAGTAATACTCTCACGCCTGAATGGCTACTGTGTAATTTACTATTTATATAGATGCTTTATACATGTAATATGCACACGATTAAATCCGGATCTGTTACAGCTAAAATGCTAATGAGTCTAAATGAATAAACAAATGGGATAAAAAAATATATGACATCCATTGTCCTCGATAACCAACTGATAACACTTTGGCATACTCTCCACGAGGTTCCCGAGGTGTTGAGGGTCCGGTCGATTCCAAGCCTTCTTTAACCCAAGAGAATGGTTTTGCTTGTTCATAACGTCAGTTTTGTCCACCTTTTTGTCCAAAACTGCCCATGAATTCGCATTGGAGTGGTCATTGGTTTGATCTGGGCCGATCAGAAGAATGCTGATGTTTTCTTCGAAGTGTGCTTCGGGTCATTATCTTGCTGGAAGATGTAGTTATTCTCCAGCTCCATTTTCAACATGCATTCTTTCAGGTTCTCGCTCATAATGTCGATGTAACCATCAGCAGTCATAATACCGTTGATCTGAGCTGATATTCTTACCCCAGCCCACGAAAAACAGCTCCACACCATGATGCTTCCACCACCGTGCTTCATAGTCGGTTGTAGATGAAGGTTGTGGAGGCCCTCGTCGTTCTTCCGCCACACTCGGAGTCGCCTTTTCTTGTTAAACAGCTCGAATTTTTAGCTCGAAGATTTACCTGCTTTGTAGCAAATTAGAATTCGTTCAGTAGTCTCCTTTCCAAAGATGGTAATTTTCAATGAAGATTGATGATATTTTTCGATCATTTGAAAAATGATAGATGTTAGACTAATTCACCAGCCTGTTTTCCAGTCTCGAGAATATATCCCTAGAAAAAAGGAATAGGGACATCCTTGCTATTTAATCAACAGCACTGGATTATTTCCCTCTGGCCCTGAATATATAAAGGCTTCAAGAAATCCAATGCCCATTCAACCCTTGACTTCGTGAAGATAGTCCTGGCCATTTCCTTAGCTTTAACCTCATATCTGGTCGGATAAAATTGAGCTGTATTGACGATCTGTGCATGTTCAAAATTCGTTTGGATTGAGCCAGGGAAGTGCGTCTCCATCATGATAATAATTATTTCCCGAGAATGGCTTAAAATTCATTGATCGTTGACGTGGTTCGGTTGCAGCGAGTTATTAACGTCTTCATCCTATTGACACGATGGTCAGTGGTAAAATTTAGGATAGGAGAAGGTGGTCCCAATTCCACCGGTGGTCCTGAACCGACTCTATCTCTTGGATCTCGGGAATGCCGCTACTTATCGATTTTTAGCAGTGTCGAATGTAACCGTGATAATATGGTTGTGTGGTGACCTTTTTTCTGCTCTCTCCATTCTAGCGTTTTGCAATTATAACAATTATAAAACTAGACAATTTCGACTGATTTTGATCTGTTCATAAATTGAATCTACTTGTTGCATGTAGTACACGGCATACCGTTTTTTTAAATGATGGTATGGTCCTCGATCGATGTTTTTGGTTCATAATTATTTAACGCGATCACTCCGGCGTTTACCATCAATTGCTCGCAGAAATCTGGCTCATTGTACGGCGCTCACTACCGGATAACTCATTTGATTGTGCTATTAGACGCCTTTGATTAACTTCTGTTCGCTGTTGGCGGCATGAACGTGTTAAAGGATGTATTTGCGTCTATGTTTCCGTTGCTGTTTCTGTTTTATATGCGCTTCTTTGCTACCGCCATTTCGTTTTAACATGATGTTCACCTCTAATACGATCTTGGTCCCTAATACATTCTCGAATAAGTGATATCGTGCTAGTCATCAGTATACACGGACATTAGAGTACCAATAAATATGGCCATCTTAAATTTTCAAACGGGACTTGATGAAAAATGTTGATTCCAACGAAAAACTACCCTATGCAAAATTTTCAGCTCAATCGGATTTCATTTACTAGTATCGCACAGCCGTCAAAGTTTGAAAGGGCGAGTAAAGGTAATTGGAGTTATCAACAAATTTTGTTTGATGCCAAATGTCTCCGAATTGCATGAATCGTCGAGATCTACGGTCATCTCGACAAAAATGTTTTGTCAAAAATCGACTCTTTGGTACTTAGTCGTTTTCTTTGACATTCTAAGATATTTGACATCAAACAATTTTTTTGATAACCCCGATTTCATGTATGATTTTTTGGTTTTCAAAAAACTTAAATTTTGACATCTGCGACACTAGTAAATGAAGTCCGATTGAGCTAATATTTTGCATAGGGTATACTATCGTGCAAATCAACATGTCGCAGCATGTTCCGTATGAAAATCGAGATAGCTATATGCCCACTTTTGGCGATTTGATTTCCGCTTATAGACGCGATGCGTTCATTAGGAATATAATACACAGACTTTTTGTTGTCCGTCTGGCAATTGTCCGTTTCATCTCACCCGTACAATTGCTGCAATAATTTGAATTTTCAACTAACAAATAAATTTACGAAAACTTCATAAAATACCTATAATGATGACTTTCAATTTACCTCAATTGCAGGTGAATCATCCGCATCGGCCGTCACATCATCCGCTGGATCCCTCTTTGTTGGTAAGTATTCGATTGATATCTTAATTTTCAAACAGAGTAAACGTGAGTTTCATCGAGGATAACCATTCGACATTATGTGAAATTTTAGTGAGAATGCCATAATCAGAACTGATTGTGAACTGAGCCACAATCATGCAACATTTAAAACTCTTGATGATTCAGTTTAAGCCTATCTCCGCTGTATCTCTCTCTGTTGACCGTTTCTGTTTTCGAAAATACACCATACCAGAACTGGGGTGCATAATGTATTCCTTCGCACGTTTTCACTCAACAGTAAAAAATTAACACATTCTGCATGCTGCCGCTTCAGTTGAATGTCTCTCGAAGCACGTATGACATCTATGACGAGCTCTGAAATTCCTCCATAGGTGCTGTTCTACATTTGGTTTTACCAAATTTGAGTTCATGTTCCAATATGGTTGGAATGACAAGACGCTCAGGCGTTGAGCGTTTATACTTGCAAAACGCACAGATTATCTGCATTGATGCGAAGCATTTTTGCTAGGGCCGTTCGTGGATTCGAATTTGAGCATATTCTCGATGAAGCGCACAGAGTATATGTTGTTGAGTCGAGTCTGCTTTGGCGATGTATTGCTAGAACAAAACACAAAAGTCAATCTTACTGTTCAGAGAATTAAACTTATTCTCAAAGTTTGCAATATCTGACGAGATGCGTGTATTTCCCAAACAAATCATTATTGTTCATGTTTTATGATACGGTGATATGAATCGACCTCGGTGCTGTGGGAATTAACACTATTCTAAACCATCCAAATAAGGTACAGGCGCTCGCTAGGTTTCCGGACAAAGTTTTAAATTAATGCATAGAAAAGCATAAAAAAGTATGTTAGAAGTTTCACATACTCAGAGCAACATGAACTTAGGAATGGAGGCACATTTTTAGCGATTCCCTAAGAGAAGCAAAGAAAAAGTTTTCTCATTCTTCTGAAACTGCAAAAAATCAGTCTGGTGTTCGTCTTGTGTCATGTTTTCATATTTCAATCACATCTTAGAATTCAACATAAACTACTGGTTATCGCAATATGATTCCCAACTTCATACTTAATTTTCTTTTTGATTTAATTTCGTGTTTATTGTGAGGTAATATTCTCTATGATAAATGATTTTAACAAATCATTTTCATATACGGGATTTAACAATGAACTATAAGCAAGTTTTCGACAAGAAAGCTGTCCGATCCCTGCTGTTGGGTGCTTTTTTGGTTGCTTGCTTATTTGGTAAGAACAAAATCCTGTTTAAAATATTGCGATAACGCATTCTTTGAAGAAATGGACAATTCTCGGATGGGGAAAAAAAGGTCAGTTCTTTCTAAGCTTTATTTATCAGTTCCTTCTCCGTCTTCGCCACGAAACTGTTGGAGTAGACTCTCCGCTTTAGTTTTGCCCAGATTCTCAACGGGACGCAGCTGGGGATGTTCGGAGGGTTGGGGGATCTCGAAACAACATCTGTTTTCTAGCGGTTCATCTCCTCCAGCGTAATGGGCGAAGACCATGTCCGGCCAAACACGATGAAGGAAGTAACTATACTGTATTCGCCATAACTCAACTGATAGCGCAGTCAAATTTTGTTTGAAAATTCATGGGTTACTATGATTGACGATGCCCAAGTGGTCTCATCACCATGTGTTAAGGTGAACGCATAAAGGATGGATAAAATTCGTATTCGTAGAGCTTCAAAAACATTCATTTGTTAGTTGTCACCCGTTAGACTACAATGATGGAACAATCCTTTTTATTAAAGATATACTTCGCACTATAAAGAAGGATAAAATCAAAGAAATACATGAGAACAGCAAAGTTCTATGACCACTATTCACTTTCATCTTTACGTACGACCATCTCATGGCTTACCAAGTCCATAGTCGTGTAAATTCACTAATCAGATTTGCGCGATATCGTAACCAATAAGGTACATCTGAGGTGCGATTATTGCTAGTTGAAAGAAAAAATTCACTAATCAATATTCGGTGGTTTCAGATGAGGCGGAGCTCTACATCTTAATACATGATTCTCCCGGATCACCCAATATTGGCTAGATTTCTCTATGATTTCTTTGAATGACTTGAATTGAAGACAGTTAGAAACAATCCCATTTTCTCATACATTTGCTCTGCTCACTTTTGTGCTTATCTACCCGTACTGTCAATAAGAAAACTGCGAATACCACCGCGAATCAATCCCGAAATACTGTGAACAGACAGCTACCCAATGGCAACTTGCTCACACGACCAGAGCGAAAAAGCAGAATATTTGCAATTTTTAATAACCAGTCTTGCTCCTGCCAGCGAGCGATCAAGAACACTTTGAATGGTGGATAGTGTATCGTTTTGTGAATAAAATCGTGGTGTGATTTTATGCGCAACTTGCAATTCAAAGGTGGAACTCGATAAAATGATATCGAACGTCGGTTTTCATCGAGCCTAATTGAATAAAATGACTTCGTAGTCTTACGTCGCAAATGCGATCATGTCTTAAACACATCCCCTACAGTTTTGTTATTAAAGTAGTGCTGTAAAATTGCCCGAAAACTTTTTTCATTGATACAAATTCCGACATTAAAAGACAAAAAAAAGTTGTTTATACTTTGACGAAATGACATACATTCAGTAATAGAACCTGAACTGCTGGTTAGGAACATGAAAATTCCGGATGCACGATTTCTAAATAATCATATGCCTTATTTCATAAAACAAGACAAATAACTCGTCTTCTGGCTCCAGTCACTGTCGAGTCGAGCGAAATATCCTATTCCAGTACACGAGTTTCATTGATAAGTTTTATTTGGTAGATGGGAAAGACTTCTGTCACTATTTATCGATATCATCAGGGGTGTCAGATGTGAACACATGTTTTTATTTTGGAAAAAACAACAAACATAGAGCGAACATTTCTAAAATTGATCAATCGAGACTCTTTTTTAATTGTCAATATCCCAAAATCATAAGAGAGAGGAATAAGATTAATGTGTCTTTTTATTTTATTGATTCGAAGGTCGTTCAAAAAATAAGTTTCAGTGCCGCAGAAATCGCGGAAATTAAAGATAGGACAAAAAACAATTAGATTTCCTAATCTACGTTTTATTTTCTATTTTTCTACATAATCGCCGTAACTTTCGAGGTATTTTTCATAGCGTGACACGAGTTTTTCTATTCCGAGCGTGAAGTGCGTAGCGTCCAACATTTTCAAGTACGATGTAACTGCATCACGTATTTCTTCAGTGTTATCGAATCGTTGACCGCCGAACGCCTGTTTCATCGTCGTCGATCGTTAGAAACAGCAATTTTGTGCGTGGGATCATTAAGATCGATTTTTTCTCATTTATTCGATCAGCTCCACAAACAGTCATTTCTTTTCAGTCAATCCATTTTATCCAACAGAGATTTCACTACGGAGCAATTTCATATTCAGACACGGTTTTCATTCCCCATCTTCTTTGATGCTTATTAGATTGAAAATGTTACTGGGATTCAACATTACAGTGGACGGGAATCGAAATCAAATCTCTGCCTCACCAGCTTTATCAACACCACTTGTTTTTAACTTATCACTTCAGAAAATCTGTTCCAACCTGTACTTTTGATAAAAAAAAATGTAATCTGTACCGAAAAAAGCTGTTTGCAAGTCGCCATTCACAAATTTCGTCTAATAGTTCAAAAAACGCTCGACATGAACTTTTAACAGCCCTAGTGACAATGGATGTATATAAGTGATAACGAGGCGAATGTTGTATTCCAAGGTGTCAACGACTTACCACCGTAAACCAGAGTTTTCTCTTAGCCTCACAAAAAACCTTAACCCATATTAGGCCAAGCGTTCGAAAAATCGAACAACAGCATTCATAACTTTCCATGGCTCTGGAAAGTAACCATTTGGTAAATCTGCCTTTCATATTCCAGACAAACTGGAGGAGTTGCTATTGACGCAAAAGAACCAATTAAATTCAACATTCGGTTAAACGAATCTGTTGAAAATAATTGGTTCTTGCCAATTTCAGTTGAAAGGGGTATGCAGATGGGAAATTTTGGAATTTTATATCATTCCCCCAGTTCAAGTGAACAACCTTTTTTCTAGAAATCTTAGAAAACTGGTGGAAGAGTTTCTTTGATTGTAGCAAATTGAATATAACTGCTGGTGATCTCAACATTGATTGGCTCGATGTTCCGAATTTGAACCAATTGAAGCATCTATCGTATTTTTACAATTTAAAACAGACTATTCCGGAATTCCCTAGAATAACAAAAAAAACAGTAGAGCTTTGATAGAGCCTCACGAAATAATACAGCCGATGAATAACAATTGTAGATTATAATGTTTTCTACCCATCATATTTGTTGGGTTGAAAGATATTTGTTTTTTCTTGCAGTGACTCTAAAAAAACCATTTGTTATATGGCCTGAAATGAACTTCAAACGGATTGCAAGCATTGTAGTGGCAGAAAGAATCCGAACCCGGAACCATTAAACATGTCTATTTTCAATAGTAAACTGTTGTAAAAAAAATAGATAGATTTTTCAACTAGCGGTGGGTAAAACGGTTCATTTTAGTGAGCGGCTCAGAACCGCTCGGTCATTGAAACGATCCGGCTCATTTGAGCGGCTCTTTTTGAGCCGAGACTCTTTTGAACCGCGGCTCTTTTTAGAGCCGAGACACTTTCCAAAAGCGGATCTTCTTTGAACCGCGGCTTTTTTTTTTGAGTCGAGACTCTTTCCAAGAGCGGCTTTTTTGAACCGCGGCTGTTTTTTGAGCCGAGACACTTTCCAAAAGCGGATCTTCTTAGAACCGAGGTTTTTTTTGAGCCGAGACTCTTTCATTTGTAAAGAACCGTGGTTCGTACGCTCGTTCTGACGAAACGGCTCAAATGAGCGGCTCGTGAGCGCTCGCCCATCTCTCATTTCAACATCAACAGGAAACACTCGACATTCTCTGGTTCTTGTATCGATGTTCATAAATGTACATGAAAATCCTTATCAATAAAACCGCCCCTACAGTAAATATACATCGACTCAGCTTGTCACGAAATGTGAAAACAGACCATGGAGTAGATATGGGTAAAGTTATTCAAATTGATGAAAGGCTTAGTCGCTTACCGTTCACCTAAGCGAACACGTTTTTTTTTTTGAACACCAGATCAAGTAGAATATTTTCTAATTTGCATAGAATTATTTTTTTGTTAATTAAAGGGAAAATACAAGGTGCTTCTTCTTTGAAAACCGCAAATAGTATGTAAAATATGTTTCCAATGCTGTATGCAATAATTTGACTCGCGCAATTTTTCATATTTTCTGATGGGACTCAAACTAGATTGCATTAAATATTATATTTAACAGTAATTCAATCAGAAAAAAAATGAGTAACGACATTTTGAAATTTTTACATACATTCCGGTAATGGTAATGGCAATAAGTCAAACAATGAATTGAAAGCAACAACAATACACAGAAAGTACATAAATATTACACATACAAAATATATTCAATTGAAAATTTTAAGCTATCCCGAGAATCGAATTTAATTGAAATGATGAAACCAATCCTTATTTTAAATTAAAAATTTAGCCTGGATTAACAAAATAAGTCACATGTTACATGCGTTTTTTTTAATGACAATATCGTTACCTTTTTTAGTTTTCACCAAGCGTTTTCGTTATACTCATCCGTTCCGTCCTACACAATTTGCTTTCCACATGTATACAGTCCAGCTACTCATTCGTTCCCAAACAGTTCGCTCGTAATCAGCTCATTCAGAAACAGTTCGTATGGCGAACTACCGCTTTTTTAAGAACGACCGTTCGATCAATCTTTTTTTGCAAACTAGTTCTTTCGTATTGTTCGTGAACGGTTTTCCTTTCTCTACCATTATAGGCTAACGCCCGAATTATGTGCAAACATGTTGTTTGTTACCCCGCAAGCAGCGAGTAAAGTCTAAAAAACATCCTCACTTATTCACTAAGTTTTTTATTTGTTATACTATCTTAAAAGTTTGTATATATATAATCGCAAAAAATGCTGAATGATTTTTTATCTAATGGTATATAGTAGAGATGTGCCATCCGCTCATGAGCTGTTCCGAAGAATCGACTCTTTGAAGTGAGTTGACGCGGAACAGCTCGCAAAAAAAATCAAACAGCTCTTCAGCTCACTTTGATGATGATGAAGGAGAGAAAAGAGCTGTAGAATTGAAGAGAGTGTGTGAGCTGTAAGATTCAAATGAACTGACCGTCTCTCGCTCTTCGTGTTAAGACATCAGTTTAGTTTCATTTGTCCCTCGTCTTTTCAACTGTTATATTCGCGTTGACGGCATTGAGCTTTGTTTACCAGTTTAGGGGGCGCCAAAAATAATAATTGGCTCTCAGGCAGAATGAACACGTTTTTAAAATTCAAATTATTAATGAAAATTAACTTCTGTGTATCAAATGAGTATTCTATTTCAATGAAAAACACTTTGTTTGCAGGCGGTGCAAAAATCTCATAAGATTTTTTTTTTTTTGAAGAAAACTTTCTATTGTAATGTAAAGCCTCAGTAAAAATGTCGGAAATGTTGTACTCGCCGAGTCTGTTGTAAATAATAGTCTTGAATACGTGTTTCAAGTAATTAATAATATGGTGTGAAAAATTTCATTTGAATTTTAACATTTTCAAACTGGCTTCGTGGCTATCAAGTTTGGGACCCAAATTGAAAGTCGGCACTGACAACTGAGCTGAAGAGCTGTTCATAAAGAACAGCTCATTTAGATGAGCTGATATGATCAGAGCTGTTCATCATGATGAGCTGATTTGCACACCTCTAGTATATAGTCCCCTTTATTCCGCGCGGCGAGTGACGTGAGACTGCAAAGTTTACTAATTTATACTGGAAGCCACATTACTTTTTAGCTCCTATTTGACCCTCGAGTCGATAACAAATGAGGACACGACTTCAAATCTCACCTACTAACGAACTATAATCACGCCATTCGCTTACGGGAATACAGTCACTTGAGCCATATCACGTCATTCACCGCGTGGAATAAGGGGGAGTAGAACATATATCGCAATAACGATTTTGCGTAATATGCATTTGAAAACCTTTAATTTTTTGTAGTGACCTACCCCCTTTATAGAGATCAAAGACGTAGTTCTACGTCAAAAAAAAACAATAAACGTCAGAAGTTTACAGTTTTAGGAAAACAATATTTAAAAACACAACGCACGGATCATGAATATATATTCATTTATTTATTTATTTATAACTAATGTCAACAGGTTATATTATAACCCTAATGACTAAAATACACTAATACACTTAAAAACTAACACTAATCTAGCGCAATGAAAACGTTATTAGACTATAAACAGTTTCTGATAATCAGGTCCTCTATCGACGACCTCTATCTTGTGGAAAGCCAACAAGCGACTCCAACCGCAACCAATTCACCACGGTATCCTCGATAGGAATTTGGGCAATGAATGTATATGTGTATGTGTGCGTGTGTGTGGGGTTCGAACTAGCTGATCTAAGTTTAAAAATTTATGTACACATTTCGAAACGAAATTAATGTGTTTCCATCACCACTAAACGGCTTTTTTCTTCTTTCTCTCTTCCCATTTCCGGCTTTTGCAGACAGTATATCAATGGTTAAACAGAGGAACATCTATATTTTACTGCAGCATAGGTCATTCGTTGTGCTACTCGTTTTAGTTATCTACGCCCAGCTTAGCTGTCGCATGTTCTAGTTGAGAGAATTTATCTAAGTTAATAAATTTGCGAATCATACACAAACATACCGGAGAGAACACTGGAAAAACGAGGAATGCATACAGCCACAATGTGTATAGAGAGGTGAGTTTGATACGATCCTGGACATTTGCTCACAACATACATCGACTGAATATTTCGAACTACCGTATGAGAGAAACGTTCGTTCCCCTCAACGTTATCATCTATCGCCCATCGCCGTTTTTGGCAGTAAAAAGTCACAATTGAGTAAACAACAAAACCAAATAATAAAAAATGGAGCTTTACGCTACAGAGAAAAAAAAATATACTGAAACATGAACTCGATCGAAATAATCCAACTGCCGTTCTGTTGTAATCACATAACCGAAATCAAAGCAGGCTGTGAATGTGCAATGTGGGTGTGTGGGTGAATCTAGCACCACCCCTCTCATGCAAGCAATCGGCACGAGAGAAGCCTTCTTTGATTCTAGTCCGGTGATTATTGCGTGCCGCAGTCCAATGCAAAAAAGTGTGTATACTGGAATATTTATCGATTATTACCGACACTGAATTTCACGGCGTGGACAATAAATTGTAAGTCTTGCTTTTATGGTTCTGTGCTGATTTCTGTTATACCGGCGGCCTATACGATGATGTTTCTCATTCCCCTCACCCCCGCCATTGCCAGCCACAACGTTTTGTATGACATAACTGCGGAGGCATTGAAGAGGAAAGAATCGAACGCATGGGTAGGCTCACGATCTATGAACTATGAACTCTCCTGGCCAGTGTATAAAAAAATTATGGGTGTGTGGATGTTTAGTTTGAACAAGCAATTCTGTGGGATATCAGTCACCGGGGGGAGTTGGAGGTTACCAGGGGAAGTAGAATCGGGGGTTTGAGTTATGGGTGTATCGATGGGTACAAATAGAGCTCTCTCTGTTGCCTAATGGTGCTTATCGTGAGAAAAATGGTTTGATTTCGCATCTTGCAGTGTTGTAATGCTTGGTTAGATTCAGTAGCGTGAGTAAGACTGCGTTATCAAACGTCTGACTACAGAATTGTTAAAAAAAAAGCAGTCGGGAGGGAATGAACTGTTCAATGATATGAGTAATATACATCTTCAAATTGTTTGTTTTTGCATATGTATCCGTTATCAACTCTCATCTACATGTCGCTTGATTACATACACTCTGTCCAACTTCTATAAGACCAGGTGATGATCTTGCTGCTTTGTGTCATTGTAAACGAGCAAAGTTCAATTTATTTTTTAGTGTAATTGTACTGGTAACTATCATACACTGCATGATTTACATATGTGCGTATGCAAGCGTTGAGTGTAAACAAACGTTTTTGTACTTTTCAAGTGTCAAGTTTCTATAAGACCAGTTACGTTTTCCGTTTTTTTTTATATCTGTATTATAGTGATTTTCAACTCATTTGGATGGTTCGTAACTTTTACTTCCATTTTTGGAAGAATGTCGGGAAGTGAGAATTGAACTCGTGACCTTTAGCGTGAGAGGCATGGATGTTACCACTACGCCAGATCGCCTCCACACGTTTTCCGTTGTTTTTAGTTAGTTTGATTAATAAATCTGGAAAACACCGAAATAAAAGTGTTCACGGATAGAGAAAAAGGACAAATCGATGCCATTTCACCAAGAAAATGTTGGAATTAGAGAAAATGCTCGTCGGATTGGACGATCCAATCCTCAAGGATACGGTAAAAAGAAGAGAGCTCCACGTAAATCAAAGCTCTTAGACCGGGATAAACGGAAAATAATTATAACAGCTTCGAATACTTCAAAATCGCTTATGCAAATAAAGCAATCTTTAAATTTAAATGTTTCACGGGAGACAATTCGTCAATTTTTGATAAAAAGTCCCTACATGAAGAGGGCTAAAAAGGTTGAAACTTTTAATCTTACATCATCTCACATCGAAAGACGTCTGAGTTTTGCCAAAGCTCACATGAATCAACAGTGTAACATGGCATATCATGACAAAGTACGTTTTCAAAAGAATACATTTGTCTATATACCATAACAAAAAGTTCTTCAATTATTATTTTTTTACTTTTAACTTTGCTAGATTATCTTCAGTGGCGAAAAAAGGTCCATTTTGGATGGTCCTTATGGTTTCAACGGGTACTGGTGTGATTTACGGAAAAAGGAACAGTATTTTTCAACCAGGAATTTTGGTGGAGGCTCGTGCATGGTTTGGGTGGGATTCTGTACAACTGGAAAACTCAAGATAGCATTCACATCATTCAAGGATTACATACATGTTCTGAAACCCTCTATACTACCGTTTTTACGTGGATATCGTCACAAAAAATTCACATTCCAGCAAAAAAATGCTACTATTCAAACCAACAAGGAAACTAAGCAGTGGATTAGGGATCAAAAACTCAATTTTTTTGACTGACTGGCTCGGTCTCCAGACTTGAAACCTGTTGAAAATCGTAGAGGGATCCTTGTACGTAAAATCTACAATGAAGGAAAGCGATACATCACGATTGAAGAGCTTAAGGTCGCAATTTCGGAAAAATGCAAAAATATCGAGAAATCCGTTTCACAAAACTTGGTAAATCGTATTCCAACACGAATTTTCAAGGTTATCAGTCGAAATGGCAAGGGTGCCAATTATTGACATGTAAATCAGCTGATCGTTTTGAGTTCTTCATTGATAATACTTATGAATTTTGAAATGGTCTTATACACTCTTAGTATATATGACGATTTTTTTGGTAAATATTACCAATGATTAGTCAGTTCGTACATATTACGCGATAACAATGGTAAACAAATGTCAAATCAGCCAGTATAACCCAGTATAAGATGTCGGTTCAACGTTGGTTCAATATAAGTTACAGTTCAAGGACTTCGGGGTGGCTTTTTAAAACGCTTGTGGTTAGCTTGAATAGCCAAATTACACTTAAATATATTTATTTCTGTTTCAATTACAAAGGCCTCGATACAAAGTTATGTTCCCTAGCTTAGTTAAAAATAAATAACGCCGGTTTCTGATGCTGCATGTTGTCGATTCGCAGGCTTCGCTTCGCTGTTCGCTCATTCCGCTATGGTTGGCTATGGATGGCATAAACATGCAGTTCCGTTGATTCTCCTGTGAAAAAAAAATCGATATTATCATCTGAATCATACTAGTAGTCGGACTCACTGGTTTAATTTGTTGGCAAATAAACATTAATTTTGGGACCGCAGGAACGTTGAAACGCAGCTATTTGATACCATCGGTAGAAAAGTTCAGAGTCAGGATTTCCGAAGAATCCTCCAACATCAACACCACAAAAGTTAATTCCAGCTACCGACAGCGACATTTTGATCGATGCTTGCATATGATCTCCATCAGCCGTCCAAACGTCGAATATGTACGTAGGTTTCCTGTAATAAATCTTCCTTTAATACATGATTGAAAATAATTCAAAATCATTTACCTTCATGTTGTTGCTATCCGCACGGTGAAATTAGAAATGATGTCACTTCATTCTTTTCGCGGTTGCCAGAATGACAATCGTCAAATTTACGAGCACCGTGTAGTAAAATGTACCAATCGTTGGTAGTGATGTGTATTGCATCTGACATATATTTTACACATGGTTAGTAATATGTACAAAAAATATGTACATTCTACCAATGTTTGCATTACTAAAGATTTGGTAGCTTATTTTCGTAATGGATTTTCTGGGTGTAGAAACTGGACAGCTGGAATTATCATATTTAAGCACAATAAATAAACAAACAACTCTTTTGAACGAATTTGACTTAAAATATACTTTATCCTAAGCATTCTACAATGTATAAATGTATCTTGTTGAAATTCTAACTGTTTGTGTTGCAACGAAACATAATCAGGGTGGTCTTATAGAAGTTGGACAGAGTGTACTTCATAGACGGTCGTAGAGTATAATTAAGATCTCTTGGAGAGATTTTAAGTTTTCGTTATAAATATTTTTTATTGTAACTACTAGTAGAATCACAACATGATTGATTGACGGCAACTAACGGAATAAAAATGTATTTGTCTAACATGAGTCATGGCTTACTACACTACAATACTCTTCCTTAAGCAATTAATTTTATGGCTCCACGACTTCGGTTCAATTTAACGAGGGTTAACGGTTTCGTGAGCTCATCAGCGAGTTGATCTTCACTACTAACGTAAACGATGTTGACCATTTCTCTCTCCAGCGCATCTCGAATAAAATGATGCCATATATTGATATACTTCGTTCTAGGATTATATCCGCCAGCTTCAGCGACACAGATGGTACTTTGATTGTCACAGAGAAGCTTGATAGGGCCAATTTTTTGAAACTTCGACATCAATCCACTTCACCACGATGCTTCCTGAACTGCTACTGATAGGGCCATGTATTTAGCTTCACATGTTGAAAACGCAATTGTAGGCTGCCAGTTATAGCACCAGGAATCACTGCACCCTGTAGCTTCAAGATGTAACCGCTCGTCGGTTTTCTGTCGTCCAAAGCTGCTGCCCAGTCCGCATCGCTGTATCCAACTTCTTCATTAACATCCTTCCTGTACGTCAGCTTCACTTCGCGGTTCTGCGGAGGTAACGGACTCCAGTGTTGCATTCCAGGATTGGAATTATATCGGCTCAGCTGATTCACGGCAAATAATCAGCTACATTGGGTACACTGAGCCAAATATATCAGACTACCGACTGCTTCCTGATACGGGGTGTTGGCTATCTGATTCGTCTCGTCAGGGGTTTTTGTTGACATTTCCTTGTTCAGCTTGTCAGTCATCGGTGTCTTGGCTGGTTTACAGCTTTCCAAGTTGAATTTGGCCAAAATTTTATTAAAACACGTCATCGACGTATACTGCCACGTATATCATCCGCCGTCCATCGATGTGATAATAAACGCAGGGGTCGTAGTTCGCTTGTGTAAGGTCAAATTTCTTCAGCATCGAGTCCAGCTTGTTGTTCCAGACTCGACTTGACTGCTTGAGTCCGTACAACGCCTTGTTCAAGCAGCACAAGCAGCACAAGTAGCAAATATTTTTAGGATCCTCAAAGATTGGGGACTGCTCTATATATATATATATATATATATATATATATATATATATATATATATATATATATATATATATATATATCTCTTCCTCCAGGTCTCCAGCGAACTGTAGTGGACGATGGGGGAGTTCGTTTCGTCATAATCTACCCTTTTTCGCTGCGAAATACCTTTAATCACCAACCTCGTTTTGTATCAGTCTACATTTCCGCTCGCATCATACTTAGTCTTGAACCCCCATTTTATCGCCTTCCAGGAGTTCCAGGAGTTCTACCAGGTTCCAGATACCATTGCTGATCAACGCATCGTACTCCTCCTGCATGGCTACGTTCCATTTCTCGGCATCAGAACGCGACATCGCTTCTTGTGGTATAACAGGATCACTTAACATATTAAGGACCGCAAAGAAATATGCAGAACATACGCCTGAGACCGAACGTTTTGGGGCAAACTTGTACGCTTCATTTGTTCGGATTCCATGAATGAGATCGTTTCCTTCGGTGTGGATGAGACGAAGGCGAGCTATCGGTAGGCCTTGTTAGATTCTTGGCAGACCAAGGATTTAACCATCAAGTGTAGAAAACACGGGTTATTTCGGGATACATCCGTAACAGTCGAAACGCGAAACACGAGAAAACTCGTGAGCTGTCCTTAATTTGTTGAGATGCCGTCCGCATCGTCGATCTGTTGAATCGCCATTCCACTGAACTGGCTCCGCAACTTGCTCATAATCGTGTTGCGCGTCTACTCGCTGGGGGCCAGATTTGGAGAATACAGTGGATGCGGAAGCAATTCGAAGCTCAATTCATGCCATTTTGCTATCGTTTTCATTGATTTGTGATTATTCCATTTTTTTCACAATAACAAAAGTTGCTTCACTCTCAATGCTGTAACTCACGAACCAATAGACCGATTGCTGTAAAATTTTGACACGTATCCATTGAAAGATGGTGCTTTGTGATAGTCAAGTAGATTTTTTGCAAGAGGCGCCATCTAGACGTCAATCTTATGAACTTTTCAGCAGAACTGTTATAAGGAGTTTTCGTCCCTTTCTCTCCCATTGCATTGGCTGGTGGTGATGTCGAGCGGGCGGGGCATGAGTTTCTGTTTTGTTCGCGTCACAAATTCGAAACTTTCCGCTTAGCTCGGAAAGCAGACATGTCAGGACATGTTGGGGCGCGAACTACAGTCTTTGATGTAACCACGGATCGTTTTGGCAAAATCTAATGAGTAGTGTTTATTAGTAACACTTCAACGAATATACTTTTTGTCTTGAATAATCTCTAAGCCAACTCGATAATGATATCAAATGTAAATTTTATTTCGAAATTTTACAAAAAAAAAACTGAGATCTGCAGCTGTTTCAAGCTGCTGAATATACGTTCATAGACCGTAAACTATAATGCATACAAACCATGCGTTCGTATCTTTCCACATCTCAAGTCAGCATTTGTCTGTCAGTAACTAACTGAAGCTAAAGTAATCTTGATCAGTATTATAGTTTTCTTGAATGATGACAATTGTAATTATCAATTATGAGATTATCAAACAAAAGGGGGTGGCCATACAACAAAGGCAACAAACGACAAAAAAGCATCACGAATGAGAGTAGTCGAAATAAGTAAACCAACCAAGCAATGATGTACGTCCACTTCTGTTGAACACATAACTAGTAAAACTCGATTGCAGTTTGATGTGCTGATGTGCAGCAGGCAAACACGAATTATACAATGAAATCCATTCCATATAAACTATACACACACAAGTTGGAGCAAAAAAGAGCATGTAAGGTAGGAATAAATGTAGAACTGAGGAAACTGGTGAAATAAAAACGATGAAACGAAGGCGAAGAATTAAGAAAGCACACAAACTAAAGAAAAAATGTGTGAAAAAATAAAGACAATTAGTACACCGTCAGATGAGTGAATGAGGTTATCGATGCATAATGTTATACAATTCAAATACTTCATAAAAGCATGACAGAAAAAAAAGCAAATTCAATTTTAATGAAACATAAAAGAGTTATAAAACTGGTCGTGAATCAAAACCGTACACAGAGAAAACAGAATAAGTATAAATTGGTATCGAATAAGATAAATAATTGACTAGTGTAGTTATATATTAGTTAGGTAATTCATGCAAATTATATTGTACATATTTTTATATTTTGAATTTCAGTTGAATAAAATAAAAAATATTTTTTTTAATAAAAAAAATAGTTTGTGTTTTGCCCGAAAGAAATTTCTTCAAAGTTGCAAAGGATCGTCTAAAGAGGTTTCTACCTTCGCATTGACATTGACAATCAAAAAACAATACATTCTGTCAAATATATACCGGGAATTTGTGTTTTCAAGAAAATGCTCCATTTATCATCTAAACTTATTTTGTCGCCTTCAAACTAGGCCCCGTTTGGCAAATCGACCATTTCTTCTCAGCCGTATTTGAATGCTTCCCTGCCCTATTATAGTCATGATGAAGCGAGATCAGAAAATCCGGAAGTATATAATTATGGCCCGTCATATCAATTTTGTCAACCATACACGATCATTGCTATCGTCATTCTGATGAAGTAATGTCATTATTGTTTATCGTGTAAGGGACCATTTAAAGAAAAGATATACCATATCCCTGCAATCTGCAACAGAATAGTGGTAAATATCAATAAAATTGCGAACAATTCTGCAAATTTGGCATCCTTACAATGATGAAAACCAATTTCGAAATAATTCGAAGTCGAACGAATTACAAAATGCATCATTTTACTAATTTCAAACCCGATCGGGAACCGGAATAGAGGTGAGTGACTCGGTATCTGATCAGGTACGACTTTGATGCTTGACTGGTTCGAGGTTCATATCATAGCAGTATCTTTTGTAATATAGATGTTGCGTACAACGCAATTCATAAAGAATCAACAGCTAGCCGTTCCATCTCCCCAACACTGACATCACATTCGATACTCTACGAGATAAATCTCTCCCCAAATTTGACATAAATAGAGGAACGCTATGGATAAGAACTCATTCCACATTCAAACTCTGTACTAAATTTGAAATATTTCGATAAATAAACAGTGTCAAATATGCATTGCTGAAAAGGACTTAAAAATTTCCGTGACTAATGGCTGGCTCCGGCGTCAGGCAGATGACATAAATCAAACGATATATCTCTCGCCACAGAAACTTCCAACTTTGAAAATAATGCTTCCAATGGCGGTTGTGGTTTCTCTAATATTTATTAAAAATTGTATTAATTATAGAAAAATTTAATTTAAAGTTTAAACGTAAAACATTTAAACGTTAGTCTCTGACTAAACATAGTACTGTAGAACGCGAAGTTAAAATTGCCGGTGAAATAGTCTAGCAAAGCCATTGTGAATAACGAAAATCGTGGATAGCGCAAAAAGACTGAAAATAAGGTGTTAGCACGAAATGAAGGTATTTCTTTTATTAAAGGCCACATCACTAAATTGGGGATTAGTTACTATTAGAGGGAATGTGAAAGCTATAAACAAAACGAAAGACCTGCCTGCCAAGTAACTAACGAATTCCGGTTCGAATCATAAGACGTATTGCATTTTCTTTGTTGTTATCGCTTGCAATTGGTTTCTTTGTGGGTTGTGATTTTACTTTTTTATCGCGGAATTTGCGTCCGCGGTTAAACTGCACGGCGGAACATCCGCACGCGAATAATCGGGGTTCTACAGTATTTCTCAACAATTCGTAATGTATTTTGATGGAAATATTCTATACGTTATACGAATGTCGCGAATGTGGAATATTGAAGAGCTAATCATGTTTCAAACCGTGACCGGAAAACAACTGCAACAACCGTTCTGAAAAAGTGTAATGTCACATGAAGGCTAGAAATATTGTAACACGGGAAAACATAATCGGTATAAATGACTCGGTTCCTAGAATAGATCGCAACGTAAATCGTATACGAGTCATGATTATGCGCCAGGCAAACGTATGACGTCCGACGCTAAAGTTCTGCCGGCCCTTGCTCAAGGATCGTATCCTATGTTTCAGACTAACCAGGCAATCAGTGGAATACAGGTTTGCACGCAAAATTGCCTTCCGACGCTATTCCTTATCCTCGTTAAATGGGGACTGTGCCCCGATTACATTGACCTCAGAATAAAATTCGAAAAACGAAAACGAAATATTAATTTATAATAGAAATTACGCTTTTGACGTAGGACTACGTCTAACCCTTCAATATAGGGGCCCATTTCAATATTTCGATGTGAAAAAGTGTTCAGTTTTTGAACATTAATACCTCTACAATTAATTGATGGATTTTGATTCCTAATACTCGAATTAACACGAACGGAACATGCTAAGTATTTAATTTTTCTTACCTTCTAAGCTCTGTATCGTTTGTGTGTTCAGACAGACGCGAGAGGCTGAGTCCTCTCTTCCATTCGTAGATTCGCATAGGGTAGCGTGGTCTTGAACCGGCCTCTCAATAATAAAGGCCATACAATAACGGCTTTGATATTCGCAATGCACATGCGAGTTTAACTCTTGGTTCCCAACTTGCAGCTTCATGGTTTGTGTAGATTTCAGGTTTTTGGTTCTACACATTAAAGTCGGAATGACTTACCTTTGAACAAGGTTTGATAGAATGTTCAATGTTTGTTCTAATTAGTATTGTTGTATGGCACATTTCATTGAACTAGCCTTGAGCTTTCGAGATTTATTTCAAGGAAAGTGAACAAAGAAAATATTGCGCAACGGTGAACTATATTTTGTATGTTTGGAAATAATAATTGGCTTGATGGGACGTTGATTGAGTGAATATAGCGCCAGTTATTCCACAAAAGCGGAACTGTGATAACTCAATTTGTTCATTTCAGCTTTGTAGTTTTGGTTGTAACTCTAACCATATCCATAAAACTAATTATTGAAACGGTATGTAAACGAAAAATCTTCGATTTGTGAAGTGGTCGTTTGAAAAATATAGCTTCATCTATTGTATAGTATAGGCCCAATAATAAAAATATAAAGTCACAATCATTCGAACTCTCGAGTACAAATGAACTAATGTCTTTTAGAGATATTATGTATTGAAACCGCTGTAAGTTCTCCAGAGTTTGAAGTAAAAGTCGCTTGGTTGTTGAATTCATTCTGTGTGCTTGTGAATTTTTCCGCTTGGAAAGGATTGGAAAAAATGATGATAAGAGTACGGATCGGGACGACCGTAATGTATAAAAATGTAAATGAAAATATTTGCGGATCGGGACGATCGTATGAAAAAAAATTATAGGAGGTTGTGTTCAAGACACGACCGCAGTGTTGACGTAGAACTACGCTGTGGTTTAATTCAAGTCGCTTGTTTATAACTGCGATTTTATTTTATAATGCAACGAATATTTTGAAATAACTTTTCTATCACTTTGGTCGCTCTGAAATGTTTCTTTTTGACGTAGGACTACGTCTTTCATTTCTATACCGGGGTGTAAAATCAATGTTTCGAGAACGAAAGCGTTACGCTGGAGACCGAGATTTTGAGCGTTAATAGCTCTTAAACAACTGAACGAAATGGTATGATAAACACTTCATTTGAAAGATAAAATGTCTACGCGTCATATACTTGTTACTTTTTGATCCAAAAACTTGTTTCAATAGTCTTAAAATTGCTTTCAAAACAGGCTATTGAAATCACCAATCGGTATATAAGCGAGCGCCGCTCCTAAACCCACTCAGTTATGATTGAACAGCGATTGGAGCATGTTGTCGCTGTTGTTGTGAAGCTAATTTCGTTTATCATGAAAACGCTGATGAACGGTGTCACCAAGAGCCTGTTTGTGCACCTAAGGCCAAAAGGGAATCCATCAGGAGGAGAGTGATGCCACGGTTCCGCTTGAAACATCGGAGCAGCCGCCACACACACACACACATACACACATACACGCGCAGAATTCTCGTTGCTATCATCGTTGCTGAAAAATAATCTGCCAGTTCCCCTGGGAATTGAAAAATACATTCATGCGAAAGAGTTTATTTTAATGTTTTCTATCCATATAACACTGCAACCAAATACATTTGGTTTTGTTATTTTTCAATCAATCGCAATTAACAGGAAAGCTTCTGAATATTTTTTTAGCCCATCAGTGGAAATTTTCGTATCCAATATTGGATGCATAACATGCAAAACGGAAAATGTTTCACATCGCGAAAATCAAGTCATTTTCAAGCGATTATTTGCTTTCTACTCATATAATGCTGCGACCAAATACATTTCGTTTTGGATTTTTTCAATCAAGTGCGATCAACGTAAGAATGTAAGAATGTAATGAACGTAAGAATGCGAATGTCTTTCGGCAATTTATTAGAGGTGCAATGAATCTTTAGGAATTCCCGCTCTACGCGCACTGGCAAACAATGTTTACTCAACAATTTCTCAAACGAGAAATGGGTGTTGTGAGAAAGGATTAGCGAACGCGAAAACGACAAACGGGAGAAAGATACGTTCGGAGGTTGAAGGAAATTGGCAGAAAACTTCTTCATTCTATCATTCAAATAATGTGATTCATACCACATCGTTTTGCCAGAAAGAGATTATTAATGTTCAAAGGAGGAATCGAGTCCTCCGAGGAAATTACCCAGCGCAAATTAGAGTCGACTATCGATTGCGGCATTCGTACACAAATAATTTTATAATGCAGTTTCACCAAAATGATTTCTTCGGATATATTCACTACATCATGTCATGTATTTCATATTCTTCATTATGAAATCCATATCCATGGCACCTATCGGTATCGAATTATAATCGACACCGCGATTTTCGCTAAATGCTCCTTTCAGTTCGGCCTGTAAAAAACTTTTCTGAACTCTAATCCATCAAATTTGGAGCCCTGAAAAGGGCTGTTGATTATATGCTAAGCTAATATAGCACGCTCTCCTCGGATACGATGGGCCAGCTGGATGTCCTTGGGCATGATGTGACGCGTTTTGCATGGATAGCACACAAATTGGTATCTTCGAATAAGCCTCCTGCAGCGTCATAGCCGCGGAACTTTGGAAGCGCAAGTCGGTTTTGAAGTCCTGAGCAATTCCACGATCCAAATGCTGCAAAGGTAGCTGCGGTTCAGCAATTCGGTCGACTTCTGATAGCGATGAATTTCACGCAAAGTTCCCGGTCGATAGCGATGTGGCTTCTCCACCTATCCTGCTACTGGTGCGCTTATTCGAGCTGACTTCGTGTGCCTTACCACCGAATGACTAACGAGCTGTCTGCGAAAGACTAACGAGCTCGAGTCCTCACGGTGCGAGAGTAGAGTAAGAAATGAACGAAAGCAAAGGAAGCGTCATTTTATAAACCATAAAAGTATAGAATCTAAATCCCACCCTTATTATATTCGTGAGTATACAGTAAGCTTATACAATAAAGAGGGTGGGGTTTACATTCGATTCTTTTATGTTTTATAAAATGACACTTCCCTTGCTTTCGTTCATTTCTTACTCTACTCTCGCACCGTGAGGACTCGTTTCATCGGGACTAAGCAGACAGCTCGTTAGTCTTTCGGTGGTAAGGCACCACGAAAGCAGCTCGGATAAGCGCACCAGTAGCAGGATAGGTGGAGAAGCCACATCGCTATCGACCGGGAACTTCGCATGAAATTCGTCGCTATCAGAAGTCGACCGAATTGCTGATCCGCAAGCTACCTTTGCAGCATTTGGTTCGTGGAATTGCTCAGGACTTCAAAACCGACTTGCGCTTCCAAAGTTCCGCGGTTATGACGCTGCAGGAGGCTTATTCGAAGATACCAATTTGTGTGCTATCCATGCAAAACGCGTCACATCATGCCCAAGGACATCCAGCTGGCCCATCGTATCCGAGGAGAGCGTGCTATAATAGCTTAGCATATAATCAACAGCCCTTTTCAGGGCTCCAAATTTGATGGATTAGAGTTCAGAAAAGTTTTTTACAGGCCGAACTGAAAGGAGCATTTAGCGAAAATCGCGGTGTCGATGATAATTCGATACCGATAGGTGCCATGGATATGGATTTCATAATGAAGAATATGAAATACATGACATGATGTAGTGAATATATCCCCATATCGAAGAAATCACTTTGATAAAACTGTTTACCGTTTGTCGTTTTTAAGTGTTGGGAAAGGGCATTATTTTTGCTGAGTAAATTCCAAGAAAAAATCCATTCCTTCTTTAAGCGTGATTCATTCTGCTTCGGATCAACGGAACAGTGATAATCATTTCATACAAAAGATAAAATGTCCAAGAGTTATATGATTGCTATTTATTGAGTCGGAAAATTGTTTCAATAGCTTAATGATAGCTTCGAAAACAGGTTATAAAATGACGCTTCCTTTGCTTTCGTTCATTTCTTACTCTACTCTCGCACCGTGACGACTCGTTTGTTTGGGACCAAGCAGATAGCAGGTTAGTCTTTCAGTGGTAAGGCACACGAAGCGCACCAGCCGCAGGATAGGTGAAGAAGCCACATCGCTATCGACCGGGAACTTTGCGTGAAATTCATCGCTATCGGAAGTCGGCCGAATTGCTGATCCGCAAGCTACCTTTGCAGCTTTTGGTTCGTGGAATTGCTCAGGACTTCAAAACCGACTTGCGCTTCCAAAGTTCCGCGGTTATGACGCTGCAGGAGGCTTATTCGAAGATACAAATTTGTGTGCTATCCACGTAAAACGCGTCACATCATGCCCAAGGACATTCAGCTGGCCCGTCGAATCCAAGGAGAGGGTGCTATATTAGCTTAGCATATAATCAACGGCCCTTTTCAGGGCTCCAAATTTGATGGATTAGAGTTCAGAAAAGTTTTTTGCAGGCCAAACTGAAATGAGAATTTTCGTTTGGATGCCATACAGCATCAAGAAAATTCCGGAAAGATCTAATCGTTGCTGAAAAATAATCTGCCAGTTCTCTGGGAATTGAAGAATACATCCATGCGAAAGAGTTTATTTTAATGTTTTCTAATTATATGGCGAACACAGCGACCAAATACATTTGATTTCGTAATTTTTCAATCAAGTGTAATTAGCTGGAAAGCTTCTGAAGATTATTCTTTCCCATCAGTAGGATATTTTCGAATCCAATAATGGATGCATAACATGAAAAACGGAAAATGTTTCGTATCGCCAAAATTATATAATTTTCAATCGATTATTGCTCAGTCGCCGAAATTTTCATACTCAGAGAGTTCATTCTCCTCTAGTTTGCCTTCCAAATTGCCATCGTAAACCACACCTTCTCTCGATTCAATCACGCACGAAAAGCATACTGAAATGATATTCTGGTGGTGAAACCCATTCATTTTTCGTGAGGCGTCGTGCACAAATTACGTAACGCGATAAGGGGAGAGGGGTTAGATGTTGCGTTACTTTCTGTTTATTAGAGATAGGAAATTGCGTTACGAAAGGGGGGGGAGGTTCAAAATCCGGATTTTTGCGTTACGTAATTTGTGCACGACGCCTGAGGACATCGACAAGACAACATCGTTACTGAACGAGCTGAACGGCGAGGGATCGAGGTATTCATTACCTGGCTTGACCTGACCTGAAATGCAATCAGTTTGTTTTAACTGTGAGGGAGCGCAGAAAAGTCGATCGATCAGAAGGAGAAGAGAAGGTGACCAAGAGAGTATCAGCATCGAAATACGGTTCCTCGGGAAGACATAGAAGCAGCCGCCACAGACACACACACACATACACGCGCGCAACTCTTTTCGTTTGCTGGTTATCGAGAGGAAACCTGGAAAGAAATGATCGTTGCTGAAAAATAATCTGCCAGTTCCCCTTGGAATTGAAAATTACATTCAAGCGAGTTTATTTTAATGTTTTCTATCCATATAATACTGCGACCACATACATTTGGTTTTGTGATTTGTCAATCAAGTGCAGTTAACAGGAAAGCTTCTGAAGATTATTCTTCAGAACAAGGTTTTTTGTATCCAATATTGGATGCATAAAACCTTGAGTCTTCAAAGTAACACTTTCGTTTTTGAAGTCACCCAAATATTTATTTATTCATTCATTCAGGATGGATTTAGATTCAACTTCAAACAAATGATCTCTAAATCAACGATAGTCCTACGTCACCCTTGCGGTTATACCATAGATATAACCCACTTCCTGTTTTATTGTAGAATCATTTGATGATAATTGTTTGAAAATTCATTCTTGTGCTCGCAGAACAATACTTTTCTCGAGATAAGCGCAGCTGTCATCCTTAGTGGAGAAAGTTTTGCTACTGGCAAGCAAAACCACATCACATACAAAATTCCAGAACGACATTTACTTGTTTGGTGACTAATAGCGAATTCTTTTTTGTTCAGTTTCAACCCCAGTGCTGCACTAACTGCTGTCAAAACGTTTTTTTATTCACTCAGTTTCAACCTAGTGTCGCACTAGGTTCGCCCCGAAAGCTGTTAGATTCGCACTGAGATGTTTCGCGGGTTGGCACTCGGGTTCACCAATACAACTATACTGAACTGTCAAGTTCCGAGTATTGTTTTGGAAAATCTAAAAATAAAGAACATGAAAATGGAAAACCTGCTGCTTTTGCTTTTGTATTATTGGAATCGTAATCCAGTTGGGATTCTGATTTTAAAGAGTATATTCGCGTAGACGGCATTCAGCTACGTGTGCTTAGATTGGGACGCGAAATAATGATGGATATTCAGGTGGAATAAACATGCTTTCAAAATCAAAATTATGAATGAAAATTTACTTTACCGTATGGAGTATTTATTTTATGTGATGAAATAAGAGGTTTTTTTCCGATATCGCAGGAACATATTGAACGAAAACTGTATCCAATGATGATTTTATATTATAGTATAAATTATTTGTGGAACAGCAAATGCATCGACAAATGGTTAAGTGAGTGTCAGAACTATATGTGTTAGGTAATCAAACAATATGAAGTAAAAATTTTCATTCATACTTTTATATTTTTACACTGCACTTGGCCCTTCTGATCTGATAGAGAATAATTTACCTCCCAAGCACTAATATCGCCACCAGACGTCGACACTGTACATTTGTCGCCGCAAATATAAACAAATCAGACTATCTAACGCACACCAACAAACCACCGCATTCGTGAAACTGAAGACGTTTTTTTTTTATTACAGAGTCAGTTTGGCACTGACTCAGTTTTAAAAACGAATTCGCTATAAATAAACGAAATAAACTCTATCTGTTAATCTCAACAACCTTGAAAAGAGCAGCACTGCTCATTATAATCAAGATTAGCGCAAATGCAATCCCAGTTGAAAGCAGTTTTGCGACTGGCACGCGAGTCAGAGCCCCACACAATTGTGTAGCTTAGAACCTTAATGCATTGGCGTCAGTTTGATGCAATGATTGCAATGCTAGAGACATCAGCGAGTGAGTAATTTGGTCGCGTCCACAGCTCAATCCGAAACGTAGACATGTGATGGCGCAAAACAAGAAAGAACAAGCGATTGTCATTTCTTTGAATACAGAACGATACTCAAAGTGTGCCTTCCTTTCTTGCTTGAGACTAAACTTCTTCAGTTCATTCGTCTCTGGTTACCTCTGGTCACTCTGGTCACTGGTTACCGTTGCAGTAGTTCTACTGCTCCACCCGACGAAAATCCCACCGTACCATCGCGTGCGAGGAGCCGCGGTCGGAAAACACCCGTTCCGTAGTGAACACAAGATTTTATAGTTTTTTTTTGTTTCTAAGAACCAGTAGGGCCAAAATAGTGTTACTATCTCGTAACTTTTGAAATTTAGATTTTTTTTCGTTTATTTCGTTTATTTTTGTATTCCTAAAACAGTAAATAACAACAAAAAAATCGATACTAAAAATACTATTTGATTTTGATGTAGGACTACGTCTAACAGGAAGATATGGGTAAAATAAAAATCTCAACACAAAACATGAAATACGAAATTTTGGATGTTTATAACTCTAGCATTTTTTCATAATAATTAAATAATAATCGCAAAAATGTTTGCATCAATTGATTGGATATATTTCTACACATTTATGATAATAAATAAAATTATAAGTTTTTTGGGATCAACAATTCAATAATAGTAAAATTTCAAGCATTATCTAAACGCGCTGAATCTCTCGGTTTGATTGACCCAATTTGTGCTCCACAAATTGCACCGACCAAAACAGATAACTAGAGTAACAATGGAATAAAATTCTCATGGGCGAACAAAATTTCAAGTTTAAGGACTCTATAAAACAATAAATTAAATGAAATGACAGTTTGAAAACAGTAATGATACTGCGAAAATAAACGTTGGATGGCTACGTTTAAATAGAAAAGAAAAAAGCGGAACATTGCATCGCAGGCCCCACTCTTGGGTGATGCTCCATTCAGTTATCCATCTAACGATCGGACGACAGCGGCGGTTTGAACAGCGCTAGAGTGCAGCGAATTTCAAGGTGAGCAAGGAGAAGATATTTTCCAGCGATGAGAGCTGTGAGCTTTTCGATTGAAAATTGATGGTGAAAATTCGTTCCACAACAATCGATTTCGGATTTTCTGTTGCTGTTCCTCGTAAAGAGCTGTATAACATGATTTGTATATTATTTCTTTGAGAATGATGTTTTCGGGAGCATTGGAGATGTTATCTTGCTAAGAGGTACTGGAAAACTACTTGTGTCACTCTAAACAGCGAGCCATTAACAGTACATGTTAGGGATGAGAGTAAATTTGAAAATTTCATGGCTTTGCTACTTTTAAAATGGTTGACGCAACAAACCTTTCATTTAGTTTACTTACATCACATCTGCACTGTACAGAATATGAATAAGAAGTAACATACACATTTTTCGTCAGATAGTAGATATGTTTCCATCAATCGATTGAATATATTAAAGATGTTTCCGCATCTATTACGATAAAAACAAGTATATAGGCTTTCAAACAAACGAATGAATAATCTTAAAATGAAAACTGATGTTGGATTTCTCATGTGATAAGGTTTGAGCTAATGATCTCGTAAATCATATGCATAATGGTAGCACAATATTTGCATCCGCCAACATTTTTCCTGTCAACTAATTCCAGTTTTATTTTAATTTTTTTCAGTCAACTAATTTATATTTTGGGTTTTTCTTTTGGGAAAGGTTTCGGTAAAGTTGGTAAGTTGGTAAAGTTAAAGTATTATCTTTCTGTGCTGTAGATGCAATGTTTTGCAGCATTGTTAGACAATCGTTTAGCCGCACTTGAAAAAAACTTGAAACACTTACAAAACAACCAGGAATGTTCTTTTCATCGGGATACTTATTTGCTGTAGTGGTAGTATATTTAAGTCAATTTTATAGAAAGGACGTGTGTCACAATCACACACACACAAGGCGGCATCGGTGGATACAAACATTCAAACGTCGTTTTTCCCGAGACATACGTTTAGTCGCATAGTATAAAAATCGAGTTTTCGCATTATCACCAAGCCTTTATATGTGTTTTTTGAAAAAATACTTGGGAATGTTCAATTTACAAGATAAATATTAGATGTGCAATGTAAGAAGTTGGTCAGATTAGTGATTTACGTAGAATTTAAAGGAACGGCGAAAGGTATTCTAATGACGGAAGAGGGACTGAAAATAATAAAGATAAAAAAAAAAAAAGTTTTCTAATCGCTCGATCGTAATAAAAATTGGTCGATCTGAGAAAGTGGTACGGAATTTTTTCAAATAGTGCTAGAAATGTGGGATAAAACGACCAACAAATGGGAACACCAAAGTTACTTTGCGTCTTAAAGGTCGAATAAGACACGAAGCAACCAGGAAACGATGTCCTGCTCATACATTAAGACAGAATCGGTTGTTCCAGTGACGAAGAGGCATATTGCGCGCACCTTGAATGAGTGACCAAACATCATGTGGAAGAAATTTCAAGGGAAGCCGTAACTGACCGCCACCCATAAGCAGAACCATCTCATTTTCGCCCGGCAATACATGGAATGGAAACTAGAATGGAGAAATGTGGTATTTTCCGGCGAAAAAAGTTCAATTTGGATGGTCCGGACTGTTACATTTGCTGTTGGTACAATTTAAGTCAACGGCATGTCGTGAGATCGAAGCAAAACTTTGGGGGCGGAAGTTTGACAGTGTGGGGAGCCGTTTCCTATCACAGCAAGCTTCCCATTTGTTTCATTTTCACCCGAATGAACTCCGAAAAGTATCTTCAGTTACTGGAGGACGTTTTGATTGGCCATATTGAGAAAAACACTACCGAGGATGTCGTTTTTTCAGCAGGATTATGCATAGATCAACGTTTCCAAGCAATCGAAGGCATGGTTTGCCGAGAAGGACATTCCGCTTCTTGAATGACCTGCTTGTAGTCGATTGCAATCCCATAGAGAACCAATGGAGAATCTTGGCCGAGATGGTCTATGCAAACGGATGACAATTTGACAACATTTCCAGTCTCAAGGCAGTAATTCAGGAGGCTATAATCAATATGGCAACACTTTAAAAGCTGTCTGACTCGATGCCAAATCGAGTTTTCAAACTGATCCGAAATGGAGGTGGACATACTAAATATTAGATACCGATTGGACTCGAAATTTGCCGCACAAATTTTCTTTTATTAAAATTTTAGGATGCGGCTAAAAGAATGTCCACCGTGATTCCACATATTTGAATTACATAGAAAACAAAAAGTGAATTAATACTTTTTTTTAGAATGAATTCGATGAAAATAAACAATAATAGTGTTTTATGAACAAAACTGTACAAAGAATTGACTTATTTTTAAAAATATTGTATATATAATATATATAGCTTGTATGAATGAGAGGAGAGCCCACCAGCGAAGAAAAGAAACCGTTTCTCCGGTGAGCGTGTTCTCACAGTATTCGTGCATTTATTCGGCGCTCTTTTTTTCCTACTTTCTCTGAGCACATAATATAGATGACAGATGTGAAGACATGTTTTCGTTTTGAGGACATTTAATTTACTGAGGTCATTTCAAAGTATGTGAAACAATTGTTTGTGTGATTTATCGAACATGATTCAGGAATATCGTGATGGTTTGCTCATTTTAATTCATTATGATTACATTTGAAGACATTTATTCGTGTCATGCAGATATATTTGAAAAAAACATTTGGCATTTTGTCTAGAGAATAAAGATCTTCCATAAAGTTGTATTCTATCTAAGTTACGCTAGGGTCACCATGAAAATAACTGGTTTTTCATTGCATTACATTTCATTACATCAAAATTGTATTGAGACGATTTTTAGAGCTTATAATGACCAACATTTTGCTATGCACAACTAGTCAATATCTTAATACTACTCAAAGTTATTGATTGGTTTTCATCCAACAACTCATGATTTCAATTTTAGTTTACTCAAATAAAAAAAAGATAATTTTGGAAATCCTACATTGTGTAGAGTCAAGTATGATCTTCCAAATGCCGTCAACGAACATTTTTTATGTTTGTCCCAAAAAAATGACAAGCGAATGAAGAGAGAGTATTTTTTGGGAAGAAATACCAATAACTTTGAGTAGAGTTGAGATATTGACAAGTTCTGCATCGTAAATTTTTTGTCTTAGTAAGCTCTAAAAGTCTTCTGAAGACAGTTTGCATGTAAAATTTGCAATACAAAAGTTAGAGCAAAAAACGTTTTTTTTTATAGTGACCCTAACGCAGCTTAGAAAAAAGCGCTATATCGGTTATTCCAAGAGATGGAAAAAGCTTTGATCTAAAAAGTTTTCATAAATAACTGGGGCTATAACATTGTAGAACTATATTTACCTCTATCTATGAATATTAGAAAGTTAGAATTTTTATTTCATCGTAAATGTTGGTCACCCCATTTTTGACACCATCAAAATTAGCGCTCTATCATATGCAACAACTTTGTCGAAGACAGTTTTTGTCTAGAGAATAACTGTCGAGCTCAAGATGCTAACTTCCACTTAAATGCACCTCCTGGACCATTGTGCAATGAAATGAAAAAAACAAGCTTATTGTTGATTTCTAAAAAATGATCGAACCTTAGATTTAACACCACTCATCAAATTCTGCACAGTAGGCTTTGTGCACTTTCTGGATACTGCAGATCAATTCTTTTTGAACTCTGACATATTTTTAAACACTGTACCTTCCTTCTTCAACTTGGCCTTGACAATTGCCCAGTAACGTTCAATTGGCCACAGCTGGGGACAGTTAGGTTAGGTTAGGCTCGAGGTCTTTTTCGATGAACATAATGTTGTTTTCCGAAAGCCGTTGTAGAGTTGACTTGGCCTAATGTTCCGATGCCAAATCTGGCCAGAATAGAGGAGGAACCTCGTGCTTTCTATAAAGTGGAAGCAATGTGTGTTGAAAGTAGAAGCAATCTCTTCTTCAAGCATTCTTCCACATAAATTTGAGCATCTTAAGTCCCTTTTGTGAAAAAAATTGAAGATCGCAGGCCACACGTGCAAACGGCTTCCCGAATGAGCACTTGGTCGATTTTTTCCGGTGTCTGTTCGGCCACTCTTTGCCTTTTATAGGTCTTTAGACCATGTCTCTGTTTAATCCGCTGAATCATCACGAATCACGAATCAATCACGAATAAATGCAGACCTGTTCTTCTGAATATAGTTTACAACTTTTCGGTCCAATTCGGGATTACTTCCACGACAAAAAAAAAGTTCACCCGTTTGTGTGTAATAACGTGTTAAATGTTTACGACTATTTTTCGATACACTCCTAAGTACTATTGAAAAAAATTCTGTAAAAGCTTAGGTGCGCTTATAAGAATTTCTCCAACTCTAGGTTGAAATAGTGTGGAGATAACACAAAAATAAAGAAGAAAAACAATTAGAACATTTCCATTAACATGTTGCACTTTGTTAAATGTGCTCCTCGTTCAAAGAACTATGAATTTTATACATTTTCACTAGTATTAATTTAGATAGCGTTTCAGATTACATGATATAATATTTTCATTGATCACAATACATTACATCTGGGAAGGTTCCACGAAGAATATCATCCAGTACACACACTGTCATCCGTTATTAATTTAACTTTGTTCTGCGCTGGTTTCTGCCTCAAGACAACTTTTAATTTGGCGAAGGCATTAAAAATAAATCCAAAGTATCATCCCGGTCGCGCTTTTGTGGTCCTTTTGTTGTGACGCAAACAGGCCGTGGGAATGGATCATGGTAGCATTAAGGCAAATAAAAAGGGAACTGCTGTCCTTATTGTTATTTTTGATTAATAATAGATGAAAAGTTTGTGCCACACCATAAAAAAAGCTCTCGAAAAGTGTTTTCTTCAAGAAAGCCAACTTTCTCGTTTCTGCTCACTCTTTTCCATTTATGCACTGTGGGTTGATGCGTTGGGTTTTGCTTTCGTGAATATTTTTTCCGCTTCTTTCGGTTGTTTCTAGATCGAAATGTTGATCTCATTTGAATAATTCCATCCCGCAATGGGTTGGGAGGAAAGCGAAAAGATTAAAAAGTGAAGCACACAAAATCAAACCGCATTGTGTCTCGTGTTCAGCGTTTTTCCAAGGGGAAAGGGATAAAAGACTGGTGTAAGTTGATATTCAATACCAACATAGGATAACTGGGATAAATAATGTACAGTCGAGAAATACTTCCGTACAGAGGAAGTTCGTTCGAACATGTTGGTTACTTCCATGGAATATGTGATAATATTGGAAAGACACAGGCTCAATACTCGGAACAATATTTCTCGCATGGGAAAATTCAAACGACTTGGAATGTGTTGTTTTATAATATTAATTCGGTGAAACACAATACACGCGCCGGTTACAGTTCAGAACTCAAAGATGTTTTTCGTACAGAAAATCGGTTCGATCGTATTAAAAATAGTTAAAATTGTATTTTGCCTTCGTATGTGCGCCTAGTTTGGCGTTGAAAAGAAGTTGAGTATGGAGCTTCCCCGAGACTTCGCTGGTATTCCAGAACAAGACATTCAAACCGTACGAAGGAAAAAGCGTGACGATATATAAGACTTTCGAAGAAAAGTCTCTTAGCCCGGTATGTCGAGGTGATGCTCACTCGTCTGCGTTGCGGATGGCTTTCCAGACGAAGGCATATAAAGAAAAGCAGTGTATTAGCTTATTCTCATTCATGAATAATTTAGTTTGGTTGGAGTATGCACATACTTTATTGTCTTTATGTGATAATGTAGAGCGTAAAAAATGCATGAGTTTGTTACGATAAATGCAACCGGAAGGACCAGATTTGCTTCACGACCTTCGTGTTCTCGGCAGCGGTTGGTTGGCGCTTTTTCTAAACTTTTCCAGCTTTCCTGCCAGAGTTTGCTGCTTAACCCACCGGCATAATTATATCGTTAGTAGTTGGGAAAGTTTCTGCTAGATGTACTGCTAAGTTGATAGGTGGCATCGTAGCATAAATTGAGTAGCCTCGCATAAATTGAATTGCGATGCGAGATATGCTAATATTATCAGTCCCAACCTATGGTGTTTCGAATTGTCACAACACATAGTGATATAGGGTATGTTTCAGCTGTTCATTTTTTATGACTGTAGACAGTCACGCATGACAACATGTTGTTCGAGCTCGAGCACGCAAAAGTGTTCGAGGTGATCTATAAAACTGTTCACAATGCAATTCATTCATCTGATGAGTACCACTAGGAATTAAAAGTCGATAAATTACCGTCTGTATAACATACGACTAATATTAACGAAGAGGTTCCGAACTGGTGGAATCGTGAGAATCCTGAGACACCATGTTAGAGATTTTTTTTTCCAAAATATATATTGTTATTAAGGCTCATATGGCGTCAGCCTAACAGGGCCGGGAGTTCAATATTTCGACAATGTTTGCCTCACAACTATATTAGTAATATGTAACCGATTACTCGCGGTTGGCTCGAGGTTAGTATTACAAGTGTTCTCATAATTGGGATGTTGCCGTCTGCAATGCTCTCTACGTGCACCCGACACAGAATACTTCCTATTGGGATGCAGCTGACCATTAATCAGCAGCCCCCTAGTCTGTACCTCATATCTAGCGTGGTGCGTCTTTCTCGACTCGAGGAATCCAGGATAGAATGGCCACTTTAGGTTGTAGTGATTGGACATAAGCCGAGATATCACGCGAATAAAACACGACCTACATTCAACCCCTTGAACCATGCACTCGTTGAGACCTCAGGGATAATCGTGTATAACCAACGACCGAACTCATCTTCACTCCACATGCGCTGCCAACTTACGAATGTTTACTGACGAGGAATGTTAAAAAATTCGTTATAAGCAATTGCCTTTCAAAAAGGGTGCCTTCTGAAGCAACCACATTAGCTAGCGAGTCCGCTTTCTCATTCCCCGGAATCGAGCAATGAGAGGGAACCCATGCTAAGGTAAACTTGAATAATTTTTCGACCAAAACACTCAATAGATGTCTTATTCTTGTTGGGAAATAAGATGAGCGCTTATCAACTTTCATTGAACGGATTGCCTTTATCTATACTGTCTGAAAAAATAAAATAGTGGTCGATGGACAGTGTTTCAATAATCCCTAGAGCATAGTATATCGCACCCAGCTCAGCAGCATACACGGAACAAGGATCTCTGAGTTTAAAAGAGGCACTGGAATTTTCATTGAAGATGCCGAAGCCAGTGGACCCGTTTATGTGTGAACCATCAGTAAAGAACATTTTATCAGATCTAACATTCCCATATTGTGCCGAAAATAGCGGCGGAATAAAATCGGAGCGTATATGATCTGGAATTCCATGGATTTTTTGTCGCATGGACAGATAAAAAATGACAGAGGAATTGCAAAAGTATGGGAAGCAAACTTGGTTGGAGATGCCTAGTGAAGGGTGCATGTCGTGGGTAAGATACTCATGGTATAAAGACATAAAACTTGAATGAGGAGTCAGTTGGAGTAGATTTTCGAAGTTATCAATCACCAATGGATTCATGATCTTGCAACGGATCCTCAGTGAAACCTCATGAAATTTACTTGCTTGAAAATGGGCGTATGACATTTTATACATTTGTTATGTTGACCTTCGAAACCATTTCAAAAGGCAATTCTGAGTTTCTCATCACCTTCGAGACATGATAAATGATAAATTAAAAGTTCCTCCAAATTTATGTACGCCGGGATCATAATGTTGGAGATTTGTCGCCGTACCGAGTGACAAACACGAGGCCGAGCTTCCTTCTCGTCAACCATCCGACCACTCCAAGGAGGTCTATGGCGATACGCAACCACGATCGGCAGCTTCATGAACCCATTATGCCCTACCGTGAATCGATGAATTTATAGGATCATCTGTCAGTTATTGCCTTTTTATCTGCATTTTCAATGGTGCAAAGTTGTGTCAAATGGAGACGACAAAGTAAACATATCAAAACTAAAACAAAAATTGAACGGAGAAAAAAATATTCATAACTAGAGTAGTTACAAGCTGATGAAATAAGGGGGTTCAAAAAAGAGTTGTGCCATGGGCGTACACGATTCCTGCCCATGTGGTTTTTTTTATCCCATTTATTTGTTTAAGGCTCATTAGCATTTTAGCTGTAACAGAGCCGAATTTTAATCGTGTACATGTCACATGGTTATCATATCTATAATTAGCACATTACACAGTTGCCATTCGCCAGTATTCCTTCTATACCATTACATATGGTACATTCACACAGTAGCCATTTAGGCGTAAGAGTTATTCTTTCTGTTCTTCCATTATCCAGTTGGACCACCGGACAGCGGAGACAGTTGATTGATCATTGTTGAGTTATTTATAGAACAGTAGCCCGATGTGTCTGGCAGAGCAGAGCAGTTGTGTGGATGAATCGATCTTATTTCGACCGTGGATCGATCTCCATCGCTGATGATTGTTGCGTGGACGTAGCTATTCTGTAACAACACAAAGATGGTCAATGAGGGCCCTGAGTTATGAACTCACGATCGATCGCTTACTAAGCGAACGCGCAACCAATGTGGCTACGGAGACCCCCTGCCCATGTGGTTATCTGAAACAAAAAAATCGAACAGTTTCTAAATCAGTAATGATGCCGCTATCGCATGAACCTCGGTCAAGTCAAAAACATCTGTTTTGACAAAATGACGACCGTTTGAAAAACAAAATGCGGTTTAAAACATTTTTTCTTACGTTTCCCGATTTTTTAAAAATAGTAAAATTTGGAAAATTTCATTTTTTAAAAGTTCATGCGATAGAGAGATTCATACAGATTGTACACCCATACCTTGCTTTACGGCCTAGATACGTTCCACGAAATTTGGCCACAAAGCGAAAAGCCGTATAAATCAAGCATCCTAATACAAATTCATACAAATTCTATCAGATCGGTTCCAAATTTGTCAAATATGTAACATCATCATTCAAAATTCATTTTATCTTTTTATTTTTATTTCATTTGAATCATTTTATTTCGATCAAAAATTCATTAAAATTTATTTAATTAAAAGATACATACATAACATAAACATAAAACATACAATACATACATACATACATAAAAACCAACAATAATCTATAAACAAAAATAAAGAAACTTCAAACTACATGGAATATGTGTATGTGTACACACCTATTTTTTTTTTTTTTTTTGTTTGCTTAAGTTATTGTCTTGCAAATACGTTTTCACTTCTGTACAAAAGTGATTTTTAAATCAATCCTCATAATTTTTGTTGCCGTTATAACGAAACATTTTAAGCCGTAAATCGAAAACGTGCCTGAATTGAGGAGGGCCGTTATGGTGAAATGCTGTATAAAGAGCGGCCGTATAGCGAGGTATGGGTGTATTCATATAAGTTCGACATGAATCGGTTCAGTAGAAGTTGAGATATCGTGTACGCCAGTTTGAAAAAAAAATAGTTTCGAGAAAAACGTGTTTGATGTTCATTGTTATGGTCGTAACAGGTTAGATATCGCATCACTAACATGACTCTAACTCGAAAAATAATTGAATTTTCGATAAGTCCCTTCAGAGGTATATTCTTGAATGCCTAAACTGTAGAAATATGAAGGAAAAATTTTTTTGATTTTTTTCAAATTTCTAGACAAAAATACTGCCTTGAAAAGAGTGAAACCTCATGAAGTTTACCAGCTTGGAAATGGACGTATGACATTTTATACATTTGTTATGTTGACCTTCGAAACCATTTCAAAAGGCAATTCTGAGTTTCTCATCACATTCGAGACATAAGATGATAAATTAAAAGATCCTCCAAATTTGTGTACATCGAGATCATAATGGCCAAGGCTGAATAAATGGTCTTTTATTAGAAAAAACACTTTCTATTATCTCTGTTTTCCAGGTGAAAAACACTTTGCTTTCTAACCACTCAATTTTATTTTTTTATAGCTTACACTCGTTACTCAGAATGGAAAGATCGATTGATCTTTTCTTGCAGTTTGTTTGTTTATTCATTACTATCAACAGGCCTGAACATGAGTGTCCTAATGATACCTGATAAATTAATAACTTAAAATACTTAATCTACTTAAAACTATGCCTAACTGGAAAGAGCGGTCAAGAATGCCTTTCTTAAACTGGCGCGAGATAAGTGAAAGTCGCGCGGAACTGTTGAATATTCTATCAATTGAGTATGTTGAAATCTCAAGAAGTTATTCTAATGTAGATGCACAAATTATGGAAGTTTTTTCGAGTTAGAACGTGTGGGTTGCGTGAGTGTGGGATTCCATAGCAAACAGATTTCATTAAAATAGATAGGGGAAAAGGGGGGAGTTTGGACCACCTAAGCAAATCGCCTAATATTTCCAAACCAATACGGTCTAAATAAAAAATGCCAAGCTACACTTGTTTTCTCTCAATCAATAATGTTTAATCATTATATCAAGCTTTAAACTACCAAATATATCATAAAATAAAAGAGATAATTTTTGGACATTAGAATTTGATGCGGGGTGATTTGGTCCAGTGTGTGAACCATCGAAAAAAAATACTTATGTTTTTGTAAAGTATTTTGGAATAATGTAACAATCAGTAAAAGTGTTCTTTGATCGATACCAGGTGTCTTGGTCAGATTCCAGACCAGAAAAATTGGATTGAGACCATCGCGAATTCTGCATGGATTTTTTCTCTGTTATTCTAGCATTTTCATACACTTTCGATGCTTGGTCAAAGAAAATCCGTTCTTGATGGCCTGCGTTGCTCTTTTAAGCTCCTCCTTCTTTCAACGTTGTCTGGCCATCCTCTTTTTGTAATTCGGTGACATCTGGAATCAATTAGACCAAAGAAAAACCTCTAATCTGTACGACCAATTCAGCCCACAGAAACATGTCCATGTTACCTGATACAACATGCAAAAATTAAAATGCAACTAATTTCATTTATTGTCATCAAACTTACAGTTTCGCTTCATCAAATTTTTCCTTTTTTAATACACGAAAAATTTGTTCAATCAGCGAGAAAAACCTTTAAACCACGATCGAAAAACTCACATTTTTTGACAATCAAAGTGCTTGTTGTGTTCATGCTACCATCTCCTTTCACCTGTTGAATTTTACCAAAGTTTTTTTTACGTTATTTACATACGGTTCAACAATAAAAGAAGATGACATTATAAAAAATCCCAGTTGAGCCGTGCTATTTGAGATAATGGGGTGGTCCAAATCACCCCGTATGTCCAACTCACCACGTGTTACCCTACTAATGAACAGAAGAATGCAGAAAATGTTGGAAATAAGAGGAAACGGAAAAAATGTTGATAAACACAACATTTTCATTAAGCTAGCTAAGTTGTTTTTTCGTTGTTCGAAAATGTCCCATAAATTCGGACAAATAGGCAATTTTCAAAAATTCGAATAAATTATTCTTAATCTAATCAACGCACGCCTCCAACTTCGATGTCCAAATAACAATCTGCATGAATTCAGGATTGCTTTTGAAGTTTATAAAAAATATCAAAAATGAAGGAAAAAAGTGTCCGAATGTGTCCCCCTTTGCTCTACATTTTGTTTATTGGTTCGAAAAATGACCTGTGCAAAAGTTCAGCTCAATCGGGCATGATTTAGGGTGCCTCAAAGCGCTGAAAGTTTTGATTTTTAGCCTTCGAAAATCTCTCAAGATTTCGAGTTTCCCAAAATCACTCTTTTTTCATACATTCATCATTCTGACAAACCTTACGCCTTCTCCAGGTAAAAATGAGAAATTATGTTGTTTTCTGAGTCTTTCATTCAAAATTCTTTCAAGTAGTTTACAAAGGCAGCCCGTTAGGGATATAGGCCGATAGCTGAATATTTTAGAAGGATTTTTGCTATGTTTTATAATAGGAATCAATAAAGGAAGGCACAATTCACGAGGAAACACTTTTTGTGTCCATATGCGATCCTATAATCTTAGTAGATATGAATTAGCAGATTGCGGTAAATGCTTCAACATTTCATAATGAATCATGTCAATTCCTAGAGAGAATCCTTTACACAAGTTTAAGGCAGATCTAAATTTAAGTGAGGTATATGATTTGTTGTAAGATTCATTGTTAGCTGTCATTGTTAACTGCGAGTTTCCAGTCTTCGATTTGTGTCTTTGAAAAGATGATGAGTAGTTTTCAGATGTAGATACCCGTGAATAGTGCTTTCCTAAATGTTCAACAATGTCAGCAGAGTTTGATACAAGAGAGTTATTATGTTTCAAGGATGCTGTACGACTGAATTGATGTTTCCCACTAATACTTCTTATTTGTTTCCAAACATGAGATTACGGAACATTTGAGTTGATTGAATTGACCATTTTCTTCAAAATTGTTAGCTTTGATATCGTATAAGAGCTCTTGTTTTTATTTTGCTATTCTATACTGCTTTTCATTTTCGGACGTTGGCTGTTTTTCAAAGAATTTCATCTTTTTTTTCGATCTTCGGTTGATTGTGCTATTGTATCATTCCACCAAGGTACGGATCTGCGTCCGACTATCGATGAAGTCTTTCGAATAGATTTATTTGCAGCATTTAAAATGGAGTCAACAATCAATAGATTTGTTAAAAAACACTTCATCGAATTCTACAAGATGTGAAAACTTTTCCCAATTAACTTCAAAATCCAATAAGGCCGCTTTTTATCTACTACACGAGTATTGAGTGGTGATATGAAAATTGGGTAGTGGTCACTGTTACAAGTATCATCATGGACACTCTCAGTGAAAAACGTGCTTAGGGAGGCTGAACAAATCGCTAGATCGATACATGTTTCGTTACCATTATTGGATTTAATCGTGTTCCAATCGTGTTCATTGAAAATATTGAAGTCGAATTGTAGTCGAAGTTTGGCGATTATTTTACTACGGGGAGATCCCCAAACCATATTATGAGCATTAAAATCTCCGAAGACAACGAATGGCTTCTGTAATTGTTCAATCAGCTTAACAAGATAGTGTTCTCTGGCATCATAGTATAAGATGTGGAGGAAGATTTATTTATTTATTTCAACACCGTCTTCTATTAGTATAGACTGAATTATTTACTTATAAACTAGATGTTATTGTTGATTCTATTTTTAAAGGCGTTCTTCGTCAAGTTAAAGTCGTATCACACACAACACTGAACAGACGAATACATGAATCTAGCGGGTTGTTGTAGCCGTAGTTTGTCCTATGGAATGGAACCGATAGTAGAGATGAATTCCTCAAGCGTCGATTAGGAATATTCAGAGAAACCTAAGATAGAAGCTCAGGGCAGTCGATATTTTCTTGCAGTAAATCAAAAATAAATAATCTTTGTATTGTTGTACGCCTGGCAGATAGTGTATCCAGTCCTATGAGCTTGCATCGGTCGGCATAAGGGGGGAGATTCAGTGGGTCGTTCCATGGTAGCTGTCTTAGTGCAAAACGGATAAACTTTTTTGCGCCCGTTCAATCCTAAGGTTGTGAACTACGTAGAAGGGGGACCAGACAGGAGCAGCGTACTCAAGAATGCTACGGTTCAATGAACAGTACATGATTTTCAGAACATGGATATAGCAGAACTCGTACGCGTGACGGCGTATGAAACCCAGTACTGAGAAAGCTTTGGCAGTCATAATGCCTACGTGGTTATTGAATCTCAGTTTTGAGTCTATCGTGACTCCAAGATCGCAGATGGTCGATCCAATATCGACAATTCCATTTTATATTGGAAGACTATGGGGCTATTAGAGCGACCGAAGGATATAGTCTTACATTTCCCTTCATTGACTCGCATCCCATTATCACAGCACCACTCTAGCATTGAATTAATGTCTTCTTGAAGAACTACGCAGTCCAGCGGAGATGAAATCACCCGGTATATTTTAAGATCATCGGCAAAAGAGAGCTTGAGCGATGAAAGCAGTGAGTACAAATCGTTCATGAAAATGTTGAACAGCAGTGGACCCAGAACGCTTCCTTGTGGTACGCCAGACGTGATATAAAAACTGCGGGATTTAGCTGCATTGACGACGACATGTGCTGTGCGACCACAAAGGTATGATGAAATCCACTCCGTTATCCAGTCAGGGAAGCCCATACATTTCATTTTATCTGTTACTAGGAAGTGTGGGACTGTGTTAAAAGCTTTCGCGAAATCGACATACATCGCATCAACTTGCCGTCTCTCTTCTATCTCAAGTGAAAGTGCGGTGACGTAGCACATTAAATTCGATGTGGTTGAACGGTGCCTCATAAACCGATAATTTGTCACCTGATTGCAGTTTCCCGATTTGTGTATAGAAACAACGAAAGCAGTTTTCCAAGCCATTGGAAAAGTTTTCTCCTGAAGCGATTTGTTAAAGAGGCGAGCAATAGGGTTCGCAAGTTCAGTGGAGCATTTTTGTAGTAACAGGGATGGTATGCCATCTATACCGCACCCTTTTTTAATGTCAAGATTATCCATGGCGTTTGCAACATCATCAACAGAAAAAAGAATGACGGGTAGATTGATGGCATGAGACTGGATATGAGCACAACAGTCACGTTTCGATACTGGATATGCTACACTGAACACACTCTCAAAGAATGAGGTAAACAGGTTAGCAGCGTCTGTGTCCGTGTTGGCCTGGACATCTTCGAAGATAACATTGCGTGGGATGCGAGTTGAATTTTGCCGACTCTTCACGAAGTCCCAAAAGCACGATGGGTTTTGCTTTACACTGGTCTGGACCTTGGACAGATAGTTATCGTAGGTGGATTTTAGTACTGACCTGTAATGAGCTTCAATATCACGGAGATTTACTCGATTGCTCTCGGTGTTTGATCGGAAGAAACGGTGACGGGCCTTTCTTAAGACGTTACGGAGATGCCGAAGTTCTGAGGCCCACCAGGGTTTATTGGAGTTGTGAATTGCTCGTCGTTTGCGTGGGACATTGCCTTCAAGCACTAAAAAAACCTTGTCGTAAAATTTAGAAACTAATCTGTCCAGAGATCCGGTTTGTAATAAGATGTTCCAGTCAATGTCATCCAATACCACTTTGAGCCGCCCAAAATCGCAAGAGTGAAAGTCAAATCGAAGTTCGTTACCTACCGTTCTTTGTTCTACAAGAATATCACTTCTCTCATCGAATAGCACGACAACAGGTACATGATGATTGTCGACGGGCAGTAGCGGTGCAGTCGGCTCTATAATATCGAGCTGCTCTGGGTGACTTACGAATATGAGGTCAAGAATTCTACCGTTCACATTCGAATAGCGATGTAACTGCTGTAATCCGATGGTAAACATAGTTTCAATAAGAACCTGCTCGTGCTCAGTAGAAACATTCGAGGGAATAAGTCCGTTTATATCTTCATCCAATTGCCACCGTAAATGTGGGAGGTTGAAGTTACCTAAAGAGACAGTGATGTCCGCTGCAGAAGCGCGGTCGGCGATTTGTTGAACTGTACTGGCATGTGCAGAATAAGAGTCAACACTTGAGTTAGGTGGAAGGTAGACAGCGACGAGATAGATGCATCGACAATTCAATCGTATACAAACTGCTTCTTGCTCAAGATTTTCACAATTTGACAATATAACTACTCCGCTGTTGAGGTGAGATTTGACTGCGATCAATTCATCTCCGCCACGAGAGTGTTGACTGGATTGGGCGCTACGATCACAACGGTAAATTTTATATTCGGGTGATATTTCGGCATTATCGATATCTGCACGAAGCCATGTTTCCGTGAAGACAAGCATAAAGTGAATTTGAATGGATATAGTATTTCGACAAAGACCGCTTGTAATTGAGTGTCTATATTCATACTTCGCGAGACAAAATTAGATCTGATTAATGTCAATACTCCACCACGTGCTCTATCGTTATCAGAAACAAAGCTACATCTGTGAAGATCGAAATTTCTCAAGGATGTTATATTGCTGTGTTTCAGATGGAATTCTTGCAGATAAATTATCATCGGACAATATTGAGCATCCAAAAGTTTGATTTCCTGCTAGCTATTATAAAAACCATTGCAGTTCTACTGCAAAATTTAATTTTTACAATCCATCACTAGAGAGAACGAGAGCAATTATGATCGGATGTACTAATACAACTACTCAATAATGACTAAGTACCTCTTATTTTTTGGCGTTTATCTCATATTTGTTTAGTTCATTCGAAGATTGAGAGAGAGGCCGAGAATTTTTTTGACGTAGAACTACGTCTTTCATTAAGGGTGGCAAATCTCATTCGTCTTCGTGAAGTCGAGGCCGCCGGGTGTATTTTCTCCCGTCTGGTGATACCGTTATCTTGTGATACTGTTGTGATACCGTTACTTTCGCTGCTGGTGAAATAATTGTTTCACCCAAACGGGATTTTTGGACAGCAATAGTGTGAAGCAAACAAAGCGGAAGGAAGAAGACCTGCATCGCGGGCGCTGTGTGCTGGCGTGTTTATTGCCATATCATCGTCATCGAAATCATCATCGCACTGTGGAGCCATACACCGTTGCAGCTGTGCTGTACGATCGACACGCGGTTCGCTGGGAACTGTTCTAATTCAACCGCACGGGTGTGCGATATAAGTATATTTTTTATTAGATTAAGGTTTTTAGTTTAAGAAATAATCAGGAAAAAAGATTGAGAAATCACTGAAAAACTGTACATCTGCCACTTTATATGGCAGAATGCGGAGAACCCGTTGACATGGAGTTTGAATCCACTGTCTATCCCTCCACATCTACGGGAGGTGGGAAGTCGCTTAAACGCGTTCCCCCTTCAGAAGAAATCTTTTCGGGGGAGGAATTAACCCACCTAAACAAGCCCCCCTCAAGAAAATTTGCAAACCTCTCCTCTTCACCCCCTCAATCTCCTGCTCCCGTTCCTCCTCTCGCTCCCGTTCTCGCTCTCCCTCTCGCTCCCACTCCCGTTCTCGCTCCCCCTCACGCTCCCGCTCCCGCTGAACTCCCGATCACGCCACCCAACCCTGCTGTTTCCGCTTCCGCTCAACAATCGACCCCACTTTCCTCTCCTGTTGTGTCTCCACCCCGTGTCAAGGTTTATCCAGAAAATGCAACTGGAACTGGCCCATGGGTTGTTTTCTTCCGACCTAAACCTAAAGGAAAATCTCTGAATGTCATTCAGATCATGAAAGATTTGACAAAAAATTATTCCTCCGTGGTCGAAATTTCCAAGGTTCGCCCGAACAAACTGCGTGTTGTCGTGGCTGATCGGAAGCAAGCTAACGAGATTGTTGTCGACAAGCGGTTCATTTTAGAATATCGCGCATACGTGCCCTGCCATAACGTAGAAATTGCGGGAGTGATTACAGAAACGGGTCTGACGTGTGAATTTATTAAAAAAGGAAATGGAAAGTTCAAGAAGCTCCCCTCGATGGAAGTCGAGATCTTGGACTGTCGCCAATTAGGCAAAGTCTCCCAGGAAGGAGGAGAAACTAAATTCACGCCGTCCGACTCGTTTCGAGTAACTTTTGCTGGTTCCGCTCTCCCTGACTACGTTATGGTGGACAAATTGAGACTGCCGGTGCGACTCTTTGTGCCAAAGCCCATGACTTGCAACAAATGCAAGTCAGTTGGTTCAGATTATTGTGCCAACAAGGAGCGCTGTGCAACTTGCGGAGAGCAACATGTGGGGGAATCCTGCAGTGCGACTGAGCATAAATGTCCATATTGCGGGGGAACTCCACACGCGCTCTCAGCTTGTGAAACTTATAAGAGTCGCTGGGAGAAACAGAAGCGCTCTTTAAAGGAACGCTCGAAGCGCACATTTGCGGAAATTTTAAGGGCGCTTCTCCACTGACTCAACAACAACAACGACCAATCTCAACACACAATACTTTTTCCTCGTTGCCAGTTGATGAAATGGAAGCGGACACAGCTAGCGGGGACACACCGTTTATTTCCAAAGGGAATCCCCGGCGCAAGAATGTGACCACTCCCAAAGTTCAAGAACAAGTTCCCCCGGTGATACCCCCTGTTAGCTTGCCTAAAAAATCAAGTGCCGCGGACAAGCAAAATCAGGTTCCTCCTGGCTTCCGTGGGAATAGTTCACCTTCGAACGACCCAGCACTCGAGGGGACATCAAAAACCCCAACTGTCCCTATTTTTTCGTCCAGTTCAACTTCCCAATCGGGATTTATAAAGTTGTCTGACCTTTTGGACCAAATCTTCAAGTGTTTTAATGTTTCCGACTCCATCAGAACCATTGTCATCTCAATGCTTCCAGTATTAAAGACAATTTTGCAACAATTGATGCAAACATGGCCCCTCCTTGCAATGATTATCTCTCTTGATGTCTAATTTAAATAGAGAGGTCGGAGATATCACTGTTTTACAGTGGAATTGTCGTAGTCTCATCCCTAAATTGGATACATTCAAATTTTTAATTCATAAATTCAATTGTGATGTTTTTGCTCTGTCCGAAACTTGGCTTTCTTCGCGAGATGATCTCTCTTTCCATGATTTCAATATTATACGCTTGGACCGTGATGACAGATACGGAGGGGTGCTATTGGGGATCAATAAGTGCCACTCATTTTTTCGAATTGACCTTCCACCTATTGGAGGGATTGAAGCTGTTGCTTGTCATGCAAACATCAGAGGAAAAGACCTCTGTATTGTCAGCTTGTATTGGCCTCCGAGAGCTGCGGTTAGCCGCAAGCAACTTGTTGACATGTGCTCACTCCTTCCTGAGCCACGATTGATCTTGGGAGACTTCAACTCTCAAGGAACTGCCTGGGGGGAACAGTACGACGACTATCGTTCATCGTTGATATATGACCTTTGTAACAGCTTCAATATGACTGTTTTGAATACTGGGGAAACAACACGTGTTCCTAAACCTCCTGCTAACCCAAGTGCTCTTGACCTCTCGCTTTGCTCGAATTCACTATCGTTAGATTGCAAGTGGAATGTAATCCAGGACCCCAACGGTAGTGAACACTTGTCAATCAAAATTTCCATCACCATTGGGTCGAATTCTTCTGAATCTATAAACATGGCATATGACCTCACAAGACACATTGACTGGAAAAAATATGCGGACGCGATTGCTCTAGCCATCAATTCCAGAGATGGTTTACCCCCATTGGAGGAGTATAACTTCCTTTCTCGTTTGATCTATGACAGCGCAGTTCGCGCTCAAACGAAACCCATTCCAGGTTCCACCATTTCCCGAAGGCCTCCCAATCTATGGTGGGATAGCCAATGTTCCAAGCTTTATATAGAAAAATCGAATGCATTTAAAGCTTTTCGGAAACGTGGAACTCCTGAAAATTTTTTCCAGTAAATCGGGTCTCCTACATGGGACTCCCCCAGGGCTCATGTTTAAGCCCCCTTTTGTACAACTTCTATGTAAGCGACATCGACAATTGCCTTACACAAAATTGCAGCCTAAGACAACTTGCAGATGATGGAGTGGTGTCTGTCGTAGGATCAAACGAATCCGACCTGCAAGGACCCTTACAAGATACTTTGAACAATTTTTCAACCTGGGCCATTGGCCTAGGGATCGAATTCTCCACGGAGAAAACAGAGATGGTGGTTTTTTCTAGGAAGCATAGACCAGCAAAACCAAAGCTTCAACTTTTGGGTAAACCGATCACTCATGCTATGTCATTCAAATATCTTGGGGTCTGGTTCGACTCCAAATGTACTTGGGGGGCCCATATTAGGTATCTGAGTAAAAAATGTCAACAAAGAATAAACTTTCTCCGTACAATTACCGGCACCTGGTGGGGAGCCCACCCCGAAGATCTTATAATGTTGTATCGAACAACTATTCTCTCAGTGATGGAGTATGGCAGTTTCTGTTTTCAATCAGCTGCCAAAACACACCTCATTAAACTCGAGCGAATTCAGTATCTTTGTCTCCGTATTGCGTTGAGATGTATGCCCTCAACGCATACCATGAGCCTCGAGGTTTTGACAGGCCTACTCCCACTAAAAGATCGCTTCAATTTATTATCTTTTCGGTTCCTCATCCGGTGTAAGGTTATGAACCCATTGGTGATCGGAAATTTTGAGCAGCTGATCGAGCTAAATTTTCATTCTGGATTCATGAGCTCATATCATGAATTCGTCTCCATGCAGGTTGATCCTTCTTCGTATATTCCCAACCGTGTTTGTTTTCCTGACTACATCAATTCCTATGTGCATTTTGATCTGTCCATGAAGGAGAAAATCCATGGAATTCCAGATTATCATCGATCGGGGATCGTTCCTACGATCTTCAATGCAAAGTATGGGCGTGTCAATTGTGATAATATGTACTTTACTGATGGGTCCTCTATGAATGAGTCCACAGGATTTGGAGTGTTCAACAATTTTTTTAGCACCTCACACAGTCTTCAGTATCCTTGTTCAGTGTATATTGCTGAATTGGCAGCAATACACTGGGCGCTGCACAGCGTCGCCTCACGACCTGTTGAACACTATTACATTGTAACGGATAGTCTGAGCTCTGTCGAAGCTATCCGTTCAGTGAGGCCGGAAAAGCACTCGCCGTACTTCCTTGAGAGAATACGAGAAATTTTGAGTGCTTTATCCAGACGCTGTTATGTCATTACCTTTATCTGGGTCCCTTCACATTGCTCCATTCCGGGTAATGAGAGGGCTGACTCATTAGCAAAGGTAGGTGCAATTGAAGGCGAAATTTATCAGCGTCAAATCGGCTTCAATGAATTTTATTCTTTAGTTCGTAAAAATACCATCGTTAACTGGCAACGCAAATGGAACGAAGATGAATTGGGCCGGTGACTCCACTCAATTATCCCTAAGGTTAGCCTCAATCCGTGGTTCAAAAGTCTGGACTTGAGTCGGGACTTTATTCGCACCTTCTCCCGACTCATGTCCAATCACTGTTCGTTAGACGCGCTGCTTTTCCGTTTTAATCTTGCCGACAGCAATCTCTGCGGTTGTGGCCATGGTTACCATGACATCGAACACGTTGTTTGGTCGTGCGAGTTGTATCTTGTCGCCAGATCGAATTTAGAAAACTCCCTTCGGGCTGGAGGAAAGCAGTCCAATGTGCCGGTGAGAGATGTGTTGGCTCGGTTAGACCTTGATTACATGTCCCAAATATATGTTTTCCTTAAAGCTATCGATCTTCGAGTGTGATTGTTCATACATCCTTTTCCCCTCCTTTTCGTCCTTCGCGAGCTATCGGTTCCCTTCCTACTAACATTAGAATAAGTTAAATTGTAAACACATATTAAATGTAAGGATAGTTTTAAGAATTGAGTGTGAAGTGTCAGTGTGAATGAGAATGTGAATGTGAATCTGAATGTGAGTGCGAGTGTAAACACACATCTCCTTACATCCCATCCTTTTCCTAATGAAAATGTGTCACCCTTCTAAACTCGAGTCGACCGCGAGTATTCGGTTTCCTATTTCATTAACCATAGAATTAAGGAAACAACATGTTGATATATGCTAGTTGAAATATAGTTAAGAGTTTGGCTCCATTAAACTTATGTAACTGAGCCTGTAAAAATAAACGGATTAATAAAAAAAAAAAGGGTGACAAATCTGAAAATAGGTCACGTTTTTATGAAATAAAGTTAACGTTAATAACTATTTTTGCCGTGAAAGGATTTTGGCAATTCACATACTAAACGAATCGGAAATTCCCTTAGGTTTGTTTGATATGCTATACATTATAATCCCATAGTTTGTATATGGTTTAAATTAATGAAAATTGGAAGCATTCCCATTTGCCCATACATTTCTTCTGTCCATTTGTGTGCTTCCCCGAACAGAGCTTTCAATAACGAGCAACTTATCGACGAGCAACGAAGGGAAAATCGTAAGATGTAAAGTCTCCGTGAACAAAGGATCAAAAGAAGAACGAAGGGGAATATTTGCCAAGAGTATAAACAGTTGATCTCGCTGAGGCAAGCTTTCATTCTTCGTGAGGAAATCGACCGAACAACAACATCGTTGCTGGGCGAGCTAGACGGCGAGGGATCGAATGCCTTTCTCAAGGCAATGGGGGTGGAGGAGTAATATTATGGATAAAGTAAAGTCATCCAAGGGCCTTCTTAAAGGTTACAAACGAATGAACTGTTTAAGTTTAAAGTATCAAGCAAGGAAGGAGGGAAAACTTTCAGTATCGTTCTTTATTCAAAGCAATAAATATTGCTTGTTCTTCCTTGTCACATGTCTTCGTTTCGGATTGAGCTGTAGACGCAACCAAATTACTCACTCGCTAATGTCTCTGGCATTGCAATCATTGCATCAAACTGACGCCATTGCATTGAAGTTCTGAGCTACACAATTGTGTGGGTAATCAAAACGGGTAATCAAAACGGATATAAGAGTGTGTATATTTAGTTGCTTCAAGCCATCGTAGGGGAAAAGGAGGGAATTTGGACCACCTAAGCAAATCACCTGATATTTCCAAACCAATAAGGTCTTAATAAAAAATGTCACATTGTATTCTGAGCTACACTCGTTTTCTCTCAATCAATAATGTTTAATCATTCTATCAAGCTTCAAACTACCAAATATATCATAAAATAAAAGAGATGATTTTTGGACATTAAAATTTGATGCAGGGTGATTTGGACCGTCTGTGGGATGATGTGGTCCAGTGTGTGTTTCATCGAAATAAACATACTTATGTTTATGTAAAATATTTTGGGATAATGTTACATGTTACAATCAGTAACAGTGTTTTGGGCTCGATACCAGGTGTCTTGGCCAGATTAAGGACCAGAGAAATTGGATTGACACCATCTCGAATTCTGCATGCTCGAGCATTTCCAAACACTTTCGTTGTTGGCCAAAGAAAATCCGTTCTTGATGGCCTGTATTGCTCTTTCAAGCTCCTCCTTCTTCCAACGTTGTCTGCGCATTCTCTTTTTGTAATTCCGTGACTTCTGGAATAAATTAGATCAAAGAAAAGCCTCAAACCTGTAGGCGAACAGAACTTTACTGCACATTACACGAAAAGTTAGTTTAATCAGCGGGAAAAACCTTAAAACCACGATCGGAAAACTCACATTTTTTGACAATCAAAGTGCTTGTTGTGTTCATGCTACCGTTTCCTTCCACCTGTCGAATTTTACCAAAGTTTTTTTTACGTTAGTTACAAACGGTTGAATAATAAAAGAAAATGACATTATAAAAAATTCAAGTTGAGCCGTACTTTTTGAGATGAAGGGTGGTCCAAATCTCCCCGTATGTCCATCTCACCCCGTGTTAACCTATATGGATATTTGTATGCGTACGTGCGTGCTTCATAACCCGTACGTAAAAATAGTGCATCTTCGCTGCGCTGAAAACCCATTTGTATCTGCTCCCGTGTGCATTGGCCCTGTAACGATGCAACAATCACCTATTTTTATGCTATGATTGATGATTGTTTCTTCTTCTTCTTCTTTTTGGCTTTAAGAGGGTTTAAACTTTTCAGTTCATTCGCCTCTAAATGATTGTTTGGTGTTACAAATTATGCAGTCGTAATGATAAATATAAACAAGAAGGGGAGATAGCGGGAGGGAAATATTTAAACTAGGGTATTGGTAATGAATCTCTGCTTTGGGGAATACAAAGTTATTCAATACGTTATATTAAGTTGTTAAATTATTTGGGCTTGCGTGCCAGTCGCAAAACTGCTTTCAACTAGGATTGCATTTGCGCTAATCTTGATCATAATGAAACAGTTTTACTCTTTTCGAGGTTGTTGAGATTAACAACCAGAGTTTTTTTTCGTTTATTTAGTCACCAAGAAAGTAAATGTCGTTCTGAAATGTTATATGTGATTTGGTTTCGCTTGCCAGTAGCAAAACTTTCTCCACTAAGGATGACAGCTGCGCTTATCTCGAGCATGTATTGTTCTGCGAGCACATTCTACAATAAAAAAGGGTGATCAAACTGGTAGAATGGTTATTTCAAAATTTTCGTAGGATTATAAAATGATATCCGCAGTTATAAACAAGCGACTTGAATTAAACTACAGCGCAGTTCTACGTCAACAATGCGGTCGTGTCTTGAACACAACCTCCTATAATTTTTTCAACTTGACATTCCATTCGACTTCTTAGATTTTTATCATCGGGTACTAAATCAGTGCACATAGTGCTAGTTGATGGACGTTGAGAATATTCATGAGATTTTAGTTGTTGTTGTGGTGGAATGGGGTTCTCAGACGGTGTTTTCAATTCGTTCTCTGGGCATTTAGTGTTCTCTATCTTTTTAGCTTTCACAACTTCACTGTGTTTAGTAAAAATTGTTTGGAAATCCTATCTTATATAATTCACTCCCTAAGCCTCCCTAATACTGATACTTGCGGTAACTTTTATTCGCAATATCTTTTGTTGTGTCTCAAATTTTGTTATTGTGAAAAAAATGGAAAAATCCGAATTTCGTGTATTAATGGCAAAATTGCATGAAATGGACTTCGAATCGCTTCCGCATCCACCGTATTCTCCAGATCTGGCCCCCAGCGACTATTTTCTGTTCGCAGACCTGAAGAGAATGCTCACTGGCAAGAAATTTAAGACCGATGATGAAGTGATTACCGAAACTGAGACCTATTTTGAGAAAAACCCGAAAGAGTACTATAAAAATGGTATCGAAAAATTCAAAACCTCTATAATCGCTATAATTGCCTCAGGCAATTATGTTGAATAATAATTGAATTTTGCAAAAAAAAAAAATTTTAATGTGTTACATTATAAACTTTTCATCCGAACTGTTATAAATACAATCATTTGGTGTCCGTTCCTTACGATTCAACTCGAAAACGGAGTAACGGATTTGAACAGTCAGTAACAGGTTTGATACGTCTTAGTCTGCGTCAGGCTTGAATGTCAAAAATAAATTATATACCACGAATATAGACCACGTACAGAAAGCCGGGTCGGCTGATTCTGGCTCTAAATGACCAGCAACGAAGGAAAACCCTACGATATGGGAATTGAGTCAAAGGATTTTCACAGCGAAAGTCGAATATCGCATTCCATTGCTATTTTGGAAAGGAAGATGATGACTTCCGGTCATTTAAAACAGCACTAAAAGACCGGAAATGGAGTTAGAGGAGTAGATTAAAACAAAGAATGTGTTAAAGTTAGACGAAGTAAGTGTTAGAACGGAAAGGCGGCAGTAAAAGAGCACATGTACAAAGAGAAACCGAAACGGAAACGGAAACGGAAACGGAAACTAAAACGAAAAAATCAACGTACAGGTTCAACGCTCGACGTTCAATGCAAATTCAATTTATATAGCTTGTTTCGGTATATAGTATAGCAGACCACAAACAATCGAAATTCTCTAGTTTGGTAATTTTTCGACATCTAAATGAGTTAAATATTTTTCGTATAGATCAAATATCTATCTTTTCCTTTGTTGTGCATTGAAAACATCAATCGGCGCCAAACGCTTGAAAGAAGGAAGCAGGAAAAAGGTCACAGTACAACGTTTTTTTAGAGTACAGCGTCCTGAACAGTATCATCATCCTGCTGCGTTTGTTCTGGAGTGAGGGTAGTGCTACACATTCCAACTCATCAAACCGACGGTATTTTGTTGGTAGGGTGAGCTGTGGTATTCTGTGGCATTCGATTGTTACAGGTCGAGTCGATTATTTACAGTTCGATTTTTTTTATATTTTTTATATTATTTTTCTCCAGAAAAAGTATAATATTTCAGCGTAAATGTGAAAATTCATTGGCTATTATAAATACAGTGGAGTAAAAATCGTGATTTTTGATGAATTGTTGAAAGTGATATTGAAGTGAAATTAACAAAAATATGAGGTTGGCGTGGAAGAACGAATTGAAGAGCGGTTAGAGTGCTGTAATTTAGCTGAAAAGAATCAAGTTTATCATGCATTTTGGTATAAAAGTAATAATTACACCTTAAAAACCACTAGCTTTAATTGTTTGTTACTTCCAGAATGTTACTTAAATCCACTAATTTAGATGTTTTACAACTATATAAATTTTTAAATTATAAATTTTCTCATGTTTCGAATGGATGCAACAGAATCGTTCTACTGAGTGTACTTTTATAAGTAGAGCCAGTTTGAGGCAAATAGAGCTCTCAACAAAAAAATACGGGTGGGTAATGTCGGTGACATAACCGGAGTGACGTAGAACTATACAAAGGGGACAGCTTTTGTTAAATATATATTTTAAATATATTGTTTTATTTTCTTCTCCTACCTATCTACTTGAAAAATGGATTAGTTTACTCTTTATGAATATGTTGATGGCTCTGAAAAGAACCTTTGGTGTTGTGTTTTTGTTATCACTCGATATTCCTATCTTGTTCGGTTAAACCTTCCTGTTTAGCTATTGCGTTTGCCACTCGCCACAGCTTTCACAGTTGGAAAATTTCTTCCCATCCAGCTTGTGACATGTTGTTCAGTAAATTACATTTAATGCGACGTACCGGAGAAACACTTTGCCACTCCTTGAAACTAAATGTTGCCTTGATGAGCGCCGAACCGAAGCTGCTCTGTTCTTGATGCGGGTTTTCTTATTGTCGTGAGCAGCTTTGCAAGCCAACTCGAGCACTCCGACGGCCGAAACTCTATAATCGCTGTTAGGTATACTGGTGCTCCGGCACCAATCCGTTCGGCCTAGTTACCCTTGCGGAGCAATCAGTGAATGCGACCAACAGGGAACTGGAGACCTGCACGGTTCGAGTGAGACTTTACCTTTCCCTTAACTTGTCCGCCTTTGTTACGTCCACGATGCCGATGCCGTACAACCACACGGGTTTACGGTTTGAAAGAAAATAAGATATTTTTTGGGGTCCGCGTGTTTTATACTCTAGCGGTACACACTCACAGGATAGAGACAAATCGGCAGACTCAGCCAAAGAGGCGAGTCCAACGAGACGAACGAATGAGCGTTAAAAGGGAGCGATGGCAAAAAAATACATTCATTATGATTTGTTCGCTCGTTGGATTCACATGCAGGCTAAAAAGGGTCCTTTTCAGGATCACAAAATTATCTTCAATCTAAAGAGTTTATTGTTTTGTTATCACTCGATATCCCCATTTTGTTCGGCTAAACCTTCCTGTTTAGCGATTTGTTGCCACTCGCCACAGCTTTCTCAGTTGGAAAATTTCTTCCCATCCAGCTTTGTGACATGTTGTACAGTAAATTACATTCAATGCGACGTGCCGAAGCGCCACTCAGTGTCGCATTGGAGGCGATTTTAACCTGTAATTGAACATTTGCGATGACAGTGGTACAGTGTCGACTTTCAATGTGAGGTCATAATTTGGATCTCTATGTTTACAAAAATGTCCAACTAAACATGTCCGTCCAATTAGCTAAATGTCGAACTAATTGTAAATTACTGTACTTTCAATCTGGAAACAATTTAAGAATTGGTGAAAATTGAATAATCTGGAAAGTTCCCAACTATCAATAAGCTCAGAACAACTGCCAAATTCACATACTCATCAGATCCTGGCAAACAAATTATGAAAAAATCAATTTGTGTTTTATTATTATTTTGGATAATGTTTTAGAAAGCATTGAACTGTATTTCCTAAATTCTTTTTTGGAAGGTTTAATGGCCCTGAAAAGCGCCTTGTTTTATGGAATGGTTCCAATTTAGAAAACTTTGTACTCGTGGTTTTGAAAACAAACCTATTCGAACGCCCTCGATGCCACCTTGTTCTGGATTTGCCACCAAAGCAGTTTGTATAAAGAACAAACTTTTTTCTTCTGCTACCTGATGCCGTTTTGCGATTGCGTTTGCCACTCGCCACTCGCTGCAACTGCCTGTTGTCTTGATGTCCACCGAACCGAATGTGTTCTGTTCCGAATGCGGGTTTTCTTATCGTCGCGAGCAGCTTTGCCAGCTAAATCAATCACTTCGGCGGCCGAAACTATATAACGCCGGCTAGGTGGACTGGTGCACTGGTACTAACGCGCTCGGCCTAGCTACCCTTGCGGGGAACTCCAGATCAACACGGTTCGAGCGGGATTTTGCCTTTCCCTTCACTTTTCCTCCTTTACCATGTCCAGACATGGCTGCTTGGGTTGATTTGTTGATGTGTTGTGATGCGAACCGATGTGGTGTACGGTTTGGATGAGAATGATCCTTACGGCAGCGGAGCGGGGATTTTTAAGCTGACTGGCTGGCTCGAGAATTACGCATGTGTGAGACTGCGACCAATGTTTCGTTCATTTTTTTCTTTTTCCTTTCCAATCGTGCTTCATTCTATTTCGCTGCTGCTCTGGTTGCCCGTTTTGGTCGGTACGATTTGAGGAGCACAAAATGGACCAATCAAAAATGGGCACATAGTGCATTTTGACAATGCTTGATATTTCACAATTATTCAATTATTTATCTCAAGAAAAATGAAATGTTATTCGTTATGATAGATGCGTAGATATATTTCCTATCAATTGATGCAAAAACTTTTGCGATCTATTGAGAAATTCTCGAGTTATAAGCGTTCCAAATCTTGCATTTTTTCCTACTTGTTCAGTGCCTAGATTTCCATTTCACCCCCTATATCTTCCGGTTAGACGTAGTCCTACGTCAAAAAGTTCAATAACTCTGTCATGGTCGAAATTCTGTTTCACTGGTCAGTAAGTTTGATCATGTCCTAATCTGTTGGGTTTCAATATATTTTCTTCATGTTTTGGTATCACAACTCAAGCTTTGCTAGTTTTGTTTTGTACTAGAAGTTCGTTAATTCTATTAACTATTCTCTTCCATCATCAGGATTGCCACTTTCATCTAATCGTAGTACGTGTAACTACTGGAGCAACTGGGGTTTTCTCTAACACTCTTAATTCAAAATCTTCAAATCGGGTGGAGACGCCTGTCACCTTATATTTGAAAACTTGTTATTTCGATGGAGACGTCAGGTACTGTTATAGATCTTCCTCGTTAATGTGCCCCATTTTTTATTGTCCCGTCGATTTGTAAAATATGTAAAATATATGTAAAATATTTTAAGTGTATAAAAAAATAAGTTCATTTCTTTTCAATGAATTGCTTGCGAATGAATATCTTCAACATGCAATCGAGTGTTTGACAATCGAGAATGAAAGTTTCGCTGTGGAAGTTTATAAAACGTTTCATACCTACGCGGTTTTTTAGAACAAATGAAAATATTTTGTGGTTTTGTCGGTGAACACTGTGCTAAATTGCTTGAGCAGAGTTAAACACGATTCCTTTCTGTTGGAGCTTCACGAGAATTCTTAGTACTCTGTACATAATCTATCAACACTATTCCCTATCGTTTGTGTTTGACGTTTGCTTAGCGTGAGCACATAGAATTTACCCGTTTATCAATATTTAAATTTCTCCCGTGTTTCATCAGTTATCATCATCGTTAACAGTTTACTGTGATTGCTTGGTAAGTGTTTCGCAGTTGACTATAACATATAATCGAGCGTAATGTAATTTTCGTTCAAAAAATTACAGAATAAAGTGTCCGGAACATGAATTCAATCTGTCCGAAATTTGATTTAGTGTCCGAAGTTTGATTGTTATTCGCTTTATTTGAAAAGCATTTTGTTCGATAATTTTTTATGTTTTTAATCGAATGGGTACCAAAGTAGAAAGCTTAGAAGCATATTGAACTAATTTGTTAAAAATATCAACCAAATAATAGCTGTGCATAAAGTTTAGACCTGTATTCTGCATCATATGCCTTAAGCGTCCGAAATATGAATCAGAACGGTACATCGAAACTGGAAGACTAGTCTAGGAGAAACACAATATTAAAAATTGAATGTGTTAAAGTACATTTCAGAACGGTCAGAGATTCAATGTAGCATTTGTATAAAACTTCTGTTCATATAGACGGAAATATATTGTTTGATGAGAAATTCGGGAATTATCTTTGTAATTTAGACAAAACTCTCACGTAACAAAAAATACTACTTCCCACACAACAAGTGTCGCTACTAGAATTATTATTTCGGAATTCACCATCTATCTTCAATAGGGCTGAAACGAGGAGTTCGTTTTCAACTTGATGTAGTGAGATAAAGTTTTAAAATATTATTAAAATTTTCTCTCCGTCCTGGAAAATCCACTCATAATTCTGCGAGAAACTAATTATTACTAATTAGGAACGCTTTTTATTTCAACGAACGAGTCTGCTGATTGTATCTTATTATCCGTTATACATCGAGAAAGATTTCATCGCAGCGCGCGTGGGTGTTCTTATCCCACGAAAACGTCCGGTGAATTAAATCAGTTTCATTTGGAAGCAAAAAACCGACGATCGATTTGAATTCGAAAGAGAGCATAGGATAAAATGATATCACAACATATTTGATCATCGCATCCAATGAAAACTGGCATGAACTGGCTTCGTTCTTTCTCTACTAGCTACGAATCTTACACAAAACATATTTACACCCATTAAGAGAAACCTCGAAAAACGCGAATCGAGGAAATTTCCAGTATAAAGCTGTAGTCCACATCTCATTTTATGGTTTCCACTATATTTTATTAGTTTATCGTGGCGGCAGGACAGCTGTACGACAGTACCGGGAAACATATTCTTTTTTTTTTTTGTTGTCGGAGAAAGGTGGAATAAAACAAGGCAAATCCTCAAAATTCAAGCTATAACCAATCGGGGAGCAAATGGAATCAGGTGAGGGAGAGTTGCTTCATTCGTACGGTACGCTAGATCCTATCGGATACGAGCGAGCAAATGGGTCATCTTGTTGTTGGTTTGCGATTGGAAAAAAATGAGAAAAAACTGATACAGAAGGCTGAAGGGGAGGGTGAAAAAACACATAACTTCGGAAAGATTATCAAGTGGTAACAGAAGATCTAGTTTAGGAGACAGCAGATTAACTAGTTGGTTTTTTTTGTGTGTTTCAAATATTATTTGATCCCATTATCTCTTCTTCAACCACTGTAAACATCAGCTATAAACCATCGCATTTAATGGAAATAGTATCAGAAATCTCCAAAATTTTGTTGCTTTAAATCGTCGGGAATTTGCCACCCACGGAATGGGTTGTTATGACGTGGCTCGTTCGATGTGCCAGTAACTGGATCAGAGAGAAGCCTTTTAGATCATATTGTTAGACGGTGATGTTGATTTTATGCAGAAGCTCAGACCATGTCGAATATGAACATCCGTAGAAACCTGATTTGTGTGGTACATAGTAAAATAAGTCTCATAGAACCATTCAAAGTTTTATAGGAGATTTGTAACTTCAAATTGTGAAAATGTGCATATTATATTCATGAGGTGGGATATAGTAACGTTATCCATTAGTTTTTAAGTTTTGCTCAAGCGCGAAACATTAATGTTAATTTATTACTCTCATAAAAAATTCGCGCGAATTGCAGCAAGTTAATAATGCATATATCCTTATTTGTTTTTTTCGATAATTTATTCATATTACTGAAGTTTAGACATTCACATATGTAAGCTGGAGGATGTTTTAAAAATCCATTATTTACCGAGTTATAGCCATTTTGGTCACGTGATAATTAATCTAGAGGTAATCTAGGGTTTTTCTCGAACCCACTTTATACAAACAACCTTACAAACAGTTGCCGAAAGGTTTCATATTTTCTCACATTTTTGCTTCAGCAATCCGCTATACTCTGCGTTTCGTAGCTATATGACCGCTCATTTTTTCTGAGTTTCCAGAGATATGTAAGAAGTCGGTGAATTGAAATATATAGTGTAGGATATAACAATTATCTTCATTTATTATACTGGCCATTTGAACTTTATTGTTGTGTTTAGTTTTTGAATGTTTCGCGCCTGAACACAACAATAAAGTTCAAATAGCCAGTCTTATAAATGAAGATAGCTATTGTATTCTACGCTATATACTTCAATTCAACCGACTTCTTACATATTTCTGGAAACTCAGAAAAATGGAGTGGTTAAATAGTTATGTTATTTTTTATATTTTTTTTTTCTAAAGACACTGAGTTTTCCATGATTTTGAATTGAACGGCACGAAAACAATTCGAACGTGTTACAAACGTGTATAAAAAGTCAATATTGTTTTTGTTGTACTGATGTTGGGTAGACACACTTTTCGATGACTCTTATTATCGTCGTGTTGAAGATAATAATCGTTTTTGATCTCTCGGCGAACGCAAAGGACCCTATCCCTCAAACTGTATGTAATGTAACACTAAAACACCGGTCAGTGTTTGAAAATCCTCATTTTTCCACTAAATTCTCATAATTTCGGGTGTGGTCGTTTGACCCCTTCTGTTACACAAAACCATTTTAACGTGCTTGAACAATGTTTGAAAATGTCTGTCTCCTTTCCCTCTCCGGTTACCGAATAAAATTCATGCCCTCCCTGGCTGTTTGAAGTCTTTCGTTTCTTTCGTTCATCACCGACGCAATCGAACTTCATCAGCATCGTCGTGTGCAGCTCACGGGATCGCGTTTTGGCCGTTTGTTCTGTTCATCGTCGCGATTTGAAGTTATCCCATGGTTTGCGGAGTCCATATTTGGGTAAAACTCAATATTACCGGAACAATGTTATCGTTGAACAAATTTCATGTTACCAAAAACGAACCGTGTCGAAATAAAATGAGTCTATATTTTTTGAAATACTAAGTCCTCTATTTTGTTTCAAAACTATCGTGCGCTTCCAGTGATCTTATGTATCTTGATTGTCATACGAAAGTAATAAAAAATGATGGTCTGCGACAAGCGACAAGGTTTTAGCAAAATCGGAACAATTTGTTTTCGGTAGGTGTTGCCACCGGCAAAAAAAAAGTCACCGTTGTATCAGCTATGTATATTTAGAACGAGCTTCGATTCAATCAGTATTTCGTAATTCAACTTACAATTTTACAGTTTCTCCTAACCTCTCACCTCACGGACCTAATTTTAGAGTTTTTTAGTATTTAATATCGATGATTATTAGATTTTCTCACAAAAATCTAAATATTGTTTTGAGTCCAAATAATGCAAGTTAACCGAAAAATTGGGAGTCTCCGTAGCCACATTGGTTGCGCGTTCACTTAGTAAGCGATCGATCGTGAGTTCAAAACTCAGGGCCCTCATTGACCATCTTTGTGTTGTTACAGAATAGCTACGTCCACGCAACAATCATCAGCGATGGAGATCGATCCACGGTCGAAATAAGATCGATTCATCCATCTTCTCTGCAAGACACATCGGGCTGCTGTTCTATAAAAAACTCAACAATGATCAATCAACTGTCTTCGCTGTCCGGTCTAACTGGATAATGGAAGAACAGAAAGAATACTCTTACGCCTAAATGGCTACTGTGTGAATGTACCATATGCAATGGTATAGAAGGAATACTGGCGAATGGCAACTGTGTAATGTGCTAATTATAGATATGATAACCATGTGACATGTACACGATTAAAATTCGGCTCCTTTACTGCTAAAATGGCAATGAGCCTTAAATAAAATAAATGGGATAAAAAAAACCGAAAAATTGTCTTTCCAAAATTTAACTTCACTTCTTACTATTGTGCATATAGTTTAGAGAATACCAAAAAACTATAAATTCAATGGCCAATACATTCTTGTAGAAGTTATCCATAATTCAGTCCGGGCTGTAGGTGAGAATTCTGACCACCTAAGCAAATCGCCTAATATGTCCAAACCAATGCGGTCTATATAAAAAATGTCACATTGTACACTGAGCTACACTTGTCAATCGATAATGTTTAAGCTTGATAGGTTACCAAATATATCATAAAATAAAAGAGATGATTTTTGGACATTAAAAATTGATGCGGGGTTATTTGGACCATCTGTGGGGTGATTTGGTCCAGTGTGTGTTTCATCGAAAGAAACATACTTATGTTCATGTAAAGTATTTTGGGATAATGTTACAATCAGTAACAGTGTTCTGGGATCGATACCAGGTGTCTTGGCAAGATTCCAGACCTGAAAAATTGGATTGAGACCATCTCGAATTCTGCATGGATCTTTTCAATGTTGTTCGAGCATTTTCAAACACTTTCGCTGCTTGGTCAAAGAAAATCCGTTCTTGATGACCTGCGTTGCTCTTTTAGGCTCCTCCTTCTTCAAACGTTGTCTGCCCATCCTCTTTTTGTAATTCAGCGGCATGTTGAATCAATTAGACCAAAGACAAGCCTCAAACCGGTAGAATTACCAATTCACCCCACAGAAACGTGTCCATGTCACACACAACATGCAAACATTGAAATGCAATTAATTCCATTTGTTGTTATCAAACTTACAATTTCGCTACATCGAATTGTTCCTCTTCTGTAGGTGAACAGAACTTTACTGCACAACACTCGAAAAGTTTGTTTAATTAGCGGGAAAACCTTAAAACAACGATTGGAAAACTCACATTTTTTGACCATCAACGTGCTTACTGTGTTCATGCTACCGTTTTCTTCCACCTGTCGAATTTTACCAAAGTTTTTTTACGTAAAGTACATACGGTTCAACAATAAAAGGAGATGACATTATGAAAAATCCAAGTTGAGTCGTACCTTTTTGAGATAAAGGATGGTCCAAATATCCCCGTATGTTCATCTCACCCCGTGTTACCCTACTACATTGATCGCAGCGCCTGTCGCAACAAGTCGATTGTTTTGTCGCAACTAACTTGCCGGAGCGTGTCCTAGCTTTGAAGTGTAATCAACGATGATGAACGGTGCCAATGAATGTATGGGAGAAAATCAACCCTAAAATTCCAAAAAGTTATCCCATACAAAATGTTCACCACCTCGAGAAAACAGCCTATGCAAAATTTCAGCTCGATCGGACTTAAGGGAAAACTGCGCAAAGCGGTCAAAGTTTTAGTTTTTTGAAAATCGAAAAATCTACGACACTGGTAATAAAGTCCGATTGAGCTTAACAAAAAAAAAATCGAGATGACAGTAGATCTCGACGTTTCATGCAATTTCAAGACATTTGGAATCAATTTATTCTCGAAAACTCCGATTTCCTTTATGGGTTTATGGGTATTATGGGTATTTCCTTATGGGTGATTTTTTGATTTTCAAAAAACTCAAACTTTGACCGTTTTGCGCCACTCTCCCCTCCGATTGAGCTGATATTTTGCATAGGGTGTTTTTTCGTGGTGGTGAACATTTTTTATGGGGTAACTTCTTGAATTTTGAATTTATTATTCCTCTATAACGCAAACGTGTTCATTCCACCTTAAAATCCATTTTTGTCGCTTTTGAATCTCGTAATACGAAGCTTAATATCGTCAACGAGAATTTATCTTCCAATCCTTTTCTCCCGGTCCGTACTGAACACCCGCTAGGTCTTACATATCAAAAAATCTACCAGGTAGTAGTCAGACCGAGCCGTATCGTGTCTGATGCGTCACACGTTGGATAATATAAAACTTCATAACTGAAAGACGGACGTTTTTGGTTTTTTAGTTATTTAAAGAAAAGTAAATATAGATAACAAGTCACATTTTTGTTTGCACTGAATTGATGGATGAATTTTTAATGCGGAGGAGTTGGACTCGATCATCGGGACAAGGACAACGATTTTAATGAGTCGAAGCATCCATCTCGAACTCAAAGTAGGTCGCTGCCAGAGTAGAAGTTAGGACAAACCATAATATCTCTGTAAAACATGCAACAAGCATCACCATATCAAGTGTTTTAAAAAGTCCATGCATCGAGTTAAAATCATCTGTAGTATTAATGTATATTTGTAAATAAAAGTGGCAGTTTTTCTCGCAGCATAATTATGCCAACAAAATAATGTCGCAGGCGTTGTCCAATTTCCTGGAGTCATTTCCCGGAAAGTGGAAAATCGGAAATAATAAAAATAATATCAATGCACAATGGTCCCGGAGATGTATTTAAGTGGAAATTAGCATTTAGAGCTCGACAGTGATTCTCTAGACAAAAACTGTCTTCAACCAAGTTGTTGCATACGATAGAGCGCTCATTTTCATGTTATCAAAAATAGGGTGACCGAAATTGGCGATGAAATGAAAAATATAACTTTCTTATCTTATTAGAGGTAAACATTGTCAAACAATATTGTAGTCCTAATTATTTGAGACATCTTTGTAGAACAAAGTTTTTTGACGTAGAACTACGTATTTCAGGAAGGGTGCCAAATCAGAAAAAAGGTCACGTTTTCATGAAATAAAGTTAATAACTATTTTCACTGTAAACAAATTCTCATGATTTGCATTCCAATCGAATCGGAAATTCTCTCAGATTTGTTTGATATGCTGAACTTAACTTTTTGATATGAAGAACTTTCTTTTTTCCCATACATTTGTTCTGCCGATTTGTGTGCCAACCTCACCCGTATATATCGAATGCTTATAACTCGAACATTTCTGATCGGAAAGATGTTTGTATCAATTGATAAGAAATATTTCTACGCGTCTATCACAATTAATAAAATGTTATTTTTCATGAGATGAACAATTGAATAACTGTTAAATGTCGAGCGTTATCTAAACGCCCTAACTGTTTTGATTGGCCCGATTTACGGTTTCTCCAACACAGACTTCAAAATCGATGAACCTTTGGAAATTCGCTTTGCAAATATACATGCAAGCTGGGGGTATTTTGGTTCCCACCGAGCTGTGTTTCCCTAATACGGATTTCAAAATCAATGTGCCTGGGGGAATCCGCTTCGTAAAACATGTAAGTCGGGGATATTTTTGACGTAGGATTACGTTTTTCGGGAACATATGGGGGTACAAATTGAAAATCGATAATCGAGCACATCGTGAAAATTGCCCAATTTCAAACGCTCAGTCATTTCATGATTTTTGCGTCAATCGATTTCGGCACTTCATAACATGTTTTTACATTGAATAAAATAATATATGTCATGAAACTAACTATCAAACAATTGAAAAATCTCAACCTCTATCCCAGCGGAAATATCCAGTCCTGATTGGTCGAAATTGACGACAGATGCGGCGGCTTATGTACTTACAATTATTGGTCAATTATTTCCTGATGGATTTACGAGATATTTGCATCAATCGATCTGAGCACTCCATAACAATTCATCACGATGAATGAAATAATATATGATATGAAACTCACTATCAAATAATCGAAAAATCATCAAACGGAAATACCACGTTGTGATTGGTCGAAATTGAAGATACGGAGAAATCAGCATTACAAATACATCAAGGTAGAGGGAACTTTTGTTCCCACCGAAGTGTGTTCCCTAACAGAGACATTAAAATCAAGCTGCCTGAAGGAAATCGGCATTGCAAACATATGAAAGTAGGGGGAGTTTTTGTTCCTATCGAAATGTGTTCCCTAACCGATACATCAAAACCAAGCTGCCTGGGGGAAATCAGCATTGCAAATACATGAAAGCAGGGGGAGCTTTTGTTTCCACCGATATGTATTCCCTAACAGAGATTTCAAATTCAAGGTCTCTGGAGGAAATCAGCATATAAATACCCTCGTTGTCGATAGTAAACACACGATGCGCACAAATGGATAGTGCTCATTGTGACTATCGTGGGCATTGCTGATTGCATACGTACTGGCGAATAAGTTGGGAGCGTTGGACGATTTTTTTCATTTCCGTTCCAATGTGAATCTTTCGATGGATTGATGAACTTACACTTGTCCTAAAAGTTTTACAATGCATGATCGATCATTGATATGAAATTTCACGAATTGAAACATCAAATGAACTGAATAGAACTTATGTTTGATAGAATATAAATAAAATTTAGATTTAGAACTTTTATGTTGGTTGCATCGTGAAAAACTTTTAGCACAAATGTAAGTGTAAAATTGTATATGAAACGATTTTTTTCTCCCAATGAAAGTTCATGTAACGAGAAAAATTGGAAAAATGAAGGAGTTCCGTGTTCCGTTGGGTTTAAAACAAAAATTGAAATGAGTTGAAAAAACACTCAGAAAGTAAAAATTATAAATGAAATTACCTTTTCCATTTCAAATATATATTTCCTCTATAATAAAGTAACACTTTTTTTTACTGGTGAGAAAAATTGATAATTGTGTTCGATAATGATAATTATCTTATATTACCTTGATGAGTTTTTTCCTTCATTTCATCTATACATTACACAGGAGCCATCTCGTTCAAGGCCACAGAGGGCGGCTTTATCATATCTCATTCCACTTTGGCATCTTGATACGCACCATCCAATGACTAATCACCATCCTTCTATCATCATCACACGGTTGTGAACAAACAATACCTAACAACCAGACAAAACGACCTATTCCGGGCCACCAAATCATTATCGAAGAGTTTAACAATGTAATTCTTCAAACATATCCAAAACGACAGATAGCCCAACGGAATCCTACGTCAACTATGAGGTCGTGTCTTGCTGTGTTTCCCTAACACGGACTTAAAAATTAATGTGCCTGGGGGAATCCGCTTTGCAAATACATGCAAATCGGGAGTAATTTTTGGTGCTGAGTACTTTTGTACTCGCTTGTCGTTGTGTATGTTTCCCTAAAACGTACTTTCAAACTGAGAACCCTGGGAAAATCGTCATTTCAGATGCTAGAGGTGATGAACTTTCGCGGTTCGAGAACTACGTAAACATGAGATGTGCAATAATTTCAGAGGGAAATGTAAAATACAATGATCGTTTGACCTTTTTTCCATTCAAATATTTTGGTAGTCCTAGACATCATATCAAACGTGAGAGGACGTCCATCAAATTTATTTGTAACGAACAACATAATCTATTGCAAAAATTTCGATGCATTCTGGAATAATATTCGAAGTGGTAAACAAGTGGATTGTACAATATAATTGTGTAGTTCTACGTCAAAAATATGCGGTCGTGTCCTAGATACAACCCCTTACAATTTTTTTCTATCTCTTGAAATAATCGATATAGCGCATATTTTCTACGTTACGTTATGGTCACCATGAAAAACACAGTTTTTTGCTCTAAGTTTTATATTTCAAATTCTACATACAAACTGTCTTCGGAAGACTTTTAGAGCTTAATAATACAATCTTTTTGCTATGCAGAGCTTGTCAATATCTCAACTTCACTCAAAATTATTGATATTTCTTCCTAAAAAATACGCTCTCTTCAATTGATTGTCATTCTTTCTGGGGCAAACATAAACAAAGTTTATTTACGGCATTTGAAAGAGCATATTTCAATCTACATGATGTGTGATTTTCAACACTGTGTTATTTTTTGTGTTTGAGTAAATTAAAATTGAAATTATGAGTTTTTGGGTAAAAAACATGAGCGCTCTATCGTATGTTACAACTTTGTTGAAGACAGTTTTTGTCTGGAGAATAACTGTCGAGATCTAAATGCTAATTTACACATGAATACATCTCCTGGACCATTGTGCAATGGTTTGAATTTATTCCGTGTTTCAAGCAATCTAAAGTCAATGATATTGTGATATTGAACTTTGCTAGCACTGATATGGATATATGAATGTTTGAGTAAGGGCCTTTGCTAGCACTGATATGGATATATGATTGTAGGGTTGAATTATTTGATTTCTACCACAATGAATTGATTGTGCTAATATAGTGAGGGTTTGAACATCCGTCTATACTCAATCCAAGTTACTCTCATATATCCAGCAATAGCTTCTTGCGTGAGCAAAATTTTTATTCCCACATTGTAGAGCCGATAATTGGAATACAGATTTAACAGCTCATGGTGGGAACGGAACTAGTAAATTTCCTTTTTGTGTTTCTCGTTGTTCTGGTGATAACGGGAATGTATTGTTCTGTAGCAGCTAATTTGCCGATCGATCCTTATTCATTAATGAATCTTGGTTCTTTGTGGTTTCAGAATTATTCTCCTTGCACGTCACGGATGGGCAGAGAATTCAGCATACAATTATTTCGACTCCAACGAATAATTCAGATATGCGAAAAACTCTCGAGAAACACATCTCATTTCATGACGGACAGATCGTGACTTGGTATAGGATGTTTCGTTCAGTGCGGCGATGAGTTACAAGTGTCGGTAACGGGCACAAACGTTAGGATGTGAGTGAAAGTTGTCAACTGTTTTTTTTTTTTTGTTTTATTGATACAATCAAGCAAAACATAAATAACAGAATGCTTGGACGTTCGTCGTCACAAAACAGTTTATCGGTTTGTTGTTGGAGGAGAGCAAAAGAAAACATGTTTGCCTTTTGTGGAAGGATGTGTATTGTTGTGACATATATACCCTCCGATGTTCCAGCTAATGTTTCGAAATTGTTTTATAAATAATTATATACGTAACTAAATACACGAATTGCAATTGGAACAGTGATATGATCTGAGAACTTAAAGTTTTACTCGCAGAACAACGAAATACTTTTTAGTCTGACTCTGTTTAAAGCACTACTGAAAGGTTCAGCATCTTGACGAGGCCAGATGATGGCCCTATGCGCACTTTATGCTTCCTAGCAGATAGGATGCAACCTTTGCCGTTCAAAGTACCGCTTGCTCCTTTGTTCCGTAATCGATTTTCTACCATGTTGCACGTGTTGCCAGTGTTTTCTCCCGCATCAATTTGATTCCTTTCGCTTAGCGTGCCACGTCGAATGGAAAATATGAAGGGAGCAACGAAAGGACAAGTGTTTGCTCTATTAAAAAGGCATTACGCGTTTCACCCCCCCCTTCGCTCATAAAACCAAACATTGTATATAACGCACTGCCACAAGTAGTAAAAAAAGCCAAAGCACTTCGCATTCGACGATGGTCTGAATATATCCCATTTGTTGTTAACGAGGGCGATCATTGCAGAAATAGCTGTGCGTTTTGTTATGAGGGGCGTGGTACAAGAGTCGTTTCGCGGAAGTAAAATTATCATTTTGTTCGAGAATTACTGATACGCAGGGGCTTTTCTATTCTCTCAATGCTAAAATGAACAGAAAAACTACTAGTACTAGTGAATAGTCTCCAGCGAATTGAATACCGTGCCGTGCAGATCGAATTTGTCAAAATTTCCCAAACAATATCGCGCTAGGTGTTCGATGGTCCATTTGGAAGCTTTAAATATTGATCGTATTTCATCTCTTATTTAGCGTTTATCCGACGATGATTTCTAGTTGGGTGAACACACAAAGCAAGCATCACGGTGGCATTTCCAACTCGTGTTTTAGCAATTCCATGTCTCCTTCTCAGAGGAAGAAGGAAAACGGTTCACCAACAACAGGAAGAAGTAAAGAATGAGGTCAAGCGTGAGAAACCTTCCAGAGGAGCATGTAATAAATTTCTTAGATTTTTCTCGGTCGTCCTGAAACGAGCAGCAGGTTGAACCGGAACCCTTCACAATGGCTTGCTCGACACCATAGCAGATAAAATCAGTTCCAGAGCGGGGAAGTGGGTCACCGTTAAGAATGCGCTCTGAATAAACGGCTTCAAATGGAAACGAATAAAAAATCAATCAGCCCGTGATATTTCACCAAATAAATAAAAATGTCATTGTAATGACACAGGTTAGCGTTACAAGTTTATATCAAATTGGTAGCATCAGTAGCTTTGTGGAGCAAGAGGATTCCTAAACACATGCATTTTCGCAATGATATCAGACGTTAGACGAATTTGCAGTCAGCAAGACGAATAATTTTAACTCAGAATTAGTGCCCATTCACGAAAAACTTTTGCTATTCATATTTTAAAACTTCTGTCAAAATGGAGAGCATTTCAATGAGCTTGAGCTAACAAGACGCCGTCATCTGAACTGTAATGCACAGTTTCCGGCAAGTATGCTGAAGTCGAATGGATATCAGAAGAATAGTTTTCATTACGGAATGCAGCCCACTTTTGGAAACTTTTGTTTCTTGATAAACATCATAGATCGAATTCTACCAAGCATGTTTTAGCTTGCATTATGTGGAAAAATGTTGACGAAGATTTAATTTATTTATTTATTTTTTGATAATGTGACAATTATCATTGTATAACATATGGTGTGCTCCAAAGCAAACAGTAATTTCCCCAAGTAGTAATTTTTTGTTACGCCACTCTGTATTATAGAGGTACAGCGCGGACTCGATTTTATACAGTTTTTGATTTTTCTTCACTGTATATAATCGAATCATGTATATAATCGAGTCAAAAAAAAATTTTTTTATTTGTTTTTTTTGTATGTCTTTTTCGTTTTTTGAAAATAAAAGAGGAATTTGATTTTTGATTTATCCCCTTAAAGTCAGAAAACATCTTTCTCACATGAAAAAAATAAATTTATCCAGATTCTCTCAAGAGGTGCTAGACGATCATATTTCATTAAAAAAATCCTCTATATGTTCGAATTTCAACAATGACAGAGTTACAGAACTTTTTTTATTTCGGACTCTGTTGCCTCAAACTGGCTCTACATTAAAAATAAAAAGTCACAGGAGGGTTGTGTCCGAGACACGACCGCATAGTTGACGTAGGATTCCGTTAGGGTATCTGTTGATTTTGGATATGTTTGAAGAATAACATCATTAAATTCTTTGATAATGATTTGGTGGCTCAGAAAAGACCGTTTTGTTTGGTTGTTGGGTATTGTTCATTCACTTCACTAGTGTTTATTGAGTGATGATGACAGCAATGATGATAGGAGGATGGTAAACAGTCATTGGATGGTGCATATCAGATAGAAGATGCCGAAGTGGAATGAGATATGATGAAAACCACCATCTTTGATCCTAGACGAGATGCCCCCTGTGTTATGTATGGATGAAATAGAGGAAAAAGAGCTCACCGATGTAATATAATATGTAACTATTATCATTTTTTTACATCAGTAAAAACATAATTCTTTAATATAGAGAGAACATATTTGAAATGGAAAAAGTAATTTTCATTCATAAGTTTTTGCTTTTTGAGTGTTTATTCAACCCAATGCGAATTTTATTTGTACTAACAACATCTAATACTATATGTAGAGCACATGGGAAATCACTTTTTCGAATATTTCTTCACTTTTCCAATTTTTCTCGCCGTATGAAATTTCTTTGGATGAAAATGAACAGACAGCTAAAAACCGAACGACCCGTTCTCGAGCGGGAACACACCTTGGTTTTTATTTATGAAAATTGAAATAAATCGTTTCATATATCAATTTATTTTTTATACAACAGCTAACATATATAATTTTACACTTACACTTGTGCTAAATTTTTCACTATACACGATCGGTCATTTTTTATGAAATTTCACGAAGCAACCAACATTAAAGTTGCAAATTTAAATTTTATTTGCTAGAATTAATCGTATTACTCACCTTACTTGCAATATAAAAATACTCTCGACTTGCATATATTTGCAATGCCGATTTCCCTCGGGCAGCTTGGTTTTGATGCCTCTGTTAGGGAACACATTTCGGTGGGAGCAAAAGCTCCCCCTACTTTCATGTATTTGCAATGTCGATTTCCCCCAGGCAGCTTAGTTTTGATGTCTCTGTTAGGGAACACATTTCGGTGTGAGCAAAAGCTCCCCCTACTTTCATGTATTTGTAATGTCGATTTCCCTCAGGCAGCTTGGTTTTGATGTCTCTATTAGGGAACACATTTCGGTGAGAACTAAAGCTCCCCTTACTTTCATGTGACTGCAGTGTCGATTTCCCCTAGGCAGCTTGGTTTTGATATCTCTGTTAGGGAACACATTCCGGTGGGAACAAAAGCTCCCCCTGCTTTAATGTAATTGCAATGTCGATTTCCCCCAGGCAGCTTAGTTTTGATGTCCCTGTTAAGGAACACATTTGGTGGGAGCAAAAGTTCCCCCTACTTTCATGTATTTACAATGCCGGATTCCCCCATGCAGCTTAGTTTTGATGTCCCTGTTAGGGAACCGCCGCATGTGTCGTCAATTTCGACCAATCAGAAGTGGGTATGTCCGTTAGTATAGGGGTTGAGAATTTTCAATTGTTCGATACTTAATTTCATGACATGTATTATTTTATTCAATAGAAAAAATTGTTATGGAATGCCGAAATTGATTGATGAAAAAATTTCATCAATCCATCATGAAACGACTGAGCAATAAGCGTTTAAAATTGGACAATTTTCAAAATGTGGTTGATTTTCGATTTTCAATTTGTACCCCAATATGTTCCCGAAAGACGTAATCCTACGTCAAAAGTACGCCACGGAAGAAGATTCTGATGCTTTCATTTGAAAGATAAGAAAATTTAGTACAGGATATAGTAGTGGAACAACTAAATCAGTGCATTTAAATAACATTTTGGAAGTGAAAAACTTAAAAGTTAGTAATTTTTAATGTGTGATTATTAATTTTAACCCAAAAATTTATATCAAACTAGATTGTTTCCATCAATTAAATTAAAGTTCTTTAACCGCTCCACAATTTGTTCTTTGACGCCCAACTTTTATCTTTCTTAATTTGGCTGCAATATCGATATAAACAATTCCTGGTGAAAAATCAAGCAAAATTTTCAAAAATCACGATTTTTACCCCATTGTACATGTAATAGCCACTTAAACTTCACCTTAACTTTGAAAGGTTACATTTCTTTATGAAATAAGCCATATTAGAAATATAGAAAAATATTTTTTTCCAAATTATATATAATCGAATCACATATAATCGAGTCTATATATAATAGTAATATATTACTAACGTTCGGGGATGAATTCCAAATATTCAGAATGGTGTTGCATTGCTGCGAAAACATATATTAAACTAATTGAATATACAAGTTATATTTGATGAAATGATTATCCCGTATTAGAATCATGGTCCACAAATTATCAGTATTCAATAATCGAAGAACATTTTTTTTAAATCATATAATAATCGTAACTACATACAGAATATTTATTAATGGTGATAAAACATTGCGTTATCAATACTTCTGAAACTGAAACCAAGTCACGCTACTTTAGATTCTCTTACAACAACCTATAATAACTTGTTAATAAGCTGTACTAGAGCCTTTACTAAACTTGTAAAAATAAAGAGGGATCAATGTCCATGGATGACTTTGGAAGTTGATACAAATCAAGAATAATAATCTCGAAAAGGTGAAAAAAAAAGTCCCAATGATGTGCACGCCAGGGATATGTTAACTCACGTATCCAAAAAAGTAACACATATGAAGAAACAATGAAAAAAGGAGTACTATGAAACTATTCTCAGTGGTTCTAATCATTCCAATGTATGGAAAAAGTTGAACGTAATCTTTGGTCGCTCTAAGCCTGGTGAGTAATTAAAAGTTGATGATAGAACCATTAATATAAATTATGAAATTGCAGATGTATTTAATATTTATTTCTCTACTATTGGTAACAATTTGGCTAGTAAATTAACAGTGCAAAATTTCGACTATCTAAAACAAGTAAAAAGTGTTTGAAGCTCAATCTTTCTGAAACCTACTAGCGTGAACGAAGTTCGCATCTTGATAAGTCAGCTTGATGTTAAGAAAAGCAAAGGTTATGACAACTTTCCAGCAGGATTGATGAAAGCTAACATAGGTCGGTTCTCTGAAATCATTTCCGAGATCTTCAATAGAATAATCCTAACTGGAGTTTATCCGAATATTCTGAAAATCGCCAAAGTTTCACCTGTGCTCAAATCTGGAGACAATAGTGATCCTTCGAACAATCGACCAATTTCAACATTGTCTGTTCTCAATAAAATCTTGGAAAAACTGTTTACCTGTAGACTTGCCGACTTCTTGTGTGCCAACAATGTTATATACAAACTTCAGTATGGTTTCCGTGAAGGTTGTGGAATAATGACCGCTATTACAGAGCTCGTTGATGAACTGATCTACGAAATTGATCAAAAAAGGATCGTAGGAGGCTTATTTATCGATCTCAAGAAAGCTTTCGACACTCCTAACCACGAAATTCTACTGAAAAAAGTCACAGGAGGGTTGTGTCCAAGACACGACCGCATAGTTGACGTAGGATTCCGTTAGGCTATCTGCTGCACGCTGATTTTGGACATGTTTGAAGAATTACATTGTTAAACTCTTCGATAATGATTTGGCTCCGTTTTGTCTGGTTGTTAGGTATTGTTTGTTCACTCTACCAGTGTCCATAACCGAGTGATAATGATAGAAGGATGGTGATTAGTCATTAGATGGTGCGTATCACGTACCAAAGCCACCCTCTGTGGTCCTGGACGAGATGGCGCCTGTATTATGTATGGATGAAATAAAGAAAAAGACGGGTGGGTAATGTCGGGGACATAACCGGAGTGACGTAGGACTATACAAAGGGGACAGCTTTTGTAAATTAATTAAAAAAATTTACAGTAAATTACATTCAATGGCACGTCGCATTATCACCACTCAGTTTGGAGGTAATTTTAACCTGTAATTGAACATTTGTGATGACAGTGGTACAGTGTCAACTTTCAATGTGGGGTCATAATTTGGACCCCGAACTCAATGTTTACAAAAATGTCCAACTAAATATGTCGCATTACAGGTCCGTCCAATTAGCTAAATGTCGAGATAAGTGTAAATTACTGTACTTTCAATCTAGAAGCAATTTAAGAATTGGTGAAAATCAATAAGCTCAGAACAACTGCCAAATTCACAAAAAATCAATTTGTGTTTTATTATTATTTTGGATATTGTTTTAGAAAGCATTGAACTGTATTTCGTAAACTCTTTTTTGGAAGGTTTAATGGCACTGAAAAGCGCCTTGTTTTATGGAATGGTTCCAATTTAGAAAACTTAGTACTCGTGGTTTTGAAAAAAAAACCATTTCGAACGCCCTCGATGCCGCCTTGTTCTGGATTTGCCACCAAAGCAGTTTGTATAAAGAACAAACTTTTTTCTTGTGCTACTTGATGCCGTTTTGCGATTGCGTTTGCCACTCGCCACTCGCTGCAACTGCCTGTTGTCTTGATGTCCACCGAACCGAATGTGTTCTGTTCCGAATGCGGGTTTTCTTATCGTCGCGAGCAGCTTTGCCAGCCAACTCGATCACTTCGGCGGCCGAAACTATATAACGCCGGCTAGGTGGACTGGTGCACTGGTACTAACGCGCTCTGCCTAGCTACCCTTGCGGGGAACTTCAGATCAACACGGTTCGAGCGGGATTTTGCCTTTCCCTTCACTTTTCCTCCTTTACCATGTCCAGACATGGCTGCTTGTGTTGGTTTGTTGATGTGTTGTGATGCGAACCGATGTGGTGTACGGTTTGAATGAGAATGATCGTTACGGAAGGAAGGAAGGAAGGAAGGAAGGTCTTGTATTATAGAGACTTTAAACTTTTGCAGTTTATTCGTCTCTAGCCTTGAGGAAGGCCCTTTGAAAACTCTACTCTACTCTATTACTCTACTCCAGCGCTACCACCTCCGCCCTCTTGCCTTGAGAAAGGCACTCGATCCCTCGCCGTCCAGCTCGTCCAGCAACGATTTTGTCCAGTCGGTGTCCACACAAAGAATGATCGTTACGGCAGCGGAGCGGGAATTTTTAAGCTGACTGGCTGGCTCGAGAATTACGCATGTGTGAGACTGCGACCAATGTTTCGTTCATTTTTCTCTTCTTCCTTTCCTATCGTGCTTCATTCTATTTCGCTGCTGCCGCTGGTTGCCCGTTTTGGTCGGTACGATTTGAGGAGCACAAAATGGACCAATCAAAAATGGGCACATAGTGCATTTTGACAATGCTTGATATTTCACAATTATTCAATTATTTATCTCAAGAAAAATGAAATGTTATTCGTAATGATAGATGCGTAGATATATTTCCTATCAATTGATGCAAAAACCTTTGCGATCTATTGAGAAATGCTCGGGTTATAAGCGTTCCAAATCTTGCATTTTTCCTTCTTGTTCAGTGCCTAGATTTCCATTTCACCCCCTATATCTTCCGGTTAGACGTAGTCCTACGTCAAAAAAGCTCATCAAAGCAATATAAGATAATTATCATTATCGAACCCAATTTTTCTCACCAGAAAAAAAGTGTTACCTTAGTATAGAGAAAATATATTTGAATGGAAAAGTAATTTCATTCATAACTTTTTATTTTCTGAGTATTTATTCAACCCATTTTCTTTTCACTTTAAACCCAACGGAACACGATGCTACATGCCTCAATGCGAATTTCAATTGGGCTAACAGCACCCAATACGTATGTAGAGCATATTTTTCGAATATTTCTTCATTTTTCCAATTTTGCTCGTCGCATGAACTTTCCATGGGAGAAAAAAAATCGTTTCATATTTCAAGTCATTTTAACACAATAGCTACCATTACACTTACAGTTGTGCTAAAAGTTTTACGAAGAAACCATCATAAAAGTTCCAAATTTAAATTTTATTAAATTTTATTTATTAATTATATCAAGCATAAGTTCTATTCAGTTCATTGAAACATCATTCTTCAATCGAAAGATTCTTATTGGAACGAAAAAACACTTGTTCATCGCTCCCAACTTATTCGCCAGCACGTATGCAATCAGCAATGCCCACGCTAGTTACAATGAGCACTATACATTTGTGCGCGTCGTTAGTTAAACTATCGAGTGTATTTACATGCTGATTTCTCCCAGACACCATGGATTGAAATCTCTGTTAGGGTATACATGTCGGTGGAAAAAAAATCTCCCCCTACTTTCATGTATCTGTAATGCCAATTTCCCCTAGGCAGCTTGATTTGATGTCTCTGTTTGGGACCCGCCGCATATGTCGTCAATTTCGACCTATCAGAAGTGGGTATTTCTGTTAGGATAGGGGTTGAGATTTTTCAATTGTTCGATAGTTAATTTCATGACATATATTATTTCATTCAATGTAAAAAATTGTTATGGAGTGTCGAAATTGATTGACGCAAAAATCTCATCAATCCATCATGAAATGACTGAGCAATAAGCGTTTGAAATTGGACAATTTTAACGGTGCGCTCGATTTTCGATTTTCAATTTGTACCCCAATATGTTCCCGAAAGACGTAATCCTACGTCAAAAATTGATCGATATGGGGTAAGAGGAGTTGCCAACGATCTGATAAAAAATTACCTGTCCAATCGTAAATAATTCGTAATAATTAACGGTGTTCGTAGTAGTCTGCGTCTGATTGATATAGGAGTTCCTCAAGGAAGCAACATAGGTCCTCTACTCTTCTTGATTTTTATTAATGATCTTGGCAATTTAACGCAAGACTTTTTGCAGACGATTCGGCGTTATTCTATCCGCGTTCTGATATTCAAACCATTGTAGCGGACCTGGAATCAGATCTAGCGAAACTCATAGAATATTTCAGCGGCAATCATTTAACCATGAATCTTACTAAAACAAAGTATATCCACCGTGATCCATGTGTGGGAATTCTGTCGATTGAAAAAGTCTCCTGTGTCAAATACTTAGGATTGTCCCTTTCCTGGGATACTCACTTTAAACATGTCTCGAGTGAAGCTGCAAGTTTATGTGGTCTCATGAGAAGAGTACACTGTTTCATACCAAAAAAGACGGGTGGGTAATGTCGGGGACATAACCGGAGTGACGTAGGACTATACAAAGGGGACAGCTTTTGTTAAATATATATTTTAAATATATTGCTTTATTTTCTTCTCCTACGTGAATACCTACCTATCTACCTGTAAAATGGATTAGTTTACTGTTTACTCTTTATGAATATGTTGATGGTTCTGAAAAGAACCTTTGGTGTTGTGTTTTTGTTATCACTCGATATTCCCATCTTGTTCGGTTAAACCTTCCTGTTTAGCTATTGCGTTTGCCACTCGCCACAGCTTTCACAGTTGGAAAATTTCTTCCCATCCAGCTTGTGACATATTGTTCAGTAAATTACATTCAATGCGACGTGCCGGAGAAACACTTTGCCACTCACTGAAACTAATTGTTGCCTTGATGAGCGCCGAACCGAAGCTGCTCTGTTCTTGATGCGGGTTTTCTGATTGTCATGAGCAGCTTTGCAAGCCAACTCGAGCACTCCGACGGCCGAAGCTCTATAATCTCTGTTAGGTATACTGGTGCTCCGGGACCAATCCGTTCGGCCTAGTTACCCTTGCGGAGCAATCAGTGAATGCGACCAACAGGGAACTGCACACTTGCACGGTTCGAGTGGGACTTTGCCTTTCCCTTAACTTGTCCTCCTTTGTTACGTCCACGATGCCGATGCCGTACAACCACACGGGTTTACGGTTTGAAAGAAAATAAGATATTTTTTTGGGGTCCGCGTGTTTTATACTCTAGCGGTACACACTCACAGAATAGAGACAAATCGGCAGACTCAGCCAGAGGGGCGAGTCCAACGAGACGAACGAATGAGCGTTAAAAGGGAGCGATGGCAAAAAAATACATTCATTACGATTTGTTCGCTCGTTGGATTCACATGCAGGCTAAAAAGGGTCCTTTTCAGGATCACAAAATTATTTTCAATCTAAAGAGTATATTGTTTTGTTATTACTCGATATCCCCACCTTGTTCGGCTAAACCTTTCTGCATTTGCATTTGCCGCTCGCCACAGCTTCCACAGTTGGAAAATTTCTTCCCATCCCGCTTTGTGACATGTTGTACAGTAAATTACATTCAATGCGACGTGCCGAAGCGCCACTCAGTGTCGCATTGGAGGCGATTTTAACCTGTAATTGAACATTTGCGATGACAGTGGTACAGTGTCGACTTTCAATGTGGGGTCATAATTTGGATCTCTATGTTTACGAAAATGTCCAACTAAATAAGTCGCATTACATGTCCGTCCAATTAGCTAAATGTCGAACTAATTGTAAATTACTGTACTTTCAATCTGGAAACAATTTAAGAATTGGTGAAAATTGAATAATCAGGAAAGTCCCCAACTATCAATAAGCTCAGAACAACTGCCAAATTCACATACTCATGAGATCCTGGCAAACAAATTATGAAAAAATCAATTTTTGTTTTATTATTATTTTGGATAATGTTTTAGAAAGCATTGAACTGTATTTCCTAAACTATTTTTTGGAAGGTTTAATGGCCCTGAAAAGCGCCTTGTTTTATGGAATGGTTCAAACTTAGAAAACTTAGTACTCGTGGTTTTGAAAAAAAACCATTTCGAACGCCCTCGATGCCGCCTTGTTCTGGATTTGCCACCAAAGCAGTTTGTATAAAGAACAAACTTTGTTCTTCTGCTACCTGCTGCCGTTTTGCGATTGCGTTTGCCATTCGCCACTCGCTGCAACTGCCTGTTGTTGTCTTGATGTCCACCGAACTGAATGTGTTCTGTTCTGAATGCGGTTTTTCTTATCGTCGCGAGCAGCTTTGCCAGCTTACTCGATCACTTCGGCGGCCGAAACTATATAGCGCCGGTTAGGTGGACTGGTGCACTGGTACTAACGCGCTCGGCCTAGCTACCCTTACGGGGAACTCCAGATCAACACGGTTCGAGCGGGATTTTGCCTTTCCCTTCACTTTTCCTCCTTTACCATGTCCAGACATGGCTGCTTGGGTTGGTTTGTTGATGTGTTGTGATGCGAACCGATGTGGTGTACGGTTTGAATGAGAATGATCGTTACGGAAGGAAGGAAGGTCTTGTATTATAGAGACTTTAAACTTTTGCGGTTCATTCGTCTCTAGCCTTGAGAAAGGCCCTTTGAAAACTCTACTCTATTTACTCCAGCGCTACCACCTCCACCTCCTTGCCTTGAGAAAGGCACTCGATCCCTCGCCGTCCAGCTCGTCCAGCAACGATGTTGTCCAGTCGGTGTCCACACAAAGAATGATCGTTACGGCAGCGGAGCGGGGATTTTTAAGCTGACTGGCTGGCTCGAGAATTACGCATGTGTGAGACTGCGACCAATGTTTCGTTCATTTTTTTCTTTTTCCTTTCCAATCGTGCTTCATTCTATTTCGCTGCTGCTCTGGTTGCCCGTTTTGGTCGGTACGATTTCAGGAGCACAAAATGGACCAATCAAAAATGGGCACATAGTGCATTTTGACAATGCTTGATATTTCACAATTATTCAATTATTTATCTCAAGAAAAATGAAATATTATTCGTTATGATAGATGCGTAGATATATTTCCTATCAATTGATGCAAAAACCTTTGCGATCTATTGAGAAATGCTCGAGTTATAAGCGTTCCAAATCTTGCATTTTTTCCTACTTGTTCAGTACCTAGATTTCCATTTCACCCCCTATATCTTCCGGTTAGACGTAGTCCTACGTCAAAAAAGCATTGTTAAAGTTTTATTTCGCATGCATCCATTCCATTCTCCAATACTTGTAGTCAATTGTAGTCTGGGGTCATGCTGCCAAATAAAAAAAATCAAGCGCTGCAAAACAGATGTGTGAAAGTAGTTTTCAACCTTCCTCACTTATATCCGACAATTGCGCTTTACACCACCATACAAAATAGAATTATTCCAATTTCAGGCCTGTGTGATATCCAAAGTATTATGTTTGTTCACAACACTTTACATAACCGTAATTTTCACCATAATATCACATTCCCTACTCGAATAAACCTTTCGAATACGAGAAATGCAAATGACCTAATGAGAAGCAGAGCTTATACGAAATTGGGGATTACACGCATAAAGAGTTACGGTCCTTTGAAGTTCAACATGCTTCCCAATGACCTGAAAGCAATAAGCAATAAACATATTTTTTAAAGTGAGCTGAAACAGTGTATGACCATTAAGATAAATCAATATATTCTGTAAATGTGTCGACCACTTTATATATATGTAGACTTTGGCTAGTATATTTTCTTTACTATTCCTTTTTCCAGCATGTTCTATAATATGGTGGATTCCTCCAAAGGAACTCCAATGATCCACTGGGATCTCACATGTTTTGTTTTCTTCGTTTGTAGATGTATTCTCCGCTATTTCTTTTTTGTTTGTTGTATGCTAGCAAGAGTCCACTACCAGGGGGCTCTGTGGAGGTGTGGGGGTTAGTGGAGGGTTTATATAAAAAACAAAAAAAAGTACGAAAGTGCAGAAAAAAGGAAGGGTGCTAAATCAGAAAACATGTCATGTTTTTATGAAATAAAGTTAACGTTAATAAATATTTTCACAGCAAACGAATTCTGATGATTTGTGTACCAATCGAATCGTAAATTCTCTAAGATTTGTTTGATATGTTATGATATGTCCCTAATCTCTAAACGGTTTAAATAAATGTAAACTGGAAGCATTCTCCCATACATTTTTTTGCCGGTTTGTGTGCTTATCTCCACGTACCGTCAACAGCGAGTAACTGAGGGGCTGTCCACATACCACGTGGACAACTTTAGGGGGGGTAGGGGTCGCGTAAATGTCCACGGTTGTCCACGGTGGGGGAGGAGTGGGTTTAGATAATATCCACGTGGACACGATAAATTTTCAAGCTGTATTTTCAAGAATTATTGAACTTTCCGCCCACTCTGTATTCTGTGTTTTTTAAAAAAGGGTTGAGCTACTTGAGTGCATCAAACATCCGTATTTTTCAATTTCTTCCCTGAAATGTGTTTTCTGAAAGTCATCCATATGAACTGAGAGCAATCGATTTATTTCCATTGGTAGAAGAGAACTCGAGATACTCGACAAAGAAATTAGAGGAACAAAGTGTTAAGTTGAAAATTTTAAGTTATTTTGAAATGCTGTAACTTCGTGGAAACCTAACATACATCATTCCAAATCTTCAACTTCAACATTTCAAAGCTTCAAGTTTTGGAATATATTAAGGACACATTGTCATGCTGGTGTATGTGAATGTAGTGAATAAAAATATAGGAACAAATAAGAACCCATCCTCTTTCTGTTATTTCAAGGTTTTTCGGAACTTTTAGCTAAATAAGTCAAAAAATCCAATTTACCTTATCAACCAGTTTTCATTGGATTCCAAGAACTTGCCTGTAGAACCTTTCAATACAAATTTATTTTTGTTTGAATGAAAAAGTTCTCCATCGTCTTCGATGATTAATAATTCAATAAATGATGAACGCGCTGCAGTTTTGAAAATTCCAATAAATTGTGTGCAAAGTTAATTCGTTGATTCAATGAAAAAACCAACGAAATTTTAAATATTTTTTTTTTGCAATTTGAAAAAGTGCCAAAAACAGTTTTGCTATAGTGCTTCAGAAAGTCGTCTGTAGTTTTGCAAATATTGCAAGTATTCCAATGTATATCCTCAAAACCCCTGTGAATATATAGCCAATCCAAGAAAGTTTTGAGTAAATTATAGAAGCACACCATCGCAAATTGTGCCAGAAGCACAAAATGCCATGCGTACCCTGGAAATTACGATTACGATTATTAACTTTAGTTTTCATGCGTTCAAGCTTCAAATTATGTATATCCTATATTCATGCGTTGATTTTTCACGTTATTTCGAAAAATTACCTAAAATTTCGACTTTAAACTATGCATCTCTAATTTTTTTTTGTCGAATGTATTCAAAGCACGACTTTATTTTTGTATGTGCGGGTTTCGATTCAGCTTCCGCTCCTTCGCTTCCTTTTATTGAGGTTTTGCGAAAATGAAGACAAACAACACATTTTTTGATGCATGGGCCATATCTCTGGAGATGTGTTCCTGGCAGCGATGCTCTTTTTTAATGAAGTAATTTTTGCAATACACCATTCATAAGCACCTGGTGAAAAGCATAGCATAGCATAAAACGCTGCAATGGAGGATGGGTTACATATTATTTGATCAAAAACATTTGATTGGATGCATCTCCATTGGCGATTCATTTCATCAACGCAACTAAAACACGTATCGTTTTTTGCCTCGAAGAAATCATACACTGTGTATGGTTTGATTGGAAAAAAAAAATCTGTATTGCGAGTTCCTACTCTCCCAGATGGAATCCCTTATCTTATGGGCCCAGCTCGGAAAATGCCAACATATCAATTGCTAGTTGGCTTAAGAAACTGTTGGAGTGCCTGAATTTCAGCTTTCAGTGGAGTTCGAGAGCTGTCCAGGCACGGCACTGGCACCGAAATATAAATAGTGACCCTCGTATAAGATATGCATGTCTATAAAAACAATGCTTTTGATTTTTTCATAAAATCGGCACGATTTCTCCGGGCAACCAAATATTTCCCACGATTAACGAAGCTGTACAGAAAAATATTGGTTAATGATGTTTTATCATTAACCAATATTTTTATCTTGACTAGGTTCATTGTAGCCGCCATGCACTACCCAACCAAGTTTTTGTAATGTAAATGATGCTTAGAAAAGAAAATATTCTACATTAATAAACTAATCTTGATAGGTATGATGAATCTGTTTGAATACATCTATAAGTTTGAAAACTCAGCAAACATGCGTCGGTTTCTAATAAAAATGTACGAGATTAGATACATTAGTAATATTTTCATATGGACTTCAGCGGCAAAAAAAAACTAAAGAGCCGCGCTCGGTAAACAATAGAAAAATGACAACAAACCACTTAATAGTAATAGCTAATATTTTTTCCAATAAAAATATGGAATAAAACATAGAAAATTCAAAAAAATGGAGGAATGTCCACGTGGACAAGAAAGGGAGGGGTATCAAGAATGTCCACGCTTGTCCACGGAGGGGGAGGGGGGGTATCTAAAACCATGCTTTTTCTGTCCACGTGGTATGTGGCCCCTAACACATTGGTCTCTGTCCATTTTCATCTTATTTCGTATAATTAAGCCATCCGCGATTTGAAATCACACCACTTCTCGTATGGTTGTCATTGAAGCAACATCGTTGCCGAAGGACGTCGAGCGGGAGTGGATTGTTTTTCTCGGAATAAGTATTAGGGTGTCAATGAATGTACGGGAAAAACGACATTAAAATTTCAAAACGTTACCCTACCAAAAAATGTTCGAGATGACAGTAGATCTCGATGGTTCATGCAATTTTAAGACATTTGGCATTAACATTTTTTTTTTCGGAAACGTCATTTTCATGGAATGGAATGAAACCACAGTTGCGAGCGTGCTAGCAAGCACTACACAACGAGCGTATATCATTCATGCCTTATGCTGATTTCATTCACATATACACACACAACTCGATGCAAGTAAAAGAAGCGCTCTGTATCAAAGTATGGTACGACAAAGAATGTGCATACCGGAAAATTTTGTACTAGTGCGGATATGGAAGAGTATCCAGAATTTTGAAATAAAGATATACGCTGCATTTATTTAGATACAAAGTATATTTCATGTAAGTATGCTTTCAAATCCCAGTAGGAAAACTATACTGTTGCATGTTGTAAGGTTCGATCCAACCTTAAGCGGAATATAGGAGCAAAAGTGTTTATAGTTTGCATCTGAGTGGGAATGAGAAATTCTGGTGCGAGTTGGCAGCGCAGTTCAATCGTAGAGTGAAGACGAAACCAAATACAGTAAAACCTGTTTTTGCGCGTTTTTTTTTGTGCGATTTTTTTGTGCGGTTTTTTATGCGATTTTTTTGTGTGTTATATGAAAAGAAGCATATTTGACGAATTTCTCGTCCATATACTTTTTTTTTGCATTTGCATTTCAGTGCAAAAAAAGACGGGTGGGTAATGTCGGGGACATAACCGGAGTGACGTAGGACTATACAAAGGGGACAGCTTTTGTTAAATATATATTTTAAATATATTGTTTTATTTTCTTCTCCTACGTGAATACCTACCTATCTACCTGAAAAATTAATTAGTTTACTGTTTACTCTTTATGAATATGTTGATGGTTCTGAAAAGAACCTTTAGTGTTGTGTTTTTGTTATCACTCGATATTCCCATCTTGTTCGGCTAAACCTTCCTGTTTAGCTATTGCGTTTGCCACTCGCCACAGCTTTCACAGTTGGAAAATTTCTTCCCATCCAGCTTGTGACATGTTGTTCAGTAAATTACATTTAATGCGACGTGCCGGAGAAACACTTTGCCACTCACTGAAACTAATTGTTTCCTTGATGAGCGCCGAACCGAAGCTGCTCTGTTCTTGATGCGGGTTTTCTGATTGTCGTGAGCAGCTTTGCAAGCCAACTCGAGCACTCCGACGGCCGAAGCTCTATAATCGCTGTTAGGTATACTGGTGCTCCGGGACCAATCCGTTCGACCTAGTTACCCTTGCGGAGCAATCAGTAAATCTGACCAACAGGGAACTGGAGACCTGCACGGTTCGAGTGAGACTTTGCCTTTCCCTTAACTTGTCCTCCTTTGTTACGTCCACGATGCCGATGCCGTACAACCATACGGGTTTACGGTTTGAAAGAAAATAAGATATTTTTTTGGGGTCCGCTTGTTTTATACTCTAGCGGTACACACTCACAGGATAGAGACAAATCGGCAGACTCAGCCAGAGGGGCGAGTCCAACGAGACGAACGAATGAGCGTTAAAAGGGAGCGATGGCAAAAAAATACATTCATTACGATTTGTTCGCTCGTTGGATTCACATGCAGGCTTAAAAGGGTCCTTTTCAGGATCACAAAATTATATTTAATCTAAAGAGTTTATTGTTTTGTTATCACTCGATATTCTATCTTGTTCGGCTAATCCTTCCTGTTTAGCGATTTGTTGCCACTCGCCACAGCTTTCACAGTTGGAAAATTTCTTCCCATCCAGCTTTGTGACATGTTGTACAGTAAATTACATTCAATGCGACGTGCCGAAGCGCCACTCAGTGTCGCATTGGAGGCGATTTTAACCTGTAATTGAACATTTGCGATGACAGTGGTACGGTGTCGACTTTCAATGTGGGGTTTGGATCTCTATGTTTACAAAAATGTCCAACTAAATAAGTCGCATTACATGTCCGTCCAATTAGGTAAATATCGAACTAATTGTAAATTACTGTACTTTCAATCTGGAAACAATTTTAGAATTGGTAAAAATTGAATAATCAGGAAAGTCCCCAACTATCAATAAGCTTAGAACAACTGCCAAATTCACATACTCATCAGATCCTGGCAAACAAATTATGAAAAAATCAATTTGTGTTTTATTATTATTTTGGATAATGTTTTAGAAAGCATTGAACTGTATTTCCCAACCTCTTTTTTGGAAGGTTTAATGGCCCTGAAAAGCGCCTTGTTTTATGGAATGGTTCCAATTTAGAAAACTTAGTACTCGTGGTTTTGAAAAAAACCATTTCGAACGCCCTCGATGCCGCCTTGTTCTGGATTTGCCACCAAAGCAGTTTGTATAAAGAACAAACTTTTTTCTTCTGCTACCTGATGCTGTTTTGCGATTGCGTTTGCCACTCGCCACTCGCTGCAACTGCCTGTTGTCTTGATGTCCACCGAACCGAATGTGTTCTGTTCGGAATGCGGGTTTTCTTATCGTCGCGAGCAGCTTTGCCAGCTAACTCGATCACTTCGGCGACCGAAACTATATAACGCCGGCTAGGTGGACTGGTGCACTGGTACTAACGCTCTCGGCCTAGCTACCCTTGCGGGGAACTCCAGATCAATACGGTTCGAGCGGGATTTTGCCTTTCCCTTCACTTTTCCTCCTTTACCATGTCCAGACATGGCTGCTTGGGTTGGTTTGTTGATGTGTTGTGATGCGAACCGATGTGGTGTACGGTTTGAATGAGAATGATCGTTACGGCAGCGGAGCGGGGATTTTTAAGCTGACTGGCTGGCTCGAGAGTTACGCATGTGTGAGACTGCGACCAATGTTTCGTTCATTTTTTTCTTTTTCCTTTCCAATCGTGCTTCATTCTATTTCGCTGCTGCTCTGGTTTCCCGTTTTGGTCGGTACGATTTGAGGAGCACAAAATGGACCAATCAAAAATGGGCACATAGTGCATTTTGACAATGCTTGATATTTCACAATTATTCAATTATTTATCTCAAGAAAAATGAAATGTTATTCGTTATGATAGATGCGTAGATATATTTCCTATCAATTGATGCAAAAACCTTTGCGATCTATTGAGAAATGCTCGAGTTATAAGCGTTCCAAATCTTGCATTTTTTCCTACTTGTTCAGTGCCTAGATTTCCATTTCACCCCCTATATCTTCCGGTTAGACGTAGTCCTACGTCAAAAAGCATACTTGCGTCTAAATTGTCCACTTCTCTAATCATTTCCATCCTTCCATCAAATGCTCTAAGTTACACATGACTTGTTGCTGTTAGAAACAAGTTTCGACATGCAACTAAAAGCACAACACTGCCTCACGTAACCGAAAAGGCAAACTTTCGCAACGCAAAGCAGGGAAATAAAAGGGAATCGAACGGTAAACGTGGCGTGGATTTGAGTTATTTTGTTGGGAGAACCTTTTTTTATGCGGTCCCTATCTACCGCACAAAAAAAAATTTTTTTAATTATGTACCGAACACGATTTTTTAAAGCTACTGGTGAAGTTTTGCACGATTTTTTATGCGTTTATTTGTGCGGTCCCTATCCCCCGCACAAAAATTTTGCTTGTGAACGAAAAGTGCTAATAGCTTTCGACGATTATCTTCAACAGTAATTTGTTGTAAAAGAACCCCAAGATGCTGACATATACCGTTCTGAATCATATATCAGACAATATCATATTTCGGACACTTTATTCTAACATCTTGAAATACTTAATGCACTGATGATATAACTATAAAATTAATATCACAATTGCTTCTTTAGTGTAATCCCTTGGTTTCACTATCATTTCACATGAGAACTACATTTGAATTACAACATTATCGGCAGAAATCTTACAACACTACTAATTATCGTTTGTGTTTGACGTTTCCTAGCGTGAACACGTAGAATTTACCCTTTTGAAAAATATTTAAATTTCTCCCGTGTTTCATCATTTCTCATCATCGTTAACAGTTTACTGTGATTGCTGGGTAAGTGTTTCGCAGTTGACTATAAAATATAATTAAGTGTAATGTAATTTTCGTCCAGAAAATTACAAAAAATGGTGTCCGAAATTTGAATTCAATCTGTCCGAAATTTGATTTGTATTCGCTTCATTTGAAAAGCATTTTATTCGATGATTTTTTTAATGTTTTCAATCAAAAAAAAGACGGGTGGGTAATGTCGGGGACATAACCGGAGTGACGTAGGACTATACAAAGGGGACAGCTTTTGTTAAATATATATTTTAAATATATTGTTTTATTTTCTTCTCCTACGTGAATACCTACCTATCTACCTGAAAAATGGATTAGTTTACTGTTTACTCTTTATGAATATGTTGATGGTTCTGAAAAGAACCTTTGGTGTTGTGTTTTTGTTATCACTCGATATGCCCATCTTGTTCGGTTAAACCTTCCTGTTTAGCTATTGCGTTTGCCACTCGCCACAGCTTTCACAGTTGGAAAATGTCTTCCCATCCAGCCTGTGACATGTTGTTCAGTAAATTACATTCAATGTGACGTGCCGGAGAAACACTTTGCCACTCACTGAAACTATTTGTTGCCTTGATGAGCGCCGAACCGAAGCTGCTCTGTTCTTGATGCGGGTTTTCTGATTGTCGTGAGCAGCTTTGCAAGCCAACTCGAGCACTCCGACGGCCGAAACTCTATAATCGCTGTTAGGTATACTGGTGCTCCGGCACCAATCCGTTCGGCCTAGTTACCCTTGCGGAGCAATCAGTGAATGCGACCAACAGGGAACTGGAGACCTGCACGGTTCGAGTGAGACTTTGCCTTTCTCTTAACTTGTCCTCCTTTGTTACGTCCACGATGCCGATGCCGTACAACATCACGGGTTTACGGTTTGAAAGAAAATAAGATATTTTTTTGGGGTCCGCGTGTTTTATACTCTAGCGGTACACACTCACAGGATAGAGACAAATCGGCAGACTCAGCCAGAGGGGCGAGTCCAACGAGACGAACGAATGAGCGTTAAAAGGGAGCGATGGCAAAAAAATACATTCATTACGATTTGTTCGCTCGTTGGATTCACATGCAGGCTAAAAAGGGTCCTTTTCAGGATCACAAAATTATCTTCAATCTAAAGAGTTTATTGTTTTTTTATCACTCGATATCCTTATCTTGTTCGGCTAAACCATTCTGTTTAGCGATTGCATTTGCCACTCGCCACAGCTTGTGACATATTTTACAGTAAATTGCATTCAATGGCACGTCGCATTACCACCACTCAGTATCGGATTGGAGGTTATTTTAACCTGTAATTGAACATTTGCGATGACAGTGGTACAGTGTCGACTTTCAATGTGGGGTCATAATTTGGACCCCGAACTCTATGTTTACAAAAATGTCCAACTAAATATGTCGCATTACAGGTCCGTCCAATTAGCTAAATGTCGAGATAAGTGTAAATTACTGTACTTTCAATCTAGAAGCAATTTAAGAATTGGTGAAAATCAATAAGCTCAAAACAACTGCCAAATTCACATACTCATCATATCCTGGCAAACAAATTATGAAAAAATCAATTTGTGTTTTATTATTATTTTGGATATTGTTTTAGAATGCATTGAACTGTATTTCCTAAACTCTTTTTTGGAAGGTTTAAATCCCTGAAAAGCGCCTTGTTTTATGGAATGGTTCCAATTTAGAAAACTTAGTACTCGTGGTTTTGAAAAAAACCATTTCGAACGCCCTCGATGCCGCCTTGTTCTGGATTTGCCACCAAAGCAGATTGTAAAAAGAACAAACTTTTTTCTTCTGCTACCAGCTGCCGTTTTGCGATTGCGTTTGCCACTCGCCACAACTGCCTGTTGTTGTCTTGATGTCCACCGAACCGAATGTGGTCTGTTCCGAATGCGGGTTTTCTTATCGTCGCGAGCAGCTTTGCCAGTTAACTCGATCACTTCGGCGGCCGAAACTATATAACGCCGGCTAGGTGGACTGGTGCACTGGTACTAACGCGCTCGGCCTAGCTACCCTTGCGGGGAAGTCCAGATCAACACGGTTCGAGCGGGATTTTGCCTTTCCCTTCACTTTTCCTCCTTTACCATGTCCAGACATGGCTGCTTGGGTTGGTTTGTTGATGTGTTGTGATGCGAACCGATATGGTGTACGGTTTGAATGAGAATGATCGTTACGGAAGGAAGGATGGTCTTGAATTATAGAGACTTTAAACTTTTGCAGTTCATTCGTCTCTAGCCTTGAGAAAGGCCCTTTGAAAACTCTACTCTACTCTATTACTCTACTCCAGCGCTACCACCTCCGCCCTCTTGCCTTGAGAAAGGCACTCGATCCCTCGTCGTCCAGCTCGTCCAGCAACGACGTTGTCCAGTCGGTGTCCACACAAAGAATGATCGTTACGGTAGCGGAGCGGGGATTTTTAAGCTGGCTGGCTGGCTCGAGAATTACGCATGTGTGAAACTGCGACCAATGTTTCGTTCATTTTTTTCTTTTTCCTTTCCAATCGTGCTTCATTCTATTTCGCTGCTGCTCTAGTTGCTCGTTTTGGTCGGTACGATTTGAGGAGCACAAAATAGACCAATCAAAAATGGGCACATAGTGCATTTTGACAATGCTTGATATTTCACAATTATTCAATTATTTATCTCAAGAAAAATGAAATGTTATTCGTTATGATAGATGCGTAGATATATTTCCTATCAATTGATGCAAAAACCTTTGCGATCTATTGAGAAATGCTCGAGTTATAAGCGTTCCAAATCTTGCATTTTTTCCTACTTGTTCAGTGCCTAGATTTCCATTTCACCCCCTATATCTTCCGGTTAGACGTAGTCCTACGTCAATAGGTACCAAAGTAGAAAGCATAGAAGCATATTGAACTAATTTATTAAAAACATCAACCAAACAATACCTGTGCATAAAGTTTAAACCTGTTTTCTGCATCATATGCCTTAAGCGTCCGAAATATGATTCAGAACAGTACATGATACTCGAATCATATACAGCTTTCGTGGTACGGCAATAAGAGAGGAGAGAGGGACTGCTGCGATTTAAGCTTCGCCATTTCTAGATAGTTCGCAGAGATGTTTGCATCAATCTATAGGAAATATTTGTACTCGCGCAGCTCAATGCAACCATTATGCCCAAAAGTTGATAGTTGTTGAATGGGATAAGGGTTTGTTATGAAGCAAGTTGTACAGAGAGAACAAACGCGATTTTATCACACACGTACCGGCACGAGTTGAAAATACATGTTATATTTATATTGTCAGACAGGGCGGGTGTGGAGCAGTAGTACAGACTTTGCGGAGATATTTGTTTTTGGATTCGCGTTGACCACATTGAACTTTCTACCACGAGTTTGGGAAGCGATAAATGACTTTAATGGATTTTCAGCTGGAAGATGAAAATTATGAATGAAAAATAATTTATCTATATCTAATATGTAGATCTACAGTGTTGACATCTGGTAGTGATATCCATATTATTCTCTATCAGATAACCATCCAGAACCGAAGGCAGTTTTAAGTTGTTCGAATTTAAAATTATATTTTTTGCCACTGAAGAAGTAAAAATAACTAAATAACTAAAAAGTTATTTAAAAATTTTCGATACATCCTTGAATAATATCCGAAGGTATAAGCAAGTGGAATGAATAACATAATTCCGTAGTTCTAAGTCGAAAATGCGGTCGTGGCCTAGATATAACCCCTTAGATTTTTTTCATTATACAGGGCGGACTCGTTATACTCGATTTCTTTTCACTGTATATAATCGAGTCAAAAAAATATTTTTGTTTTTTGAATATAAAAGCGGAATATGATTTTTGATTCATCCCCTTAAAGTCAGAAAACACCTTTCTCACATGAAACAAATAAATTTATCCAGATTCTCTCAGGAGGTGATGGACGATCATATTTGATGAAAAAAAAAGACGGGTGGGTAATATCGGGGACATAACCGGAGTGACGTAGGACTATACAAAGGGGACAGCTTTTGCTAAATATATATTTTAAATATATTGTTTTATTTTCTTCTCCTACGTGAATACCTACCTATCTACCTGAAAAATGGATTAGTTTACTGTTTACTCTTTATGAACATGTTGGGGGTTCTGAAAAGTTGTGTTTTTGTTTTCACTCGATATTCCCATCTTGTTCGGTTAAACTTTCCTGTTTAGATATTGCGTTTGCCACTCGCCACAGCTTTCACAGTTGGAAAATTTCTTCCCATCCAGCTTGTGACATGTTGTTCAGTAAATTACATTTAATGCGACGTGCCGGAGAAACACTTTGCCACTCACTGAAACTAATTGTTGCCTTGATGAGCGCCGAACCGAAGCTGCTCTGTTCTTGATGCGGGTTTTCTGATTGTCGTGAGCAGCTTTGCAAGCCAACTCGAGCACTCCGACGGCCGAAACTCTATAATCGCTGTTAGGTATACTGGTGCTCCGGCACCAATCCGTTCGGCCTAGTTACCTTTGCGGAGCAATCAGTGAATGCGACCAACAGGGAACTGGAGACCTGCACGGTTCGAGTGAGACTTTGCCTTTCCCTTAACTTGTCCTCCTTTGTTACGTCCACGATACCGATGCCGTACAACCACACGGGTTTACGGTTTGAAAGAAAATAAGATATTTTTTGGGGTCCGCGTGTTTTATACTCTAGCGGTACACACTCACAGGATAGAGACAAATCGGCAGACTCAGCCAGAGGGGCGAGTCCAACGAGACGAACGAATGGGCGTTAAAAGGGAGCGATGACAAACAAATTCGGCATCGGACTGTTGAGTAGTCCAGTTCACTTTGCTTTCGCTGCGCTTCGATCTAAGATTGGACCCCACCAGTGGTAATCCAACTTGGATATCGTCGTGTGGTTTTTTCTTTTCGTTTTTCGCGTTATTCGTATCGTGTGTTTTCTTCTTACCGCGTCATAAATTTGACGCTTCGCGTAGTGTGTGATGAGCAAGAAGAAGAGGAAGGCAGGCTCGAGCCCTGCAAAAAATGATCGCATTGCCAGGGGCAATAAATTTTCAAGGCAAGCGTCATCTAATGATGCACGCAATGGTGGCGCGGTGAAAAGTGCCCGCACAGAGTCGAGCCTTCGCGACTGTGACACCGCATCGAACGGCACCGAAGTAGGCGACTTCGGCGCGACGGTTGAAAATGCAAACTCTGCTACTGAGGCAGCAACCAAAATCATACTCCCTCCGCTGGTGGTGAAGGCGGTCGCTCTCGACAAACTCATCAGTGAATTTGCATCGATGGGCGTTAAAGCAGAATATAAGCTATGTGGCATCGGCACTAAAGTTTTCCTCCGTACGCGGAATGAATTTGATCTGGTCGTGGCGTTTTTGAAGAATGCCAATATTGAGTTTTTCACCCACGACATCCCGGGGGACAAACCCTTCAAGGCTGTTATTCGCGGCCTGTCTAACTACGACCCGAAGACGATCACCGCTGAACTCAAGGATCGGTTGAAGCTAGTCGTAACCGCCATTTACCGGATGAAACGTAGAGGTGAAAACGAGAAGATGTACCCGGACTGTCTGTTTCTGGTGCACTTTCAGAAAGGGACGGTGACGCTGAATGCCCTCAAAGCGATCCGCTCTCTTTTTTCCCTGAGAATCCGATGGGAACCTTACCGTGGTGGCCGTCGCGACGTCACCCAGTGCCAGCGGTGCCTGAATTTTGGACATGGCACCCGCAACTGTAACATCAAACCTCGCTGCAGCGCGTGTGCTAAGGACCACGCCACTGGTGACTGCCCAGTGGACAAAGCTGGTAAAGTGGAGTACAAATGTATCAACTGTGGCGGCGCTCATCAGGGTTCGGACCGGCAATGCCCGAAACGCGAAAATTTCAAACATATCCGCAAGCAGGCGTCTATCAACAATCAACCGGGGCGGAAGAAGGAGAAGTCGTTTAGAGCAGAAGATTTTCCTCCGCTTCGCCCCACTCAGCAAACAACTCATCCAAGCGCTCGGGATCGAGCTGCCCCTCCTCAACGTACCACCGGCGAGCCCGCCGGACAGCGCTCGCCTCCCACCCCCCCTGGATTTTGGCGCCCACCACAAACTGAAACCAACTCCGAAAAGTTCACCCCGACGGAGCTACTGGAAATTTTTGACAAGATGACGACCGCCCTCCGCGCGTGCCGCAACAAGCCCGAGCAGATGAATGTGCTTGGTAAGTTTATCATTGAATATGGCTCTTAGGTCTCTGAAAATTGCCACTTGGAACGCTTGCTCGATAAGAGCAAAAGCCATCGAGTTTGCCGATTTTGTCGGCAGACACAGCATCGACGTGGGTCTGCTCTCAGAGACCCACCTAAAATCCGGCGACAGTTTCTGGCTACCGGATCACAACATCATCCGGCTTGATCGCACCAGCTCTAGGGGGGGGCGGTGTTGCGGTCATCGTACGGAAAGGCCTGAGGCTCAACATACTTCCGCACGTTCGCACATCGGTCATCGAGGCGATTAGTGTGGAGGTCGCATTGACAAACGGCAACATCCATTTCATTGCCGTGTACTGTCCTCATCAGTGTCCGAACAGCAACAGGATGGCGCGTCAGTTCCAAAATGACTTGACTGCCATCACTCGCACCTCTTCTCGCTTTGTTGTTGGGGGTGATCTCAACGCCCGCCATGAGGATTGGCGGAACTACCGACAAAATCAAAACGGGCGGCTTCTCTTCGACCACGCGCAACATGGGCAGTATGCGGTACAGTTCTCGGACGAGCCGACCTTCACCTCACCTGCGGGAAATCCATCGACTTTGGACATCTTCCTTTCAAACATCATGCTGACCAAGCCGGTGGCGCTAAACGATCTCAGCTCCGATCACCTTCCGGTGGTTGCTGAAGTAGGGGTCAACATTGTTCCAGCCATCTACCTTCGAAAGGATTACCATCACGTCAACTGGCTGGCGTTTGGAAGGATGGTGAACCATCACCTCGAGGAGAACACGCTGCTGCATTCAGTGGAGGACATCGACCAAGCATTAGAGGGACTTCAATACGCCATCTCCGTGGCTGATGTGGCGTGTGTGCGGCGTGTTCCTGTGAGGGGTAAGTTCGTTGCTATTGACTCTCACACTCAACTATTGATCCGCTTGCGAAATGTGCGTAGACGCCAGTTTCAGAGGACCGGGGATCTCGGCAGAAAGGAAGAGATGGCCGATCTGAACAGGCAGATTGCTTCCAGGATGGTCTCTCTTCGAAACAACAGCTTCGGGCGCACCGTACAAAACTTGGATGATCGCTCCAGACCATTTTGGAAGGTTGCCAAAGTGCTGAAAAACCATCCGAAACCAGTTCCTCCTCTCAAGGTCGGCGATAGTCTCCTCGTTGCGCCTATTGAGAAAGCGAATGCGATAGGCAATCACATTGCATCGTCGCATTTGCTTGGCTCGCATATGGCTAGTCCGCTCGAACAGCAGGCTCAGCGCTGAAGGCCACTAAGAATATGAAGGCTCCCGGGTTTGATGGAATCTTCAACCTTATCCTGAAAAGGCTCACTCCCAAAGTCTACTCGCTGCTCAGCAACATCTTCAATCGATGCTTGGAATTGCACTATTATCCAAGCATCTGGAAAGAAGCGAAGATCGTGCCGATCCGCAAACCCGGGAAGGATCCAACTCTACCTTCAAGCTACAGACCTATCAGCCTCCTTTCAGCGCTGGGCAAACTTTTTGAAAAAATCATTTTATTCCGATTGCAAAAATTTGTTGAGGTCAACAACATCCTCCTGCCTGAACAGTTTGGGTTTAGACGGGGGCATTCGACTATCCACCAACTAGTGAGAGTGATGAACACCATCCAAAGGAACAGGGCTGTATCCAAGTCCACAGCCTTGGCACTGTTGGATGTCGAAAAGGCTTTCGACTGTGTCTGGCATGACGGGCTTGTATATAAGCTCTGTTCCTTTAACATTCCAATTTATCTCGTGAAAATCATCCGGTGTTACCTTCAGCAAAGGTCGTTCAGGGTATCGTTGAATGGCTGTTTGTCAAACACATTTTCCATCCAGGCAGGGGTCCCGCAGGGAAGTCTGCTGGGCCCTTTGCTGTACAGCCTTTACACCTCTGACACTCCTCCCCTGGGAGATGGCTGCGCGTCCTTTCTGTTCGCAGATGACACCGCAATTGCCGTCAAGGGGAGGATGCCTCGTGAAATTACAAACAGGCTTCAACGATGCCTTGACGCCTTTGTTGAATATGCTAACATATGGAAAATTAAAATCAATGCCTCCAAAACCCAAACAATCATGTTCCTGCACAGGCAGTCTCCCAAACTCAAACCTCCTCCATCTTGCGTTGTGGTGATGAATGGCACAAGGGTTGAGTGGTCCGCTGAAGTAACATATTTGGGGCTAGTGATAGATCAGAAACTCCTCTTCCGTCAGCACGTGGAGAAGAATTTGAATAGGTGTTCCGCTTTGGTTCGATCTCTGTACCCTCTGATCTGTCGACGATCCCGTCTCTCAAAGGTGAACAAACTGGCCGTCTACAATCAAATCATAGCTCCTGCCATCCTTTATGCAATTGTGGTGTGAGGGTCATGTGCTCAGACTCACAGGAACAAACTCCAAGTGGCGCAAAATCGTGCATTGAGGATGATTCTTGATCGTCCTTTTGACACAAGGATCTCGGATCTACACCAAGAGGCTAATATCCAAAAACTAGATGCAATTATGTATGAAACAAAAGCTAAATTTGTTAAGAAATCTAGATCCTCTGAATTTGACCTGATAAAAAATTTGTATATAGTAGATTAGTTAGTTGGTTATTAGTTAGTTAGTTAGTAGTTTATAAGTAGTCTCTTTCAAATTTAATTTCAAACAATACCATTAAAATGGTGAACAACTGTCAAATTAAAAATAAGGAACTTTTGCTCAACAGTATGATTTTAAATCCAAAAGCTGAACCAAAGATGTAAAGCCTAGACTGTGTCACTTGAACTGTAAAATATGTATTCAAATAGAAAAACATCTGAATAAAAATGCATTTAAGTTGTAAAAAAAAAAAAAAAAATACATTCATTACGATTTGTTCGCTCGTTGGATTCACATGCAGGCTAAAAAGGGTCCTTTTCAGGATCACAAAATTATCTTCAATCTAAAGAGTTTATTGTTTTGTTATCACTCGATATCCCCATCTTGTTCGGCTAAACCTTTCTGTTTAGCGATTGCATTTGCCACTCGCCACAGCTTTCACAGTTGGAAAATTTCTTCCCATCCAGCTTGTGACATATTTTACAGTAAATTACATTCAATGGCACGTCGCATTACCACCACTCAGTATCGGATTGGAGGTAACTTTAACCTGTAATTGAACATTTGCGATGACAGCGGTACAGTGTCGACTTTCAATGTGGGGTCATATTTTGGACCCCGAACTCTATGTTTACAAAAATGTCCAACTAAATATTTCACATTACAGGTCCGTCCAATTAGCTAAATGTCGAGATAAGTGTAAATTACTGTACTTTCAATCTAGAAGCAATTTAAGAATTGATGAAAATCAATAAGCTCAGAACAACTGCCAAATTCACATACTCATCATATCCTGACAAACAAATTATGAAAAAATCAATTTGTGTTTTATTATTATTTTGGATAATGTTTTAGAAAGCATTGAACTGTATTTCCTAAACTCTTTTTTGGAAGGTTTAATGGCCCTGAAAAGCGCCTTGTTTTATGGAATGGTTCCAATTTAGAAAACTTAGTACTGGTGGTTTTGAAAAAAACCATTTCGAACGCCCTCTATGCCGCCTTGTTCTGGATTTGCCACCAAAGCAGTTTGTATAAAGAACAAACTTTTTTCTTCTGCTACCTGGTGCCGTTTTGCGATTGCGTTTGCCACTCGCCACTCGCTGCAACTGCCCGTTGTCTTGATGTCCACCGAACCGAATGTGTTCTGTTCCGAATGCGGGTTTTCTTATCGTCGCGAGCAGCTTTGCCAGCTAACTCGATCACTTCGGCGGCCGAAACTATATAACGCCGGCTAGGTGGACTGGTGCGCTGGTACTAACGCGCTCGGCCTAGCTACCCTTGCGGGGAACTCCAGATCAACACGGTTCGAGCGGGATTTTGCCTTTCCCTTCACTTTTCCTCCTTTACCATGTCCAGACATGGCTGCTTGGGTTGGTTTGTTGATGTGTTGTGATGCGAACCGATATGGTGTACGGTTTGAATGAGAATGATGGTTACGGCAGCGGAGCGGGGATTTTTAAGCTGACTGGCTGGCTCGAGAGTTACTCATGTGTGAGACTGCGACCAATGTTTCGTTCATTTTTTTCTTTTTCTTTTCCAATCGTGCTTCATTGTATTTCGCTGCTGCTCTGGTTGCCCGTTTTGGTCGGTACGATTTGAGAAGCACAAAATGGATCAATCAAAAATGGGCACATAGTGCATTTTGACAATGCTTGATATTTCACAATTATTCAATTATTTATATCAAGAAAAAAAATGAGTGGGTTATATCTATGATATAACCGCAAGGTTCACGTGGAACTACCTTAGCTTAGCAATCATTCGTTTGTATTGATTAAATTCTTGATTGAATGAAACAGTTTCCAAATTCAATTGAGTTCAATATATTTGCTCTGTGAGTGAAAAAATGAACAAATGCCGTGTAAAGTCAATTCATTTATTGTGATTGATTGTTCTTCGTTACAAGTAAATTTAATGACGGACCTTTTACGTTTGGTATGATGACTAGAACAAAATATATGTACGGAAGAATTATCAAACGTTTGATGAACCAGCCTAAGTTTCAGCCTACGTTTTTTGTCAATAAAGACAAAAAAAATTATCAAACGATTATTTTATTTTACATTTCCCTCTGAAGTTTACATCCCAAAAGTGTACATACTTCTCGAATCTCGAATTTGCTTGAAACTGGGATGTTCATTCGCTTCTAGTGGCTGCACGATTTTCCCAAGTTCCTAAGTTTAGAAGATCATGTTAGGACAGACATATTCCACTCTGGGAAACACATTTCAATCGGAACAAAAATACCCCCGATTTGTATGAATTCGCAATGCCGATTTCCCCACGCTTCATGGATTTGAAGTCTGTGTTAGGGAAACACATTCCAGTCGGAACAAAAATACCCCCGACTTGCATGAATTTGAAATACCGATTTCTCCAGGCACCTTGGTTTAGAAATCTCTATTAGGGAACACATTTCGGTAGGAACAAAAGCTCCCCCTACTTTCGTGTGTTCTTTTTCTTCTTTTTGGCTTCAAGAGGGTTTAAACTTTTCAGTTCACTCGCCTCTAGGCTCTTTCGTGTGTTTGCAATGCCGATTTCACTGCTTGGTTTTAAAGTCTGTGTTAGGGAACATTTTTCGATGAGAACAAAAGTCCCCCTACTTTCAAGTATTTGCAATGCCGATTTCCCCAAGGCTGCTTGGTTTTGATGGCTGTGTTAGGGAAACCATAAATCGGGCCAATCAAAACGATGCAGTTAGGGCGTTTAGATAACGCCTAATATTTTACAGTTATTCAATTGTTTATCTAATGAAAAACAACATTTTGTTAGTTGCGATAGATGCGTAGAAATATTCCCTATCAAGTGATGCAAACATCTCTCCTATCCAGTACGAAATGTTCGAGCTATAAGCATTCGAAATCTTTCATTTTTTCCTGCATGTTCTGTGTTCAGGTTTTCATTTTACCCTCCATATATTCCGGTTAGACGTAGTCCCACGTCAAAATGAAATGTTATTCGTTATGATAGATGCGTGGATATATTTCTTATCAATTGATGCCAAAACCTTTGCGATCTATTGAGAAATACTCGAGTTATAAGCGTTCCAAATCTTGCATTTTTTCCTACTTGTTCAGTGCCTAGATTTCCATTTCACCCCCTATATCTTCCGGTTAGACGTAGTCCTACGTCAAAATCCTTCTACGCATATGGTCGAATTTCAACAATGACAGAGTTATAGAACTTTTTTTTTTATTTTGGACTCTGTTGCCTCCAACTGGCTCTACATTAAAAAGTAAGCTACGGAAGACGATTCTGTTACTTTCAATTGAAAGAAGAGAAAATTCAGTACAGGATATAGTAGTGGAACATCTAAATTAGTGGATTTTAATAACATTTTGGAAGTAAAAATTGTACGGGGTTGCATCTAGGACACGACCGTATATTTTCGACGTAGAACTACGCAATTATATTATGCAATCCACTTGTTTACCACTTCAAATATTATTTTAGAATGCATCGAAATTTTTGTAATAGATTATGTTCTTCGTTACAAATAAATTTTACGAACGCCCTTCACGTTTGATATGATGATTAGGACTACCAAAATATGTGAACGGGCGAATTTCCAAACGATCATTGTGTTTCACATTTCCCTCTGAAATTATTGCACATCTCATGTTTACGTAGTTCACGAACCGCGAAAGTTCACTCACCTCTAGTATCTGAAATGACAGGTTTCCCAGGCTTCTTAATTTAAAAGTTCGTTTTAGGGAAACATATTCCGGCCTGCACAACGACAAGCGAGTACAAAAGTTCTCAACACCAAAAAATACCCCCGATTTGCAAAGCAGATTCCTCCCAGGCACATTAATTTTGAAGTCCGTGTTAGGGAAACATAGCTCAGTGGGGGAAAAATACCCTCGAAATGCATGTTTTGACAAAGCGGATACCCCCAGGCACAAAGATTTTGAAGTCCGTGTTAAGTAAACACAGCTCGGTGGGAACAAAAATACCTCCGACTTGCATGTAGAGATGTGCCATCCGCTCATGAGCTGTTCCGAAGAATCGACTCTTTGAAGTGAGTTGACACGGAACAGCTCGCAAAAAAAATGGGTGGGTTATATCTATGATATAACCGCAAGGTTGACATGGGACTACCTTAGCTTAGTATTGTTTGTATTGAATAAATTTTTGATTGAATGAAACAATTTCCGAATTCAATTGAATTCAATATATTTGCGTTAAGAGACCGTGTTACGGAAACGCACTCTAGTCTGCACAAAGGCAAGCGAATACAAAAGTATTCGGTTTAGAAGTCTTTATAGGTAAACAGATTTTAGTCGGAACAAAAATACTCCCGACCTGCATGAATTTGTAAAATCCCAACTTCCCTAGACACCTTGGTTCTGAAGCCTGTGTTGAGGAAACATATTTTAGTCGGAACAAAAATGCCCCCGACTTGCATGAATTTGTAATGCCAATTTTCCCAAGCTCCATGGATTTGAAATCCGTGTTAAGGAAACACATTTCAGTTGGAACAAAAATGCCTCGACTTGCATGTATTCGAAAAGCCAACTTCCCCACGCTCCTTAGATTTAAAGTCTGTGTTAGGGCAATACATTTCGGTGGGAACAAAAGATCCCCCTACTTTCATGTATTTGCAATGTCGATTTTTCCAACGCTGCTTGGTTTTGAAGTCTGTGTAAGGGAAACCGTAAAGCGGGCCAATCAAAACGAGGCAGTTAGGGCGTTTAGATAACGCTTAACATTTTACAGTTATTCATTTTACCCCCCGTATACTCCGGTTAGACGTAGTCCCACGTCAAAAACAAACAGCTCTTCAGCCCACTTTGCAGAATGTAGAATTGCAGGAAGTATGTGAGCTGTAAGATTCAAATGAACTGCCGCCACTCGCTATTCGTGTTATGACATCAGTTCAGTTACATTTGTTCCTTGTATTTTCAACTGTTATATTCGCGTTGACGGCATTGTGCTTTGTTTACCAGTTTAGGGTGCGCCAAAAATAAGAATTGAATTTCAGACAGAATGAACACGTTTTCAAAATTAAAATTATGAATGAAAATTAACATGTATATAGATGTAATAGAACACTAATATTACAATGCAAAATACTTTATTTGCAGGAGGTGAAAAAATCTCATAAGAAAATTGTTTTTGAAGACAACTTTATGTTATAAAGTTGTAAAAAGTGAAAATAGTTATTAACTTTAACTTTATTTCATAATAATGTGACCTGTTTTCTGATTTGGCACCCTTCCTGAAAGACGTAGTTCTACGTCAAAAACTTAAAAGTTAATTTTTGATGCGTTATCATAATTTTATCTTAAAAAATAATATTAACCTAGATTATTTCTATCAAATAAATTGAAGCTCTCTAGGCGCTCTACAATTTGTTCTTTGACACCCAACTTCTATCTTTCTTAACTTGGCTGCAATATCGATATAAACATTTCCTGGTAAAAATTCAAGCACAATCTTCAAAAATCACTATTTTTACCCACTGTTCATGTAACAGCCACTTATATTTCACCTTAACGTTGATAGGTTACATTCCTTCTTTAAATAAGTCATATTTGAAATATAAAAAAGACGGGTGGGTAATGTCGGTGACATAACCGGAGTGACGTAGGACTATACAAAGGGGACAGCTTTTGCTAAATATATATTTTAAATATATTGTTTTATTTTCTTCTCCTACGTGAATACCTACCTATCTACCTGAAAAATGGATTAGTTTACTGTTTACTCTTTATGAACATGTTGGGGGTTCTGAAAAGAACCTTTGGTGTTGAGTTTTTGCGTTTTTTTTTTACAAACTTGATTCTTGATTTTTTTCTGAAGGCTTTGTACTTATTAAATGTTCAACGTCGGGCATCTTTCGGGGTATACACATATCGTACAATCAAAATGATGGCTGTGATAGGGAATGCATAGGTGGTCATCAGCTCGTTCACTATCATATATTTCACTATTGAGCACATTACCGTACCTTAAGCTGTGGTTTCGGAGACGAATGAATTGTAAGATTTGTAGTCTCCGCAAACAAAGTAAATAAAAATGAAAAAGAACTGAGGTTTTGGAGACGAACTCTACGATCTGTCGAGAAACAAACGAGCTATAAGCGTTCTGAAAAACCAATAGTAAATACAGGGACGGATGACCTTCGGATTAAAGCTCTTTAAAATAAGAACAGAGCAGCAGGAAATACATAGCTCATCGTGTTGCTCCTTAGTTATTTCTCTATGCAATGTATATGTAACGTCAGTCAATTTTCAACATCAGTTATCAACCAAAGAAAGCTGTTCTTGCTACCGAGAAAATTTGAGAATGCCATCCTGCATACAATGTGTTGTAATTAGAAGCCACTTTTAATTCGGAAACCATACATGGGTTTGTGAAAAATGAATGATCAATTTAAAAGAACCCAACCACCAATAAGTTCAAGAACAAGCATAAACAAAAAAAATCAGTTTATATCATATGTCATATTATGTCACTTATAGTGTATTGGTATTGTGAAAAACTTTAAATAACTCTTATTTGAAAGGTTTAATGGCCCTGAAAAGCGCCGTGTTTTACGTTGGCTGGTTTTGCCACCAAACCAGTCTGTATAAACAAACTTTTTCTTTCTTCTACCTGCTGCCGTTTTGCGATTGCGTTTGCCTCTCGCTGAAACTAGTTGTTGCCTTGATGAGCGCCGAACCGAAGCTGCTCTGTTCTTGATGCGTATTTTCTGATTGTCGTGAGCAGCTTTGCAAGCCAACTCGAGCACTCCGACGGCCGAAACTCTATAATCGCTGTTAGGTATACTGGTGCTCCGGCACCAATCCGTTCGGCCTAGTTACCCTTTGCGGAGCAATCAGTGAATGCGACCAACTGGGAACTGGAGACCTGCACGGTTCGAGTGAGACTTTGCCTTTCCCTTAACTTGTCCTCCTTTGTTACGTCCACACGTCCACGTTGCTGCTTGTTTTCATTTTATGATGTGATGCGATGCGATGTTAAACGATGCCGTACAACCACACTGGTAACTTTCAATGTGGGGTCATAATTTGGACCCCGAACTCTATGTTTACAAACATGTCCAACTAAATATGTCGCATTACAGGTCCGTCCAATTAGCTAAATGTCGAGATAAGTGTAAATTACTGTACTTTCAATCTAGAAGCAATTTCAGAATTGAGAGAAAATCAATAAGCTCAGAACAACTGCCAAATTCACATACTCAATATATCCTGGCAAACAAATTATGAAAAAATCAATTTTGTTTTATTATTATTTTGAATATTGTTTTAGAAAGCATTGAACTGTATTTCCTAAACTCTTTTTTGGAAGGTTTAATGGCCCTGAAAAGCGCCTTGTTTTATGGAATGGTTCCAATTTAGAAAACTTAGTACTCGTAGTTTTGAAAAAAACCATTTCGAACGCCCTCGATGCCGCCATGTTCTCCCTGCTGCCGTTTTGCGATTGCGTTTGCCGCTCGCCACTCGCTGCAACTGCCTGTCGTCTGGATGTGTTCTGTTCTGAATGCGGGTTTTCTTATCGTCGCGAGCAGCTTTACCAGCCAACTCGATCACTTCGGCGGCCGAAACTATATAACGCCGGTTAGGTGGACTGGTGCACTGGTACTAACGCGCTCGGCCGATCTACCCTTGCTGAGAAATTGGCGGATACACCTACGAGGAACTGCACACCTGCACGGTTCGAGTGGGACTTTGCGTTTCCCTCAACTTGTCCTCCTTTGTTACGTCCACGATGCGGATGCCGTACAACCACACGGGTTTACGGTTTGAAAGAAAATAAGATATTTTTTTGGGGTCCGCGTGTTTTATACTCTAGCGGTACACACTCACAGGATAGAGACAAATCGGCAGACTCAGCCAGAGGGGCGGGTCCAATGAGACGAACGAATGAGCGTTAAAAGGGAGCGATGGCAAAAAAAATACATTTTTTGGAGGCGAATGAACTGCAAAGTTTAAAGCCTCTTAAAAACAAAGAAACAAACAAACAAAAAATACATTCATTACGATTTTTTCGCTCGTTGGATTCACATGCAGGCTAAAAAGGGTCCTTTTCAGGATCACAAAATTATCTTCAATCTAAAGAGTTTATTGTTTTGTAATCACTCGATATCCCCATCTTGTTTGGCTAAACCTTCCTGTTTAGCGATTTGTTGCCACTCGCCACAGCTTTCACAGTTGGAAAATTTCTTCCCATCCAGCTTTGTGACATGTTGTACAGTAAATTACATTCAATGCGACGTGCCGAAGCGCCACTCGGTGTCGCATTGGAGGCGATTTTAACCTGTAATTGAACATTTGCGATGACAGTGGTAAAGTGTCGACTTTCAATGTGGGGTCATAATTTGGATCTTTATGTTTACAAAAATGTCCAACTAAATAAGTCGCATTACATGTCCGTCCAATTAGCTAAATGTCGAACTAATTGTAAATTACTGTACTTTCAATCTGGAAATAATTTAAGAATTGGTGAAAATTGAATAATCATTGAAAGTCCCCAACTATCAATAAGCTCAGAACAACTGCCAAATTCACATATTCATCAGATCCTGGCAAACAAATTATGAAAAAAATCAATTTGTGTTTTATTATTATTTTGGATATTGTTTCAGAACTGTATTTCCTAAACACTTTTTTGGAATGTTTAATGGCCCTGAAAAGCACCTTGGTTTATGGAATGGTTCCAATTTAGAAAACTTTGTACTCGTGGTTTTGAAAAAAACCATTTCGAACGCCCTCGATGCCGCCTTGTTCTGGATTTGCCACCAAAGCAGATTGTAAAAAGAACAAACTTTTTTCTTCTGCTACCTGCTGCCGTTTTGCGATTGCGTTTGCCGCTCGCCACTCGCTGCAACTGCCTGTTGTCTTGATGTCCACCGAACCGAATGTGTTCTGTTCCGAATGCGGGTTTTCTTATCGTCGCGAGCAGCTTTGCCAGCTAACTCAATCACTTCGGCGGCCGAAACTATATAACGCCGGCTAGGTGGACTGGTGCACTGGTACTAACGCGCTCGGCCTAGCTACCCTTGCGGGGAACTCCAGAACAACACGGTTCGAGCGGGGTTTTACCTTTCCCTTCACTTTTCCCCCTTTACCATGTCCAGACATGGCTGCTTAGGTTGGTTTGTTGATGTGTTGAGATGCGAACCGATGTGGTGTACGGTTTGAATGAGAATGATCGTTACGGCAGCGGAGCGGGGATTTTTAAGCTGACTGGCTGGCTCGAGAATTACTCATGTGTGAGACTGCGACCAATGTTTCGTTCATTTTGACGTAGGACTACGTCTTTCATTTCTATACCGGGGTGTAAAATCAATGTTTCGAAAACGAAAGCGTTACGCCGGAGACCGAGATTTTGAGCGTTAATAGCTCCTAAACAACTGAACGAACTGGTATGATAAACACTTCATTCGAAAGATAAAATGTCTACGCGTTATATACTTGTTACTTTTTGATCCAAAAACTTGTTTCAATAGTCTTAAAATTGCTTTCAAAACAGGCTATTGAAATCACCAATCGGTATATAAGCGAGCGGCGCTCGGAAATCCACTCAGTTCTAATTGAACAGCGATTGGAGCATGTTGTCGCTGTTGCGGTGAAGCTCTTTATTTATCATGAAAGCGCGGATGAACGGTGTCACCAAGAGCCTGTTTGTGCACCCTAGGCCAGAAGGGAATCTATCAGGAGGAGAGTGATGCCACAAACGGTTCCCTGGGAAGACATCGCTACACACACATACACGCGCGGCTATTAACAGGTGGTTATCGAGTTGGCATTAACCACTGGTGGGTTTCCAGTATCGAGGAAAATGTGGAAATATCTAATCGTTACTGAGAATAATCTGCCAGTTCCTCTGGGAATTTTCAAAATATATTCATGTGAAAGAGTTTAATTGAATGTTTTCTATCCATGTTACACCTGTGACCAAATATGTTTCAATCAAGTGCTATTAACAGGTGGTTATCGAGTTGGCATTAACCACTGGTGGGCTTCCAGTATCGAGGAAAATGTGGAAATATCTAATCGTTACTGAAAATAATCTGCCAGTTCCTTTGGGAATTTTCAAAATATATTCATGTGAAAGAGTTTAATTGAATGTTTTCTATCCATGTAACACTATGACCAAATACATTTGGTTTTGTGGTTTTTCAATCAATCGCAATTAACAGGATAGCTTCAGAAGATTATTCTTCCCCATCAGTAGGATATTTCCGTATCCAATATTGTATGCGCCCGCAATCGATTATTGCTCAGTCGCCGAAAGTTCCGAGCTCAGAGAGTTCATTCCCCTCTAGTTTGCCTTCCAAATTGCCATCGTAAACCACACCTTCTCTCGATTCAATCACACACAAAAAGCATACTTAAGCGATATTCTGGTGGTGAGACACATTCATTTTTCGTGAGGACATCGACAAGACAACATCGTTGCCTAACGTGCTGGAGGAGGTGGACGGCGAAGGATCCACACATACACGCGCAGAACTCTTTCCGTTAGGATGCCATTCAGCATCGAGAAAGTTCCGGAAAGATCTAATCGTTACTGAAAATAATCTGCCAGTTCCTCTGGGAATTTTCAAAATATATTCATGTGAAAGAGTTTAATTGAATGTTTTCTATCCATGTAACACTGTGACCAAATATGTTTCAATCAAGTGCTATTAACAGGTGGTTATCGAGTTGGCATTAACCACTGATGGGCTTCCAGTATCGAGGAAAATGTGGAAATATCTAATCGTTACTGAAAATAATCTGCCAGTTACTTTGGGAATTTTCAAAATATATTCATGTGAAAGAATTTATTTGAATGTTTTCTATCCATGTAACACTGTGACCAAATATGTTTCAATCAAGTGCTATTAACAGGTGGTTATCGAGTTGGTATTAACCACTGGTGGGCTTCCAGTATCGAGGAAAATGTGGAAATAACTAATCGTTACTGAAAATAATCTGCCAGTTCCTCTGGGAATTTTCAAAATATATTCATGTGAAAGAGTTTAATTGAATGTTTTCTATCCATGTAACACTGACCAAATACATTTGGTTTTGTGGTTTTTCAATCAATCGCAATCAACAGGATAGCTTCTGAAGATTATTCTTCCCCATCAGTAGGATATTTCCGTATCCAATATTGGATGCATAAAACCTTGTGCCTCCAACGTAACGCTCTCGTTTTCGAAATTCTCCAAATATTCATTCATTCAGAATGAATTCAGATTCAACTTCATACAAATGATCTCTATATCAACGAGAGTCCTACGTCACCCTTGCGGTTATACCATAGATATAACCCACTTCCTGTTTTTTGACGTGGGACTACGTCTAACCGGAATATATGGAGGGTAAAATGAAAACCTAAACACAGAACATGCAAGAAAAAATTTAAGATTTCGAATGCTTATAGCTCGAACATTTCGTACTGGATAGGAGAGATGTTTGCATCACTTGATAGGGAATATTTCTACGCATCTATCGCAACTAACAAAATGTTGTTTTTCATTAGATAAACAATTGAATAACTGTAAAATATTAGGCGTTATCTAAACGCCCTAACTGCATCGTTTTGATTGGCCCGATTTACGGTTTCCCTAACACAGCCATCAAAACCAAGCAGCCTAGGGGAAATCGGCATTGCAAATTCATACAAATCGGGGGTATTTTTGTTCCGATTGAAATGTGTTTCCCTAACACAGACTTCAAAACCGAGGTTTCTGGGGAAATCGGCTCTGCAAATAAATGCAAACTGCGAGTACTTTTGTCCTCGCTTGCCTTTGTGCAGAGTGGAATATGTCTGTCCTAACATGATCTTCTAAACTTAGGAACCTGGGAAAATCGTGCAGACACTAGAAGCGAATGAACTTCCCAGTTTTTTTTTTTTTTTTGTCTTTATTGGAAAGATTTTCAGCCTTAGGCTGGTTCATCAAACGTTTGATAATTCTTCCGTACATATATTTTGTTCTAGTCATCATACCAAACGTAAAAGGTCCGTCATTAAATTTACTTGTAACGAAGAACAATCAATCACAATAAATGAATTGACTTTACACGGCATTTGTTCATTTTTTTCACTCACAGAGCAAATATATTGAACTCAATTGAATTTGGAAACTGTTTCATTCAATCAAGAATTTAATCAATACAAACGAATGATTGCTAAGCTAAGGTAGTTCCACGTGAACCTTGCGGTTATATCATAGATATAACCCACTATTTTTTTTTCTTTTTCCTTTCCAATCGTGTTTCATTCTACTTCGCTGCTGCTCTGGTTGCCCGTTTTGGTCGGTACGATTTGAGGAGCACAAAATGGACCAATCAAAAATGGGCACATAGTGCATTTGGACAATGCTTGATATTTCACAATTATTCAATTATTTATCTCAAGAAAAATGAAATGTTATTCGTTATGATAGATGCGTAGATATATTTCCTATCAATTGATGCAAAAACCGTTGCGATCTATTGAGAAATGCTCGAGTTATAAGCGTTCCAAATCTTGCATTTTTTCCTACTTGTTCAGTGCTTAGATTTCCATTTCACCCCCTATATCTTCCGGTTAGACGTAGTCCTACGTCAAAAAAATCCAAACTTTATATAATCGAGTTCAAAATTGTATATAATCGAATCACATATAATCGAGTCCGACCTGTTCATGTGTCAAACAAAAAGAATGCTGGATAAATTAACTGTCTAATGGCATGCAACATAACATGTATCACAATAAAGATTTTGCGTAATATGAGTTTCAAATCTCTCAATGAATCGTTTCATGCCTTATTTTCAATTTTCAAGAAATCAAAGACGTAGCCTACGTCAAAACTGTTTCTTTTCGATACTTTGATACCTAACTCCGATGTGTAACGAAACCGGAACCGAATATATGGGTTTAGAGATTAGTTTTTATCTTGAGGTTAAACAAAATTTCACTATCTAATTATTGAAAAAACTACGCCTGCTTTTACCGTTCTGAATCATATTTCGGACGCTTAAGGCATATGATTCAGAAAACATATCTCAAGTTTATGCACAGGTATTATTTGGTTAATATTTTTAATAAATTAGTTCAATATGCTTTTAAGCTTTCTACTTTGGTACCTATTTGATTGAAAACATAAAAAAAATCATCGAATAAAATGCTTTTCAAATCAAGCGAATAAGAATCAAACTTCCGACACCATTTATAAAAAAATCAAATTTCGGACAGATTCAATTCAAACTTCGGACACTTTAATTTGTAATTTTGACGTGGGACTACGTCTAACCGGAATATATGGAGGGTAAAATGAAAACCTAAACACAGAACATGCAGGAAAAAATGAAAGATTTCGAATGCTTATAGCTCGAACATTTCGTACTGGATAGGAGAGATGTTTGCATCACTTGATAGGGAATATTTCTACGCATCTATCGCAACTAACAAAATGTTGTTTTTCATTAGATAAACAATTGAATAACTGTAAAATATTAGGCGTTATCTAAACGCCCTAACTACATCGTTTTGATTGGCCCGATTTACGGTTTCCCTAACACAGCCATCAAAACCAAGCAGCCTTGGGGAAATCGGCATTGCAAATACATGAAAGTAGGAGGACTTTTGTTCTCATCGAAAAATGTTCCCTAACACAGACTTTAAAACCAAGCAGCGAAATCGGCATTGCAAACACACGAAAGAGCCTAGAGGCGAGTGAACTGAAAAGTTTAAACCCTCTTAAAGCCAAAAAGAAGAAGAAGAACACACGAAAGTAGGGGGAGCTTTTGTTCCCACCGAAATGTGTTCCCTAATAGAGATTTCTAAACCAAGGTGCCTGGAGAAATCGGTATTTCAAATTCATGCAAGTCGGGGGTATTTTTGTTCCGACTGGAACTGTTTCCCTAACACAGACTTCAAATCCATGGAGCGTGGGGAAATCGGCATTGCGAATTCATACAAATCGGGGGTATTTTTGTTCCGATTGAAATGTGTTTCCCTAACACAGACTTCAAAACCGAGGTTTCTGGGGAAATCGGCTCTGCAAATAAATGCAAACTGCGAGTACTTTTGTCCTCGCTTGCCTTTGTGCAGAGTGGAATATGTCTGTCCTAACATGATCTTCTAAACTTGGGAACCTGGGAAAATCGTGCAGACACTAGAAGCGAATGAACTTCCCAGTTTCAAGCAAATTCGAGATTCGAGAAGTATGTACACTTTTGGGATGTAAACTTCAGAGGGAAATGTAAAATAAAATAATCGTTTGATAATTTTTTGGTTCATCAAACGTTTGATAATTCTTCCGTACATATATTTTGTTCTAGTAATCATACCAAACGTAAAAGGTCCGTCATTAAATTTACTTGTAACGAAGAACACAATCAATCACAATAAATGAATTGACTTTACACGGCATTTGTTCATTTTTTTCACTCACAGAGCAAATATATTGAACTCAATTGAATTTGGAAACTGTTTCATTCAATCAAGAATTTAATCAATATAAACGAATGATTGCTAAGCTAAGGTAGTTCCACGTCAACCTTGCGGTTATATCATAGATATAACCCACTCATTTTTTTTTAACGAAAATTAAATTACCGTTCTGAATCATATTTCGGACGCTTAAGGCATATGATGCAGAAAACTGATCTTAACTTTTGCACATGCATTATTTGGTTGATATTTTTAACAAATTAGTTCAATATGCTTTTAAGCATTCTACTTTGGTACCTATTTGATTGATGATATTAAAAAATCATCGAAAAAAAGGCTTTTCAAATGAAGCGAATAAAAATCAAACTTCGGACACTAAATCAAATTTCGGACAGATTGAATTCAAATTCCGGACACTTTATTTTGTTTTTTTTTTTTTTTTTTGAACGAAAATTACATTACACTTGATTATATTTTATAGTCAACTGCGAAACACTTACCAAGCAATCACAGTAAACTGTTATCGATGATGATAACTGATGAAACACGGGAGAAATTTAAATATTAATGGTAAATTCTAAAAAAATAAAAAAAATATAACGGGTAAATTCTACGTGCTCACGCTAAGGAAACGTCAAACACAAACGAAAATGAGTAGTGTTGTCATACTTTTGCCAATTATGTTATAATTCTAATGTAGTTTTCATATGAAATGATAGTAAAACCAATGGATTACTCTAAAGATGCAATTGTGATAATAATTTTATAGGTATAACTTCAGTGCATTAACCATTTCAATATGTTATAGCAAAGTGTCCGAAATATGATTCGGAACGGTACACTTGATTATATAAGTAAACGCTAAGTAAATGTCAAACACAAACGATAATGAGTGGATTTTGGATTTTGAATGAACTTTTTCCTGCTATGTAATAATTCAAATGTAATTCTCCAATGAAGTGATAGTGAAACCAAGTGATTACTCTAAAGAAGCAATAGTGATATTAATTTTATAGTTATATCATCAGTGCATTAAGCATTTCAAGATATTAGAACAAAGTGTCCGTAATAGGATTCAGAACGGTAGATCTTTTGAATTGTTTTACATGAGAATCATACAAATCCGCTCATTACTTACTGAGTTATTGACGTTCTGAATATTTCATCCATTTCATCTTCCGAAAAAAGACTTGGTACTAATATAAACAATGGAGATATAATCTTGGTCACAAAGTACAACGATATAGTGCGCATAGCAAGATTTTCGTTTTTTTTAACTTATTTTTTTTTATCCAAAATATATATTTTTATTAAGGCTCATATGGCGTCAACCTGACGGGGCCGGGAGTTCAATATTTCGACAATGTTTGCCTTATAACTATGTTAGTAATATGTAACCGATTACTCGCGGTTGGCTCGAGGTTAGTATTACAAGTGTTTTCGTAATTGTGATGTTGCTGTCTTCAATGATCTGTACCTGTGCCCGACACGGGATACTTCCTATTGGGATGCAGCTGACCATTAATCAGCAACGCCCCCCTAGTCTGTACCCCATATCTAGCGTGGTGCGTCTTTCTCGACTCGAGGAATCCAGGATAGAATGGTCACTAGCCGGCGCAATCATCAGCTCGTGTAGAGTTGTCATGGCGGTACAACTTTTGGCTTTTGTTGAATCATCAGTGGACTGCACAACCTTTGGCCCGTGTATCTGTAAAGAGTGTGTGTATGTATTGCCGCGACTAAGTAAAAGTTTATAGATCGGATAGGAGGGATACGAAACAGGGACACAAAGAAGGAAACATCATTAAACGTTGACATCGGCGTTTCTGAGGAACAGGTATAGATGAAGCAGAAGATCAGGATCACGGCTACCTAAGATATCCCGGACGGGGATATCCGATTGTCTGCCTTTTGCTCTCAGTGCTCTAGAGAGCTGAGAGCGAGCAGCATGGAACCGGATACACGACCAGACAATATGCTCGATGTCGTGGTAGCCATCGCCACAATCACAAAGATTGTTTGCTGCGAGCCCAATTCGATAGAGATGCGCGTTTAGGTTGTAGTGATTGGACATAAGCCGAGATATCACGCGAATGAAATCACGACCGACATTCAATCCCTTAAACCAAGCTTTCGTCGAAACCTTAGGGATAATCGTGTGTAACCAACGACCGAACTCATCTTCACTCCACATGCGCTGCCAACTAACGAGTGTGTCCTGACGAGGAATGTGAAAAAATTCGTTATAAGTAATTTGCCTTTCAAAAAGTGTGCCTTCTGAAGCGCCCACCTTAGCTAGCGAGTCCGCTTTCTCATTCCCCGGAATCGAGCAATGAGAGGGAACCCATGCTAAGGTAATCTTGAATAATTTTTCGACCAAAACACTCAATAGATGTCTTATTCTTGTTAGGAAATAAGATGAGCGTTTATCAACTTTCATTGAGCGGATTGCCTCTATTGAGCTGAGACTGTCTGAAAAAATAAAATAGTGGTCGATGGGCAATATTTCAATGACCCCTAATGCGTAATATATCGCACCCAGTTCAGCGACATACACGGAACAAGGATCTTTGAGTTTGAAAGAGGCACTGGAATTTTCATTGAAGATGCCGAAGCCAGTGGACCCGTTTATGCATGAACCGTCAGTAAAGAACATTTTATCAGATCTAACTTTCCCATATTCTGCCGAAAATATCTCCGGAATGTAATCGGAGCGTAGATGATCTGGGATTCCATGGATCTTTTGTCGCATGGACAGATCAAAATTGACAGAGGAATTGCAAAAGTATGGGAAGCAAACTTGGTTGGAGATGCCCGGTGAAGGGTGCACTTCATGGGTAAGGTACTCATGGTATAGAGACATAAAACTTGACTGAGGAGTCAGTTGGAGTAGATTTTCGAAGTTATCAATCACCAATGGATTCATGATCTTGCAACGGATGAGAAATCTGTAGGATAATTCTGTGAACCGAAGAGTAAGCGGGGGTACTCCTGCCAAAACTTCGAGACTCATCGTATGTGTCGAATGCAAACACCCCATGGCTATACGCAAGCAACGATATTGTATTCTCTCCAGCTTGAGAATATGAATCCTGGCAGCAGATCGGAAGCAAAAACTGCCATATTCTAACACTGACAATATCGTTGTTTTGTACAACTGAATGAGGTCTCCTGGATGGGCACCCCACCATGTTCCGGTTATTGTTTGGAGAAAATTGATTCTTTGCTGGCTTATATTGAGGATGAGATTTATCTGATCATTGCTTATCTGTTATTTAAAAAAAGAAAAAAAAATATTACTTTTCTTCATTTATCACGTAACGAAGATTTTTTTCCTCTAAGGCTAAGGATACACTGTCACACAAAAAGATTAAAAAAAGTATACCTAACAAAAGCCGAGCTACGAAACCTTGTTTTTAATATTTATTTTCTGTTTTTGCACATCGTTTTAAAATTGATAAGTTCTAAATTCCTGCGTAATTAATTTTAATTGGAATATTTTGATTCATAGTCTTTCTCATTATTGTCATAACGCAGTATCATAGTGTAGCGCTATAATAATGTTGCACATAAATCACTTGTAACCATTTCCCTAATCCTATCAACAAACGAAACCAGACATTTCACTGCAACGGAAAGAACATCCGACTGCTACACTGCTGAAAAGAATTTAAATTTAATAAAACAATTTAGACGAATTTGAATCCACAGGAACTACGCTGGGAATTATAATTTCATTCCACCGAGTGTGACGGTAAATCTGCTTTCGCTTTTCCGCTGGGAACCTTTATCCGAGCAGCAGCAGAAGCAGAAAGAGCAACATGAACTTGACCAGCTCGGAGCGGCTCCGACCTCAGATTATAGAACGGACGTCGCAGGAATCGTCCAATTCTGGGTTGCGTTGGAATAAATAATGAAATGTTCCCTGAGAAGTGACCCACAAAACTTTTCCATGTGAGTGGTGAGTCTTCCGACCGGAACGAATTGAAATGTCATTCTAATTTACATATTAGATTGGATTTTCCAGAGTCCACCATTTGACTGCCGCACCGCCGGCGCGAATCAGTGGAAATTGAGGCATGAACATGATTCTTCTAATTCGGTGATTAGATTCTTCGAAGTAATTGTATAGTAAGTTACGTCTCTATGAATGTACATTCGCAAATAATGCAGATTTCGCAGGGGGATATTGCGGATGTGGTGTTCTAAATCCGCGTGATGAATATATTTAATGTAGATCTAGAAAGTGTTTTCATTAACGTTCGAATCTTCTAATTTTGCGCAATCGAACTCGAATTAGAACAATTTTCGCAATTAATTGCAGCATTAGTATCACTAATCACGAGACCATCAGAGACATGCCATATATTTAGCAGTGCAACATACCAATTATGCTTTAGTCAGAAAACTTGCAGTAGAAAAATAAACATGATAACCAAACCAAACAACGATGAATCATGTACTAATTAAATATATTCCACTTAAAGTTGATTTAAATGATTGAAACGCCGCAGTATTTGTACCGGCAGAAATGTTTATATAACATTTCGATAAATCATTCGATCTGCTGTGGAAGCGGGTGTCCAAAAATACGATGCAAATGTTCCGTCAACTAATTTACATTTCGTGTTACCATCAAATCACTAAATCAAAGCCTAATTGTATACCATTATCTATTAAATAAATTACACAAACATCAACACAACAACAGAGGACGACACGGATAACACAGGACGCAGTCGATCGTACCATAGATTCCCTCCGGCACTCGGGAAAGGATTTACCTTGAATGCTATCATTCGCAACTCCACAGGTTACTGGTTTTGTGAATCCTTTTCGATCACATTCTCTCGCTCGTCTGGACAATGATTATCGAATTCTCTATTGGTAGCGGCGCTAAGCCACGTACATTCTGATTGAGGTTCCGGCGTATTACAGAATCAAAATAAAAATAACCATAGCGTCAGTTGTTTCGATTCACTTGTGTTTTTTAGAATTAAACTCAGTGAGTGGCCTCTAGCATTATATTACAGCAATTTCCAATATTGAAGGAATTATATTATGTTCTGCAAATATTCCATTCTCCGGAAAATTTATGGCAATTTTTAGGAAAAAAATAAGTGTGGCATTTTTCTAGGAAGACGTATTTTGATAATACCATTAAATATCATCATCGTGGTAGTTGTTTATGAAGAAGACGAGCACGTGAGTGTCAGAAAACAGTACAAAACTTCCAAAGTCCTGACTATCCCTCGGTCATTTACTCAGCTATAGGTTCCGTGTTATTCTGAGTACTGGTTCATTTTCGGAAAAGGCAGAAATAATAGTTAAGTGTTTCAGTGTCTCATTTGAAGATCATGGCTTCCCTGGTTGTAGTGACTTCAACCATTTAAAGGTTTCCATAGAACAAATTCAGTACTTAAGTCTGTATCCTTAGCCCTTCCATAAAACGATGAACAGGAAAACTATATGAAAGCTCAGGTTGACGATCAAGATACGCAATTTCTTCATTCTTCATTCTAACACCGCGGCATTTTCATTTGATCAAAATTTTCCCGAAATTCTCAAAGATCTCCAGTGTCCCGATTGCAACTGAATCAATCTTTATTTTTGGCCTTTCCAAAACATATTCAATATTAATAATCTGGGAAAATGGAAGAGTGTTCTATAGATAAGTACGCCAAGCACTGAAAAAAGGACAGGAAACTACCTACATCATGTCATCTTTCTGGTATATATCGTATTATTTTTATCATTATCAAATAACATGCCCTCTGGAAATAATATGACGAGTGACCTGGATACAGTTACCTAAATACATCTAACGCGAACAAGATTCGATAAATATGATTAGCACGAATTGGGAAAGCTGGCACCGACTCTTTCAATCAATGGAGGGTTCGCACAATTTCTGATTTGTCATTTCCCCTACTTTTAGAATCGGAAACAAAATTTAACTTCCACTCCAAGCCAATTTGTTCCGGTAGAAATTATCCCAACTTGCTCATTTTGAGAAACACTAACAAGAAGAGAAAGAGCTCTGCCTGAAGTTGATAGCCGACAGTACGATACAACTTGTTTACGTCTGAATGACACTTGTGCGCTTGTTTCCTTTTAGAACAAAAATACAAAAAAGAGAAAAGTTTGGTTGTTATGAAAGTTTAAGGGGTTTGCCGCATTCCTCCATCTCATAATAGATTCCTAGCGGCAATCCAAATCTCATCGGTATCCATTTTTGAATAACATTTTTCTCTCATTAATCAGTGAAGGAGCTTTTGTTGTGTGTTCGGAATTAAATTACAACTTGTGACGCCTTTTTACTTGTTTCTATTTTAGTAGCAAAACACGAGAGAATAAAGGTCTTTCTATTTGATCAGTTGTCAGCCTAACGCTAGTGGCTTGAGAGCAGATGACAAATTTTTGGCCAGTTTCCAAATGATTGGAGGCTAATATATAGATGTTACATAATCATCTCAACGCGTCTTCACCACGATTATGATCACTGGAAATCATCATCTCAGTGTGCAGGTCAACAAACATAAAATGAATTCCCTTCTCCGGAAGTATGGTAATATCGATTTTGCATGAGACAAACTCAGCTGCAATGTCTCTGCCAAGTGAATGGTTTCATTTTAGTATAGGGCCTGATTCTCGAATACACTACGAATACACTTCACGGTGGAAACGGTATGAAACACATTCGCGATGACAACGGTACGGTGTAGACATCTGGATGCGAGATTAGTTTCCCACTAAATTTATCATTATAATATCAAATTATCTTCAGATGAGATTTTTGTATGGGATTATTATACCACATGAAGAAAACAAAGTTTTCCACTCATATTGAATACCAGTTTGATACGAAGAAGATAATTTTCATGAATGATTTTTTATTTAAAAAGTGCTCATTCTGCCTGAAAACTCATCATTATCTTCGACACTTCACTAACTCGTAAAACGTAGTTCAATGGCGTGCCGTTCATTTCGTTTCCACCGTGAAGTGTATTCGAGAATCAGGGCCATACACTCACCGATTTTGCACAAAGAAGGACAGTGCTGAGCAATAATTGAATGTTCCTATATAACGTATTATTATTAATATGATTTTATACCGGAAGAAGATGACACCCTCAGAGAGTAAATAACAATCTCAGAAGATTATCGATCCCAGAAAAAGCAGAAAACATTTCTGAAATGTTCGCGCTCATAAACATGTGGCGAGTTTTGCTAAATCTAATAGAGAACTTCATTTGCTCCCCTTGCTCTGGGCGACACGAAGGAAACTTTTTTATTATATCTAAGTACTTTTTTATTCTTTTTGAATACAAGATTCACCGGGTTTGCCTCGTACGAAAATATGTGCACGATGCAAAGTGGAACATGTCCGTGTATGAAAAATCTCCTTCCCTCATTCTTCTCAGCCTCTCGTTCCGAATTCGAGAAAAGTTACACTCAATTTTACTGGTCCCTATACTGAATGTGTATCGATATGAATAACTGAAATGTGACTACAAGACTACAAATCAATGATGCTTCAGAATCGTTATGAAAAAAAATACTTGAATTTCAAGTCGTTGCTAGTTTGTTAGTTTTAGAATTGATGTCCCAATCTTTATTGCATAAAAACATAAAATAAAACACAGAAAAATGATGTTAATAACTGTTAATAACTGAAATGTGACTACAAGACTACAAATCAATGATGCTTCAGAATCATTATGACAAAAATACTTGAATTTCAAGTCGTTGCTAATTTGTTAGTTTTAGAATTGATGTCCCAATCTTTATTGCATAAAAATATAAAATAAAACACAGAAAAATGATGTTAATTGCTTTTAATTTGGGATTATTTTAAATATAACTAGCTGACTCGGCAAACTTCGTTCCGCCCAAAATGGTTTTTTTGTTATCAATACCTTCAAACATTCACGTTTTCTTGCTAAGCAAACGTTCATTGATCCAAAACACGAAGTTTTGATTGATTCATCTTCTAATTGATCCTTTACAATTTCCGTTCACTATAAATTTCCTAGTACTTCTACCAAAACTCGTCATTGTAATGTAAAATTGTTTTCAGACACAATTCTTGTTCAACATTTTTCAATCACTTGCAAATAACATGTTTCTTCCTTACATGGAATACATATTCGATACAGAAAATATACTAAAATAATAACATCTCAAAAATGACGATTGCTTCTTCGAGTTTTGTGCTTACCCCTTTGCTTTGGTTAGTTCTCGGGATATGCAAAAATTTGTGTTTCATTTGTATGACAGCCTATCCTTAAAGAGAGGGGAGGAGTGTCGAATCACCATAAAAACATTTCTTTCCCCCTAGAACCTCCACATGCCAAATTTGGTTCCGTTTGCTCGATTAGTTCTTGAGTTTTGCAGAAATTTGTGTTTATTTTGTATGGCAGCCCCCCTTAAAGAGAGGGGAGGAGTGTCGAATCACCATAAAACATTTCTTACCCCTTAAAACTTCCACATGCCAAATTTGGTTCCTTTTTCGTGGGGGAGGGGTGAGGAGTTTCTAACCAGCATATAATCAGTATTTATTGCCAAAAACCCAAAATTGATCTTTTGATTTGAATCATTTCAGTTTCTTACAGAATTGTGTTTTGACAGAGAAACTTAAGTTCTTAATTCGCCGGCGACGTTATTTGTTGGATAGCATCATGGATGACGGATTTGTATTTGAAACTGCATATTTTTATGCCGCTGCCATAATATTTCAACGGATGCTCCTTCGTTCGTCCTGCACGGATTCACGACATATGGTCTTGAAGCTATTCATTTACTTCGGTGGGTTTCTCAAGTTTTAGATCTACATGATGAATCACCAATCTTCGTGCATTGCGCTTGTGTGAATCAATGTTCGATCATCTGTTTTGTGGCATAATCCCCTTAATTACCGTGAGACACAAAGGCACAAAGTTTGCGTGTTTGCTTACTAAGCGATCGATCACGATTCCAAATCTCAGGGCCCTCTGTTGACCATCCTTGTGTATTATTATGAAATAACTACGTCCACGCAACAATCATCCATGATGAAGATCCACAGTTGGAGTCCTGGCCTCTCTCCATCCACAAACGCTCTGCTGATTGCAACTGACTGCAGAAAAACCAGTCTGTTTGTGCTATTAATAACACAACAATTATCACATCAACTGTCTCCGCTATCCGGTCTAACTGAATAGTGTAACAGAAGGAATAAAGGGTGTCCCAGGGTGTTCCATGTTGCATCACGGAAAAGAAAATGCTGTAGAAAATTACCTAGTTCACCGATCCTTTTCAAACTTTCAGACAATAAAATATAATCCATTAGTAAGTGTGTGGCACGGACTGAAGTACATGAGGCAGTGTGTCATGTGCTGACCATAAACGGCAACCCTGCGCGTTGGCTGTAAACATCAATGCCCACTTCTGCTGATCGCAGCGACCCACGTCATTTCGGCCCCTTTTACTCTTCAACCGTCAAGCAGGTAAGACGTGCGGAAACCTGGTTTCACTACCCCTTTTCCCCAACGTTAGTTCGGGACTGCACAGTACGCTTCTGACATATTTATTTCATTCAACTTCAATACCAGAACCATATGCTCGTACCTTACGCTTAACTCTACTCATAAGGTCCTGTACAACATCTGGCTGCAGCTTCTTATATACGGAAACCCACTTTTTATTCATGTCTTCCTCAGATTTGACCTCCTTAGGATGCTTGCGGAGTAGTTTTCGATGGGCCTTGTAGGATTTCGGAATGTGAATTAGAAAGCCAAAACACGTCCGTGTTTTGCTAGTTTCCAATAGTTCCTAACGACATCCACTCACACTCGCTGTTCAATCTAATTATCGCACTGGAGTAAATGACTCGCTGTTCGTGCTAATCTATCTCTCCGTTTCCGAAGCTAACGGTCACTGCACGAGCATAGAGTAACCAACTACTACAGACATCTAAATAATAAAGATCGGAACTAGGCACGATCTGACACCCCTCCTTTTTTTTTATAGAGGTGAGGAACGCTCTTCCAGCCTTATCTGGGAAGGGATAACCCAGACGTCGAGTGGGGATCGCACCCACAAAAACCAAGCCCTCTACTCGTAGCTTCATTCCCCCCGGGACCACATCTAGGCGACTACTTCAGGGGGCGGCTGTGCTCATGCACTTCACGAGCTTTCAACGCTAACTAGCGTTGATCCTTCCCTTTTTCTCTATACATCTCATTTACGCTTCCGTTGTACTCCGCCACGCACATCCGCTGCACAGGCTTCCTTTTACCCGTCGAGAAGTGTACCGATTAGGAATTGCCCTCCAACTTGACGCGCAACCCGTCACAGTCACCCTCGCGGGGTTTCTCACCTGTCGAGACGTGAACCGATTAGGAAGCGCCCTCCAACTTGACGCGCGCCCCGTCACAGCCACCCTCGCAGGATTTCTCTTCCCAACGGAGCGCCGATTAGGCAGTGCCCTCCAACATAACGCGCACTCCGTCACAGCAACTCTCGTGGGGTACCCACCGATTTGATGATGCTCTCCTAGGCTCTCGCTCCGCCGAAACGACCCTCGCAATGTTCCTCTCTCAATCCACCAACAGGCATTGCCAGCATTTTCTTGACCCTGCTCTCCAGATTCCGCTTACCCGTTGAGACGTGTACCGATTAGGAATTGCCCTCCAGCTTGACGCGCAACCCGTCACAGTCACCCTCGCGGGGTTTCTCACCTGTCGAGACGTGAACCGATTAGGAAGCGCCCTCAAACTTGACGCGCGCCCCGTCACAGCCACCCTCGCTGGATTTCTCTTCCCAACGGAGCGCCGATTAGGCAGTGCCCTCCAACATAACGCGCACTCCGTCACAACGACTCTCGTGGGGTACTACACTTTGCAACAACCCTCGCATTTGTTCCTCTTCTATGGTCAGGGGTTATTACTACGCTGGTCGGCCCTCCACTTCCGCTGTAGCTCGGACATGATGTGTATGATTACACTGTTCACAGCGTTCCAAGTGCCCTCGTCGCGACATATTTTCTCCACTATGTTCCCGGCATGAAGGGCAGGCAGCCCCTCGCGTCTTGCGGTGAACCTGGGACACACAAATACCACGTGTTCTGGTGTTTCCTCCACATCTTCACACTCCGGACAGAGTGGCGACGTTGCGTGCCCGAACCGGTGCAAATATTGCCTGAAGCAGCCATGTCCAGACAGGAACTGTGTCAGATGAAAATTCACCTCCCCGTGCTTCCTGTTCAGCCAGGTCGATAGTACCGGTATGAGCCCATACGTCCACCTGCCTTTCTCCGCCGTGTCCCATTCCTGCTGCCACTTCAAGAGTGATTCTACTCTCGCTGTTTTCCGGATACCCCTGATTTCCTTTCGTCTGTAGCACTCTCTGTCTTCCGCCAGAGTGATGCCAATAGGGATCATGCCGGCGATAACGCAGACTGCCTCCAACGAGATCGTCCTATACGCGCTCGCAACTCACATCGCCATGAGCCGAAACGTACGGTCCAGTTTTCTACGATTCCGGTGGGTTTCGAGAGCCGCAGACCAGGCTGGTGCTCCGTACCGCAGTATGGACGAGGATACAGCAGCCAGGAGACGACTTTTGCTACTGCAAGGTCCTGCGTTATTCGGCATTATTCTCGCTATCGCGCTAATGGACTTCTCTGCTTTCTCGCAGACGTAGTCGACGTGGTTGTTGAAATTCAGCCGGTCGTCGATCATAACTCCCAAGTATTTCAACCTACGCTTAGAAGTTATCACGTGTTCCCCGACTGTGATTTCCGCTCGCTGCACGGCTTTGCAGTTACTCACCAACAATACTTCCGTTTTATTATGAGCAATCTGCAGTTTCGCTGCTTGCATCCAGTTCCCTACTGAGACGATGGACTCGGTTGCAAGCATCTTCACCTCTTCGAGTGTCTCGCCTGCCACTGTGAGAGCGATATCATCCGCGAAGCCCACGATCTCCACGCCTTTGGGAAGCTTCAGATTCAGTACTCCGTTATACATTACGTTCCAGAGCGTTGGGCCCAGGATAGAGCCTTGTGGGACTCCGGCCGTTATATTCAACGTTGTCTGCCCCGTGCTCGTCTCGTAGACTAGGACGCGGTTCTGGAAGTAGCTTCCTAGAATTCTGCACAGGTACCCAGGAACCTTCATACGGTGTAGGGACTCGGCAATGGCTTCCCAGCTAGCGCTGTTGAAAGCATTCCTCACGTCGATCGTTACTATAGCACAATGTCGGTCGCCCCTCCGCTTTTGCTGTGACGCCTTCTCTGCTTTTTCAACCACTGTCCGGATAGCATCAACGGTGGACCTACCTTTCCGGAATCCAAACTGCATCTTAGACAGACCATGGTCACTCTCCGTACATTTCGTCAGTCTGTTGAGGATAATCCTTTCTAAGAGTTTCCCAAGAGTATCCAGCAGGCATATAGGCCTATAGGATGTTGGTACCCCCTGGGGCTTTCCTGGTTTTGGCAGCAACACTAACTTTTGGATCTTCCATTTCTTAGGAAAGTGACCATCATCCAGGCATTTCTGTAGCACTATCTTGAAAATGTCCGGAAACGCCTGAATCGCCGTTTTCAAGGCCGCGTTGGGGATTCCGTCGGGGCCGGGCGCTTTGTTTACCTGCAGTTTCTTCGCCACTGCTACCAGTTCTTCACTGGAAACTTGAGAACGTTCGGTAGCTATTTCGGCGTACGGTGTCGGTGGCCATATCGTAGGATCATGCATCGGAAATAAACCCTCCACAATGACCTTCAGCTTCTCGGGACACGATTCGACGGGCGTCACAGGTCCTCTGATCTTCGCCATCACGACTCGATACGCGTTGCCCCATGGGTTGGCATCTGCATCTCGGCACAGCTCCTTGGAACAGTTCGCTTTGCTCAGTGTAATTCCCCGTTTCAAGGCGGCTCTAGCTGCTCGGTAAACCGTATTACGTTCCTCTCTATCAGCGCTATTTCGAGCTCTCTGAACGCGTCTTCTGGCTTGAAGACAGCTAGCGCGAAGGTTGCGAAGAGAGTCGTTCCACCAGTAAGCTGGGCGTCTTCCATTTTTTGGTACAACTTTCCTCGGCATGGTAGTGTCGCATGCTCTCACCAGTAGATCTGTCAACTTTTCTGCGTTCCAATCTGAAGCTCCGCTAGCTAGACGAAGTGCTTCGACGAAAAGGTCCTTGTCGAAAGCATTCGTCTTCCACTTCCGCTCACCACTTGTTGTCCTCCGAACTAGCACGTGGTTTCGTTGACCGATTCTGTACCGGATCGCCTGGTGATCACTGTGCGTATACGACTCGCACACTTTCCACTCCGTACTCGCCAACAGCGATGGACTGCAAAAAGTAACGTCGATGATGGATTCGCGCCCATCTTTCCGGAAAGTGCTGGTGGTATCTCGTTCAGTAACGTTACTTCCAGCTTTGCTAGAGCTTCCAGTAGACTGTACCCTCTGATGTTGGTGCACCTACTTCCCCACTCCACCGCCCAGGCGTTGAAGTCGCCTCCAATGACGATCGGTGTTCTACCGATTAGTTCCTCTGTCATTGCGTCTAGCATCTGGTGGAAGTGCTCAGTTGTCCATCTCGGGGGTGCGTAGCAACTACACATGAAGATTTCATTAATTTTGGCGATTACGAAACCTTCATGTGAACCTCCAACCACTTCCTGGATAGGATATCTGCCCATCACCTGTATTGCAGCAATCCCTAAGCTATCCGTCGCCCAGCTGCCATTATCACGGGGTACTCGGTACGGCTCCGCTATGATTGCAACGTCGCATTTTGTCTCTGCGAGCAAACCGACCAGCCAACTTTTATTTTGATCGTTTCTACCATCTTATTGGATGCGACTGTTGAGAGCCGTATCGACGCCGTCTGCGTGCCACCATACGCCTTCCTTCCTGGTGTATTGTCCAGCTTACACTGTTCTATTAACTCGCGCCTTAACTCCTCGTCTGTCGTGATTTCGTCGAGATTTCTGCATTCGACCACTGATTCCTGGGATAGAGCCCTCACCTTCGCCTCCTCACCGAGCGACTTCGCAACCAGTTCCTTGAAGGCTGAACTTTTGACCGCCGGATCCCTCTTGACCTCGAAGAGCATCTTTCCTTACTGGGTGCGCCTGGTTTTCACCACATTCTCTCCCAGTTCTTTCAACTCCGGATCGTCTCTTACTTTCCGCAGGAGTGATGCGTAAGTCACTCCTTCCTTCACCTCGACGATCAGAGCATCTCCCTTACTTCGCTCGCGTCTGGGCCTGGTTTTTTTTGTCTCCTGCACACCTTTCTTCTTTTCTTCTTTCTTCTTCCGTTTCTCCGTCTGTTTTTCGACAGTTCGCCAACCTCTGCTCGCGTGATCATCTCCTTCTGTTCGCGGTCAGCAGCCGTAACGGCGGATTTGATGCTTGTGACTAAATGTTTGATCTTAGTATGGACATTGTTTTTGTCCTTAATGAACTCGTAGAGCTCGTTCACTTTTTTCTTGACCTCCATCAAGCTTGACCTCCCGACCTGCAGCCCTTCTAAAGAAGTGGTGGTGTTGGCTTTATACGTTTGTATCAGGCTAGCCTCTCCTTGTTGTGGATGCTGTTGGTGTCCTATAGGATTCGCTATGGCTGTCTGGTTGCGAATTGGTGATCTCTGGAGCTTACCGCTCCTTGCGAACACGCTCGCCTCTCCCGTTGGTGTGTCTTCATTACCGTCGTTTCGTCTGTTAAATTGTTCGAAGGTATTCATGTCTGTTGGGTCCCAACTTCGGGCCGCTATCTCCGCTCGTTGTACATTGTCGCTATCAGTGATCCCATGGTTGTCTATGCAAGCAGTGAGGCCATGCAGGGGTTGACACGGTCCTTCATAGGGACCGTGTTCACCCCTCCTTTACGCAACAGTCTTAAACAGTATGATAGTTCAAATATGCCGGGACACGTAGTGATCGATGGAGACATTACTCTGACTCCTTCAGCCGAGAAGAGCCTGGAAATTCAATGTCTTGAGAAAAGCTCTCTTGATGTAGCATCATCTTCAGTTTCCGCTTTTCTGGTATCTGCTTCTTCCGACGCTGCGTTCTTCATCAGGGGCTTCAGCTGAACTACTTTGCTATGAATGATACGATCTGAGTCCGTTGAACTAGGTGCTGCGTCTGAACCAGTCGATTTAGCAATCTGGAACTCTTCAGGAGCAAAAGTTGTTGATAACTTATTCGTCTTACTAATTCGTTTCGAGACCACTATGTCCCCCTTTTTGAGTTCTGATGGTTTTGTATGGCGGCGAGCATTGCTGTACTCTGCGTCTTTGAATTTATTCGTCCAATCTTTATCCCGAATCTACTGCTCATCCATTGGGACCCTTCTGTGATCGACGCTTGGAAGTTTGTCGCGTAGGACGCGTCAAAACATTAAAACGGACGTTGTTGTTCCGGTTGTAGAGGTGTAGAGTTGTACATCAGAAGGAAAGTACGTAAAATCCTGATCCAGTACACACTCCTAGATTCCTGGCTTATTTTTAAATGTTTGAGAATGGTTTTATTTGCTCGGTCAACCTCCCCATTGGTCTGTGGCCAATAAGACGTTGTTCTACGCAGCTGAATATTCTCGACAGTATATTGTCAACTCCTCACTCATAAATTGTGGAACATTGCCCGTCTTTGTTGTCTCCGGAATACCAAATCTACCAAAGAATTCGTGAAGGACTTGCATTGTGTATTTGGTAGTGATCTGTTTCATCACTACGACTTCGGGGAACCTGCTGAAATAGTTGGCCATAACTAAGAGATTGTGACCAGATGGCAATGGATCCATGAAATCCACAGCTATATCGTTCCACGATTTCACGGGCATTTTAGTTTTCTGAAATGGTTCTGGAACTCCCAGTGAAGGGATCACGGTGCATTATTTGCACCGTTTCACACCTCTTTCTATAGCTTTATTCATTAACAGCCATCAAACTTTTTGCCGCAAACGACGCTTCATTGTCGCAATCCCGGGGTGTGCTTCGTGAACTAGCTCTATTACACGGTCTCTCAATGACGACTCAACGAGTCGTCTACCTCTGAGTAGAATTCCGTCAACGCTACATAGTTCAGTCTCGTAAGGTCTGTATTCCTTCGAAAATTATTTATTTCTGTGCTAAATCAAGAGTTCATTGTTCAGTTCCGTCATTCCTGGTCTCATTAGTGATTTCTTGAAAAGTTAGTGCAACTGGCACCGCTTTTTTGGCAACATTTCGTATACATCTTTGAGCGCCTTCATCGAATGGTTCCGGAGTATTTGCTGTCAGCCGAGAAAGTACATCCGCAGTATTCGCGGAACCACCACGAAACCAGGTATATGTTTATATCATAACTAGCTAACCCGGCAAACTTCGTTCTGCCCAAAATTCGTTTTTTGTTATCAATACCTTCAAACATTCACGTTTTCTTACTATGAGCAAGTTCATGGGTCCAATCGCAGAACTGTTCATTGATTGATCTTCTAATCGACCCCGTTGAATTTACCTTATACTATAAAATTCCTAGTATTTCTAACAAAACTCATCATTATCGATAATATCAAATTATTTTCCGACACAATTCTCGTTCAAGATTTTTCAACCACTTGCAAATAACATGTTTCTCCGTTACATGGAATATTTTTTTATACAAAAATATGATAGAATAAGTACAGTCATAAATCGGACAATTTTTTCCCCTCAGAAAGGTGGGAGGAGTGTTGAACCACTTTAAAAATGTTTCTTGTCCCCTAAAACCTCCACATGCCAAATTTGATTCAGTTTGCTTGATTAGTTCTTGAATTATGCAGAAATGTATGTTTCATTTGTGTGACAGTCCCCCCCCCCCCTCTCTCAGAGAGAGCGGAGGAGTATCTATTCACCATGAAAACGATTCGTGTCCCCTAAAACATTCACATGACAAATTTGGTTTCATTTTCTTGATTAATCCTCGAGTATTGCAGAAATTTGTGTTTCATTTGTATGGCAGCCCCCCCTTAGGGAGGGGGTAGGAGTATCTAACTACCGTAAAAATATTAATTGCCCCCTAAAAGCTCCATATGCCTAATTTGGTTTCATTTGCTTGATTAATTCTCGTGTAATGCAGAATTTTGTGTTTCATTTGTATGGCAGCCCTGGCAGCCTTCCACCTGGTGGTAAGCATCTTTAATGTCTATTTTCGAAAAACATACTGCTCCATTCATCGAGCTAATCAGTTCGTCCACCAGAGGAAATAGGTGCGTCTCCCTTAAAACCGCTGTGTTCGCCTAAAGCATATCGATGCATAGGCGAATCTCTCTCGAATCTTTGGTGACTGGGACCATTGGAGACATCCAAGGAGAAGGACCGTTTCCCCGCTCAATAATATCCTGCTGGAAAAGACAACGCAATTTTTCTTCGATCTTGTGTTTTAGAACGATTGGAAGACGTCTCTAGGGCTGCTGCACAGGTTGGACATTAGTTCCAATCGGTATTTCACCGACCACATTTCGGAATTTTGGAAATGTCTCCAGCTTCTGATCCTATACAGCTACTACGTGAAATCCGACTTTCAAAACTTTAAGATTTTTAGCTGTTTGATCTCCCAGTAGACACTGTTGACCATTTTCGACTACGTAGAACTTCGCGAATTCCGTGTTTCCTCTTGCCTCAATTTCCACCATAAACGTTCCAGAAATATCCATAGGCTGAGCAGATGCATACTTTGATGGATACGGAGGATAAACTGTTACATGTGGAACGCTGTCTACTCCAGGGAGATGTCTTCAGTAGTCCTTGAAGGCCGGACCCACCAAGATAAGCTAACAGCTCCCGCTTTTCATACTGCGTTTCGATCCGTTGAGCCACAAAAGTCACATCAGATCAAATTTCCACGTTTCCTATTCGGAAGGTAAACGGCTTGCTTCAATGGTCACGTGAAAAGGATTGATTCGATTTGAGCTTCTGGTGCTCTTATAAATTTCGAATAAAGAACAAAAGCATTAGATACTTCACCAATCTAGCAAATTACAATCTGTCAAATTTAGCATATTAAATACAACCTCTTGACGTGCCTGTATAACAGTTCGGCTGAAAAGTTCATAAGGTTGACGTCTAGATGGCGTCAACTTTTGTTATTGTGAAAAAAATGAAAAAATCCGAATTTCGTGTATTGATAAAACATTGCTTTTTGACTCTGCTGGAGCACCCCGGATAACGTTTGTCAAGCCATGCCTTGGATTTCCGTCAAAAAGCAATGCTTTATCAATACATGAAATTCGGATTTTTCCATTTTTTCACAATAACAAAAGTTACTTCACTCTCAATCCTGTAACTCACGAACCAATCGACCGATTACTGTCAAATTTTGACACGTATTCATTGAAAACTGGTGCTTTGTGATAGTCAAGTAGATTTTTGCAAAAGACGCCATCTAGAGGTCAACCTTATGAACTTTTCAGCCAAGCTGTTGCATTTAAAAACTTATTAACCAATTTGTCCTCGATATATTTTGAAAATCCAAAGCATTTGAACGCAGGAAAATTGAAAAAAAAACAGGAAGTGGGTTATATCTATGGTATAACCGCAAGGGTGATGTAGGCCTATCGTTGATTTAGAGATCATTTGTTTGAAGTTGAATCTGAATTCATTCTGAATGAATGAATATTTGGAGAATTTCGAAAACGAGAGCGTTACGTTGGAGGCACAAGGTTTTATGCATCCAATATTGGAAACGGAAATATCCTACTGATGGGGAAGAATAATGTTCAGAAGCTACCCTGTTAATTGCGATTGATTGAAAAATCACAAAACCAAATGTATTTGGTCACAGTGTTACATGGATAGAAAACATTAAAATAAACTCTTTCACATGAATGCATTTTTAAATTCCCAGAGGAACTGGCGGATTATGTTCAGTAACGATTAGATATTTCCACATTTTCCTCGATACTGGAAGCCCACCAGCGGTTTATGCTAACTCGATAATCACCTGTTAATAGCACTTGATTGAAACATATTTGGTCACAGTGTCACATGAATAGAAAACATCAAAATAAACTCTTTCACATGAATGTAATTTTAAATTCCCAGAGGAACTGACAGATTATTTTCAGTAACGATTGGATATTTCCACATTTTCTTCGATACTGGAAGCCCACCAGTGGTTAATGTTAACTCGATAACCATCTGTTAATAGCACTTGATTGAAACATATTTGGTCACAGTGTTACATGGATAGAAAACATTCAAATAAACTCTTTCACATGAATGTATTTTTAAATTCCCAGAGGAACTGGCCGATTATTTTCCGGATCTTTCTCGATGCTGAATGGCATCCAAACGGAAAGAATTCCGCGCGTGTATGTGTGTGTGTGTAGCGGCTGCTTCGAGATCTTCCCCTGGAACCGTTTGTGGCATCACTCTCCTCCTGATGGATTCCCTTCTGGCCTAAGGTGCACAAACAGGCTCTTGGTGACACCGTTCATCCGCGCTTTCATGATAAATGAAGAGCTTCACCACAACAGCGACAACATGCTCCAATCGCTGTTTAATTAGAACTGAGTGGATTTCCGAGCGGCGCTCGCTTATATACCGATTGGTGATTTCAATAGCCTGTTTTGAAGACAATTTTAAGACTATTGAAACAAGTTTTTGGATCAGAAAGTAACAAGCATAGAACGCGTAGACATTTTATCTTTCGAATGAAGTGTTTATCATACCATTTCGTTCAGTTGTTTAGGAGCTATTAACACTCAAAATCTCGGTCTCCGGCGTAACGCTTTCGTTTTCGAAACTTTGATTTTACACCCCGGTATAGAAATTAAAGACGTAGTCCTACGTCAAAAATTCTACCTATCTTTTCGACTTGTTGTTCTCAGACCCACAGTGGTATCATTAACTGCTTTAAAAAAAAGATATTCAAAAAGTTATATCTTAATAATTCAATTAGATTTAAACTTTTTCATGCGGATACACAACCCTATTTCTTCCAACAACCGTTCTTGCTTTCGGTACACACCTCTCTTTGATCTTATTGAACTTCTAGTAGCCATTTTGCTTACTCTTTATTCTGGCACTTAACCAAAAACTCTTATTTACTATGTGTACACAATCCGTTCTTTTGTTGATACCATCATACATATCCAACCATCACTATTATGGGTACTGAACCCGCTTTCTTTCTGATACATAACCAAGCTTTATTAGGGCATCCGCACCAATGCGTTGTTACTGACATTTTGACAACCCTCACCATAACGCAGCAACCCCACTGGTGGTTGCGGTTCAGGTGTGGGAAATAGTAATCGGCCTCTCGGTGAATAGTTGGTTAACAAATTTGGCAACGCGATAGCAACCGAGCCAAGTGTTGCTATTTTCAACAAACGTCAAACATCTGTTGTGGGTTTCATTCGTCTTGTGTTCGTTTTTTTGTGATTTTGCTCTGAAATATTATTTCGGAAGTGAATAAGTGTATTTATCTACCAAAAAATGAACGCGACGAAAAGAGAATTAACTGACACTTGTCATTTCTTCTAGTAATAGCAATCGTATTTAGCAACCTGCGGTGCGAAAAAGAAGTGATACTATAGCAACCGCGATAGCAACGACGGGTGCGCAAATCGATGAGTTAATAAATTAGCAACGGCTAAAACTCGAGACTAGAAACCTTGAACAGTAACGCATTGGTGCGGATGCTTATAATGGGTACTTCCTGGTGCAAAACCAAACTCTGCACTAACACTAAATATTCACCTATACTTATCCGCACGTAAACATTCATAAACTGGCAACACTCATAAAACAATCATCCAGCCGTATGACACCCGCCATGTTTTTGGTGCCAACATCTAAAACGTCAAAAGTATTTGTTTTCTTCAAAAGAGCGATCCGCGTTGACGGCATTGAGCTTCGTTTACTAGTTTAGAGAGCGCCAAAGAATAGCTGATTTTCAGTCGGAATGAACGTTTTCAGAATTAAAATTATGAATGAAAATTAGCTTTTCCATATCAAATTAGTATTCTATTTAAATTAAAAAATGAGTGGGTTATATCTATGATATAACCGCAAGGTTCACGTGGAACTACCTTAGCTTAGCAATCATTCGTTTGTATTGATTAAATTCTTGATTGAATGAAACAGTTTCCAAATTCAATTGAGTTCAATATATTCGCTCTGTGAGTGAAAAAAACGAACAAATGCCGTGTAAAGTCAATTAATTTATTGTGATTGATTGTTCTTCGTTACAAGTAAATTTAATGACGGACCTTTTACGTTTGGTATGATGACTAGAACAAAATATATGTACGGAAGAATTATCAAACGTTTGATGAACCAGCCTAAGGCTGAAAATCTTTCCAATGAAGACAAAAAAAATTATCAAACGATTATTTTATTTTACATTTCCCTCTGAAGTTTACATCCCAAAAGTGTACATACTTCTCGAATCTCGAATTTGCTTGAAACTGGGAAGTTCATTCGCTTCTAGTGTCTGCACGATTTTCCCAGGTTCCTAAGTTTAGAAGATCATGTTAGGACAGACATACTCCACTCTGCACAAAGGCAAGCGAGGACAAAAGTACTCGCAGTTTGCATTTATTTGCAGAGCCGATTTCCCCAGAAACCTCGGTTTTGAAGTCTGTGTTAGGGAAACACATTTCAATCGGAACAAAAATACCCCCGATTTGTATGAATTCGCAAAGCTATACTAGAATATCCCCTTACAGCAGAAATGTAGAGATGGCGATATTAAATGGCCACCCAAGTTCAACTGTTCAACTATTGACAATTTCGTCGGAATCACAATACAGTGGAACCTCGATTATCCGCGAGCGGATGATTCGCAGTGCGGTTTATCCGCGAAAGCGAGTTCCACAGTAATGCTATGGACTTTCCCGGAATTTATAAGTGAGTGGTAGGATTTTGTTTTTTTTGTTTTGGTCATGGCTTACACATTATTTGACTTCTGGTGTACACGAGCTTATAGATGGATAGTTTAATGATTCTTGTATTGATAAAACATAGTTATCACGATGAAATATCTTTTTTTTTGTTTGCATCTATTTTTTAATCGTTTATTGCGTTATCCGCGATTTTCGTGATCCGCGGTGACCTAGCCAGACTATTCCGCGGATAATCGGGGTTCTACTGTACATATTTATTTGTCTCTCATTTTGACTCTCTAACTTTATTTTCATCAAAACCCTACCGATACAAAACTAAGTGTTCTAGATGTTTTGGGCTTCACTACGTTGGAATTTCTATGCTAATCAAAACGCTTTGTAAGTATCCTGGAATAGAAAGTTTGAGAACTCGCGAGTTTAAAATAATTCATAATTATATTTCTCGGTATATCGACTTGGACCACACATATTCATCAATAAAATGTGAATGCGAATTTATGACACCCACAATCTTTGTGCGACCCCATCCGCTTCCATTCCAACTGTATTCAATCATGCTCGTATTCACACATGTTAGAAAATCGCGAACTCTGGTCTGACATCAATTACGTCAAAACTCGTTTTACTAGATTTGGTGCTTTGAATTCGAAATGAGTTTCTACCGTTGCTGCATTCGTGGTGGAACTATCAGCATTTATGAGATGTGGCAAAACGAATAAAAAGACCAACAGCAGAGTAGGGCGTAATACCTGGGCCTCGTCACATGGACGTCAGCATACAACACAACATGTACCTACACGAATGCTGACTGACTGACTGACTGGCTCTGCATGAATGACGACGATAATATCGCTGGTAGCGAAAGAAGAATTTCAAGCCTCGTGACTGACATGCCCGTGTGGAATTCAACTTTATTTAATTTAAAAAATAACGGAAATTGCTTGCCTTCCGATCGATGTTGTATGTGTTATCGCATATTTGCATCGGAAAATATCTTTCGAGAAAAATGTTCCACGAGTTGAGACATTGCTTTATTCGATATATACTGCATCCCATCAATTTATGATGAAATCATGTGATGTGTTGTTTTGTTCACACTGATCGATTTCTCTGCAGGTTTGCCATAATAAAATCTGTGTTTTTGGTCTCAAGAAATCTTTTTATCTGTGTTTTTCTCAGAAAACCAGTCTCGAAATCTGTATTAACCCTTTGCGGCCGTTTGTCTGCTTTCAGCCACCACAGCAAAGAAGTGTACTCATATTATCATTTATGCAACAATGTATCAGTTCACACTTTTTTTAAACGAATTTTAATGTCTTGTGAACTTATTCACGAACCAAAACGATACTTTTATGAATAATAGAGAACGGTAATCAGTATGAGCATAAGTTGTCATATATGCTTGAGGAAAGGATTGTGGAAAACTCCATGTATTGCGGCACTGTGTAGGTGTAAAGAGCATTGTTCTGTATGTTCAAACAGAAAGACCTATTTTCTGTTTGAACATACTATTTTTGTGATACATGCTAAAGATATCACACAAAGAAGAATTATGGCAAATATTTTGACGTGGGACTACGTCTAACCGGAATATATGGAGGGTAAAATGAAAACCTAAACACAGAACATGCAGGAAAAAATGAAAGATTTCGAATGCTTATAGCTCGAACATTTCGTACTGGATAGGAGAGATGTTTGCATCACTTGATAGGGAATATTTCTACGCATCTATCGCAACTAACAAAATGTTGTTTTTCATTAGATAAACAATTGAATAACTGTAAAATATTAGGCGTTATCTAAACGCCCTAACTGCATCGTTTTGATTGGCCCGATTTACGGTTTCCCTAACACAGCCATCAAAACCAAGCAGCCTTGGGGAAATCGGCATTGCAAATACTTGAAAGTAGGGGGACTTTTGTTCTCATCGAAAAATGTTCCCTAACACAGACTTTAAAACCAAGCAGCGAAATCGGCATTGCAAACACACGAAAGAGCCTAGAGGCGAGTGAACTGAAAAGTTTAAACCCTCTAAAAGCCAAAAAGAAGAAGAAGAACACACGAAAGTAGGGGGAGCTTTTGTTCCCACCGAAATGTGTTCCCTAATACTGGAATGTGTTTCCCTAACACAGACTTCAAATCCATGGAGCGTGGGGAAATCGGCATTGCGAATTCATACAAATCGGGGGTATTTTTGTTCCGATTTAAATGTGTTTTCCTAACACAGACTTCAAAACCGAGGTTTCTGGGGACATCGGCTCTCAAATAAATGCAAACTGCGAGTACTTTTGTCCTCGCTTGCCTTTGTGCAGAGTGGAATATGTCTGTCCTAACATGATCTTCTAAACTTAGGAACCTGGGAAAATCGTGCAGACACTAGAAGCGAATGAACTTCCCAGTTTCAAGCAAATTCGAGATTCGAGAAGTATGTACACTTTTGGGATGTAAACTTCAGAGGGAAATGTAAAATAAAATAATCGTTTGATAATTTTTTTTGTCTTTATTGGAAAGATTTTCAGCCTTAGGCTGGTTCATCAAACGTTTGATAATTCTTCCGTACATATATTTTGTTCTAGTCATCATACCAAACGTAAAAGGTCCGTCATTAAATTTACTTGTAACGAAGAACAATCAATCACAATAAATGAATTGACTTTACACGGCATTTGTTCATTTTTTTCACTCACAGAGCAAATATATTGAACTCAATTGAATTTGGAAACTGTTTCATTCAATCAAGAATTTAATCAATACAAATGAATGATTGCTAAGCTAAGGTAGTTCCACGTCAACCTTGCGGTTATATCATAGATATAACCCACTAATTTTTTAAACATAAAAACATTGTTTAGTAAATACTTATCAGAAGTTTACAAAAAATAAAGAAACTTTGTTCATCTTTCATAACCTCACAAAATGTATAATTTTCACTGCTTTTTCGTGTAAAAATAATTGCGATCAGTACGACACACATATCGAAATTTGATACGACCGCAAAGGGTTAAATATATAAGTTTCTATCTTGAAGTATAATCTTAGCTTTAGTATCATTGATTGTCATAGTTATTATGAACTTGACGATGTTGATGGTATCCACGTAAGAAATCGTATTCACTGTGCTTTAGTAGAATTAAGATAAACAGTGTTATTTATTTATTGTAAAGTTAGCAAATGACGCAGACTTTTGAATCATTCCGCCTTAGATTGAACACTAGAAAACAGTACTGCACGCTACATATGAATGATAAAATGGCTCTCATTCAAACTGATTCGAATGCTATATGAATAAAATTGGTGAGTTGTGAAAAAAATTATTGAGATCAAACCATAACTTATATTGGTAATTTGGATCGCTATTTTGAAAAATCTGTAAATCTGTATGAAAACCAAAAAAATCTGTAATCTGTATCTACAGATTCTTGGTTTCAAAAAGTCTGAAAACTCTGTATAAATACAGATGAACGATTCATCAATTCAAGCCCTGTATTTGTTACACTGATTCATTAGCCAATATTCTATATAATGTTAAACAGCTTCCTTAACACGTTCCTGGCGGTGCGTACCACCGGTGGCGCGCACTTGACTGGTTCATCGTTTTGTGTCATTGTGTCATGATTCGTAGCATGTAACAACAAACGAATGCCACTCGGGGAGATGCCTTTCAGTAATTATTAATGAAATTAATAATTTTCATTTTCATTTTCAAAAGACAAGGTTCACGTATTTTACCAACACACAATACATGCATACATTGAAATATATTTTCCTTACCATCCGCATCATGCTAACTATCTGAATCCACTCGCATATGGTTGACCATAGCACTCAAAATGTCGTCCGGGTTAGATTCAGCATTATCAGGATTAACCATATTAACAGCGTTCCTTTGCATGTTTTTCAATTTGAAACATTTCCGCTTAATGTGTCCCTTGACGTCGCAGAAATCATCGAAGCTATTAGACTTGCAGTATTATTATAATCCATGTTTTTCACATTGTTTTTAGCAATTTTCCAAGTCGCAATCAACTTTTCCGCAGTTTGCAAGGTAAGTTTTTCTTCATTCAAAAGTCTTTGCTGAAGAGCCTTATCATGAACACCCGCTACAATGCGGTCTCTAACAGCCATTTCTTCGAAATTTTTCGAAGATACAGAATTCCGCTTGAAGTTTCACAGACAGCACGAAATCCTCTAACGATTCATCCGGCTGCTGTACTCTTACATTGAACTTTAATCGCTGTACAACATCTGATTCGGCCTTGTCCAGTCGTGCCTTAAATTTAGCGACCAAATCTTCATAAGAAACATCAGCTAAATTGCTGTTGGGATACAATAATTTGAGCTCTCTACAAATTACAGGGCCACTCAATGTTATGAAATGGTCTCGTTTCTCTTCCTCGAGATCCTTATTCATATTAAAAAAGAAAGTTCAACCCAGTTACTGAAGAAGTTTCCCTTGCGGAATGGTTCCAAAGTACTATTAATGTTCGATTGAGCCATATTGATTTGTAAAACAAAAAAAAATCGCAGATAATGACTGCCACTAATTCTTCACAAAATGTAAGGAAAAAATCTGACTCACCAGAAACGCCTCTCAGCTGTTGCCGACTCGGGTTGAAATCGTTGTATCAGCTCGCGGACTTCATCCTTCGGCGAGCGCACAAACCGCCAATTGATGCTGCATTGCAGCCTGATACGACACTGCTCAAGAAGGACGAGCCGACGAAAACGGGCCACTATCCAAACCTGATCGGTTGCGCTGATAATAAGGATGAAGTGGAAGCGCTGGAAACTCACCAGGAGCTACGACAGGACACCTCAATCCGATAACAAAGGAATAAGAAGTCTATTATTTATGGCGTCCGTTGGCGACTATGGGCTGCAATGCTTTTAAATTCTGTTTCAATTGTACAAAAATGTACAATAACAATTGAAAATGATTCCCTGCCGTCCTTTCTCCTCGGCGACCTTTTTCCTCGTCGTCACTTGTTAGATTCTTTCTCACTTATTAAAGTAAAACCAACTGTTCGATGTAAGCGCTCGAATACGAATGCCTTTACTTTTTATTTCTGGCTTCGTTCAGACCTTCATCTGCTTTATGACATTTACACCATAACTGTTTTGGTGACCGATAAACGGGATATACACTCAGATTATAATTTATCCATCATACCAGTCAAGGTCTGGAGTCGATCAAGACATTTGTCATTGAAAAAACCCTGACGAAACCAAAATTCTCATGGACGAACGTATTATCTCGCTTGCAACAATAAATACGAATGGCTTAACAAAAAACTGTTCAATTCATATTTGCATAGAATCCAACAGAATCTCACACTCAACCCTCAAAAATTCTGGTCTCGAATCGACGAACAACAGAAAAAGTTAGGTCTTCCCACAACGATGAACCTGGAGAGCAAGGAAGCTTCTTCTCTTCCAAACAATCCAGTTGCGCTCGTTTAAAATGTTCCACTAACCCGGGTCCAGATGGTATACGCTTTAAAAAGGTGTAGATCTGCTATCTCACTACACTTGGTAACTATTTTCAATCGCTCTTTATCATCAGGATCATTCCCGAGTTTGTGAAAAAGATATTTCGTTTTCTTAGTGTATAAAAAGTGTGACAATCGTGAGATTTCCAACTATGAAAGAATTGCTGCTTTGTGTGCTACGTCAAAGTTATTCAAGTTTACTGTTTTGGATTTTCTCATAACTGTTTGGACTACGTTTCTGATGCTCAACATGGATTCATGCCCAAAAGATCGACCTGCACCAATCTGCTCACCTACGCATCCTTCATCATTACAACAAATGAAGATCGGAAGCAGGTCGATGCTATCCATACGGATTTTTCAGCAGCCTTCGATAAACTCAATCATGAAATTTTGATAGCAAAACTCGAACGTCTCGGTTGTTCTAATTCGCTACTCGGCTGGCTCAATTCTTATCTGTTTGGTCGTTCAATAACTGTTAAAAATGGTGATACAATATCGGAACCATTCTCAGTCACATTAGGTGTTCCACAGGGCAGCCATATCGTACATCTCTTGTTTTTGCTGTAACTGAATGATGTGAACCTTAGACTTCAAACTGTACTGTGTAATAACCTGTCCAAATGACGCACTTTTTCTTTAAGGAGAACCTGATATTTTCTCTAAATGGTGCTCAACTAATCGGATGAGTCTGAATGCCAACAAATGAATTCGGGCATACTCCTAGATTGTAGTCTAACCTTCAGAGATCATGTATGTTATACGAGGGCGGTCCGATAAGTACTTTGCCTCATCGCCCGATGGTGTCAGTATCGCAAGAGAGATTACTTATCGTGTAGTACATTCTCGTAAACGTGTCAAAATTTCAGCCGAATCGGACTCGTAATTTTGTTTTGATCGGGTGTGGAAGCGGGCGTGTCCGCGAATTTTATAAAAATAGAAAAAATTATAGGAGGTTGTGTTCAAGACACGACCGCATTGTTGACGTAAAACTACGTTGTAGTTTAATTCAAGTCGCTTGTTTATAACTGCAGATATAATTTTATAATGCTACGAAAATTTTGAAATAACCATTCTGCCAGTTTGGTTACCCTGAAATGTTTTTTTTTGTAGAATCATTTGACGATAATTGTTTGATGATTCATTCTTGTGCTCGCAGAACAATGCATGCTCGAGATAAGAGCAGCTGTCATCCTTAGTGGAGAAAGTTTTGCTACTGGCTAGCGAAACCAAATCACATACGAAATTCCAGAACGACATATACTTTCATGGTTACTAAATAAGCGAAATAAACTCTATCTGCACGCGAACCCAAATAAATTTATGACTTATTATAACTTATTTAATAAGATGGTATTCCCCAAATAATTTTTTGGTGCACAACCTTAACACCTGCTTCACCATAGCTTCAGTTCAATGCATTGATGCAATGTCAAAGGCACCAACGAAAACAAACAATGTTAACTGCTCGGAAAAAGACTGAATATTTGCCCCAACAGAGAATCATTACTAATACCCTAGCGTAAATAATTCCCTCCCGCTATCTTCCCTCCTTGTTTATATTTATCATTACGAATGGGGTTTCAGCGTACCGAAGATGCACTATTTCTACGTACGGGCTATGAAGCACGCATGTACGCACACAAATATATATATATATATATATATATATATATATATATTGATGGCTTTAAGCAACTAAATATACACACACTTATCTCTGTTTTGCGCTCTTCTCAACAGAAGTCCTTTCTGTTATCATTACCAGTCTAGATTAGCTTAGCTGTCATCGTTTGTGGAGAGAGTTTTGATATCGTCATGCGAAACCAAATCACTAACAAAATTCCAGAACATTTATTCTCTTGGTGAGCTGACGATAGCCTAGCTTGATGATTCCCCACACAATTATGTAGCTCAGAACTTTAATGCAATGGCGTCAGTTTGATGCAATGCCAGAGACGTCAGCGAGTGAGTAATTTGGTCGCGTCCACAGCTCAGTCTGAAACTAAGGCATATGATGGCACAAAACAAGGAAGAACGAGCGATCCAGCTCGCCCAGCAACGGTGTTGTCCAGTCAGTGTCCTCACGAAGAATGAAGTTTGCCTCAGCAAGATCCACTGTTTATACTCTAGGCAAATATTCCCCTTCGTTCTTCTATTTTTCCTTTGTTCACGGAGACTTTACATCTTACGACTTCCCCTTCGTTGCTCGTCGATAAGTTGCTCGTTATTGACAGCTCTGTTCGAGAAAGTGCACAAATGGACAGAACAAATGTATGAGGAAATGGGAATGCTTCCAATTTTCACCAATTTAAACTATATACAAATTATGGAATTGTAATATAATATATAGCATATCAAACAAATCTTAGGGAATTTCCGATTCGTTTGGTATGTAAATCGCCAGAATCCGTTCACTGCAAAAATAGTTACTAACGTTACCTTATTTCATAAAAACGTGACCTGTTTTCTGATTTTGCACCCTTAATGAAAGACGTAGTTCTACGTCAAAAATGGAAATTCCGTCGTCGCAATTGCACTACAAACTGCTACCCCATCCACCGTATTCTCCAGGTTTGGCCCCGTGTGACTTTTTTTTGTTTCCAAACTTGAAAAAGTCACACGCCGAGCTGAAATTTGAGCTGAATGAGGAGGCAATCGCCGCCACGGAGGCCTACTTTGCAGATCTCAAAAAAAAGTATTTCTCAGATGGATGAAAGAAGTTGGAACATCGCTGGGTCAAGTGTATCGAGTTAAAAGGAGACTATGTTGAGAAATAAATCGCCACTTTTCCAAAAATTTTTTTTTGTAAGCTTAGTACTTATCGGACTGCCCTCGTATAACTACCAAAGCCTCAAGATGTCTTGGCTTCATTTTTCGTGCCACAAAATTTAGTGATGTTCACTACCTAAAAGTTTCTTTTCCCACAAAAGAAATAAACACGTCATGTGAACAAACGCAAGCGCCAGATGTTTTATTTCTCGACCTACTTGAGTCATGTTTGTGTAAGCAAAGCGGAAACCTGTTTGCAAACACAACAATATTTCTCCGTCCTCATTCTATCTCTTTCATTTTCCACTTTCACCATTTCCCTGTGCGATGCTCCGCCCAGTAACAAACAGCAATTATTTCGTGTAGAGTTAAGCTAAGAATTGTAAACTAGTATTTAAGTGAAAGGCTGATAAAAATATACAGTGGTAGTTAGTACGCACAAGAGCGTGGACGTTATCTTCTTAAATCCGAAATTCATCAAAGTGACGCAAGATCACGTCATTTCTCTGACTAGAGATAACCCACCGAAAAGGAGAGGAATAAAACAAACAAACAGCAGACAGCATAAGGATCCGTTTAGGCATCATGGAGCTTATCTTTGCTTGTAAATAATGAAGGTCGGGATAAATCCCGAAGAGCTCGCTTAGGGTGTAATAACCAAGAAGCAATAAACAAAGAAAGAATTAGGATGCTTGCGCTTGCGTGCGTGCGTACCGTTCCACCAAGCATTATCGAGTGGTGCGACTGGCGAGGTCCAGATCGAACCATTCTTTCATCGCCCGAATGGTCGTTCGTGGATTTTTTACATCCCGGATGATGAGCGTGTCCGTTTTGGTCGTCTTACGTTTTGGTCTTTTTCCAGGTCGATCGACCACACTTCCGAGCATTTGATGCTTCCGAATAACCAACTGAAACGCACCACGGCCTACCCCATACTTCCTAGCAATGTATCGTTGAGACTCCTTGCGCTGGAAGTCACACACAATCAAATGTGTGACCTGTGTTGAGATTTGCTTTCCATCCATTTTCCGGAAACTTCCTCATCGTTGATAACACGCACCAAAAGTTAACAAAACAGCTACCGAAATTATTTTGTGTCAGATGTACAAACAGCTATCAAAACAGAGAGTACATCGATAAACAAAACAAATTTTCGCAAGTTGATTTTCCATGCCATACCCCAAAAGTACGCATTTAGGAACTAAAGTCATTTTTTGTTTTTCTTAAAAAAACAAATCAACGATACTGAAATGATCGTCTAATTACCTACTTTTCCATAGTATTGACTGGAATACCGAAAAATTTGAAAAAAGCTTTTAATATTGGAACACATTTATTTCAAATAGTAGTGGATTTTTGGTGGTGCCCATAACTGTAAAAGAGCTAAATTGTTACTAAAAGAAGGACTCTCAATCCGACCACTCTTGAAATCATGCAAGGCGAATCGTCATTTATATCAAAGACCACAAAGGAGAAGTCATTTCGGATCAGAAAGATCCGAAATCCTCCAATTCATATTTTTCCTATTCATCCCTTCTCCTCTCCTAATTTTCTCCCTCTAGCTGGCTCTGCTAGGTCAAATTCCCGAAGACGTGGCATCCCTTCAGTTGTGCGCTCTATGTGATCTGGCCTCCCGTAAGCGTCTGGTAAAGGGCCTTATTACCCTTCATCTTCGTCAAAGCTAAGAGCAACAATTGGTGGCTTCAGAGAGTAATCTTCCTCAAAATTATCCACCAGCTATGTCAGGAACCACATTTGGCACTGGCACCCGAAAAACATTTGTAGCGAACCACGTATCAGAAACTCAATGCTCGACGCATGAAGCATTATGGAATCATGTTGCTAGAAAGGACAACCCGGCGTATCTTGTATCATCTTGTCTCTAGACGACTTTTTGGCTAATTACATGGTTGTCGCAGGTTCCGGAAGAAAAGCCTATTATCGACTTCCTAAGTATCCTCAAAATAGAACGAGCGACGAAAGCTAATCATTGCACCTATCACATATTCGCGAGATTTTCGCCTTATGAACGCCAAGCAAATGCATTCTTCGAGGAGCTTTGGCCGTTGCGAAGGGCCAACCGGCTTTTATTTCGACAACGGTTAAATTTCCAATGCGCTTGTGACCTACTCGAAGACATATACTTGATGCAGCAGAACGAAGGGCGATTTATCAGACTTAAACGAACCGCATCACTTGACATTCCAGTCCACCGAAAGGTCGACATTTCAGAGGACTGTAGGAGTTAGCGGCGAAAATGGCAAAATGTCAATCAGTAGAGTAAAGCGGGGCAAAGGTGTGCATTGGTCATTTTGAAGCAAACGAGCATAAAATTTCGACAACAGTGTAGTCGTTTGATACATTATTACACCAGCAGCTCACACATATAAACAAGATACACTTCATGAAAGTGGCAAAAAATTGTGAGGTAAAAAGTGTTTTGCGATGTTTTGATCTTACTTTTTCAGTTTTGGAGATGACGATTTACTTAGCTAAAATAATTGGAAAGTTCGAAACTACACTGTCAAGGAAACCTTCATTCTATAGTAGATGATAGTGCGTGTTCGTATTTGTGAAAAAGTTCAAGAACTTTTTTAAGAAATTCGATTGGATCAAAAATTGCTTCTGGGGCAAAGGTGCTGTGGGGCTGTGGGGTAAAAGCTCGCACTAACGTTTTGCTCTGAAAACAATTTATAAAATGTTTTCAACTAAATTTTCAACGGGACCCACGAGAAGAAAACTGATTTGAAGAAATGCACTCCAGAAATGCTCAAATGGTGCGACGGAGGCTTTGGGAGGGGATCTCGAAGTGTCGGATTGCGGCAGACCTCGGTATTTCTGAATCAACTCTGAGGAAAAGGCTCATATCAGAAAGTGATTCATGAATCTTCTTTTATTGACATTTCTACTTCTGCTGGAATGTGTCAGCGAGCACCTAGTGCGGTTCAGATAGGTATTTACGAGTGAGCAGTCTGAGGATCTGCAGGCTACTGTACAAAGTTTTCTATGGTATGACTCAAAGATTTACAAAGATTTACGGCGCATGGCGTTCGATTTTTCGGAAGCCAACAACCTCCAGTACCGGCTTTTATTTCGACAACGGTTAAATTTCCAATGCGCTTGTGACCTACTCGAAGACATATACTTGATGCAGCAGAACGAAGGGCGATTTATCAGACTTAAACGAACCGCATCACTTGACATTCCAGTCCACCGAAAGGTCGACATTTCAGAGGACTGTAGGAGTTAGCGGCGAAAATGGCAAAATGTCAATCAGTAGAGTAAAGCGGGGCAAAGGTGTGCATTGGTCATTTTGAAGCAAACGAGCATAAAATTTCGACAACAGTGTAGTCGTTTGATACATTATTACACCAGCAGCTCACACATATAAACAAGATACACTTCATGAAAGTGGCAAAAAATTGTGAGGTAAAAAGTGTTTTGCGATGTTTTGATCTTACTTTTTCAGTTTTGGAGATGACGATTTACTTAGCTAAAATAATTGGAAAGTTCGAAACTACACTGTCAAGGAAACCTTCATTCTATAGTAGATGATAGTGCGTGTTCGTATTTGTGAAAAAGTTCAAGAACTTTTTTAAGAAATTCGATTGGATCAAAAATTGCTTCTGGGGCAAAGGTGCTGTGGGGCTGTGGGGTAAAAGCTCGCACTAACGTTTTGCTCTGAAAACAATTTATAAAATGTTTTCAACTAAATTTTCAACGGGACCCACGAGAAGAAAACTGATTTGAAGAAATGCACTCTAGAAATGCTCAAATGGTGCGACGGAGGCTTTGGGAGGGGATCTCGAAGTGTCGGATTGCGGCAGACCTCGGTATTTCTGAATCAACTCTGAGGAAAAGGCTCATATCAGAAAGTGATTCATGAATCTTCTTTTATTGACATTTCTACTTCTGCTGGAATGTGTCAGCGAGCACCTAGTGCGGTTCAGATAGGTATTTACGAGTGAGCAGTCTGAGGATCTGCAGGCTACTGTACAAAGTTTTCTATGGTATGACTCAAAGATTTACAAAGATTTACGGCGCATGGCGTTCGATTTTTCGGAAGCCAACAACCTCCAGTACGAATTCAACAAAGTTTCAAAACTAGCAGGAAGAGATTGGGCTTCTAGCTTCATGTGGAACCACCGTCTGTCTCTTCGAACCCCACAACAGCGCTCAAGGGTAAAGCGTCGGAATCCTCAGAACCGAAATCCAAGATGAGGAATAAAAATAAACAACTCCTTAAAAATAATTCAAAATGAATTTCAAATGAAAAATGTTTTTATTTTCACCATGCATTCAATTCAATAACGGTTATGTTTCGTATATTGTTTTTTTTTTCAACAATGAGTTTCAAATAAATCAAGTGAACGAAACTATGTATTTATAAACTTGATCTATGTAAATAAAAATGATTTGGTGTCCGTTCCTCACGATTTAACTCAAGAACGGAGCCACGGATTTGAACAGTCAGTATCAGGATTGATGCCTCATAGTCTGCATCAGGTTTGTATGTCAAAAAAGAAATTATATACCGCGAGTATAGATTACGTACATAAAAATAATTTCTGTGGGAACTTGAGTGTTCGAAATGATTTATATCAATATATCAATTGTGGGTGTGACGAAGTTCGCTGAGTCAGCTAGTTTGTTAATAAAAACGAATTCTGTTTAAAATGTTGGACATTTTCGGATATCTTATATTGTCTCCTTCCTCCCAAAAAAGTTTCCACGTGGTATGTTCGACTATAACACCCACTCTTCTCCACCCATAAAAAAACACAGAACACACAGAACTCCTGCCTACTGGATGGTGCCTACCCTCTTTAGTAATGATGCTTCTCCCGCTTCTGATGATAAAACATTTATTTTTGGTATAAGTTATCTCAGAAGTTCAATCCAATAAGTGCTAAGTAATTTTTTGGATTAAAATAGGTATTTGTCCAATTACAAACACAACTCGAGAAATGCTTGTACTACGTTTCGAAAGTAATATATATAGTTACAATTTGGTAAGCAAACGGAATTTTATTTGCTTTTATTTCAAGAGTTATTGGACGACAACAGTTAGATGCGCACTTTTGCCCCGCATTACTCTACCGTCAAATCGACAATTTCTAGTTGTCCTTCGAAGACTTCACTACGGTGCTGACACCAATCGAATCCAGCATGAATTCGCATCCCGTAGCGAATTCGAACCCAAAATTGTACAGATGTATTTTAATAAAAATTATTCCGGTTTCATTGTTCTCATATTTTTTGTGAAGTACAAGCCAATTACCATTTTTTTTAATTCAATAGATGAGAATTTGCTTCACTTGCCGAAACGCTATAGAAAGACAGAAAGGCAGATTTTAAAATACGATTTTATCGTTTCTAACATTATCTTCCAGCCTTAGCAACTATGGATATTGAGAATTGTACCAGATTCAAAATTTTACTTTTCTATTGGTTTTGAATTGAATTGATACATGAAACACCCTTCAAGAAGCTTTGTGATAGAGGTACGAAGTCTCAAAATGAAACCCGCAGCTTCGGATAACCAAAAACATACATCAAAGTGTGGCATGGTTGCAGTCGGAACCGAGCGAGCCGTGGGTATTATTTCACTCTCTGTAATGAACATATGTACTCGTTAATTTTACTACTGTACAAGAGCTATGAAACATTTATAATCCAATTTGTTACAGCCAGAAGCTAATCATATGCTAAAATCTCATTGAAAATGCTGAATAATTAATTTTGGCGAAGAAAATCCTGGAATGTCTCTGTGCCAGGCCAGACCTCGGGTAGTGGCGTTGCGGTTTTTGCAAAATGAGATTGTATGCTCCACGTATATGCTAGCATAAAGAGCATGCTTTCGCTACCGACGACGCCTAAATTGAAGGAGATGCAGCAGGGGCATAGAGATATGTACATGTATAGGCACACACACCCACATCAGAGCACATCCTTCACAGCGGAGGGGCGAAAAAGACGAAATTACCACCCGCCGGCTGCTATCTTCCACAACCGCCCACATGTGAAAATACACAGCGAAACCGCTTCCGTACGGACACGTCAAATTAATCTTAGCGGAATGTGGTGGCAATGGGCCTCTATTTGCATTATTGGACTTGAGAGAGCGTGACGTTGGAATTTCCCGGCAACATGCTGAAAGCTTCTCAATAAAGCCCGCAGTGAATGCGAGGTGTTTTTCGCTTGTCATCGCCCTAGTGACAGATTGAACGTTTGATGTTTTGCACTGTGTATATTGCGACTGGACTTGACAAACAGTAATCACATGATGGGCTCGCGATTAGACACTTGAGAAGTGTCTTTAGCTTTAGCAGCGGATGCATTTGATTGATTACCTTATTATTACTGTATCCGATGACGTAAGTAAATTTTATCTTGGTTCGCATCTAATTATTGAATCGCTGATATATGTGTACAGCTTTAATCAAGTTTTCTTGGCAAAATCGATTTTAGACGGCCGTTATCTGTTCTTAAAAAATATGTTCAATGATAATGTCATCGTCATCATTACAAATTCCTTTGAACGCATGCTTGCTATCTTCTTCTGTAATTTTAACAATCTAGGTTGAATTGCCCTCCCAAACTTCTGTTTTCTCAGGCGATCCACATCCACATGATTTAAAGTTAGCGAGTTACCACACATTTCGTTATGTAATTTGTGGTTTTCTAATAATTTGCGGTTACATTGAAGTATTAACAACCAGATTGCAGGGCTTGATACGCAGTAAAACGGACCGAAAATTTTCCAGTGTTGGGTACAAACATTTTGCACGGCACCCAACGAACGAAGGAACACATCAGACTGAACCACGAAACTAGCTAGGCTCCAGTCTGAGAAAATTTACCCACATCAGCCGGTTTTGTTAAATAAGAAACCCACAAGACATTTACTAGCAAAACAATAACTTTTCTATTACTAGTGATGGCGCGCTGGTCTTGGCATTCCGACAATTGCATAACACTTTGTACGAGACGATTAAACATCATTGCTTCCTGTTGGTACCGTACCAAGGCTAGCCTACCGTATGTACCACGTTTCCCAACTTTCAAGCACCACTTTATAACAGCAGCAAAGCGATGGTTTTCTTTCCCGACGGATTGTTTTTTTTTTGTGTAATCAAATTTAGTTAAAAATTTGTGCCACAAATAAAAGCTACTGCATTGCCTGCTCCAGTGTACCCTTTGCAATTCGGAGAAAATAAACCAGGCACTATGTTTAGCCCACTGGGATGAACATTTCGGAGAGCTTTTTGTTTAACTTGTGGGTGTTCTTAGAAGGGAAAGAAACTTGGACCGTGTTCACGACAAATCCACTGCTTTGTCGGCAACATAAGCCACATACTTTCATTGAAATTCTACAGCCATTTTGAAAGCTTTGTTTGGATTGGTTCGAAATTTAAATTGGATTTATGATCATTCGAGAGGAAATTGTGATTTCTTTATTTCATGCTTACAATTCGTGTAGGTCATCCGTTTCCATATCGAAATGATTTACTCATTTCTCACATTTATAGTCTGTGTATATTGATTGTTGTAATTAGGTTCTTGTTTATGTACCATAATACAAATTTTGCTAATTTATAAACACTGAAGTTTTTGTTAGGAAAACGTTGATCACTGGGACTGACAGATTTAAAATATGAAAATAAATAAAGGATGATTTTGTTTTCCGATGTGTTACAAAATGTTACCTGTTTCGAGTCGAATTTCTGACTGTGTTTTGTTTCATACAGTGTTTTTGTATCATACAGACATTTCTTCCCTCCCCCTGGTGACTGTAAGGATGTGTCGGCGTCGTCATTGTCTATTCAAAGTTCGAATCACCGATGCTTGCACAATGGGAATGATTTGTTCCTCCCAAGCGTCATTCAGTGTATTCTTTGTGCAATTTCGCTTGTTCAGGTCAATCACGGAAAGCAACTACGAAGTGTACAGTCTACCCAAACTGAAGCTCAAGCTCTATAAAATAATCAAGGTAAAGTAAAATAGTCAACCTCAGTCTCGCACCAACTAGCGAGCAGACAACAGTCTTCCCTAATGCTGCAATCTAGGATTGGACGATCTCGGATCGATTCTTAGAAGATCGATCTTTTTCATTCCGATTTCCGATTTTTTGGATCGATGCTTTGTACTCGAGAAAATCGAGAGAATAGATTTTTTTGCATTCGATCTTTTCGATCTTTTCGAATTTTTTTGTAGATTTGTTTTTCAGTATACATCAATTTTTTATCTCACCAAAGGTCACCTAACATTTTTTTTAAACGTAATGTCAACATTTGGATCGCTTCTTCTACGATTTACTTCTGTACAAATGCTAACAGAGACAAAACTAACGGCAGCTACTGAGGGACTGACATCAATTACAGGTGAAGGGTTGTGTTCCAGAACTGGCGCCAAAATCAAGAATCGGCTTCGAATAAATGACATATATATATATATATATATATAGCACGATTGGCTTTTATGGCATCATTGTCAGCTGAGTTCTGAGCGTTCAATAAAACGACTGCCTGACGGCACAAAATGAATGCCCTGTGGCTTTGACCTTCATGCTGAGAAGCAAGACAAAATGCCAAAATGTTATTCCCTGTTTAAAGAAAAGACGAGATTCTTATAGAATGAGGAGATAAATCGGAAGAAAGCTTTTAATTTTTCAAAGATCGATTCGGTAAAGATCGATTCTTGGTATCGATTTAATCAGTGAATCGATCCCTACTCCGTTTGGAAAATCGATTCGACAAGATCGATCTTTTTATAAGGCACGCTCAATGCTTCTGTAATCACATACAACGGTTTTGCTCGATTCAGCGGATCCGCACACTCTTCAATACCTGAATAGAAGCGAAACATTGCGTCGCAAGCAAGTTTTGCCACAAGTACAGATTGATCTGGAAATGTACAGATTTTTTCGAATTTTCGGGTACAGATTCTGTCCGGTACAGATGACAGATTTTTGACCTCAAGCACAGATAAGTACAGATTTTTTACAGATTTTTTGAATATTAAATTTACAACATGTGGGATTGATCAAGCAAATGAGAAAGATATTCGATTTTAATGATTCGATGATCTTGGTTTGTCCACTTTTTTAATGTTCTAGTTCAGCGCAATAGCTTTTTTCATGATTTACAGTTGTTTTATAGGACATTGTTACGTATTCACATGTTTCAATGGTTTATAAAGTCCAACTTCTATTGGTTTCAATGCGCTCCTCATTTGGGCTCAAAAATCTCAACATCTACAGTAGAACCCCAATTATCCGCGGAATAGTCTGGCAAGCATGAGTCTACCATTCACTGACAAATTCCGCACCGCGGATAATCGGGGTTCACTGTACTTGAAAAATAGGTTTCTTCCATTCAAAAATGGTAATTTCAAAAACCACACAAACCATGATCAGAGGTGGACGAACCATGATCATAATTTCTCTTTGAAGAAAATCGTTAAAAAACACAATAATTTGGATAATTTGGAAGCTTCATGGTATTATCAACAACTAGAAAGTTGGGGCTTTTCAACAAACCCAAACTAATCTTAATTATATGTAATTTTCATGAAAAGAATATATTTGCATATACTAGTTGCGTGAAAAAACCCTAAATCGGACAAACCACCATCATTTACTTTATATTTTTTGAAATCAGCATAAAAATGAGTAAAAATTATATATCTCGAAAACGCAAAAACTGACTTTGTCTAGATTATTTTTTTCTATATTATGGTGACTTTCAACATTTTGGCTGGTTCGTCACTTTACTTCCATTTTGGAAGAATATCGGAAGTGTCAATTGAACTCATGACCAGTGTTGCCACACGTACATATTTATCTGGAATGGTACAGATTTTTCGTTATTTTTACAGATTCTGTACGGTACAGAGTACAGATTTTCGTCAAAAAATACAGATTGGTACAGATTTTTTTCATTTGTGGAATTTCTTGCATTTGAACAAATCAACATTGAGGTTCATGGCGACTTTTACACCGCAGTATCGCTCGGTGCTGCTGATAATAAAAGCATTTACAATTCAATGATTGATTAGTTTCATAAGGACGAAATTCCTTACAAGGATTTTCAGAAAGGATTCGTGTCGGACGTTGCGACGTATGTTTTGCCACAGATCAACAGATGAAATCGATTGTTCCAGGCTTAAAAACCTGAATTCAAGATGCTACATGAAGAGCTGAAGGATTTTTATTTGATCATTCTTACTAATATCTGCGAGGAATCTTACGTTGCTTCAATGTCCAATGCTATTAACCCTTTCGCTACGAGCGTCGTCTTTAAATAACATGAGAGTGATACTGCACATCGATCACATCAGCGCGATGTGCAAACTTTTCGGCGCATTGCTCCGTACAGCGGTAGCACTCCGGCGGAGCACACTACCGTATTGAAAGGGTTAAATATGAAGATCATTTGAAAAGCGACAAGAATTTTAGGTTGGAATAGCAGCAAAAGAAATTATTGGACAGTGAACGGCAGGTCAATCCAAAGGATATTTGTCGCAGTTTTTTCGTGGAAATGATCAAACAAATGAGAAAATATTCGATTTTGATGATTCGACGCTCAAGTCTACGGCAATGTTAAATCCCAGAAACTTTTCCAATTTGACTAGCATACGTTTATGCTAGTCAAATTGAAAGGAGCGTTTTCAGGATTCTACAATGGGAATGTACAAGACGTGGAGAATTAATTCTGTAGCCTAAAGATAAAATTGGAGTAAGGAAATCACAATTTCAAAAAGCTAATGAATATTTTTTTTCTCTGAAACGAATATTTACGATGGTACAGATTTTTGGAAAAAAAAGTACAGATGAGAAAGATTTTGACCCCTCTGGTGCAGATTCAAATGTGGCAACACTGTTCGTGACCTTTAGCGTGAGAGGTACGGATGTTACCACTACGCCAGATCGCCGGATTCTAGATTTAAAAATATCAAAATCTCAGAAAAGTCAGTTTTTGCGTTTTTGAGATATATAATTATTCCCCATTTTTATGGTGATTTAAAAAAATACACTCGTTTTTAAAAAATTGTACCTTGTGACACACTTTTTTAACTTTTTTTTATTCCGTTTGTTTATTCTAAGCTTATTAGCATTTTAGCTGTAACAGAGCCGAATTTTAATGATGATGATGGTCCTGCCACCTTCTCCTACAGAGGTTTGAGCATGAATAGTTATCTAGAAGATATTTACTTTTTTTCTCAGCTTTGAAATCAGGTACATGTCACATGTTTATCATATCTATAATTAGCACATTACACAGGTGCCATTTTTCGGCGTAAATGTATCATATACCATCGCATATGATACATTTACACAATAGCCATTTAGGTGTAAAAGTATTCCTTCTGTTCTTCCATTATCCAGTTAGACCACCGGACAGCGGAGACAGTTGATATGATCATTGTTGAGTTATTAATAGTGCAGCAGCCCGATGTGTCTTGCAGAGCTGAACAGTTGTATGGATGAATCGATCTCATTTCAACCGTAGATCGATCTCCATCGCTAATGATTGTTGCGTGGACGTAGTTATTCTGTTACAACACAATGATGGTCAATGAGGGCCCTGAGTTTTGAACTCACGATCGATCGCTTACTAAGCAAACGCGCAACCAATGTGGCTACGGAGACCCACTTTTTTTAAATTTGTAAAACAGAAAATAGATAGAAAAAATTGCAGCAGTGCATGAATGCGGCGTTTCGCACAACAATTCCGGACGACGGGGAAGAATGAAATGAGATAGTTGCGCCCGATTGACAGTTTAGTCGTTTTGGCGGAGAAACTGCATGTAGAAGCCAAAAGTAATTTCCATACGTAAACAGAGGGGAATTTCCCTATAGTCAACTGACTATCCTCAGTTTATTATGATTATGATTATGACACGTTGAGCCCCGATTTTTTCTTACGACTCTTTCCATTCAGCCCGCATCAACAGCATTTGCACAATATTAGTGTCGGTGTCAGCTCCCAAAAAACCTTATTGTACAAACAGAAAGAAGTCGGAAATTCGACTGGAAAGTAAATATCTTTTGTAAAACATCCGAGAACAAACCGAAAATATCTTAATTTTCTTATTTTGTAACTGTCAGTCCCAGTCAGTCAGCGCTTTCCTACCAAAAAGCCCAACGTTGGCCCTTATGGGTCGACGCACAGTGCATTGAATATATGGGGTGCGGGACAAAAATCAAAACAACCCTTATATCATTTTTTTCGGATAGGTATAATGGAAAAAATGTTAGTTATGATGAAATCTACTATTTGCATTAAAGACTTATGTATTATACGTAATCGCAAAAGTGTCTTAAGCGCCAAATTAATAGTGTATAGTATATTAATAGTGACAAAAAATTAAATTGTTCTCTGGAATGCTTCTCCTGTTTAGACAAAAAGCTAATAACACACAATCTTCTATATTTCATCCGACGACACAGTGACCTAAACGCCACCGTGGTGATTTTTAATTTTTTCATACATTTTTTTCGTCTAAGTTGCTAATGCTTCATTTTTAACAATTATATACATTTGACTCTAGGGCAATGTTTGATTTATATATTTTTTTGCATAAAAGATTAATGCTTTATACGATTTTGTTTGCATAAAAAACTAACGTTTTGTAAATAATCGCAAAAGTATCTTAAACGCCAAATTAATAATATTAGGCTATCAAAATAGTCCTGCGGCATTTTTTTTAAATTTTCATTTGTTCATAAAATTAGTTACAATCATCTGTTTTAAGTCAAATATGCGCCGTTTTGTTCGATGACTTGTTCCCAACGAGATGCCAACTTCATAATACCCCTGTTATAGAAGCTCGCTTCCTTATTGGCAAAAAACTCGGATAGCCAATTTTCACAGGCCTCTTTTGTGGCTAACTTCTGACTACCTAGCTCGTTCGCCATGGACAAAAACAGGTGGTAGTCACTTGGTGCAAGGTCCGGACTATACGGCGGATGCAGAAGAACCTCCCATCCGAGCTCCCGGAGCATCTGGCGCGTCACCAAAGAAGTGTGTGGCCTGGCGTTGTCCTGATGGAAGACAATGCGGCCTCTGTTTATCAAAGATGGCCTCTTCTTCATGAATGCTACCTTCAAGCGGTCCAGTTGTTGGCAGTACAGGTCCGAATTGAGCGTTTGGCCATAGGGAAGCAGCTATAATAATAATAATAATGAAGGTCCCGCCTCATTCCCCTACATAGGTTTGAGTTGGTCGATTATCTAGTTGATAATTAATTAATACATAACCAGTTTTACAAATAAAAACGAACTGATTTAATTTGCAGATATGAAATCACCTCTTTGTGATATCGGTATTTCACTTAGCTTCGTCTATTCAAAAGTTTCTTCGGACATGTTTGTAAGAAGTCACAGCAAATCTTTCAGTTCAGTCAAATCTCAAGAAGAAACGCTTGCTGTCCCGTCAAGCTATCCCATAGCATCTTCTGAGTTCACTGTAACCTGACTGCCAAAATTGTCAGACTATTAACTCTTCAGATTAATCGAACATTTGACCCGTTGGATGAATTTCAGGTTGTAGCCTATCCCTTCATTCTGACGGTTGTCTGCTTGATCCTTCAGAAATAGCTATTGAGCCTTCTTTACATGACAACAGTCGTTCCCTCGATCTTAAACGAACCCCAATCATAGTTGTGCTTTTTTTTTTAACGAAACTAACATATCCAATTCCACAATAAGAACAAACTCTACCATGTTCCAATCGTTATCACAATTCAGATTTCTCATGGCTGCATTATCGCGCGCGTGCTCAAACTTATGTAGACTACTTTCTATTTTCTTTTTTTTCTCTTTTCATTTCTATAAACATTTCTCATTATAACATAACATTTCTATAAACATTATAAAATCCTTCATTATCATTGGGACGAAGATGGCAGTTCATTCTTTCATACACATACACAAACACAATTCGTTGAAAACAACTTCGTTCATTACAATTTAACCATTTATATTACATTTTTGATATGTGAAATACACTGTCGTTTAAAATCCACTAATGTGGTTGCTCTTTTAATGTGCCTAGGCATCGAATTGAAATAAGTTACACCTTTAAAAAATAGGGAGTTCTGTGACACTCTACTTAAGAAGTTAGGCGTTCGTGCTAAGTCTGCATTTCTGGAATTATATCTATGAATATCACTTCCTCTTTCAATTCGATCACACAAATATCGAGGCAGCAATCCATTTATAATTTTGAAAACGAACACCATAGTTAAATATACAATCCTTTGCTTCACAGATAGCCATTGAAACGTGTTTAGCATGAAAGCTGAGGAAGTGAATCTATTACAACGCAAAATTAAGCGCATTACTTTATTTTGTAAACGTTGTAGCCTCAACATTTGTGTTTCGGTAGCAAGAAAAAGAATGGATGAACAGAAGTCTATGTGTGGCGATATTATTGATTTATATAATTGAATTTTACTCGAAATTGTCAACTAATTTCTTAAACGGCACATGATACCGTATTTTTTTGCAATTTTTTTGATGACATTATCTATGTGAGACTTAAAAAGCAGTTTGTCATCTATAGTAACACCAAGATACTTTATCTCTCTAACGCGATCAAGTGTCTCACCATTTATCTCTACCAAACACTCGGTGTTATAATATCTCGAAGAAAATACCATGTACTTGGTTTTTCCAACATTTAATTTTAACTGCTTATAATTCAACCAACTACTAAGACAATGCAAATCTCCATTTAAGTACAATGCTGCGGATTCCAATTTTCTAGCTGCTATGAACAGAACTGTATCGTCCGCAAATAAATTTAAATCGCAAAAACGTAAGACTCGTTTCATGTCATTTATGTACATTATGAATAAAATAGGCCCCAACACGCTTCCTTGTGGAAAACCGAACGTACTAGCTATTGGTTCAGAAACAGAATTAGCAAAAACAGTTCTCTGTATTCGATTACTCAAATAACTTTCAAACCATTTGAATGCCGAACCCTCTAAACCAAAGCGCCGCAGAGTCTGTAACAACAAGGGCCTGGAAATAGTTTCAAACGCGCGTTTCAAATCCAAAAACACTGCAATGACCGCTTCTTGATTCTGTTTCAATAGAGGTTTTGTCAGACAAATTACACTCTCGGGGTCTGCCGCCTCTATTGAATAATATGTTATATAACATGCTTTGTGAGAAACATTTGAATTTTTCTCACGGGGATTCGACAGTAAGTCGGGTCTCCTACATGGGACTCCCCCAGGGCTCATGTTTAAGCCCCCTTTTGTACAACTTCTATGTAAGCGACATCGACAATTGCCTTACACAAAATTGCAGCCTAAGACAACTTGCAGATGATGGAGTGGTGTCTGTCGTAGGATCAAACGAATCCGACCTGCAAGGACCCTTACAAGATACTTTGAACAATTTTTCAACCTGGGACATTGGGCTAGGGATCGAATTCTCCACGGAGAAAACAGAGATGGTGGTTTTTTCTAGGAAGCATAGACCAGCAAAACCAAAGCTTCAACTTTTGGGTAAACCGATCACTCATGCTATGTCATTCAAGTATCTTGGGGTCTGGTTCAACTCCAAATGTACTTGGGGGGCCCATATTAGGTATCTGAGTAAAAAATGCCAACAAAGAATAAACTTTCTCCGTACAATTACCGGCACCTGGTGGGGAGCCCATCCCGAAGATCTTATAATGTTGTATCGAACAACTATTCTCTCAGTGATGGAGTATGGCAGTTTCTGTTTTCAATCAGCTGCCAAAACACACCTCATTAAACTCGAGCGAATTCAGTATCTTTGTCTCCGTATCGCGTTGGGATGTATGCCCTCAACGCATACCATGAGTCTCGAGGTTTTGGCAGGCCTACTCCCACTAAAAGATCGCTTCAATTTATTATCTCTTCGGTTCTTCATTCGGTGTAAGGTCATGCCCATTGGTGATCGAAAATTTTGAGCAGCTGATCGAGCTAAATTTTCACTCCGGATTCATGAGTTCATATCATGAATTCATCTCCATGCAGGTTGATCCTTCTTCGTATATTCCCAACCGTGTTTGTTTCCCTGACTACATCAATTCCTCTGTGCATTTTGATCTGTCCATGAAGCAAGATATCCATGGATATTCAGATTACCAACGATCGAGGATCGCTCCAACGATCTTCGATGAAAAATATAGGGGTATCAATTGTGATAATATGTACTTTACTGATGGGTCCACTATAAATGAGTCCACAGGATTTGGAGTGTTCAACGTATTTTTTAGCACCTCACACAGTCTTCAGAATCCTTGCTCAGTGTATATTGCTGAATTGGCAGCAATTCATTGGGCGCTGGATAGCGTCGCCTCACGACCTGTTGAACACTATTACATTGTAACGGATAGTCTTAGTTCTGTCGAAGCTATCCGTTCAGTGAGGCCGGAAAAGCACTCGCCGTACTTCCTTGAGAGAATACGAAAAATTTTGAGTGCTTTATCCAGACGCTGTTATGTCATTACCTTTGTCTGGGTCCCTTCTCATTGCTCAATTCCGGGTAATGAGAGGGCTGACTCATTAGCAAAGGTAGGTGCAATTGAAGGCGATATTTATCAGCGTCAAATCGCCTACAATGAATTTTATTCTTTAGTCCGCAAAAATACCATCGCTAACTGGCAACGCAAGTGGAATGAAGATGAATTGGGCCGTTGGTTTCACTCGATTATCCCTAAGGTTAGCCTCAATCCGTGGTCCTTTCCTTCCTTTGCGGGTAATTCGTCCCCTTGCTATAAATAGTAGAATAAGTTGAAATGTAAAAACACTATAGATATACAAACAGATTTAAGAATTGAGTGTTCAACAACATTGTTAGAGTTTTCTTATACCCCATCCTTCTCCTAAAAATATGTCACCCTTCTAAACTCGAGTACACCGCGAGTAATCGGTTTTCCACCTTACTAACCATAGATGTAAGAAAATTGTTTATATATATAGTTTTAAAATTATATTTAAGAATTCGGCTCCTTTAAACATAAGTTACTGAGCCTGCAAAAATAAACGAATTAATAAAAAAAATAAATGACCGCTTCTTTGTTCTCGATATATTCCTTCCACTTAGCTAACACCAAATTCAAGGCGGTTTCACAGGAATGTGATTCCCGATATCCCGATTGCTCTGGTGCTAGTAATGAGTTATTATTCAAATAGTTCACCAGCTGGCCTTTAACGACTAATTCTAGCAGTTTTTCTGTAGTGTGCAACATATTGATAGGACGAAACTCTTCGGATTTAATCGTCCCAGCAATTTTTTGTATTGGAACCACTAAAGATTCTTTCCAAACTTTGGGCACGTGCCCAGTTCTTAATGAATCATTTATCAGGTCCAGCAGGGAATGTCCAATAACATGAAAGCAATCTTGAACAACTTTTGCATTGACGTCATCAATACCAGCCGACTTTTCTAGTGCAAAACAAATTCTTTTAAGGTCCGCAAAAGTTATTGGGTGAAAACAATCCAGTTTACATCTACTGGCCGTCGGCTGTACTATTTCGTCAGGTTCACTTACCAAATCGATACTTTCATTAATAAGTGAAACACTGTCAACGAAATATGAATTGAACTTATTGGCTATTAGGTTTTCTGATGTTATAACTGAATTCTCGAAAGTTATGGATCGCGGGCAACTGTTTTTAGATTTCATCAACCTTTTTAAAATTTTCCACAACTGTTTGCTATTATTTTTGTTCTGATCGATCTTTCTCTGGATATGATCTGTTCTGGCTTTTTTCAACGATCTCGAATAATTATTGCTAGCAACTGTATAATAACGCCAATCGATAGCACTATTAGTTCTACGAAACTTTTTGTAACATCTATCCCTCGTACGTTTCATTCGCACTAAGTCAAGACAATACCAAAAGCTCGTGTTTTCAGTCTCGACCATCATAAGTTTGACTAGTTTTTTAGTACATATGCGTTTTTCGGCAGTTAACGCATTCGGTCGATATCGATGAACATTCAGATGTGTAATGTTGCTTACTACATTTAGAACATTTTTCATCATTTGGACAATTTTTACTTATATGACTGAACTCTCCACATTTGAAGCACCTAATAACATTGAATGTTTCTACTACAGGACACCGATCCCATCCTATGTTGACTTTTTCAGCGCTTATTAAATTTTTGAAAGACTTACTGTCAACTTCAAGCGCTACGTTATATTCATTGTACTTGAAGCGTGGATTCTCATAGATAGCAACCACATTAACGTCACCTATCCCGATGTTTTCATTTTGACTTTTCAACAAATCTATTAAAACATCAGACGAATACCGATCAGACATTTCCAAAATTTTCACTTTTGGTTTTAATGGTTTCGGGACAACAGCTTTATATTTTTCACCTAATTTGCTTTCAATATCGGATTTTATCGAATTACATTTTTCTACTGTTGCACACTCTATAATAATCGAGCCTTCTTTCCCGTTTCGAAAGCTGCGGACATTATGTATTTTTGGATCGAGTTTTTTCTTTATTTCATTTCGGGTACTATCGTTACTTTGAATCGGCTCTACCGGTTTAACAACAATAACAGGACCAGCTTTACGTTTTTCTGATATCTTGGGATTTCTCGAAACAACGTTCGCGAAAGATAATGTGTCAGTAGTATGAAAAACCTCGTCATTTTTGGTTTCAATGAGAATTGGTTTATCATTACTATTCAACATAATCTTTATTTTCCTTCTAGGATTGAAATCAGATTCCGATCGCGTTTCCCTTTCAACAATTCTTTTCCTGTTCATTGCAACTATATTTTGACTTTCAATTTCATGTTTTTTGTTCAATATATTTTTTTCCACAATTCTAGCCACACTGCTCTCAAGCTTATTCATATGTTCTTGAAGTAGGAGCGAATCGAACTGCTATAGGGAGCTGTGTCGAGACGTCGACGCAAATCCTTGGGGTGAAGCTTATCGAATCGTGATGGCGAAATTCCGTAGTTCAACGACTCCCATGGAATTATGTCCGGAAAAACTCGAGGTCATTGTGAATGGACTCTTTCCGCAGCACGACCCACCGACGTGGCCACCCACACTGTACGGTGAGGACGAAGCAGAGAACGCACAAGTCACCAACGAAGAACTCATCGCGCGATCCTTGCTTTCCCCGACATGTTCAGGGTGGTGCTGCAGAAATGCCTGGATGACGGTCTCTTCCCTGCGGAATGGAAGATACAAAAGTTGGTGCTGCTCCCGAAACCAGGAAAGCCACCTGGAGATCCAGCGTCGTATAGGCCTATTTGTTTGTTGGATACTTTGGGAAAGCTCTTGGAAAGGGTTATTCTCAACAGACTGGTGAAATGCACGGAGGATGACCACGGATTGTCGAAAATGCAGTTCGGGTTCCGGAAAGGAAAGTCGACAGTGGACGCTATTCGGACAGTTATCGAGAAAGCTCAGGTCTCGCTTAAACAAAAACGAAGAGGCGACCGTTACTGCGCGGTGATTTTGATTGACGTGAAGAACGCCTTCAATAGTGCCAGCTGGGAGGCCATCGCCGAGGCGCTACACAGATTGAAGGTCCCTGGCTACCTGTACAGGATACTGAGGAGTTATTTCCAGAATCGGATCCTGGTATACAACACAGACAGGGGACAGATAGTGAAGAATATCTCGGCGGGAGTTCCACAAGGTTCCATCCTAGGTCCCACGCTTTGGAACACGATGTACGACGGTGTTCTAAGGCTGAAGCTACCCAGAGGTGTGGAGATCGTGGGCTTCGCGGACGACATCGTAACAACGGTAATCGGCGAGACGCTTCAGGAGGTGGAAATTTTGGCGACTGAGGCTGTAGACATGATCGGTAGTTGGATGGACAGCGTAAAGCTCCAGATGGCACATCACAAAACCGAGGTGCTGTTAGTGAGCAATCGTAAGGCAGTGCTGCGGGCAGAGGTATCGGTCGGAGGACATACCATCGTTTCGAAGCGGGCGGTGAAGTACCTCGGAGTCATGATCGACGACCGGCTGAACTTCAACCAGCACGTCGACTATGCATGTGGGAAGGCGTCAAAGGCCATCAACGTGGTGGCGAGGATCATGCCAAATAGCTTTGGACCAAGCAGCAGCAAGAGGCGTCTCTTGGCAAGTGTATCTTCGTCGATACTGAGGTATGGTGGCCCTGCCTGGTTGGCGGCTCTGGAAACCCACCGAAATCGGAGGAAGCTGAACAGCACATTCCGACTCATGGCCATGCGAGTCGTAAGTGCTTATAGGACCATTTCGACAGAAGCTGTGTGTGTAATCGCCGGAATGATTCCCATCTGCATCACTCTGGCGGAAGATAGCGAGTGCTACAAGCGACGGGAAAGCAGAGGTATCCGGAAATTGATGAGGGCGGAGTCGTTGGACAAATGGCAGTATGAATGGGATACGGCAGAAAATGGTAGATGGACGTACAGGCTGATACCGGTACTTTCGACCTGGTTGAACAGGAAACACGGTGAAGTTAACTTTTACTTGACGCAGTTTCTGTCTGGGCATGGCTGTTTCAGGCAATATCTACACCGGTTCGGGCACGCAGTTTCACCCCTCTGTCCGGAGTGTTGAGATATGGAGGAAACACCGGAGCACGTCGTTTTTGTCTGTCCCAGGTTCACCGAAAGGCGCGAGGGGCTACCTGCACTTCATGTCGGGAATATTGTGGAGGAGATGTGTCGCGACGAGATGATCTGGAATGCCGTGAGCAGTGCAATCACACAAATCATGTCGGAGCTGATGCGAAGGTGGAGGGCTGACCAAAGTGCTGACAACGTCCGACGGTGAAAGGTGAACAACGGCGACGGCTGTTGCAAGAGATGGTACCTCACGAGAGTAGCTGTGACGGGGTGCGCGTTGTGTTGGAGGGCACCACCTAATCGGCTCTCCACTGGGAAGAGAAATCCTGCGAGGGTGACTGTGACGGGGCGCGCGTCAAGTTGGAGGGCGCTTCCTAATCGGTGCACGTCTCGACAGGTAAACGGATACTGCCGCGGAGAACAGCGAAAGGCCTGCCTGACAACGCCTGATCGTGGCCTGGATGGAGGAACACCGCGAACAATTCGAAGGAACGAGTATCAAGGATGAAGCCACGATCAAAATGGTGAATACCCCACGAGAGTAGCTGTGACGGAGTGCGCGTCAGGTTGGAGGGCACTGCCTAATCGGCGCTCCGTTGGGAAGAGAAATCCTGCGAGGGTGACTGTGACGGGGCGCGTGTCAAGTTGGAGGGCGCTTCCTAATCGGTTCACGTCTCGACAGGTGAGAAACCCCGCGAGGGTGGCTGTGACGGGTTGCGCGTCAAGTTGGAGGGCAATTCCTAATCGGTTCACGTCTCGACGGGTAAATGGATGCCTGCGAAGAGGACATCAGCGCAGTGGAGTTAATAACGAATAGAAAGGAAAAAATATTGAGAAAAAGGGAAGGACAACGCTAGTTAGCGTTGAAAACTCGAGAAGTGCATGAGCACAGCCGCCCCCTGAAGTAGTCGCCTAGATGTGGTCCCAGGGGGAATAAGGCAACGAGTAGAGGGCTTGGTTTTTGTGGGTGCGATCCCCACTCGACGTCTGGGTTAACCCTTCCCAGGTGAGGCTGGTAGAGCGTTCCTCACCTCTTTAAAAAAAAAAAAAAAATATGTTCTTTTTTTTTTTTTTATCTTCGCTTATTTTTCGTCGGCCTATTTCCGCCACTTTAGTGCCAATCACCGACATCAGGGAGGCGACTCCACCTGTTCCTACCTATCAGACTCAACAACTCATGAGCCGGGCCAACTTCTTTTACTTCCGCTCCGAAGGAAGACGTAACCAGAGATTTTTCGCCTCAGAAAATCCCAACGACGCCAGCTGGGATTGAACCCTGGCCGATCGGATTGTGAGGCTGTTACGCTAACCATACAACCACTGGCGCCGTCTAAAAAAAAAAAAAAAAAAAAAAATATGTTCTTGAAGAGCAGTATTCAGGCTCGTTTCCAAAACATGTTTAGCTTTTTCCAACGCACTGTTTATCTGCAAAGTAACCGTATCACGAATATTGGTTATTGTCTCAGATATGAAATTGAGCTTTTTCATTTCCTCTTTCAACAATGAAATGTCAACAATCAAATCACTTTTGCTAGCAGATAAACACTCATTACACTTAAACAGTATATTTACATTATCATTGATCAGCTTTGCAGCTGCTTTAGTTAGATTCGTGCAGCGCCTGTGCATACGAGCGCCACAATTTCCAACACAAGCAACCGGATCATCGCTGATCACAATACCATCCTTACATACACCACATTCATCCATTGGCCTAAGCAAGAGCGTAGCGAAATACCAACACAACAACACAACCAAAACAAACGAAATTCAGTCAACAGCAGCTTGCGGTAATCCCACTTGCTGCTGTTTTAGGGATAATGCTGAAAATAAATATCAGTTGATGTAGCAGCTTATACTTATGTTTTGCACTATCAATTACGCTTCCAGCTGGTTACAATGTATCACAAAATTGAACAGGATTTCACAAACAACTATGTAATATTCCTTAGACACAAAATACAACGAACTGCAATCTTCGCCATGCAGCTCATAATAGATTATTCCTTGACAATCCCACCAAACACACAGCAGAACCTTCCTGGCCGTTAATGAGGGCTTGGCCACCGTCTGAGCCGCTTCAGCGGGCTTCGACCACGACCGTTTGCGCTTCACGTTGTCGTAAGTGACCCACTTTTCATCGCCAGTCACCATCCGTTTCAGAAACGGGTCGATTTTGTTGCGATTCAGCAGCGATTCACATGCGACGATACGGTCAAAGATGTTTTTTTTTGCGCCAACGTGTGTGGGACCCATACATCGAGCTTCTTTGTGAATCCAAGCTTCTTCAAATGGTTAATAACGGTTTGATGACTTATCCCCAGCTCTTGGCCGATGCTACGGCTGCTACTATGCCGGTCTTTCTCGGCTAATTCAGCGATTTTGTCCCAATTTTCGACGAAAGGCCTTCCGGAGCGTGGCGCATCTTCGACGACCTCTACACCAGAACGAAAACGTTGAAACCATCGTTGTGCGGTGGAAATGGAAACTTAATCGGGTCCATAAACTGCACAAATTTTATTGGCAGCTTGAGATGCATTTTTGCCTTTGTCATAGTAGTACTGTAAAATATGTCGGATTTTCACTTTATTTTGCTCCATATTTGCGACACTATAACTCACGAACGACTTAACCAAACAAAACACTGTCAAGGACTATATTATAGCGTGCAAAAATACCTTTCCAACAAGCTATAGTATGACTCGATACAATGAATACAACTAGAACTACGCGCTTACAACGACACCTCGCGGAAATACCGCAGGACTTTTTTGACAGCCTAATATATATATATATATATATATTTTTTCCCAAATACCCTCCGAATGAAAGGGTCCTGTTTTTGTTGTTTTGTTTTTTAATTGTAAAATGTGACAGATTCCAATATGAATACCATCTATCGAACGAGAGGATCCCATTGTTATTTCAGAACTTCACATTTCGAGAGTGACCGTCTCTATAGACATATATCTATAGCCATAGTTGAAACGTGCTTTGAAGGCACTGCAACGAACAGATTTGCATAGTCGTAGAAGCTACATGAAGCAAGAACAAAAGAACTAAATTTCTCGCGACTGGTTCTGACCCAGAGCACTGCTGTCCCATTTCACAATAACCTCGTCGCAATCGGCGGAAGCACATGCGAAAGCATTTCGCGCCTCATCCCCTCTGATGTTCTATCAAGGGATCATGCAACAACTGCTAGGAGTTTATTATGATTGAGAATAACCCGATGACTAATGGCTAATAATGAATTTTAAATCAATTAATCTACGCGCGACACAGACTGGTTATAACCGGTTATAAACTCCTGTCGAGTGCGATGGTAAGCGTATGATTCTAGGCAGAATGCCTCCTCCGGAACGGAAAATTCACAACAAGGCAGCAGAAAAGCATTTAAATGCCTCATAAGTGACACCGTTCGTGCGACGTTTCATCTCACTTCGTTGATGAAGGATAAGCTCAAAAAAGAGAAACCCTCCGTGTTGAAGCATATTTGCGGAATGATTGGCACGTCGGAGGTACACAGTATCGGCTGTGATCAACGAATGAAGCGTGACTCCAAGACAAACTGCTCAGTATCATTAATCTGCTGTTTATTTGATAACTAATACTCAAAGTGGCTTTGTTTTCTGATGAATTGAGAACTCAGTAGATCAAACAATAAGATCAGACAAATTTACTTTTACTTTTGTACTTTTGTGTTATTACGTAGAATTACGACTTCGGAACAGTTTGTACCAGTTAGAAAATAAACTCATAAAGCTTAAAGTAAACTTAAAGTTATGAAGTTACATGCATTTTAGTCGAGTTGTTTTGAACGCATTTCATAGGAATTTGAAAATGTTTAAATTCGTAAGCTCATATGCGGAATAACTCTCTATCAAGAATGTGCACATTCCGCCCATTCTCAAACATTTTTGTAAATCAAATTAAGTGTAGCGGAGCACTTGCTCAATTGACTTCTATTAATACATCATATGACTGGGGCATCTCTGTCAATATAAGTGCGTACTGTTGATGGAATGTTGCCTCCTCTTCGATATATGACCCAGCGGGAATAGGCAATACCGTAGAAATATCAAGCAAGGAACAGAACAGCCATACCATTGAGTAAATATTTCCCCAACACATGAGCTGAAATCATTTTCCGCTTGATTACCCATTCCCTAAACGGTACAATTAGCAGATCTCTGTAGAATAAAACTCAATAATCAAACTAACACAGATATAACACGTCATTAGATTAATTTTAGCGAAAAATAAAAATCGATCATTGAGGGACTCGTAACAATATACATGAATTAGAGCTCCAGAGTTCCATGTTGTTGCCATAAACTACAACGAGCGAATTAAACCCGGTCTTTACTTCATTCAAAAAATGACACCAAAACTAACTGAGAACAAAATTGAAAATATTCTCCAAAAAACGTGCGTGTGCTTGGTTTGCTGGGTACCAGCTCGAAAGCTCAGGAATGATGTCAAACAGTAATGATAATGGGTGTGAAATTCATCCCCAAGGGTGTATGATCTGCATAAAAAAGTAATTACGAACAAAAAATGTGTTCTATTTTATCCAATATGATTGGTTAAATGGATCATGTTCACTTATTGAACGAAATTTATTTTCATACAGATAGCAAAAAATAATTATCTGCCAACTTGAATAATTAATATCTGATCCCCGGTTTTTGTTGTGGGCCTGCGAAATGATCTGTGTTCACGTATCAGTTGAATGGAGCGCTTTATTTTGAATTTTCCATCAAATAAACGGAACGATAATTAAATTTCGGACGTTGCGTATGTAGCATCAATGAAAAAAATATCCTGATCAATGAATGGGTGACGCTATTAATCATACCCTTGTTGGAGTGAATCAGGCAAGATAAATCGCCCCACGGCTATCGAGAAAAAAAATATTACTCGTTTAATGTCATGATGAATTTTAATTGACGGTTCATATTTACAGGAAATGGAAATCACTTCGAATAACTTTAATTCCACTTCCGCGAGTATTGCAATCTCCATCGTTGTATACGAGGAAGAATATCAATCGAACATTTTGAGTTGGCCATCCAATCATTATACGGCGCGTCTTTTGATTTAAGCATAAATTGGAACACAATATTGTAATATTCGCAAAAAAAAAATGTTTCGAGGTGTTTACATTGTATGTTCAAATGTCTCTTCGTTTCTGCCTGGCCATTTTCTTTTTTCTCCAATTGTACGCGATCAATCGTGGGTAGTGTTCAATAAAAATGGTGTTTGATAACAAACGTTAAAGTTTTTCAATAGTTTGCAAACAACAAAAACAAAGTACATTCTGTAAAATAAATAACGAGAATTTATGTTTTTGAAGAAAATTCTTTATCTTAATTTCTATTTTCAGCTTCAAAATAGGCCATTTCTGAGACAAAACACTTTCTCCAACGAACAATCCAGTCATCGGAAAACTTTTTATAGCTGTATTCTGGAATTACCTTTAGTTCGCGCATCGTTTTTTGTCTTCGATGCAATCAAAACGGGTCGCCCGAAGCGGTAATTCGAATTTCGTAAAAAGGAAAACAGTCACACCCATGTCTCATCGCCAGTAATTATGCGTTGAATGAATGTGGAATCATATATTGATCGTTCCAGCATGTCTTCAGCCACTTGACTGCGATAAAATATTTAAAGAAAATTTAGTTATTTTGACACTAGTCGTGCTGCGACTTTTCTTATGCGTATAAAATGAACCAAAATATGATGAACGGTCTCGTCAGAGATATTTAATTAACGGGCTAGCTCTCTCAAACTAAAATGACGATTTCTGAAAACCATACCTATCATTTCGTCGATGGTTTCATCAGTCGAATAGGTGGATAGTCATTCTCGACGTGGGAAATCATTCATCTCTTCTTGGCCGTTTTTGAATACCTTATAACTACAATGCCCTTAATGCCACATCCTTCGAATTCACTCAACATCCGCGGTATAGATCATACATATAATTTTCCAACCGAATAGTTAGCTTCCATGGAATTGGAAAGTGTTAATTTCATTTCCAGAAAAAAAAATATACGAATTCCGTACTTTGCGTAAAAAGTCTGTTCACGTTTAATTCCAAAAACGCAACTACGTCACAATAGACAGGAAAGAAACTGTACAGGATAATTATTACATAAACTATAAAAAGAAATTTATTTTTCATACTGAAATAGAATCTACAACGAGATATCTATGTGATATTTTTTGTGAAAATGAGTCTGATATTCATCAATGAAGCATCAACTGACTAATTATAATGAGATCCCTCTACCCATTAAACAAAAAGTATAATCCACGCGACTCACTTCCACGTCCCTTGATTGCCAAAATATGCACCAGGCAATTATAATGATGGCAGCTTATCAAAAATCGCTATGAAAATAATCTGCCAAAGAGTCAGAAGCCACATATCGTTGATTCTCCGCTCGAGCCATTCTGTCACTGTCGACAGAATTCATCCACTTTTGGGTCGCGGTGACCAATAAACGATAACTGATACTGTCAAGAAAAACTGCACCGCGGGCAGAAAACAATTAATCACCAATACTAGCAAATGAATACGCAATTTAAAAAATAAACTTCTGGCTTGTGCCAGCTTGACCACCACACGATGGGTCACCAGAGTCCCCCGGACACAATAGGTATGGCAATGTTGCATCTCTTATCTCGCCGCATCTGCTGATTTTTCATGGCAGTGATGGCCCAAATTCATCTGCGAAAACTAGTTGCACAGCCTCGCGCTAATGGGAATCACAGTGATGGCGTGTTCGCATTTGCACCAGCAATCCCACACGGGGACTCAGATTGGTTTATAGAATATTTGAATGATTGATAAAAGTTATAATATCTGGGTTTGGGTCGAAACCGAATTGAACTTATACACAGTAGATTTCAAAGTTTGTAAAGTAGAAAATTGAAGGCATGGTTTGGTTTATGGCAACGTGTAAATTATTAGATGTACAACTGTACTTTCATTATTATGTTACCAAATTTATTTGGTTTCTGTCGGTTATAACGGCTTATAATATACTACGTCCAGCCGGTCCCACCGAATACCTCAGACCATGACCTTAGAGCTATGAATACCCGATTTGGGCGTCGATATTCAAACATAGTCGAGAACTTCCTTTGATTTTCTGCGGTAATATCATCATAACTTATGCATTGTACGCACACGCATATCCATGCTGCCTATATCGCTGATATTGTGTCGAAGGAATTCCATTTCAAGTCTTTTCAGTTTAGAGAACAAAACAAAAATCGCTGAGATCGATACTGTACAATGGCTATTGCTTGCTGTGTTGAAGTTAGTCCAAAACATCGCTATCGCTATTTTGAATTCTCGACCCAAATTAAATTCATCGGTAAGGAATCGAACACTAGGATGACGGACAGTGTTTGCAAATTGACACAATTCCCATCAGATTGAACCCAAGTCTGTTCAGTTTCGCATAGAGCTTTATAAATAAAAACCTCCATTTTTAACTCTTCGAATTTTTGACTGGCTCACTGCAGCGTATCAGAGGAAACGGCCGCTGATGCGGTTGATTATCTGACAACACTCACCTCTTAAACCGGTGACAAGGATGTACAATCCTGGAAATAAGTAGTCTATGAACTTTGTACACAATCATATAAATAGAAAGGATTTCTTCGCAGTTTAAGTAACTATCCTAGTCATGGCTGTCATAATGTGTCCTCGTTCCTATGCAACGTGGCACTCCTTCAGGAACTCGTTGAGAGACTACCGCCAACCATGAAGCATGGCCGGGCAAAGCTTCGTCAAACAATGTCAACAATGACTCTAGTGAGTTTTGGACTTGTTTTGGACGAAGAGTATAAGTACAAAAATGGTAACCAAAAGACCCGGCGTTGATCGAGGAAGCAAACAACGAATAAAACCGAAATTCAACTTCATGTGTTCGTGGATGCATTCGATAACGGATATGCCGCTGTGGCCTACCTCGGGTTTGAAAAAGATGACGAGGTGGAATGTAGCACCATTGTTATTCGTGTCGATACCAGGTATGAACTTCAGGAATCAGCTGTAGAAGCCTATCGGTGAAAGACACAATGCATTCTCAGCAGGTTAAATCAACAAAACGGTTCTTCTGAACGTATTCGCGTGACATTCTTTGCTTTGCTTCGCTGCGTCCGATCACCGGAAGTAGAATTAATTATTCGCAGTGCGTATCATTGAAATGCTAGAACTGACCGTGGTTAACAAATGAATTTGGATCCCGACGAAACTGAACGTTGTTGTCGAGTCCCGAAGCTTCTATAACATCGCAGAAGTGAGGAACGTGTCCTGTTCATCAAAGCAGTCCATCGTCACCGGTCCATTGACACATGCAGAGCTTCAAGATGCAGAGCTGGAAGTTCTGAATTTAGTGCAGAGTGCTGAATTCGCATCGGAGATAGCTGCACTACAGAAACCGAAAGTCGCACCATGGAAGAACGCATTATCGAAGAGTAGCTCGCGCTTAGGCTCAGTTCATTCCTGGATGATTCATGGAAGAGGGACCGTTGCAAATGAAAGGTCGCATGGACGCTCGTGAAGGCGTAAATGATTGTATGAAGCACTCGATACTGTTGCCAAAGTGTTATCCCGTTACCGACCTCATTAGAGCCATTGTTCCCCAGCAGTCACATGAATCGCCATACTATGATCAACCATATCCGGTGTAAATTTTACCATGTCAGTAATCGTTAGGCTAGGCCAGTTGCTCCGGAAATGTCAACTCTACCAGCCACGCGCGCTAAGGCTTTCTGTTTTCATACGTTGGCATCGACTACTCGTTCCGATTCATGTGATCGTTAGCCGGACGACCGAGAAATGTTCGAATCTGTTCGATGTTCAGGAGTGTAGAAGGGATCCTCGTTTATCAAACTACTAGCTAACCCGGCAAACTTCGTTCCGCCCAAAATTTGTTTTTTGTTATCAATACCTTCAAACATTCACGTTTTCTTGCTATGAGCAAGTTCATGGGTCCAATCGCAGAACTGTTCATTGATTGATCTTCTATTCGTCCCCGTTGAATTTACTTTTTACTATAAAATTCCTAGTATTTCTAACAAAACTCATCATTATAATATCAGATTATTTTCAGACACAAATCTCGTTCAAGATTTTTCAACCACTTGTAAATAACATATTCCTCCGTTACATGGTATAAATGTTTTATACAGAAAATATGATAGAATAAAGACAGCCCTAAATAGGACAGTTCCTTCCTCGAGTTCTGCTCTTATCAACACATCCGGCGATTTTTTTTGTATAGATAGAAGAAGATATAGTAGGATATAGGAATTTTCCCTTTTTCCTTCAGAGTTTTCCGAAAAATTTCAATTGTCATGTTTGGCTGGAATATTTTTGGTTGAAATAATTGTAATATTTTAATGGGACCCCCTCTCCATTTCAGAGGAGATAGGGGTGTCATACCATTATAGAAGCATTTATCATACCCAAAAACCCTCACATCCCAAATTGTGCTCGATTAGTTTTCGAGTTATGTAGAAATTTGTGTTTCATTTGTATGACAGCCCACCCTTAGAGAGCGGGAGGATTGTCTAACCACCATAGAAATATATATTACATCCTAGAACCTCCACATGCCAAATTTGGTTTCGTTTGCTTGATTAATTCTCGAGTAATTCAGAAATTTGTGTTTCATTTGTATGGCAGCCCCCCTCAGAGAGGGGAAATATGTATTGCACTCTAAAACCTCCACATGCCAAAATTGGATTCATTTGCTTGATTACTTCTCGAGTTATGCAGAAATTTGTGTTTCATTTGTATGGTAGCCCCCTCTTAGAGGGGGTCTTAGAGTCTAACCATCATAGAAATATGTATTGCACCCTAAAACCTCCACATGCCAAATTTGGTTTCATTTGCTTGATTAATTCTCGGGTAATGCAGAAATTTGTGTTTCATTTATATGGCAGCCCCCTCTTCAAGAGGTGGGTGAAGAGTCTAACTACCATAGAAAGAATTATTGCACCCTAAAACCTCAATATGCCTAATTTGGTTCTATTTGCTTGAATAATTCTCGAGTAATGCAGAAATTTGTGTTTCATTTGTATGGCAGCCCCCCTTAGAGAGGGGGGTGGAGAGTCTAACCACCATAGAAACATTTATTGCAAACTAAAACTTCAATATGCTTAATTTGGTATCATTTGCTTGATTAATTCCCGGGTAATGTAGAAATTTGTGTTTAATTTGTATGGCAGCCCCCCTTAGATAGTTGGGGAGGGGTTTCAAACTATCACGAAAACCTTCCCCGGCCCCAAAAACCCCTACATACCAATTTTCATGTTGATCGGTTCAGTAGTTTCCGAGTCCATAAGAATCAGACAGACAGACAGACAGACAGACAGACAGACAAACAGACAGAAATCCATTTTTATATATATAGATGTGGCAAAACTGACGCGAAATCTGTATGCCAGGCCGTGGTAATTGAAAGAGAAAGTCAGTAAAGAGAATCGATCAAAACAGATAACCCCTATTGAAAAGTTAAGCGTGAATTCATGAAATTTTGGTAAAATCCTCACATCAAGAGGGTTTAGAAGATTAAAACTCCTCATCTTACACAATCTCACCTCGAAAGCGTCTGAGTTTTGCCAAAGCTCACATGAACAGACAGTGGAACATGGTATGTTGTGACAAAAATGTTTCCAAAAGAATACATTTTACTATATACCATAACGAAGAGTTCTTCAATGTATAGGTTATCTTCACTGACCAAAACAAGTTCAATTTGGATGTTCCTGATGGTTTCAACGGGTACTGGTGTGATTCACGGAAGAAGGAACGGTATTGTTCAACCAGGAATTTTGGTGGAGGCTCGTGCATGCTTTGGGCAGGATTCTGTGCAACCGGAAAGCTCAAAATAGCTTTCACATCATTCAAGGATTACACACATGTTCTGGAATCCTCTCTCCTACCGTTTTTGCGTGGATATCGTCGCAAAAAATTCACATTCCAGCAAAACAATGCTTCTATTCATTTTTTTTTTCATACATACATTTATTGAATCTTCCATAATGTGGAAATAACAATAATTGGTTATACATTTAGTTCTAACATAATAAAGTATTACGTTTGTTGTCAATTCTTACAGTTAAAATTTCACATGTGTGCTGGAGCACAACACTAACGTTTGACCACGTTCAAATAATTAAGGTTTTTTTCTTCAGTCGTGTTACCATAGGTTGACCGAGTCGCCTTGCTAGTGGATTTGGATGATTCTTCACCTTTTCCGCATATTTCCTCCTCGTTTTATGAAGTTCTTCTTTAAACGTCGCCATCCCTAAGTCTCGATGTATGACATTATTGCGGATGTACCAACGGGCGCCAGAAATTTGTCTAAGCAGTTTATTTTGTACTCTTTCGATGATTTCGATATTACTTGCTGAAGCTGTTTGCCATAGTTGACAGCCGTAATGCCAAATAGGTTTCAGCATGGATTTGTATAGAAGTAGTTTGAACTCTAGTTTTAATTTCGACTTCCTCCCGATTAGCCAATGTATTTGTTTTGCTCGCATCTTCAATTGCGTTTTCTGCGCATCTATGTGTTTCTTCCAGGTTAGACGACGATCTAGATGTACACCAAGATATTTAATTTCATTCGATTGAGGTACTGCAGATCCATTGAACTTGATTTGTGGGCATGTGTTCTTATTAAGCGTGAGCGTAACGTGGACACATTTTGTTTCATTTACTTTAATTTTCCATTTTTGAAGCCACTTTTCCACGACCGTTAAGTGTTCCTGGAGATCCCGTGAAGCAATCGTCACTTCTGGCCCAATTACCAGAGGTCATTCTAAACGGCGGGACCTGTAACTGAGGTCGTTTTAGATTCTTAGTTGCCTTCCATAGTAAGTCATTATTATTTTGATTTGGCGATAATTCAGTTAAGTAATTATGGAATTTTTCATCTTTCTCGTCTTGTAATAGCTTTCTTAATTTACGTTGTGCCACATTGAATTGGTTTTTAGATTCTGGCGATCGTTTGTTTTGCCAGATACGTCTTAGTTGTCGCTTTTCTGCAACTGCTGCTTTTATGTGGGAGGCAGTAATAATTTGTTTGTGTTTCTGAGGCTTCATAGGAGGGGTAGCTATCTTCGCAGCGTTCTTCATGAGTACACTGAGCTGGTTAACTACTTCCTCGATATGGTGTTCGTTATCCAGAGGTAGATCGAGAATGTTAGAGGAGATATATCTATATATATAAAAAAATGGAGTGATGTCTGTCTGTCTGTCTGATTCTTATAGACTCGGAAACTACTGAACCGATCGACATGAAAATTGGTATGTAGGGGTTTTTGGGGCCGGGGAAGGTTTTCGTGATATTTTGAGACCCCTCCCCCCTCTCTAAGGGGGGGCTGCCATACAAATGAAACACAAATTTCTGCATTACTCGGAAATTAACCAAGCAAACGACACCAAAGTTGGCATGTGAAAGTTTTAGGGTGCAATAAATGTTTCTATGATGGTTAGACAATCCTTCCCCCACTCAAAGGGGGGGCTGCCATACAAATGAAACACAAATTTCTGCATTACTCGAGAATTAATCAAGCAAATGAAACCAAATTTGGCATGTGGAGGTTTTAGGATGCAATAAATGTTTCTATGGTGATAAGATACTCCTTCCCCCTCTCTTAGAGGGGGCTGCCATACAAATGAAACACAAATTTCTGCATTACTCGGAAATTAACCAAGCAAACGACACCAAAAATGGCATGTGAAAGTTTTAGGGTGCAATAAATGTTTCTATGATGGTTAGACAGTCCTTCCCCCACTCAAAGGGGGGGCTGCCATACAAATGAAACACAAATTTCTGCATTACTCGAGAATTAATCAAGCAAATGAAACCAAATTTGGCATGTGGAGGTTTTAGGATGCAATAAATGTTTCTATGGTGTTAAGATACTCCTTCCCCCTCTCTTAGAGGGGGCTGCCGTACAAATGAAACACAATTTTTTGCATTATCCGAGAATTAATCAAGCAAATTAAACCAAATTAGGCATATGGAAACTTTAGGGTGCAATGAATGTTTCTATGGTGGTTAGATACCCCTCCCCCTCTCTTAGGGGTGGCTGCCATACAAATAAAACACAAATTTCTGCATTACTCGAGAATTAATCAAGTAAATGGGCGGGACGAAGTTTGCCGGGTTAGCTAGTGTCTTATATTTTGTCCAATTCGTTGAAAAGTTAGTGAGATTAGATGACGTCTGCTTCACTTCCTTTTCTATGAAGTATTCCAGGAGTATTGGTGAGTGATCAGATGATAAATCCAGAAGAAGCATCGATCGAATTCGTTTACTATTAATATTTTTTGTGACAGCGAAATCTAGCAGGTCCGGAAGTCGTGCGAGGTCCTCTGGCCAGTGTGTCGGTTCACCGCATGATGCAATGTCATAGCCAGAGTCAGTGATAACGTTGTAAAATACGCGTCCACGAGTGGTAATCAGCCTTGATCCCCAAAAAGTGTGTTTTGCGTTAAAGTCACCAGCGACGATAAATCGGTGCCCTTGGAGTAAGAAGAAGTCTTTCAGTTCCTCTTCCGAAGGGTAGTGGTTCGGTGAAGAGTAGAGTGCTGTTAGTACTATTGTCTCAGATTTATTCTCGATGCACACAGCCGCTGCTTGGATATTTAGAGTACTGTGACGGTGCCATAAATAGTGTGGAATATCTCGTTTGATGAGGACCGCAGCACCACCTCTTGCTGACTCGTGCGGGTGATTTGTACCATAGAAATCATATCCCGTAACTCTGATGTTGTAGTAATCCGTCAGATGAGTTTCATTGATAAGAAAAACGTCAATGTTGTGTTGGTTCAAGAATAGTTTAATTTCATTCAAATGGTTATGTATCCCGTTTGCATTCCAATAGCAGATTTTCAAAAAAATTATTTTGAACATTGCAATTTTTGGATGAGAAGTTGCTGGCTGCACAACATTTCTTGCATCATTGTTTGCATTGATGTCATGAGTTGCATAATTGAACCCATAAATACTTGTAATTGGTCCGCGGGAGGAATTATTGGTGTTGATGGTTGGGAGAGTAGAGCATCCCTATACGATGTGCTAGGTGTAGGCGTGAAACCAGGAGGTTGGGGTTTCGGGTGTGTGGCTGAATTTACCGTTGGTTGCAGGGTTGGCTGATAGTTTGCAGGCCTGCTAGTTGCAGCTTTTTGTCGAGATTCTTGCGGTTTTTTCTTTAATGTTGTATATACAGGGCACCCCCTGTAGTTTGCAGTGTGGTTGCCACCGCAGTTGCTGCATTTTTTTGCTTCTGTTGCTGTTCTTGAGACTGGGCATTTTTTTGTCTCATGAATGCCACTGCAGACTACACAGACTGCTGGAAGGTTGCAATAACCTATGGTATGCCCGTATTCTTGGCAGTTGCGACACTGCACAGGGCCAGTCCGTTTGTGCGGCTCTTCGAACGTCACTACACGATTTAAAAGTCGAGTGACTTTATAAATTGGATGCACTTCACCCGGTTCCAATTTCCTCGTTGATGGCTCTAGTTCTACTCTATAGAGCGGCTGTGGTTTTTTTAGTCGGTTCAACATATTAGTAACCGAAGCCACTTCAAAACCTTTATCGGTTAGAACGTCTTTTATATCATCGGGTGAAACACCCTGTTCTATGCCTTTCAGCACCACAGTTAGACCTTTCCAAGCTTTTAAGCGGTAGGTGTAATAGAGAGTTTTTTCCTTCTCTAACGCGTTCACAATTTTGCGATAATCGTCAATCGTATTGCACTGCACTTTTAGTTCACTAATGTTTCCTCGTTGCACATTGCGGCACAGAAAATTGTTGCTACCGATAGCTTTTTTAACTAGGTCAATCGCGTTTCTAGTTACCACCTGACGCAGGTAAATCGGTGCGGGCTTTGATTCTACAGTTTTTTGCTGTGCACTTTCGTCGTTCACCGGAGCAAGGGCATCGAACCTATTGCTCAGAGGGATATCTGTGTTGGCTGTAGTGTTTGTTTTTTTGGCTGCGTTGCCAGTGCTTGCACTATTGGGACTCATTTTTCTTTTGAAATAGCGATCTATCCCTGTTTGCACTTTTTTATCGTCTGTTGGTTTCTTCACATTTAAGATGAAATTACTATTTTCCGGCGATTTGTTCAAAGCGGGCTTACTTTCAGCGCGGGTTAACGAGTTCTCTACCGCATCACTTTTTTTCGTCGGCGTTCTGGAAAGGCCAGATTTTACAAACGGATTGACTTGTTCTCCGTTCATTTCACTACGAGGATACTTCGTCCTTTCACTCTCTACTAACACTCTTGAAGGAGCGCCAGAAGCGAGCGCAAAATAAAGTGCGAACGCGTACACTATCGCAATGAACGAACTTGCCACGGGCTTGAGGGGTGAAAGAAAGACTGGACTGCTCAGCTCAATAGCCAAGCAGCGAATGATTCTATTCATACCAGCAATTTTTTGGACTGGCCGACTCGCTCTCCAGACCTGAATCCTTAGGAGGGATCCTCGTAGAATCTTCACTGAGGGAAAACGGTACACCACGATTGAAGAACTCAAGGTCGCAATTTCGGAAAAATGGAAAAATATCGAGAAATCCGTTCAGCAGAATTTGGTAAATAGTATTCCAACACGAATTTTCAAGGTTATTAGTCGAAATGGCAAGGTTACCAATTATTGACATGTAAATTAGCCTATCGTTTTGAATTTTTCATTGATAATACTTATGATTTTTGAAGTGGTCTTATAGAAACTGGACAGCTGAAATTATCATATTTAAGCACAATAAATAAACAAACAACTCTTTTGAACGAAATTGACGTTAAATATACTTTATTCTAAGCAGTCTACAATGTATGAATGTATCTTGTTGAAATTCTAACTGTTTGTGTTGCAACGAAATAGAATCAGGGTGGTCTTATAGAAGTTGGACAGAGTATAAAAAGCTAGACAAACTTCAAAGACTGGCATGCGTTGCTGTAACAGGAGCAATGCGAAGTTCACACTCAAATGCATTGGAAGCTATGCTTCTCCTGTTACCTTTGAGTCAACATGTTCAGCTGGAGGCTAAGAAAAGCGCTTTAAAACTAAAAAGATATTAGAAAATATTAGACGGAGGAAAACTGGTCACTTGAGCATCCTGATTCTCTCACCCGTCGGACCACCTTCAGAGATGAACAGTGATTGGATGGAACCTAGGACTAATTATGACATTCAATACAGAGTGCTCGAACTTTCTTATTCAGAATGAGATGAAGGTGGTCTCAATGTTCGTAATGGTTCAATCCTGTTTTATACCGATGGATCGAAAATAGGTAACAGAACAGGTACTGGAGTGTATGGTCCCAGAGTAAAAAATTCTGTTGCTATGGGGAGCTGGCCAATCAGACATTTATACATTCTATTATTGCAGCTACTGGCCAACACTTTTCCGGGCAGAAGTAGCTGCAATAATAGAATGTATAAATGTCTGCCTTAAAAGAAATTATAGTCTTACTAACAATTGCATCTTCTCAGACAGTCAAGCGGCACTTGAAGCCCTCAATGTTTCAAGTGCTATTCAAAAATTATTTGGGAAAGCATTTGCCTTTTACGGTAACTATGTCAGATAAGTTCGGTACAACTGTACTGGATTCCTGGTCATTGCGGTATAGAGGGAAATAAACAAGCAGATGAACTCGCAAGACGCGGCTCAAGCTCACCCTTCACTGGTCCAGAATCATTTTTTGGAATTTCTGAATGTGCTTTGAAGATTGAGCTGAAGAAATGGGGAGACCAGGAAGTGACGGCTAACAGGACGGCTGTATAACTTAACCAGTCAAAAAAGTTCATCACCCCGAGTATTAAAACTACAATTGCTGAGTCTTAATAAAAAAAGACTTCAGCACATTCACTGGTTTTGAAACAGGACACTGCCCGAGTAAATGCCAATTCAAAAACATGGGTTTAGTGCAAGATGACATTTGCCGCTGTTGTTATACCGAAAGCGAAACCTCGGAACATTTGCTCTGCAATTGCGGAGCTTTAACAAGACGCAGACTTCAACACCTTGATAAGGCTATTCTGGAGCCCAAGGAAGTTTGGTCGCCGATCAGGACTATAAATTTCACCAAACAGATTATTCCTGATTGGCACCTATCTTGCTATAGCTTTCAGTTTACTTCTTCATCAATAAGCAGTAGATAAGCTTGAAGAGTAATAGAAATAAAATAAATAAAATAAACTTTTTAAGTTAAACGGTTTAATTGTGATTAAACATAATAATTTACTAAAAGCTAGAAAATAATTAGGCAAGTAGCAGTTAGCAGTTATCACACCACTCCTTCATTAGTCTAGGGCATTGATAAGACTAAAATAAAATCGTGTGATAACTGCTAACTGCTACTTGCCTAATTATTTTCTAGCTTTAAGTACATTATTATGTTTAATCACAATTAAACCGTTAAACTTAAAAAGTTTTTTTTTACTTATTTTATTTTCAAGTTTTTTGTACATTATCTGTTTCATTAGAATATTTCTCTACAATAAAACCATTGTATTCTATCAGTCAAAAAATTTCATTTGATACCGATATTGAGTGGATTGCAGAAAATACATAGTGTGTTCTCCAAGTCAAGTTCGTTCGTTTGATACACATATCTCAATCAACCTTTTTTTTTGAGATGATATGGAATCAGCTATTTTGTAGCGGCGGCCAAATTGGATTTTTCAGGATAAGCAGTTTTAAAATGACAGCAGAGATAAAGGTGTTTTATAAATTCGGTCAGTTCCTATTGGTCAAATTTCTATTAATGTGGGACAACCCTACAGACATACAAACGGTTGAGGCTAAATAAAACCATTTGAGGGGCTTAGAATGAAAGGGATGTAAGTGATTTGATCGATTTCTCTACATCGACTCTCTCTTTTGGTCATAACTTAGCTGGAAATACATTCTGTACTGTATTTGGCAATGTGGAAGATAGGTCAGAACCTCATCTATCGGACTCTATAGCAACCTTAAATTGGAACGTTTTTGCAGTTGAGTTATTAACTAAAGAAAAAGTTGATGAAGAGAAATCGATCAAGTCACTTACACTCCTTGCATTCTAAGCCCCTCATTTAATAAAGTTATTTGCTATTTAGTGATTGTGGCCATCTTGGCTTTGGATTTTTCATGATCTACTGTGATCTACTTTTCAAGCCCTTTCATTTGATACCCATATTAATCGGGTTTTGAGAAAATATGCAGGTCGCCATTTGATAGTGGCAGCCATCATAGATTTGCATTTTTCACTGTGTTCTACTTGTCAAGCCCTTTCATTTGATACCCATATTGATGGGGTTTTGGAAAACCCATATTGATGAGGTGAATAATACGTAGGGCACTTTTGAGAACAATCGATGATTTCTTTACTATGCTTGATTCCATTGCTTCGATCTGTTGTTTCCAACTTCAAATGATGAATTATATTTACCTTTCGTAACGCCAACCTGCTTCATTTCTTAAAAATTAGTTGCGAATTTACGAAACTCAACACACAGATGAACGTCATTTATCACTTTCACATCTTGTATGTCCTATATCATGATATAGCCAGTCTGTTAACAGATTCTAATGGTTTTGTATGCACTACACGAAACTCATCGCAATTAAAATAGTACCAAGGTCCCGTTTGTGCTTACGAAGCATGCGAGCCAGCTTCAGCTTCCCTTCAGCAAACAATTGCTATCGCAGAATTACTTTTATAAATCATTTATCCATTCTAACTGCACAACGAATATTTTTAAAGTAGAAGGTTTTCCGCTGCCTCTACTGTTGGCGTAAAATTTATTATTCTTATGAATAATACATAGTGTATAGCAAGCAGTTTTTGCTAAAAAGTTGACTTTAGTTTTGTGGTGTTCCGTGTCGGTGAGCGCTGCTCGGGTTGTTCTTGACCGTTGAATCGTTTCGCATCTCGCTTTTCCTTTCATCCGATCCGCCACGAGCATTGTCTTCTCTTTTCTCCTTTTTTTATTCTTGCAACCCCACCGGGCGAATGTTCACAGAGGTTACGTCCACTCTCGTACCAAAAATACGTGCACCTCATGCTTTAGTGGATACTACCGGAACAAAATGTAACTGCAACTTTATATTTCTATTAATTTTTAGTTTTGCTTCCTTCTCTTTCTTGGCTTATCCTTTTCGAGGATAAAACATTGTGTCTATCGTTTCCTTTGAGCTGGCAATAAATTATTTTCGATAAATAAAGCAGGAAACATCTTATAAATAAACATCTTGCGCTCACCTCTTGTAGAGCAGGATATTTCCCGTTGTTTGTTTTGGAGCAAACCGATGCTACCCAGAAGCGAAAGAGTATCTACATTATCTTCTTGATCTTGTGTGACCGTGTGTGTGTGTATGTCACTGAAATTTTAAGTAACAGCGTGTAACGTATCACATTCCCAAAATCAACCACGGACTTGTTTCGTAAATGAAGAGATGTACAGTAAAACTGTAATAAATACACACCTACGGAATGGGAACAACGAGATGACATCTTATTTTGGATGGTGCAAAATATTTCCAGAAATGGGACTTTCGTTCAGCTGTCATTATTACCCAGTGTCTGAAGCAAATTCATAAAAAATTCTCTAAATTGTCTTTCTATTGTAGCTGATTTCGGTTACTTCTTTGAGTTCACGTGCTTAGATGGGATAAGTACACAGACAAATACTGGTGAATATAATAAGTCAATTCCCAGCTCTCTGCTCCAGTCCCACAAAATATCCCAGGTTTTGCTCTCTCGGTACATTCGTCAAGGTTCCTCTCAAATTTTAATTTCCCCGAATTGATTCTCGCGCGTTCAGCGTGAAACAACGAATTTTGGAAGGTGAACCTGCGAATAATTAAGTGGCATAGCCGGGAGGTTGTGACGGGTGCGGTTTCTATTTTGATGTTGCCTTATTTATTAAAAATTCAAAAACCACCGTATCATACATAATCATGCTGGAATATAATCAGCTACCCCACGATTTGGGCCCCTGTGCGAAGCATAAAATTGTGAAGGCATAGAATCATTTCAAAACGCTCGTAAGAGGATTGCGGTGAGTTCAAGTGTTCAATTATTTCCAAACGAACAAGACTTTCCACCGCCAAGCCTAATCCTGCAGGAGCGAGCACGAATAGTGCTGAAATATTACAAAGGATGAGAAATACGTCACGCTGTGGAAATAAATTTTCAACCGCAACAGTATTTACTTTTATTATATATTAATACACATTGCTCGCGCTTTATTTGTGAAATATATCTTTGAAAAATGAAAATTTCATGATTTATGACCGGCAATAATTTATGTGTTTTTCGCTTGCCATCACCATGCCTTTTCGCGGTTTAGCACATTTCTCGAAGTTTGCACATTGAGCTCCGAATCCATTATAAGCGATTGGATTGCACGAATATTAGCAGATTCTATGGAATGAAAATGTTTAATAATAAACGTTAAAATAACGAGATAATATGATTACTGATAGCGTCATTTCGAGCGACTACTGAGGACCGATATAACAAAACCGTGGAGTCGACATGCACAGAACTTTTTCTCTGATTTGTCTGACTTGACAGAATATAATAGGATTCAATTATACGTAACCATTACTGACGGCATGGAACAATGTTTCGAATTGCACATAGCATTTGGACAAATGTAGCAAAGCATATCCCGATGAAAAAAACATTAAAAATTCGATCTCAATCTGCAATTATCGGTCATCGTTTTGTCCAGAGTAAATCGAGAATATAAAAATGTTATATTTCAAGCTGATTGAAATGTTCGAAAATTTGCGCTAATATTTGTTTGATTCATGTTTCGGTGGTATCTTTGTTTGAGGGTATTGAGGTGTACAGTGCGGGTGAAACGGACAAACTCTTTGACCTATCTTTGACAACATTCCTCCTCAACGCTGCTACTGTAGACCACACTGTTGTCGAAGTGCCTCCAGACGTACCCGTTAAAGCGGTTTCGCCAGAATGTCAGCTGCCATCGTTTCCAAGAGACAGTACTCGTACAGGACAACACCTTTCGTCTTCAAATCCTTCGCGAAACGGAATTTCGTGTAAATGTGCTTCATAAGGCCACTAAACTTTTTGGAATCCAACATCTTCAAGCAGTTTTGGTGGTTCTCGAACAACATCACTTCTGTTTCTTCTCCTATGTCCTATAATAATCTCTGTAATCAGGTCGCTTCTCATGATGCGTCGGAAAGTGCTACCAACTCCACCTCTGCTGTAGACAGTGAGACGCAGGTTTGCTTGCGACACGTCCAAGAAAAAGTGCCTCCACAGAACTGGTACACATAGCCGCTGTTGGATTTCCGATCGCTGCAACATTCGCCCAATCGGCATCTGCGTAATCCACCAGACCGGGAGAATCGCCACTACTGCTTCGTCGAAGTTTTAAATCAGCTGTCTCCCTTAGGTATCGAAGCGTTCGCTTCAACTCGTTCCAGTCACGTTGGGTTGGGCAACTCACTTTACGACTCGGGATCGAAAATGCCGCTGCTATGTCGGGCCTACTGTTGACTGCGATATACAACAACTTCCGAACTACATTCTGGTATTTTTGATTATTTGAGAGCAGGTCCCTGGGTTTGCCCTGGTCTGTCTTACCGTATCCTGGATCAATTGACACCGTTGACACTTTTGCGTCTTGGAGGCTAACAGAACGGACAACGGCTGATGAGAAAGTCTACAATCTGATCTCGAACAATCTCGATTAAAATCTCGGTAAAACCCGACGTCGCCAAGGCTGCTAATTTGTAAATTGCTGTTTAGTGCTTGCTCCAATGCATCGATGATTAGTTCATCCTCACTAGTCATGATGAGGTCGTCTACGTATACAGGAACATAGCACCGCTTCCTACCTGTTTGCTTTCTGTATAAGCAAGGATCTACCTCACATCGCTCAAAAGCATTACGGAAGCCCCAAGCCGTTTCATCTCAGTCGAGCCAGTTAAACCATCGATCGCCAGTCATCCCGAATATGAATATGGTGATGGGGTCTTCCTATCTGTCATATTAGGAAAGTACATGCATGGTTTGCACTCTTCTCGCACTTTAATGTTCAGCTATTCAAGCTGCAACAATCAAGCTATTTTCATTCCTAATTTCGGGAACAGTGAAATGGTCTGCACATATCCAGTATTTCGATCATTCAACGAGCCACCCTCGGGATGCACGTCTGCTAGCCTTATGGAAGCCCCAAACCCCCTCATCTCAGACGAGCCATTCCTGCCAACCATCATCCCGGTCCTGAGTTTGGGTATGGTGACGGGGTTTCCCAGACCATCAACGCAGGCAAGTATGCAAATTCTTAGAATATTTCTCGCCCTTTAGCGCATATTTCTCGCTTCTAGCCGCAGCACTCCATCTAGATAACGCAACTACAGAAATTGTTCAACTGTCTGTTTACTGTCAGAATGTCAGAGGTCATAATCCAGCTGTGATTATGACGTACTTGTTATCACCGAAACATGCCTCAGGGCAGACATCTTTAGCTGTGCAATTTCTCCAGATTACGTCTTCTTCCGTTGTGATCGCAATGAGTTAACCAGCCATCTTCCAGGATTCATTCAAACTGACATGCAAGAGCGTCGAAACCCGTTGAACCAAGGTCCAATCCAGCAGCAGCTTGCAGCGCGGCGATCATTGGTCCGTGATCTTCCGACATTTTCTGGTGATCCATCGGAATGACCAATCTTCATCTCCAACTACAACTACACCACTGCAGCGTGTGGTTATACAGGTGGAGAAAACGTGATCAGGCTTCGAAGATGCTTGAAGGGACATGCACTTGAAATGGTCCGAAATAGACTGGTATTGCGGGGAGCGAACGTCGTAGAGGCACACCGTATGCAGTAGACCTGAGGTACAGATCAACACACTCCTTCAGAAGGTTCGATCAATTCCAATTTCAAATACGGATACCAGAGAGACTCATTGAGTATGGTATGGCAGTGAAGGCCTTATGTAGGCATATTTAGGCTTCTAATGAGCACGTACATCACTCTAACCCCACACTGCTTCAGGAACTGGTAAACAAGTTGCCGGCCTAGCAAAAGATGATGTGGGCTGCGTATAAGCGAAACCTACCAGCGACTTTTGTCAATTCGAAATTATGTGACGGGAATTGTTCAAGACGCATCCAAAGTGCTATTCGATTGGGATAGTGTAAAAATTTCGAGCAGAGATATAACAAAACTGAAAGGATTTATAACTTCAACGTTGATGAGCGCTGGCGGAAAATCCGTAAACTGAGGCTTTGTCAAAATTGTCTCCTTGAACAAGGAGGACGTACGTGTCGTAGCAGCAGTCGATGCAATACAGATGGATGTCAATTCCGACTTCATCCACTACTTCGTTGTGCCAAGAAGGTTGACGCTGAAACACTAATTGTTGCTGAAAATCACGCTCATCGCTTCCTCGATACGAGCCTTCTCTTTCGGGTGATTCCAGTCACTCTCTACGGAAAGGAGGGCAACGTTGATTTATTAATGAAGGATCCTCGATTACCTTAGTGGAAAGCGACCTGATTTCACAGTTGGGAGTGAATGGTTATCACAACCCCTTCATCTCCACTGGACAGGAAATACGTCGCAGAACGAAAAAAAATCACAGAAAGTTTCTATAGAGATTTTCGGTGTGGGCAAAAATAAACGTTACACGATTTCGGTAGCTTGAACCGTTGGTCGGCTGAACCTACCATCGCAGAACTTCAACTACGAAACTACATCCTGTTGAAATACGAACAGCGACAACCCGCTTTCAACAGGGGGTCTTCGTAGCCTAATTGGTTGCATGTACACTAATAAACGAACAATCGTAAGCTCATAACTCAGGGCCCTCAACTGACCATCTTTGTGTGTTATTCTAGCTACCACGTCCACGCAACAATCATCATATGACGGTAATCCCAGTCCCTTACCGCTCACATTGTGATCTGCTGCATCGGTAATTGGTGCTATTTATAACACAACAATGGAAGCCTCATATCAACAGTCCAACTGTGAACATTTAAACAATAGGAATCGAATTTCACTTTGCATTGCGTAGATTGGAATGTCTCGAAAAGCGTATGGAACAAAACTCAGTACTTAGAGAGTATACATCGCCAGGTACAAGAATACCTGGATAAAAGATATGCACACAAGGTAGCTGCTGAAGAACTTTTAAATGCGAATCCGCGAAAAATCTGGTACGTCCCCTTGGGAGCAGTTCTGAGCCCTAATAAACCAGGGAAAGTACGAATAATTTACGACGCTCGTGCTAAGGCAGGTGTATCATTGAATTCGTTTCTTGTGAAAAAAAACCAGACCTACTGACGCCACTCATCGTAGTCATGTTTGGATTTCGGCTGTATCAGGTAGCAGTTACGGCGGACATCCAAGAAATGTTTCATCAGCTGTTGATGCGAGTTGCTGATAAATACTCTCAATGCTTTCTTCTCCTCAAAATTCTGCTGGCCAGTCAGAAACCTACTTTATGGATGTCGCTATGTTTGGCATAACCTGCACACCCGCATCAGTGCAGTTCGTAAAGAACTTAAACGAAAACGAGTACTCGGAACAGTAGAGGTTCGTCTCATACATCGTGAAGGAGGAGTCCAACTTGCGTGGCTGGGCGTCAAATAGTGAACATGTGCTTCAGTCTCTAAGAGCCACCGCCGAAACAGCAGTCAAGAGCTTAGTAGATGGTAGACGTTCCGAACGTGTTTTAGGCATGTTGTGAACAACGACTAGCGATGAACAACTCAGTTTTTCTACACAAATGAACGATGAACTTCGCTCACTCATCGGGAGTAACAGACGCCCAAAAAAAACGAATCCTATGTTGCATCATGACTCATGACCTTGTACGACCCATTGGGGCTTCTAGCACCGTTTCTTATTCATGGTAAAATACTCATACAAAACTTATGGCGCAGCGGTGTTGACTGGGATGAAGCAGTAGAAGATGCTGCCTTCCATTTTTGGCAGGAATAGATGAAAATGATCATATGTAATTCTGGTGTACGAGTTACACGCTGTTATTTCTACCCAGTGGCGTCGAGTGGAGCTCTTCACTATCTATATATGATGTATGCCAAATGGTATTTGTTAATTTGTTAATGAAGGAATGTTTCTGCACCCCTCTTAAATCATGCACAAAGTCCAAATCTTAAAGAAAATTCTTCGGACAGATTCATCAACGGTTCTATTATATGCAGCATAGTGCAGCATCAATGTCCTGGAAAAAAGGTAATGAAGATGGTCGAGTTTCGAGTGACATAGCATGCGCTGCCATAACTATTTCGCAAAAAGTGACGTCAGTCGTTGTGTTTATCTTTGATTGTCCACCGCATTCATGCAAAAATGCTATTTTCAGGAAGTAATTTATCAATTAAAAACGTACATTTTTGTAGTGCTCCCGCTGAATGTGAGGCTAATGTGACAGCGTGGAGTGAATATTTGTGAAACCCCATCGAAAAAGACGGATAAAAGTGATATTTTCATGTGGCATTTTCACTCCCCCACGTTCATAGAAACAAACGAAGATTCATTATTTTACCGTTATGAAGTTAATGTTTCGAAGGCTCTCAGTGTCGGTGTATATGTTGTGAGATAATAATCGCCAATTAATCATAATTTCACCGAAAATGTTACTGCTTTCGAGAAATAAGCATACCACTGCTCTCTGGACTTTTTTACCTCATGAATATTCGAAATAAGCCAAGATACCATTGTCATCTGTTAAAAAACAACCAGTTGAATGATTTCTTGAGAATTTTGGCTCAAATTAGCATGCAACCGTGAGTACTCTCAACATTGTTTTGTTTCTTCTATATACATTCCATATTGAATGCAAATAATTACGACACGATATTTTTCTTGCCAATACAGATACACTTCGCCTACTGCTCCACCTCTATATGTATCTCATTGGTGCAGCATAGAATCGAAGTGGTTCTCGAATCTACCAATGTCGATGAGTGGAGATGGGTCCCAACGAAAATGAATCCTGCAGATGAAGCTATCAAGCAGAGAAGCGGACCATATTTCAGTACTGATAGTAAGTGGTTTCATGGACCGAACTTTTTGCGACTATCAAGGGAGGAGTGGCCTCATTTTGTTAAACAAACAGTATAAGCTACAGGAGAGATAAGGCCGTCAATTCTACACCACAAAGAACCGAAGCCTCTGGTCGACTACGAAAGATTTTCTCGCTGGGAAAGAGTGATGCGAACGATGTGAGGCATTTTTTAATCAACGCCAGATCAAAGCAGGGAAAATATTTCGGAAACCCTCAACAGGAAGAACTAGAAGCAGCAGCGACAAGAATTCTGAAAATGGTACAACATGAGACCTCATGGACGAACAGCACATGCTGACGAATAATACATCTTTGCCGATCGAGAATCAAACGATGATAGAGAGAACTAGTGTTCTTTAATTGACGTAATTGACGACCAAGTATTAATTCGTCGAAATAGCAGAATCAGAACAGCAGACCATCTTCCGTATGACATACGATATCCGATCATATTCCCTAAAGATCATTCAGTCACTCTACTACTCATCGATACAGAGACGGTTGTTAATGAAATTCGCCATTCGTATGGGGTGTGGTGTTGGGGTGGATTATTTCGGTCGGCTGCTTGTGAAGATTGGAAGCGATGGATCGCGTTATTTAACTGTTTGACGGTGCGTGTGCATTTAGAAATAGTGCACAGTTTGTCGTCTTAATCATTCATCTCGTGCGTACGGGAGTCTTGTGAGAGAAAGGAACGAGTGCAGACGTGCTTTTCAGTTGCTCCGTTACATTGAGTTCTGTTTGTAAAGCATCTGTGGTGTGATGAAAGTTATGTTTCTAAGGCAGTCCGAAAAGCACACATATAAAATATATTCGTGAATATAAAAATTCAAAAGAACGTGATAAATGAACAAATTAGTGCATTCGCGTTAATGTTTTTCAATAGTTTTGTTATTTCGGAAGCGTTATTTTTTCTTATCAAGAGCATCGAAGCCTTCGTATGTGTGTGTTTGTAGTGCTGAGCGAATGTATAAGCGGGAGCAGTCTCATCAGAGAATGAGAACCGGTTTTACGCCAGTTATAATGAATGCAACGATACGAAGCTAAGTTCCCTTTTCTTACATTCTCTCAAACTGTCCATTTCCCTGTCTGTATAATCCTTTGGCGTAATTAGCATCGAATGCAGTATCTCTTTTGTGCAGTGGAAATAGTTAACGTGCTCAGAGGGAGAGGGACGTGAGTGACATGATCGATTTTCTCTTCATCGAATCTTCTTTTCGATCGTAACTTGACTGCGAACACTTTCTCAGCTGTATTTGACAGTGTGGGCGAGTTGTTGGTGGAGGAAAGGATTGGTGAAGTGCTACTGTTCAATTCGATTTATGTTGTAGCTTACGTTGTCGCAATGGTAACGCAGCTTGAATGCAGCACAGCTTCCAGTGTTCTCTCTTGCGGGTATTGTGTTTGCATGTACATGCAAATGTATCATATGTACATGCAGTCAAAGCATTTGCGTGGCAGTTTGGCCGATGTTGTGTTGAATTTAAGTTACGTCGTTCTTATGTTTGTTGTGAGTGCCGTGATCAATCATTGTTCGACCCTCATTCTTTTGGATTTGGGCGATTGGTACAAATTTGGTACAATCTGCTAGAATCTGTTTAATCGGATATGTCAGCAAAAAATGGTGAATTGGATATCTGATAGTTGATTACGTAATTGTGTGCATGTTAACCCATAGATACCCTCCATCATCGGGTGTTGACATAAAGATGAAAAAGTTCGATTTTTTTTGTAGAATTGAGAAGATCGCGATCCTATGAGTCAATCGTATGTTGTTAATTCGTTTAATAGTAAGGATATTTTCCTGTTATCTTCTCAGGTAATTCATGATGCCGCGTGTTGTATATCTAAAAATTAGAAAGCTCGCGACCTGATGAATTACGAAATATATCTTTAGTTAATTTCATAGCAGAGATATTTCTCAGTTACTTTCTAAGGGCTTATTTATGCGTTGTCGGTTGCTCGGTGCTAGTTGAACGTCAAACGGGCAAATCAAATGTCAAATTTCTTTTAGTAGCCGAGTGATTGACAGCCTACGAGTGGCCCTTGAGATAAATCATGGATAGCCTCTGTAGAATATATAGATTTCTCTCGGTTATATTCTCAGGTTTCCCAAAGATGACGCGGAGAGTTATGGCGATGAAAGGTTGCCTAGAGATAATTCGTAGAGTTATTTTAATGAAAAGTACGTACGATAAATAATAGGAAACAAAGATTTCTCTCAGGGGGTCTCCGTAGCCACATTGGTTGCGCGTTCGCTTAGTAAGCGATCGATCGTGAGTTCAAAACTCAGGACCCTCATTGACCATCTTTGTGTTGTTACAGAATAGCTACGTCCACGCAACAATCATCAGCGATGGAGATCGATCCACGGTCGAAATAAGATCGATTCATCCATACAACTGCTCTGCTCTGCAAGACACATCGGGCTGCTGTTCTATAAATAACTCAACAATGATCAATCAACTGTCTCCGCTGTCCGGTGGTCCAACTGGATAATGGAAGAACAGAAAGAATACTCTTACGCCTAAATGGCTACTGTGTGAATGTACCATATGTAATGGTATAGAAGGAATACTGGCGAATGGCAACTGTGTAATGTGCTAATTATAGATATATGATAACCATGTGACATGTACACGATAAAAAAAAATTCGGCTCTGTTACAGCTAAAATGCTAATGAGCCTTAAATAAATAAATGGGAAAAAAAAAAGATTTCTCTCGCTTAACTACTCAGGTTTCCCAGGGATAGCTCTCCGGCGTCGCGATTGGATTTGGATGAAGAGTACACGCGATAAATAATAAAATATATAGTCGGTCTAATTCATATTACAGGGTTTCCTTTTCAGGATACCTAAATACAATTTCTGCCGCGTGTCGTAACACAAGGTTCTAGGGTTTTCGATTCGTCGAGTGGTCGATAGTTCGCCTTTACATAATCACATCACTTACCACAGTGAATCCTGATTTTTACCTCTCCCTACTAACAACTATCCATTCCGTGATAAACGCTAGGGAACCACGCTATAGAGGCGACCCTTCTGGCCTTCGGGCGGCGAATATCATACTAATATTCCTTACCTTTCCCTGGTGACTGTAAGGACGTGGCCGGCGACGTTATTGACCATTTAAAGCTCGAATCACCGAAAATTGCACAACGAGAATGATTTGCTAGTCCCAAGCGTCATTCTGTGTGTTCTTTGTGCAATTTGGTTGGTTCAGGTCAATCACGGAGAGCAACTACGAATTGTACAGTCTACCCAAGCTCAAGCTCAAGCTCAATCATTCATCTCGTGCGTACGCAGATTTGTCAGTCGTCGAGGAGCTCCAGTAGAATTCCTCTTAGACAACGGAACAAATTTCCATGGTGTGGAGAGAATCCTTCGAGAACATATAAGCATGGGACTGTGTGCAATATTTACCAGCATTGCTACGAAATAGACATTCATTCCACCTGCGGCTTTGCATATGAGCGGCGCGTGGGAGCGCCTTGTTCAGTCGGTAAAGGTTGCGATAAGTGAAGCTTGTTCGGATGGGAATTTGGATGAGGAAGGATTCTAAACTCTAGTAGTGGAAGTGGTAAATACACGACCATTGACATATTTGCCCATTGGTTCCGAGGACTCGGAGGCACTGACCCCAAACCACTTCCTGCTGGGAAGCTCAACAAGATCTAAGCAGCCTGCAGTAGCCATTCAGGATCAAATTGGATTTCAGCGAGAAACGTGGCGAAAAATTCAACGTCAGCTGAATATTTTCAGGCAACGAAGGCTGAAAGAATACTTGCCAGTGACTCGCTCGCAAGCCAGTGGTTCAGTGAACTTCGTGCTTTGCGTGAAGGCGACCTAATAATGATAGCTGAAGACGGCGTCCGTAACGGATGGATAAGAGGATGTGTAGATAGAGTAATTCAGGACAAGGAGGGAAGAGTCCGAGAAACTTTTGTTAAAACACCATAATTGTTAACATATTGCTAGTCTCGTTCTTCTTGGATATTACCGTTACAATAAGTCGGCTAATGAATCAAGAAACACTGGCTGTGAAAATCGTCAATTTAAAATAGTTTGATGATATATCATTTCCGTTTGAAAATAAATGGAGAACAATACTGGAGTTTCCCTAACCTCATTGTAGTCAACCATAACTATCCTGATTAAAAGTTTGAAAATCGGACATATTTAGCTCAGTCAATAAATCCAGAAACACACACAATCCATTATAATGCCGTCAGTGGAAATTGTTAATTGAAAAATGGTTTGATTTATGTACAAAATAATTTCTCAGAGCGAAATTTTATTTATGACTCAGTATTGCGAAACCAACATAAAATCTCATGAATTTTCATACGAGCTAATGTTCCAACAAAAGGAAGGGTATGCCCGGTAAAAAAAAACAACAAACAGACAGAGTGTGCTGCTCACCGAATACTGTAAAAAGTGAAAACGTATCGACATGAAAAACGAGTAGAAGTGGAGTAAAAAGTTCGCCCGGAAGGAATTACGCAAAACATACACGTGGAATGATTCTGATGTTGATATGGTTCGGCTATCGTTGAAAATCAGACACATACACACGTTTCTTTTCTTTCCCTTTTTTTTGGGAAAACGGTTCTGGCGAACCTGGATTCATCTGAGTGGAACAAAAATGTACTTGCGTAAATCGAAAGTGATTTACAATCTCGAATGTGCCGTTTTGAAAACAAAATTACCATGTACAATATATGTTTAAAAAAAACTACCGCCTTCGGTAATCACAACATTTGCCAAATGTTTATCTGTAAGCCTTCTTATTCCGATAATTCTCGTTTTAATTAAAAAAGCACGAAAAGTTGTGAGTCAATTACGAGGCCTCTCTAGATACATAAAATGTCGTTCAGTAAGCACCTTCCGTAACGTAAGCCTGACAGCTAGGTATTCTGTGCTTGTTCCTGACAGTTTAATTTGCCTTCGATTACAAACCCTTCCATTTATGTTGGTTCTGTCGACCGCCTTAAATGCAATTCTGTTTTAACCCAACGTAGAAATTGTTCATTACACAATTTCACCACAATTCACCTCGCTATCATCGTTTGCTCGCCAGAACACAGAAGAAAAAAACGACTGAACGCAAAAAAATCGGATCGTCTGTTTCGACATTTCATTATCTTTTCAGGTACAGTGGCTCAGTACAGGCTCAGCCGTACACAGCATTACGGCTCGTTCATTCATTACCATCTGGTGGAAAATTTTCATGTGTATTGAAGTGGAAGCAGACAACATGCGTATGCAATGAATTCCGCAATTAAACATGTCGTAAAGAGTTTTCAGACTGTAATTATTTCAGCATGCGAGTAGAAGAGCTACACGGTTGAAAATCTGGTCAACAAAAGGACGCATGTTTAAATGAAAAAAAAATGTATATCTAATATTAAGTTTGACGGAAAATATTTCACCGTTCTATAGTGGAATATCCTGTATTAAATTTTCTTTACAGCTCCATGTTTTCCATTTGGCTTGCTACTACTGATAATTGATTGTTCTCAGGAGTGATTAGGGCGCAAATTATACCCACTGCACAGCCTGTATTTATCACCATGGATCTCCATTACGTGGAACGGAAAATATTGAAATAAGAAAGCAGATGGAAAGATATCGCTTAGCTGTCTTTCGCAGTCATAATATCATTTTTCACAACAATGATTGCTATGGGAGATCACACCGACGGTTGTCCTCATCGGTATGAGCTGAACGACAATCCCTCAACTCCAACGGGGAGCCCAGCGCACTGCTCTCTATTGTGTATAAGGACGAAGCAATAAATTTATTCTCCTGTCAGCGAAAACATTACGCACATTCATTTTATATATTTTTCTATATACTTTTAATCGCTCCCACTTCAAAGTTACTCCCTAGCACATCATTTTCGCACCTGCTGCCCAGTGAGAGGAGACAGTAACATTGGAACTCGAAGCTCATTTTCATTCCTCCTTGATTTATTGCTTGTCACTGGAGTGCCGAAATTGTGGCAAGCTAAATTATATCACCAAGTTTCTCGCGAAAAAAAATCGGCGAGAGAAAAAGCACTCAAATTAGTATACCTAACGAAGATAAAGACCGTATGTGGAAACTAGACATAAATTCAGTCAAAACAGGTAATTAGTGTGGATTTGAGTCACAAATTGCGTGAAGTTATCCGCATCTTGATACTAACATGGAGGCATTAAACTGGAAATGAAACATTCTAAAGGGAATAGTAGCGGAGAATATTGATGTATATCTCCTTAATGGTATTTGGGATGACAAATTTTCAAGTAAGCTTATGTATTTTCAGTGGAAGGAACGCTAAAATGAGTAGTAAATGAAGCAACACTGTTTTCAAAAACTATTACGTAAATTATATTCAAACTAGGACTCATTTTCATTTACCAGCTTTAACCCAATTCCACACCATTCCACGGCATTTGATACAACAGTTACACAGTATGGTATCTTATGCACATAAGTGCGCCAGTCCTTCCAGTAGTAAAATAATTGCGGTAGAGAGTGTCATTATGAAAATGACAAGGCAAATCTAGTCACCCCCAATAGTAAACACATAACGATAAAGGATAGGAAGAAGGACGTACATCTCGTAAATTTTTATTATGCTCTTTTCTTTGCTTATGTTTTTTCCCCCGCAGTGGCCGAACGTGGGCTATTACTACCGGTACATGAAAGAATGTTGTATTGTGGCATAATTCCAATGTTTTTATAGAAGTAAGGTGGATGCATTTCTTTGACGATGCTTGGTACCAGCTGTTGATGTTGGTTTTTATCAACCATTTTATTTATGAATTGGCAAATTTAGAGTCCACAATTTAATGACGTACTGATGCACGGAAAGAGTTCTTCCCTACATCTTTTGTTATCTTGACATATGAGCGCATCCCTAGCAACACTAGACAATGTTCGCAGAAGGAGGAATTATAGCGATATTATGTTTGGTAAAGCAAATAGATATTCATTTTTACGTTGCTAAACCTCATTTTCGCTTGACACTAGTTGGGCGTATTCTTGTCTGGTATGACGTTGATTGTCATCGGCTTTAATATCACCCAGTCCATTGATGATGTGGATTATTACAACAATGATGATGAGACTGATGGAGACGGTTTCGTCAGATTCGATTCCAAACGTGTCACAGAGATGTATGTATGAAGTAGAGAAAAGGACTAGCCCACGAACATTTGGCTAATAAAAATGTTACGTTTAGGTCTTCCGACCATTGGACCCAACGAAGGAAGCTCCTGCCAAGGCATGTTAGGAATGAGCCTGGGCATGAAAATACTAGAAGTACGACAGTCACACGTCCATATATTGGGTATTCCAAGCGTGTCAGAAATAAGCCAGAGAAAAGATTATTTGATTTGTAACGACCTTCTGAGATTCCTTGATTACATATCGTTATCATTATGCTCACTTTCAGAAGCAATATAAAAATTCTGTTAATAGAACGAACGAATGTGAGGGCTTGTGATTCCTCCTTTGTTGCAAAACTTATATTTTCATAGTTCATTGACGAACACTTGTAGTGTTGAAATGGTTAGCACTATTATTGGGTTAAATTGAGAGCATATAAACTTACATTTTAGTGAAATTCAATGCTTTATATTATTATTTTTCTTCTTTGTTGCTCTCCACTTACCCCCATCTCGAAGATAATCTTATTTGAGGATGCTAGAGTTTGGCTCCAATTATTTAAAAAACAGAGCTCAAACAAACATTTAGAAACGAGGTGAGTAGACAAAAACATGAAAAACAGAAATGTATGGACCCCAGTGATTTTTTTCAAGGGATCCATAAAATAAGACGAAAAAAATTAAATAAAAAAAACAAATAAGCATTAAACATTAAGTTTACAAAATAGAGTACTGGCAAGTATACAACTCGACTTCGCATTAAATTTTGTCGTGTGATGTATTGATGATATACTTACGGTTAGTCCTAAGATAAAACACTATATATAGTTTTTCACGTAGAATCGCATGCATTGAAAAGTACGCTACGTGAGCCGATTCTGTTGCTTTCATTTGAAAGATGAGAAAACTAAAGTACAGGATATAGTAGTGGATCATCTAAATTAGTGGATTTAAACAACAGTTTAGGAGAGTAAAATTTTTAAGTTAGTATTTTTTTAAATGTGAAATTATTAATTTTATCCCAAAAACTCATACTAAACTTGATTGTTTCTATCAATCAAGCTTAAGCTCTCTAACCACTCTACAATTTGTTCTTTGGCGCCAAACTTCTACCTCTCTCAATTTCGCTGCAATATCGATATAAACAATTCATAAAAAAATTAAATATTAGGCTGTCAAAAAAGTCCTGCGGTATTTCCGCGAGGTGTCGTTGTAAGCGCGTAGTTCTAGTTGGATTCATTGTATCGAGTCATACTATAGCTTGTTGGATGTATGCTCGATGTATGGGTGCCACACACGTTGACGCAAAAAAACATCTTTGACCGTATCGACGCATGTGAATCGCTACTGAATCGCAACAAAATCGACCCGTTTCTGAAGCGAATGGTGACTGGCGTTGAAAAGTGGGTCACTTACGACAACGTGAAGCGCAAACGGTCGTGGTCGAAGACCGCTGAAGCGGCTCAGACGGTGGCCAAGCCCTCACTAACGGCCAGGAAGGTTCTGCTGTGTGTTTGGTGGGATTGTCAAGGAATAATCTATTATGAGCTGCTTCTCTATGGCCAAACGCTCAATTCATACCTGTACTGCAAACAACTGGACCGCTTGAAGGTAGCACTCATGAAGAAGAGGCCATCTTTGATAAACAGAGGCCGCATTGTCTTCCATCAGGACAACGCCAGGCCACACACACCGAGCTCCCGGAGCTTCCGGACCTTGCACCAAGTGACTACCACCTGTTTTTGTCCATGGCGAACGAGCTAGGTGGTCAGAAGTTAGCCACAAAAAGAGCCTGTGAAAATTGGCTATCCGAGTTTTTTGCCAATAAGGAAGCGAGCTTCTATAACAGGGGTATTATGAAGTTGACATCTCGTTGGGAACAAGTCATCGAACAAAACGGCGCATATTTGACTTAAAACAGATGATTGTAACTAATTTTATGAACAAATGAAAATTCAAAAAAAATACCGCAGGACTTTTTTGACAGCCTAATATAAAAAAATCAATCAAAATCTTCATAAATGGCGATATTTTCAATCCCAATTAAATTTCACTATGACGTTGAAAGGTTACATTTTTTCTTGAAATATTTGATCTATAAAAAAAACTTTTTTTTTCAAACAGTATAAGGTAATCGTGGTTTGTACAGTCGAAGATATGATCATGGTTTGTCCACTTTTTTAAATGCTCTAATTCAGCGCACCTGTGTCAAATCAGGTATTCGAATGTTTCAAAACATATTGGATTGGGGAAAAAGAAAGGTCGTATATTATCAATATATGACAACACTTAAACATATCTTGTGTTGTACTTATCGCATCGGGGCATACTATACGACTATTTAAAAACGACAATCTGTGCCACAAGTGTCGTTTTGACAGTGTTGTGATTGTCCTTTTCAGTCTCAAGTAATAGCGCGTCAAAGATGGAGTCCACCATGCAAGAAATTCGCCATATTTAACGTTTTTACTACCTGCGAGGTAAAACTGTAACGAAGGCGGCCGAAAAAAATCGTGTAGTTTATGGACCCGATACTGTAACGATTCGCACAGCACAGCGTTGGTTTGATCGATTTCGTTCTGGTGTAGTGGCTGTCGAAGATACACCCCGTACTGGTAGGCCAATCATCGTGGAAACCGATAAAATCGTTGAAATCGTCCAAGTAGACCGGCATGTGAGCACTCGCTCGATTGGCCAGGACTTGGGTATAGACCATAAAACCGTTTGGAACCATTTGCAGAAGATTGGATTCCAAAAAACGTTGGATTTATGGGTGCCACACGAGTTGACGCAAAAAAGTCTTTTAGACCGAATCAACGCCTGCGATGCACTGCTGAAACGGAACGAACTCGACCCATTTTTGAAGAAGATGGTGACTGGTGATGAAAAGTGGATCACGTACGACAACCTAGAGCGAAAAAAGTCGTGGTCGAAACGCGGTGAGCCAGCCCAAACCATCGCCAAGCCCGGATTGACGGCCAGGAATGTTTTGCTGTGTGTTTGGTGGGATTGGAAGGGAATCATCCACTATGAGCTGCTCAACTATGGCCGGGCCCTCAACTTGGTTCTCTACTGTGAGCAGCTTGACCATTTGAAGCAGGCGATTGACCAGAAGCGGCCAGAAATGATCAGTAGGAATGGTGTTGTTTTCCACCAGGACAACGCTCGGCCTCACACATCTTTGATGACCCGCCAGAAGCTACGGGAGCTCAGATGGGATGTCCTATTGCACCCACCGTTGAGTCCGGATTTGGCTCCATGTGATTATCATCTCTTCCGGTCCATGCAAAACGCTCTTGGTGATACTAAGTTGGCCTCAAAAGAGACTTGCGAAAACTGGCTGTCTGAGTTTCTTGCAAATAAGGGGGGGGGGGGGTTTTATAAGGGGGGGGGGGGGTTGGTTATAATGAAGTTGCCTTCTAAATGTCAATGCACTCCTCATTTGAGCTAATTTTTAATCAATCACCAGATGAATATTTGGCACGTATTCAGACTTTTTCTGGATTATAACACTTACAAATATTATAAACATCATGTTTGCACACCATTTGTATCAAATTTACATAACTAAACTTAACGCATTTCGATGACCTCAATTCTGATCATGAGTTGTCCAAATAACTAATGTTGTTTTGTCCACATGATTTCTATGGCAACCGCTTGGCGCGCTGCAGTTTGTTTATGGTGTCCTTCGCGCATAACAGAAATAAAGTTTCTCTGTGTTGAGTTGTTGAGTGTTGAGTGAGGTGAACACTTTTATAATGCCCAAGAAAAGGCAATATTCTGAAGAAAGCTTTAATTATTAATGGATCAATATAATGATAGTGAACTCAAGGAATTTGAAATGCAACATTCTGGAAAATTCGATTTTTTTTAATCAACAATAGTGATTTCTAAAACCGGACAAACCATGATAATTTTTTGGACAAACCATGATCATAATTTCTCTCTGAGGAAAATCGTTAAAAAACATAAAAATTTGAATAATTTCAACGCCTTATGCAAGTATTAGCAACAAGAGACTTGGGGCTTTTCAACAAACCCAAATTCGTATTGATTATATGTGATTTTCATGAAGAAAAATCGATTTGCATTCACTAGTTGCGTGAAAACACAGTAAATCAGACAAGCCAAGATCATTTACCCTATAATCGAGCCCAAAATCACATTTTGTTCCTTTTCAGACTAATCATTAAAGGACATTGAGCAATCTAATCTAGCAAGTACTATACTGTCGTCATCAGCTAGCTCACGATGCATTAATTATGCCAGCGAAATATCACCATCATCATTGAAGGAAAATTAGGCTTTCCGGAATTAATTTTTAATAGTCTCAGTTTTAACCTCATTGATCCAAGAGCGTGAAAGTATTTCAATTGATTCCAATTCCGATATATCTGAAGGTTCCTAGAGTGCATTTAAATACAGTATCAGTGTTGAATAACATCAAGATTAAAAAGGAGGAAAAATACCGTCGTATCCTCCATTTCTTGCAGTCTTTGTTTTACTAATTCATGGCGATAGCACTATTTCAGGTTCTTGCGGCTGATGGAAGTAGATGGAAAAAAATGTAAGCTTATCAATTTGAGCGTGGTTTGGAGAGATTTTGGGTGCGCTGTTCAGTTGTCAACGAACATGTCTACCTTTGAGGAGAAAAAGAAACAAATATGACACACTACCATTACACATAATTCCCGAATGAATACCTTTCTATTTCATTTGGATTTTTTTGTTAAGTGGCATAATTCATTTCTCAAGAAGCATTGAGGTCATACAGGCCTTGGTGTTTCTCTCGTGTATCACTGGTACGATTTTTTTGAAACATCGTGGGTTTTTAGTCTTTCTAGTGACGGTAGTTTATCGCTTCCGTCCATGTTGGTTCTGCTTTGAAGTTAAGAATTCTCAGTTCCCAAATTCGCAAGCCTTCTCCCGAAGAATGGAATCTGAGAGGAATAAATTATTCTCTCTGACTTGATAGACAAAAAAACCATTTTTTTATCCCTTTTGTTTATTTTTGGCTAATTAGCATTTCTTGACTGTAACAGAGCCGAATTTTAGTCGTGTACATGTCACATGTTTATCATATCTATAATTAGCACATTACACAGTAGCCATTTAGTCGTAAGAGTTTTCCTTCTGTTCTTCCATTATCCAGCTAGACCGGACAGCGGAGACAGTTGATGAATCATTGTTGAGTTATTTATAGAACAGCATCCCGATGTTGTCTTGCAGAGCAGAGCAGTTGTATGGATGAATCAATCTTATTTCGCCCGTGGATCGATCTCCATTGCTGATGATTGTTGCGTGAACGTAGTTATTCTGTAACAACAAAAAAATGGTCAATGAGAGTCCTGAGTTTTGAACTCACGATCGACCGCTTACTAAGCGAACGCGCAACCAATGTGGCTACGGAGACCCCAAAAAAATCCATTGACCACTTCAGCTTTTCGTTCCCGACCAATCTTATACGCTTTTTGTCTAAATTCAATTTTCCCTTCCGATGCCATTTTTCTTTTGTTTGAATAGATCGTCTGCCCGATCTACAAGTAAAGGCCGTTTTATATTATCCAGCACGTAGCGTTAACGGCACGTACCGACACCCGCAGACAAATACATGATGTATTCATATCATCAGGCATAGCATCTTCTCTGTAGGGATCGGCAGCGCAGACGAAGCGGAGAAATGCTACTTATGATTGAACCGATGTCGTACCGAAGAGCGACGATCGCACCCATACCACGAACTTCGACGTTTGATTTGTATGTATGGTGCTACTCGCCCGTGTAGCTCGTGTCCGGCACCGGCAAAATATTCTTTTCGAGAATTCCTTCATGCATTTGTCTGAAACGTGCTGTGTATGTCCGGAGCCGTTCCGCTATATATACGCATACACATTTGAAACACACGCATTAATATTTGTCTTGCATGAAAAGTGCCGTGCCGGTTACGCTACGTGCCTGATAATATAATATTACCTTAAGGCAACAGGCAACTGAGTCATCTGACGACGGCGCTTGCACGGAATCGATCGTGAATGAAATAACGGTAACGGATTGTGCGGTATGTGATCGGCCTAACATTGCCACTTCTCGTGCGTAGAGGTTGACATGAATAGGGTTCGCGCTAAATGCTTTTCCAGTTTGCAATGTTCTACTGTTACTGGACGGTCCAGAGTCTCTTGTCCACGACGAGCTTAGATAGCCCGGGAGCTAGAACAATTAGAGGATGAAATGCAGGCACAGGAGAAACCACTGGAATGTGGAAAATTACGGATGGAAAAGCTGTTGGTTGAAAGAATCAAACATTTGCAGAATTGTTAGTCAAGAATTGGATGCCTAAAAGAATTAACGGTTCGCTCGCATTTCCGGCTCATCGATGTCTTATTTCTAACGATCTCACTATGCCTCACTCACACCAGAACAAGAAAAAGCTTCGAAATCGGCTCAGCAACGACTCTATAGCAAACTTAAATTGGAACGTTTTTTCAGTAGAGTTATTAACTAAAGAAAAAGTTTATGAAGAGAAATCGATCAAGTCACTTACACCCCTTGCATTCTAAGCCCCTCATGTACGAGCATCATCAAACGCACGGGTAATTCGAGGTTTACAAATGTTAATTTACATTTACAGCAAATGTAGTATTAGTAGTAAGCAAATGTAAATATGGAGTTAGAAAGTAAATGTAATATTTTGTAGAAAATAAATGAGTATTTTTTCATGCAAATAAACAGTTTTTTGGAAGAAAAAGTACAGATGAAAAATATTTTTACACCCTTCCGGAACAGATGAAAATGTGGCAACATTGGGCCACACCGTCCGTAGTGACTCGCCAGACACTCCGGAAGCTTGGTTGGAAAGTTTCAATGCATCCACCATATAGTCCAGACCTAGCACCAAGAGATTACCACATTTTTCTCGCATTGCAAAATTTTTGGAAATTGGAATCAAGAGAAGATTGTGAAAATCAATTACTGGAGTTTTTCGCCGAAAAGCACCAAGGCTTCTATGAGAGAGGTATTATGAAGCTACCTTTGAAATGGCAAGAAATTATACAACAAATCAGACAATCCGAAACATCTAGAAAAAAAAAAAATTTGAATTCCCGCAAAAATAATGGAACCTAATATAATAGCAAGAGTATTATCTTTCACGGATTGACTCGCAAGTCTCTGAAGAGACGGCGCCAGTGGTTGTGTGGTTAGCGTAACAGCCTCACAATCCGATCGGCCCGGGTTCAATCCCAGCTGGCGTCGTTGGGATTTTCTGAGGCGAAAAATCTCTGGTTACGTCTTCCTTCGGAGGGGAAGTAAAAGAAGTTGGCCCGGCTCATGAGTTGTTGAGTCTGATAGGTAGGAACAGGTGGAGTCGCCTCCCTGATGTCGGTGATTGGCACTGAAGTGGCGGAAATAGGCCGACGAAAAATAAGCGAAGATAAAAAAAAAAAAAAAAAAAAAAAGTCTCTGAAGAGGACCATGTTGGTTCAGGACTGCTTAGTATGCTCAGATACTGTCGTTGCGAAGAAGCTGGTGAAACCGACCTGACAAAACTCAGTTTGTGTCATTCAAAATTAGAATCAATCCGAACCTGAAGGACACGACAATGGACCCTTCTACCAGGCCCGCTGGAATATTCTTCAGGGAGTTCGAGGATGTTCGTCGTTCCCAGGTTTTTCGAATGCCGAGCACGACAAAACTGCCTCGTCTGGACCCGACCACTCCATCCGATGCTCGTACACCTCAGTCTACTCAACTGTCGAACACGATACCCCAGTGATGGATCTACCACCGGAAGGTATTGAGGGCCATCGGGCCCTCATTCCAGATAAGTCAATGTTTTTAAATAGCTTTCAAAAAAATAACGGAATGTCTGTCCCCCATAGCTCATCACCTCCAGCGGATCCTGTATTCGTCATATACTACCAAAATGTAAAGGGATTACGTACGAGGACCACGGAGCTCCGATTGATGCCCTCGACTTGTGACTACTACGCTCTAGTTCTCACTGAAATCTGGCTTCATGCGGACATTTCAGACTGTGAACTATCGTCAGAGTATCAGTTCTTTCGCTGCGACCGTAATCGAGTTACCAGCCAATTTTCCAGAGGAGAAGGTGTACCTATCGCAGTAAAATCCAACTACTCGTGTGCCGTAGTACCGCTTTAGGACTGTGGCCATCTTGAGCAACCGGCTGTGCGCATTAGTCTGTAGTACAGAACACTATACATCGCTGCTATCTATTTGCGCCTTTGCCCCCCTCCAGTCCGGTTCTCTACACGTCTCATACTAACGCGCTACAAAGGATCATGGATGGATGTTCGAGTAAAGATGTAATCTTGGCACCAAGCGACTCCAACCTCCCGTTTTTGAGTTGGGTCTTCGACGAGGACATGAACGGCTATTTACCATCTAACGCATCTACGGAACAGGAACTGGCACTTACTGAACCGATGCTAAGTTTGGGATTAACTCAAGTGAATTCGCTACTTGCTACACAAATACATTGTTCAGGAAGTCGAAGCCCGTCGGCAGATCGACTCCATCTACGTCGATTTTTCAAAAGCATTCGACATCGTGCCGCACATGTATGCATGTAAAAAAATCAGCGCAATGGGATTCCCAAGTTGGTTGGTTGATTGGATCTTTTCCTTCTTGACCGGTCGCCAGTCATTTGTGTCGATCAGCTCAACACACTCAGCAGTCTTCTCAAATACTTCAGGAGTTCCGCAAGGAAGCGTGCTCGGGCCAATGCTATTTGCAGTTCGTCAACGATCGGGGCCCCATATTTCGTCATACAAACAAATGTTCGCTGAAGACCTGAAAATGTATCGAGTAGTCAGAACAACGCTCGACTGCCTCGTACTTCAAAAAGACATTGACGAAATGTTGTTGTGGTGCAACGTAAACGGCATGAGAGTAAACGTGGAAAAATGCAAGGTGATTTCATTCACCCGTATGATCGCCGCAGTAAAACATCGGTACCACATTGGGTCTGTGACACTGGAGCGTGTTTACACAATGTGCGATCTTGGAGTTACTATTGACTCCAAGTTGAGATTCAACGAACACGTTGCGCTTATCACGGCTAAAGCTTCTACAGTACTTGAATTCATACGACGCTCTACCTGGCAGTTCTTCGCTCAAAAAAATTTGTTTTGCGCTTTAGTCCGAAACTTCCTGGAATACGCTGCACCCGTGTGGGCACCTTACCACACATCGCTGATCATCAGAATCGAACGTATTCAGAAGTGTTTTATTCGATTTGCCTTGCGGAATCTCCCGTGGAACGACCCTTCTAAACTGCCTGATTACTCCGTTCGCTGTATGTTGATCAGTATGGAAACACTACGTGCGAGGCGCACTTTCATTCCGCAACTGATGATCTTCGCCCTACTGCGCAACAACATTGACTGTCCCCAACTCTTAGAAAATGTTCCTATTCACGTCCCTTCACGGCAGTTAAGATTCACACAGCTCGAGCCTGATCACGAACGTCGCTTCACGGTGAAAACGATATGAAGTCCATACAAATTGCATACAATTTATTTCGTTTTCACCGTGAAGTGACGTTCGTGATCAGGCCCCTCATCTCTGTATCTGTACACCGGACCGGTTATGGCTTCAACAATCCATTGGACTCATGCCTACGAGCATTCAATGAAATCAGTGCACATTTTGATTTTATGACTAGCAAACCTGCTTTTAAAAATAGTTTTAAAAATATTAGATAGAGTAGTCTGTGCGAGTTTTATCGAAGACGAAATAACAATAAATGAATCAATAAATAAAAATAAATTCAAAATCCGATTGAGATTTATTTTATTTTTTGAATTCTCATGTATGAGTAAAATGAGTGAGTAAGATTTCAGTATTATAACCTAAATTGTATTCTGTCATGTTTACCTATATTGTAAAACATTGTAACATTAGTCGGAGCTGAACTCCGTTCGTAAAGCAGGTAATGCCAGTGTAAACCGAGAAATACCACAGGACAGAAATAAAATTCAGAATTCGACCGTTAACCAGAGCAACCGTGTTTTAATTTGGCTGTTGAAATACGTAAAATCTTAATGTTGTAAAAGATACCCAATACGCAAACTCGGTTGATGCGAAGGAATCAACCTTGCGAATCTGGATTGGAACTTTACAGGGTTGAAGTAAGAAAAAGTGTCGAGTGAATTACCCTTGTTCCTGGAACAAACTGAATTGACTGCCTTCCCACTGATTCCCTACGGAAGGAGCCACGAACGGAAGCTAACCAGTGTTATTCCTTTCAATAAATTGAACTGACTGCCTTCGCACTAATTCTGTACGGAACGAGCAACGAACGGGAGCAGAATCAATCTATTAAATATCAACTAAGCGGGAGGATCAACGAGTACAAGATCTTCACGAACTCCGAGCGCAAATTATACAACTATTGCTGCGGACGTTGAAAAACTTGAATCTGAAGAACTCTCGTCAGTCGATTCAATAGGAAGTTTCGGATTTAATCGTACGACACGATTCCAAAGACTACTTGCTTTATTCAGAGAACCTTGGGTTTTTATACAATTTTCGAGGTGTCGTTGTAAGCGCGTAGTTCTAGTTGTATTCATTGTATCGAGTCATACTATAGCTCGTTGGAAAGGTGCGCGCTATTATATAGTCCTTGACAGTGTTTTGTTTGGTTAAGTCGTTCGTGAGTTATAGTGTCGCAAATATGGAGCAAAATAAAGAGAAAATCCGACATATTTTACAGTACTACTATGACAAAGGCAAAAATGCATCTCAAGCTGCCAATAAAATTTGTGCAGTTTATGGACCCGATACAGTTTCCATATCCACCGCACAACGATGGTTCAACGTTTTCGTTCTGGTGTAAAGGTCGTCGAAGATGCGCCACGCTCCGGAAGGCCTGTCGTCGAAAATTGCGACAAAATCGCTGAATTAGCCGAGAAAGACCGGCATAGTAGCAGCCGTAGCATCGGCCAAGAGCTGGGGATAAGTCATCAAACCGTTATTAACCATTTGAAGAAGCTTGGATTCACAAAGAAGCTCGATGTATGGGTGCCACACACGTTGGCGCAAAAAAACATCTTTGACCGTATCGACGCATGTGAATCGCTGCTGAATCGCAACAAAATCGACCCGTTTCTGAAGCGGATGGCGACTGGCGATGAAAAGTGGGTCACTTACGACAACGTGAAGCGCAAACGGTCGTGGTCGAAGCCCGCTGAAGCGGCTCAGACGGTGGCCAAGCCCTCATTAACGGCCAGGAAGGTTCTGCTGTGTGTTTGGTGGGATTGTCAAGGAATAATCTATTATGAGCTGCTTCCCTATGGCCAAACGCTCAATTCGAACCTGTACTGCCAACAACTGGACCGCTTGGAGGTAGCACTCATGAAGAAGAGGCCATCTTTGATAAACAGAGGCCGCATTGTCTTCCATCAGGACAACGCCAGGCCACACACTTCTTTGGTGACGCGCCAGAAGCTCCGGGAGCTCGGATGGGAGGTTCTTTTGCATCCGCCGTATAGTCCGGACCTTGCACCAAGTGACTACCACCTGTTTTTGTCCATGGCGAACGAGCTAGGTAGTCAGAAGTTAGCCACAAAAAGGGCCTGTGAAAATTGGCTATCCGAGTTTTTTGCCAATAAGGAAGCGAGCTTCTATAACAGGGGTATTATGAAGTTGGCATTTCGTTGGGAACAAGTCATCGAACAAAACGGCGCATATTTGACTTAAAACAGATGATTGTAACTAATTTTATGAACAAATGAAGATTTTAAAAAAATACCGCAGGACTTTTTTGACAGCCTAATATATATATATATATATATATATATATATATATATATATATATATATATATATATATATATATATATATATAAAAATGGATTTCTATCTGTCTGTCTGTCTGTCTGATTCTTATGGACTCGGAAACTACTGAACCGATCAACATGATAATTGGTATGTAGGGGTTTATGGGGCCGGGGAAGGTTTTCGTGATAGTTTGTGACACCTCCCCCCTCTCTAAGGGGGGCTGCCATACAAATAAAACACAAATTTCTGCATTACTCGAAAATTAATCTAGCAAATAAAACACAAATATCTGCATTACTCGAGAATTAATCAAACGAATGAAACCAAATTTGACATGTGAAGGTTTCAGGGTGCAATAAATGTTTCTATGGTGGTTAGCCTCTCCACTCCCCCCCCTAGGGGTCTGCCTTACAAATGAAACACAAATTTCTGCATAACTCGAAAGCTAATCAAGCACAATTTAGGATGTGAGAGTTTTTGGGTATAAGAAATGTTTCTATAATGGCACCCCAAAACATTGCACATATTTCAACCAAACATGACAATTGAAAATGTTCGGAAAACTCTGAAGGAAAAAGGGAAAACTCGGAGTTCTACAATCACATAGTGACAAGTGCTGTTAGTCCATTTGATGTTTGCGCTAGCGAAATTGATGTGGGTTCGAAACTGGAAATGGATTTAAATGTGATGAAACGCACTCCTATATCTTCTTCTATCAATACAAAAAAAAAGGATTTGCCGGATGTGTTGATAAGCAGAACTCGAGGAAGAAATTGTCCGATTTAGAGCTGTCTTTATTCTATAATATTTTCTGTATAAAACATTTATTCCATGTAACGGAGAAACATGTTATTTGCAAGTGGTTGAAAAACCTTGAACGAGAATTGTGTCTGAAACTAATCTGACATTATAATGATGAGTTTTGTTAGAAATACTAGGAATTTTATAGTAAACGGTAAATTCAACGGGGTCGAATAGAAGATCAATCAATGAACAGTTCTGCGATTGGACCCATGAACTTGCTCATAGAATGAAAACGTGAATGTTTGAAGATATTGATAACAAAAAAACAAATTTTGGGCGGGACGAATTTTGCCGGGTCAGCTAGTGTTTATCTAAGATTAAGACTGCCTTCTAAGGGCAACGGAGCCTAGCGCGATAAGAAATGTATGCGATCTATTGGTCCCTTCTTCTTCTTTCTTTGTTTTTAAGAGGCTTTAAACTTTTGCAGTTCATTCGCCTCTAACGATCCCTTTCCTTTCCGTTATTCTATTGCACTGAGTTTTATTGCACCCGCTCCCGATAGGTTGTTTATTTTAGGCTCGTACACTCGGCTCGCGTTTATCGTGTAATGTTTTCCTCCTGTCCTTCTTTTGATTGTTTACGATATTAAAATTGAATTGCATAATTCTTTCGATTTCTTACAAATGTATTCAACATTGGTAACAAACATTCCAACTTAGATCTCACTGTAAAAGGAAGCTTCAGGATACTTAGTAAAACTCCCACAACGGTGCGAGTATCGAGAGAAAAATGTCTAAAAATCGGCGAAATTGTCACAGAAAAGTAGATGCGTCTTCTATGCGGTCATGAATCGTCGATACGTTCTGACGATGTCACCATCAACACAAGAAACATGGATGGGTGATCAATGTGGGACCGTCCCAAATAGCGGGATCAGCTAACAAGCGCTGTAAAGCGTCTTGGTCGATGAATCGAGAAGTTTGAATCTTGCTCGCCTCATTTGGGTTATGTGAAGACGGAATGATGTTAATCGTCCTGTTAAAAATGTAGCACTCAAATGAGATTCTAAAATTATTAAAACGACGGGAATGTTCAGTTTGCATTTTGTTATATCATATATAGAGAACAATTTGGATTTGAAACAAATTCACACTTGGAGGAAGTTTGTTGGTGAAAAATACAGTTCGCAGGGAATGCGAGTTGGTAACTAGTATATGACAAACACTCTACAAACGGTGAATCGAAATGTGTTTGCGTTTACGAGCATATAATTCACTCCGTTCACATCTGCTAATTATGTAATATTTTCGCTACATTAAATTTTGAGGGTGAAATAATTAGGTCGAACGGCATAAATGATGATGACGCGTTGACGACGATAATGAAGGCGTGTGTGTTGACGTAGGAATGCTGAATGCATGCTGGGGTAGTGACAAGCGCATATGTAAACAGGTCAATAGTTGGGGTTGGTGTCAGTCTGTGATCGCACTCTACGCTCTAACAAGTCAACAGTGAAAACATCCAATGGACAACCACAAACACCATTGTCTGTCAATTTATCTCATTAGTAAAACTAGCAGCTAACGGATTTGCACATCATTTCCAATAAATATTTATACATGTTCCAATTATGTTTATCAATATTTTTTTCGCTGATTGAACTTTATGCTCGATATGGGAGAGAATATCCGTTGAAAATCTCATCAAAAGATGCTTGGAAATTATATTATTAGATGTGTTGCTCGATCACTTGGACTTGTCATTGCATTTGTTTATACATGTTTAAAATAGTCAAACATGGAAGTTATCAAAACAAACGCAAAACGTGTAGGTTTCGAAGAAAAAAATAACGAAAGGTGGACTCATGATTTGTGGCCCATGCATATGATTGTGCCAAAAATTAATTCAAAAATTTCCACGAAATGATTTACCGATTCACCGTGGGAAGAAACAGAAACGTAAAGTTTATTAAACGCAATGTGTCAGTGCACCATCAGTTCAGCATTGTGGACAAACTTTGTACATTTGAGAATTCTGTATATCAACGCACTTTGGTGTAGAATGTTGGTGAATGTTGCATGCACTGGCAAATGGTATAACGTGAAGAGATTCCGACGTTTCTCCATTTTCCACGATAAAGATATTCTACGAAAGAATGAATCAGAAAAGGATGGAACATCAGATACATTCGAAGAAGTTGTCTGAGAATGGCATTGGGAAGTAAACTTGATTTTCATCTGTTCAACCGTTTTTCTCATTTATAAGGTAAAAAATTTTAAAAATGTTAATTATAAGGAGTAATAATAAGAACATTTCCGGGAAAATTGTCGTATCCTGATTCCCGAGTGATTTTTACCCGATTCCAGATAGTTACGCACCATTCACTTCGAAAACGATTCTTCTGTTTGTGTAATTAATAACAATCAAGATAAGATGAGTAAGATAAGCACTCCAGGAATCCGAAATGTCGCCTGAGTTTAATGACGTTGATGATACAGAAACTAGACCATGAAGCAGTTGAAGCAAGTTGAATGACGCATGAAATAAAATCAAATAGTATGTGACGAAGCACTTCAAAGTTGATCGAAAAAATATATCGTTCTTCTGATTTTAAGTATCCATCGTATGTCCATGGTAAGGTGTTCCTTGGTGAGGCTCCCATGGTCGTTATTAGTGGTTAGCATGATGATGTTTATTACACATAGAATGCCAAAAGGCGTAGGTTTAAATCTGCATTCGATTGTGTTGAGAAGTCAAAGTTTCTTTTTCAAGCGTTAGCGGCATTTAAGATGGCGTTCGCTATTGTCAATATGCCAATTTCCACACACCGCAGCTGCAAATTGAAGCAATTTATATTCGCCCTGAATTTTACGTATTCCGCCTGATTAAACACAATGTTATCCCTCAATACGTTAGCATTTACATATAAATTTGGGTTTGTGGTTGGGAGACAGAATCAATGTTGAGCGATGTGCGATGTCCATAGGTAATTTAATCAGTAAAATTGAAATGAAATAATATTGATGCCCGCTGCGTTACCAATTTCGAATGGGTACGTATGCAATTGGCAAATCGGCCCACTTTGAGATTAATAAGTATTCCGGTGCGATTATTCCCGATCGATGGTTGACCTGCTGAATTGGTATGCAGGCCAATATAATTTATGCACGACACTAATGGCGCGTATATATTTATTTCGGGAAATTCGCACATGGGAACATGGAAAATCAATTGTCGTGCTGATCAAACGATAAAAGTGAGAAATTTGCATACAGGATAACATCGTTGAAAATATTTTCGACATTCCGGCATTATACGTTTGATTTAATTAATTTCCGGTACTTGCGTTGCTGAGCTGGAAAAAGGTGTAAAATGAAATTAAATCGCATTTACCACAGTTTTGGGAGTGGGTGGTGGTTATTCGCTGGAAGGAAATCAATACAAACATGTGAGATTCCGCATACGTATCTCGCTGTCGGCTCGTTGGTTTCTATCTTTCCTATCGTTTTACAAATAGACTCTGTTTTTCTGAGATATTAGTTTAGTGGTAGAACGATTCACCCTAGATTGTTGGTAAAGTTGATGACATATTACCTAGATAACAGAGACACGTAGGTTTTTGCCATGTCGGAGATTAAGCTGTAAATATGCGTATGTAAACAGTAAAAGACGAGACTTGATTTCTTTCTCGGTTCCCGGGGTGTCAGTCATTACCATGAAGGATCGTGATGAATTACAACGTAAATATTGATTGTCGCCATTACTCATATTTCGGGTTTAGTTGTCTTTACGTTATGTGATTTGTACGTTCCAGTTTCTATCAACCGATGTGGTTTGAGGTGGAGGAATCTGAGCATCGTATGACTCATGACCATGGACATCTAATTCAGTTTGTTACTCCAACGTAATTATGTAGATATTTGTTGAAACTGTGATACAAATTGTTACATTATTTACATGATTTACAATAGATTAGAATAGAATATCACTGAGTATCAAACTTTTGAGTGCACTGTTTTGTTTGCTTTGTTTATAAATGAAGGGATTTTACAAAGAGTTTGATGTAATTTTTATCGATTATTTGAACAAAATATTCCTCAGAGATAATTGAAATATGTATCCAATTTAAATTATATATATTCTTCTCAATTCAAAAACTTAGAAATAGGATAGACTATGATGAAGTTCATGAAGCCTTCCAACAAATATATCATAAAGACCACAAGAGTTTTGAAGTAACTGATTCAAACATATTCTGAACTCTCATGCACCTCTACATTCTGTAATTTGGAATACACCTTTAATTCAGATAGCAATATAATAGTGTGTATTTAGAATCATTGTAAATACAAGATGGTTGTGAAGGCCGTGAAGGGACACTAGAAAACTTTCATGTCCTTTGAAAAGACACACAAGCACGTTAACAGAACCACCTCGATCACAAGAGGACTGTATCGCTTCCTTGGCACTTCCTTCTGAATGGTTGCTGGTTCTCCGGTAAAATCAGGATGATGTTCTGCTGATTGAAAACTAGTGTTAGGTTTTGGCTTTTTACAGTTTTATTCACACGGTTAAAATACACGGATGGTTTTTGCTTAACACTCCTATACTCGCGCATAGGTCTGTCAGACCTAAAAATCAATAATTCATTCTTTTCTCAGAAAATTTCAACCCTACGACTTTGAGATTCTCTCTAGCTTCGTTATTCGCCGTTCGTTATCGTTTAGCGTATCGTATTAGTTGGTAGGAAAGGAACGTGTATCACTTTTCTACCACTTTCGGTCTGAGACACCGACACGAGTATAGGAGTAACTTTTTTGGACAAGTGATTTTTTTCCTATTTTAGAATATTGTTCAATGAAATGTATAAATTAATGTTAGTGGTGTGGAATATCTATTGAATATAATGCATAGGATCATTACCGGACTATTCTTATTCGAATTTAAGTCCTTTTTGTCACCAGAATGACCGGATTCATATATTATTCGTCGCTGGTTCATACGTGCAAAAGCAAAATACAAATGACTGACTTTCGTATAGTTATTTACTGAATACAATGGTCACACATATGCACACCTGTGAAAGAATTGCACTTCTTGAAGAATTGTAAACAGTGAACTATAAACTAATTGGTGGCTTATGGTTATTTTTTACAGTGACAGTTTCGGGCTCATTTTTTTTTATAATGAACAACACCGATAAGAAAACAAGAAAAAGAAAAAGAAGTTTTTAGAACTCCTATTATATCATCTTTTTATGCCCCATCTGAAAAATGTGTTAGTTCTTAGTTTACCAAGAATACAGTGTCAAAGAATATTAGAAATATGCAAACTTTATATTCCAGGAACATTATCATCTGATAATTATCTAGAAGGTCGTTATACATTCTTCTCTTCGATAAAATACCCGAAAAACACGCTACAACTGCATGAAATGTAAAAAATATGTTTGTTTCGAGCATGTAGTTATGCTCTTTATACGTTCATGAATTATATTCAGTTGCTTTCTTTCAATCAATAATAGGATAAAAGTCGAATTTCATTTCATTTCTGTTGGAGTATCAAAAATTACTCTGTTTTGAGGAGGCTGAACCACCTCCTCCTTCCACCCCCCCCCCCCCCCTTGTAACAAAAAGTAACGCAACACGAACCGTCCTCCTCCTTATGTTACCTAACGCTAATCTTTACACAAATTCAAAGTAGTTTGAAAATGTTTTAGCATTTTTAAGTAATGATAATATTAACGTAAAAGAATCAGATATCTGCACCAGTCGGAATCAAATGTGTCAGACGGAAGTTCTTTACAAGCAAGTAGTGACTTCGGAAGAACTTTCGTCTATATCTATCAATTGCTTTGCATGTTCCTAAATGACGATAACCTCAAAAAATCAACGATACTGATTGATTAAACTTTACGGAAAATTATATAATACTTATCAATTATTTAGTAACCAATAATTATTTTTATTCTATAAAATTATTTATCTCTGAATATTTATCAATATGACCTACGTTTTTCCTTCAATCAATCCCAGTCTCGGTCTCATTGACTCAATAATTTTGTTTTGAGGAGGCTGATATGACTATAGTCAAACTGAATGAAGTTGAAAAAAAAAATCTGGAGTTTTTTCATTTAATTATATTTATTTACTTTAAAGTATAAAATTTCAAAATAACAGAGACACGTAGTTCATAGAATTTATAACAAACCAAGACGGAAAATTAATGCTCACATCTGTTTGGATTGGTACTTTCAAAACATCTGGTATTTAGCTGAGAAGAACATGGACTGGTATAAATTGATGTTGATTTACACAAAAGTAACTAACCCTTCGTTCATTGCAGCAGTTCCTGTCGTTACATTTCACTACTTGCAAAAGGCCTTGGGATGTTCTTACGTGACGAGCAAACCACTCGGCTTAATATCGTACTAATTCCGCTTCGTCGATTTGGGAGTTTAATATATTCTGCTTTGACGGGATAACTATCAATCGCTTGGTTATTCCACAAATAAGTTAACAATTCCCCTACATACTAAAAATGTTTTGTTTCCAATTCCGGGTCTCTTGTTTTGAGTTTTTCATCCAAGTCCCTTATCCCTTGATCACGAAGAAGTATTCAACCTACCGAGAAAGAGGTACATTCCCACTTTCAACTCAGTTGAATGCATTGCGTGCTGGAAAATTTGTAGCAACTAATATTACATCAAGATTCAATTGATTAAAATGATGGATCAAAAATATATATAACCTTTTTAAAACGAGTGTTCTCGTCTGGTCCCACATCCACATTAATTATGGGTACTGGCTTGATTATTCTTTGGTACAGAATAAGGTCGAATTCAGATAGCTCGCACAGACTTTGAAAATCGAGCCCATGAGCCCATGAAAATGCGTTCGAAGAAGAGTGCCTGCCTGAACAAACTAAATTTTTTTTTCTTCATATTTCTGAGGTTTAGGCATTCAAGAATATACCCTAGAAATAACGCTTTCGAAAATCTTATTAATTATCGAGTTATAACCATTTTAGTGATGCGGTTTTTAACCTGGTACGGTCAAAAAACTTCACTCGAAACTAAATTTTTCAAACTGGCGTACACGATATCTCAAGTTCTACTGAACCGATTTATGTCGTATTTATAAGAACACAATCTGTACACGTCTCTCTATGATATAAACCAATAAGAAATAATATTTTTGAAATTTGACTATTTTAAAAAAATCGGGAAACAGGAGAAAAAACTTTAAAGACGACATTTTTTTTCAAACGGCCGGCATTTTGTCAAAAAACATGTTTTTGACTTATCCAAGGTTCATGCGATAGCGGCATCGTTACTGACTCAGAATCTGTTCGATTTTTTTTTGTTTCAGATAACCAGAAGAGCTGGAATCGTGTACGCCATGGCACAACTTTTTTTTGAACCCCGTCACTTCATCAGCTTTTAACTATTCTTATTATGAATATTTTTCTCCGTTAAATTTTATTTAACGTTTAAATGTTTGTTGTTAACAGATAGATAACAAATAATTATATAATATATAGTAAAAATATTCTTTGTTTTATTTTTTCGGAGTTTGAATGACCGTCCTCTACACTAGAATACCCCCTTAAGCGATGCCTGCTTACTGCCCATTACAACACGTGTTTTATCATTTTGGCTCAGGAAACACACATCTTTCGGTCTCTGAATCGAACATATAAATAAAATTATCTTCTACATGATCTACAGTAGTTCAATGGGATAGTTTACACATTCACATTTTCTTAAGGTTTATAAAGTCCACCTTCTATTGTGCCCCTCATTTGAGCTAACTTTTAATAATCCACCAGATGATTATTAGGTACGTGTTCAGACCGTTTCTGGATTATATCAGTTACAAATATTGTAAACATCATGCTTGCACACCATTTGTATCAGATTTATATAAGAGATGAACCAGCCTACGGCTGAAAGTCTCTATAATAAAGAATTTAAAAAAATCAGATTTATATATCCAAATCATGTAATTAATGCATCTCGATGACCTCAATACTGATCATGATTTGTCCGGTGCGGTGATGTTGGTTTGTCCACATGAATACTATGGCAAACGTTTGGTGCGCTGCTGTTTGTTTATGTTGTCCTCCGTGCGTAGCAGAAATAAAGTGCAGTGCTCAACACTGCGTAGCAGTGTTGAGTGCTGTTTATCTTTAAAATGCAAAGAAAGGGGCATATTCTGTAGAAAGCCTAAATTATGAATGGATCAATATGATGACAGTAAACTCAAGCAGTGAGAAATCAACATCTAGAGGAGATGTGTCTAAAACGCGCCTGCCGGGCAATTTGACCCGCCTGATTTTCTCGTAAACCAGCAAGAATAGAAATGCAATGGAAATAGGCAATCGTGCTAGTCAATGATAGAATCCTACCATGCAAGTTTTACATTTGTAATATGTTTTAAAAAAATAAGAAAAATAATTTTCTTTGGAAGCAATTTTCGATGTAATTTTCTACATCATTTCTATAAGGTTTTTGTTGCTTGAAACCGATTCAGAGGCGATAACTGTGGGTCATATTTATTGAGTCGAGTTCCCAGTGAATATCTCAGATGAAGAAAATGTCAAGAAAGGATTCATTTTCTTCTCAATTTGATATTGTCAGCATCAGTTTATCATCGCGCAGTATGGCATCCTCTCGATCGAAGCAATTTGCTCGCTTTCGGCCGTAAACATTCTCACGAGAGAAATAGCTTGTAAAGGGTGTGTCACATCAAATTGCATCACGGAAAAAACGCTGTAGAAATTTAATTTTTAGGAATTATATCTTCAGCTTTCGCTTATAATCAGATAAGAGTGTATAGATCACGTTGGCCATGCTTCACTGTCAATTTTTCGTAAATTTGGAAAAATGTCGTCGAACGAAAAAGAGCGTCGTGAATTAATCCTGTGCACTCATTTCGAGAATCCGGAGTTGTCACATCGGGACATCGGTGAGATGCTGGGAATCGTCCAATCCACGGTCAGCAGAGTACTAAAACGTTACTTCGAGAACCTAACCATCGACCGGAAGGTGAAGAGCTGCAAAAATGGATGCTCCGTCAGTGAAAAAGATCACAAGCGCGTAGTTAAGCAGTTTAGACGTGATCCGAGAAGTTCGGTCCGGGATGTCGCCAATAAGTTGAATTCATTCGTCCAGCGGACCAAGCAGCGGGAGGGCCTGCGTACATACAAGGTTCAAAAGGCTCCTAACCGCGACGAAAGGCAAAACATGGTGGGGAAGACGCGAGCCCGGAAGCTGTACACCGAAATGCTGACGAAGCCGCATTGCCTGGTAATGGACGACGAAATCTACGTCGAAGCGGACTTTCGTCAGCTGCCGGGCCTGTTGTTCTTCTCCGCAGAGGACAAATTCAGCGTTCCGGAGGAGATTCGCAAGCAGAAACTATCCAAGTTTGCCAAAAAGTACATGGTGTGGCAAGCGATCTGCTCTTGCGGAAAGCGGAGCGCCCCCTTCGTGATGACCGGCACGGTAAACGGGCAGGTTTACCTTAAGGAGTGCCTACAGAAGCGCTTACTACCACTATTGAAGCAGAACGAGGGCCCGACCATCTTCTGGCCGGATCTCGCTTCGTGCCACTATTGAAAGGACGTGTTGGAGTGGTACAAAGCCAACGGGGTCACCTTCGTGCCAAAGGAAATGAACCCGCCCAACGCGCCGGAGCTTCGCCCAATAGAGAAATATTGGACGATTATGAAGCAGGCCCTCCGGAGGAACCCAAAAGTTGTCAAATCGGAGGCGGACTTCAAGAGAAAATGGATTTCTGTTAAAAAAAACTACAAACTGACGTTGTACAGAACCATATGGACGGAGTAAAGAGGAAGGTGCGAGCATACGGGCTTGGGCTCGAAGTATGAATAAAAAGAAAATGCCAAAAGTTGTTTAATAGTTTTTATTTTACTGTCTAAAATTTTCAAAAGGATCGGTATACTGGGCGAATATCTACAGCGTTTTTTCCGTGATGCAATTTGATGTGACACACCCTTTATGTGAGGGATGCCAGATGATTTTTTCAAATATTTCTGCATGGCACGACTAAATGTCTTCAAATGTAATCATAATGAACAAAAATGAGCAAACCATCACGGTATTTCTAAATCATGTTCGGTAAATCACACAAACAATTGTTTTCACATACTTTGAAATGTATCAGTATGTTTTCACAAAATTAAATGTCTTCAAAACGAAAACATGTATTCACATCTGGCATCTATATTATGCGCTCAGAGAATGCAGGAAAACAAGAGCGCGGACTGGAGAATTAATGCATGAATACTGAGAGAACACGCTCACCGGAGGAACGGTTTCTTCTCTTCGCTGGTGGGCATGAAGGGAATAGATTGATGGAATCTCTCATTCATACAAGCTGTTTCTCCGAGCTTTATAGTCTCTGAGAGAAACAACTCATGGGCATATTATACTTCTGCTGGGCCATTTAACACCGTTTGATTGGAAATTTAGAATTTGGGCACCTTACAAAATAAAATTCGTAGCACTTTTGTTATTTAGTATCTAAAATACAGAACGATTACAGATGACTGAGGGTTAACTAATCTACGTACTGACGTAGTTGTTACCTTAAATTTTAAGAGCACGGTCAAGATAAATCAATTCTCGCTTAGGGGGTGCGTATTACACACTTCTCCTATACTTAAAATTCTAATCTCTTTCATTTTAAAACAGTGATTTCTAAAACCGGACAACCCATGATATTTTTTCAGACAAACCATTATCAGAGGTGGACAAACCACGATCATAATTTCTCTTTGAAGAAAATCGAAACATAAAAATTTGAACATTTTGAACACCTTATGGTACTATTAGAAACTAGAGACTTAAGGCTTTTCAACAAAGTTAAACTCGTCTTGATGACATGTAATTTCATGAATGAAAATCGATTTGCCTTTACCAGTTGCTGAAAACACCCAAAATTGGACAAACCAACATCATTTTGCTTATATATTTGGCAGCTCCATATAGACTATTTTTACCGAGACGAACCAGCACAAGAGGCTAAACGACTCTAAAATTAAACATTAAAAAAAAGTTCGTGAAACATTGATTAGTAGAAATCATCCCACAAAACTTCCAAACAAAAACATAAGAAAGGTGATAGAGTGACTCGGGAGGAAGGAAGATATGATGAAATAAAATGACCGCTCAGGTTAGTGAACAAAGTGTCAGAAAATGAGTTAAAAGACGAGAAGAGAAAAGGTTTCTACGAGAAATCTTAAAGCCAAAAAATATCAAGCATAAATTGATTTTTATTATTATTATTACTCTGTCCTATTGCAAATGATTGTATATTAATATAGTACTGCCGATGCTCTTTTATTTTTTGAATAACAAGATTGAACATTCGCATGCACGTCCGAAGATATCTCCAATTATGTCTCATTTCGGATATAAATTATCTCTACAACTTCTGCAAGTTTTGATGGACCAGCACTAATTGGAAATCAAATGTTTGGGATTCCCTTTCGCGTCACATTATGATTCTGACTTCTTCTAGCGTCTCGTTAATTCCACAATTGTTACTCCGCTTGTCACCAAAATCGAATTTTCAACCTTCTCACGTTCTGACACATTTTCATTGGTCAAACATGCAGCATTATGAAAGGCGTGGCAAAAAAAATCAAAATGAGAATGTTTCCTGCAGTGTTTCCTGAAATAGGCAATGCAGAAAATTTTATCATTTTTATCGCATTCATCCCTCCATTTTCTGCTACAAAACATTTTTTTCCGAGAGAACGAACGAAATTATTCCCGGAGAGGCCTAATTAGTTCCATAATTATGCCCTGTACAAAAGTTTATATCTCCGAATGAATATGTTGCCTGATTTATTAAAAATTTATACATTAACCCTTTTCACTTCTTCGCCAAATTTTTACTTGCTCCTGCCTCAACGGCACCTTGTGGTATTTCTTTTACACCCACTATCCGTGCCCAATCGCTACCATAACACCCTCTTCCGGCAACTGAATAGCTTTTTGTAGGCTAAAATATATTTAATGAGTGCTGCTGCTGTCGGTTTTTGGTGCAAAAGAAAGTTTTTCGGAAAACACACCATAATTCAAAGCTGTTTAAATTTCATGAAACGTTTTCGGAGAAATTTGCGGATACGATAAACGTGACTTACATTGCCGAAGACACTGGCTGGCTGGTTGGCTCTCTCGGTTAGTCCTGGTTGCCCCTGGCGAGCGACAGAATGGAGAATGGAAGACGAAGGAATTCCCTCCCAATACGAAGCAATTTGTGGTGGGTGTAAATGTAGCTCCTAACCAAACCAACGTCATGTACTGCTGCGAGTAATAGATAGTTTCTTGCAACGATCCAGTCATTCTCTATTTAGGTAGTTCTTGATTAGGCAAATTGTTTATTTCGACAACCATTCCTGTATTTTCTCCATTAAAAGTTAGCATCGTTGTCTTAGGCATCTCCCGCACATCACATCGTAAAAGCAAACTGTTAATCCTAATGGTATACATTAACGGTAGCATAAACGAGTGATTAGGTGCGTCGCACAGGGAACATCTTTATAGATAACATAATGAAGCATATATCGGAGAAGAATCCTCCATCAGTGGAAACACGAAGAACAGAACATCTGAAAGCTTTTGACCAAGAAGGAAATTAGGAAGACACTTTCTTAAATGTCACGTTCTACAGAAAGTGTTCCTCTGCTGCGAATCAAATTAGACATACTAGGGATTATATCTGCTGTCATCAACAACACTCGACCTAGCCCAACAGGCTAATGGAAGTGTGGTTACAACTAATACTATTTGGGAAATAGTGGTGCATGATGCAATTCAGGACTTAATTAAAGTCAACAACAATCAACGATCAGTTTTTTACCTACTTTCACGTTAGCTCATACAGAGATGCAACTAAATTGCTATGCAATCAATGAACTTGAGGTACGGTCGAATAATTCCAACAACCATGAGCACAAAAACAGTTTACATGACGTTCGAGATATTTCTATTTCACTCATCCGCATATTGTATGAACTGTCTTGGTAACTCTTTGGCAACTAGACAAAAGCAGTCCTCATCCAATATAATTGAAATCTTCCACAAACAATGGATATCGCATTGATTCAAGGAATAATGAGACGTTTTGCAAATGTATCATCCGCCTCCATGAAAATTGTATTTTGAGAATCTCGAATAAGTTCTCACTGATTTTTCATGAGAATTTCCGTTTTTCTTCCTGTGCTTCGCATATATTGAAGTTGCTATCGATCTACGGTGGCGAACTCAACAATATGCATTCAAGTGCGAGAGCAAGTAGTGAAAATTAGAATTAATCCCATGAGAACTATTCAGTCACGGTAGTAAATTACCCAGTGGCAGTTGGTTGCTGAACAAAATTTATGAACAAAATGTTTGGAAGGATTTAATTTTTCTTCCCCAACTGATCCAACATTAGTTGATCCAAACGGTAACAGAGTGAGATTTCAGATTTTCAGATCAATCGCATAACATCTACTCCCTTGTTTGAATCATATCTCACAAAAGTCTGAATCTATACTTGCCAGCGCATTTTCATCATCCTTGTGCTTAGCATCATCTTGTAATATCAGCTCAGAAGTACTTACTATACTTGATAGTGATGTAAGTTACTGGAGAGAAAATTGCCATTCTAGTTATAATTCAATACGGTGGCAGAAAGTAACAGTTCATTCAATAGTTAACTAGCACTTCATACAGAGTAAACTTTTTTTTCACGAGCATCACATGAATATTCAAGCTTGATTACAATATGGAACACATGCTTTCCGATGAATGACACATACCCCGTAAGGCCTAAGTCATGATTTATTGATTGTCCATCCCATAGTAAAGTTTGATATATCTTTTCCTTTTCTTCCTATGATCCGGAGGAGCAATAACAAAATTCGAGAATAAAAAAGGTCCGTATGAGCGAGGAAAATTGATGAAACCGATACTTAACCCTATTTCACACATAATACGCTATCTATTATGACTTTTATCCTGACATTCGCTATCCCTTCTCACTCGGCGATGATGGAAGTTCGTAGTCAAGAGTTTTCTCATTTGCAAACTTTTATCTAAAAAAAGAGGCACAGAAAACCGCTGCATGGTGGAGCAGTCCTGTCATTTGGACGTGCTGCGTAAGAGAATGTATCGGAAAAAAAACCCACAGCGGCTAAAGAAATCTGGGTACTCCTGTTTGAACTAACATCATATGACAACCGAAGGTTAATGGAATCTTAATCAGATAAGTAAGAAGAAGCGAAGAGGAAATGAATTCATCGGAAGGAATAGGAAGTTGCATGTCAGCAACAGCAACAGCTATATTGACGGGGGTAGTCTGCAAGAAAGTCGAACCCAGAAAACTTGAATGGGGATTTTAAAGGCGAGTCATAGGTCAGTTAACGGGAGTGATAAATGGTTAGAATGCTTACATGCATCAGTTACCCTTCAACGTATCTCAACGAACATTATCTGCTGTCAGATAATAGAATGGAAGCAATATAACATTTGTGGAATTTAAAAAGACAAAAATTTAGAAAATACATAGGGAAAGTTGATCCTGAACCGAAATGCATCTCCGGAATGGTGCTACATACTAAATTTTCAGAAATGTTAAACTGAAGTTTACCACAACGCAGAAAATTTGGTTGTGTGGTAACCTTTTTTCTGTTTCTTTCATTCTTGAGTACCCCTATGGAATGTAACTCAGGTTAAATGTGCTGTTGAATAGATCTATTACAAAAACTCACCAATGTAATATAAGTTGATAAGAAGTGAATCGAAAAGTACCATCAAACTTTCAGGTACCTAGTACCACCCGGGATTTTTAATGAAGACAATCGTTTTTTGGGCAAAGCTCTATGTATTCTTCAACATAGTTTCCTTCGATGGCAATACATTTGGCTAAAAAATCGGAGAGGATCGGGTCAGCGGCCAGACGATTTAGCGTGGAATTGCTCTATTTATCAATTTCCTACCATTTCTTCCAAAATTTATTTTATCCGCAAATTCATAAGTTATAACCTATCGGACCGATTCAAGTGATCGACATATCAAATTGAATCTAATGTTACCAATACAACCAAAGCTTTGAAGAAATATTGCACTTGCGAAAAAAATGGATTTTGTTTTCATAAATATTGATTGTGGAAGGTGGAAGGTAATCCAAGATCCCCACGGTAGTGACCACCTGCCAATAATTTTATCGATCGCCAATGAATCAGGTTCTCGTGAGTCAGTCGATATTGCGTATGACCTCACGAAAAATATTGACTGGAGAAAATTTGCAGAAATAATATCTGAAGCACTTGTTTCAATGCATGAACTTCCTCCACTCGAAGAGTATAATTTTATATCGAGTTTGATTTACGAAAGCGCACTTCAAGCTCAAAAGAAACGTGTTCCTGCTACCACTTTACGACGTCATCCTCCATCACTTTGGTGGGACAAGGAGTGTTCAAAGGTCTACCTTGAAAAATCATCCGCTTTCAAAAAATTCCGGAAAACTGGACTAGTGGAATGGTTTCGAAAGCACCAAGCTCTAGAAGCCAAACTAAAAGGTCTGATTAAAGCAAAAAAGCGTGGATATTGGCGAAAGTTCGTCAATGGTTTGTCAAGGGAGACCGCTATGAGCACTCTTTGGAATACGGCTAGGAGAATGCGTGACTGGAACCATACAAATGAAAGTGAGGAATACTCTGACCGTTGGATTTTCAAATTTGCAAGAAAGGTTTGTCCCGATTCCGTTCCTGCACAAAGCGTCGTACGCGACATTCCGCTCCAATGCGACTTTGAGAATTTTTCGATGGTGGAATTCTCAATTGCCCTCCTCTCATGTAACAATTCAGCTCCGGGGTCGGACAAGATTAAATTCAACTTGTTGAAGAATCTTCCCGACTTGGCAAAACAGCGTTTGCTGAACTTGTTTAACAAGTTTCTGGAGCTGAATATTGTCCCGCATGACTGGAGACAAGTGAGAGTGATAGCCATACGGAAACCCAACAAGCCGGCTTGCGATCACAACTCGTATAGGCCGATTGCAATGTTATCCTGTATTCGTAAACTGTTAGAGAAAATGATTCTACTTCGTTTGGACAAGTGGGTTGAAGCGAACAATTTGCTGTCAAATACGCAGTTTGGCTTCCGCCGAGGTAAAGTGACAAATGATTGTCTCGCGCTGCTATCTTCTGAAATCCAAATCGCATTTGCTCGCAAAGAACAAATGGCTTCCGTTTTTCTCGATATCAAAGGGGCATTTGATTCAGTTTCCATGGAAATTCTCTCAGAGAAACTTCATAATCGTGGACTTTCACCAATTCTGAATAATTTCCTGTACAATTTACTGTCAGAAAAGCACATGTGATGGGGACGGGGAACTTACTTCGACAAGTAGACGGATTTAAACTGGTAACTTCGGGTTACGCGATTCGAAAACCTTTTCTTCGAACCGGATGCAGCAAAAATGGCGATTTTCTTCAACAAAAATCCCATTAGACGGGAATTGAAATAAAACTGTTCTTTTCCACTAAGAAAACAGTTGATACGCTAAACTAATTGTACGCATAATCTGCACGACACAATTGGATAGAAAAAATTCTCGAAGAATATTCGAGAATTTCACACTTTCGGGGAACGATTGAAAATACCGTGCGTTTTATTCCTTACGTTGTGCTTTAATGACTAATTTGAACAGATGGTATTACATTTTATAATTAAAGAAAGTCAATGAGAACTAGATCGTGACAGAAAAAGTTAATTGCACACAATTTCGTAACGGTTTATCGATTTCATAATCAGCTCTAACAACATGTTTTTCAATCATGGCAGCTTGAAATCTTCTCGATACAGTTTTATGGGCCTACCACAAGGCTCCTGCCTAAGCCCCCTCTTGTACAGTTTTCAATGATATAGATGATTGTCTAACTAGAGACTGCACGCTGAGACAACTTGCAGACGATGGAGTTATTTCCATCACGGGTACTAATCCCGCCGTTCTGCAAAAATCCTTGCAAGATACCCTGAACAACCTGTTCACGTGGGCTCTCAAGCTGGGTATCGAATTCTCTACGGAGAAAACCGAAATGGTCGTTTTTTCTAGGAAGCACGAACCCGCCCAATTCCAGCTTCACCTATCCGGCAAAACGATCAAGCACTCGATGTTTTTCAAATACCTTGGAGTATATTTTGACTCTAAATGTACCTGGGGAATACACATTGCGTATTTGAAACAGAAATGCCAGCAAAGAATCAATTTTCTCCAAACAATAACCGGAACATGGTAGGATGCCCATCCAGGAGACCTCATTCAGTTATACAAAACAACGATATTATCAGTGTTAGAATATGGCAGTTTTTGCTTCCGATCAGCTGCCAGGATTCATATTCTCAAGCTGGAGAGGATACAATATCGTTGCTTGCGTATAGCCATGGGGTGTTTGCATTCGACACATACGATGAGTCTCGAAGTTTTGGCAGGAGTACCCCCGCTTACTCTTCGGTTCACAGAATTATCCTACAGATTTCTCATCCGTTGCAAGATCATGAATCCATTGGTGATTGATAACTTCGAAAATCTACTCCAACTGATTCCTCAGTCAAGTTTTATGTCTTTATACCATGAGTACCTTACCCATGAAGTGCACCCTTCACAAGGCATCTCCAACCAAGTTTGCTTCCCATACTTTTGCAGTTCCTCTGTCATTTTTGATCTGCCCATGCGACAAAAAATCCATGGAATCCCAGATCATCTGCGCTCAGATTCTATTCCGCCGATATTTTCGGCAGAATATGGGGGCATAGTTAGATCTGATAAAATGTTCTTTACTGACTTTACATACACACACTCTTTACAGATACACGGGCCAAAGGTTGTGCAGTCCACTGATCATTAAACAAGAGTCAAAGGTTGTACCGCTCATGACAACTCTACACGAACTGATGATTGCGCCGGCTAGTGACCATTCTATCCTGGATCCCAATTTATGATATGAAATGAGACATAACATAACAGAAAATGTCATGACTCACAAATACTGGTAGGCATTTGTATAATATACATGGTACAGCAATATAAGATCAATACGAGCGAGTGAAACAAAAGACAAATAAGCTTTCCGCATGCTTTGCCACATACACGGCCCAGACCGAAATAGATATTGTTCTCCTTAATGCGCTACTTTTTTACTCTTAGAAAACACTTCCCAACTTCATTTTATAATCAGGTGCAATATTATCACGTGTTTGCTGAACAACTGCTGAAGCATCATTAGCCATGTGGATAGCGTGGTCTCGTAAAATAGCTTTGCATTCCAGCCGGCGTTGGTTCGATCCCCATTGACGTCGCATGGACTTTTTGTTTGGCACAATCCCAAATGAAATGAGAAAAGAAAACAGAAAGAGATGTCTGCGCGCATACATACAAACCATTTTTAAGCTTTCAAAATAGCTCATTATTTGCGCATTTGACTCAACAGCACACTAAATGGCATCATTTCTGCCAAAGATGACAAGTTTTCTGCCAACGCTAGTTTGGGTGTAGACTCTGAATATAGTTCGTTTCAGACGTTAGGACCACTCAATTTTATTGAGTTTACAGCGATACAGAAAAGCTCGGTCGAAATGAGGTATATAGAGTGGGAAATAGCAGCTGTCTTCGTCTACAACAATCCACGAAAAAAATCTCAATCGGGTGTTTTCAACGTGAGGAACGAGGTGCAAAATTCAACATCCCGCAGCTTGTTTGGAAGCATCCGGAATAAACTATTTGGGTTGTTTGATAAAAAAGAGGACCTGCGCATTAAAAATTTGTTGTAAGACATGCGGATTGACGCTAATTTTGTAAAGAAGTTATAATTTTAAAGGAGGAGTAACATCTGTTTCTATGGTTATGAAGCACCGGCTCTTGGTTTTCTTTGAATGTTTCGTGCTTGATTAAAACAATGAAGGTTATATGGCTAGTTTCATAAAAGTAGATAGTCATCGTACACCATTTCATCGTTTCAACAGATCTTTTTTGCATCTGCATATAGAAATCTCAACTATATAATAATGCGATCATGTATTTTTTGAACGACGAAGTTCTTCTAGGTTAAGAAGTAGAAAAACTATTCCCGTGTACAGAATTGTTATTGAATTGTTCTAGAGCACTATGAACATTCACTGCTAGGGAAGCTCCACAAACACGAGAAAGGAACATTCAATAGAGCACTATATTGGCTTATTTCCAAGATCTGGGAGCTGGAAACTACCGAAAGAAAGAATGACGCCAGTCGTCTGCCCATCTACAAGAAGGGCTACAAGCAGAGATGCTCTCGTCTTCCATGCGACTAATGTTTATCTTGGTGGTCGATGATTTCATTTATTTGAGGCAACAACAACGAATTTTGTTTAGACGGCCCCGATGGTTTATAGGATACTAGCGAGATCTACAGAAGAAAACGGAGTACTTCTGCACAGGCAATTCCATAAATTTGATTTGGTGTTCACTTCTTGGAGGATAAACTCGTCAAATTACAAAAAAAACTCCATTTAGAGAAAAAGACACTGCTCCAAAAAGTTTGTATTCAAACCAGGAAAAACTAATATTTCCACCAACTCAACTACAAAATAATGGTTCGACTCACAAAAAATGGATTTTCTGTAATGGACAGTTCACAGTTCCGATCTAAATTCAGCGAAGAAACCTTATTAGATAGATCTACACAGATAAGAAGTAATACAACACCATTGATGAGCTTGAAAGCGTGGCGGAATTTTGCACCGAATATTAAAAAAAATATCTTCAGTAGGTCTGACATGATTTTCCAGGTTATAGAACATGCAAAAAGCGAACTAATTATACGCACTCAAAATATACTGAAAACATTGACCGTTCAGGTTATGAAATTAAGTGGCTATAGGAAATAGTCAATAAAACAAAAGACTTGAAATCAATGAGGTACATATAGAGGTGGAGCAGTAGGCGAAGTGTATCTGTATTGGCAAGCCAAATATCGTTTCGTAATTATTTGCATTCAATATGGATTGTATATGGAAGAAACAAAACAATGTTGGAAGTACTTACGGTTGCATGATAATTTGAGCCCAAATTCTCATGACATAATTCAACTGGTTGTTTTTTAACAGATGACAATTATATCGTGGCTTATTTCGATCATTCATGTGGTGAAAAGGTCCAGAGAGCAGTCGTAGGTTTAGCTCTCGAAAGCAGTAACATTTTCGGAGAAATTTTGATTAATTGGCAACTTTTATCTCACAACATACACTGAGAGCCTTCGAAACATCAACTTCATAACGGTAAAATAATGAAACTTCGTTTGTTTCTATGAACGTGGTGGAGTGAAAATGGCACATGGAAATATCACTTTTATCCGTCTTTTTCGACGTCATTTCACAAATATTCACTTTATGTTATCACATTAGCCTCATATTCAGCGGGAGTTCTACAAAAATGTATGTTTTTAATTGATAAATTACATCTTGAAAATAGCGTTTTACATGGATGCGGTGGGCAATCAAAGATAAACACAACGACTGACGTCACTATTTGCGAAATAGTTATGGCAGCGCATGCTATGTCGCTCGAAACTCTACCATCTTCATTACCTTTTTCCAGGACATTGACTTGAAATAAAAAAAACTATTATTATTCCCAATGGATGGATTTCATGCCAACTAGTCTTAGGAGTTGGCAGTATCATCTCAGATAGCAGTGAAACGTTGTGGGTGTAAAGAAGTTGGTCATCTGAACATCTCAATTATATACAGTCTCCGATTTCTTTTCACTGTGTATAATTGAGTATAATGCATAGAAGCATAATCGAGTAAAAAAATATTTTTTAAATTCGTTTTTCGAATATAAAAAAGAATTAAATTTTTTATTCATCCCCTTAAGGACATAAGGACTTTTCTCATATAAAAAATCCGAATTCTTTCAGGAGGCGATATATTTGTTGAAAAAAATCTTTATACGCATATGTTCGAATTTCAGCGAAGCCAGGGTTATTGATTTGACGGCGTCAGTGGTTGTATGGTTAGCGTAACAGCCTCACAATCCGATCGGCCTGGGTTCAATCCCAGCTGGCGTCGTTGGGATTTTCTGAGGCGAAAAATCTCTGGTTACGTCTTCCTTCGGAGCGGAAGTAAAAGAAGTTGGCCCGGCTCATGAGTTGTTGAGTCTGATAGGTAGGAACAGGTGGAGTCGCCTCCCTGATGTCGGTGATTGGCACTAAAGTGGCGGAAATAGGCCGACGAAAAATAAGCGAAGATAAAAAAAAAAAAAGGGTTATTGATTTATTTCTCTGTTTCTGCTTCTGTTTGCCTTAAACTGGCTCTAATTCAAAAAGTACGCATTAGAGGTCTTCAGTAATGCTTTAGAAGTGAACAACTTAAAAGTTAGTGGTTTTCAGGGCGTTTTTCTTAATGTTATCCAAGAAAAACACAATAAACCCGATTGTTTCTATCAACCAAATTAAATCTCTCTAGCCGCTCTACAATTCGTTCTTTGACACCCAGCTTCTATCTTTTATAATTTCGCTGCAATATCATTTTGAACAATTCCTGGTGCATCTTCAACTAGATTCCCACGATTTTTACACCACTGCACTCATGATAACCAATGAACTTTCACTTTAACGTTGAAATATTTCATTTCCGGTTGAAATAAGTCACATTTGAAATATAAAAAAAAAATTTTTAGCTGTAATATATTGTATATAATCGAATCATAAATAATTAAGTCAGGTAATAATCGAGTACGACCTGTATATACAAAATTCAAGTTAAAGGATGAAACATAGAAAATTGTTCAAATTTTGCATGTTCTGCAAATTTTCTATTTAGAAACATGTCGCGATAATTTACACACAAAAATGTTACGAGTAAAGCATTATTGTTTCAGGAGTCTTCACACATAAATACCATGTATTCCAGAAACTATAAAAGATAGAAAGTTGATGTCTTCTACAAAAGTTCATATTTTAATGAGATATAAAACTTAATTGAATACACTATATCGCTATCTTGACTTTACACAACATAAGGATTTGTTGTATTTTTTTCGAAGAAAACATGAAAAAGTTGTTGTTAGAAAAACCTTTTCCTTGAAAAACGTCCTATCTTCCAATGCATGGGCAACTTGTTGGAACTTGTAAGGGCTATTCATATAATTTTTTTTAAATTTTAAAGACAAACGTTTTTGAGAAAAAAAAATTCAATTTTTAAAATTATCTTTCTTTTAGCGTAATTCTTCCTACACTTCATCCTTTGGCCAGAATATTGTAGATACTATAGTTTTTAAGTTATAATTCTTCGTGAAAATAAAGGAAATGGCTCTATTCAAAAAGTAGTCTAATTTTTTTGAAGATTTCAAGTATGCAAAGTTGCTTAAATGACCAATGTCTCTACATCCACAACGTTTCGCTGCAATCTGAGTTGTTGCTGCCAATGGCCAGTCGTGATGGCATGAACTTCGTCAATGGGTTCATTTTGAATCTGATTGGCGACATTACTAAAAGTCGTAGTCTTACGCAAAAAAAATGTCATAAAACAATTTCAGACTAATAGGAAATTATTTAACTAAACTTAACTAAACTTCGACACTCATTTCCTTTCTTCTCTACGTTGGGAAGAAAGGAAGTAAGTGCCGCTCCGAAATAGACATTGGAATAGAAATCAACAATTCTGAATACATAGAGTAGAAGTCGAAGTTGTAAGAGATAATAGAAGGAAGATAGATTTATTCATCATGAATTCGCGAAGAATCGGATAATTTATAAGATCAGATTTACGTTAAACATACCTTTAAGATCCGTGTAAGTTTCCCTCTTCTGTGAACAGGGCCTGTTAAAATCGAATGAATAGAGTCAGCGTACGGCAACCGCAATCCAGAGGTTGCAAACACTAGAAACGGGCACATAAAACATTTGTTTTTAGAACCTTTTCGAAGGAAATCTTCTAAGAAAACAGGGAAAAATGACGATTTGTTATTGTGAGAAAATCAATCACAATTACAACAAGATGATCGCAGATTCTGACAAAATAATCTGCCGTGCATATTGCGGAAATTCGCTTCACGTGATCGTTAAAATGGTTCATTCTTTCCGCGACATTCAGACGGTGCTCGATGAAAATTTCCAGACGGTTTTCTCTATTGTTCAAGCTATTCACTTCATATATTTCTGTGAATGGACTTGGAATCTTCGTCCGTTGATACCTGACGCTTTGCGATTAGGCATTGACCATCTCGTGCTCTTAGAATATTTTTCAACAGGGTGGACATGCTTTTCGATTTCAAATGTATCCGAAACACTTCTCACGTTTAGTTCTTTTCTGAAACAGTTTAGTTTGCCAAGTGAATGTAATTATTTGATTATCTATCTGATAACTTTCTGTATGATCTTTCATGTTGAAATTCAAATAACATCATAAGGGCCCTTACAGGCAATACTGATTATACAGAAATCAGACCTCATTTGAGATGCCAATATTGTTAACATCAAAAATCCATTTAACAAACTACCAAAACATCCTGGGTTTCAGTTTTTGTTCTCAGAATCTGTTTTTGTGGTCGTCGTAGCTAAGAAATATCTATCGCAAAATGGTGTTCTTTCCTCATCTGTTTTTTCGATTGTGGAATTTTCTAATCTGGTATGATATTTTCAAATGATCAGAATTTCGGAACTACACAGTTTTTCGATCTGCTATGCTGGCTATGTTTTTTTTAATGTGATGTTGTGTTCTATGCATGTGCAGAGAATGCCGCCAAATATCATCTACGTGAACAATGAACTGCTAACTACCCTTCCATATCACAGAAGAAAACTATCTCATATAATGAAATGGGTTGCTCATTTAAGGGAAAGTTACTTTCGTGCATTTTTGTCCTAGTCACAGGACTAAACTGTACGTCCATTTGTGTATGTGCAGAAACAGTGCTGTAACAGATGCTGCCTCTTTGCACATTACGGGAAGTGTATGGCACCGAAAGCTGTTTCAAATGGAACAACATATTTTATGCAGCTTTATTGGTTTCCTTCAAATTGCTTCATTTTATCTAGGTCCGGATTTCACTTGTCTCTTTTCTGCACATCCTAAACGGTCATTCATTCCATTTCATGCAACCATCTCGCGTTGGTTTCGAGGGAGCCCAAGATTGTCCGCCTACACACTTGTTGGTAATGTTTGGCACACTTTTCGTTTAATTAATGATGTCAGTACAGGAAGCGAACTGCATGAAACGGTTCGTGTTCTTAGTGCTTCATGTGAAATACATGGGAATATTCAGAGCGAGTACTCGTGATTGGTCTCTCTAAATTGACTTGGTCTTGAACTGACTTGATTATAATAGTTCTTGAAATCGTGACAATATTTAGTAATTTCATGCTCGTTGGCTTCACATAGTTAAATGTAAAGGTTACAGATTCATTGTGATCATAAACAATGTTTTGGTTTCAAATTTGATCAACAAATATTGAAAAAACATGTTCAAAATTCCATTTTACCAACAGTTCAAAAAGTTCATCGACCCACTGTGTTTGAGGTTTTGTTTAATCATTTGTAATTTCTGATCGCAAAACAATTTTTTTAATATCACTAAAATTAGACAGTTATCTCTCGAAATTTGCCAAGCTAATTTAATTGATTTCAAATGTTCTAGATTACAAACAATAGTCTGCTTCCTAGGTACCAATTGTTCACTAGTATGAAGCTCGTTCATAATTACATTCCAATCAATACTATGGAAAACGGTTAATTGACGAGTATTTTGCTTTGCAACAGTTGTAATGCATTAACTCAGTGATATATATGTAAATGGGATGAAAACGACACAGTTTCATTAGTGAAGCGGGTGTTCGAGTTACTATCATGTTGTGAATGATTCCCGAACTGATATAACAGCGGAACAGGGTACAAATATTTCGCCGAGCATAAATACCAAGTTGAAATCATCAAGCAAGAGGATGCACTCAACTAACTCCATTCGATGTTTAATCCATAGATTTTTCAAAACATACCAATCAATTACCGCTGCATCAGTTGTGCGATCAGAAAAAAATATGAGTAGCACACATAAATAGAATGGATGATCGAGAAATGATCAATCAAAATTATGAAAAAAACACAATATAGTTTATTCAATTCACTTTATTCAAGAACATATTTTTACACTCAAATTAATGCCACAAAAACGAAACGATAACTCACCTAAAAAACTATAGGAACTATTGCGCAAAATAGGAGCTGTATTTCCAATCCTCTTCATCTATTGTCCAAAAATTACCTTAATGATACCAACGTTTAACTTATTGGAAGGGATACAACCACGAAGTTTCGACTAGCATTTGATGGATCATTCCGTTTCTCCAGACAACTTTCGCTTAACGACGTTTTAAAATCGAATTTTCTTTTTTTAATTAATTGGTCCAATTGGTCGGGGTGAACCGATTTTCCGATTTGTGTTTCATTGACAAGAAAAATGAATCCTTCTTTTGATGGTACCTCATGTTTATATATGGAAGACAAAACAGCAGAGCTGGATTGATATTGAGCTGAAATGTCAATTAAAGGGGCTCATCGGCCACATCTCCTTTGAACGCTCACCCAAGCTGGAGCCAAAACTTTTTTTTTATTTACTACGGACCAGGGGTAGAAGCCTGTCAGTCACCTGCTCGATTCTGAGAACCATTTCCATAAGTTATTTATTACCGATATTCTTTTCTCTGTCTTTTGAATTGGCAAAAAAGAACATCGTGAAACAATCTTTTAATAAGAAAAAGATAATTGTTGGCCGAGATTTCTAGACCGGAATCCGAATCATTCGTTCCACAAACCTGGGACTACATCAGCAGCGAGGGTTTTTTGGGTTCAATAAGCCAACAGTGAACAGCTTTTGTTAACAGTCGAAATACATGAATTTGTGTATTTTTTTTCATTAAAAATCTTCGTATTCTATCAGAACTCGAGTTCTACTCGAAAAATAATCAACAGATAGTGTAGAATGGTTCATAAATAGTTTAAGAGTGGTTTTGTAATGATTTGAGGTAGAAAAAACATGCGAGGTCTTAGAAATATGTAGACATCCCATCCCGAATCTCTACTAGAGTATCTCAACCTATTCATGATTGACTCTGAGCTACATAGGATCGATGGTCACCTAAATCTATGGAATCCTAAATGCACATTCTGACACACTGTTTCCATTCCTTCCGATCCTGCCAAACATACCATTGAATAAAAAAATCGAATGGCGATGAAAAAAAACTACAAAAGATAATTCAATGGATTAAACATTCCTAAAATCCTACTTGTATTAAGCCTTCTTCAAAAATGCTTCGACACCCTTATCGGTTGATTTACAGCAGCCATGGCAATGTTTTGTTTCTGATTTCTGATTTCTTTTTAAAGGTCAATGATTGTCGATACGCCCATATGGAAAAAAAACAGATCATTAGGGTTTATCATATGACCCAAAAATGAAATTTAAATTTATAATTTGAGTAAGTTCTAGGTTCTAGTATGTTGAAAATTTTTAAAACTCGCCACCCTCTGCGATTTTTTGGTTGATTTGAGCATTGAGCATTGATTTGACACGGATTTGCTTTTTAGTAAACTCTTTGTAGCGATAGGGATTTTAGTGGGGAGTAATATTATAGTAATTGTTCAGTTCCACACCGACCGAACTGAAGCGATAGCATCTAGCAGCACGCATGATTTGCACACGACACCACAAACCACGAGTACCCCTCCCAAAGCATAACTATGAGCCAGCCATCACTAATACACGCAGTGCTCGACGGCATAAAAATGACCGTTTGTCGCGGCACGGCATTCAGTTTTGCGTGAGCCGTGGTACAGTATACATCGAAGAAAAGCAGAGAAAGAAGAAGACCAATATCAGACGCAGCAACAGCAGCAGCAGCAACAATGAAACTGCACCGTCAGCAGTAAGAAGCTGCACCACCAACAAGAAAAAAACCGTTTCGGTGCCACATCATAAATGTGACGCGCCCACAGCGGAATGCATCAGTCGTTAATCAACCATCGGACAGTGAAGAACAAAGTGATTTAGAATATAAATATAAAGAGAAAAGTTGTAAATAAAATGAAAGTGTGAAAAGCTATAAGTCTCCGGTGTTTGCATCTGACCGCCGGAACATCCAATCTTCCACCTCTGCCGCAATTATAAAAGAGAAAAGGTTTTCTGAAAGAATAAATTGTGAAAGCCTTTCTCAAGGCTCATCGAGTGAAAGCGATTGCTGCTAGCCAAGCCGGCTAGTCCAGTCCAATTGCGACGTTGGCTTCATGAGGCGAAGCCAACCCAAGGAGTCCGGCACAGTTGCCCTCCTGGGAAGGAACACAGCGGTTCTGCTCCCACCCGGCTCGGTTCCCGCTGGGAACGCGAGCACTCTTATCGACCGGCGCAATTACAGTCCACTGCAGCCCCAACAGTAATTATATAGTTCAAAAACCAAAACGAACAATTTATTAAATTGTTAAATTAATAAAAATACATTTTTTTAAGTTTATTGCAAAATCAACAAAAAATTAATAATATTTGTTGTATGGTATCGTTCGAAGCAGTCCCACGAATCTCATACGCCGGAAGCTATGTTATCATACACCACGAGTGAGGTTCGATGTCGTACGTTCTGGCACAGTCTCATAGCCACGAGTGTGGTTCGACGTTATACATGAAGAGGTTAACTCGTGTGGTCGTCGTGCAACAACTTCCCCTCCTGACAAGCGTTCAGTTCCTGAAGTTTCAGAGTTGTCAATCGATTGTCATGAAGAAAATATTTTACTATCGGCCTTATTCTGCGTGGCGTGTGAGGTGAGATGACAATTGTCACTTATGTCACGCGATTCCACCAGGCGTATGCCGTGAGAAATCTCACTTGAATGAACTCTCACTTTATTCCCGCTCTCAAATATACGTGACGATTGTCACATGAACTGGGATTTCTAGGTGACAATCGTCGACATGTCTTGAGGTGTCGACAGTGCATGAAAACAAATGAAAAAAGGAAGAGGAATAATAAGTGTTTTTTTGGGTCGTATAGAATCGATAGTAATGGTATTATATGTATCAATAAATTCAATTTATCTTCAATTTTCACAGTACGAAAGACAAATTGCAAGTAGTTTGTTTTTTTTTGTGAAAGCGGTAGTGAGTCTGTTATTCCTCAATTGGACGAATAAGCACACCGAAATTATTTTCATTTCATGAAATCTATTTATTTTCTCTAAAATATATCTATCATATGGGTCTTGTGTTTCATCTATCTATCCGCGAGTCATCGTCACCGAACTGCATATCCATTTCAGAAGCCGTGGTATATGCCCGAGCCGGAGCCAGAGCAACAATTTAACACTGAGAGTGCAGAGAGCAGCAGCAACTACGACCAAAACAAACAAAAATGCTAAACTTTACAGGATGCAATCAACTGTTTCACCAAATCTAAATCAAATACCTGCAAATTCGGCAGAATGTCCTGATACACTAACAACAGGCCAGGTTAAATCAGATCTATAGATACGGTACTGACTGCAGCAAAACAAATATCTGACCTCTCTGAGCGAAACAAATAAAATTCTGGGATGCCAGATGTTTTTTCTCAAATATATGCGATAAAAATCTGAAATATTTGTAAATATGTGCTAATGTCTGACATACTGACCAGCTTCGTTTATCATATGGAATCAATAATGTTTTGTCACTATTTTAAATAGCCTGCAGCAGGAATAAAAGGTTGTGATAAAAGTTAAATGTCTGCAAATTCGTGAACACATGTGCGAATGTGGCATCTCTGATCAGATTTGGCAACCAGCAGAATGAACGCCTTGTCACTTGCTGTTCATCCTCTCACATACATCAAATGAACCTCTCACGGCATCCGAAACGACTGTAGGAATAGAGTGAGGAGAGTTGCGTGATGGTGATGTGACAATTGTCATCTCACCTCACACGCCGCGTAGAATCAGGCCGTATGTGAGGGGCTTAGAATGCAAGGGGTGTAAGTGACTTGATCGATTTCTCTCCATCGACTTTCTCTTTTGATCATAACTTAACTGCAAACACATTCCCAGCTTGCACCCCTTGCATTCTAAGCCCCTCATATGTGAATTTATTGTAACACAGTAAACCACGCTGTAGTACGTTTCGGAATAGACTGACTCATCTTTTATTTCGATCTTATCTCTGATCGTATCTCTAGGTTCGAATCGAACAGAACATTGACAGTTCACAAGTCGAATATACATAGAAAATTAGTACACTACAGATATATCAAGACAATCAGAAGTCATCAAGACAACACCAAAATTCCTTGAAGTGAATAAAGGGTGTGTCACATCAAATTGCATCACGGAAAAAACGCTGTAGAAATTCACCCAGTAGACCGATCCTTTTGAAAATTTTAGACAGTAAAATAAAAACTATTAAACAACTTTTGGCATTTTCTTTTTATTCATACTTCAAGCCCAAGCCCGTATGCTCGCACCTTCCTCTTTACCCCGTCCATAAGGTTCTGTACAACGTCAGGTTGTAGTTTTTTTTAACAGAAATCCATTTTCTCTTGAAGTCCGCCTCCGATTTGACAACTTTTGGGTTCTTCCGGAGGGCCTGCTTCATAATCGCCCAATATTTCTCTATTGGGCGAAGCTCCGGCGCGTTGGGCGGGTTCATTTCCTTTGGCATGAAGGTGACCCCGTTGGCTTCGTACCACTCCAACACGTCCTTTGAATAGTGGCACGAAGCGAGATCCGGCCAGAAGATGGTCAGGCCCTCGTGCTGCTTCAATAGTGGTAGTAAGCGCTTCTGTAGGCACTCCTTAAGGACAACCTGCCCGTTTACCGTGCCGGTCATCACGAAGGGGGCGCTCCGCTTTCCGCAAGAGCAGATCGCTTGCCACACCATGTACTTTTTGGCAAACTTGGATAGTTTCTGCTTGCGAATCTCCTCCGGAACGCTGTATTTGTCCTCTGCGGAGAAAAACAACAGGCCCGGCAGCTGATGAAAGTCCGCTTTGACGTAGGTTTCGTCGTCCATTACCAGGCAATGCGGTTTCGTCAGCATTTCGGTGTACAGCTTCTGGGCTCGCGTCTTCCCCACCATGTTTTGCCTTTCGTCGCGGTTAGGAGCCTTCTGAACCTTATATGTACGCAGGCCCTCCCGCTGCTTGGTCCGCTGGACGAATGAACTTGACAAATTCAGCTTATTGGCGACATCCCGGACCGAACTTCTCGGATCACGTCTAATCTGCTTAACTACGCGCTTGTGATCTTTTTCACTGACGGAGCATCCATTTTTGCCGTTCTTCACCATCCGGTCGATGGTTAGGTTCTCGAAGTATCGTTTTAGTACTCTGCTGACCGTGGATTGGACGATTTCCAGCATCTTACCGATGTCCTGATGTGACAACTCCGGATTTCCGAAATGAGTGCACAGGATTAATTCACGACGCTCTTTTTCGTTCGACGACATTTTTCCAAATTTACGAAAAATTGACAGTGAAGCATGGCCAACGTGATCTATACACTCTTATCTGATTATAAGCGAAAGCTGAAGATATAATTCCTGAAAATTAAATTTCTACAGCGTTTTTCCCGTGATGCAATTTGATGTGACACACCCTTTATTCTAAGCGCATTCTCAAATCTAAGTATTCAAATTGCTTTATTTAGTTTTTCTAAATTAATTCAAAACGATAAAATTACCCAAATCACTAACAAGCATCGTGTACTTTTTTACAATTGGGGACATATAGTTTCATAAAACGCAACGCAACAATTATATGAAACAAGATTGTTGTGTTGAGTGTTTACCCCGACACAGAATTTGTATACAAGCTTCAAGTCTCAGAAAACGTAGATTTCACATCATCTGATTATCCAACAGAAATGTTGTAAATTCATCGCAAATTACATGAATCCTCATTGATATCGATTGAATATTAATGATAATGGAAGCCACTTTTTGCAAAACAAAGACAAAGAATTGCATTGCAACAACAATCCGAAGAATGTGTACGGTGAACCATTTTACTCATTAAATGTTCACGTGTCAATAAAGCCCATGTTTATTTTCTGATAGTTATTCAAGAGATATGGCTAGAGCTATTATTATTGCGTGTATATGCATTTCAAGCAACTGTACATAAACTTTTCTCATGTTTTGCAAATAACTAGAAATTGATTAAATCAAAGAACACAAAAGCTAGGTGATCAGAACATTATTATGAGTCATGTCAGCACACAACGCCGGTGTAACTATACGTAACCTCGTTTGTACATACAATGTAATTCTAATATTGCACGGAGCGGTGAACAGATGCATACGACATTAGCTTTTGCATTGTTTGTCCAGGCTAAGCTCATCAATCTATCACTATACAGGGTGATGTAGCAAAACTGCCACACTATCGAATGTAAATTGTTTTTCCGGTTTGAGATATTTGCGATACCCTGATCATTTTCATGTTACTATGTGGTTAATAACATGAGTTCCATTTCTCCTCGAATCGGAAGGATTTGCTGATCTTTTTTAACGGGCAGGCATTGTTTAGTGATGGAAAAAAGGAGTACACTAGCATCGATAACAGATATCACACTCCAAGGGCGTAACAGTTACTTCTGCACACACTGTGTTTGGTACATCGAGGAGAAGCCGGCTTATCTTTGTATGGAAATCTGTACAACCAAGCAGGAGACACGGAGACACAGAAGAGCGACCTCATTTATTTCCTTCGACACAGAAGAGCACGGTAATTAATGTTGTTTATAGCTTATCCATCGAATATTCATGGAAAAGATAGCAGCAGTGGATGTGTTAAAGTGGTTGGATGAACCGGAGGCGCTTCTAAGTGATATTTATGCACAAATTTTACCGAGCTACCAACCTGCGTAGTTTGTACATTATCGGTGAGATTTAGCAGTATATAAACACGGACAAAATCTGTCTTCCGATTACACAGCTATGCGACTAAGAAGCTGTTTAATTATTTTCTTCTAATTTCAAATTATTGTTGGGTGCTTCTCCTAAATTTCAGTAATTTTTTTCGTTTTTCCCTTCGATGTCATGTTAATTTAGTTTTAAACCAAATTTTAAATTTGAATTACCTCAGGAAACAACTTTCATCATATGACCAGCTTGTGTATTGTTCTCGCGAATCAACAATATTCAACTGTTTCTACAAAACTACGCAATACTTTGGCTTTTCTCAAAAAGATTTTCTAAAAAGTTTATTTCAAAATTCCGCTTCTTCCTTAATAATATCTGAAGCGACAAACAAACGATTTGAATCGGATCATTAAAACTGATGTAACTGAGCCTGTAAAAATAAACAGATAATAATAATAATAAACGATTTGAATCAATATCAGAATTTAAAACAACAAATAGTGCCAGCTTATTCAAAAAATATCAACAACTTATATGTGGCGTGGTTTTAAACACAAATGCCCAAATGAAATGTTGAAAAGTTAGGTCTTCGGCCCATTGATCTGTTAAAACTCGTATGCCTTCCGTGCAGCCCGACATTAACGAATAATGACTTCACACGTTCATAACCATCTTCCCCTCCAGACATGCTATGCTGTGCAGCTCGTGCAAATGGAAAGGTCTTGATTGAAATTAAACCCCCATAGCACCAATGAAACGCATGGTCAGCGAGAAATCATTCGCTCCCCAAAGTGAAAAAGATTGGACACGGCTGGTCACTCTCAAGCGATCCCTTTTCGGCGTTAAAACATCTCCAATGAAACAAGAACAAAAATCTCTAATGACAACCATAAATTCCTTGCTTTCCTTCTGAGGATTTTTTTTTTGTTGTTGCTAAAACGCCAAACCACGCCGTGCTAAATCGCGCACGGGAATAAGGAAAAGTTTAACAGAGCATGAATTTAACCCTCAACCTCCTCCATTCATTCACTTACTGGCAGCCTAGATTATGTTGTACCGGCTTGTTACACAGATGTGCCGGAGAAAAATTCGAATCCGCGGTAGGAGGGGTAAATTAGAGAAATGTGAAAAAATTAACTTAACAACCCATTTTACATAACGAGCGAAAATGTTCGGATCCATTCTTCATTAAACATAATATATGGGCTCTGATGCGAATGGTCTCTAGCGATCAGATTGAAGAGCTGATTCGATGATGTACAGAAGAGCTAATTTGGTCCGACTACTTTAATGATTTTCTCTGTTTAAGTTAAGACTGAAAAATCCGACTGAAACAAACACTTTGTCATCCACACATAAAGTAAAAGAAATCTAAAAAGCCAAAAAATCGTTGAATTAATTCAAAGAAAATTCACAAAAACTTTTTAGAATGCTTCTTAAGACTAAAATGGAGGTACCCTTGGTTTGGTTTTATGGATGACCACAAATGTCACATCAGTATTGAAATGGTGTAGTTTTTGCCCTCATCCTAAATTCCGTAAGTCAAATTCATAGCGAATTCGTTTTTAAAACTGAGTCAGTGCCAAGCTGACTCTGTAATGAAAAAAAAACGTTTTCAGTTTCACGAATGCGGTGGTTTGTTGGTGTGCGTTATAAGGTCTGATTTGTTTATATTTGCGACGACAAATGTACAGTGCCGACGTCTGGTGGCGATACTAGTGCTTGGGAGATAAATAATTCTCTATCAGATCAGAAGGGCCAAGTGCAGTGTAAAAATGTAAAAGTTTGAATGAAAATTTGTGCTTCATATTGTTTGATTACCTAACACATGTAGTCCTGACGCTCACTTAACCAATTGTCGATGCATTCCTGTTTGTTTCGCAAATAATTAATATTGTAATATAAAATCATCATCAGACACAGTTTTCGTTCAACATATTCTGGCAATTTCGGAAAAAAAACCTCTTATTTCATCACATAAAATAAATATTCGATACTGTATTCTATCAGTCAAATAAGTTCATTTCATACCGATATTTAGTGGGTTGCAGAAGATACATAGTGTGTTCTCCAAGTCAAGTTCGTTCGTTTGATACACATATCTCAATCAACCTTTTTTTGAGATGATATGGAATCAGCTATTTTATAGCGGCGGCCAAGTTGGATTTTTCAAGATAAGCAGTTTTAAATTGACAGCAGAGATAAAGGTGTTTTATAAATTCGGTCAGGGTAATGAAGTCGCCTTCTAAATGGCAACAAGTTTGCGAGCAAAACGGCGCATATTTGACTTAAATTGGATAATTTTAAGTATGTTAAATAAAGCGTCCAATTTCGATCAGAAATACGACATTTCTTTTTCCCCAACCCAATATTACATTGTATTCTCTTATTTGGGATGTTGCAGTCTCCAATGCACAATGGTCCAGTAAGTGCATTTAAGTGGAAATTAGCATTTAGAGCTCGACAGTCTCTAGACAAAAACTGTCTTCGACAAAGTTGTTACATATAATAAAGCGCACATTTTCATGTTATCAAAAATAGGGTGAGCAAAATTATCGATGAAATAAAAAATATAACTTTCTTATCTTAATAGATAGAGGTAAACATAGTTCGACAATGTTGTAGTCCCAGTTATTTGAGACATCTTTGTAGAACAAAGTTTTTTCTATCTCTTGATTTCAAGACCGATATAGCGCCGAAAAAAACTGTTTTTTTTTAACTTTTATATTTCAAATTCCATATGCAAACTGTCTTAGGAAGACTTTTAGAGCTTACTAATACAAACATTTTTCGATGCAGAACTTGTCAGTATCTCAACTTCACTCAAAGTTATTCATATTTCTTCCCCAAAATATGCTCTCTGCAAATGTTTGTCATTTTTTCTGTGGCAAACATAACCAAAGTTTATTGGCGGCATTTGAAAGAGCATAGTTCACTCTACATAATGTGTAATTTTCAAAACTATATTATTTTTCGTGTTTGAGTAAATTAAAATTGAAATAATGAGTTTTTGGGTAAAAAAACTATCAATAACTTTGAGTAGGATTAAGATATTGACAAGTTCTGCATCGCAAAATGTTGGTCTTGATAAGCTCTAAAAGTCGTACGAAGACAGTTTTGATGTGGAATTTGAAATATGAAAGTTAGAGCACAAAACCCAACTTTTTCATGGTCACCCTAATGCAATTAAAATGATATTAAAAGATGGAAAAAAGCTTTGTTCTACAAAGTTATTTAAAATAATTGGGACTACAACATTGTTGTGTTTATCTCTATCTATAAAGATAAGAAAGTTAGATTTAGAAAAAAGCATATTTTTTGGGAAGAAATACCAATAACTTTGAGTGAAGTTGAGATGTTGACAAGTTCTGCATCGCAAAATGTTTGTATTAGTATGTTCCAAAAGTCCTTCGAATACAGTTTGTATGTAGAATTTTAAATATAAAAGTTAGAGCAAAAAAACAGTTTTTTTTCATGGTGACCCTAACGCAACTTAGAAAAAAGCGCTATATCGGTTATTTCAAGAGATAGAAAAAAAACTTTGTTCTACGAAGGTGTCTCGAATAACTGGGACCATAATATTGTCGAACTATGTTTGTCGCTATCTATACCCGATTTTTTATAACATGAAAATGAGCACTCTATTATATGTAACAATATTGTCGAAGAGATGGGGGTCTCCGTAGCCACATTGGTTGCGCGTTCGCTTAGTAAGCGATCGATCGTGAGTTCAAAACTCAGGACCCTCATTGACCATCTTTGTGTTGTTACAGAATAGCTACGTCCACGCAACAATCATCAGCGATGGAGATCGATCCACGGTCGAAACAAGATCGATTCATCCATACAACTGCTCTGCTCTGCAAGACACATCGGGCTGCTGTTCTATAAATAACTCAACAATGATCATATCAACTGTCTCCGCTGTCCGGTGGTCTAACTGGATAATGGAAAGAATACTCTTACGCCTAAATGGCTACTGTGTAAATGTACCATATGCAACTGTGTAATGTGCTATAATTATAGATATGATAACCATGTGACATGTACACGATTAAAATTCGGCGGTTTGTTGGTGTGCGTTATAAGGTCTGATTTGTTTATATTTGCGACGACAAATGTACAGTGCCGACGTCTGGTGGCGATACTAGTGCTTCATCCATACAACTGCTCTGCTCTGCAAGACACATCGGGCTGCTGTTCTATAAATAACTCAACAATGATCATATCAACTGTCTCCGCTGTCCGGTGGTCTAACTGGATAATGGAAAGAATACTCTTACGCCTAAATGGCTACTGTGTAAATGTACCATATGCAACTGTGTAATGTGCTATAATTATAGATATGATAACCATGTGACATGTACACGATTAAAATTCGGCTCTGTTACAGCTAAAATACTAATGAGCCTAAAATAAATAAATGGGATAAAAAATTTAAAAAATTATCGAAGACAGTTTTTGTCTAGAGAATAACTGTCGAGTTCTAAATGCTAATTTCCACTTAAATGCATCTCCTGGACCATTGTGCAATGCTCCGTACGTGTGGCCAGCACGGAATACTTCCTATTCGGGTGCAACTAACCATTAATCAGCGACGCCTAGTCTGTACCCCATATCGATCGTGGTGCGTCTTTCTTGACTCGCGGAATCCAGGGTAGAATGGTCACTGGTCGGCACCATCTTCAGCTCGTGTAGAGCTGTCCTGAGCGGTACAATCTCCGGCTCTTGTTGATTGATCAGTGGTCTGCACATCCTTCGGACCGTGTATCTGTAAAGAGTATGTGTATGTATTGCACAGAGTAATTAAAAGATGATACAGGGATACAACGGAGGAAACACCGCACCGCATTAGCATTCGCGTAGTAGAGATCAGTGCTTGAATTGGGTGGCAGATAGATAGCCCAAGGTAGAGACACCTACGATGCAGTCGTAAGCAGACTGCGACTTGCCCGAGGTGATCGCAATTCGTTAATGGAATAAAATCGCTGTTGAGTTGAGCTTTAACTGCGATTATCGCTCCGCCTCTCCGAGATTGCTGGCTTGTTAACGATCACAGTGATAGAATATGTAGTCGGTCGAAGTCTCAGTACTAGCAATGTCTTCCCGCCGCCAAGTGATGACCAGAAGATCATAATCGCTACTAGTTAGCTGTAAACTTAGCTGCGCGATTTTGGTGCGTATGCTTCTGATAATACACAGAAAAAGGGCCGTTCCGTTGAGTGTGTTCTAATTCCGACTCCAGAGGTTGAGGATGATAGTGCTGACGATCGGCTGAAATCGTTTGGACTATTAGGTACAAAAATAAGCGGGATACGAGCAACGGACGTGTACATGTCTGTGTTACTCCGGAACAATTATTAGTGTGAAATAATGTGGAATATCCACGGCGATGCCTGTTATTGCTTCAAAACACTTCGCACAACACTTTGTTTAATTCCGATGTTGGCGTCGGTGCTGACCTCTAACTATGCAACTGTATTATATGTTTTATAGAAGTTGATCAGTTGCACGCAACTGAGAATTCGGCTAATCGTTGACAGATGACGCAGCAGTGTACCAAATTATGCGTGGACATAGAAGTAGAAGTGCAAATAATCAACAACGAACGGTGAACAATGGAGTGAACTGTTTGCACTACTCACACTAATTTCCACAAATGTTAGATCTGACGAGGCTATATGATACAACACTGAACAAATTACTACGGTTACAGATGGATTATAAAATCAGTTAAAACCCAAGTTTGAAACAAGAAAAATAATTAAATCAAGACAACAAACAGTAGCACGGCTCAATACATCGATACTTGACGACGATATAAAACTATATAATAATGAAAAATTTTCTAATTTTAAATTAAATTTTTGAGGAAGATTTTCAAACAATGCACTTAAAAAGTTATTTTTCCTAAATCGTATACTAATTTCCCAAGGACTTTGTCAAATATTGTTCCTCAATCAGACATCTGGATTTTGAGTCACGTTTTTTGAAAAAAAGATCAACATTTGAATAAGCCCTTTCAAAAAATCAGTCGTAATTCAAATTGTTCATGCAAATTGTAATTTTAGGTTGCTTCCATTATATGTACCAAGTTTCAACAATTCGAAAAGGGGTGCGTCAAAAATTTGCTGTTTTCGGCTGGTTTGGCGTGGAATTGCTCAATTATGTTCGCAGATGGCCGTCACGTTACTGTCAATGCAGTCCGCTATCGGTAGATTATCACTATTGATTTCAACAAGACGTTGCTACTTACCTAAACTGAACAGACGTCCCGCGTTACGCGGGACAGTCCCGCATTTCAATGAAATGTCCCGCGTAAGATTCCGTCCCGCGAAACGTCCCGCATTTGGCAGAAGAAACTAAAATGTCCCGCGATATCAATATATTTCAATATCACAATTTGATCATGTTGATTTTCTTAAATGGACGAACCTCAAAAAAACTTTTATTTGGCAGACTGTTCAAGAGTGCTTCTAATGTATCCAAAGATTGATACGTTGAGCTGGTTTCATCGCACCGACATTGGGCTTTTTGTTTAGAGAGTGTCAACTGGAATCGACAGCAACAATATTGGAAAATGATTTTTATAAAAGTCCCCTATTGATTCGCAGGGACCAACGTGAGTCAGACGAAAAGTTCATCTTTGGTCCTCTAGCTCGGTCAAGGCTTAACGTTCTAAATAAGCCGGAAGAACTAGTGTATACAGAGTTGTTTGATGAAGTATCGTAAATGAAGCGCTGAGCGGTCTCACGGAAGTTAGCCGGAACCTGAACCATAGCCGATGAGAAGATGTATATCGGCGTGTTATTTCACTTTTTCGTGGCTTTGGTGGTCGTCTGTCTCTCTATTTTGGCCATTCGCCCAAAAGTTTTCTATCGAGCGAAGCTGGGGAATGTTGGGAAGGTTGGTGGTCTTCGCGACAATGTTTATCTCTAACCGATCCATCCTCCAGTGATCTTTTGGCATAATTGGCTGATCCCAGGTTCGGCATAAAGACCACATCACCTTCTCAACTCCGACAAGCACTTCGTACTATATTTCTCCCCGTTCACCATATGACTCGAAAGAAGAGCGGCTTGGACATTCCCTTCACGTCTGTCAGAGAAGGACCTTCTTCGAGAACTTGATGTGAATGATATATTCGACGTCATCGCATACCTGGAAAAGGTAAAGTACCCGGTCCCCTGCCATTCATTGAATTCTAGCATCAAGTACGTCTCGTCTTTCAATATGAGCACAAAAAGAAGTTTTTAACTTCTTTCAACGGAAAGAAGTTTTTTACCAGCACCTCAAGCTACTCCTTCTGGGTGATTGCCTACTGCTCAGATGTGGGTGGAGCCTTTTTTTATCTCATTTATTCATTTATTAGGCTCATCAGCAGTTTAGCTGTAACAGAGCCGGGTTTTAATCGTGTACATGTACATATGTTTATGTTTCTATAAATTGTAAATTACACAGTAGTTAGCAGTAGCCATTTAGGCGTTAGGGTATTCTTTCTGTTCATCCATTGTTCAGCAGACCGGACAGCGGAGACAGTTGATATTGATCATTGTTGAGTTATTTATAGAACAGCAGCTCGATGTGTCTTGCAGAGCAGAGCAGTTGTATGGATGAATCGATCTTATTTCGACCGTGGATCGATTTCCATCGCTGATGATGGTTGCGTGGACGTAGTTATTCTATAACAACACAAAGATGGTCAATTGAGGACCCTGAGTTTGAACCCACGATCGATCGCTTGGTAAGCGAACGCGTAACCAAGTGGCTACGAAGACCCCCATGGGTGGAGCTTACAGTATGGAAAAATCATCAAGTTGCTTGACAGTGCTGCTGCTGCGAATCAACACACTTGAATCATTTTTTTTTGTATACTTAATAAATGTAAGATATAAAGAAAATTTGTTCCTATAAATTATCTTTCATCGCTATCCGAAATTAGTCCATTTTTTTTTGAATGCATACGTTAAAATTAAAATAGATGACAAATGAATTGGAATTTTCGAGCATTCCATTCGGTAATTTGCCAGGCGTAAATGCTCTGATTGAGCGAGTGATTTTCGGGCGTAAACAAAATCTAAACCACCGAAAAATCACAACTGAGTGTCGATACTCAGAAAGAAATAATACTGATCAGTTTAGACTTGCGAAACTATGGTTTATGTTCACATAACGTATATACATAACGTTCTGTTTTTTGTGTCCTGCGTTAGACCTCTGACCATCTGGTCACTTTATACTTACCATACACCACGCGAAACAACAGACCAATTAAAAGACGAGTTTGGTGAGCAATTAATATCTTAATTTGAACCAGCAAATTGGCTTAAAGGATCCTGTAATTCGACATTTCAATACTAATTTCGTGAGGTTACGTGAAGTGGTTCGTCTATGCAGATAAATCAGCAAAGATTGAGGCCTTGGAAATCAATATTACACAGTTCATTGGTGAGATACAGAAAGTCGAAATGCCGTCGTAGTCGTGGACATCTAATTAGTTTCCACTTTCTTGTCCATCATCTATTTTGATCAGTATACCTTAATAAGGAAATTGCTGGCATCGATCCTAATGTCTCAATTGGTACTACTGTCTGCGGGATTCTCCTGGATTTTACCGTCCCCACGAGGAGAAGAAGGGGGACAAGGGCCACAACCCGGAGTGCTGTTCTAAGCCGTTTCCCGCACGGTGAAGGTGTGTGTGTATAAGAATTGGGAAGATCGATTTTCTAAACGGCGTAGGAATCGATCCACTGAGTAAATCGGTACCGAAGGATCGATCTTTGAAATCAAATGTCTTTTATACAATTTATTTATTTGTTCTATATGAGAGCCGTCTCTTATTGAAGGAAATTTCATATATCTATTCAAAGATCAAAGGTATTTTATTTTGTTTCTCAGTATGAATGCCACAAAAAAAAACATAAAAACTCAACAAAACTGCATTTTCCAGGGCATTTATCTTGTACTGTCACGGAATTAGTTAATTAAATAAACTATTGAAAATTATTATTAGAAATTCAACAACTGGTATCGACCCTAAAATTTCAAAAAGCTACCCTATACAAAATGTTTACCACCTCGAAAAAACACCCTATGCCGAATTTCAGCTCAATCGGGCTTAAGAGAGAGTGGCGCAAAGCGGTCAAAGTTTGAGTTTTTTGAAAATCGGAAAATCACCCAAGGGGGGAGTAAAGGAAATCGGGGTTCCCGAAACAACAAAATTGTTGCCAAATGTCTTAAAATTGCATGAAACGTCGAGATCTAGTGCCATCTCGAGATATTTTTTTTTTGGTCGAAAATCGGCATTCTGGGACTAAGTTTTTTTGGAGTACGAAACGAAAAGTATGGTTTTGGGTGCCAATAAAAATAGTTATCTAGATTGTTCATTCGGAACTTGCTACGAAATGTTGATTTGCACGATAATATACCCTATGCAAAATATTAGCTCATTCGGACTTCATATACTGGTGTCGCAAACGTTAAAATTTGAAAACCGAAAAATCACCGGAAATCGGGGTTGTCTTAAAATTGCATGACACGTCGAGATTCACAGTTATCTAAAAAAGAAATTTGTCAAAAAATCGATTTTTCAGGTGAAAAAACGACCGAGTGCCAAAAAAACTTTTTTTTACCAACAAAAAATTTTGAGATAACTGTAAATCTCGACGATTAATGCAATTTTAAGACATTTGGCATCAAACTTTTTTTTTTGAAAACCTTGATTTTCGGTGATTTTTCGTTTTTTAAAAAAACTCAAATTTTAACTTTTGTGGCACCAGTAAATGAAGTCCGAATGAGCTAATATTTTGCATACGGTATATTATCGAATCAAAATCGCGATAACTATTATTATTGGCACCTAAAACCATACTTTTCATTTCGTACTCCGAAAAAAAACTGAGTCCCAGAATGCCGATTTTTGAGAAAAAAAAATTCGAGATGGCACTAGATCTCGACGTTTCATGCAATTTTAAGACATTTGGCAACAATTTTTTTTCTAAAACCCCGATTCCTTTACCTCCCCCCCTTGAGTGATTTTTCGATTTTCAAAAAACTCAAACTTTGACCGCTTTGCGCCACTCTCGCTTAAGTCCGATTGAGCTAATATTTTGCATAAATTGTTTTTTCGAGGTGGTGAACATTTTTTATGGGGTAACTTTTAGAAATTCGAGATGACCAATTTCATTGGCACCCTAATACACATATATATACATATACAAAAAGATACGCAATAACAGTAGCTTTCCAACGAATGTCTGGAAATTTGATTCACTGGAATAATAATCATGTTACACCATCTGTTGTAAAATCAAAGAAACTTACTGGTACACCTAATATATATTTTTAATTGGATAGCTAATCTTGGTTTTAGCAACCAGTTCTGTAAAACAACCTTTCGGCTAGAATGTCACCATCCACCACTGCTAGCAGTATGTTTTAGGTGAACATTGAAATAGAAATCTACAAAAAGTTTTTCTAAGATCGAAAAAATCTGAAGAAAAAGATCGATCTTTTAAATAGGCATGGTTTTATATAACATGGGTACATCGAGTGTCGAGCACGAGACGGTATCATTTAGGTCGACGATCGATGTACTTTATAAAATTTATAAAATATTTGCTACATTGTCTTATGCGTTCCTTGCTGAAAGAAATTTAAAAAAATACAGAGGCAGACAAAATTGAACTGGACACGAACAAGCTCTACATGTAAACTCATGCGACTGTAACATTTATCGGTAACATAAACTGAAAATTCCGAATGGGAATATATTCTTAAAATCGATGCGAAACATGTGAAGATCGACGAGCTTTTCATGCTTCAATAGAAAAACATGATATCGTTAACATATGAAGAAAATGTGAAAATTCTCATGAAGCTGATTCATACCTTGATTATGCCCATTGGCTGATGAACCGAAAGTTACGTTGATTCAATGTACAATCCATCCATACCGGATAACGAGTATTTGGTCGAACATGTTGATTTTTTGGTTCAAGAGCAGACATTATTTATCGTATCATTATTTCTCCACATCTCATGATCGTTAGTTGGGACAAAAGGAAAATATTTGTTTTCAATTAAAATCATTCCAAATGTGCTCTCAGTGCTCTCGTTTGGATTATCAAAAGGATGAGCAAAACAGACGCGCTTTCTGAATGCTTTACCGATGCAGCAGCCGCAACAGCAGCAAGGATTTAATAAATGGAAACATATATTCTTCATGATGATGCTGCAAATGATTGAAATGTTTGTTTCAAACTGACGAGGTTCCATTTGCTCGGTGTGTTCTGCATCAACATGATAACTTATATTTCGTGACAAGGTACGCGTTTCGTTGAATGTGATTATATCTAGTAGTTTAATTTATTTGAACACTAGCTGACCCGGCAAACTTCGTCCCGCCCAAAATTTATTTTTCGGTATCACATGCACGTTTTCTTACTAAGCGCTATTCATGGTTCCAATCGCAGAATTATACAGTGATTGATCTTCTAATCTACCCTTTAAAATTACCTTTTACTATAAAATTCCTAGTACTTCTACCAAAACTCGACAATATAATATCAGATTATTTTCAGACAAAATTCTCGATCAAGATTTTTCAACCACTTGCAAATAACATGTTTCTCCGTTACGTTACATGCCAAATTTGGTTTTATCTGCTTGATTAATTATCGAGTAATGCAGAAATTTGTGTTTCATTTGTATTGCAGAACCAGCACTCGAAAATAATTTCCTCCCTGCTGCTTCACAAGCGAGACAACGCGACATCATGAATTTACAGAATAATTTCATTTTTGTTTTCTCTGTTTTTGGGTGTGTACATCCATATGGGTTGATTACGGTCGATTTCTGTTGTTAACAAACGCTACTATACTGAGAGCAACAAACAACATAAATAAATCAATACTCAAATAATAAATTGTGTTATTATACATATTACCGCCTACAACATTTGTTCAATTTTTTTGGTATTGATTCGTTTGATGGTATATATGATACGCACGAACCACTCGAATCTGATATATACGTGTTCAATAGAGAAAAAGATACATGTAAAAAAAATAACCTTAAAAAGTAAATTGTTAGAAAACAAGTGCTAGTTTATAAACATTTGTTTATATTATGACTTCACTGTTATCTTCACACTAATGTTTCGTTAAGAACTTTCCGGCCATAAACTTCACATAAACGATGTTTGAATATTACTCACACGTCAAAGAGGAAAAAAACGACAAATATAAGTTACTTTGTTCCAAAAACGGACACTTCAATACACCATCTGTCGTCCAGATTTCAGCCTTCCAATAATACATAATCCGAAAGGATTTTCCCCCCTTTCCCACGACATATATGTAAATATTTCTTGCCAAACTGAAAGGTTACCTTTTTTCGACATCAGCTCGCATATGCTTCGGGCACGTGTTGATACAATGTCACCGCCAAACGCTGCTGTCAGCCATTTGTCATATGGAAAGTTGAATCCAAATAATAAATTTCATGGAATCCCACCGAGCCTCCTCGTTTGTGGCGCGGAACCGAGCATCTTTCTTTTTTTTTCCACTCGCGAAAATCTTGAACTTAGAAGTGAAGTTTGCAGATAGCGAAAAATCGATGGCAAATCGAATACATTAACCGTCAAGTGGGGCTGCTTAGTATCCGGTATCTATTGCAACCTTGTAGTGAATATAATCGGAATAAGAACCACGGGTATCGGTTCAAATCATCACGCTGGACGCGCAGAATAATGTGGTTAAAGGTTCTTGGCGTTTTCTCGATGTTTGCCTTCTATTTTGTTCCATTACTAGTTGAAGTCACTGCACAGGCAATTGAAATATTTGAGTTCAGTGATTGATAATACAATTGACCAAGTTGCTTTCGATACACAAAGAAAATACAACATTTTTATCAAAACGGTCATGGTAATAGGTAAAAGCGTTCCAAAGGGTAAAACAATGAACCAATTGAAAGGCAGTAACGTTTTATTTGACGTAAGTTTGATTATCTGTAAGAGACTAAATGTTTTTGAATACAGTCATTTAAATAAAATTGTACAAAAATTCACTGTTTTGGATATGACGAATTTCATGCCAACTCAAATTGCATTGAATGGATTTTTGATGAGGATGTGTTTTCAATTACATTTTTGACGTAGGACTACGTCTTTCATTTCTATACCGGGGTGTAAAACCAAAGTTTCGAGAACGAAAGCGTTACGCCGGAGACCGAGATTTTGAGCGTTAATAGCTCCTAAACAACTGAACGAAATGGTATGATAAACACTTCATTTGAAAGATAAAATGTCTACGCGTCATATACTTGTTACTTTTTGATCCAAAAACTTGTTTCAATAGTCTTAAAATTGCTTTCAAAACAGGCTATTGAAATCACCAATCGGTATATAAGCGAGCGCCGCTCGTAAACCCACTCAGTTATGATTGAACAGCGATTGAAGCATGTTGTCGCTGTTGTTGTGAAGCTAATTTCGTTTATCATGAAAACGCTGATGAACGGTTTCACCAAGAGCCTGTTTGTACACCTAAGGCCAAAAGGGAATCCATCAGGAGGAGAGTGATGCCACGGTTCCGCTTGAAACATCGGAGCAGCCGCCACACACACACACACACATACACGCGCGGAATTCTCGTTGCTATCATCGTTGCTATCATCGTTGCTGAAAAATAATCTGCCAGTTCCCCTGGGAATTGAAAAATACATTCATGCGAAAGAGTTTATTTTAATGTTTTCTATCCATATAACACTGCAACCAAATACATTTGGTTTTGTTATTTTTCAATCAATCGCAATTAACAGGAAAGCTTCTGAATATTTGTTTTCCCCATCAGTGGAAATTTTCGTATCCAATATTGGATGCATAACATGAAAAACGGAAAATGTTTCACATCGCGAAAATCAAGTCATTTTCGAGCGATTATTTGCTTTCTACTCATATAATGCTGCGACCAAATACATTTCGTTTTGGATTTTTTCAATCAAGTGCGATCAACGTAAGACCATGTCTTTCGGCAATTTATTAGAGGTGCAATGAATCTTTAGGAATTCCCGCTCTACGCGCACTGGCAAACAATGTTTACTCAACAATTTCTCAAACGAGAAATGGGTGTTGTGAGAAAGGATTAGCGAACGCGAAAACGACAAACGGGAGAAAGATACGTTTGGAGGTTGAAGGAAATTGGCAGAAAACTTCTTCATTCTATCATTCAAATAATGTGATTCATACCACATCGTTTCGCCAGAAAGAGATTATTAGATTATTAATGTTCAAAGGAGGAATCGAGTCCTCCGAGGAAATTACCCAGCGCAAATTAGAGTCGACTATCGATTGCGGCATTCGTACACAAATAATTTTATAATGCAGTTTCACCAAAGTGATTTCTTCGGATATATTCACTACATCATGTCATGTATTTCATATTCTTCGTTAAGAAATCCATATCCATGGCACCTATCGGTAACGAATTATTATCGAAACCACGATTTTCGCTAAATGCTCCTTTCAGTTCGGCCTGTAAAAAACTTTTCTGTACTCTAATCCATCAAATTTGGAGCCCTGAAAAGGGCCGTTGATTATATGCTAAGCTAATATAGCACCCTCTCCTTGGATTCGACGGGCCAGCTGAATGTCCTTGGGCATGATGTGACGCGTTTTACGTGGATAGCACACAAATTTGTATCTTCGAATAAGCCTCCTGCAGCGTCATAGCCGCGGAACTTTGGAAGCGCAAGTCGGTTTTGAAGTCCTGAGCAATTCCACGATCCAAATGCTGCAAATGTAGCTGCGGATCAGCAATTCGGTCGACTTCTGATAGCGATGAATTTCACGCAAAGTTCCCGGTCGATAGCGATGTGGCTTCTCCACCTATCGTGCTACTGGTGCGCTTATCCGAGCTGACTTCGTGTGCCTTACCACCGAATGACTAACGAGCTGTCTGCGAAAGACTAACGAGCTCGAGTCCTCACGGTGCGAGAGTAGAGTAAGAAATGAACGAAAGCAAAGGAAGCGTCATTTTATAAACCATAAAAGTATAGAATCTAAATCCCACCCTTATTATATTCGTGAGTATACAGTAAGCTTATACAATAAAGAGGGTGGGGTTTACATTCGATTCTTTTATGTTTTATAAAATGACACTTCCCTTGCTTTCGTTCATTTCTTACTCTACTCTCGCACCGTGAGGACTCGTTTCATCGGGACTAAGCAGACAGCTCGTTAGTCCTTCGGTGGTAAGGCACCACGAAAGCAGCTCGGATAAGCGCACCAGTAGCAGGATAGGTGGAGAAGCCACATCGCTATCGACCGGGAACTTCGCATGAAATTCGTCGCTATCAGAAGTCGACCGAATTGCTGATCCGCAAGCTACCTTTGCAGCATTTGGTTCGTGGAATTGCTCAGGACTTCAAAACCGACTTGCGCTTCCAAAGTTCCGCGGTTATGACGCTGCAGGAGGCTTATTCGATGATACCAATTTGTGTGCTATCCATGCAAAACGCGTCACATCATGCCCAAGGACATCCAGCTGGCCCATCGTATCCGAGGAGAGCGTGCTATATTAGCTTAGCATATAATCAACAGCCCTTTTCAGGGCTCCAAATTTGATGGATTAGAGTTCAGAAAAGTTTTTTACAGGCCGAACTGAAAGGAGCATTTAGCGAAAATCGCGGTGTCGATGATAATTCGATACCGATAGGTGCCATGGATATGGATTTCATAATGAAGAATATGAAATACATGACATGATGTAGTGAATATATCCCCATATCGAAGAAATCACTTTGATGAAACTGTTTACCGTTTGTCGTTTTTAAGTGTTGGGAAAGGGCATTATTTTTGCTGAGTAAATTCCAAGAAAAAATCCATTCCTTCTTTAAGCGTGATTCATTCTGCTTCGGATCAACGGAACAGTGATAATCATTTCATACAAAAGATAAAATGTCCAAGAGTTATATGATTGCTATTTATTGAGTCGGAAAATTGTTTCAATAGCTTAATGATAGCTTCGAAAACAGGTTATAAAATGACGCTTCCTTTGCTTTCGTTCATTTCTTACTCTACTCTCGCAACGTGACGACTCGTTTGTTTGGGACCAAGCAGATAGCAGGTTAGTCTTTCAGTGGTAAGGCACACGAAAGCAGCTCGGATAAGCGCACCAGCCGCAGGATAGGTGAAGAAGCCACATCGCTATCGACCGGGAACTTTGCGTGAAATTCATCGCTATCGGAAGTCGGCCGAATTGCTGATCCGCAAGCTACCTTTGCAGCTTTTGGTTCGTGGAATTGCTCAGGACTTCAAAACCGACTTGCGCTTCCAAAGTTCCGCGGTTATGACGCTGCAGGAGGCTTATTCGAAGATACAAATTTGTGTGCTATCCACGTAAAACGCGTCACATCATGCCCAAGGACATTCAGCTGGCCCGTCGAATCCAAGGAGAGGGTGCTGTATTAGCTTAGCATATCATCAACGGCCCTTTTCAGGGCTCCAAATTTGATGGATTAGAGTTCAGAAAAGTTTTTTGCAGGCCAAACTGAAATGAGAATTTTCGTTTGGATACCATACAGCATCGAGAAAATTCCGGAAAGATCTAATCGTTGCTGAAAAATAATCTGCCAGTTCCCTGGGAATTGAAGAATACATCCATGCGAAAGAGTTTATTTTAATGTTTTCTAATTATATGGCGAACACAGCGACCAAATACATTTGATTTCGTAATTTTTCAATCAAGTGTAATTAGCTGGAAAGCTTCTGAAGATTATTCTTTCCCATCAGTAGGATATTTTCGTATCCAATAATGGATGCATAACATGAAAAACGGAAAATGTTTCGTATCGCCAAAATTATATAATTTTCAATCGATTATTGCTCAGTCGCCGAAATTTTCATACTCAGAGAGTTCATTCTCCTCTAGTTTGCCTTCCAAATTGCCATCGTAAACCACACCTTCTCTCGATTCAATCACGCACGAAAAGCATACTGAAATGATATTCTGGTGGTGAAACCCATTCATTTTTCGTGAGGCGTCGTGCACAAATTACGTAACGCGATAAGGGGAGAGGGGTTAGATGTTGCGTTACTTTCTGTTTATTAGAGATAGGAAATTGCGTTACGAAAGGGGGGGGAGGTTCAAAATCCGGATTTTTGCGTTACGTAATTTGTGCACGACGCCTGAGGACATCGACAAGACAACATCGTTACTGAACGAGCTGAACGGCGAGGGATCGAGGTATTCATTACCTGGCTTGACCTGACCTGAAATGCAATCAGTTTGTTTTAACTGTGAGGGAGCGCAGAAAGGCCGATCGATCAGAAGGAGAAGAGAAGGTGACCAAGAGAGTATCAGCATCGAAATACGGTTCCTCGGGAAGACATAGAAGCAGCCGCCACACACACACACATACACGCAACTCTTTTCGTTTGCTGGTTATCGAGAGGAAACCTGGAAAGAAATGATCGTTGCTGAAAAATAATCTGCCAGTTCCCCTTGGAATTGAAAATTACATTCAAGCGAGTTTATTTTAATGTTTTCTATCCATATAATACTGCGACCACATACATTTGGTTTTGTGATTTGTCAATCAAGTGCAGTTAACAGGAAAGCTTCTGAAGATTATTCTTCAGAACAAGGTTTTTTGTATCCAATATTGGATGCATAAAACCTTGAGTCTTCAAAGTAACACTCTCGTTTTTGAAGTCACCCAAATATTTATTTATTCATTCATTCAGGATGGATTTAGATTCAACTTCAAACAAATGATCTCTAAATCAACGATAGTCCTACGTCACTCTTGCGGTTATACCATAGATATAACCCACTTCCTGTTTTTTCTTCAATTTAATGAATTTTGCATACTTGAAATCATAAAAAATAGCCTACTTTTTTAAAAGGACCAAAGATTTTTTTGGTAATTGTATACACTGTTCATATAATTTCCTTTCAGAATTCAATTTTTTTTGAGAAAAATGAATTTCGATTTTTAAAATAATATTTTTCATTTTTTTTTTGTATTTGTATCAAATACTTATATCTCATTATCTGAATGAAATTCTTTTTAAGGAGGTATTCTAGTTTAGAGGCACGGACGTTTTTTTCGAATTCCGAAAAAATAAACAAAGAATACTTTTACCATCCATTATATCATTATTTGTAATTTGTAAACCACACCTTCTCTCGATTCAATCACGCACGAAAAGCATACTGAAATGATATTCTGGTGGTGAAACCCATTCATTTTTCGTGAGGCGTCGTGCACAAATTACGTAACGCGATAAGGGGAGAGGGGTTAGATGTTGCGTTACTTTCTGTTTATTAGAGATAGGAAATTGCGTTACGAAAGGGGGGGGAGGTTCAAAATCCGGATTTTTGCGTTACGTAATTTGTGCACGACGCCTGAGGACATCGACAAGACAACATCGTTACTGAACGAGCTGAACGGCGAGGGATCGAGGTATTCATTACCTGGCTTGACCTGACCTGAAATGCAATCAGTTTGTTTTAACTGTGAGGGAGCGCAGAAAGGCCGATCGATCAGAAGGAGAAGAGAAGGTGACCAAGAGAGTATCAGCATCGAAATACGGTTCCTCGGGAAGACATAGAAGCAGCCGCCACACACACACACATACACGCAATTCTTTTCGTTTGCTGGTTATCGAGAGGAAACCTGGAAAGAAATGATCGTTGCTGAAAAATAATCTGCCAGTTCCCCTTGGAATTGAAAATTACATTCAAGCGAGTTTATTTTAATGTTTTCTATCCATATAATACTGCGACCACATACATTTGGTTTTGTGATTTGTCAATCAAGTGCAGTTAACAGGAAAGCTTCTGAAGATTATTCTTCAGAACAAGGTTTTTTGTATCCAATATTGGATGCATAAAACCTTGAGTCTTCAAAGTAACACTCTCGTTTTTGAAGTCACCCAAATATTTATTTATTCATTCATTCAGGATGGATTTAGATTCAACTTCAAACAAATGATCTCTAAATCAACGATAGTCCTACGTCACTCTTGCGGTTATACCATAGATATAACCCACTTCCTGTTTTTTCTTCAATTTAATGAATTTTGCATACTTGAAATCATAAAAAATAGCCTACTTTTTTAAAAGGACCAAAGATTTTTTTGGTAATTGTATACACTGTTCATATAATTTCCTTTCAGAATTCAATTTTTTTTGAGAAAAATGAATTTCGATTTTTAAAATAATATTTTTCATTTTTTTTTTGTATTTGTATCAAATACTTATATCTCATTATCTGAATGAAATTCTTTTTAAGGAGGTATTCTAGTTTAGAGGCACGGACGTTTTTTTCGAATTCCGAAAAAATAAACAAAGAATACTTTTACCATCCATTATATCATTATTTGTTTGAATATTTTTTAACAATAAAACTAAAATTGAACGGACAAAGAATATTCATAATAATTATCATTATTATTAATCACTTGTTTACAAGTAGCATAAGACATTACCCTTTTAAAAACAGTTACAAATGGTTTTTGCGTGGAATTGGTTTCACGATTTTAAAATTAACGATAATTCTGGTAATGTATGGTAAATGGTATAAAAGAATTCTCCAGTGTTAACACGTTGAGCCCAGCCTCGGTCCCTACGGCTCAACGTGTTTATTGGTTGGGTAGTAAATACTATTCAATCACGCATCTAATGAAGAAAGATTTCCATATCTAGAGGTGTTGAATCGGCTTCTGAAAGATTCCAATATATTGAACAAATAACCAGACAGCAGCTTCTCATTTGGCCAAACTTGGCGAAAGGGCCGCCTATTAGTCGATGTTGCAGGTATGAAACACTTCAGAATCTTCTCAAGTTAAAAGGCAGCTGTTGATCGTAACTCGTAATCTAAACAGAGCTAAGTACGAAATCATTATACAATTAAATGAGAGAATAGCTCTTAACTCTTTAACAACGCTATCTTTATATCCGCACTTAGAAAAGAGCATACAAGTTTATGTATTTTCAACCCGGCAAATATTTTGCCACATTGCCTTGTAATATAGTTATCGAAGGAAAAACTTTCTTGTATTGTCACTCCAAGGCTGGTAGCTTGCTTTTTGAGTTCAATAGATGTGTTGTTGAAAAGTAAGTTTGTTTTGATTCCATTATTTACTCTATCGATATTGATAAAAACAGCATTTGTTTTCTTCATGTTATTAGTCAGCATGTTTTTACAGGACCATTCAAAAACTCGGGCTGAATCTGAATTAATTTTCTCCGAAATATCGGTAGTAGAGGTCACCGAAACGTCACAAAGTATAATTACACGCCATCAGCAAAAAGGTGGATTTTGTAAAGCTTTAGTACATTAGGCAAATTATTTATGTACAAAGAAAAAAGAATTAGACCAAGAATAGAACCATGAGGTATTCCCGAAGAAATTGGAATGAAAGTTGAAAATAATCCATTGTTGTAAAGAGCTTGCGTTCGACCAACTAAATATGATTGGATTAAGGTTGTGGCGTGACTCAAGAAGTTAAAATTAAGACGAAGTTTTGTGCAAATAATTTCATGAGAAATACTACCAAATGCTTTTGAATAGTCCAGGAGTATCAAAACTAAAGGCTTGTCGTTATCTAGAGGCCCTATTTCAAACACAATTTAAAATAATATAAAACAAGTGGAAATCAAATTTGTAGCGCACCACTATAGGTGAAAATAATCAAGGTTCATTTGAAATTAGATTAAACGATACATTTTTAGCGCTCCACCCTAAAAAAATATTGCCTCAAATTCAACATACAATACGATAATCACAAACAAAACGACAAATCGATACCCATGGAGTTATAGTCATAAAAAAATAATTTCATAACACTGGTCAAAACCGAAATCAAGCCAAGCAAATATAAGATCATTGTTTTGAAAACACCGGACATGTATTTGGGTAAATCTTAACACTTTTGATGCATCGTTAAAGAAAACAAATCTAACTGAGAAGATCCATTCCTATAAGAAGTAGAATAATTCCACAAGCTGTACATATTGAAAGATGATAAAATAGACGTTCGAGCAAAACGCGTGTGAAGTTAATTGTTTTGTCCGTACTAGATTACATACGGTGAACTATGAATGAACCATTTAAAAGCGATATTCAAATGAATTGTAAGCTTAACATATGGTTTAAGAAAGGATCAACAAATGACCAAATACAACAATTCCAATAGGCAAAGGATCTCGCAAAAAAAGGTGCTCGAATTTTGTTGCATTTCGAAAAGCTCACGCGTCTCCATTTATTCAATGAAACGGGGTTGTCATTGTGGAGACGCATGGTTTTTTATGAAACAGCAATAAAGTAAATAATTTTGGTTTGTGCAGTCGAAAATATAATCATGATTTGTCCACTTTTTTGAATGCTCTAATTCAGCACACCTTTGTCAAATCAGGTATTTGAATGTTTCAAAACATATAAATAAAATTGCCTTTTTCATGATTTACAGTAGTTTTATAGTATATTTTTACAGAATCACATGTTTCATAGGATTATAAAATACACCATCTATTGGTGTTAATGCGCCTCTCATTTGAGCTAACTTTTAATCGATCACCAGATGATTATTTCGCACCTATTCAGACCTTTTCTGGACTATAACACTTACAAATATTGTAAACATCATTCTTGCACACCATTTGTATCAGATTTACATAGCAAAACTATTAAATTAACGTATTTTGATGAACTCAATTCTGATCATGACTTGTCCAATTCAATAAAGTAGTTTTGTTCACATGGTTTCTATGGCAACCGATTATATGTGATTTTCATGAAGAAAAATCAATTTGCATTTACTGATTGCGTAAAAATACCCCAAATCGGACAAACCAAGATCATTTACCCTATATAAGGTACACCGAGGCATGTTGAAACACGGGATGAGTGAAAACGGAAGACATAACTTTTAATAGGAATGATGGTTTGACGTGATATATTTTTTCAGTAAATATTATCTTTCAACCAACCTTATGACAGCGATTACCAGAATATTGGAATGACTTACTTAGAAAAGAGCATACAAGTTTATGTATTTTCAACCCGGCAAATATTTTGCCACATTGCCTTGTAATATAGTTATCGAAGGAAAAACTTTCTTGTATTGTCACTCCAAGGCTGGTAGCTTGCTTTTTGAGTTCAATAGATGTGTTGTTGAAAAGTAAGTTTGTTTTGATTCCATTATTTACTCTATCGATATTGATAAAAACAGCATTTGTTTTCTTCATGTTATTAGTCAGCATGTTTTTACAGGACCATTCAAAAACTCGGGCTGAATCTGAATTAATTTTCTCCGAAATATCGGTAGTAGAGGTCACCGAAACGTCACAAAGTATAATTACACGCCATCAGCAAAAAGGTGGATTTTGTAAAGCTTTAGTACATTAGGCAAATTATTTATGTACAAAGAAAAAAGAATTAGACCAAGAATAGAACCATGAGGTATTCCCGAAGAAATTGGAATGAAAGTTGAAAATAATCCATTGTTGTAAAGAGCTTGCGTTCGACCAACTAAATATGATTGGATTAAGGTTGTGGCGTGACTCAAGAAGTTAAAATTAATACGAAGTTTTGTGCAAATAATTTCATGAGAAATACTACCAAATGCTTTTGAATAGTCCAGGAGTATCAAAACTAAAGGCTTGTCGTTATCTAGAGGCCCTATTTCAAACACAATTTAAAATAATATAAAACAAGTGGAAATCAAATTTGTAGCGCACCACTATAGGTGAAAATAATCAAGGTTCATTTGAAATTAGATTAAACGATACATTTTTAGCGCTCCACCCTAAAAAAATATTGCCTCAAATTCAACATACAATACGATAATCACAAACAAAACGACAAATCGATACCCATGGAGTTATAGTCATAAAAAAATAATTTCATAACACTGGTCAAAACCGAAATCAAGCCAAGCAAATATAAGATCATTGTTTTGAAAACACCGGACATGTATTTGGGTAAATCTTAACACTTTTGATGCATCGTTAAAGAAAACAAATCTAACTGAGAAGATCCATTCCTATAAGAAGTAGAATAATTCCACAAGCTGTACATATTGAAAGATGATAAAATAGACGTTCGAGCAAAACGCGTGTGAAGTTAATTGTTTTGTCCGTACTAGATTACATACGGTGAACTATGAATGAACCATTTAAAAGCGATATTCAAATGAATTGTAAGCTTAACATATGGTTTAAGAAAGGATCAACAAATGACCAAATACAACAATTCCAATAGGCAAAGGATCTCGCAAAAAAAGGTGCTCGAATTTTGTTGCATTTCGAAAAGCTCACGCGTCTCCATTTATTCAATGAAACGGGGTTGTCATTGTGGAGACGCATGGTTTTTTATGAAACAGCAATAAAGTAAATAATTTTGGTTTGTGCAGTCGAAAATATAATCATGATTTGTCCACTTTTTTGAATGCTCTAATTCAGCACACCTTTGTCAAATCAGGTATTTGAATGTTTCAAAACATATAAATAAAATTGCCTTTTTCATGATTTACAGTAGTTTTATAGTATATTTTTACAGAATCACATGTTTCATAGGATTATAAAATACACCATCTATTGGTGTTAATGCGCCTCTCATTTGAGCTAACTTTTAATCGATCACCAGATGATTATTTCGCACCTATTCAGACCTTTTCTGGACTATAACACTTACAAATATTGTAAACATCATTCTTGCACACCATTTGTATCAGATTTACATAGCAAAACTATTAAATTAACGTATTTTGATGAACTCAATTCTGATCATGACTTGTCCAATTCAATAAAGTAGTTTTGTTCACATGGTTTCTATGGCAACCGATTATATGTGATTTTCATGAAGAAAAATCAATTTGCATTTACTGATTGCGTAAAAATACCCCAAATCGGACAAACCAAGATCATTTACCCTATATAAGGTACACCGAGGCATGTTGAAACACGGGATGAGTGAAAACGGAAGACATAACTTTTAATAGGAATGATGGTTTGACGTGATATATTTTTTCAGTAAATATTATCTTTCAACCAACCTTATGACAGCGATTACCAGAATATTGGAATGACTTAAGGGGGGACCCCGGTATGGAAGGTCGGAAAAATCGTTTTTTTAATATAATGATGGTCCCACCTCATTCCCCTACAAAGGTTTGAGTCGGACGAATTATCTTTAAGATAATTACTTATAAGAATTTACTTTTGTATTATCAATCTGAACCAGTAAAAACGATAAAATAAATATAAAACGAACTGGTTGTGCTACAGACATAGACTCTGAATTTGATGAACTTTATAAGGCAGCACGCGAGCTTTCTTATTCCATGGCATGTCAAGAAAATTTCTAACCCGAAAAAATCCTTGACCGATTGGGAATTGAACCCAATACCTATGTCCATATCAACCGTGAATTTACAAGAGAATTCCCGCTTTACTAGATTCTCGATAACGGTCTGCTAATGCGATCGTTTCCGAGTCCAGACAGCTGAGCATCCCCAAGCCTAATTCGAGCCAACACTTCAGGCCCTTCATATCCTAAGGATAACATTCCCACTGGAACTCGCAATCAGATCTGCCGCACTCAAAAAATCTCGTTATAACCATTTATTTAACAAATGAATTCACGAGTATTCCGATTGGGCTATCCCCAGCTACATTCCGATTTTAACATCAAACCCTTCGAAATGATGTTAGCTTATTTCAAAACTGATAATTCGAAAACTGATATGCCCTTCATAACTTGGGTTATACACATGTCCATTGGAACTCGCAATCAGATCTGCCTCAACTCAGAAAAATCTCGTTATAACCATCTATTTAACAAATGTGTTTACGAGTATTCCGGTAGGGCTATCCCTAGCTTCGCTCCACCTCCAATTTGTAATCTCTTGTAATGAGGTTCATCCTAAATTGTTCATGTCTGCATACGCGCGCGATGCTCAAACTATTGTAGACTTCGCTTTTTTTTTTAATCTAATATCAGCAATCTTTTTTTTTTAATCCCATTTATTTATTTAAGGCTCATTAGCATTTTTGATGTAACAGAGCCGAATTTTAATCGTGTACATGTCACATGGTTATCATATCTATAATTAGCACATTACACAGTTGTCATTCGCCAGTATTCCTTCTATACCATTACATATGGTGCATTCACACAGTAGCCATTTAGGCGTAAGAGTATTCTTTCTGTTCTTCCATTATCCAGTTGGACCACCGGACAGCGGAGACAGTTGATAGATCATTGTTGAGTTATTTATAGAACAGCAGCCCGATGTGTCTTGCAGAGCAGAGCAGTTGTATGGATGAATCGATCTTATTTCGACCGTGGATCGATCTCCATCGCTGATGATTGTTGCGTGGACGTAGCTATTCTGTAACAACACAAAGATGGTCAAATGAGGGCCCTGAGTTTTGAACTCACGATCGATCGCTTACTAAGCGAACGCGCAACCAATGTGGCTACGGAGACCCCCTATCAACAATCTTGCTATCTAGCAAACTGAAAACAAACTAAATACCATCATTATTATTGTCTTTAGACAAAAAAGAAAGAACAGAAAACATTCAACATAAAAAGATAATATATCCGTCATAACTTCGTCAACATGCATACATTTATACGTCATAACCCGCTCAGCTTTTGAGACGTGCAGACGTATTTTTTCGATTGCGCTTATCTCAAGTGAAGTACCCACCGTTGAAAATTTCAATATTACACTGTCCCGCGTCGCGTGATAAGTGTTCCGCGATGAGGCGAGAAAACACATTCAAAATTGATTATTTGCAAATCGCCGTGAAGCCGTCAGTCGAGAAACTTTTTGGTTTCTGCCGTTCGGTTCTCGGGTTGAAGAGGGAAGAAATCAAAAGACTTCAGTGCCATAGAGGTGATGCATGTGCGTTCGTTAAGGTCAGTGACCTGACACTCGCCCAAAAAATCGTTGACGATCATGACGGGAAACATGAAGTGGAAAATGAGGGAAAAAACAGAAACTCCGTATCACATTGGTAGACGGTAGTGTTGAAGTGCGTGTTCACGATCTACCCGAAGATTTGCCAGAAAAAAATGTCGTCAATTTTCTAACCCAATACGGAGAAGTATTCTCGATTCGCGAGGTGTCGTGGGGCGAGAACACCGAAGCCGAAGGCATACCACTCGGTATCTGGTCTGCCCATATGCTAGTGAAACGTAACCATTTGATCAACGCACTAAGTCCTCAACGTCTTTACTAGCACCACCACAACCCGTCGTAGCCGTAGACGATTTCTTCAGAAAACCAGCGCTGCGTTCGCAGAGCAAGAGCAGCAATGGTAACGAAACTGACGACTCTACCACATCTATGAGTAGCAGACAAAACCGAGGACGACCAGCTGGAAAGAAATTCCGCCGAGATGACACCGACGACGATAGGAGTGAGGTAACAATAATTTAAATGGCCCTCACATCGTACAACATCTCGTCCATCAACATCGCTACCATCACAAACCCCACGAAACTAAACGCGCTACGAAACATCGTCAATAGTCAAAGCCTCGACATCGTGTGTCTGCAAGAAGTAGAGAACGAACAGCTCTCCTTGCCCGGCTACATCGTTTTCTTCAATGTAGACCACTCGAGAAGGGGAACAGCTATCGCTCTGAAGGAGCACATACAAGTCACTCACGTCGAGAGAAGCCTGGACAGCCGGCTGATTGCGCTGCGAGTGCAAGACACCACGATCTGTAATATATACGCTTCCTCCGGATCTTCGCAACGCGCCGCTCGGGAGAATTTCTTCCACGAAACGCTTCCCTACTATCTTCGTCATCACACCACGAATGTAATCTTGGCAGGCGACTTTAATTGTGTGCTTCGAACATGCGATTCAAGCAGCCCGAATACGAGTACCGCCTTCAAAGCTACTGTCCAACAACTACAGCTGCTTGATGTATGGGAGAAACTGTGTCCGCATGATAATGATTTCACGTACGTCTGTCGCAACGCTCAGTCACGCCTGGATCGCATATATGTGAGCAGCGGTCTGCGCGATCATTTGCGAGTAGCACATGCCCATGTATGTTCATTCACTGATCACAAAGCGCTGACACTTCGAATATGCCTTCCCCATCTTGGACCAGAGCATGGCCGTGGTTTTTGGTCCTTAAGACCATATCTTCTGACCGACGAGAACGTTTCAGAATTCCAGCAACAGTGGCAGCTCTGGACCCGGCAACGCAGGAATTATGGCTCTTGGATTGAATGGTGGATCGCGTTCGCCAAGCCAAAAATCAAACAATTTTTCAAATGGAAGTCTCGAGCCGTCTTCGATGATTTCCACAGAGAACATCAGTTCCTCTACAGTGAGCTGCGACAAGCGTACGATGGGTACTACCAGCACCCAGAAATGTTGATCACTATCAACCGACTTAAAGGCGAAATGCTAGCGCTTCAACGGAGATTCTCTCACACCTTCATGAGGATAAACGAAACGCACGTGGCGGGAGAACCTATATCGATATTTCAGTTGGGGGAAAGACGGAGAAAGAAAACCATCATCACGCAACTGCAGACAGAGCAGGATGAAACGATAACAAATCCCGAACGATTGAGGCGCACATGGTCACCTACTTCTCGACACTCTATTCTGAGGCGGCGAGGGGGGAAAATGAGAACAGCTTCGTCTGCGAAAATATTGTTCGGTCGAACGACGAAGTCATAATGAGAAATATTACGACAGAGGTAATCTGGTCTACAATAAAAACGAGCGCACCCCGAAAGTCTCCTGGCTGCGACGGTATTCCCAGAGAATTTTACCACCGCATGTTCGATGTCATCCACCGCGAGTTGAACTTGCTGTTAAATGAGGCGCTCAGCGGCAATGTTCCTCCAGCCTTCGTGGAGGGCATCATAGTGTTGGTAAAGAAAAGAGGCGGCGATAACACAGCCCGATCATATCGTCCGATCTCTCTGCTCAACAGCGATTACAAGCTGTTCTCCCGTATCCTCAAAACCAGACTGGAGCGGGTGATGAGAGAACACCACGTTATAAGCGATGGGCAGAAATGCTCGAACTCGGAGCACAACATCTTCCAAGCTACTCTCGCTCTGAAAGATCGGATAGCGAGTCTTCGATATCACCGACGTGCAGGAAAGCTAATCAGCTTCGACCTCGACCATGCGTTCGATCGGGTCCGACATTCTTTCCTCTTCGAGACCATGCGATCGCTCGGCTTCAACCCCGACTTCATTGCTCTGTTATCCTCTGCTATTATCAGTCGATCCACTTCTCGACTTTTGATTAATGGACATCTCTCTCGTCCGTTTGAGATCCAGCGATCGGTGCGACAGGGGGACCCGATGTCAATGCACCTCTTCGTACTATACCTACATCCTCTGGTATGCAGGCTTGAACATGTGTGCGAAAACGATCTGCTGGTGGCGTATGCAGATGACATCAGTGTGATCGTCACATCGGCAAGTCAAATCGAAGTTATGAATGGGCTGTTTACTTGCTTCGAGAGGGCTGCCGGGGCAAAACTGAACCTAAGTAAAACTGTGGCTGTTGACGTCGGTTTTTGTGAAGGTGAAACTATCAACACCCAATGGCTGCAAACAGCCCATGTTGTCAAAATCTTAGGTGTTATTTTCACAAATTCCATACCACAGATGACAACTTTGAATTGGAGTGCGCAGGTGGGGAAATTTTCGCAGCAAATGTGGCTGCATTCTCTGCGCACGCTAACGCTGCATCAGAAAATCATCATGCTGAATACGTTCGGCACTTCCAAGATATGGTACATTGCGTCCATATTACCACCGTTGGGTATACATACAGCGAAGTTAACATCAACGATGGAAACATTTCTGTGGAGAGGAATAGTTGCCCGCGTCCCGATGATGCAGCTGGCGCGTAGCATAGAAGAAGGAGACCTGAAGCTGCAACTACCAGCGCTAAAATGCAAATCACTTGCAATAAACCGACACCTACGAGAAATCGAATCCCTTCCTTTCTACAAATCCCTTCTATTCCACGCAAATCCCCGTCCAATAATCCCAATAGATCTTCCCGACCTTAAAACAATTCTAGCAAACCTATCCCAAATTCCCCACCAAATCCTACAAAACCCTTCCGTCGGTGCAATCCAGCTCTTCATGAAGCGAACTGAATTGCCAAGGGTGGAACGGAACAGTCCAACAGTGAACTGGCCACGCACATGGCGAAACATTGCCTCGAGAAAGCTTACTTCAACACAGCGAACTAACTTATACTTACTTGTGAACGAAAAAATTGAGCACCGAAAATTGCTTTTCGTGATGCAGCGAGTTGACAACGAAAGCTGTGAACATTGTGGAAGCCGATGTACTGAAACCCTCATTCACAAATTTTACACATGTGTTCGAGTTGGACCGGCTTGGATGGCTTTCCAGCTAAAAATTTCGGGCATCTTAGGTGGATGCAGAAGACTTGATTTCGAGGACCTGGTTAAACCTGCTTTAGCAGGAATAGACAAATCACGAAGAGAGAAAATTCTCAAACTTTTCATTAGTTACATATGTTTTGTAAATGAATGTAACGGAAGAATTAATGTAGCTGAATTAAACTTTCAATTCGATCTAGAAGTTTGACGAAATGTTAGAACACACAAAATTTGTACAAGTATGACAGAAAAATAAAACTATTTTTACAAAAAAAAAAAAAGGTTCTCAAATGGGGATCAACATAGGGTAGGAGCCTGCCTGTTGGTCTCAAATGTTCCTATCTCACGCCTCCACGAAGATCATATGACGACATTTTTAGATCGGGCGTGAACTGGAAACACACACCTGGTCTTGGCTCCGAGAACGGGTGTCGAAAGTGGCTAAGTGAGGGGGTGTGAGCGAGTCAGAGCGCTATATCTCTCCCGGGGAAGGCCTCCCGGGTCATGGAGGCCTTGCCAACCCGCTGTCTCCCGGGCAAAGGAGATACACCCAATAAAATGGAGCTACGATCACGAAGATTAATTAGAATGCGATCACCCGAGGAGGGTCCCCGAATTGGAGCTGGTCCTGGAACGGGTGTAAGAGCGAGCGGCCAGCGGCTGGAGGGCGATGTGCAAGAGCGGGCCACCAGCCGGGTTCAACCCGAAGAGCTACCGCCACACGGAAACAGCAGCCATCGACATCACCCAAGAAACGCTGCGCCTACGAGACGTGTTGCGACTGCCAGACGACAGTCGTCCACACTTGTGGGTACCACTAGGTGCCGGATCATGTGGACACACGAAATGATTGAATTCGTGATCCGCGCCTATTACATCTGCACTGCTTTGGAGACGGACATGAGCGGTCGCCCTCGAATACTAACAATGTTCGAGGAAGCGTATCCAGAGTTCGTCGGGAGGCTTGATCAGAACGCGATGAACGCGAGGCGTAGAGCGATAGTACGCAACAACATGCTCTCCCAAACGCAAATCGACGAGATCAAGCAGCAGGTGCAGAGAGAAATAAGCTCCAAGAACAACAGAGCAAGCGATGTGTCGAGACGAAGTTCAGTACGGCTGAGCAATTCATTCGCGAGTGGGGCACGCGAATCAGCACCAGTGAAGGCCACAGTACAACAACCCCCTGAGCCGGAAGACCCACAGCCAGATCAACAACTACTACGCGATCTGGTCTTCCACTACGACGAGGCGATCTCACAGTTCCGCGACACAGACCCATTGTCGCGCCCCAGGATCCCGAAGTTGCAGCATTCCCGTAGGCTGACAAGTGCAGTAAAGCTCATGAACGAGCACGTTCTTCCGCTGCACTTGGTTGATGCTGAGAACATGGAGGAGCTGCAACTGAAGGTTTACTGTGCTGCTGTGGCGACCGCCAAAAGTTTAGGATACCGTATTAGGCCAAGAGGCGGACTGCTCCAACATCTCCGTGAAAGGCGTGAGCCTCCATGGCGAAGGAGATTGGAGCAACGGATCCTAAACAAGCGCGCCGCAATTGGAAGACTGATGGCGTACAAAAGAGGCAGCAGATCGGCGAAATTATGTCGCCAAGTTGCTGTGATCGTGCGGCCTACTGAACTTCGCCAGCTGGGAGCTCACCAGCTGACGGAAAAACTCGACACACTGGTACAGCAATTGAGCGTCCTTACAAAACGGCTGAAACGTTACTCTGACTCTGCAAAGCGCCAGGAACAAAATCGGATGTTCAGAGATAACGAGAAAGCGTTCTACGACCACATTAGCGACGAGAAGCCCGACTACCGCGAAGGTTTGCCAGATATTAGCGATGTGACGAACTTCTGGGCTGGTATTTGGGAGACCCCAGTAGAACATCGCGACGTGCAAATGTGGTTAAGACGGGAGGAGGAGAGTTGTGGTGAAATTGGAGAGATGCCAGCTATCATCGTCGGAGAGAACGATGTCCGCGAAGCCTCGCGGTACCTGAGGAACTGGGCAGCACCGGGCCCCGATGGTGTCCAGAACTTTTGGCACAAGAAGCTGACCGTCGCACATCCAAAGATAGCTGAGTGCTTCAACAAGATGCTACGTGACCCACACAACCTCCCTGAATTCGCCACCCGTGGCGTCACATTCCTCCTCCCGAAAGACAGCAACACATTGAACCCATCAAAGTACAGGCCGATAACGTGCCTATCGAGTCTGTACAAGATATTAAGCAGCATCATAACCGCCAAAGTTTCTGCCCACTGCGAACAACACCATATCATCGCAGAAGAGCAGAAAGGATGCAGAAAAAATACGCATGGCTGCAAAGACCAGGCCATCATCGACGCAGCCATAGTCGGCCAGGCGGTTTATAACCAGCGGAACCTAAGCATGGCCTATATCGATTACAGGAAGGCTTATGACTCCATACCTCACTCGTTTCTCGTCCGGGTATTGGAGCTCTACAAAATTGATCCCGTCGTCGTTAGGTTCCTGCAGCATGCGATGAGGCAGTGGAGCACGTCTCTGCACCTTAGTGATGGGGAAAATGTGTTGCAGTCTAGAACGTTGCAGATAAAGAGGGGGATATTCCAAGGCGACTCTTTCAGCCCGCTTTGGTTTTGTCTGGCACTGAACCCCCTCAGTAGGACGCTCAATAGAAACGGTCATGGCTATAAAATAAGGTATGGCGACGGCGCCCACGAAGAAGTGACCCATACCTTTTACATGGACGATCTCAAGGTCTACGCTGATTCACGTCAGCGTCTAGGTGTAGCTATCCGGGTTGTCGAAGAAATAAGCAGGGACATCTGTATGGAGTTCGGCCTCGACAAGTGTCGCTGTGTCCACCTGCTGAAAGGACAACTTACCGAATCCGGAGGCTACGAGGTCTATGACGGCGAGTTTATAAGAGACATGGTTCGTGGCGAATCCTATAAATATCTTGGATTCCGACAGCTCACCGGGATTCGCCACTCCGACATCAAGACGGAGCTGCGAGACAAGTTCTTGAGTCGAGTGAACTGTGTCCTGAGGACTTTCCTCAACGCGGGGAACAAGGTACGCGCGATCAACACATTCGCGGTTCCCCTGCTGACCTTCAGTTTTGGTGTAGTCAAATGGAGCAAAACTGACCTAGGGGACCTTAAGAGGAGGATGAGGAAAGCATTCAAAGAGGCCGGAATGCACCATCCTCAATCGGCACTGGAGAGAGTTTCACTACCACGCAAAGAAGGGGGACTTGGAATCGTCGACATTTCAGCTCTGTGTGTTGCCCAGGTACGACAACTGCGCGAGTACTTCGCAGAACGCGCCAACCAAAACGCGCTATACCGGGCTGTCTGCGCCGCTGACAGAGGATACAGCGCTCTGCACTTGGCGCAAGCGGAGTACCAACTAAACTGCAATCTGCAGACAGTGGAGGAGAAGATTGCAGCTTGGAAGCAGAAGGCAGTGCATGGTGCCCACCCCCATCAACTGGACCGGCCACACGTCGACAAGGCCGCATCTAATCTGTGGCTAACGCGTGGTGAACTCTCTTCAGTAGTAGAAGCCGACATGATAGCCATCCAGGACAGGATAATGCCGACGAGAAACTGCAGGCGGTACGTCTGGCATCAAGACGTTGATGACATTTGCCGGATGTGCCATCAACCAGGTGAAAACATAGAGCACATTATGGGAGGCTGTCCCGTTTTGGCCAACGCAGCCTACACCGAGTGCCACAACAACGTGGCCCGTATTGTTCATCGACAACTGGCGCTCCAATGTGCTCTACTGGAAGACAACGTACCAAACTACCGGTACTTGCCTGCACCTGTCCTGGAAAATGACCGTTTCAAGCTGTACTGGGATCGCACTGTTCTGACCGACCTCTCGATCCACCACAACCGCCCAGATATAATGGTTTACGACAAGAGCGACCGCAAAGTCACCATCATCGATGTCGCTATTCCACTGAACCAGAATCTGGAGGAGACCCACGGTCGCAAAATCTGCAAGTACCGACCATTAGCCGACTGTGGGGGCTAAGGGAGGTCCCAAGAATTGTTCCAGTCGTTCTCTCTGGAACTGGAATTATCCCGAAGACACTTCTGGAAGCGCTAAAGGTGTTGAACATCGAGAAGGAATTGGCCGGCATCCAAAAGTCGGTCATCCTTAGCACCTGCGCGATTGTCCGACAATTCCTCGGTCAGGACTAAAACAGCACGAGCATGCAGATACGTGCATTCCGCAGAGCCTAGTCCCCCTTTGGCATTCAGAAGCCCGGGGGCAGGTGAAAATTCTGGCTAGGTTCGCCTAGTTAAGAAGTGAGATAAGCCTGCCAAAAAAAAAAGTTAACTAACGTTAACTAACTGACATCCATCGTATGCATTCTAACATAAATCTTCGTGGAGTTAATCTATCGCATCTCAATATCAAGTGCATGGCTTTGTTCTGTAAAATTTGCATTCGTTGCAATTGTCTCTTGTTCGCTAGGAACAACACGGATGCACAATTATCAAAATGTGGAGCAATCAATGCTTTGTAGATCGTCAGTTTACTCTCAAAGGTCAAAAATCGATTTATCCTAGAAAGCACTCCATATTTTTGAGCTGCTTTCTTTATGGTGTAGTTTATATGTTCGTCAAAGTGCAGCGTTTAGTCCAAAACAACGCCAAGATATTTGATTGATGATGCCCTCTCCACAGATTGTCCATCTATATTTATATCAAACCCGCTACTGTCTATAATACGTGTCGATACTACCATGTATTTTGTTTTGTTTATGTTCAGCTTCAGTCTTTTCCATTTTAGCCAGTCATCTAAATGTTGTAGTTCATGGTTCATATTTATGTAACAGTCTTGCAAGGTATCTGCTTTTTTAAATATTTGTACTTTTGGGAAGCCCTCAGAAATGTTGTTCTAAAAGAATTATTCGATATTTGGTTTCATTGGAAAGTTACAACCAAAAGTATGAGGTCAGCTCAAGGGATATAGTATTGCTGTACGATTTTCTACACGCGTTTTTTCTCGCAACCATGTTTTTTATCTCAGGATCTACTCGTCCGATTTGCCATGAAATTTTTTATCAACATGTAAAACTTAATTACCCAAAGCGTTACATAGCCGTTTTGAAATATTATATTTTTCGATTTTTTATAGCAAAAATGGCCGCCATTTTGGCAATTTTTAAAATTTTAAAAACCTCTATGTAACGCTTTAGATATTGTCCTTAACTTTCAAAATATTCATTGGAATTCGTTCTGCGATACCCCATTGATTTTCAGACAGCATCTACGCATCAAGCTGTCAACAGCGTAATAATTATTATTCGTGCACTCAAAAAATGGAAAATACATCTCCAAATATACCTTAACAATAACCAAAATATCCGAACATTTCACTTCATTATTTTTCGACCTTCCAGACAGGGGTCCTCCCTTAACGCAGTCGACCTTTCCTCGTTCGTGAAATCAAAACAAACATTTTTGCGCGCTGACTCAAACGGTCCGAAAACACGTTTTTTTAGCAAAAATATCGCCATAATTGCCAATCGCCATAGTGTTAATCAAGTGTAGTGGTTTTGAAAAGTAAACTGGAAAATCTTTTTCCATATAGCTCTGAGTATTTCAACTCACCCCATGTTTTTTTTTCAACCCTCGGGTAAGTTAAACAGCAGTGAAAATCGACTATATGTTATACTTTTTTGCACATGCCGGACGTTATTTATCGGAGATTGCTGTATGGATGAATTATGCTAAATTCGAATTATAAAAATCATTCACATCTTATTCCTCAGTATGTTCTACGTTATTTATGAATACAGAGACATGATACAAGTCAAATTTGTTAATTTGCAACTGGGGGCCGACTCATTTCCAATCACTGTTCGTTAGACGCGCTACTCTTTCGTTTCAATCTGGCCGGCAGCAATATCTGCGTTTGTGGCCAAGGTTACCACGACAACGAGCACGTTGTTTGGTCGTGCGAGGAGTATCTTGTTGCCAGATCGAATTTAGAAAACTCTCTTCGGGCTAGAGGAAGGCAGCCCAATGTGCCGGTGAGAGATGTGTTGGCTCGGTTAGACCTTGATTACATGTCCCAAATATATGTTTTCCTTAAAGCTATCGATTGTCGTGTGTGATTATTCCGATATCCTTATACCCTCCTTTTCTTCCTTTACGAGCAATTTATTCTTTATTCAATTATTAAGGGGACCATTGCTATAAACAGGAGAGTAAATTGGAATGTAAATTCTCAATGAATATACGAATAGATTCAAGAATTGAGTGTGTGTGATTATCAACATTGTAATAATTTCCTTATATTCCATCCTTTTCCTGAAAAAATATGTCACCCTTCTAAACTCGAGTCCACCGCGAGTAAACGGATTCTCACATTATTAACCATAGATTTAAGAAAATTGTTTATATAGATTGTTTTAAAAATATATTGAAGAATTCGGCTCCTTTAAACTTATGTAACTGAGCCTGTAAAAAAAACAAATTCAAAAAAAATTAATAAAGAAACAAAATCTAGCATGAAACAAACTTGAAATGGAATAAGGGTGCAGTCGAGGTAATTACATGGTAATTTTGTTAGTTACTTGGTAATTTTTAATTCAAAAATATCAAAGAATGTCCACGTGGACAACAGGGGGAGGGCTTTGGTCAATGTCGACGCTTGTCCGCGGAGAGGGGAGTCTGAAATCGTGCTTTTTGTGTCCACGTGGTATGTGTACAGCCCCTAAGATATACACGCTCAGCAGAGTAGCGGAACGACTCGACGTGCTCGTGTTTGGGTCATGCTGTTGGAAATCAAATCGTACGGCAAGGGGTTAAACAATTGATGCAATAGGGAATTGTTGTTGTCTTCTGTTACAAACGATAACCATTTAGAAGATTTTAATTATACATTTTAAGGTTTCCCCCCTTAGCAATTAAGTTATGGTGATCAATTTGTTCAATGGATATTTCTTTTAGTGGATAAAATCAATCTGCTTATCAGTTCTTCCACGTATCATACCCAATATTTCTATTTACCTACGCTCGTGATCTGTGCTGACAAGACACCATTCACATCAAGTTGTTAACTACACCCAAAATTGATTTTTAGCTCATGTTTTGTCATCCCGATTTGTGACATTAAATGAGACATAACATAACAGAAAATGTCGAGACTCACAAATACTGGTAGGCATTTGTATAATATACATGGTACAGCAATATACGATTAATACGAGCGAGCGAAACAAAAGACAAATAAGCTTTCCGCATACTTTGCCACATACATGGCCCAGACCGAGATAGATATTGTTCTCCTTCATGCGCTCCTTTTCTACTCTTAGAAAACACTTCCCAACTTCATTTTATAATTAATGAATTTGCTGAACAACTGCTTAAGCATCATTAGCCATGTGGATAGCGTGGTCGTGTAAAATAGCTTCGCATTCCAGCCGGCCTTGATTCGATCCCCATTGTCGTCGCATGGACTTTTTGTTTGGCACAATCCCAAATGAAATGAGAAAAGGAAACAGAAAGAGATGTCTGCACGAATACATACAAACCATTTTTAAGCTTTTAAAACAGCTCATTATTTGCGTATTTGACTCTCCAGCACACTAAATGGCATCATTTCTGCCAAAGATGAAATGTTTTCTGCCAACGCTAGTTTGGGTGTATTGTATGATTTTTTGACATTGGTGATGCTCTCATCAGCGACAACAGTGGTTAGGTGACCTGAGCGAAAACTGACGGTAGTTCCTATTAACCTTATCAGACCACATTTATCCAGAACTACCCGGCATACTTCGTCCCGCTCAAAATTTGTGTTTTGTTATCAATACTTTCAAACATTCACGTTTTCATACTATGAACAAATTCGTGGGTCCAATCGCAGAACTGTTCATTGATTGATCTTCTAATCGACCCCGTTTAATTTTGTATAGCAGCTCCCCCTTAGAGAGGTGGGTGGAGTGTCTAACCACCATAGAAATATTTACTGCGCCCTAAAACATGCCTAATTTGGTTACATTTGCTTGATCAATTCCCGAATAATGCAGAAATTTGTGTTTCATTCGTATGGCAGTCCCCCCCCCCCTTAGAGAGGGTGGTGGAGAGTCTAACCATCATAGAAACATTTATTGCACCCTAAAACCTCAATATGTCTAATTTGGTTTCATTTGCTTCATTAATTCTCGTGTACAGCAGAAATTTGTATTTCATCTGTATGGCAGTTGTTTCTGCGTCCATAAGAATCAGACAGACAGACAGAAATCCATTATATATATATATATATATATATATATATATATATATATATATATATATATATATATATATATATAGATATTCTGCTTTTTTTTGACCAGCAAATCTATAGAGACGCGCTTTGCTAATCACGTTGACGATTGCCATCCATACACGACTTCTTTATTACAGTAGGAAGATGTCGCTCAACTAATGATCCATAGAACTAAATGTTAACAAAAATGTGTGTATATCGGACTTAGAACTTACCGGTCTCTTTGTTGAAGATTTCCAATATGCAAAGTTACTTAAATGACCAATATCTTTACACCCACATAGTTTCACTGCAACCTGCCAACGGCCATTTGAGTTGGCAAGAAATTCGTCATACATTCATACATAGAGTTTACTAATTTGCTCAATCAGACTCATCAATATCAGAAAATCGTATGTTCTTTTGTATAATGGGAATAACATTGTCAAACATAACAAACAAGCAACATCTTAGTGAACAAATGCTATGATACCATTTGTAGTAAACAGTGAGTCATATTCAATGCGTGGCTACTGAATACTGAACACACCACATCCTACGGTAGCTGTATCCATCTCCGAAAAAAACCATAATTCAGAGAATGCAAACGATAAATTAACTTTCCGTGAAATCGTGTATTCCGTGATATGTTTGTTTGGGAGCATAGCTGATTAATTGATTCGACTGAATTCATGGGCTGGATACGTTATAAGGGGTTGTCAGAAGATGCAGCTTTTTTTTCTCAGTTTCTCAGTTCCGCTTCAAGATTTGACATTTTTGGCATCTGCACGGTTACTCTGGAATTCTTCGTTGTCCCTTTGGCAATGAATTGCAGTCATGTGTTTGTATATTCAAATAATATTTTTTTCTATAGAAATCAATTAAACGCCTGAGAATGTATAGGTATCCCAATTCCGAAAGATAAATGTTTAATTTAAGCAGCATTCGAAAATAGTGCTTCATGAGATAAAGTGTCAGGAACGATTCCTAAGGAGGTACCTTTCTCCAAGTAAATATGGAACGGGATCTGATTCACTTTCCCGCCCCACGAATTTACATTTGAAATGTGCCACTGTTAACGCTCCACGGAACTTATTTCCATTGCCTATTTCTGTATTAATCTTGAATGAATTGTTTCCTTTCAGTTTCAACCTGAAGTGCTCAAACTGAAAAGGCCCAATTTTGCTACTATAATCAGACCTCATTGTTATAAATTCTCGCTTTGGGAAGTTTTAAAATAATTTCATATTCAACTGATTTACGATTTGATGCTCAGCCTGTTGACCAGCTTAGTCGCTCCCTTTAATTACGAAAGTGCCAGACAAAACACCCATTCCGCTGAGCTATAATTCAACAGCGTTATATAAATTGTCAGAGTTATTGCGCGCTTTCTTCATATTCACATTTTGGTTTAGGCCGTTAATGTAAACAAAACTTAAGGCAGCACATTCAAGCATAATTTATATTATCCTAGACTAACGGTAGTTAAAAAGGCGTCGGGCGCCTTGGGTACAAAGCCACAGAAGGAGCTAGAATGCTATAGCTTCAACAAATTACTGCTAATAGGAAGGAAGAACAACCGGAAAAGCAAGGTAATGAAAATTTACAGTGATGGGTAAAAAATCAAAAGCGATTGAAACTCAACTTTACATTTCCTCCAAGCTCTAGGTCCTAGTGTTTGATTCGAGTTGAATTTCTGTCGATTCAGCTTTCTGCAAGAACCTATCACTTTACGTCGAGACATCGAAATAAGTAATGCTATCAAAAAATGACTACGCATTAAAGCTATTATGTTTAATTTGATGTGAGTTATAACTCAAATGCGGAGAAATGTGCGTCCTGCTCGTGGTTGATTGTCGTCAAGTTGGCAGTATACAAAAATAATCAGTTTTAAGTCTAGTGCTTTCAATCCTAGCAGCACTATAACAGCACTTTACCCATGGGACAGGACGTTACAAAGTATCATATTCTGGTTTCGAAAGTTCAATTTCACTCATGGCATCCTCAAACGGAAGTTCCATCGATTTCTTGGAATTCAAAACACTATCCTAATGGGCGGAATCACGTCCGCTTCGGTACCGGAACATTTAATCAAGCTTTTCTTCATAAAAACGAATCTAGATGCTATTGCTAATATTTCATTTCGCTATGGTTGTGGTACCTACGACCTGCTGCCTCAAGTTGTGGAGATGAGATTTTACGGCCAATGTGTCTACCTAGATCCAGCTGTTGTTAAATGTGACTGAGCTCCGTACGGGTGCACAGAAGAATATGTGTGCATGTTTGCAGTAAATTTTGGGTTGCAAAGACACAAGCAGAATTTCGCCCTATTTTAACTGCGGCATCAATCGTAAAATTAATGGTTGAGTACAACCTGCCGATAGTACAAAGTTATATGGCTCTATTTTCTGACAGCTGTCAAACTTGGATGTCATCCAACCTGTGATTTTTTTCCTTTCCAGATTTGTCATGTTACTATATGGATTATTTATATGGAACTTCATCAATAAATTCCCAAATTGTGGAACTTTTAACACCTAATAATATCAGTCGACATACGAAATCGCAAGATTTCTTGTGCTACGCAATTGATTATATTACGAAACTTCAAACAACATTCGTATTTTTGAACTCTCAAGCACATGTAGAGAATAATATTTCCAGCGATCTGTTTTCACACCGGGATTTCCTCATTTTTTTAATATTTCACCGATTCCGCACATTTTCGTAGGAATTTAAGTGCTGCTCAACGAGTGCGTGTTCCCTCAATCGGAAGGGAATGGTTCTGGTGAATAAACCGTATGCGCTAGTTAATCCCAAATGAGTGGCTCTACCGTTTCCCTGGTCGGTCTTGCTTGGTGAGACGGGACATAACTTGTAATATTGTTTACACCTCCATAATTCTAGTTTCCTGTTCCCCGCGACAAGATGTGAAGCGATCGCCTTTTTTTTATTAAATCGTTTATTTTTACAGGCTCAGTTACATAAGTTTAAAGGAGCCAAACTCCTGACTGTATTGTTACAAGTATATATAAACATTTTTCCTTAATTCTAATGTTAATGGTGTAGAAAACCGATTACTCGCGGTCTACTCGAGTTTAGAAGGGTGACATATTTTCTTCAGGAAAAGGAAGGGATAAAAGGATATGTTGACAATGTTCACTCTCACATTCACACTCACATTCATTACACTCAATTCTTAAGCCTATCTTATATCTAATATGTATTTACATTTCACCTTATTCTATTGTTAATAAGAAGGGATTTGATTTCTCGCGAAGGAAAAGGAAAAGGAGAATATAAGGATATAAGGACAATCAGACACGAAGATCGATAACTTTTAGGAAGATATATATTTGGGACATGTAATCAAGGTCTAAACCAGCCAACACATCTCTCACCGGCACATTGGGCTGCCTTCCTCTAGCCCGAAGAGAGTTTTCTAAATTCAATCTGGCAACAAGATACTCCTCGCACGACCAAACAACGTGTTCGATGTCGTGGTAACCTTAGCCACAGGCACAGATATTGCTGTCGGCAAGATCAAAACGAAAGAGTAGCGCGTTTAACGAACAGTGATTGGACATGAGTCGGGAGAAAGTGCGAATAAAGTCCCGACTCAAGTCCAGACTTTTGAACCATGGTTTAAGGCTAACCTTAGGGATAATTGAGTGGAGCCACCGGCCCAATTCATCTTCGTTCCATTTGCGTTGCCAGTTAACGATGGTATTTTTACGAACTAAAGAATAAAATTCATTGAAGGCGATTTGACGGTGATAAATTTCGCCTTCAATTGCACCTACCTTTGCTAATGAGTCAGCCCTCTCATTACCCGGAATTGAGCAATGTGAAGGGACCCAGACAAAGGTAATGACATAACAGCGTCTGGTTAAAGCACTCAAAATTTCTCGTATTCTCTCAAGGAAGTACGGCGAGTGCTTTTCGGGCCTCACTGAACGGATAGCTTCGACAGAGCTAAGACTATCCGTTCATAGAGGACCCATCAGTAAAATACATATTATCACAATTGATACGCCCATACTTTGCATTGAAGATCGTAGGAACGATTCCCGATAGAAGGTAATCTGGAATATCATGGATTTTCTCCTTCATGAACAGATCAAAATGTACAGAGGAATTGATGTAGTCAGGGAAACAAATACGGTTGGGAATATACGAAGAAGGATCAACCTGCATGGAGATGAATTCATGATATGAGCCCATAAATCCAGAATGAAAATTTAGCTCGCTCAGTTGCTCAAAATTTCCGATCACCAATGGGTTCATAACCTTACACCGGATGAGGAACTGAAGAGATAATAAATTGAAGCAATCTTTTAGTGGGAATACGCCTGCCAAAACCTCGATGCTCATGGTATGCGTTGAGGGCATACATCCCAACGCAATACGGAGACAAAGATACTGAATTCGCTCGAGTTTAATGAGGTGTGTTTTGGCAGCTGATTGAAAACAGAAACTGCCATACTCCATCACTGAGAGAATAGTTGTTCGATACAACATTATAAGATCGGTAATTGTACGGAGAAAGTTTATTCTTTGTTGACATTTTTTACTCAGATACCTAATATGGGCCCCCCAAGTACATTTGGAGTCGAACCAGACCCCAATATATTCGAATGACATAGCATGAGTGATCGGTTTACCCAAAATTTGAAGCTTTGGTTTTGCTGGTCTATGCTTCCTAGAAAAAACCACCATCTCTGTTTTCTCCGTGGAGAATTCGATCCCTAGCCCAATGGCCCAGGTAGAAAAATTGTTCAAAGTATCTTGTAAGGGTCCTTGCAGGTCGGATTCGTTTGATCCTACGACAGACACCACTCCATCATCTGCAAGTTGTCTTAGGCTGCAATTTTGTGTAAGGCAATTGTCGATGTCGCTTACATAGAAGTTGTACAAAAGGGGGCTTAAACATGAGCCCTGGGGGAGGCCCATGTAAGAGAACCGACTTACTGCCGAATCTCCGTGAGAAAAGTTCAAATGTTTCTCACAAAGCAAGTTATATAACATATTATTCAATAGAGGCGGCAGACCCCGAGAGTGTAATTTGTCTGACAAAACCTCTATTGAAACAGAATCAAAGGCCCCCTTTATGTCCAAGAATACTGTAGCTATTTGTTTTTTTTCGGCGTAAGCCATTTGAATTTCTGAAGAAAGCAACGCAAGACAATCATTCGTCCCCTTGCCCCTGCGGAACCCATATTGTGTATCTGAGAGTAGGCCATTCGTTTCAACCCATCGATCAAGGCGAAACAAGATCATTTTCTCCAACAATTTCCGTATACAAGACAGCATTGCTATTGGGCGGTACGAATTGAAGTCGGACGCGGGCCTTCCGGGTTTTTGAATAGCTATAACTCTTACTTGTCTCCAATTATCTGGAACAATATTATGCTCCATGAACCGATTGAATAAATTCAACAAGCGATGTTTCGCCACATCAGGGAGGTTTTTCAACAAGTTGAACTTAATTCTATCCGTTCCTGGAGCCGAATTGTTACAAGAAAGGAGAGCAAGGGAGAATTCTACCATCGAAAACTCGGAATCAAGATCGCACCTATCTTGAGGTATATCTCGAACAATTTTTTGCACAGGAGCGGAATCAGGACAAACCTTCCGTGCAAAATTGAAAATCCATCGATGTGAATATTCTTCGCTTTCATTCGTTGAGGAGCGATTTCTCATGTTTCGAGCCACTTTCCATAATTTTTTCATTGACGTTTCTCGTTGCTTGTCCGCTGCACTCGATTTTTTAGGCAAGCTAACAGGGGTTATCACCGGAGGGACTTGTCCTTGAACTTTGGGAGTGGTCACATTTTTGCGCCGGGGATTCCCTTGGAAAACGAACGGTGTGCCCCCGTTAGCTGTGTCCGCTTCCATTTCGTCAACGGGCAACGTGGCGAAGGCATTTTGTGTGTTGATTGGTTGTTGTTCTTGAGCCGGTGGAGAAGCGTCCTTCAAAATTTCCGCAAAAGTGCGCTTCGAGCGTTCCTTCAAAGAGCGCTTCTGTTTATCCCAGCGACTCTTGTATGTTTCACAAGCTGAGAGCTCATGTGGGGATCCCCCGCAATATGGACATTTATGCTCAGTCGCACTGCAGGATTTCCCCTCATGTTACTCTCCGCAAGTGGCACAGCGCTTCTTGTTGGCGCAATAGTCTGCTGTATGACCAACTGACTTGCATTTGTTGCAAGTCATGGGCTTTGGCACGAAGAGTCGTACTGGAAGCTTTAATTTATCCACCATAACGTAGTCAGGGAGGGCGGAACCAGCAAAAGTTACTCGAAACGAGTCGGACGGCGTGAATTTTTTTTCTTCCCCATTCTGGGAAACTTTTCCAAGTTGCTGGCAGTCCAAAATTTTAATTTGCTTCAAAGGGAGCTGTTTAAATCTGCCATCTCCCTCTTTTATTATTTCGCTCGTCAGACCCGTTTCTATTATCACCCCCGCAATTTCTACGTTATGGCAGGGCACATATACGCGATATTCTATTACAAAACGATTGTCGACAACAATATCGTTAGCGTGCTTCCGATTAGCCACGACAACACGCAGTTTATTCGGTCTAACCTTTCTAATTTCGACCACGGAGGAATAACATCCTACCAGATGTTTAGAAATTTGAATGACATTTAGAGATTTTCCTTTTGGTATGGGCCGGAAGAAAATGATCGCCTTTTTGGTGGCAAGATAAAATGATGTGCTACAAACAATAGATGATTGTAGCTGATCCTGACCTAGAGGCGGGATAAACCATATGTCATGCTGAATTAAGCCATGCGATTTTTATAACCACATGTGAACGAAGATCATTATCTTACAAACTCAAGCGAACGTTGTACGCAAACCATTTTTTGCGACAGTCTTGGGTTTCGAAACATTTGAAGCCACATGCCATACAAATAGGGCCTTGATATTGCCTGCATTGTTAAAGAGTGTCATTGGTATGTCTACAATATAAACATTCGTAGCTTCTCGGAGGTTGATGAGATTTTTTTAATGTTTCTATTGTGCGTTTTTAGGGAGTCTTCCGTCGGGGTTTCTTGTCTCACTTTACTAGTGTGTTGTTGTGAAATACATTTGAAGTGATCGTTTTGATTGTTTTCTTTACATTGCTGTGAATTGAACTTGAAATTATTGTTTTGATTGTTTTCTTTTTTTTCGTTTAGATTGGGTTTTATTACCTGCACTGAGAGTAAATGGATCAACCGTATTACGGCTAAACTGATCGTTTTTCCACGTTTAACTATGTCTAACTTTTCAAAATCCATTCATAGGAACGGTTATAGAATTTTGCAGCTCGTTGATCCGATTTGGGCTTTTGGGGGCAGTGGTGATATTCCACGATATTCGTCCAAAGACTGTGGTCAAACTGTGGACAAAGAGCTGACTGAAACAGAGAGTTGATGGTGGAAACGATATCGAAGTAAACTGGACCAGCTAAAAGAGCTAACCGGGCTTCGATCTGCACTTTGCTATTGTCGATGTGCTGCTTCTGTTTTGCGATGCCATCGGTGTCATTTGATCCGATAGCATGATCGTACTGCATTGGATTCACTCCCCGCGAAAAAAAGATATTTGTCTCAAAATAAGTAGCATATATACATCGACTTCCGTCAGGATTTACGTAGCAACGATCTTCGAACAATATTCTGAGCTGGGAAGCTGCTGCTGAATGTTACGGTAACTAGCATCTGTTTCAGCTACAAATGTCGGCGTGCAAATGTGACGAAAACCTGACACCTACGGAAGCGGATGGAGCATTTGAAGCACTGGTACGAAGAGTCCGGGTAACAAACTTCTCTGAAGAAATCAGTTACTTCGACATAACAAATATGACTTTAACAGTATATCTCCCTTGAATACTTAAATTTAAATGTCTATGGACAGGACCTACTTCACATCGAAGTTCCATCAAAAATATGGCTGGTCCCTTTCATTCGAAGTACCGTTCTAAATCATATTTCGGACACTTTGTTCTAATAGCTTGAAATGATTCATGCACTGATGATATAACTATAAATTTAATATCACAATTGCTTCTTTAGAGTGATCCCTTGGTTTCACTATCACTTCATTTGAGAATAACATTTGAATTATCACATAGTAGAAAAAATTCAATAGCACCACTCATTATCGTTTGTGCTTGACGTTTGTTTTGCGTGAGCACGTAGAATTTACCCGTTCATAAATATTTAAATTTCTCCCGTGTTTCAGCAGTTCTCATCATCGTTAACAGTTTACTGTGATTGCTTGGTAAGTGTTTCGCAGTTGACTATAAAATATAATCAAGTGTAATGTAATTTTCGTCCATAAAATTCAAAATAAAGTGTCCGAAATTTGAATTCAATCTGTCCGAAATTTGATTTAGTGTCCGAAGTTTGATTCTTATTTGCTCCATTTGAAAAGCGTTTTATTCGATGATTTTATTGTTTTCAATCAAATAGGTACAAAGTAGAAAGCTTGAAAGCATATTGAACTAATTTATTGAGAATATCTACCAAATAATACCTGTGCATAAAGTTTAGATCTGTTTTCTGCATCATATGCCATAAGCGTCCGAAATATGATTCGGAACGGTATCCGTTAGTGTTACTATCAAAGCACTCTTTGATTCGGAAGCCAATGTTCTCGATTCCAGAACCAAATCTCCGGACACTCGCGGGCATTGCGCGATACTAAATTTCTGGAGTCGTTAGTCCAGAGATTAGTCAACTCCACCAACGAGGCTAGTAGAGAACGCCAATGCCGAACATCAAAGGGGGAGAAATGTTCCTCCTGAAGCAAGACAACCTTTCCCCGTTCATGTGGAGCCTCGGACACATGAAGCAAACTTACAAGGTTGCCGACGGATTGGTACGAGTGGTTCTAGTCCGTACAGGACGCGGTTTGTACAAACGCATAGTGACGAAGATACGAGTCCTGCCATTGAATACCACAGATAATGATGACCAAAACTAAGAGGATTATGTCGTTCGTTGGAACGTTTCAACTGGCTCGATCTGCAATCGAATGCTGAAATCGATTATTAGAATTCAACCATTTCATGCCAAACCGATATAGTGGTTCTCAGGTTTTCATGAAAAGTGGTAGTTTTGTTCTTTATTGCAAAACATTAGACCCGTATTTTTGACGTAGAACTACATCTTTCAGGAAAGGTGCCACATTTTTATGAAATAAAGTTTACGTTCATAACTATTTCGACTGTAAACGAATTCTCATTATTTGCATACCAACCGAATCGAAATTTTTTCTAAGATTTGTTTGATATGCTATACATTACAATTCGCTAATCTCTAAACGGTTTAAATTCACGAAAACTGGAAGAACTAACACGGACTTCAAGATTAATGTGCCATCCGCTTTGCAAATACATACATGCTAGTCGGGGGTATTTTCTGGTGTTGTGTACTTTTGTACTTGCTTGTCGTTGTGCAGACAGGAATATGTTTCCCTAACACGTACTTACTAGAGGTGAATGAACTTTCGCGGTTCGAGACCTACGTAAACATGAGATGTGCAACAATTTCAGAGGGAAATGTAAAATACAATGATCGTTTGACAATTTTTCCGTTCACATATTTTGGTAGTCCTAGGCATCATATCAAACGTAAAAGGACGTTCCTCAAATTTATTTGTAACGAAGAACATAATCTATTACAAAAATTTCGATGCATTCTAAAATAATATTTGAAGTGGTAAACAAGTGGATTACACAATATAGTAGTGCTACGTCGAAAATATGCGGCCGTGTCCTAGATACAACCCCTTGCAATTTTTTTTTATTTTTTCGTTAGGGTGGCCATTTCCATTTTAGGGTGGTCCGAAAAATCATTTTATCTAACTATTTCGCAGAAATTACTTTTTTCAGAACTTTTAAATCACTGAACCGATTTAGATGATCGACATATAAAATTGAAGTCAACAAGCTAGCCTTTCGTTAAAAAATATTGAACTTGTAAAAACAATGGATTTTGTTTTCGTAATTATTGATTTGTTGTTGTTTTTTGTTGTTTTCATGACTTTGGACTAGAGGGCACTATATTTTTTCATATTTTTCCTTGAAATCTGAGGATTTTTTACATAACATATCTCGATATCAGAGATGCTATTCTTTCCGTTTTTGAGATATGATTTTTCAAAGATAACCGGTGGTCCAAAAAATAATTTTCCCCTTTTATCCAAAAATGACTTTTCGCAAAAAATCATAACGTTTGAACTACTGATCCGATTTAGACGATCGACACATTAAATTGAAGCCAATAAGCTTTTTTGAAAAATTATCACACGTGAGAGAAGACTGGATTCTAGTCGCATAGGTCTAGTCTAGTCACATAGGACTTAAAACATGTTAAATTTGAAAAATCATATCTCAAAAACGAAAGAAATAGCATCTCTGATATCGAGATTTATTATGTCAAAAATCTCAGCCTTCCAGAAAAAATATAAAAAAATATAGCGCCCTCTTTCTTTAACCGAGAAAACTGTGAAAATCTGACTCAACCAATTATTACAGAGACGAAAAACATGTTTTCCCAAAAATAAAAAGAAAACTAACTCATAAGTTTCAGTTTGATATGTCGATCATCTGAATCGGTCGAGTAGTTCAGAAGTGAATTTTGAAATGAATTTTTGTAATGGAAAAAAGGTGAACAATTTGTTTTTTTTTCGAACCATCGATTCGAACTTTCGAACTTTGGAAAATCATATCTTCAAAACGAAAAAATAGCATCTCTGATATTGAGATATGTTATGTAAAAAATCCTCAGCTTTCAAGAAAAAATATAAAAAATATATAGCGCCCTCTAGTCCAAAGTCATGAAAACAACAAAAAACAACAACAAATCAATAATTACGAAAACAAAATCCATCCTTTTTAATATCCAGTTCAATATTTTTTAATACAAGGCTAGTTCATTGGATTCAATTTGATATATCGATAATCTAAAACGGTTCAGTGGTTCAAAAGTTATGAATTTTAAAAAAAGTCATTTTTGGGAAAAATTGGAAATAATTGATTCTTTGAACCACCCCAAAATAGAAATAGTCACCCTAATGAAAAAATAAAAAATACGGGTCTTATGTTTTGTGATAAAAAAACAAAATTACCAATTTTCACAAAAATCTGAGAACCACTATATCGGTTTTGCTTGGAATGGCTGAATTACTTTAACGATAAATTTACCTACCTTGAAATTTGAATTACTTTCTTTGCTATAACATCAAGTGCTTGATAGAATTTTAAGGTAGGTAAATTCATAGTTAAGGTGAATCAAATAATCGATTTACATATTCAACTGCAGACCCGGATAATTCAAAGTATGCTGGAAAAATGTTCAATTTCATGCATGAATAATGGATTTCTTATTTGAAATTGAGATTCTTGTATTCGGATTTTTATAGTTTATTTCTTGTTATTTTATCCAACAACAAAATCCAATCACATTTTCTCGATTCGGGTATATTTATATTTGGTGCCATTTTGTGAATATAACAGAGAATACAATCATGAAATGTCTAAATTTACTAGTGAATACCTGGCTAACACAAATTGCAGTTGAAGCGTTCGAGGAAGTGAGTCCACACAATCCGTTTGGTTCGCTCGGTCCGTGTGTTCCAGCGTCATCACCGCGTGTCACGAACGACTGCAGAGCAAATAGAACGAACACAGGCGGGTTCCTCAATACAAAACAAAAACGGCTTGATTGCTATCATGCAACCAATGCTCTGAACGGCTACATCTTCCGTCTATGAAAGACACGATAATTTAACAATTTTAACGAAACCATAATCCGATTCTCTTTCCCAATCAAATTTATTCCAACTGGTAGTTTATATGAACGCATGGATTGAAGCAGTGCCGTTCGGAATGGAGGATTGGAACCGGTTTTTTGTCACCCACGCTGAATTCTCGAAATAGAAAATTCGATAAAATGAAGTTTACACTCATTCGTACATCTGCTGCTATCAAATCATGAATGGGACAATTCCTGCACGGAGCGCCTATGTCCCAGAGAAACAAGAGAGAATCCACACTACTGTACAGATTAGAGTACACTTCCGATATCCTCCAACAGGAATAGTTTAGACGGAGAAATGAAGCTATTGTTCGTTCTACAGGGTTATCAATTTCCTTGTTTCGAAAAATATAACCCTTAACGATGTGACTATCAAAGTTGAACCTTTTCCAACTTGTGATTTATTTCATTTCAAGTTTGCATTTTACAATATGGATTGTCTCACAACGAAATAACATGAAAAAAATTATATTTTTTCACAAAAGCGGAAGTTCATCAATCATCAATCAGTGAGCAAATTTATATTTCAGTTCCGAGATTTGATGTTTTTCATACTTCGCTTTCCAAAACACACAATGGATAAACCTGTACATGAATAAGAAAAGAAGAAGTTCTCTGCGCATTTACCATTTTTTGATTTATAGAGGATACCATAAGTCACAGTTCGCCAGCACCAAGTGAATTACATGATCGATTTTGGAGCCTACTGCGCACGATGAGTCAGAGAGCTCATCGTTAATCAGTTTGTACGCATTTTCGATTTTATCCCATTGTGTATGCCATCATTCGAGCAATTTTATCTTTCTTTACTTACCGTGGTTCTAAATAAACTCGAGAAAGGAATACTCCGATTTGAGCTGTCTGATTTTTGTCTGTAGAAAAATGTATTCCATGTTACAGAGGAACACATTATTTGCAAGTTATTGAAGAATCTTGAGCGAGAATTGGGTATGAAAATAAGTTTATATTATAATGACGAGTTTTGGTAGAAGTAAAGGAAATCTTTGTCTTTGTAGCAATGACTTAGTGTTTCAAAGAGAATGCATTTATTCATCTTCTCGATTCACGATTTTCGAAATATTCAATCATTCACCATGAAACCAAAAGATAAGGAGAAAAATAATGAGATTTCATAACATAGCATTGAACTTAAATCAGCTATTTCATAGTCTTCACGAATCAACGAAATTCACGAAAAAAATTCAATAAGATTAATTGCGCAGTTGCAAATTAATCTTATATCGAAAGATGTATCGCAACCATAAGTATTCATCCAATCTTCACACAATATACGGAAAGTGAAATAACGTAAAATCATTAACATAGAATGCAGACTGAATCCAAACAAAGCATTACCAAACAGAAAAATTCTGTTCGAATTTGTTTTACGTGACAACAACTCGACGATCGTGATTCCATGTACTTGGCGCATAATGTATTCAATGTGGCTATTGGTTCAGCATTGTTCTTCCTTTAGGATGAAGAATTCCATCATGTAATCTCGAGGCACGAGTAAAATGCTCTCCATGTCGGATAAATTAAATCAACGTCTGGCGGCCAATAGCGAATCATTTTGATGTGGGTCTGTTGGGATGATTTGCAAATCGGTAACTATTTCAAATGTTGGCGATCTGAAAAACGTGCGGCAGCGAGTGATTTTCTATTATGCAGTCTGGCCACGATTATGCTAGTGCAAAATTGACAAAGACATGAATTGTATCCAGACATTGGCGCGATTCGCTTAGGTAAACCACATACATAAATAAAAGAAAAAAATAGTGAGTTTTGAATATTTTAGAAAGGAATAATATGAACATCCTTTCAACAGCTGAGGAACTGTCTCTTCTCTTTCTTTTTCGGGAATGTAATTGTCTCTGTCTCTAATTACTACGTTATATCATATTCTTATTTCTATGTTTGGAAACTAGAGTTTTTTTACATCCCGGAGCCGTGTATTGCGCTGATGTTGTTAAAAAAGTCCAGAAATGAATAAATATCTTAATGTGCATCACATGGTATACCAAGAGTTGAGTTTTATGCGTTTTCCAATTTTGAATACGAATTAATTTGAATACGAACAAGAGGCTAATTATGGTTAAAATACGACAAATGCAACAACAAAAAATACTGTTGATTCATATCCTAGAGCAGTTTATCATTATCAATAAATCACATTCAGTATTTCTATCAATTCTTGGTGCGGCACTGATGTTTGCCGCACAATAAATTTCTTCAGGCGTTAATAACAATAATGATTCTGATATAATAATTATTGCTCAAATCATTTTATAATTAGAATAATTTGGGACGATTTATTAATATTATCTCCCCAACTTTCCGTTGCTCCCCATAGAAATAATATATCGCACAAAAAGCTACGAGGGGCAGCTTCCTGAACGCATATGTGGGTACTGTTTGGTGTTAATTTGGAATGCATTTCTACTCATCATGGCATAATCGGAAAATCAATAAAATGCATTCGATTGTGCATCATTAACGTGGTTAGGACAGTCCCAACAATTTGAGTTATTCACATAAGCATTCGTTTATAAAATTATCTTCGAAGGCAAAAAGTCGCGAAACTATTGCTGGAATATTTATCAGTTACTAGCTGACCCTGCAAACTGCGTCTCGCCCAAAATGGTTTTCTGTTATACATACTTTCTTTCTAACTAAGCATTGATTAATTTTGACCCTTTACAAATTTCTCTCACTAGAAATTTCCTATCAGAACTCGTCATTATAATATCAAATTATTTTCAGACCCAGTTCTCGTTCAAGATTTTTCAATCACTTGCATATAACATGTGTCTACCTTACATGGAATACCTTTTTTTATTCTGTATTATAGTGACTTTCAACACATTTGGATGGTCCGTCACTTTAACTTCCATTTTTGGAAGAATGTCGGAAGTGAGAATTGATCTCATTACCTTGAGCGTGAGAGGTACGAATGTTACCACTACGCCAGATCGGCTCTGTTTGATACAGAAAATATAATACAAGGATGACAAATGAAATCGCATGATTCCTTCCTCGGGTTTTTTCCTTACCCCTTTGCTTTTTGCTCTGTTCTCGATTTATGCAGAAATGTGTGTTTCAATTGTGTGAGAGCCCCCCTTAGAGAGTGGTGGAGGGGTCTCGAGCCACCATAGAAACATTTATTGTCCCTTTAAACCTTCACATGCCAAATTTGGTTCCATTAGCTTAATCAGTTCTTGACTTATGTAGAAATTTATGTTTCATTTGTATGGGAGAGAAGGTGGAGGGGTCTCAAACAATCATAAAAACCAATCCATGTCAAACCGATATAGTGGTTCTCAGATTTTCGTGGGAAGTGGAAATTTTGTTCTTTGTCGCAAAACATTAGACCCGTATTTTTTTGTTTTTTTGTTATGGTGCACATTTTCATTTTAGGGTGATCTGAAATATCGACTTTTTCCCCTTTTTTCCAAAAATGACATTTTTCAAAAATTCATAACTTGTTAACTATTGGCCGATTTAGACGGTCGATATATCAAATTAAAGCTTATAAACTAGTCATTCTTGGAAAAATGCTACGCATGCAAAAATTTCAGATTTTGGTTTTTTTTTCCAAAATATATATTTTTATCAAGGCTCATATGGCGTTAGCCTCACGGGGCCGGGAGTTCAATACTTTGACAATTTTTCTTATTATCTATGTTAGTAATATGTAACCGATTACTCGCGGTTGGCTCGAGGTTAGTATTACAAGTGTTTTCGTAATTCGGATGTTGCTGTCTCCAATGCTCTGTACGTGTGCCCGACACGGGATACTTCCTATTGGGATGCAGCTGACCATTAATCAGCAACGCCCCCCTAGTCTGTATCCCATATCTAGCGTGGTGCTTCTTTCTCGATTCGAGGAATCCAGGATAGAATGTTCACTAGCCGGCGCAATCATCAGCTCGTGTAGAGTTGTCATGAGCGGTACAATCTTTGACTCTTGTTGAATGATCAGTGGACTGCACAACCTTTGGCCCGTGCATCTGTAAAGAGTGTGTGTATGTATTGCCGCGACTAAGTAAAAGTTTATCGATCGGATAGGAGGGATATGAAACGGGGACACAACGAAGGAAACATCATTAAACGTTGACATCGGCGTTTCTGAGGAACAGGTATAGATGAAGGAGAAGATCAGGATTACGGCTACCTAAGATATCCCGGACGGGGATCTCCGATTGTCTGCCTTGTGCTCTCAGTGCTCTAGAGAGCTGAGAGCGAGCAGTATAGAACCGGATACACGACCAGACAACATGCTCGATGTCGTGGTAGCCATCGCCACAATCACAAAGATTGTTTGCTGCGAGCCCAATGCGATAGAGATGCGCGTTTAGGTTGTAGTGATTGGACATAAGCCGAGATATAACGCGAATGAAATCACGACCTACATTCAATCCCTTGAACCATGCACTCGTCGAGACCTTAGGGATAATCGTGTGTAACCAACGACCGAACTCATCTCCACTCCACATGCGCTGCCAACTTACGAGCGTGTACTGACGAGGAATGTGGAAAAATTCATTATAAGCAATTTGCCTTTCAAAAAGTGTGCCTTCTAAAGCGCCCACCTTAGCTAGCGAGTCCGCTTTCTCATTCCCCGGAATCGAACAATGAGAGGGAACCCATGCTAAGGTAATCTTGAATAATTTTTCGACCAAAACACTCAATAGTTGTCTTATTCTAGTTAGGAAATAAGATGAGCGTTTATCAACCTTCATTGAGCGGATTGCCTCTATTGAGCTGAGAAAAATAAAATAGTGGTCGATGGGCAATGTTTCAATGATCCCCAGTGCGTAGTATATCGCACCCAGTTCAGCGACATACACGGAACAAGGATCTTTGAGTTTGAAAGAGGCACTGGAGTTTTCATTGAAGATGCCGAAGCCAGTGGACCCGTTTATGAATGAACCGTCAGTAAAGAACATTTTATCAGATCTAACTTTCCCATATTCTGCCGAAAATATCGGCGGAATATAATCGGAGCGTAGATGATCTGGGATTCCATGGATTTTTTGTCGCATGGACAGATCAAAAATGACAGAGGAATTGCAAAAGTATGGGAAGCAAACTTGGTTGGAGATGCCTAGTGAAGGGTGCACGTCGTGGGTAAGGTACTCATGGTATAAAGACATAAAACTTGACTGAGGAGTCAGTTGGAGTAGATTTTCGAAGTTATCAATCACCAATGGATTCATGATCTTGCAACGGATGAGAAATCTGTAGGATAATTCTGTGAACCGAAGAGTAAGCGGGGGTACTCCTGCCAAAACTTCGAGACTCATCGTATGTGTCGAATGCAAACACCCCATGGCTATACGCAAGCAACGATATTGTATTTTCTCCAGCTTGAGAATATGAATCCTGGCAGCTGATCGGAAGCAAAAACTGCCATATTCTAACACTGATAATATCGTTGTTTTGTACAACTGCATGAGGTCTCCTGGATGGGCACCCCACCATGTTCCGGTTATTGTTTGGAGAAAATTGATTCTTTGCTGGCATTTCTGTTTCAAATACGCAATGTGTCTCCCCCAGGTACACTTAGAATCAAAATATACACCCAGGTATTTGAAAAACATAGAGTGTTGGATCATTTTGCCGGATAGGTGAAGCTGGAATTGGGCGGGTTCGTGCTTCCTAGAAAAAACGACCATTTCAGTTTTCTCCGTAGAGAATTCGATACACAGCTTGAGGGCCCACGTGAACAGATTGTTCAGGGTATCTTGCAACGACTTTCGCAGAACGACGAAATTAGTACCCGTGATGGAAATAACTCCATCGTCTGCAAGTTGTCTCAGCGTGCAGATTTTGGTTTTGTCATTATTGATTGTATTTGTTTTTTATTGTTTTCATGGTCTTGAGACCAAGGGCGCTATATTTTTTCATATTTTTTATGGAAAGCTGAGGATTTTTCACATAACATATCTCGAAATCAGGAGGCGTTTTTTTCGTTTTTGACTTATGATTTTTCAAAATTACCCGATGGTTCTATAACTATAACTATAACTATAACTATAACTTTTGAACTACTGGACCGATTCTGATGATCGACATATCAAATTAAAGCCTACTAGCTAGCCTTTCTTGAAAAAATAACACACTTGCCAATTAATTGGATTAAAGTCATCCAGTCTAGTCGCATAGAAATATTGAACGAAAACTGAAAACATGTTATTTTTGAAAAATCATAACTTAAAAACGAAAAATAACACCTCTCTGGTATTCGGATGTATTATGTGAAAAAATCTCAGCTTTCAGGAAAAAATATAAAAAAGAATATGGCGCTCTTGGTCCCGAAACGATATAAGCTATATAAAACTATAGAATATAATCTATAATAACGAAAAACAAAATCCATTTCTATTCAGAGTGTAATATTTTTTCAAGAAAGGCTAGCTGGTAAGCTTTAATTTGATATGTCGATCATCTGAATCGGTCCAGTAGATCAAAAGTGATTATTTTTTGTAGTGGAAAAAATGGGAAAAAATGATTTTTCGAACCATTGGTTATCTTTGAAAAATAATAACTCAAAAACGAAAAAAAAACGCCTCTTTGGTTTCGAGATATACTATGTGAAAAATTCTCAGCTTTCCATAAAAAATATAAAAAAATATAGCACTTTTGGTCCCGAGACCATGAAAACAAGAAAAAACAAATACAACCATTAATAACAAAATCAAAATTAAAATTTTGTGCAACTCTGGTATTTTTTCAAAGAAGATCAGCTAATTGGCTTTAATTTTATATGTCGATCATTAAAATCGGCTCAGTAGATATATATAGTTATGAATTTTTGAAAAAAGGAATTTTTTGAATAAAGTGGAAAAATTAGATTTTTCGGACCACACCAAAATGGAAATGGTCACCCTAAAAAAAATAAAAAAAATGCGGGTCTAATGGTTTGCGACAAAGAACAAAATTTCCACTTCCCACGAAAATCTGAGAACCACTATATCGGTTTGACATGGAATGGCTGTATATATATATAGACTAGCTCACCCGGCAAACGTTCTGCCATATAGTTTATTTCTAGAAAATATTTTGGTTGCCAAAAATAACGAAATAAGAGAGGTCAATTGATATAAATGATCATTTTCACTGCGAAACATGCATATGCGTGATTCTTTCCTTGAATTTTTGTTTTCTATTTTAAATATCCTTGTTTTATACATAAGATAGCTGACTTGGCAAACTTCGTCCCGCCCAAAATTTAATTTTTGTTATCAATACCTTCAAACATTCACGTTTTCTTACTAAACGCAAGTTCATGAGTCCAATCGCAGAACTGTTCGTTGGTTGATCTCCGTGGATTTATTTCCTCCTGTTTTCAGCTTCTGAATCAATACCATCATCGTCATATTTCATCAAGTCACGAACAATATCAAATGCCTGCTTGATCAATACAGTCCGTGACGTTTGATAGAAGACGCCAAAGTTACCATTAATTGTGTCACGACCATGAGCAGAATGATCATTCATATACGCGAACAAATCTGCATATACGAAACGTCGTTCTGCAATCCTTTCAATCAGGGCTTCAGGCAGCTGCTTCGAAATTTATGATGTTCGATCCGATAGCTGTTTTAGCATACATTGCAATCCGACTTCAGCTTCGTAACGGGTTTAGTTCTTCCGGCATAGCAGTTCAACAGTGATCAGAACTGGTTTGAGGGCATCAACCAGTTATTTTTTCGCTGTCAGTTCTTCATCGCTGAAGTCTATGTATGCTTCGTTTCCAGATCGAGAAGCGATTTTTGAACTGAAGTTTGGGGGTCGTAGAATTGCCTGAAGACAGTTCCATCTGGCTTTCCAATGAAGAAGCAAACAAATATCCTATCCGTTATCCGCGATAACATGCTCCTGGAGAACTTTGTCGATTTTGACCGGAGATTTTCTAGAGAGTTTAACCATTTTACGTACTTTTTGGATTGTGGAACAGGATTCGGGCTTACCGGTAATTCGGTAATGAAAAAATACCCGGTATTACCGGCAAAACCGGTTAACAATCCTTAGGCACGACTACAACTTTAGATGAATGCAATCAGATTAGATATCCTCAAACCATCATAATAAAAAATAATAGATAAAATAGAAAATAATTAGATTTTTCAAATAATCAAAATGATGCATCGCTTTCCATTGGGGTAGAGAGGGCTCAAACTCAAGGGCATGGGTAGAACTCATGGCAGAAGGAAAGTTGAATTTTTGCAGCACTATGTTATTGGAAATAATGACAAAGAAATGAATATTTTTTCTTTATACTCAAAATACGGTACAAGTTGATAAAAAGACGGGGCAATCAAAAAAGGGTCAGAAAACGGTACTGTCCCGTTAAAAACGGTACGTTTGGTCAGCCTACACAAAGCGCTCAAAGTTTTGATTTTTTGATCCTCGAAAATTTTCCAAAGGGGGAGTAAAGGAAATTTAGAGATCGATTTTTTGACTCAATGATGCATCAAATTTTTTGACTCAAAAATGCATGAAACGTCGAGATCTGATAAACGCCCCATACACGCACAACGCACGATAAGTCAACGTTTATCGATAACTTTAGGGTACCTCGCAACAGGAAATACCTTCGAATATCTTTAGTTTTCTGCTGCCGTTTCAATCAATTGGTCATATTGTAATAGAAACCTGCGGGGCTCTGATTAACAGCCTCAAGGAATACATAAAGGTAAGCTCCTTTTCATATACATATCTATGTAACAATGTATTATTGAAAAAAATAATAATAACAAAGAATGTATGAAAACTTTGACATCTATGACTTCTTATAATGTTTATATTTATTGAAAAGTAACGAAATAGGGTTTCGTATTCTGCTCATCAACTATTGGTGGCTGGGTGAAGAGATATATTCAACATTGACTGGAGTGAACGATCGTGGGGGGTTATTGATAACCACCGAGTCACGGTGTAATGTTCCCATTTGTCCCTCGAATAATATTTCATAGATGAACTTCTTTGCTAACATCTGCTGAATTGGCTCAAACTTTTTAAGTTCTACTGCCCAAGCTGCAGCTATTGTATCGTGATTTTTGGAGGCGTTTGCAAGCCAATTTCATCAGCTCATCTGATATATCTCCTGTCTTCTTTTTCATCTTGAGTGGTCCAAGATGAGCCTGCAAAAACATGAATAATACATTTATTATTAATAATAATTCCTGTTTTCTTTATATTTAAGACAACATATCTGTTCAATTGATTTATTTTAGCTACCAACAACAGAAGAAGAATGGAATGAAATCGCACGAGACTTTAATGACCAGTGGAATTTTCCGAACTACTTGGGAGCAGCAGATGGTAAACATGTTGCGAGAAGAAACCTCATGGCTCTGAATCAATTTACTTCAACCACAAAAAATTCTGCAGTATTGTGATGATGGCAGTAGTGAATGCTAATTATGAGTTTATCATGGTCGACGTGGGAATCAATGGAAGAATATCAGACGGCGGTGTATTCAATTACATAGAATTTGGCAGAGCATTCTCTAACAAATCAATTAAAATCCCGGAAGCTTCACAATTACCAAACAGTGAGACAGCTACCATTTGTTTTGTTGGGCGACGATGCTTTTGCAATGACAGACAATTTCATAAAACCCTACCCTCAAGCAGAATTGTCATTGGGTAAAAGAAATTTCAACTATCGATTAAGTCGTGCACGTCGTGTTGTAGAAAATGCCTTTGGTATTTTGGTCAGTAGGTTCGGCTTATTTCAGAAACAAATATCACTGTCCCCTGAAAAGGCTGAAATTCTAGTTATGACTTGTTGTTATTTACATAATTATATACGAAAACGACAACCACGAAGCTACATTACTAGGAGTGATCTCGTTGATCTCTGTAGAAGCTCCTTCATAATTTATATTGTCAATGACCTCGTTTCCTGCATCTTCACAATAAGTGTGTCCAGAATCTAGAACCAGGTTCATCGAACTGATTGAAGCGGTTGGTGTTTCCTGGTTCTGAATAAATCTCATTTGTTCGAAATACCACAATGTGGGTTCATCTTCCTCTGCATCTGCACCACTTTTTTCTGCGTCTCAAATCCTCTTCAGCTCTTTCCGGAAGTTGGTCCGTAAAGAATTTTTTTTTATTACATCTTGTTTGTCGGCAACGGGAGCATTTTCTCTGTATTTCTCTATCAGCACGACATACTGTTCAATCCTCTTTAGACGGTTTGTGTAATCCTTGCACTTGATGTCCCATAATGCCGGGAGTGAACGATAAACCTCTATAAACTCGAGAATAAATTGCCTATTGGGGTTTTAGACGGCCATCGTGACTCACACGTCCTCGAAAAAAAGTCCGTGATGTGCAAATGTAAATGTAAACATAAACTTTGTCATTCATTGACACCAATTGCACAACGTCGCCCTTAGATCATGCAATATTATGAGCGTTGCACAATAAATATCTAAATTTTTTGATATCATACAATATATTGTGCAACACTTCAATATCAGAAACACACGTTCAATTCTATTTCACAACCTCCTGTGTTGTGCAATAATATTGTAGATGAATGGGCCGCTTTAGCCTGAGTGGCCAAAAAATCAAAACTTTGAGTGCTTTGAGGCACCCCTAAATCTAAACTTTACACAGGTCATTTCTTTGAGCCAATAAACAAAATGTACATGGTCGGTTTTTGAAATTTGACATGACCATTTTCGCTGCCACCCTAATATATATACTCCGTGTTTGCACCTCATATTTACGCGTTTATCGTGTTATCCGCCATTTTCGTTATTCACGGTGACTTTGCCAGACTATTTTGCGGATTGTCGGGGTTCTACTGTACGTTCATTTTCTAATGAATTTTTGATACAGTCAACGTTGGTAGACCCCAGCCCAACATTTAAACGAAAAGTCGCTCTTAATGCCCAAAAGTTTGGCCTAGATTATGCGTTTGATCTAGATTATGCGACCAGACGCGCAACTATTATGAAAAAAGCGGATGGTAAAGTCTGATTCACCCGCCTTACAGCCCAGACATTACTCCTTTCGTCCACCATTTGTATCGATGAATGCTGAACGCTTTGAGTGCAATACGATTTACTTATAAACAAGGTATCATGCATTGACTGGCTTCATTTTTGGCTTCGAAAAAATGAACGCTTTTTTCGCGACGGAATCCGAATCCGAAATCCAGAATTGATTGCCAGAAATATCGAAAGAAAGTAGTGGCTAGCGATGGCCAATAATTTGAATAACCATTTCATTTCATTAAATGGGCCTGATCACGAAAATCACTGTCACAAACGCTTTCACGTCACTTACACCTCACTTAATCTTTTTGTGTCTATCATCATTGTCACGGACAGTTGCGTGTAAAAATAAACTCCGTGAAGTGAAAGGGTTCATTCCCGTTTTTAAGAGACATGTCAGTTGCATAATTTCGAGCGTTTGAACGTTATGTAGGTAAAATAAATAAGTGTATGAGATAATATTCCATTTAATTGAACGTATGTTTTAGAATGGCAAGTTTGCGATTATACCTCGATGATATCAATGCCAACTAGTCGGACTCATTTCATGAATCATTTGCTTGGTGCGTTAGTTTGTTGAATCAAACGCTGGTTCAAAGATGAGGGGGAATACTAGGTTGCTCTTGAATAATGTAGTTGTTGAACATATGGGAATGTAATTTTATTTCCTCTTTCTATAGTTACCCTAGAGATAAAGCATGACTATCATGAGTTTAATAATCGATATCTCGCATACTCTTGTACAAAGCTCTGTCTTACCCGTTTGAATAGTGAGAAGTATTTAGTATAGGTCAACGTTAAAATCATTTTTTAAGGACCGTTTCTACAATTTTGATGAATAATAATATCTTCTATATCTCAGAATAAACCCGAATTTATCCATCTCATTATTAGTATAATCTGTGCTACTCCCATATGGGATAATGACGTTCAAACCTCTTATCCTTCCTATTCTCGTGTAATTTTATATACGGGACATGAGATTTGATATAATTATTTAAACAGAAACTGATCAGTAGCGTCGGTCAGAAGCATAATTTTCATATGAAACATCTGATGAGTTTCAAGGAATTTGCCAAAAGCAGAAAATGATTCAGATTTTCTTTGGACGGATATCAAAATTATGGAAAACGAACTAGAGAATAATTTTAAAATTATAAATTTAAAAGCTTTGCTGATAGATTCATTTTTTCTTTATTTGAAACTTAAATATTCTTTCAATCAAAGTATGTCTTCGAAACAATATCGTTTTAAATATCTATTACGTAAAAACAAAAGATCAATGGCCTAATTCGGTGTAACTATCGTCCTGATTCGGATCTTGTCAACCAATTGTGAATGTTGGAATTACAAAAACCAGCTCTGCAATGTTGGAAAAACATTGCAGTTATTATTTTATATTCAAAATATCAACAAATCAATATTATACATAATCAATCATAATGTTCGTTTTGGGCCAGTAGCCTCCATTTCCATTTCATGGGGTTGCAACTCTCTGTTAGCATAATCCATAAAATAGAAACAAAAAAATTCTATTCAATTAGGACAATCGAAATTAGACATTTCGCCATGTTTCAATCGGTCTACGGGAGCTACATTTTTAGTCCTCAATTTCATCCCATAGTGCATTTATCGAATCCAAATAAACAAATTTACGTCCTCTAGATACGTCAGGATTTTGTTCTAAAAATGCCACCAAGCGGGTAAATTGCTGTTTTATCTTTTCTTTCTGAAAAAGCGAGACAAGATTCAAAATGTTAGCAAAAAAACTAAATAAATCCGAAATTAATCTTACTCCAATCCGCGTGACTAGCTTTCACCATCTAAAACACAAGTGACAAATATACTTGTTTTTCCCCGTGACGTGACAGTATCGTGATATTCATAATAACACCGAGTTCATCAAAGTTGTCACGACGGATGAACTCTTCCGGATTGTACACACATGGGGGCAGCCGTAATAACGTTGTATACAATTCACTTCGTTTTCATCGTGAAGTGACGTTCGTGATCAGGCCCAATGTGTTTTTTATACAAAAAAAACGGAAAAGTTGTACACCCAACATTATTAGTCGGACATTGGAATAAAGGTTGAGCCAGTCGATCTCTGAATGAATAATGACTCATTACTGATTTGAAAAACCATTCTGTTCGGAAGCGACCAGTTATCAGCATAAAACACTAGATCTCCGCAATGGACCAGATAACCGAGCCGATGGAGTTCTTTGAACGTATTGTGTAGTTGGATGAATCAAAGTTTGAGTTTGAGTTGACAAGGAACAACGTCTGAGAGAAAAGGTTGCAAAGCAATGAGGCACACTTTTGTAACAAACCGTGAATCTTTGAAAAGGAGATGTTATCTTTTGGAACAATCCGTCATGATTTGCCGTCTTGAAATTGACCCAAATCCATGATTAAAAGACTGCAGATAAAACGAAGAACACGTCCGCTTTTATTTGTTCAGCCTACTTGTGGCTTATGGAGAGATCACCGGAAAGTGTTGGTTTGAACCAAAAGGAAGCTGGTGTATTCTTCAACAAGTCAGAATGCTTATGACAAGCTGGAGTTTAAGCATACTTTATACAAATATCGTCAACGCCATTGCAATTACTCATCGAATTCAATCATTTATCGTTTGTTTTGATTTCTGCTTCGAACGTTTTGATTGAGTTTTGACAAGGGGTCAGTGAAGTGAAGGATGTCCCGATTTAGACAGCAATCTACCGTTTTGTCACAAAATTCCGAACACTTAAGCTATGTTGGCCATTAAACAGTGTCTCAATACTCAAAATGGTGCTTTTTCGCGAAATTAATGTGGGTTTTGGATACAATAGAGCCTTTGCTTCCATTTGGCCACCATCAAATTAATTTACAAATTCATATTCATGGTGAAAAGCTAAAAATATGTTTGAGTACATTTGTCTCAAATTCCGAACATCCAAAATTTCAATTTTTCAATACAAAATCATAACTTTTGAGCTACTAGATCGATTCAGGTGATCTATATATCAAATTAAAGCGAATTAGCTATTCTTCTTTGAAAAAATATAACACTCCAAAAATTTGGATTTTGTGCTACAAAACTTGATTCAAATTCCGAATTTGCTAACGCAAACATTTCATCGCTGGTTTTGACAGTCACTTTTTTGCAAATGCTTAGTATTATAAGTATTAGGCAGTATCGATACCTGTGAATGATGTTAAAATGAAGCCTGTACCACAAAGAATGTTAGGGTTTTTATTAATCAATTATTTAAAAAATTAAAATTCAATAAATTTATATTAATAAATGAAGTGTTCGGAATTTGAGACAAAACGGTATAGCTAGCGCCATCCGTATATTCTTTAATATGAATATTCCATTGAAAAAGTATAAATAATGGAAGCGGCTGTGTTCGTATTGATTCACAGCGTACATTCATTAGAACTTCGGTATTTGTTTGATTTCGCATTTATTTAAAATATCCCCCTAACATGATGTACAACAGACATTTTATTCTAGTATACATGCATGCAGTCATCTCGTTGTGGCCGATCGATTTTGGAAAAACAACTCCTCCGAGATCCCTCCATCATGCATCGCACTCCGGAACAAAATGTCGGCAGGGCACGAAAATTATTATTTCATATTACACACCACGGAATCGTACGTTTATAGAGCCCAGCCGAACAGATTTAGTTGTTGAATGGTGAACAGTGATTCACGTATGGTTGAAAGTAAACCGAATTTCAAACCGCGAATCATTCAGATCGTGTCATCGATGTGGTTGAATTGTCAACACGTCTGTTTGTAGCGAGAGCTGTGCACTCTCCAACGGACCCCTCCGATACCGGATGCACTTGAACTTGCCCAAACTAGAGTGGAAATGGAGGGTAGGACATTGATTTCATTTATATTTTTGCAGTAGGAATACGTTTATGTTATAGCGTTAGTAAGGAAGACTTTTGTGTTGTGGGATTTTGCATGTGATCCCAAATACCTACGTATTTGGGAAATGGTTTGTCATAGTGGATTAATAGATCTTTCTGTAAAACACGTTTATGTATGGAAAAAAAAAGTTTCAATCGATTCAGTTCATCTAAATTATATAATGGATATGTAACAGTGCTGTAGAGATCGTTGAAATGATTTATTTGCAACAGAGCTCAGTGTGCAGCAACTTATAAACTTTGGATCTATTTCAAATTATGTCCTATTCATGAATTTTACTCGAATACTGGTAACTGTCTTTTCAACTTAAATATGAAACCATGAGATACTATTTCGAGTTTTTCCTACTGTCGAAATCACCGGTTAACTTAAATATTATAAGCAGAAAATAGCTTATCAAAGCTTCATGCATCATAGCAAAATCAAAAATGAATGCACAAATTTAAATTAAATGGCTAAAAGATATCTACTTGCAGGCCACCAACAACTGGTAATTTCCACAGTAACAATAACTAGACATGTCGAGCTATGCAGACAATGCTAAATGGAAACGCACAAATTAAATGTTCGATGTGAGCTAACAGAAAGAAGGAAGATGTAAAATGTAATCTATAAATCTGTATCAATGCCATTCATTCAATTCAATTTAATTCAATATGAAGGCAGTACAACAGACGCACCATTTTACTGAAATTTTCACATTATATGTTCCATATTATGTATTGTTAGATGTATATATTCTCGATTCGCTTGAAGCCAGAAAGTGACTCGCGAGCAATGAGTCTATTCTGTGCCTAATTACCTTGTGTTGAAATAATGCTAATTAAGTTGGTTTCATTATGTTCACGTCTGGATTAACTGCAACCTAACCGCAAATATGTGGCCCCTGCGGCCAAGTGGCCAACGTCACACACATTATGGTGGAAGCGTCGGGTTCGGTTCCAGTTCTGTCTGGGAGATTTTTTGTCGCTTAAGGCACATCCAAATGGATCCATTGGAGAAACAAAGAAGAACTGCACATATTATCTGTAATGTTGTTGTAATAAACTTGGTTTACTTTCTACGTACAGAATTTTGCGTAGGCCTGGAGATTCCATGTAATATTCTAATATACGAGTTATAGTGGCTTTGATTGCGGTTGTGTCGTGATTTGGTAATCATTAGTAGCAACACGAACATTCCACCAGACACGCAATACTTTGCGAAAAAAAAAAGAAACAAGTAACATGACAAATTTATAGCAGAAGTAGTGCAGAAAGGGGTGCATTTGAGTATAGAACATTGTGTTCAAATAGGTCACGCTCTGATCTGATCAGAACGTTGTCTTGTAGAGCACAATAAGGTTGAGCAACCAAAGCATTCGCAGCATCCGAAAAACAGATAGTTTATTTGCTCAGATAATAAAATCATATTGAAATCCCTGCCTATGTACAGAACAGCTCATTTTGGTTCTGATTTATTCCACACATCTCTCGGATCATCTTGCAGGCGAATTTTAGAACCCAAATTCAATGTTCGATACACAGAACTGAGGAATGATGAATACTCTCGAAGATCTCATTTAAATTGAACGCAACTCCAATATTAACGGATAAAAACAAAACCAACATGCAAATGACGAGAACGAATAATAAAACATCATTCGGTAGTAGCGTAATCATTAACTGACAGTTTTTCACACCATGCAGAATTGCGATGATTTAATGTAACCCCTGGAAGCACGTTGTCATCGAAGCATCAGCAACGCTTTGTCAAGTAACGAGTTGATGCTTTTAGTGGAGATTCAAACCACACTGATGGGTAAGAAAAAGCTCTAACATAATGTTAACTTCATAGCCCCGTATGAAAATAACAAATGTATTATATTTACAAATGTAAATAAATATTCTGATGTGCATATCAGAAATGCAAATTGTGATAACATTTCTTCATATTGAAGACATTTGAAAATACAGTAATTTACATTTAATGCGACATGCCGAGGCACCACTCAGTGTCGCATTGGAGGCGATTTTTACCTGTAATTGGATATTTTCGATGAGAGTGAAACAGTGTCGATGACTGCTGATGACCTTAAGGGCCTGATCACGAACATCACTGTCACGTACGCTTTCACGTCACTTACACTTCACTTAATCTTTTTGTGTCTATCATCATTGTCACGGACAGTTGCGTGTGAAAATGAACTCCGTGAAGTGAAAGTGTTCATTCCCGTTTATAAGAGACATGTTGTTTGCATAATGTCGGGTGTTTGAAAGTTGTGTTGGTTGCATAATTTCGGACGTTTGAACGTTATGCAGGTAAAATTAATACAGCGTATGAGAGAATATTCCATTTAATTAATCAGTTATTTTAGAACGACAAGTTTGCGATAATACCTCGATAATTAGTTTGCTGAATCAAATGCTGGCTCAAAGATGAGGAGGAATAGGGTAAATGATCTTGGTTTGTCCAGTCGAAAATATGATCATGGTATGCCCACTTTTTTGAATGCTCTAATTCAACGCTCCTGTGTTAACCTTCAGACCTTTTCTGGATTACAACACATATAAATATTGTAAACATCATGCTTGCTCACCATTTGTATCGGATTTACATAGCTAAACCATTAAATTAACGCATTTTGAACTCATTCTTGATCATGAGTTGTCCAATTCAATAATGTTGTTTTGTCCACATGATTTCTATGGCAACCGCTTGGCGCGCTGCAGTTTGTTTATGTTTGTTTATGGTGTGCTTCGCGCATAGCAGAAGTATGGTTTTTCTGTGTTGATTGTGTTGAGGTGAACACTTCTAAAATGCCCAAGAAAAGGCAATATTCTGATGACAGTAAACTCAAGCAATGATAAATGCAACATCTAATTGTGAATTCGAATGTTTTCATTCAAAAATGGAGATTTCTAAAACCGGACAAACCATGATCATTTTTTTGGGCAAACCATGATCAGAGGTGGTCAAACCATGATCATAATTCTTCTTTAAGGAAAATCGTTAAAAACATAAAAATTTGAATAATTTCAACACCTTATGGTAGTATTAGCAACTAGAGACTTGGGGCTTTTCAACAAATCCAAACTCGTATCGATTATGTGTGATTTCCATGAAGAAAAATCGATTTGCATTTACTAGTTGCGTAAAAACACCCCAAATTGGACAAACCAAGATCATTTACCCTACTTGGTTGCTCGGGAATAATGTAGTTGTTGAACATATGGGAATGTAATTCTACGCTAGAGATAAAACATGACCATAATGTTCAATAATCGAAATCTCGCATACTCTTGTACTTAGCTCTGTCTTACTCGTTTTAATAGTGAGAAATATTTAGAATCATTTTTTATGAACCTTTTCTACAATTTAGATAAATAATAGTATTTTCTATATCACATAACAAACCCGAATTTATCCGCCTCACGATCAGTATAATCTGAGCTACTCCCATTTGGGATTCTGAAGTTTATTCATCTTATACTTCCCATTCTCGTGTAATTTGATATAAGGGACATGAGGTTTGATTTAATTATTTAAACAGAAACTGGTCAGCAGCGTCATTCAGAAGCATAAAGCGTGTGTCACATCAAATTGCATCACGGAAAAAACGCTGTAGAAATTTAATTTTTAGGAATTATATCTTCAGCTTTCGCTTATAATCAGATAAGAGTGGATAGATCACGTTGGCCATGCTTCACTGTCAATTTTTCGTAAATTTGGAAAAATTTCGTCGAACGAAAAAGAGCGTCGTGAAATGATCCTGTGCACTAATTTCGACAATCCGGAGTTGTCACATCGGGACATCGGTAAGATGCTGGGAATCGTCCAATCCACCGTCAGCAGAGTACTAAAACGATACTTCGAGAACCTAACCATCGACCGGAAGGTGAAGAACGGCAAAAATGGATGCTCCGTCAGTGAAAAAGATCACAAGCGCGTAGTTAAGCAGTTTAGACGTGATCCGATAAGTTCGGTCCGGGATGTCGCCAATAAGCTGAATATGTCAAGTTCATTCGTCCAGCGAACCAAGCAGCGGGTGGGCCTGCGTACATACAAGGTTCAGAAGGCTCCTAACCGCGACGAAAGGCAAAACATGGTGGGGAAGACGCGAGCCCGGAAACTGTACACCGAAATGCTGACGAAGCCGCATTGCCTGGTAATGGACGACGAAACCTACGTCAAAGCGGACTTTCGTCAGCTGCCGGACCTGTTGTTCTTCTCCGCAGAGGACAAATTCAGCGTTCCGGAGGTGATTCGCAAGCAGAAACTATCCAAGTCTGCCAAAAAGTACATGGTGTGGCAAGCGATCTGCTCTTGCGGAAAGCGGAGCGCCCCCTTCGTGATGACCGGCACGCTAAACAGGCAGGTTTACCTTAAGGAGTGCCTACAGAAGCGCTTACTACCACTATTGAAGCAGCACGAGGGCCCGACCATCTTCTGGCCGGATCTCGCTTCGTGCCACTATTCAAAGGACGTGTTGGAGTGGTACGAAGCCAACAAGGTCACCTTCGTGCTTCGGAGCTTCGCCCAATAGAGAAATATTGGGCGATTATGAAGCAGGCCCTCCGGAAGAGCCCAAAAGTTGTCAAATCGGAGGCGGACTTCAAGAGAAAATGGATTTCTGTTAAAAAAAAACTACAACCTGACGTTGTACAGAACCTTATGGACGGGGTAAAGAGGAAGGTGCGAGCATACGGGCTTGGGCTCGAAGTATGAATAAAAAGAAAATGCCAAAAGTTGTTTAATAGTTTTTATTTTACTGTCTAAAATTTTCAAAATGATCGGTCTACTGGGCGAATTTCTACAGCGTTTTTTCCGTGATGCAATTTGATGTGACACACCCTTTAATCCTTATAGAAAACATCTGATGGGTTTCAAGAAATTTGAAAAAAGCGGAAAGTGATTCAGACGGACGGAGACGGATTAGACGGATATCAAAATTATAGAAAAAGAACTAGAGAAGAATTTAAAAACAGTATCTTGTGAATGCTTTGACTCACTTTTCCTTGTTTGAAACTTATTATCACTTTTTTAATATTCTTTCATTCAAAGTATGTTATCAAAACAATACCGTTGAAAATTTCTATAACGTAAAAAGTTATAACTATCGTCCTGATTCTGGTCTGGGCCGCCAATTGTGAATGTTCGAATTACAAAAAACTAGCTCTTCAATGTTGGAAAAACTTTACAGTTTTTATTTTATATTTTTATTTTTATTTTTAAAATATCAACAAATCAACATTATACATAATCAATCATGATCGTATTTGGACCAGTGGCCTCCATTGCCATTTTATGGTGTTGCAACTCTCTCTTAGTCTAATCCTAAAAATAGAAACAAAAAATTTCTGTTCATTCAAGACAATCGGAAGTAGACCTCTGCCATGTTTCAATGGGCCTACGGGAACTACATTTTTAATCCTTAATTACATCCCATAGCGCATTTCTTCTTCTTCTTCTTCTTCTTCTTCAATGGCACTAACGTTCCTAGAGGAACTTCGCCGTCTCAACGTAGTATTACTTGCGTCATTTTTATTAGTACTTAGTTGAGATTTCTATGCCGAATAACACGCCTTGAATGCATTCTGATTGGCAAGCTCTAGAATACGCGTGATCACAGTGCAAGTCGGAGGAAATTTCTTTGACGAAAAATTCCCCCGACCAGAACGGGAATCGAACCCGAACACCCGGCATGTTAGTTATGACGCTAACCACTCGGCCACGGGAGCACACCATAGCGCATTTACCGAATCCAAATAAACAAATTTACGTCCTCTGGATACGTCAGAATTTCGTTTGCTGTTTGTTTATCTTTTGTTTCTTAAACAAGACAAGACAAGACCCAAAATGTTAGCAAAAAAAGCTAAATAAATACGAAATTAAACTTAGTCCATTCCTCGTGACTAGCTTTCACCATCTAAAACACAAGTGACAAATATACCTGTTTTCTCCGTGACATGACAGTATCGTGATATTCATAATAACACCGAGTTCATCAAAGTTGTCACGACGGATGAACTCTTCTGGATTCTACACACACGGTAACAGCCGTAATAAGGTTGTATACAATTCACTTCGTTTTCACCGTGAAGTGACATTCGTGATCAGGCCCTAAATGTGGGGCCCCGAACGCGATGTTTACAAAAATGTCCAATTAAACGTGTCGCATTACAGGTCTGTCCTATTAGGCGATGGTGACACTGGATGCAGAAAAGTGGTCGTACGAATTGTATGCAATAGTGAAAGTAAACAACCATATTTAGTTGTATTGGTGTGGTTACATTGCTTCCCCCTTGCTTCGTTCGAATTCGTCAGCTTCTATCGAACAAAATTGTTTGTTTCTATTCGTACAATCAAATTTTCGTGCGTACTCCTAGCCAATGTCACCTTACCCTTAGCTAAATGTCGCATTAAATGCTGTATGTGAAGACATATGGGGGATGTGAGGGCAAAGTGGTCACCCTAAGGAATATATCCATTTCCTGCGTCCACATACCGCGACAATCACCGTTTTTCGAAGAATATTTAGCTCAACTTATTGTTGTTCAAGGTAGCAAACGATTTTTATTCAAAAAATTGAAAATAGTACAAAAAAAATTTCTAAATTTCTATTTTCTAAAAATAGAAAAAACTTGAAAAATTGAATATTTTTTTTAGTGTGGAGTGATGAAATTAGGAATACAATCTGTCCTGATTTGGTAGGACATGTCCTGATTTTGAGATGCCTTTGGAGCATCCTGATTTATTATTCTAATTCTAGCATTTATCCTGATTTATATAAGAAATTATGTTTTGTTGGTGAATCATAATTCTTTTATTTTTTTTTGTATTATGTTTTTTAGTAAAAGCAATCTGTGCTCTCCCTGTTGCTCATTCAATATAAATACGGGATTGTGCAACGAATTATGCACTCATTTCATTCCCCTTCGACATCTTTTACCGTGCACCATCCATCGACTAATCACCAATCACTCGATTGTACCACTGATGGAGTGAACAACCCAACAATCAAACTAAACGCTCCTTTTCATGCCTTTAATAACTCTCTTTTAACTCTCTTTAACTATCCTATACTCGCGCATACGGTCTCACAAACCAAGAATCAAGAATTTTGTTTGGAGGAGGCTTATATATATATTTTTTTTTTTTTTTTTTTGGCAGACTTATCTCACTTCTTAACTAGGCGAACCTAGCCAGAATTTTCACCTGCCCCCGGGCTTCTGAATGCCAAAGGGGGACTAGGCTCTGCGGAATGCACGTATCTGCATGCTCGTGCTGTTTTAGTCCTGACCGAGGAATTGTCGGACAATCGCGCAGGTGCTAAGGATGACCGACTTTTGGATGCCGGCCAATTCCTTCTCGATGTTCAACACCTTTAGCGCTTCCAGAAGTGTCTTCGGGATAATTCCAGTTCCAGAGAGAACGACTGGAACAATTCTTGGGACCTCCCTTAGCCCCCACAGTTCCTTGAGCTCCACGGCCAATGGTCGGTACTTGCAGATTTTGCGACCGTGGGTCTCCTCCAGATTCTGGTTCAGTGGAATAGCGACATCGATGATGGTGACTTTGCGGTCGCTCTTGTCGTAAACCATTATATCTGGGCGGTTGTGGTGGATCGAGAGGTCGGTCAGAACAGTGCGATCCCAGTACAGCTTGAAACGGTCATTTTCCAGGACAGGTGCAGGCAGGTACCGGTAGTTTGGTACGTTGTCTTCCAGTAGAGCACATTGGAGCGCCAGTTGTCGATGAACAATACGGGCCACGTTGTTGTGGCGCTCGGTGTAGGCTGCGTTGGCCAAAACGGGACAGCCTCCCATAATGTGCTCTATGTTTTCACCTGGTTGATGGCACATCCGGCAAATGTCATCAACGTCTTGATGCCAGACGTACCGCCTGCAGTTTCTCGTCGGCATTATCCTGTCCTGGATGGCTATCATGTCGGCTTCTACTACTGAAGAGAGTTCACCACGCGTTAGCCACAGATTAGATGCGGCCTTGTCGACGTGTGGCCGGTCCAGTTGATGGGGGTGGGCACCATGCACTGCCTTCTGCTTCCAAGCTGCAATCTTCTCCTCCACTGTCTGCAGATTGCAGTTGAGTTGGTACTCCGCTTGCGCCAAGTGCAGAGCGCTGTATCCTCTGTCGGCGGCGCAGACAGCCCGGTATAGCGCGTTTTGGTTGGCGCGTTCTGCGAAGTACTCGCGCAGTTGTCGTACCTGGGCAACACACAGTGCAGAAATGTCGACGATTCCAAGTCCCCCTTCTTTGCGTGGTAGTGAAACTCTCTCCAGTGCCGATTGAGGATGGTGCATTCCGGCCTCTTTGAATGCTTTCCTCATCCTCCTCTCAAGGTCCTCTAGGTTAGTTTTGCTCCATTTGACTACACCAAAACTGAAGGTCAGCAGGGGAACCGCGAATGTGTTGATCGCGCGTACCTTGTTCCCCGCGTTGAGGAAAGTCCTCAGGACACAGTTCACTCGACTCAAGAACTTGTCTCGCAGCTCCGTCTTGATGTCGGAGTGGCGAATCCCGGTGAGCTGTCGGAATCCAAGATATTTATAGGATTCGCCACGAACCATGTCTCTTATAAACTCGCCGTCATAGACCTCGTAGCCTCCGGATTCGGTAAGTTGTCCTTTCAGCAGGTGGACACAGCGACACTTGTCGAGGCCGAACTCCATACAGATGTCCCTGCTTATGTCTTCGACAACCCGGATAGCTACACCTAGACGCTGACGTGAATCAGCGTAGACCTTGAGATCGTCCATGTAAAAGGTATGGGTCACTTCTTCGTGGGCGCCGTCGCCATACCTTATTTTATAGCCATGACCGTTTCTATTGAGCGTCCTACTGAGGGGGTTCAGTGCCAGACAAAACCAAAGCGGGCTGAAAGAGTCGCCTTGGAATATCCCCCTCTTTATCTGCAGCGTTCTAGACTGCAACACATTTTCCCCATCACTGAGGTGCAGAGACGTACTCCACTGCCTCATCGCATGCTGCAGGAACCTAACGACGACGGGATCAATTTTGTAGAGCTCCAATACCCGGACGAGAAACGAGTGAGGTATGGAGTCATAAGCCTTCCTGTAATCGATGTAGGCCATACTTAGGTTCCGCTGGTTATATACCGCCTGGCCGACTATGGCTGCGTCGATGATGGCCTGGTCTTTGCAGCCATGCGTATTTTTCCTGCATCCTTTCTGCTCTTCTGCGATGATGTGATGCTGTTCGCATTGAGCAGAAACTTTGGCGGTAATTATGCTGCTCAGTATTTTGTACAGACTCGATAGGCACGTTATCGGTCTGTACTTTGATGGGTTCAATGTGTTGCTGTCTTTCGGGAGGAGGAAGGTGACGCCACGGGTGGCGAATTCAGGAAGGTTGTGTGGGTCACGTAGCACCTTGTTGAAGCACTCAGCTATCTTTGGATGTGCGACGGTCAGCTTCTTGTGCCAAAAGTTCTGGACACCATCGGGGCCCGGTGCTGCCCTGTTCCTCAGGTACCGCGAGGCTTCGCGGACATCGTTCTCTCCGACGATGATAGCTGGCATCTCTCCAATTTCACCACAACTCTCCTCCTCCCGTCTTAACCACATTTGCCCGTCGCGATGTTCTACTGGGGTCTCCCAAATACCAGCCCAGAAGTTCGTCACATCGCTAATATCTGGCAAACCTTCGCGGTAGTCGGGCTTCTCGTCGCTAATGTGGTCGTAGAACGCTTTTTCGTTATCTCTGAACATCCGATTTTGTTCCTGGCGCTTTGCAGAGTCAGAGTAACGTTTCAGCCGTTTAGTTAGGACGCTCAATTGCTGTACCAGTGTGTCGAGTTTTTCCGTCAGCTGGTGAGCTCCCAGCTGGCGAAGTTCAGTAGGCCGCACGATCACAGCAACTTGGCGACATAATTTCGCCGATCTGCTGCCTCTTTTGTACGCCATCAGTCTTCCAATTGCGGCGCGCTTGTTTAGGATCCGTTGCTCCAATCTCCTTCGCCATGGAGGCTCACGCCTTTCACGGAGATGTTGGAGCAGTCCGCCTCTTGGCCTAATACGGTATCCTAAACTTTTGGCGGTCGCCACAGCAGCACAGTAAACTTTCAGTTGCAGCTCCTCCATGTTCTCAGCATCAACCAAGTGCAGCGGAAGAACGTGCTCGTTCATGAGCTTTACTGCACTTGTCAGCCTGCGAGAATGCTGCAACTTCGGGATCCTGGGGCGCGACAAAGGGTCCGTGTCGCGGAACTGTGAGATCGCCTCGTCGTAATGGAAGACCAGATCGCGTAGTAGTTGTTGATCTGGCTGTGGATCTTCCGGCTCAGGGGGTTGTTGTACTGTGGCCTCCACTGGTGCTGATTCGCGTGCCCCACTCGCGAATGAATTGCTCAGCCGTACTGAACTTCGTCTCGACACATCGCTTGCTCTGCTTGTTCTGGAGCTTAGTTCTCTCTGCACCTGCTGCTTGATCTCGTCGACTTGCGTTTGGGAGAGCATATTGTTGCGTACAATCGCTCTACGCCTCGCGTTCATCGCGTTTTGGTCAAGCCTCCCGACGAACTCTGGATACGCTTCCTCGAACATTGCGAGTATTTGAGGGCGACCGCTCATGTCCGTCTCCAAAGCAGTGCAGATGTAATAGGCGCGGATCACGAATTCATTCATTTCATGTGTCCACATGATCCGTCGCCTAGTAGTACCCACAAGTGTGGACGACTGTCGTCTGACAGTCGCAACACGCCTCGTAGGCGCAGCGTTTCGTTGGTGATGTCGATGGCTGCTGTTTCCGTGTGGCGGTAGCTCTTCGGGTTGAACCCGGCTGGTGGCCCGCTCTTGCACATCGCCCTCCAGCCGCTGGCCGCTCGCTCTTACGCCCGTTCCAGGACCAGCTCCAGTTCGGGGACCCTCCTCGGGCGATCGCATTCTGAGTATTCTTCGTGAACGTAGCTCCATTTTCTGGGTGTATCTCCTTTGCCCGGGAGACAGCGGGTTGGCAAGGCCTCCATGACCCGGGAGGCCTTCCCCGGGAGAGATATAGCGCTCTGACTCGCTCGCACCCCCTCACTTAGCCACTTTCGACACCCGATCTCGGAGCCAAGACCAGGTGTGTGTTTCCAGTTCACGCCCGATCTAAAAATGTCGTCATATGATCTTCGTGGAGGCGTGAGATAGGAACATTTGAGACCAACGGGCAGGCTCCTACCCTAGTGTTGATCCCCATTTGAGAACCAAATGTCAAATGTTTTTCCTTTTAGCAGACTTATCTCACTTCTTAACTAGGCGAACCTAGCCAGAATTTTCACCTGCCCCCGGGCTTCTGAATGCCAAAGGGGGACTAGGCTCTGCGGAATGCACGTATCTGCATGCTCGTGCTGTTTTAGTCCTGACCGAGGAATTGTCGGACAATCGCGCAGGTGCTAAGGATGACCGACTTTTGGATGCCGGCCAATTCCTTCTCGATGTTCAACACCTTTAGCGCTTCCAGAAGTGTCTTCGGGATAATTCCAGTTCCAGAGAGAACGACTGGAACAATTCTTGGGACCTCATTCCTCGCTAACAACTTGATGGAGCTGGATGTGCTATTCATCACTCCTCAAGCATTGTTCTCGAAGTTTTTTTTTCTCTTCTCCCCAACGAGTTGGTTTTTTTTTCTCGTGTGTTCTGTGGTGAATTAGTGCCCAAAGTGCCCAAAGCAGCCAGAACCGAGGAAGCAGCGCCTCTGCAGTGGTCTGGATCGGCGTCTGTAGTGGATCAATAACCATAACGGCATCGTCAACACGTGGTTGACAACAATAACAACAATCAGTTGAGTACAACAATAACTTCTGCTATTGTGTTGTCTCCGTAGCGCGTGACTTTTGTGTCTCCCTTAATAGGGTAACAGAGCGCATATCGGAACAACAAATTTATGTGATTATTTTTATTTTATTTAAGTTTTTTTTTTTTTACAAGTGAGATAAAAAAATTGTAAAGATAATAATCGTTCGTTCTAAGAATGGAGGAGGGTGGGGGTCTAGACATGGACATTTCAGACTCCCCCTCGCTTGCTCAAGCAGGGTGTAGTAAGTCCCTTAAACGGACTCCTATGCCCGAAGATTCTTCTTCTGGGGACGAGTCAACTCACACTACCAAGCCCCCCTCCAAAAAAAAGATTGCAAACCTTTCCCCTGATTCCTCCAATACTTCCACCCAATCATCGACATCCCTTCCCCCCTCTGATGTTACTGTCCCCACTCAAACCTTGTCCTCGAATTCCTCTCCTATTGTTTCCGCTCCCCGTGTCAGGGTTTATCCGGACGATGCGCCTGACGCTGGTCCTTGGGTTGTTTTTTTCCGGCCCAAACCTAATGGTAAAGCCTTGAGGGTCGTACAGATTATGACAGATCTGAAAAGATACACCTCTGTTTCGGAAATTTGCAAAGTAAGACCGAACAAACTGCGAGTTGTCGTGACTAACCGAAAGGACGCGAACGATATTGTTGCTGATAAGCATTTCATCCTCGAATATCGAGTTTTTATTCCCTCCCATAACGTAGAAATTGGGGGCGTTATATCTGAAACGGGTCTGACGTGCAAAACTATAGAAAGTATGGGAGTTGGCAGGTTCAAGAGGCTTCCTTCGATGGAAGTCAAAATCTTGGAATGTCGCCAACTTGGAAAAGTTACCCAGGAAGGAGTAGAAAAGAAATTTACGCCGTACGACTCGTTTCGAGTCACTTTTGCTGGTGCCGCCCTCCCTGACTACGTTATGGTGGACAAATTGAGGCTGCCGGTGCGACTCTTCGTGCCAAAGCCCATGACTTGCAACAAATGCAAGTCAGTTGGTCATACAGCAGCTTATTGCGCCAACAAGGAGCGCTGTGCCACATGCGGAGAGCAACATGAGGGGAAATCCTGCAGTGCGACTGAGCATAAGTGTCCATATTGCGGGGGATCCCCACACGTGCTCTCAGCTTGTGAAACTTACAAGAGTCGCTGGGATAAACAAAAGCGCTCTTTGAAGGAACGCTCGAAACGCACTTTCGCGGATATCTTAAAGGGCGCTTCCCCACTGGCTCAACAACAACCATTACCAACAAACAATGTCTTTGCTTCACTGCCAGTTGACGAATTGGAAGCGGATACAGCTAACGAGGGCACACCGTTTATTTTCAAAGGGAATTCCCGGCGCAAAAATGTGTCCACTCCCAAAGTTCAACGACAAGTCCCATCGGTGGTACCCCATGTTAGCTTGCCTAAAATATCGAGTGCAGCGGACAAGCAAAATCAGGTTCCTCCTGGCTTCCGTGGGAATAGTTCACCTTCGAACGACCCAGCACTCGAGGGGACATCAAAAACCCCAACTGTCCCTTTTTTTGCGTCCAGCTCAACTTCCCAATCGGGATTTATAAAGTTGACTGACCTTGTGGATCAAATCTTCACGTGTTTTAATGTTTCCGATTCCATCAGAACCATTGTCATCTCAATGCTTCCAGTACTAAAGACAATTTTGCAACAATTGATGCAAACATGGCCCCTCCTTGCAATGATTATCTCTCTTGATGTCTAATTTGAATAGAGAGGTCGGAGATATCACTGTTTTACAGTGGAATTGTCGTAGTCTTATCCCTAAATTGGATGCATTCAAATTTTTAATTCATAAGTTCAATTGTGATGTTTTTGCTCTGTCCGAAACTTGGCTTTCTTCGCGAGATGATCTCTCTTTCCACGATTTTAATATTATACGCTTGGACCGTGATGACAGATACGGAGGGGTGCTATTGGGGATCAATAAGTGCCACTCATTTTTCCGAATTGACCTTCCACCTATTGGAGGGATCGAAGCTGTTGCTTGTCATGCAAACATTAAAGGCAAAGACCTCTGTATTGTCAGCTTGTATTGGCCTCCGAGAGCTGCGGTTAGCCGCAAACAACTTGTTGACATGTGCTCACTCCTTCCTGAGCCACGATTGATCTTGGGAGACTTCAACTCTCACGGAACTGCCTGGGGGGAACAGTACGACGACAATCGTTCATTGTTGATATATGACCTTTGTAACAGCTTCAATATGACCGTTTTGAACACTGGGGAAACAACACGTGTGCCTAAACCTCCTGCTAACCCAAGTGCTCTTGACCTCTCGCTTTGCTCGAATTCACTATCGTTAGATTGCAAGTGGAATGTAATCCAGGATCCCAACGGTAGTGATCACTTGCCAATCAAAATTTCCATCACCATTGGGTCGAATTCTTCTGAATCTATAAACATGGCATATGACCTCACAAGACACATTGACTGGAAAAAATATGCGGACGCGATTACTCTAGCCATCAATTCCAGAGATGGTTTACCTCCATTGGAGGAGTATAACTTCCTTTCTCGTTTGATCCATGACAGCGCGGTTCGCGCTCAAACGAAACCCATCCCAGGTTCCACCATTCACCGAAGGCCTCCCAATCCATGGTGGGATAGCCAATGTTCAAAGCTTTATGTAGAAAAATCGAATGCATTTAAAGCTTTTCGGAAACGAGGAACCATTGACAATTTTCAAACGTATTTAGACCTTGAAAATCAATTTAAAAACTTGATCAAAGGTAAAAAACGTGCTTATTGGCGAAATTTCGTGGGAGGTTTGTCACGAGAAACGTCAATGAAAAAATTATGGAAAGTGGCTCGAAACATGAGAAATCGCTCTTCATCGAATGAAAGCGAGGAACATTCACATCGATGGATTTTTAATTTTGCGCGAAAGGTTTGTCCCGATTTCGCTCCCGTGCAAAGAATTGTTCGAGATATACCACAAGATAGGTGCGATCTTGATTCCGAGTTTTCGATGGTAGAATTCTCTCTTGCTCTCCTTTCAAGTAACAATTCGGCTCCAGGATCGGATAGAATTAAGTTCAACTTGTTAAAAAACCTCCCCGATGTGGCCAAACATCGCTTGTTGAATTTATTCAATAAGTTTCTGGAGCATAATGTTGTTCCGGATGATTGGAGACAAGTACGAGTTATAGCTATTCAAAAACCCGGAAAACCCGCGTCCGACTTCAATTCGTACCGCCCAATAGCAATGCTGTCTTGTATACGGAAATTGTTGGAGAAAATGATCTTGTTTCGCCTTGATCGTTGGGTTGAAACGAATGCCTTACTCTCAGATACACAATATGGGTTCCGCAGGGGCAAGGGGACGAATGATTGTCTTGCGTTGCTTTCTTCAGAAATTCAAATGGCTTACGCCGAAAAAAAACAAATGGCTTCAGTATTCTTGGACATAAAGGGGGCCTTTGATTCTGTTTCAATAGAGGTTTTGTCAGACAAATTACACTCTCGGGGTCTGCCGCCTCTATTGAATAATATGTTATATAACTTGCTTTGTGAGAAACATTTGAACTTTTCTCACGGAGATTCGGCAGTAAGTCGGTTCTCTTACATGGGCCTCCCCCAGGGCTCATGTTTAAGCCCCCTTTTGTACAACTTCTATGTAAGCGACATCGACAATTGCCTTACACAAAATTGCAGCCTAAGACAACTTGCAGATGATGGAGTGGTGTCTGTCGTAGGATCAAACGAATCCGACCTGCAAGGACCCTTACAAGATACTTTGAACAATTTTTCAACCTGGGCCATTGGGCTAGGGATCGAATTCTCCACGGAGAAAACAGAGATGGTGGTTTTTTCTAGGAAGCATAGACCAGCAAAACCAAAGCTTCAACTTTTGGGTAAACCGATCACTCATGCTATGTCATTCAAGTATCTTGGGGTCTGGTTCGACTCCAAATGTACTTGGGGGGTCCATATTAGGTATCTGAGTAAAAAATGTCAACAAAGAATAAACTTTCTCCGTACAATTACCGGCACCTGGTGGGGAGCCCATCCCGAAGATCTTATAATGTTGTATCGAACAACTATTCTCTCAGTGATGGAGTATGGCAGTTTCTGTTTTCAATCAGCTGCCAAAACACACCTCATTAAACTCGAGCGAATTCAGTATCTTTGTCTCCGTATTGCGTTGGGATGTATGCCCTCAACGCATACCATGAGTCTCGAGGTTTTGGCAGGCCTACTCCCACTAAAAGATCGCTTCAATTTATTATCTCTTCGGTTCCTCATCCGGTGTAAGGTTATGAACCCATTGGTGATCGGGAATTTTGAGCAGCTGATCGAGCTAAATTTTCACTCCGGATTCATGAGTTCATATCATGAATTCATCTCCATGCAGGTTGATCCTTCTTCGTATATTCCCAACCGTGTTTGTTTTCCTGACTACATCAATTCCTCTGTGCATTTTGATCTGTCCATGAAACAGGATATCCATGGATATTCAGATTATCAACGATCGAGGATCGCTCCAACGATCTTCGATTCAAAGTATGGGGGTATCAATTGTGATAATATGTACTTTACTGATGGGTCCTCTATGAATGAGTCCACAGGATTTGGAGTGTTCAACGAAATTTTTAGCACCTCCCACAGTCTTCAGAATCCTTGCTCAGTGTATATTGCTGAATTGGCAGCGATATACTGGGCGCTGGACAGCGTCGCCTCACGACCTGTTGAACACTATTACATTGTAACGGATAGTCTTAGCTCTGTCGAAGCTATCCGTTCAGTGAGGCCGGAAAAGCACTCGCCGTACTTCCTTGAGAGAATACGAGAAATTTTGAGTGCTTTATCCAGACGCTGTTATGTCATTACCTTTGTCTGGGTCCCTTCACATTGCTCAATTCCGGGTAATGAGAGGGCTGACTCATTAGCAAAGGTAGGTGCGATTGAAGGCGACATTTACCAGCGTCAAATCGCCTTCAATGAATTTTTTTCGTTAGTCCGTAAAAATACCATCGCTAACTGGCAACGCAAATGGAACGAAGATGAATTGGGCCGGTGGTTTCACTCGATTATCCCTAAGGTTAGCCTCAAACCGTGGTTCAAAAGTCTGGACTTGAGTCGGGACTTTATTCGCACCTTCTCCCGACTCATGTCCAATCACTGTTCGTTAGATGCGCTTCTCTTTCGTTTCAATCTTTCCAGCAACAATCTCTGCGTCTGTGGTCAAGGTTATCACGACATCGAGCATGTTGTTTGGTCGTGCGAGATGTATCTTGTCGCCAGATCGAATTTAGAAAACTCCCTTCGGGCCCGAGGAAGACAGCCCAATGTGCCGGTGAGAGATGTGTTGGCTCGGTTAGACCTTGATTACATGACCCAAATATATGTTTTCCTTAAAGCTATCGATCTTCGTGTGTGATTGTACCTATGTCCTTATACCCTCCTTTTCATCCATTGCGAGCGATTGGCCCCCATGGTATAAACAGTAAAATAAGTTGAAATGTAAATATACAATAGATTTAAGAATCGAGTGTGATCATCAACATTGTAACAATTCCCTTATATCCCATCCCTTTCCTGAAAGATGTCACCCTCTAAACTCGAGTAAACCGCGAGTAATCGGTTTTCCACCTTACTAACCATAGTGTTAGGAAAATTATTTATGTATAGTTTTAAAACATATACTTAAGAATTCGGCTCCTTTAAACTAATGTAACTGAGCCTGTAAAAATAAACGATTTATATAAAAAAAAAAAATTCTTGGGACCTCCCTTAGCCCCCACAGTTCCTTGAGCTCCACGGCCAATGGTCGGTACTTGCAGATTTTGCGACCGTGGGTCTCCTCCAGATTCTGGTTCAGTGGAATAGCGACATCGATGATGGTGACTTTGCGGTCGCTCTTGTCGTAAACCATTATATCTGGGCGGTTGTGGTGGATCGAGAGGTCGGTCAGAACAGTGCGATCCCAGTACAGCTTGAAACGGTCATTTTCCAGGACAGGTGCAGGCAGGTACCGGTAGTTTGGTACGTTGTCTTCCAGTAGAGCACATTGGAGCGCCAGTTGTCGATGAACAATACGGGCCACGTTGTTGTGGCGCTCGGTGTAGGCTGCGTTGGCCAAAACGGGACAGCCTCCCATAATGTGCTCTATGTTTTCACCTGGTTGATGGCACATCCGGCAAATGTCATCAACGTCTTGATGCCAGACGTACCGCCTGCAGTTTCTCGTCGGCATTATCCTGTCCTGGATGGCTATCATGTCGGCTTCTACTACTGAAGAGAGTTCACCACGCGTTAGCCACAGATTAGATGCGGCCTTGTCGACGTGTGGCCGGTCCAGTTGATGGGGGTGGGCACCATGCACTGCCTTCTGCTTCCAAGCTGCAATCTTCTCCTCCACTGTCTGCAGATTGCAGTTGAGTTGGTACTCCGCTTGCGCCAAGTGCAGAGCGCTGTATCCTCTGTCGGCGGCGCAGACAGCCCGGTATAGCGCGTTTTGGTTGGCGCGTTCTGCGAAGTACTCGCGCAGTTGTCGTACCTGGGCAACACACAGTGCAGAAATGTCGACGATTCCAAGTCCCCCTTCTTTGCGTGGTAGTGAAACTCTCTCCAGTGCCGATTGAGGATGGTGCATTCCGGCCTCTTTGAATGCTTTCCTCATCCTCCTCTCAAGGTCCTCTAGGTTAGTTTTGCTCCATTTGACTACACCAAAACTGAAGGTCAGCAGGGGAACCGCGAATGTGTTGATCGCGCGTACCTTGTTCCCCGCGTTGAGGAAAGTCCTCAGGACACAGTTCACTCGACTCAAGAACTTGTCTCGCAGCTCCGTCTTGATGTCGGAGTGGCGAATCCCGGTGAGCTGTCGGAATCCAAGATATTTATAGGATTCGCCACGAACCATGTCTCTTATAAACTCGCCGTCATAGACCTCGTAGCCTCCGGATTCGGTAAGTTGTCCTTTCAGCAGGTGGACACAGCGACACTTGTCGAGGCCGAACTCCATACAGATGTCCCTGCTTATGTCTTCGACAACCCGGATAGCTACACCTAGACGCTGACGTGAATCAGCGTAGACCTTGAGATCGTCCATGTAAAAGGTATGGGTCACTTCTTCGTGGGCGCCGTCGCCATACCTTATTTTATAGCCATGACCGTTTCTATTGAGCGTCCTACTGAGGGGGTTCAGTGCCAGACAAAACCAAAGCGGGCTGAAAGAGTCGCCTTGGAATATCCCCCTCTTTATCTGCAGCGTTCTAGACTGCAACACATTTTCCCCATCACTAAGGTGCAGAGACGTGCTCCACTGCCTCATCGCATGCTGCAGGAACCTAACGACGACGGGATCAATTTTGTAGAGCTCCAATACCCGGACGAGAAACGAGTGAGGTATGGAGTCATAAGCCTTCCTGTAATCGATATAGGCCATGCTTAGGTTCCGCTGATTATAAACCGCCTGGCCAACTATGGTTGCGTCGATGATGGCCTGGTCTTTGCAGCCATGCGTATTTTTTCTGCATCCTTTCTGCTCTTCTGCGATGATATGGTGTTGTTCGCAGTGGGCAGAAACTTTGGCGGTTATGATGCTGCTTAATATCTTGTACAGACTCGATAGGCACGTTATCGGCCTGTACTTTGATGGGTTCAATGTGTTGCTGTCTTTCGGGAGGAGGAATGTGACGCCACGGGTGGCGAATTCAGGGAGGTTGTGTGGGTCACGTAGCACCTTGTTGAAGCACTCAGCTATCTTTTGATGTGCGACGGTCAGCTTCTTGTGCCAGAAGTTCTGAACACCATCGGGGCCCGGTGCTGCCCAGTTCCTCAGGTACCGCGAGGCTTCGCGGACATCGTTCTCTTCGACGATGATAGCTGGCATCTCTCCAATTTCACCACAACTCTCCTCCTCCCGTCTTAACCACATTTGCCCGTCGCGATGTTGTACTGGGGTCTCCCAAATACCAGCCCAGAAGTTCGTCACATCGCTAATATCTGGCAAACCTTCGCGGTAGTCGGGCTTCTCGTCGCTAATGTGGTCGTAGAACGCTTTTTCGTTATCTCTGAACATCCGATTTTGTTCCTGGCGCTTTGCAGAGTCAGAGTAACGTTTCAGCCGTTTAGTTAGGACGCTCAATTGCTGTACCAGTGTGTCGAGTTTTTCCGTCAGCTGGTGAGCTCCCAGCTGGCGAAGTTCAGTAGGCCGCACGATCACAGCAACTTGGCGACATAATTTCGCCGATCTGCTGCCTCTTTTGTACGCCATCAGTCTTCCAATTGCGGCGCGCTTGTTTAGGATCCGTTGCTCCAATCTCCTTCGCCATGGAGGCTCACGCCTTTCACGGAGATGTTGGAGCAGTCCGCCTCTTGGCCTAATACGGTATCCTAAACTTTTGGCGGTCGCCACAGCAGCACAGTAAACTTTCAGTTGCAGCTCCTCCATGTTCTCAGCATCAACCAAGTGCAGCGGAAGAACGTGCTCGTTCATGAGCTTTACTGCACTTGTCAGCCTGCGGGAATGCTGCAACTTCGGGATCCTGGGGCGCGACAAAGGGTCCGTGTCGCGGAACTGTGAGATCGCCTCGTCGTAATGGAAGACCAGATCGCGTAGTAGTTGTTGATCTGGCTGTGGATCTTCCGGCTCAGGGGGTTGTTGTACTGTGGCCTCCACTGGTGCTGATTCGCGTGCCCCACTCGCGAATGAATTGCTCAGCCGTACTGAACTTCGTCTCGACACATCGCTTGCTCTGCTTGTTCTGGAGCTTAGTTCTCTCTGCACCTGCTGCTTGATCTCGTCGACTTGCGTTTGGGAGAGCATATTGTTGCGTACAATCGCTCTACGCCTCGCGTTCATCGCGTTTTGGTCAAGCCTCCCGACGAACTCTGGATACGCTTCCTCGAACATTGCGAGTATTCGAGGGCGACCGCTCATGTCCGTCTCCAAAGCAGTGCAGATGTAATAGGCGCGGATCACGAATTCATTCATTTCATGTGTCCACATGATCCGTCGCCTAGTAGTACCCACAAGTGTGGACGACTGTCGTCTGACAGTCGCAACACGCCTCGTAGGCGCAGCGTTTCGTTGGTGATGTCGATGGCTGCTGTTTCCGTGTGGCGGTAGCTCTTCGGGTTGAACCCGGCTGGTGGCCCGCTCTTGCACATCGCCCTCCAGCCGCTGGCCGCTCGCTCTTACGCCCGTTCCAGGACCAGCTCCAGTTCGGGGACCCTCCTCGGGCGATCGCATTCTGAGTATTCTTCGTGAACGTAGCTCCATTTTCTGGGTGTATCTCCTTTGCCCGGGAGACAGCGGGTTGGCAAGGCCTCCATGACCCGGGAGGCCTTCCCCGGGAGAGATATAGCGCTCTGACTCGCTCGCACCCCCTCACTTAGCCACTTTCGACACCCGTTCTCGGAGCCAAGACCAGGTGTGTGTTTCCAGTTCACGCCCGATCTAAAAATGTCGTCATATGATCTTCGTGGAGGCGTGAGATAGGAACATTTGAGACCAACAGGTAGGCTCCTACCCTAGTGTTGATCCCCATTTGAGATTTTTTTTTTTTTTTTTTTTTTTTTTTTTTTTTTTTTTTTATAGAGGTGAGGAACGCTCTACCAGCCTTATCTGGGAAGGGTTAACCCAGACGTCGAGTGGGGATCGCACCCACAAAAACCAAGCCCTCTACTCGTTGCCTTATTCCCCCTGGGACCACATCTAGGCGACTACTTCAGGGGGCGGCTGTGATCATGCACTCTTCGAGTTTTCAACGCTGACTAGCGTTGTCCTTCCCTTTTTCTCAACATTTTTTCTCTTTATTCGCTTTTCATTCCACTGCGCTTATGTCCTCTTCGCAGGCATCCATTTACCCGTCGAGACGTGTACCGATTCGGAATTGCCCTCCAACTTGACGCGCAACCCGTCACAGTCACCCTCGCGGGATTTCTCACCTGTCAAGACGTGCACCGATTAGGAAGCGCCCTCCAACTTGACGCGCGCCCCGTCACAATCACCCTCGCAGGATTTCTCTTCCCAGCGGAGTGCCGATTAGGTAGTGCCCTCCTACATGACGCGCACTCCGTCACAGCTACTCTCGTGGGGTATACACCATTTTGATCACGGCTTCATCCTTCGCGGTGTTTCTCCATCCAGGCCACGATCAGGCGTTGCCAGGCAGGCATTTTTGCTGTTCTCCGCGGCAGTATCCGGTTACCTGTCGAGACGTGCACCGATTAGGAAGCGCCCTCCAACTTGACGCGCGCCCCGTCACAGTCACCCTCGCAGGATTTCTCTCCCAGCGGAGCGCCGATTAGGTAGTGCCCTCCAACATGACGCGCACTCCGTCACAGCTACTCTCGTGGGGTATGCACCATTTTGATCATGGTTTCATCCTTGATGCTCGCTCCTTCGAAACGTTCGCAGTGTTTCTCCATCCAGGCCACGATCAGGCGTTGCCAGGCAGGCATTTTTGCTCTTCTCCGTGGCAGTATCCGGTTACCTGTCGAGACGTGCACCGATTAGGAAGCGCCCTCCAACTTGACGCGCGCCCCGTCACAGTCACCCTCGCAGGATTTCTCTTCCCAGCGGAGCGCCGATTAGGTAGTGCCCTCCAACATGACGCGCACTCCGTCACGGCGGCTCTCGGGGGGGGGGGGACTATCCGGTACTACAGCCGTCTCGATTATTCATCTCTTATGGTCAGGCGTTATCCGCATGCTGGTCGGTCCTCCACTTCCGCTGTAGCTCGGACATGATATGTACGATTGCACTGTTTACTGCGTTCCAGGTGCCCTCGTCACGACACATTTCCTCCACGATGTTCCCAGCATGAAGGGTAGGCAGCCCCTCGCGCACTGTGGTGAATCTGGGACATTCGAATACGATGTGTTCCGGTGTTTCCTCCACATTTCCACACTCCGGACAAAGAGGCGATCTTGCGTGTCCGAACCGGTGCAGATACTGCCTGAAGCAGCCATGACCAAACAAAAACTGCGTTAGATGGAAATTTACCTCTCCGTGTTTCCTGTTCACCCAGCCCATTAGTGTCGGTATGAGCCTGTGCGTCCACCTGCCGTTTTGCGCGGCACTCCACTCTTGCTGCCACCTAGCCATCGACTCCGCCCTCATTAGATTCCGGATTCCTCTGGTTCCCCTCCTCCTATAGCACTCGCTGTCCTCCGCCAAGATGATGTCTATGGGGACCAACCTGGCTATGACGTAGACCGCTTCTGTTGACACGGTTCTGTACGCACTCGCGACTCGCATCGCCATGAGCCGGTACGTACTATTCAGCCTCTTCGTGTTCCGCTGAGTTTCTAACGCCGCGATCCAGGCTGGACCACCGTAACGTAGTGTCGATGAGGAGACACTAGCCAAGAGGTGCCTCTTGCTGCTGCTTGGGCCAAAGTTGTTGGGCATGATTCGTGTCAGTGCATTGTTTGCCTTCGTTGCTTTTTTACAAGCGTAGTCGACGTGACTGTTGAAGTTCAGTCGATCGTCGATCTGCACCCCCAGGTATTTTAGGTCTCGCTTCGAGGTTATCGAGTGCTCTCCAATTGTGATTTCTGCACGTTGCACCGCCCTGCGGTTGCTGACAATCAGCATTTCCGTCTTGTGGTGGGCTATCTGCAGTTTCACACTTTGCATCCACCTTCCGATCATGTCTATCGACTCGGTCGCGAGCATTTCGACCCGTTCCAAAGATTCCCCTGTCGCGAGAATAACGATGTCATCCGCGAAGCCAATGATCTCCACACCTCTGGGCAGATTCAGTTTTAGTACACCATCGTACATACTGTTCCAGAGCGATGGGCCCAGGATAGAGCCCTGCGGAACTCCCGCCGTAGTTTTAATCTGCGCCTGGCCCGTGTTTGTCTCGTACACCAGCACACGGTTCTCGAAGTAGCTTCTCAGTATTCTACACAGGTAGTCTGGGACTTTCATCGTGTGGAGCGCAGTCGCGATGGCCTCCCAGCTGGCACTATTGAACGCGTTCTTAACGTCGATCGTTATCACTGCGCAGTATCGATTTCCTCTGAGCTTCTGTTTGGATGCTCTGTTGGCTCTTTCGACCACTATGCGAATGGCATCTACCGTGGATCTCCCTTTCCGAAATCCGAATTGATTATCGGACAGTCCACGAACTCCCTCCGTGCATTCCGTCAGCCTATTAAGGATGATTCTCTCCAAAAGTTTCCCAAGAGTGTCCAACAGGCATATGGGTCTATACGATGCTGGACCACCCGGCGTCTTTCCTGGCTTGGGCAGTAGTACTAGCTGTTGTACCTTCCATCGATCCGGAAAGTAGCATTCGTCTAGACACTTCTGCATGGCTGTCCTGAACAAGGCTTATATATATATATATATATATATATATATATATATATATATATATATATATATATATATATATATATATATATATATATATAATATTCTTTTAGTTTGTATACGCGTCAAAAACTCCAAAGTAATAAAAAATTGAAAAATTCACTCAACCATGCAACCACAATGTGCCACAGCAAAGCGTGGCAGGTACAGCTAGTTGATTATAAAATTTGACTGAAATTGAAAAAATAATATGATTTCGGTCATTCAATTATATATTTTTTTCTTTAAATAAATACCAATAACAGAATCAATATGCAATAATAGCTCAACGTAATCCTACGTCATATGCGGTCGTTTCTCGGACACAACCCTCCTATAACTTTTTGTTAAAATTTTCCAAGCGTATAGTGAGTGACAGTTGCCACTTTCACGAGATCTTTCATCTGTTTTCATTTGGAGTTTACGTTTCACCGAATTGTTTTTTTGTTTTGTCTCAATATTCCAAGTTGATTTTAAAATTTCTAAACGTCAGTGTCATTTCACCGACGAATTGCGTCAGAGTTACCTTTGTCTCACAGAAAGAATTAATGATTGTGGGACTATGTGCTGCAAATGTGATTTATAAATGTTGGTTGCCAATAGCGGTATAAGCATTTTGTCATTTTGTTGTAACAGAACTTTGGAAAATCCAAATTAAACCATTACAGGCAGGGATGCCAGGTGATTATTTCAGATGTCTTCACATGGTGCGAAAAAATATCTTCAAATGTATTTACAATCATATTGAAGGGAACTAATATTCATAACATACTTTTGAAGAAAGTTTGATAGCTTATTCAATGTTTATGCTGGTTAATATTGTTATATACTGCATTTCATTCAATTCACCTTAAGGTTGTGAAGTTTATTATATGAACAAAGAATATATTACGCAACTGCGACTTGAATTTCATGAATTAGAAATAATTAGCTTGATAAACCGATGATTGAACCGGAACCGGAACTATGATAACTCATTTTTTTCAGTTCTACTTTTGTTGCAACTCAAACCATATCCGTAAAACTTAATATTGAAACGGTATGTAACCAGAGAACCTTCGATTTCTCCAGTGGTTGTTTAAAAGAACTAGGTTAATGTCTTCAAAAATGAAGACATGTCTTCAAATCTGGCGAATCTGATTACAGGTAAATCTGATGCATATCCAAACACCGAAATATTGCAAGAATATTCAATCGAAATTCTCTTCCGAATCCATGATGTATTATGTAGTGTAAAATCACATCGCTCAGAAGATTTGAACTGCCGAAGGAACTGTCGCGTTTCATATATCACGAAAATTTAAAATTCATGATTTGTCTCCGGTACTATTGCGCATGATGTTTGATGACTCGGAAACCGCCCAAAAAAAGGATTGATTTGTGCGTTGTTTATGGCCCAAATTTGCTTAAATCATTTTTGAAATAGTAGATACATGTATGAAATAAACTTGACCAATCAACTAAAGTCCTAATAGAATTTTTTTCATACGTACAAAAACGATGGAAGAAACACATGCATTTCGAATAATGAGGCTTGGTTCTTGTTGGGGTGGCATATTTTTCCAGAGTCAAAGCCACAAAAGGTACCCCTTCAAGAGCAAAAGGTGATATAGTATATCAGCTTTAGTTAATAAAACTGGAGGTGATCTGGCGTAGTGGCCATACCTCTCACGTTAAAGGTCACGAGTTCAATTCTCACTCCCGACATTCTTCCAAAAATGGAAGGAAAAGTGACGAACCAGTCGAAAGTCACTATAATACAGGAAAAAAAGTAAACAAAACTGTTATCAGAGCATACATACAAAATTTGCGAAGAAATCATATCTCGACCGAAATGTTACACACAGTCCAAATGGTCAGTGGAGTAGTGGTCAATAGATATGGATGGGAATGATGAAAAGGAAAAAGGAGAAGAAATTGAAAAATGGGAAAATAGAAGAAGAACAACGGTCACAGTTGAAGTTTTTGAAATTAAAAGTGAAATAGAAAAAAAAGAAAGGAAGTCTGAGAGAGTTTATTTGAGCCTAAAGTTTATTCTTACATCTATTGAAATTTACACGAAGCTTTTTTTTATGATGATGATGGTCCCACCTCTTTCCCCTACAAAGGCTTGAGCGGGACGAGTTATCTTATTGATAATAATTGAGTTACTGAGTTTATTAAATCATACTAACCAGTGAGCACATTAAATTGAAAAGAAAACGGACTGGTTATCCCGCAGACATAGATTACTAATCGATAGAACAATTTAAGCCTTTGTCTAAAGTATTCATTCCATGGCATGTCGAGAGAATTTCCAACCCGGGAAGACCCTAGACCGATCGGGAATTGAACCCAATGCCTATGTCAGTATTAGCCATGAATTTTCAAGGGAAATCCCGCTTTATCAGATCCCCGGCCACGGCCTGCGATTGCGATCGTTTCCGAGTTCTAGTAGCTGAGTAAACCCAAGCCTAATTCTAGCCGACACTTCAGGCCCATCACTTCACATATCCCAAGGCATGTCAAGAAAATTTCCAACCCGAAAAAATTCTTGACCGATCAGGAATTGAACCCAATACCTATGTCAGCATTAGCCTAGAATTTACAAAGGAATTCCCGCTTCACTGGATACCCGACAACGGTCTGTTAATCGTTTTCGAGACCAGACAGCTGAGCAAACCTAAGCCTAATTCCAGCCGATACTTCAGGCCCTACATTCAACCTGAGGTATAAACGTGTCAACCTGAATCTGCAATGAGATCCGCCACAACACAGAAAAATCTTGATATAATTATCTGTTGAGAAGATGAATTTACAAGTATTCCGATTGAGCTATCCCTAGCTTACCTCAGGTTTCCACATTAAACCCCTTGGAATGACTTTGTTTTATTCGATCAAAAATTCTTTTGCTTTTGTTCAATCTCACGTTTCTCTATGTTTGCCAACGCGCGCGGGCTCAAACAATTGCAGACTTCACAATTATTTTTTAAATTTAATTGAATAACTAAGATATATATAAAAGCAAAAAAAAAAAAATACCATCATCACCATAGTATTGACAAGAAAAATACACGGACACACATACACTCAAAAGACAATAATTTCCTCGTTTTATGAAATAATGAAATAATGATGATGATCACCTCAAAAAGTTTGAGCTGTACGAGTTCTCTTGTTGATCTTTATGTAACAATTATTAAAATAACCAGTAAGCACATTGAAGTAAAAAACAAAACAAACGGACTGGTTATATTACAAACATAGATTCCTAATTGAAGAACAATTTATGTTATCAACTTGACGTATTTAACCCATGGCATGTCGAGAGAATTTCCAACCCGGGAAGATCCTGGGCCGATCGGGAATTGAACCCCATGCCTATGTCAATATTAGCCATGAACTTACAAGGGAAATCCCACTTTATCAGATCCCCGGCCACGGCCTGCATTTGCGATCGTTTCCGAGTTCTGGTAGCTGAGCAAACCCAAGCCTAATTCTAGCCAATACTTCAGGCCCATTACTTTACATATCCCAAGGCATGTCAAGAAAATTTCCAACCCGAAAAAATCCTTGACCGATCAGGAATTGAACCCAATACCTATGTCAGCATTAGCCTAAAATTTACAAAGGAATTCCCGCTTCACTGGATACTCGACAACGGTCTGTTAATCGTTTTCGAAACCAGACAGCTGAGCAAACCTAAGCCTAATTCCAGCCGATACTTCAGGCCCTACATTCAATATGGGGTATAAACGTGTCAACCTAAAACTGCAATAAGATCTGCCACAACACAGAAAAATCTTGTTATAATTATCTATTGAGAAGATGAATTTACAAGTATTCCGATTGAGCTATCCCTAGCTTACCTCTGGTTTCCACATTAAACCCATTTGAATGCTTTCATTAAAAAGAATTGTTTTTGCATATGTTCTATCTCAAGTTGTCTATGTGTGCTAACGCGCGCGGGCTCAAGCTATTGAAGATTTCACAAATATTGTTTAAGTTAACCATCATCATTATCGTCTAAAGATAAGAAAATACAAATATCCGTTAAACTTCGTCATCTTACACACTAACATTAATTATATGCAGGATCAAAAATCTAAATCATGCTTCAAAAACTCTTTACAAATACTACGGAATATTCGAAGGCTTGTTGCTGTCTTTGCTTCATTTGGTAATGTGTTATACAGGCGATATCCTTTATAAAAAAGTGAGTTTTGGGTACATGACATTCGAAAGTTCATGGTTCTGAGGTCACTTGCTTGCCTTGTGTTATATCGGTGCATATCTCTTCCATACGTTATCGTGTTTTGTAAATAGTTCGGTGTCATGCCACTAACCATCTTATATATAAACGTAAGAGTGCAATATTTGATACGCTGTCCCACTGACATCCATTGTAGGCATTCAAGCATAAATCTTCGTGGAGTAAGTCGATCGCATCTCAATATCAAGCGCATGGCCTTGTTTTGAACAATTTGCATTCTATTCATTTGCCTCTTATTTGCGAGAAATAGCACAGATGCACAATAATCGAAATGTGGAGCGATCAATGCTTTGTAGATGGTAATTTTACTTTCAAAGGTCAAGAATCGATTAATTCTACAAAGCACTCCATATTTTTGAGCTGCCTTCTTTATAGTATAGTTTATATGTTCGTCGAAGCGCAGCGTTTCGTCAAGAATAACGCCAAGATATTTGATTGAAGTCGTTCTTTCCACAGTTTGCCCATCGATAGTTATACTAAGACTATCACTGTCAAGATTGCGTGTCGATACTACCATATACTTTGTTTTGCTAATGTTTAACTTAAGTTTTTTCCATCTCAACCATTCGTCTAAGTTTTGCAGTTCACGGTTCATCTTGACGAAGCAATCTTGCAATGTCTCAGCAACAATGAATATCACTGTGTCGTCAGCAAACAAGTTTACGTCACTGTCATTTAACACCTGTTTAATGTCATTAATATAAAGCAAGAAAAGCAGCGGCCCCAGAACACTTCCTTGAGGTACACCCAGATTCACTGGTCCCGCCGATGATTCACTGTCCCTGTAAATAGTGATTTGTGTTCGCCCGTTCAGGTAACTTTCAAACCAGTTCAATACAGGTCCAGTTACATTATAATTGGAAAGCAAATCAAGTAATTTCATTCGATCTACTGTTTCAAAAGCCCTCTTCAAGTCAATAAATACAGCCAATACTATTTTTTTCGTTTCGATAGCCTGTTTCCATTTCAGGAGTAATTCTTAAAGCTTATAGTTTATCTGAAACGGTAAAAGTACGCTTAAATTAGCAAATTATTGTCTAATTAAAATTATTCAAACTACGCCTCAATTTACAGCCGGCTTCAAAGCGACAATCCTCATGCTACTTAATCATATATATTAAAACACTTAGCCTATGAGCTAGAATTTGGCACGGTTCGTAAATGACAATCTATATTATTATATATACGTAGATGGTACCCGAGAAAACATTCGTCAGTTTTACCTGATCGAGTGAATATAGTAAACGTGAGTTTATTACAAATTATGTTCATCAAGAAGATAATTAATTATATTATTATCATAGGAATTTTATAATTTCTTCGTCCATTTGAATAAAAAGAATTTATAAAAACGGAAAATATATTTGTATCGGTGCGCCAACCAAAACATTGTAAGTCGTTATGCACTACTGACCTCTTTGCTCCCAAACAACAAAGTAATTTCTATGCGAATTAATCGCTAACGTTAGACTATCTCTTCACTTCTCCTCGAATATGTAGAAGGTAGAATAAAATAAATTTCACGTATGGCTACAGATAGAGCAATTTCTGTTTTTATATACTTTTTGACATTCGACAGTAGATCTACTGAAGTACATGATGACTCAAATACATAAAACTCTTCAAACATAAGTCATCAATACTATCAATACGGCATATAGTTATAGTACTAAACAAACAGGTGACCACTTTGCTCCCACTACCCCAACAGACAAAATTGTGTGGAAAACAACTGAAAGCATATTTCTTTCTTTTTTTGTGGTATTTCGATTATTGGTCTGTGTTGACCCATTAACCTACAACGTCGAACCACACTCGTGGTGATTGGGCTGTGTCAAAACCTACAACATCCAACCTCAAACGTAAATCGATGTGAAATGTTTACATAACTTCAGACACATGATGTTCGTGGGAATGCCTCGAACGTTATCATACAACTGAAGGTTATCAATTTTCTATTATTTTTTTCGAAAATCTTGAATGAACTTTGAAAAAATGAATTGTTATTGATTCAATAAATTGGGACGTAGCAATGAATCGTTTTGTTTTTATGTTTAAAGTGGATAACAAAACTAGTAAACAACGTGTATTTACACATCATCCATGTCAGGTACACACGTTCAGCAGATCCGTGGAACGACTCGGTTTGCTTGTGTTTGGTCCATGATGTTGGAAATTTGATCGTACGGCAAGGGGCTAACTACCGTACCATCCGTAGGTAAAAACATATGAAGACATTTGCAAAAAAATACCTGAAAAAGGGGATTCAAACAGGTTTATTGCCCCTATTTCTCCAAAATGTGACTTTCTTTGGCTATGTATCATCATATCTCTTTATAATAAAGGGTGTGTCACATCAAATTGCATCACGGAAAAAACGCTGTAGAAATTTAATTTTTAGGAATTATATCTTCAGCTTTCGCTTATAATCAGGTAAGAGTGTATAGATCACGTTGGCCATGCTTCACTGTCAATTTTTCGTAAATTTGGAAAAATGTCGTCGAACGAAAAAGAGCGTCGTGAATTAATCCTGTGCACTCATTTCGAGAATCCGGAGTTGTCACATCGGGACATCGGTAAGATGCTGGGAATCGTCCAATCCACCGTCAGCAGAGTACTAAAACGATACTTCGAGAACCTAACCATCGACCGGAAGGTGAAGAACGGCAAAAATGGATGCTCCGTCAGTGAATAGGATCACAAGCGCGTAGTTAAGCAGTTTAGACGTGATCCGAGAAGTTCGGTCCGGGATGTCGCCAATAAGCTGAATTTGTCAAATTCATTCGTCCAGCGGACCAAGCAGCGGGAGGGCCTGCGTATATACAAGGTTCAGAAGGCTCCTAACCGCGACGAAAGGCAAAACATGGTGGGGAAGACGCGAGCCCGGAAACTGTACACCGAAATGCTGACGAAGCCGCATTGCCTGGTAATGGACGACGAAACCTAGGTCAAAGCGGACTTTCGTCAGCTGCCGGGCCTGTTGTTCTTCTCCGCAGAGGACAAATTCAGCGTTCCGGAGGAGATTCGCAAGCAGAAACTATTCAAGTTTGCCAAAAAGTGCATGGTGTGGCAAGCGATCTGCTCTTGCGGAAAGCGGAGGGCCCCCTTCATGATGACCGGCACGGTAAACGGGCAGGTTTACCTTAAGGAGTGCCTACAGAAGCGCTTACTACCACTATTGAAGCAGCACGAGGGCCCGACCATCTTCTGGCCGGATCTCGCTTCGTGCCACTATTCGAAGGACGTGTTGGAGTGGTACGAAGCCAACGGGGTCACCTTCGTGCCAAAGGAAATGAACCCGCCCAACGCGAGCTTCGCCCAATAGAGAAATATTGGGCGATTATGAAGCAGGCCCTCCGGAAGAACCCAAAAGTTGTCAAATCGGAGGCGGACTTCAAGAGAAAATGGATTTCTGTTCAAAAAAAACTACAACCTGACGTTGTACAGAACCTTATGGGCGGGGTAAAGAGGAAGGTGCGAGCATACGGGCTTGGGCTCGAAGTATGAATAAAAAGAAAATGCCAAAAGTTGTTTAATAGTTTTTATTTTACTGTCTAAAATTTTCAAAAGGATCGGTCTACTGGGCGAATTTCTACAGCGTTTTTTCCGTGATGCAATTTGATGTGACACACCTATTATTTACAACACTAAATTGTTGTATAAGAACTACATAGATAACAAATGGGCATTTAAATCAGCATGTGATCAGCTCTTTCAATTATGTATCTTTTGGAGGGAGGTGTATAAGTTTGTATAGATGAGTTTTCGATTACGGCACACATAAGCTTTCAGTGTTGCTCCACCTCATCTCAATGTCACAAAATTATTTCAAATATTTTCTTTATCAATGCAAAGTGGAATGAATAAAAAGTTTGCAAATTATTTAGCATCGATCTGAAAGCTTGAGATTTGTGGCAATAAAGGAAAACCTGTTTTTTGGGCGTTTTTTTGTGCAATTTTTTGTACGGTATATGAAAAGAAGTGGAACGAAGAGTTGCTAGATGATTTTTGAAAAAAATCTGTAAAAATATGTAAAAGTCTGTTAAAAATGTGGAAATGTCTGTAAAAGTGTGCGGTTCTGTAGAAATGTCTTTTAACGTTAATTTTCATAAATTCATTAATATTTTGTACATCGCGATGTGCGTAAGATTGTCTTTTGTATATTATTGTATATTTTGTATATATACAGCCGTTCAATTATAAACCGATATAGTAATTCTCAGATTTCGATGAAAAGTGGTAGATTGTCTTTTATCGCAAAACATTAGACCCGTATTTTTTATTTTTTCGTTAGGGTGATCATTTCTATTTTAGGGTGGTCCGAAAAATAATGTTTTTCCCAAAACTGACTTTTTTCAAAAAATCATAATTTCAGAACCACTGAACCGGTTTAGATTATCGACATATCTAAATGAAGCCTATGCTTTTATTAATAAATATTTAACTTGCAAAAAAGAATGGAATTTATTTTCGTAATTATCGATTGTATTTGTTTTTTATTGTATTGCTTTGAACTAGAGGGCGCTATAGTTTTTTTCTCGGTCATAACTTCACGAATGTTGTCTTTCAAATGTTCAAGAGTTTGCGGAGAGTTGGCATAGACACGGTCTTTCGCATAACCCCACAAAAAAAAGTCTAGCGGGTTAAAATCGCATGATCTGGACGGCCAATTGACATCACCAAAACGCGAAATTATGCGTTCCTCAAATTTCGTTCGCAATATGGCAATGTTCGGTCGTGTTGTGTAGCACGTGGCGCCGTACTGCTGAAACCACATGTCATCCGTATCCATATCTTCAATTTGTGGCAAAAAAAAATCGGTTAACATGCGGCCATAGCGCTCACCATTTACAGTTACCGTCTCGCCGTCCTCATTTTCAAAGAAATACGGCCCGATGACTCCACCAGACCATAATGCGCACCAAACAGTGACTTTTGGCGGATGCAATGGCCTCTCAACAATCACGTGTGGATTTTCTGAGCCCCATATACGGAAATTTTGGGTGTTCACATAGCCACCGAGCTCGAAATGTGCCTCATCGCTGAAGAAAATTTGATGCGAAAATTCAGCATTTTGCTGCTGTTGTTCGTTCACCCAATCGACGTATGCCCGACGCATTCCATGGTCACCACGCTCTAATTTTTGTACCAGTTGGACTTTATATGGATGTAGGTGCAAGTCCAAATGCAAAATTCGCCACAATGATGTGTTTGACAAGCCCAATTGCTGAGCACGCCATGGAATCGAAACATTCGGGTCATCCTTCATACTGGCACACAGCAGCAATATTTTCGGCCGAACGCACATTACGATAATGCACAGGTTTCACAATATCCGCTACGGATCCAGTTTGTTCGAATTTACGCATTAGCGATTGTGTGCTCTGTAGGCCGTCCATGACGACCAAAATCCGTCCGTAATGCTCGAAAAACATTTGCCGGTTTTTCATCATTTTACAAACAAACAGCAAATTACAAATTACCCGCCTGGTGTCACTTTTAGAACGAAATTCTGACGTATCCAGAGGACGTATATTTGTTTATTTGGATTCGGTTAATGCGCTATGGGGTGTAATTAAGGATTAAAAATAAAGTTCCCGTAGGCCCATTGAAACATGACGAAAGTCTACTTCCGATTGTTCTTAATGAACAGATTTTTTTTGTTTTTTGTAGGATTAGACTAAGAGAGGGTTGCAACACCATAAAATGGCAATGGAGACCACAGGCCCAAATACGATCATTATGGTTGATTATGTATAATTTTTATTTGTTGATATTTTGAATATAAAATAATAACGGTTAAGTTTTTCCAACATTGCAGAGCTAGTTTTTTGTAATTCAAACATTCGCAATTGGCGGACCAGACCAGAATTAGGACGATAGTTATAATATTTTACGTTATAGATATTTTCAACGGTATTGTTTTGAAGACACACTTTGAACGAAAGAATATTAAAAAAGTGATATTTAGTTTCAAACAAGGAAAGAATGAGTCAATCATTGCAAAGCATTCACAAGATACTGTTTTAAAATTCTTCTCTAATTCTTTTTCCATAATTTTGATATGCGTCTTAAGAAAATCTGAATCACTTTTCGCTTTTGTCAAATTCCTTGAAACCCATCAGATGTTTTCTATGAGGATTATGCTTCTGATGGTGCTGACCAGTTTCTGTTTAAATAATTAAATCAAATCTCATGTCCCGTATATCAAATTACACGAGAATGGGAAGTTTAAGAGGATTAAACTTCAGAATCCCAAATGGGAGTAGCTCAGATTATACTGATCGTGAGGTGGATGAATTTGGGTTTGTACTGAGATATAGAAGATATTATTATTCATCAAAATAGTAGAAACGGTTCATAAAAAATGGCTCTAAATATTTCTCACTATTCAAACGATTAAGACAGAGCTAAGTACAAGAGTATGCGATATTCCAATTATTGAACATAATAGTCATGTTTTATCTCTAGCGTAAAATTACATTCCCATATGTTCAACAACTACATTATTCCCGAGCAATTCCTCCTCATCTTCAGCAAACTAATCGCCGAGGTGTAATCGCAAACTTGTCATTCTAAAATATACGATTAATTAAATGGAATATTCTCTCATACGCTGTATTAATTTTACCTACATAACGTTCAAACGACCAAAATTATGCAACCGACTCAAACACCCGACATTATGCAACCAACATGTCTCTTATAAACGGGAATGAACACTTTCACTTCACGGAGTTCATTTTTATACGCAACTGTCCGTGACAACGATGATAGACACAAAAAGTCACAGAAGGGGTCTGAGACACGACCGCATAGTTGACGTAGGATTCCGTTAGGCTATCTGTTGATTTTGGATATGTTTTAAGAATTTAACTCTTTGATAATGATTTGGTGGCCCCGAAAAGGGCCGTTTTGTTTGGTTGTTGGGTATTGTTTGTTCACTCCACCAGTGTTTACAACCGAGTGATGACAGAAGGTTGGTAATTAGTATTAGATAGTGCGTATCAGTATCAGCAGGGGCCGGAATGGAATTGAATAAGATTTGATGAAAACCGCCCTCTGTGACCCTAGACGAGATGTCTCCAGTGTTATGTATGGATGAAAATAGAAAAAAAAACTCATCAATGTTATATAAGATAATTATGAATACCGAATAAAATTATCAATTTTTATCATCAGTAAAAACATGTTACTTTAATATAGAGAAAACATATTTGAAATGGAAAAGGTAATTTTATTTTATAACTTTTAGTTCCTGAGTGTTTATTCAACCCAATGCGAATTTTAATTGGACTAACAACACCTAATACTATATGTAGAGCATATGGGAAATCACTTTTTCGAATATTTCTTAATTTTTCCAACTTTTCTCGCCGTATGAACTTTCCTTGGGTGAAAATGAACAAAACAAACAGACAGCTTGAACCGAACGACCAGTTCTCAAGCGGAAACACACCTTGGTTTTTATTTATGAAAATTTAAATAAACCGTTTCATATATTAAGTCATTTTTAACACAACTGCTACCATATACGATTTTACACTTACACTTGTGCTAAATTTTTCACAATACACGATCAGTCATTGATATGAAATTTCACGAAGCAACCAACATTAAAGTTCCAAATTTAAATTTAATTTGCTAGAATTAATCGTATCACTCACCTTACTTGCAATATAAAAATGCCCCTGACTTGCATATATTTGTAATGCCGATTTCCCCTGACCACCTTGGTTTTGATGTCTTTGTTAGGGAACACACTTCGGTGGGAACAAAAGATCCCCCTAATTTCATGTATTTGCAATGTCGATTTCCCCCAGGCAGCTTGGTTTTGATGTCTCTGTTAGGGAGCACATTTCGGTAGGAACAAAAGCTCCCCCTACTTTAATGTATTTGCAATATCGGTTTCCCCCAGGCAGCTTGGTTTTGATGTCTCTGTTAGGAAACCGCCGCATGTGTCGTCAATTTTGACCACTCAGAAGTTGGTATTTCCGTTAGGATAGGGGTTAAGATTTTTTAATTGTTCGATGGTTAGTTTTATAACATATATAATTTTATTCAATATAAAAAATTGTTATGGAGTTCCGAAATCGATTGACGCAAAAATTTCATCAATCCATCATGAAATGACTAAGCAATAAGTGTTTGAAATTGGACAATTTTCACGATGTGCTCGATTTGCGATTTTAAATTTGTACCCCAATATGTTCCCGAAAGACGTAATCCTACGATTAAGTGAAGTGTAAGTGACGTGAAATCGTACGTGGCAGTGATGTTCGTAATCAGGCCCAATATTTATGATCATAAAGAGCAGCGGCGGCTTACAAACAATATGGGAGTGTTTAGAACCTTAGACGGGTAGTGGAGCGAGTTTCGAATTCATTGAAAACTAAGAGCTCCCGCAGACTGCAGACTTTTGTCGACCAATAGATTGGTTGGACGACTTAATCAGTATGAAGCGATATGCATATGCGCATACTACACCGATTCAGTACCGACCGATAAAAAAGTTTGATAGGCATCCCGATCGCATTCAAACTATTCAGTCGGTCAACTATCGGCTGTCCGTTTAATCAGTATTGACTAGCATCGATCTACGCACAAACGACGATTGTTTATCTGATGATAGTTCAATTTGCTCTCAATTTTGGCATCCGACATACGTGCCGTGTGAATCACTGAGAAACAATTTCCCAATTCAATTAAATGTGAAAACATTTTGCCTAATCATCAAATGGTGTACGTAGAAATTCTGTGAGCAGAACATATGAAGGCATATCCTTCAATGCAATCTTGAATAACCCGCTATGCAAAACAAAAATGTGGGTGCCCCCGGCTTGCATGAATCAACAACTTCAACTTCTATAGAACAAAAATATCCCCGACCTGCATGAATTTGCCATGCCAATTTCCCCAGGCACATTAGTTTTGAAATCTCTGTTAGGGAACAAAAGCTTTCATGTATTTTCAATGCCGATTTCCACAAGTCTGCTTGGTTTTGATGGTCGTGTTGGGGAAACCGTAAATCGGGCCAATCAAAACAAGGCAGTTAGGGCGTTCAGATAAAGCTCAACATTTCACAGTTATTTAATTGTTTATCTAATGAAACATAACATTCTATTCATTGCGATAGATGCGTAGAAATATTCCCTATCAATTGATGCAAACATCTCTTCGATCCAGTAAGAAATGTTCGAGTTATAAGCATTCGAAATCTTCTATATATATGGGACGAAATATTCCGGTTAGACGTAGTCCCACGTCAAAAAAAAATATGAGTTAAGGTGGCCGTACACTGTTTGCCCGGAGGTCATATATTTGATATTTTTTGACAGATAAGGTTTGATTTGATATTTGTACAAACACTATTTTGTTTGCCACTCTTCAATTTTCAACAGTAGTAAACAATATCAAACACCGAACATGGAAAAAATCAACTGAAATATTCAAGGTAACCTAACCATGTACTGACAGGTTCGAAGAACAGACTGAAAAAATATTTTAGGCATCCAATAATTGAATATTTGCTTGTCGTGTTTTGTGTAGAATATATTTGATCAGTACACGTTGACCAAATTTTATCTGTCAAAAAGAGTCAAATATTTGGCTTCGGTCAAACAGTGTATGAGCACCCTTAGTCTAACGTCCCGAAACATAGCGTATAAAAAAGATTGCATTACTTCTACGCTATATTATGAACACGATATAATCAATTGATCAAACATCACGGGTGTGAAATGAATAAAAACAACGTTACATTTGAATCCGGTTGCGGTAAAAACTAGTCGGTAAAATTTCCTATGCCGCCTGCTATTTATGAAAGTCTTGCTTGTGTGTGTGCGTGTGCAAATATTCTCCGTTGGCCAACACTTTATGTACAAAGTGCGGCAGTGAATCACTTTAGTTCTGTACGCGGAAGAATGCAGTCGTATTTTATAAATTCTCTGTCCAAAAACTAATCCAATTTTGATCTTGATAAATGACATGAGAGAAATGTTAATGATCATCGAATCAAACCATATTCAGTGTTTATTAATAGAAACGGAGCGCACCCTGTTTATGAGATCATCAGTAAGCAGAAAATTAACGGAAAGAAACAAAACTCAACATCGTTAGTATGCCCGATATTTTGCCATTTTTATCAATTTTCAAAAAATATTCACTCTTGGAGAGTTACGTCGAAATATGCAGTAAACAAATCGGAGGGGCTTAAGACGGCCTTCGTTAAGACAAAAACGCGTTTAAGTGAAAGTAAAAAATGGACTCGAGTTACGTTGCTAAAATCCTGTTATTGCAAGCGAATGTCGCGAATTTTCGGTGAACTTGGTAGGTTTTTCTTTGAACGAAAGGCAGCCATCTTTAAATTTTTGTAGTCCAAGAGAAAATCGATAACGAGGACGGACGCTGCTGTAAAAGGCTGCTGCCAGCAATTACATATAAGTGCGACCAGTTCGCAGTAGAACTGTGTCTGTGTGAATCATATATACATGCTTCTTCGGATTTGGTACAGCGTGAATACCTGGTGTATTTTGTGAACATAAATTCAATTTGGATAACCCCGCATGGAATTCCATTAGCTGGCTGGCTGGCTGGCAAAAGTCAAAAACATGCATAACCTGAAATCTTGGCATTTTTTTCAGAATGGCGCTACATTTTTCTTTTAAATACCCTTTGCCTATTTAGTTCATTATGAATGACGACGAGTGATGAAACACACACACGTAAAACACGCATACATTTGCAACGGTGGCTGCATTCGTATATGTTTTTCCATTGATGCGTAGTATCTCATTCGGATGCTCGTTATTTCATGCGCTTATGTGCGGTGCGTTTAGTACCGAGACTAAAGTAAATTCACGAATTTCGTTGAAACTTAAATGAAAATAAGTGCAACCAATGAATTTTCTTGTAACTATATTTTTTACAATGAAATAATGCTGATTTATATTTCTTGAGAAACCAGTGCAATGGAAATAGATAAGCATTTTTTTGTTGCGCATATCATATGTAAATACATTAAAAAATTTCAATTCTCGTAACTCTGTAAAAATTCTCACCTTGCAATATTTTTCAAAATTTGGATGCCATTTGAAAAAAATCTTTGGGTCATGTTTGAAACTCAGGGTAATATCTGTTGTTGTTTTCTGGGATATGAAGCTTCTCCATACACTTTCTTTCTGGAAGGAAGTAAAATTGTTTCTGCTCATGTAATAGATCTTCCTGGCGGATTGGAAGTTCAGTACATTGAGGCTAATAGTTCACGAAAAATATGCTTACACCTAGCGTAATATTTCACTAAGAGCAGATTTCCTTAATTGAAAATGATCATTTTTCTTAAAGACGATACTAGTAATTAAAAATTCTAGGATCTAAAAAAACTTATTCTGAATTTTATGAAACATGTAACCTTTCATCACATTCATTCTCATCGCAAATTTTGATTTGCAGGCGATAAAGTAAAGAACTAATGCTTTCTCTTTTCCTCGAACTTGAGAAAGGTACTTCTCTCGAACAAAAAAATTCATAACACCCTAATATTTGCTGACAGGTTAAATACAACGCTTCAAGAAAAAAACAATTCAATATATTTGTTATTCATTTGCCCTTCAACAAAAGAACGATTCGTTGAATGCAAATTCCATGCATTCATTCCGGATCCAAATTCGTTACGATTGCTAAACGCACCTCCCCTAAAAGTTTTGGTCCACGTTCGTGTTATATACTTTCAAGTTCATATATGTTCCTCGTAGGAGAAGTGGTATTTTCAACGGGTGTACGTAACAGTGCCTGTTAAAATAATTTGAAAGTTTTCCTTCAATTACAATGCATTTCCCTAATATGATGTGACAACATTTGATAGTAATCGTCGTATAAAATTGAACAAATTTATAGATTACAGCATTTCTGTTGTAATATTAATTTTCGTTCCACCCGGAATTCTTCGAAGGGAACGGTCGTCATTAAAATACCAAAATAAAAATCTAATATTTATCGAACTCTAATACGCTGAAGCATTTCAAAACTGGATACAGCCTGATAGCACTCTAAAAATACTTTTTTTTAATATTTCTTTTTGGTTGAAAAATATCTTATTTCAAACGAATTTTGAAACACATTGTTCAATGAATATTAACACATTCATGTTAATTGTTCAACAGTTTACCACATAATATCGATTTGTTCCGGAAAATTAAACAAACATTGAAAATTGAATCTAGATTCGTTTGTTTCGAGCGCGTAAAGCATGTCCATCACTCCCTTCAACACTTTATGTTTTGCCGAAAACTTTTTCCAAGAGTGATGTTGTAGTCTACGTATTTTAAATATGTTTCCTAAACCCTTTCCAGTAACATAAAGCAATCTGTTTGGATAAACAATAAGTTTTTTGAGCACTAAGTGAGGAAGTTAGTGCGATTCATAGCAAAATGAGTGAACACGAAGATTTGGAAGACGGAGAGATCGAAGACGGCGAAATCGAGGATGACGAGGATGACTTTCCGGTTGTAGCGACTTGTGAACCAGTTACTCAAAATGCACATCCTATCCAAATAGTAGAAGACGAATGGGATGACGATACCAATACTCTTGAAACTCGTGAAAAGACACAAAATGTGAAAAATATAAATGACTCAAAACCCCGTCTAATCGATGAACCTGCTTCTGTAACCAAATCTTCCAAAAGAAGTAAGCCATCACCTGTAGTTGGTAAGTTGCAAAAAATCTACAAAAGTTAGAACTATGTTAGAGTTTTCATTCACACTATAGACGATTGGGCCACAAGCGTTGAAAATGCTATTGCTAACGCTTTGAAGAAAGATGGTGTCCAGCCACCAATGCCAACAATCAGTAATCATAACGACGAAAATGAAAGTAGTGAAGTGCCTACGAAGCGAAAGAAAAGGGAGAAGCATAAGGTTTGTCAATGTTCACATTATTCTTGGCACATTTTATATTCCGTCTATTTCATAACAGAAGAAACTATCTCCGAACAAGTTGGACGAGATGGACGAAATGGATCTCGAGTACGAGATGTTACATGTGCGAGGTGGCAGCCCAAGACCCACCTTGAACGTTGGGGCTAAAAATACAGATCGAAGCGATTCTGAAGACAGTTACAGTTCAGACGAGTCTCGTGATCACGAGCGAGATCGTGACAGAGATAGGGATCGAGAGCGACGGGATCGCGACCGGGAACGAGACAGAGAGTACAATCGCCGAAAACGTAAAAACCGCCAGCGCAACAGGGCGAACCGCGATGGCCGCAAGCGGAAGAGGGACGATTCGGATGTAAGTTTCCCGGGGCAGGGTGTCAATTTCACTAGGATATAATTGATTTCACTTTTTAGGATGATAAACACCATAGTCGTAGCAATGGTCCTCGTAAAATGGAATTATGTAAATTTTACTTAATGGATTGCTGTGCAAAACGAGAAAAATGCTTATATATGCACTCGGATTTTCCATGCAAGTACTACTACTTAGGTTTAAAATGCAAAGAAAAGGAAAAATGCCTTTTCAGTCATGGTGAGCCCTTAACAGACGAGTTAAGGGCAATTTTAATGAAGCATTTAGAGACAGCTCCCCAGGAAATTCTCGGGGATTTTCCTCGAATCAGTCGAGAGAGCGCGGCGACAATGGTTAACGCCACACACCGAAAGCTCATGGAAAAATTCGGTATGACTGATAAGACTGTAACAGATAATCCGGCAGCGAGTGGAAAGATTCCTTCACTCCTAGAACTGATGGAAGCTGGTGATCGAGGGAACAAAAATCGTAGGTCAAGATGGTGTGAAAAATCTGGTGGCACAAGCCACGGGCGCAGTAAGGCAAATGATGGATCTGGTGACGATTTCTTGAGTTTGAAGTATCTAACTGGAGTTATATCGCAAGACCAAATCGTGAAACTGGAAGAAATGGGCATCCACAATTTGGATCAAATCAGTCAGCTAACAGTAGCTCAACTGAATGAACTGGGTTTAAGCATAGGTCAAATAAATGAGCTGCAACTGAATACATTAAACATGAAAACCTTGAGAGATAACATCTCGAAGCAAGATCCAAAGTCGGATGATCCTGACTTCGTGGAAACGGCACCTCATAAAGATTTGGATATGCGTATAACACCTACTCATAGAACGTTACAGAAAGACGAAGAGATTCCATCACTCGGTGGCAAAGACGTCGATATGAGATTCCTTCCGTTGGTTAACAATGTACAGGAAACACCTGGTGGAGAGAATTCTAACAGCCAGGAAGGTCAATTAGAGTTAGTTTCAACTTCGCTCAACAGTTTAATCAAAACACCAACTGTTGATTATTCCCAGTATCTCAAAGATTCGAACTTGAATGACGATGAAGAAATTTATAACACCGAGAATGCAGACAAACTTTTAATCGCTCACGATGATGAGGATGACGATGACGATGAAAACAATCTCAAAATCAGTATCGACGATGAAGAACAGGACGAAAGTGGAAAGGATAGTTCAAGCAAACCCGAGAATGAAGAGCGCAAAGCAGAAAATAAACTGTTCAATCTCCAACCGGCAGTATTTGATACTAAATTAGTTAGCCATTCGTTAGCAACTCACAAAATCGACTACTCAAAGCCTTTCGGAATGTATAGATCGGCAGAGGAAGAATATGGAAAACCAGAGGAATCCTGTATTCTTGATCGATATGAAAATGACTCCGATTCAGCAAAAGGCCGAACGGATATATACAGTCGTAAATCGATGTACAGCAATAGTACTGTCTCTGAAATACCATCGACCTACAAGGGAAATAATTCTCCAAACTCTCTGACGGTGGGGTGGACACCAACATCAGGAAGTGTGACTTCTTCCAATCCTACCACTAAAGTCAATCTTCAAGCACCGAAACCGTCACGGGCGTCTATTTACGATGATCCTTATGCCAGCGACAACAGCGACGACAGTGATTCTAAGTCAAAAACATTAATGTATGGTGAAAAAGATAAGGATATGAGACTGAACTTTCTCCAAATGGATGGAAAGTTAGGCGACGATAGTAATGCTCCCAATGACATAGATTTAAGACTGCCATTTAAACCTATAATGACCAATTACATACCAGCAACAGAGATCGATGGATCCATCTCTTCAAACCCGTCAATCGAATATAAGGTATTAGAAACATGTTCAAAAACTATATAGCATTCTTTGAAACGTAATATTTTTCCACTTTTAACAGGTCTACGAGATAGATATACCTAAGCCAAACTACAAAGATATACGACGGAATACACCACGACCGGAGCGAACCAAAGATCCAAGGTTGAAGCGGATTTTTGGAATGTACAATGACGACGACAATGTCAAGCAAGACTCATTGATACAGAGTATAAGATCTCCAACGCACCCCTCGTCGAATAATGTAACTGCTGGACCTATCGCACCCCGTATAGACCCACGAACAAAGCGGAACCTAGAAAGCAAACCTCAAACACAAGGAACTGCTGTTGATAATAGCATCATCGCTGGCACCAGTGGTAATAAGGCGAACTCTTCACAGTTCGATGTCCAAAGCATACTCCAGCGTTCGAACTGGTACACTGATCTAAGTTCCAAGCACAAGATCATGGTCAACCAGCAATTGGCGATACTTTCAACCGAAATGAAAAAGTATCACAATTCGGATAAATCGACCGAAAAGTTGGCAGACTTTATGCAACTTCTCGCCAACAATCAAATGTTGCAATTTATACTGACCAATCTGAATGTATATGTTGACGATTCGGTATCATTCTGCGAGGTTCCTCTAGTACCCTCCCAGCCACCACCACTGCTTTCTGTTCCCCCGCCAAATATCAACCTTCATTCGATGAGTTTCCTTCCCCCGGTAAATATCCCTCCTCCCGTTTCAAAACCACCGTCACTGTTTGATTTGCCTCGATTCAACTGTCCCCCGGAGGTTCGACCAGGTTTATTGGGCGTTGCACCAAATATGCCTTTCGAGCAGTTTCTTGCGATGGGCCAGATCAACAAAAGCAATCCGCCACCACTTTTGGACGAGTGGGACGATAATATCGAGGACGGACTGGGTGGAGGTGGCGGCCCACCTGGTAATGGCGGATTCCAGCCCAACTTTGAACGCAATTTCAGCAACGTTCGTAATAATGTCATGAGAGGTAACAACAGGATGGGTAATAATTTCAGAAATAATGATCGTTGGAATAACTCGCGTGGAGGAGGAGGAGGTGGCAACCCTAATCGTCGTAATAATAATCCCCGACGAATGGATAAAAAAAAGTAAAAATATCCAAGTGGTCGGATCCGTTAGTGCCGAATGCAAATGGGAGTATAACATTGGTACGTGAGCGATGATATATGACTATCATCCTTGATAGTTCCGCGTTTAATCTCGAACATAAAACATGAAAGCCGATGTCGACGAGCTTCCATTCCCCGCTTTTTAAAAAAAAGAATGTTAGCTTCAATCTAGTTTTTCTTTGCAAAGCCTCTTTGTACATAATTATACCATGTGAATAGACCTTTCAACAGTGGACAGAAAAATATTGTTTGTTTCACTACAATGCATTAAATCTCGCCCTGGAGTTTTAATATATAATATAAGAAGCCCAATGAATGGTTGGTTCTCACGCATACTCTAATTCATCCACATCCACTAACCTGAATTGAACCAGGTTCGAGAAGTATTTATTAAAAATGAGAGAAAGTATGAATAATTGCTTTGGGCAACTCTAATAATCTGTCAAATATTTTGGTTTATGTTAATAATTAGTACTATTACATGTATGGCTATAAATATAAGACTTATTGTAATTAGTAGAGAGATAAACCAGAGAGATTATTCTTAGAATCAAAGATTATGTTAAAATGTTTATACAAAACAAGCGTTTTGTCTATTTCATTCTGCGCCCATCGATGAGGATTACCATATATGTCACATGTTCCTTTTTCAGCAATTTGTACGAAGCGCTCCTATAGATGACATGCAACATATGATGCCGAAAACATGAATGAAATATGTATGCCTATGATATAGTAAAGTATGCATTTTTTACAGGTTCGAAAAATGTAAATCCGGTAAGTAGCCGTGTGATGAATGACGATCGATTAGGTTCATTGCACCCAGAAATATATGCCCACCGGAAATTGAAATAAAAAAGTAATTTTCTTGAAATATTATTTTGACAACGTTATGGTCTACATAAAAACGCTTCCATGATGAACAAAAACAGCATTTAATTAAGTTTTCTCTATACAATCCGTTTAATTAAGTTTTCTCTATACAATCCGCATATCGATTTTATTTGATTTTCTAGTTTATTCAACATTCTTCAAAAACTCAACATAATAATGTTATTAGTGTTCTAAAGTGTCAAAGTGTTTGTTCATAATAAAAATTGTTTCAAAGGAATATCCCTACATTTAACAGTACTGGCATAACTGTCGCAAAACAAACAACAACTTTTTTGGTCTAGTAGGAAGGTCTTCTGAGTCCAAGACCAAAATGACGCACAACTGGATAGTGGATGTTTTGATGTCGGATCATTTTTGTTTATGTATCAATACTGACGGTTTTACTTGCACAGGAAGTTCAAGTCTCTTGAGCATTTTTATATTTTGTTTTGCTCATTTATTTATTTATCTGACGGTCTGTCAGAGATTCTCAAGGCGGTTAATACCGACCTCTTGGGGTCGATAGGCGTTTCCCGTAGGTCGACTAAAACGAAAACTGATTTTGGGGGTCGCCTTGAGATCAAACCTATTAACTAACACATATGTTTCTTCTTCTTCTTTTTGGCTTTAAGAGGGTTTAAACTTTTCAGTTCATTCGCCTCTAGAACACATATGTTTTATTTCGAACTTTGAAGATACTGTATAAGTTGTGTTACGTGCAGCAGCGTTGTGTGCGAGTGACGAACCCGGAATTAGCCGGGGACACCAACATACAAGAATTTTCAATAGCTTTTTTTCCCTTCACATCCATCATGAGTAGTTGCTTCTGTTTCTTCAATTCTTTACACAGGTAATCCGTATCTTAGATTTGACAGAATGCAAGTGTCAGGTCAGGGAATGTTTTATAGATTTTATTAACACGACAGAGAAAACTGGAAATAAAAATTTCTCCTACAAGGTTAAAGTTCTTTGGAACTGTACAAGACATGTTGATATATTTCAGCAGTTCAACTACACGTTGGAATGTTATTGAGTCTTCGAGAGTACCGTTGAAAGAGAATTCGGCAACGGCAGGCGGTATTAGCGTTGAAAATTTCCATTAATTCCGCCTTTTTTGTTCTAACTAATTTAACAGATTCGACCAAACACAGTGACAGTACGGTACGGGACTGAAGTTTTACTGAATCAAATAGATTTTAAACATTATTATCTTATGGAACACCCTAAATATTATGGACAAAGTTAATGAATCGTTACAATCAAAAGGCATGACCATAGACGTAGCAAGTAAACTCAAGTAAAGCGTACATCATTCGAGTAGATGAAGAAGGCATCTAATCATGCCATTCAGAAAAGTGTATTCAACTAGGTATTCCTGGAAATTTAAAAGCTACTCGACCACGGAAAACGAAAAAAACTGGAAACTCCACAGCCCCTCTGACGAGTGAAAATAGTTTCCGTCTGGAGGTTATATCTGTATTCGAGAAAATAAGATTGCAGTTAGAACAGCATGGAGAAGCTAAAACGGATATAGCATCGGATTTTTCATTTATAAGGGAAGACAGAGTAACATCTTCGAGTAACATCAGAGGTGAAAGTGTTCAAGATCTGCGAAGGACCTATTCCCTGACCTGAGCTCTCCGACGCCATTAGGCATCTTGAGCAATATTCTGAGATATTCTCTCGAAGCAATTCATCCTAACATCGATACGGCGCTAAAGCGTGTTTCAGTTATAATTTGGTCGCATAAAGTAGGACATTTCAGCATTGAAATGTGGTACAAAATAGGGAAGGATGTCATTTTGTAGGTTTTGAATGAACTTTAAGGGAAAAGTACATGAAAATTATTCGTCAGCTGTTCGGATGAATTTTCGAAATTTACGTGTGATACCACCCATCATTTTCTGCACAGTACTGCTGGTAACCATATTTGCTATCTTGTTCCATGTCAGGGTAAAACCGACATCTGGTTTGTGTTTCACTAACAGGAAAAATGCGTCCTTACTTTTTATAGATGCCTTGTGTTTATATTTGGAAGACAAAACAAAACTGAAAAAAATCCAAAACCAACATTGAACCGGTCATAGTATCCCTTCGTTCAACGCCATCTCACGTGGATGCTCACCTAAGTTGGGATCAAAACTCTCATGTATTTATCCATCGCCTGCTTTATCTTGAGATCCGTCTGGCTTTTGAATTGCCAAGAAAAAAACAGCGTGAAGCATCCTTCCAATACAAAAAACATAAGTGCTGGCTGAGATTTCTAGACCGGAATCCAAACCATTCGTTCCTTGCTACTTTCATCGTAAACCTAAGTCTGCACCCGCAGTAAGAGCTGTGGAGTTCAATAAACCATCAGTAAACAACTTTTTCTTGCAGTTGAAACACATGACATGAGATACATGTTTGCTTTTTTGTCATCCAAAATCTGGGTGTGGTGTCATGCTCCTCGTCGAAAGCGATGAGATCGCACAGCTCTATTAAAGGGTTAACGTCGGACGGTATGGCAACACTGGGAAGGGGGAAAGAAAGAATAAGTACTTGAAGCGTGGAGGTGAAAAATATTGAGTGTGGGCAAACGCAGAATCAATTAGTTAAATCGTGTTTATTTTAAACTACTCCGAACCCTACAAATTGGCGACGAGGATGGGATCACGGTAAGAATCGAATTGATGTTGATGTCGAGAATATGGAAAAAAAAGTGCTAAATATTTGGGGATGATAATCTGGAAAATGGCGGATTTTCCATAAATAGAAATGTCCACGGGTGCATATCGCATGCAGCCCATGCATTTCTGCAGGTGTAATGCTAGTTGACATTGGCTATGCTGGAGACAGTGTAACAGATAAAATTTGCGATGGGTGGCACCGGGATAAGGAAAGACCAGCGATTCTGATTGATTGTCCTGGTTATTATATCTTGGTAACATGAATCGGAGCATAAGTATTGAGTAGTTGGGATTGTTATAAAGAAACATGAAGGACATAATGCTGACGTATGTGTCTGTTTTAAAAAAATCAGGAGGGAAACAAGTGAATTTGTTTCCGGGCTCAAGAGTATTTACGGTTGTACCTGCTTCGCTAGCAGGAGGTGATTAATTCACGGGTACATGAGTAACGAGCGTGCCTGTTTTATGAACAGGAGGAGAACAATCGACGATCTCGGGATGGTCTATTGAATAATAGAATGTATGTACCTGTATGTACGTGTTATAGTTCACGGGGACGGAAACTGTTGTTTCATGTAGAATTGTCTATTAGAGATGATACAGAGCAAGGCTAACGGGAGGTTAGATCAGATTTGTGGAAAAGAGAATTGATCATTTTGTTTACATTTTCTCGCATCGGGTGTCACCTGCAAAATCGTAAAATTTTTGAGAATATTGGTACAAATTTCATTGAATTCTGAGAATCTCATTTATTTGAAAATCCTTTCATTGACTAATGATCTAATTTCCGACAATGCAGTTAAAAAAAATCCTAGTAAAATATATTCGAAAAGAAAATGAATGTGTAGTATCGCGTCCTCTTCCCTCGCTGGTCGTCACACCAATCCCTTGCTGATACTGCTCCCCGATTCATCTTCGCTATGTTCTCACTACTACACTCTCAGTAAACCAAAGTATGTTAATCGGAAAGGTAACTCTATTTTTACCGAGACAAAGATTCTTGATGACTAATATACTACAATCCCCCCCTTGGAATAAAAATGAATAAAACTATTACCTTTTGAGTTATTTATTTTAATATAAACACTTTTTACATTTTAATGAGCAATATAATCATCATATTTACTGGGAGCTTTTCGTATTCTTTTCATGTGTACTCCTGCAGAAGAAGGATCGATAGGATCATCATCTCGGACTTGTGGTTCGGAAACGGAGCCATCTTGCGGATCCTCTAAATCTTTATTTTCAACGCTCTCTAATACTTTTTTCAAATGAGCTGAGTTTCGCCTGTACTCTTTACCAGAGCTTGTAGATTTTATAATTGTATCAGATCCAACTTTGCTCTGCACGATGTACTCCTCGTTACTGAAGTTAGTATCCAGCTTATTACTCTTCCGCATACGTTTCGCCAGTACCGTATCACCCTCCTTAATTTTGGAGCTTTTGGCCTTTCGCTTACCATCTCCATAGTCCTTTCCTTTTTGTTTTACCACTGCATCACGCTCACGTACTGCGCCATCCTCGTTGAAGATCATGATCGATGGTACCTTGCTTTTGATGCGCCTTCCAAACATAAGTTCTTCCGGTGGTTTCCCTGTAGATGAATGCTTCGTCGAATGATACGTCAATATGTAATCACGCTTTTCCTTTCTCCAATCCAAACACAACTCCTGTGCGATACGGAGTCGTTTCAGAATTGATCTATTCTGCCGCTCTACCTCGCTGTTCGACTGGGGCCAGTAAGGGATTGTATTCACAATTTTGAATCCAGTTGACTCACAAAACTCTTTTAACTCTGTGCACTCAGCACTAAACTGAGGAGCATTATCTGCCCTAATAAACGATGGGATGCCGAACCTTCCGAACATAATAGCCAGTTCTCTAATCACATCGTTTGCTGTGGTGGACTCCATCTCGCAAACCTCGATAAATCTAGAATAATAGTCAATCACTACGAACAGACTTTGTCCATCCGGCAATGGACCAAGAAAATCTACCGCCAGTGTGTGTCAAGGATATGACGGAAGTTGACTGCGCGACATAGTTTCCGGTGGATCTGGTGCTGCCACAAGAGTGCATCCTCTACAGCCTTTTACGTAGTTCTCAACATCTGCATCCATTTTCGGCCACCAAACATTTGACCTTAAATGATTCCTCATCATCGTTATTCCCGGGTGACCATCATGGGCGGCCGACAACACTCTATTCCTTAGAGATCTCGGAACAACAATCCGATCCCCTCTGAGCAAAACATCTTCAAACTGGCACAGCTCATTTGTCACCACCCGGTATTCAATAGGCAAGTTATCTGGGTCCTTGAGTAGAGAATCCAAGACGCTTTTGATTTCAGGGTCCGATATTGATGCATCTTGGATTTCTTTCCACGTAAGGGCTGTAGAAGAAAGAGCTGACATAGTTACTTCTTGACTCTCTCTTCGTTAACGTCGAATGGTCTGGGAGTTTGTACCGCCAGGCGGGAAAAGGAATCAGCGACGTTTTCTTTGCCCGCGATATGTATCACCCTGTAGTCAAATGTTTGTAGCCTTAATACCCAGCGTTCGATTCGTGCGCACGGCTTGGAACGGATTGCAAACAAAAACGCCAATGCTTTGCAATCAGTCATAATATCGAACGATCTCCCTAGCAAATAAAACTGAAAACGCTCTACTGCCCAGACAATAGCCAGCGCCTCTTTTTCAGTCTGGCAGTATATACACTCAGTTTCTATCAACGATTTGGAAGCGAAACTTACTACGCGATGCTCATTATGTCGATTGAACTGAACTAGCAGTGCACCTAACCCATACGGACTTGCATCAACAATGACGGCCGTTCTATCTTCTAATCTGTAGATTCCCAGATTTTGGACATTACTTAAAGCCGATTTTATCTCGTTGAAAGAATCACCATGTTCTTTTGACCATTCAAATTTGACATCCTTTGCTAACAACTTTCGTAGAGGCTGATCTATAGTTGCCAAATTCGGTATGAACTTATTCATGTAGTTGGCTAAGCCAAGGAAACTGCGGAGCTCTTGTTCATTTTGAGGTTCACGAAAAGATAGCAAAGCTCGCATCTTCGTGGCAGATGGCCGGATCCCTTTACTAGAAATTCTGTGTCCCAGGAAGTCTAGCTCGGTAACACGAAACTGGCATTTTTCCCAGTTGAGTGCCACATTTCGACTTTTCAAACGAAACATCACCTGAAATAATTCATACTTTGTAAGGAATCGCCGTTTACTGAATAAAACAAGCTCTAGTCGAAATCCATCAAATCTACTTTATTGTTAATCAAAAACATGTTAAATTACCTCACTGAGCCGTGCGTCATGCTCCTCCATATCTTTCCCTTCGATGATGACGTCATCGAGGTACCAGGCTACACCCTCACACCCGGCTAGAATCTCATCCATAGCCTTTTGGAAGAGCTCTGGTGCAGTCACCAAACCGAAGGGCATCCGTTTGAAACGGAACAGTCCTCGTCCCGTGATGAAGGTGGTCACGTCCTTAGATTCGTCGTCGAGCTCGATTTGCAAAAAGGCCTCCTTTATGTCCAGTTTACTCCAGATTGTGCCTTTACCTAGGCGCGCAATGTGGTCATCAACCACCGGCATAGGATGATGCTCCCTGAGAACCGCCTCGTTCACACGGCGAAGGTCCAAGCACAACCGCACCTCACCGTTTGCCTTTCCTACAACGACGAGTGGGGATACCCAGGTGGTAGGCCCTATTTTCGGCTCAATAATGTCACGTCGAAGTAGCTCGTCCAACTTCTTGTTGACAGCTGCTTCCAAAGGAAAAGGTAAGCGGCGCATAGGTTGAAACACAGGAACCATGTTCGGATCCATGTGAATGAACGCTTTGACAACCTTAATAGTCAAGAAAGGCAATGGTGCATCGTCGACCTGATTAATATTCAATCCAACTTTAAGGATTCCCAAGCTCTTTGCCGTAGTGTCACTTCGACGACTAGGAATTCAGCCTGCATTGTTTTCTCACCAACCTCTATCTCCGCTACAAACGTCCCCAAAATCTTCAACGGATCGTTATTTCCGTAGGCCTTGAGAATCCTGGTGCTTCCTTTCGTGGATGAAATCAATTTTACGCGTTCCTCTTTCAGTTTCGACCAGGCAACATTGCTGATCAAATTTGCGTCGGCGCCGGAGTCAATCAGCATGTCCACATCAACGCCACCGATGCCGCACGTCAGAACATTGCTCTCATTGCCGGAATAAAAAGCATAGTATACCTTGTCCTGCTCATCTTCCTCCTTGGCGTTGCTTTCAACATTAGGAATCTGCTTTTCATCCTCAACCGCCCGAACTTGGTCACTGCCCTGAACAGGCGCAGTATACTGTTTCTGCTTACGGCACAGACGTTCGAAGTGGCCATAAATTTGACAATTTCTACACTGTTTGCCACGAGCTGGGCACAACTTCGAAGCGGCCAGATGATCTGCCCTGCCACAGTTGTAGCACGCTTTATTCCGCGCCGGATTGGACTTTGCCGATGTACCTCTGTTGGTCGCAAATCGTTCCTTCGACGGACCCACTCGACAAATCTTTTGCGGTGGCTCGTTCATCTCCTCGATTTGATGGTCCACACCTTCCAATGATATTCCCAGAGCTTCAATCTCGGCGAATGGCAAGTCTTTGAGCAAAATCCTTCTTCTAACCTCGTTCGAATTGCATCCCTCTACCACCGCATCGGTGAGGAAAATATCCGTTAGGATTTCTTCAATTTCGCCTCCGTAACGCTCAAAACCGCATTCCGAAACTTGTTGCTTCAATCGGATTATGAAGTCAGCAAATCTCTCTCCGGATTTTTGTTTGAGCTGGCGTAGCTTGCGACGTTCTGATGTAGTTTGGTGCCGAGGCTCAAAAAACTCATCCAATTTATCGACCGCTGCATCGTACCATTTTGGAACAAGGGAAACAACTGGCATATGGTCACGATCCTTCAGGTTCTTAAACACGGTTTGAAGCGCTGGTCCACCCAGATGCAGTAGCTTCGCCTTCATTACCTGCTGATCCATTACACCGTATGCCGCAAAGTAACATTCCAGAGATTCCTTCCAAGATCTCCATTCCTTGGCCAACTTGCCTGTCTCGATCTGGTTGCACCTGAACGGTGGCACCGGACGTGAATCTTCCATCTGGAATTGGAACAAACACAACCACCATTTAGAAACCTCTTCCAGGTTCCTAGCTTAGGCATCGACTTCATTCCAAACCCTCTCTCGGTTTTTTTTGATTCGTGGAAAATTCTGGAAATTTTCGCATGTTTCATGTTTTGTATCGGAAAATTCTGACAATTTTCACCACTCCAATCAACCAGTACAAAAAAAAATCCCTGAGATTTTCGCCAATTTCTGGAGAGGATCCTGGAAAACCCTTACCGGCTTTCGCAAAAAAAAACTCGGGGAAAACTTTTTTTTTTCCCCGCTAACCTCCAAAAAAAAAATCACTCAACATGAACAATCTCATACTTCAAGCAGAATTCTTGGAATTCATCCAACGCCGCTGCCATGATGTTGCGATAGGATTTAACACACTCGAAATTTCTCCCCAAAAGAGAATATTGTTTGCTAACTAAACGCCCAACATTCCCGTAATGGCACTTTCCAGCGTTTTATATAGATTTTGACAATTTTCCGCTATGCTTACCATGTTCTTTTGACGTGGGACTACGTCTAACCGGAATATATGGAGGGTAAAATGAAAACCTAAACACAGAACATGCAAGAAAAAATGAAAGATTTCGAATGCTATAGCTCGAACATTTCGTACTGGATAGGAGAGATGTTTGCATCACTTGATAGGGAATATTTCTACGCATCTATCGCAACTAACAAAATGTTGTTTTTCATTAGATAAATAATTGAATAACTGTAAAATATTAGGCGTTATCTAAACGCCCTAACTGCATCGTTTTGATTGGCCCGATTTACGGTTTCCCTAACACAGCCATCAAAACCAAGCAGCCTAGGGGAAATCGGCATTGCAAATTCATACAAATCGGGGGTATTTTTGTTCCGATTGACATGTGTTTCCCTAACACAGACTTCAAAACCGAGGTTTCTGGGGAAATCGTCTCTGCAAATAAATGCAAACTGCGAGTACTTTTGTCCTCGCTTGCCTTTGTGCAGAGTGGAATATGTCTGTCCTAACATGATCTTCTAAACTTAGGAACCTGGGAAAATCGTGCAGACACTAGAAGCGAATGAACTTCCCAGTTTCAAGCAAATTCGAGATTCGAGAAGTATGTACACTTTTGGGATGTAAACTTCAGAGGGAAATGTAAAATAAAATAATCGTTTGATAATTTTTTTTTGTCTTTATTGGAAAGATTTTCAGCCTTAGGCTGGTTCATCAAACGTTTGATAATTCTTCCGTACATATATTTTGTTCTAGTCATCATACCAAACGTAAAAGGTCCGTCATTAAATTTACTTGTAACGAAGAACAATCAATCACAATAAATGAATTGACTTTACACGGCATTTGTTCATTTTTTTCACTCACAGAGCAAATATATTGAACTCAATTGAATTTGGAAACTGTTTCATTCAATCAAGAATTTAATCAATACAAACGAATGATTGCTAAGCTAAGGTAGTTCCACGTGAACCTTGCGGTTATATCATAGATATAACCCACTAATTTTTTTTTCGCAATTTAATCCCTCCAAGTCGCCAGGTTGTAGTATAGCGTCCTCTTCCCTCGCTGGTCGTCACACCAATCCCTTGCTGATACTGCTCCCCGATTCATCTTCGCTATGTTCTCACTACTACACTCTCAGTAAACCAAAGTATGTTAATCGGAAAGGTAACTCTATTTTTACCGAGACAAAGATTCTTGATGACTAATATACTACAGAATGTTCAACTATTGTTTTAAAGAATAAAATATTTTGTAATAATTTTATATGAATAAATTGACAGCATATGAAATTAGAAACCGGAAGTGAAGCAACAAATTCTCAGAGTGTGAGACGAGCCTGTTCCGAGTTCCAGAAGATGATGATTTTCAAAATGCAAGTGGAGTCAAGCGTATGTTCGGGGCTAACCCAGCAAACATTTAATCGTATAACTTTGCACATGATAAGTTACATATAATTTCGTATCAAATCACAATCGCATAAAATATCAATCAAAATATCGATCATATATATCTAAAATCGCATAAAATGCAAAAACACGATTTTCCATGTCATCGATGGATTGAGTGGTAACGTTGTCGTATCAAATCGCATATCAGTCCAAAAAGCATCGCATATCGTTATATACGGCTTTATATGCGTACAAAATATGGCATATACGTATATCGCCTCCACTTTTGTGTGTATATGCTAGTTATCTGCATCATATATCATACAAATGTGTCTTGGTTGTATGTATATCGTCTCCAATTATAGCTATTCATACGACTTAATGTTTGCTGGGTAACACAACTGTGGACGACGGGATCACATTTCAACATCTGAACCATTGGCATAAAAGGGACTGTAAATTTGCTGTGACTTGAATTTGATTCCTGACAGCATGTGGGAGCAGCTGAAGTAGTCTGTTTACAATACATCAAAAGAAATTATACCTGAAGGATATGGTAGGGACGAATTCCTAATAATTTTCAATACTGTTGTTTTCGAATATTGAAGTTGGCAAGAAATCAGTTCGCGCTTTGGGAGACAAAACGTTTTGGGAGGAGCTGTATGTTTTGCTGGTGAGATTGTACATCAATCGAATTACTTACGAATGAATTGTTTTCTAAAATAAAAGTGCAGATTCATATAGACCAGAAATTAAATCTGTGTTCCAGTTCATCAGGTCTATTCAGGCTCCTTTAGAAACTGCGCTGGACCATAAACTGAATGATCTACTGATAAAGGACATGGTTGAGGTGAAGGGAGGCCCTGCTTCCTGATTTTCACCACTTGTAGTGGTTAGCAGACGCAACGTTGTATTAGGGATTTGTCTTAACATGCAAGGATTCAACAAAACTACTGCAAGAGCGCCGTCCGATGCCAGTCATTGACGAGTACGTTGCCAGGCTTGACAATGGTAGGCTTTGGGGCGAGTTGGGCATCGAAGACGCTTTCTTGCAGGTTGAATTGGCTCCGGAATCGAGGAATGTAGCAGTGCTTATTAGTAACGAAAGATATTTTCGTTTCAATTTGCTTCTCTTTCGATTGATTACAGACATGAGGTCGGAGAGCAGATGTTAGCTGCATGTGCGGGTACGTACTGATATCCTGACGATAATAGTGTGCTCAGGGGAGATGTTAAGGTGTTTGAAAGACAGATCTTTGAAATACTGGGAGAGGTATGTTTTCCGGATTCATAGGGTCAGGAAAAAGGGGAACATACAATTTCTGCTCTAGGTACCTTTTTGTCTGTCTCCAGGGTTGAGATGATTTTGAGCAATTTCATATCTGGTCAAACCACACCAGAGGAACCGTTGCACAACGTTTACAGATTGGATTAAGCCTTTCTTCGAATCAATCAACAACCAGAATCTTTCGATTGTATTGAGGTTTCAATGGACAATGTCCAAAACATTGCTACTACAAACAGATGTATCAGGGTGCAGTAGAATTGTCTACTGTGCTGGATGCACTTCATGACTGATTCATAGAAGTAATATGCAATCATTTGAGGGGTGTAACGATTCTACACATACATTTACGAAAGTGAATTCACGGTTGGTCACGCAAGAAATCATAATCTTGATAGAATCGAAAAGTTGCAACTTACTTTCTGCATCAGAGTCACCGAGCTTTGTCATTGCGATGACGTTCTTCTGAGAACTGACAGAATTGAGATACCTTTTACGAGATCAGGTACTTCGTGTTCCTCACGAAGGGCATATGGAGATGTGCATGATGAAATCGCATCTGCGGACAGCACTCCGCAGTCGAAAATACATGAAAGAATTTGTTAAATATTGTCGTTCATGTATTTTGATCGCTGCTCCCGAACCGCCTACATCGATGGTTCTTGAGAAAATGCCTCATAAATCATGGGAAGAAATAGTGGCGAGTTTCTTGGGGCCACTAGCGGACGATCAAACGATTTGTCTTCGTTGACTATCACAGTCGCTTCATTGTAGTATTTAAGATGATACAGACTACTGCAAGGGAAACCATCCTGCAACTTTGTGGACTTTTACTAAATACGGTGTACCACTGACATTGCGTCCAATGCTGAATATGACTTGTGAAGAATTTAAAGTTTTATGATATAGGAATACAACTGCTGAACACAATACTTTACTGACCAGAATAAAACGGTGAGTTGGAGCGACAAAGCCGTTCCATATTGAAAAAGTGAGAGCTTGCTCAGGAATTGGCGAGATAGAAAAGGGGTTTTGGACCAGCGCAACTGTTCATCCTACCACTGATCGGTTTCCATTTGACTTGGGAGGAGAGTACACAACAAACTTCCTCAGATTCTTCCCAAAGTTCACTGCGATGAAGGATCTAGTGATTTCGATCGAACTCAAAAAAGGAAAAGAGTGACATCGAGGAGTGAGATCAGTTATTAGTCAAACGGTTCAGAAAGAAAAACAAGATTAGCAATGATTTTAGGAATATTGTAGCACGACGATTTGAGGCTCATGTGACATAGCGATATCTGAAACTGGTAACTGGTTCTGGTTGTACAGAGTTACCAGATCTATAACCAGCGAATGAATTGACCAGCGTTAGTGCACTTACACCAAGGCTTTTGGTAAAGGATGTATTGCCTTAGGTTTCCGAGAACGAGTGATAATTGATCATTTAAGGATATGCAGAGAACAATCAATCATGAGGTAGAAGACAGAAATTGAAACGTAGTAACAAGGAGCCCAGCATTTTCAAGGACCATCTTCCACACTGAAAATTAAGGTAAAAGGAGGATTGTGGTGTCATGCTCCTCGTCGAAAGCGATGAGATCGCACAGCTCTATTAAAGGGATAACGTTGGACGGTATGGCAACACTGGGAAGGGGGAAAGAAAGAATAAGTACTTGAAGCGTGGAGGTGAAAAATATTGAGTGTGGGCAAACGCAGAATCAATTAGTTAAATCGTGTTTATTTTAAACTACTCCGAACCCTACACTGGGCAATCCAATTACATATTACATTTACAGCTATCCTCCTCTCCCTTCTTAAAGTTTCCACATAGTATAGTGATAGCGTCTCAATACTTTGAAAGTTTTTGTAACAAGTTTTCATTCGTATTTTAAAAGTTGTCGGTTTCAGCCAACAGGGTTTCGATCTAACCTGCACTATTCACCGCTATTCTGCATTCCGCCGGATTTACATTTCGTTCGAGTTATAATTTCGCTTTCCCTATTTCAAACGTTTTGCTCATTTAATGTTCGAAGAGAAACAGATCGAACGAAACGCAAAAACAACCCGAACGGAACACAGAATGGAATTTTATCAAGTCGTTCGAAATATTTCGAAGCGATCGAAACACAGAATAAGGCTGATTATTTATTTCACCTAAAACATCAATGTTTTTTTATTCTATGAAAATCCGAGTTCTACTAAAAAAAATATCAACAGATATTGTAGAATGGTTCATAAATAGTTGAAGAGAGGTTCTGTAACGATTTGAAGTCGAAGAAATATGGGAGGACTTGGAAATTTGTAGAAATCCTTAGGATGTCGGTTTTACCCTGATTTCCTCTAGCAAGCTCGCACTTAGGTTGTTACCCAGCAAACATAAAATCGTATAATTTTGCACGTGCCAAGTCTTACAAGAAATCCGAATAAATCATAATCGCATGTAATATCAATCAAAGTATGTATCGTGTATATTTGAAATCGCATAAAATGTAAAAACGCGATTTTATATACCAATATCAAATTAAGTCGCAATTCGGTATAATAAACATCAATTTTATGATGTATATTGTCGTAAAATATATTTAATCCGCATCATATGCGTATATTACGCTGATGCAGTTTATGTGTCGTATAAGCGTATAATTTAAATCGATTCAGTACTGTAGTAAATCGTGTTGCATACTGAAGAAAATCATGAAACAGTAATCATATTAGATCCTAATAGAGAACATCCCAGCAAACATTAAATCGTATAATTTTGCACGTGCCAAGTCTTACAAGAAATCCGAATAAATTATAATCACATATGATATCAATCAAAGTATGTATCGACGACGGCGCCAGTGGTTGTATGGTTAGCGTAACAGCCTCACAATCCGATCGGCCTGGGTTCAATCCCAGCTGGCGTCGTTGGGATTTTCTGAGGCGAAAAATCTCTGGTTACGTCTTCCTTCGGAGCGGAAGTAAAAGAAGTTGGCCCGGCTCATGAGTTGTTGAGTCTGATAGGTAGGAACAGGTGGAGTCGCCTCCCTGATGTCGGTGATTGGCACTAAAGTGGCGGAAATAGGCCGACGAAAAATAAGCGAAGATAAAAAAAAAAAAAAGTATGTATCGTGTATATTTGAAATCGCATAAAATGTAAAAACTCGATTTTATATACCATTATCAAATTAAGTCGCATATCGGTATAATAAACATCAATTTTATGATGTACATTGTCGTAAAATATATTTAATCCGCATCATATGCGTATATTACGCTAATGCAGTTTGTGTGTCGCATAAGCGTATAAATTAAATCGATTCAGTACTGTAGTAAATCGTGTTGCATGCTGAAGAAAATCATGAAACAGTAAATCATATTAGATCCTAATAAAGGACATATTACATCATATTGAAATGTCAATGAAATGCTGATGCACTCGAAAGTTTTAACCGCGGTTGAATTAAATTGCAGATAGCCGCGCGAGATAGCTGGTGGATGATAATTCAGACGACCGGAGTTCGAACCCATATCGGTGCAGTTTTCACCAAACATCAATCTGTGCCATTTTAAACATTCAATTCCACTCCCAACACGAGTCAATCAAACAATTATTATTTCTACAAACATGAATACTCATATATAAAAATGGCGATTTCACATTTCACGAAAATATTTTGCGCCATTTGTTTTTTTTTCTATGTCTGTAATAAATCGTATATGAGTATGGCACAAGTCGCTATTATAGCCGGTCAAAGTTGCATATTCATCCAAACAAATTCGGTAAGCATTTGCCATGTATGTATATGGCCTCCACTTTTGCATGCATATGCCAGTTAGGCGCATTATATGCCAACCAAATGTTAGGGCATATGATGTTATATATACGCTTGTTATGCGATTTAATGTTTGCTGGGTTAAGTCGCAATTCGGTGTAATGAACATCAATTTTATGATGTACATTGTCGTGAAATATATTTAATCCGCATCATATGCGTATATTACTCTGATGCAGTTTGTGTGTCGTATAGGCGTATAATTTAAATCGATTCAGTACTGTAGTAAATCGAGTTGCATGCTGAAGAAAATCATGAAACAGTAAATCATATTAGATCCTAATAAAGAACATATTACATCATATTGAAATGTCAATGAAATGCTGATGCACTCGAAAGTTTTAACTGCTGTTGAATTAAATTTCATATAACCCGCTCAGCTTTTGAGACGTGCAGACGTATTTTTTCGATTGCGCTTATCTCAAGTGAAGTACCCACCGTTGAAAATTTCAATATTATACTGTGCCGCGTCGCGTGATAAGTGTTCCGCGATGAGGCGAGAAAACACATTCAAAATTGATTATTCGCAAATCGCCGTGAAGCCGTCAGTCGAGAAACTTTTTGGTTTCTGCCGTTCGGTTCTCGGGTTGAAGAGGGAAGAAATCAAAAGACTTCAGTGCCATAGAGGTGATGCATGTGCGTTCGTTAAGGTCAGTGACCTGACACTCGCCCAAAAAATCGTTGACGAACGCGACGGGAAACATGAAGTGGAAAATGGGGGAAAAAAACAGAAACTCCGTATCACATTGGTAGACGGTAGTGTTGAAGTGCGTGTTCACGATCTCCCCGAAGATGTGCCGGAAAAAAATGTCGTCAATTTTCTAACCCAATACGGAGAAGTATTCTCGATTCGCGAGGTGTCAAATGTTTTTCTACCCATGCTCAACTCACGGTTGTCATCAACTGTTTTTAGTTCACAAACACGGTCAACATCAAATAACTTCTATACACTTTATTTCTCATTTTTTTTTTATCAAAGACACGATACTCTTTATATTAAATTATCTGAAGAAAACTCAACACGACCTATCGCGTGGCGTGTGTCTCTAGAACTGCCTTAACACTGGTTACTAAAGTCCTAAGCTAGTAGTTACAACAATTTGTGTAGAGTTTCACTGGGAGGAGCCAAGTTGATTTCAAAGGGGAATAGCCAATCAATCGAATGCAGTGTTCGATGTGAATGGGGTCAAGAAATAATAATGCTTACTGCACTCGTAAGCGCGCATATCGATTTCATGGGAAATCGTAAAGTGTCACGACGACTTTGTATATGGTCGCGTATTTCATCAGAATAGAACTAGGTTTGTTTTGGCTACTGGTTTATTGCCTTTAGCTGCGCGCGATATGATGTAAGAGTACATTCATATCGTCAGCGCACGTTGGCTTGTTTCTATGAATGAATGTGGGGAAAAGCAATTAACTAAATAATGCAGTTGTGCTTGAGGAATGTTTCATGGGAATTGTAAATCGAAGTGACTACGCATGAGTCATTTATTAAGAAACAATCAACTGCTTATGAGGATGGGTTTTGGGGATGGATTTAAAAAATGGGTTATGGAATGATATATGGCCTATGAAATATGGGATTTGAAATGAGATTTGGAAATGGGATTTGAAATCATACTACACCATCCCTCTTCGGGAGAATGATGTAATAAAATGAAATCATTCTTAGTATTCTGGTTTTCAAATAATTGTTCCTTGGCTTCTCTCAATGTTACAAAGTTTGATACATATAGTTTTTATTTCATTGATATAAATTTTATTCGAAAGTTCATGTGAATATTTTTAAATATATATATTGGATTTGTAAGATACTTAATAAATAATGTAATTTTAAACAGTTACCAAGATATTAAGGATAATTAAAAGTTTAACTAACTACTATACTCTTGTAATTGAAATATTTTTGAAATTATAGGGAAAAAAAAATTTTTTTTTTTGTGTTAAAAAAAATTCGTTTGGAATGGAATACAAATTGTTTGTCATATTTCTTGTTTATGTTTTTATTAATCTATTTTTGTGTACAACTTTTTCATGGTTTGTTCTAGGGTTTAAAATTTTACAATTAGGATCTAATAGTTCCTGCACTATGTATGGTCCATCGTAGAAAGGATCTAATTTCCTTCTGTTTTCTATTTTCAAATAAACTTTATCGTTTATATTTAAATGAATTGGGTTACAATTGTTTTCAGTATTGGTTGCTCTTTGAACTTTCTGATTTATTAACTTATCTCTTGCAATTTCGTTAGAACGTTGTATTTTAAATTTCAATTCTTTGCTATATTGTTCAAAATTATATATTGGTTCTGTTCCATTTTTGAATAATTCCTGTGGTAGTTTAGCTTTATTTCCAAAAACGAGTTCATGTGGTGTAAAACCATGGTCTGAATGTGGGGTTGTATTATAGTTGAAAGCATAGAATTTTAACCATTCATCCCAATCAGTTTGATGTTCATTAACGAAAGATCTCAGGTATTCATTTAAACACCTGTGATTTCTCTCTAACGATCCAATCGTCTGAGGGTGATAAGCTGTACTGAATTTTTGTTCGATTTTAAGCATTTTACAGATCTGCTCAAAGACTTCGTTATTATACTCAGTTCCTTGATCAGAACGTAAAGTTAGAAATGTTCCATAAGTCAAAATAAAATTGTCTACTAATGCTTTAGCAATTACATTAGCTTCTTTTGTGGGCACAGGAATCAATACGACATATTTTGTCAAGTCGCATTGGACACTAACTGCATATCTATTGTTGTTGTGACTTCTAGGTAAAGGTCCAACTGTGTCTATGGAAATAATTTCGAATGGATAAGATGAAGTTGTAGTTACTACTTGTTTTTCCTTGGTATGCTTTATGATTTTGTTTCGTTTGCATAATTCACAGGCCTTAATGAATTCTGCAATCGATCTTTTCATATTGCTCCAATTGTACACCTCTCTTATTTGAAGGTATAATCTATGTTGTCCGATATGTCCTTCAGTAGGGGTATTATGATAATTGTATAATACTTTTTGAATATTTTCCCTTTTTGTTAAAAATGTTGGTGGATTGTAAATAATAATTTCTATTAAATACACTCGTGCATTTGCTAACGTTTTAAAGTTTTCAATTGATAGCATTTTAAAAATTTCATCTTTAGTTGAGAGCGCTAATTTATTTTGGTTCATTTTAATCATTGATTCTTCCACTTTTAGAAGTGCAGATTCTAATGTCTGACTCCCATTTAAAATTCTTTGATGCACTTGCGCAATAATTTTATTGTTTTTCTTTAATATAAATTTTATTTCATTTTTGTCAACTTTTGTTTCAAGTTTAATTAATTTGTTGGTTTCTGATGGATTATTTGTCATGTACGTAGAGAAGTGATCAAGTTCTCTTGGTACAGAAATCTCTTTATCTGTTGATGTTACTATTCTGTCATCATTTTTTATGTTACGAGTCATTGCTCTCGTGCTTACTCCTAATATGTTTAAATTTTTTAGTTCGTCAGAAGTTGTTATTATTCTCGACAAAGCATCTGCTCCTACATTCGATTTTCCTGATATATATTCAATTGAAAAATCATATTCTTCTAAATCAAGACGCATTCTGGTTAATTTTGATGTTGGATTTTTCATTCCGAACAGATAAACTAATGGTCTATGGTCTGTTTGTACTAAAAATTTTCTACCGTATAGGTAAGGTTTGAAGTAATTAATAGCCCAATGTATGGCTGTTAATTCCTTCAGAATAACTGGTTTATTTTTCTCGCCAGGTGTAAAAGTTTTACTTGCAAATGCTATTGGTAAATTTCCGTTTAGTGTTTGTTGTGACAATACAGCTCCACAGCCAATGTCTGAAGCATCTGTTGTTAATATAAATTGCTTCGTAAAATCTGGATATTGGAGTAATCTAGGTGACATTAATGAATTTCGTAATATGTTGAATGCGTTTTGGCAATTATCTGTCCATCTGAATTTTGAATCCTTTTTTAGAAGTTGGTTAAGTGGATTTGCAATCAATGCAAAATTTGGTACAAATTTTCGATAATAATTACAAAATGCAACGAATCTTCTGACTTCATCTGCATTTTTTGGGATTGGGTAATTTTGAATTACTGAAAATTTAGAATCATCTGGTAACATGCCATGCTCTGTTATTTTATGACCTAGAAAGGTAACTTCAGTGCTAAAAAATTTGCATTTCTGAGCATTAAGTTTCAAATTATAAAATCTTAATCGTTCAAAAACTTGAGTCAAATTTGAAATATGATGATTAACTGAACATCCCGTGACGATAATATCGTCAATATAAATAAAGGATATTTCTGGAGTTAAACCAGCCATTGCAATGGTCATCATGCGTTGAAAACTGTTTGGGCTTATATTTAATCCAAACGGTAATCTCGTAAACTGATAATGTCCATTTTGTGTTGAAAATGCTGTAAATTTTCTAGACTCATTGTCCAAAGGTATTTGATGAAAACCTGACATGAGATCTAAAGTTGAAAAATATTTTGCTCTTCCAAGTTGGTCTAAAATATCATCAATTCTTGGTAGAGGAAATTTGTCTGCTAAAATTTTCTTGTTCAGTTGTCTGAAATCGACAACTAAACGCCATTTCTTGTCATTGTCACAAGATTTTTTTGGTACAAGAAGAATTGGTGAATTATATGGTGAAACCGAGGGTTCGATTATATTACTCTCTAACATTTTATTCACTTGTCTATTTATTTCATTATGTTGAGCATGAATCGTCTTGTAATTAGGAATATATACAGGTACTTTGTCGTTAAGAACAATATTCTGTGAATAGAAATTGTTTCTAGTCACATCCTCCTCTGGGAGACAAAATATATCTTGATATCTAGCAATTAAATTTTTAAACTTGTCTTTAGCATATATGGGGATTTTTTCTGTATCTATGATTTTAAAAATTTCATCGAATCTCTTATTATTTTTGTTATTACTATTAAGTATTGTATAATTATTTAAAATACTTAATGTAGGTTTAAATTCTGAATAGTGTATATACAAAGGTTTGTTTGTGGTATTTACAAATTTTACATAGGGTTTTGCTGGTGAAATTATAGTATTTCCACAGAAAACTCCTGGATAAATTTCTTCCGAATGAACTACCATATCTTCTATAATATTTAAATATGGTATCCTTCTAACTACTTCACTACGGCTTGGTAACATGAAGCCTTCTTTTAAATTATCTTCTATTGGTATTGAAATCTGTACATTAGCTATATTAAAGGTAAGTAGCCAATATTCATAGTCTATTAAACACTTATAATTTATTAAAAAATCCCTTCCTAGTATACCGTCTGCTTGTATTGGTAGGTCTGCGGTAACTAGATGAAAATCATGATTTAAAGTTAAAGTATTATTAAAACACATAGCTGTATTTGTTATACCTAAAGTTTCTACACTGTTTTCCGTAATTCCGGTTAATTTAATTTTATTGTTACTATTTACAGGTTGAGTTGGGAGAATATTTCGTGCTTTAAACAACGAAATATCTGCACCGGTGTCAATGATTAGGTTGCATACTTTATTTCCAGTCATGTGCACTTTGACCTGAATAAAGTTTGATGCATTTAAATTTATTGTCAAAATCGGTGAGTCTGACCGTAACAATTGTCCAGTTAGTCGACATCTGCGTTCAATTGTTACTGGTTGACTAAAAAATAATCAGAATTGTAATTTCCTGATTGCGTCGTTTGATTGTTGGGGTTAGGTACTGTATTGTTGTTATTGAATGGTACCAAAGCTTGGCAATTATTATCCGATTCAATTTGTGGATAAAATTGATTATTGTTAGTATGTGCGTTCCGTCGAGGAATATTTTGATGATTTACAGCGTACATCCTAGCTGGAATGTTATTTCTATTGTAAGTTCCGTTAGGATTTCTATTGTTATTCTGGTAGAAATTTCTTTGAGTAGGATATTGTTGTGACCCTTGGTTGAAATTTCTGTTAATGGGATATTGTTGCCAATTCCGATTGAAATTTCTGTTGTTATTTGGGTATCTATTCTGATATCCGCATTGAGAATAATTTCTCTGGTTGAATCGATCGGTCATCATTGAATTTCTATGGTTAATATTGTGGTTTAAGTACTTGTTATTATTCTGTCCAGAATTGTTTGGTTGCCTGTTTTTTATCGAATGCAGTACTACTGCATTTGTGTCTCTATTTCCCGTCTTCTCGTTCTCCACCATGACATTGATGGCTTCTTGGAGATTATCAAATTTTCCAATTCTTAACATCATTTTCGTTTCTTTATTTGATGTCTCGTCGATAAGTGTTTGGATTGCTGCCTTTTGAGACATTTTCCTCGCTACATTGTCAGGAATTTGTTCTCTAATATAAGTGTCTTTCAATTTGTCTGCTAAAACATCGAGTTGTTTAATAAAATTCTCGATTTCATTGGCGTTTTTCAATTTTAAATTTTTCAAATTAGCTAATGCTAAATCTGAATTTCCTTTTTCTTCACAATTTGACTTTATCTTGGTTGTGATCTCGTCGTATTCGATGGGAGTTGTGGAAAATAAGTTTCTTGCTTTTCCACTCAACTTTGTCAATATTACTTGAATCGCTGCAGCTTTATTTACATCTGGTACTATTGTACTAGTCAGATTAACTGCATCAATAAAGGATTTTACTCCACCTGGACTTCCATCATAGGTGGGTATAAGTGTTGCTAGTTCAGCAGCTGTCTTAATACTTAACGCCATTATCTTTTTGTTGTTTGCTCTTAGATACCAAACTACAATTTTTGCTAGTATTTTGAGCTTAAATTTTCTCTTGACCAGATTTATTTCACTGCGCACTCTTAACAATGAGTCTTCAGTGTCTGGTTTCAAATATTGGAGTAAGCCAGGAGGTTTTTCGCTTGTTTCCGGCTCACTGTCATATTCTCGTTGTATAACTTGAGAATTGTCAAGTAATTTTATACACTTTTGGTATATTACCTTCAATGCTCCGTAGGTTTCTACTTCTTCATTCCACTTAGATGCATTGATTCTGAATTCGAATGTTTTTAAAACTATTCTATATTCCTCCAAGTTTTCTTGTATTTGCTGTCTTTTTATTTCAATATTTTGTAAGGTCCTAGGTCGAAGTTTATTTTTGGTTAGGTTTTGAAATTCTTTCTTTAAATGGAATTCGATTTCTCTAAGTCGATCCATTGAAGAGAACTTGTTCGTTTAATTTGTACACCCTACTTCTCATTTTGTTGGTGTAATCTCTTGCCAGTTTCATAATCTATCCAGGTAATTGGATCATCTCCAGGCAATTCACGTATTCGAGTTAACAATTCTTCCCAAGAATTGAATACTTCGCTCGTTTGTAATGGAGCAAATGGTCCCGTTCCTTTACCTTTTCCTACTTCATCTAGGAATTCTAGAAATTCTTTGAGCTCGACTTCCGAAATCATTTTGTATGTTATTTGTATTTAATTATTGATGATAAAAAGATTAAATTTATTTTTAAATAGGAGGAGAGAGGAAGAGAGAAAAAAAAAAAAAAAAAATGTATATACGCATATGTGTTTTTATGCTATCTCCTGTAGACCAGCGATAGTTCGAGCGGCTCTCAAAGCTTCTGTCCGCGTACAATTTTTATACAGTTTGTAAACTTTGTTTAATGCAAGCAATAGTGTGATGATTAAAATCACACACAATATAACTTCATTAGTTTCATGGAATCGAGAATGCTGCTCAAGGTAATTTAGAACTGTGACCTGTGGATCTCCAGTATTCGTTACCTTTTTAGAGCTAAACAATCCCATGTTAGTTCATATTCGAATTCCTTAAAGTTTCATTATTATTCGTGTTACATTCGTGATTCATTAATTTATTTCATTAATTTATTTCATTAATTCTTTGATGATATTTGAATGATAAAAATTATTTAATTGTATAATATCTACTTGCATTTCATTTATTTAGTCTTCTTTTTTTTTTCAAATAACTCACTCTTGTTTCATCATATCATTTTGATTAAAAAAAAATTTCTGAAGTGAACTTTCATCGTATATAATCTACAGACGTAATCGATAAAAAAAAACAGATTTAATCATTTACTTGAAAACTTCCTTTGGACCACCGTCTAGGTTGATTTGCTGCTCATCTGTTTGCTGCTCACGCTGCTGCTGCTAGTTGATGGCCTTCGCCGGGAATTTTCTTCTGCGCCTCTTTTGGTTTTCTATCTACCCGCCTGCCAGTTCCTTACTGCTGGCAGTGGTCTCGCCTTCCAAGGAGCACTTGCGAGCCAACTCTTAGGCAGCTTTTTTCCATGTTCATTGCACAGGTCGTTGTTCACTGGACACTTCGGTAATTGTTGTTACAGTCCGTTATCTGACTTTTTTTTTTTTTTTTTTTTACATGGCCCTTTCGCACTGCGATACAGTTAGTCTTTCTTCTGGCACTGTTTCTCTCACTACTCAGTTAGCTGCTTTTTTTTTCTCTGGCACCGTTTCGCACTGCGATAAAAAAGTTCTGAAGTGATAATCAGTAATGTCCATGCTTTGTTCACTCCAATTTTTGGGTTCACATTTACTATCACAGTTTAGTACATTGTTGAGATACGGCTGGTTGGTTTTGCACACACTTTTTCTTGCTTTGTTTCACTCAGCCACACCAAGAATTTCGATTACTAATTCTTATCAGCGAACTTCATTTCACTCTTGCACCGCAGTACTCTTGCTCACTTTCATCCTCAATAATATTGCACTGGATCTCCTGGAATTCCGCCGATTTTCCGATGAATTCAAATACCGTCGCACATCTAGAGCTGTTACATCGGATCGCTTTTCCTGTGGCTCGTTTTACGTGTCGAGCACTATCATATCGCACTCGCATCCGAAGATTGCATGAATTCTTTTTAAAACACGGTCGCCATCATATGTTTTTCTACCCATGCTCAACTCACGGTTGTCATCAACTGTTTTTAGTTCACAAACACGGTCAACATCAAATAACTTCTATACACTTTATTTCTCATTTTTTTTTTATCAAAGACACGATACTCTTTATATTAAATTATCTGAAGAAAACTCAACACGACCTATCGCGTGGCGTGTGTCTCTAGAACTGCCTTAACACTGGTTACTAAAGTCCTAAGCTAGTAGTTACAACAATTTGTGTAGAGTTTCACTGGGAGGAGCCAAGTTGATTTCAAAGGGGAATAGCCAATCAATCGAATGCAGTGTTCGATGTGAATGGGGTCAAGAAATAATAATGCTTACTGCACTCGTAAGCGCGCATATCGATTTCATGGGAAATCGTAAAGTGTCACGACGACTTTGTATATGGTCGCGTATTTCATCAGAATAGAACTAGGTTTGTTTTGGCTACTGGTTTATTGCCTTTAGCTGCGCGCGATATGATGTAAGAGTACATTCATATCGTCAGCGCACGTTGGCTTGTTTCTATGAATGAATGTGGGGAAAAGCAATTAACTAAATAATGCAGTTGTGCTTGAGGAATGTTTCATGGGAATTGTAAATCGAAGTGACTACGCATGAGTCATTTATTAAGAAACAATCAACTGCTTATGAGGATGGGTTTTGGGGATGGATTTAAAAAATGGGTTATGGAATGATATATGGCCTATGAAATATGGGATTTGAAATGAGATTTGGAAATGGGATTTGAAATCATACTACAGGTGTCGTGGGGCGAGAACACCGAAGTCGAAGGCATACCACTCGGAATCTGGTCTGCCCGTATGCTAGTGAAACGTAACATTGACTCTTGGGTCACCATCGACGGAGAGAAAGCGTTCGTGATATACAAGGGACAGCTTCAATCTTGCCGCCACTGCAAGAAACAAGCGCACACTGGCATATCATGTGCCCAGAACAAAAAGCTACTGTTTCAAAAGAGCTACGCGAACGTGACGAAGCAGACTACTAGGTCCACCACCGGTCAACAACCCAGAAAATCAGCTGGTGCGAGACCACCAAATACAAAGGTAGTCGGTCATAAGTCCACCGTGCCCCCACTGTCATCACAGACAGTTTTTCCAGAACTGCCGAGTGTTGCGAGCCAGCCTGAACCCTCAGGTTCGAAATCAAATCAAAACAGTCAATCCGAGATCGCTCCTGGCACGAAAACGAACCCAAGCAGTCAGCCGGTAGCTCAAATACAACGCACTAAGTCCTCAACGTCTTTACTAGCACCACCACAAGCCGTCGTGGCCGTAGACGATTTCTTCAGAAAACCAGCGCTGCGTTCGCAGAGCAAGAGCAGCAATGGTAACGAAACTGACGACTCTACCACATCTATGAGTAGCAGACAAAACCGAGGACGACCAGCTGGAAAGAAATTCCGCCGAGATGACACCGACGACGATAGGAGTGAGGTAACAATAATTTAAATGGCCCTCACATCGTACAACATCTCGTCCATCAACATCGCTACCATCACAAACCCCACGAAACTTCGTCAATAGTCAAAGCCTCGACATCGTGTGTCTGCAAGAAGTAGAGAACGAACAGCTCTCCTTACCCGGCTACATCGTTGTCTTCAATGTAGACCACTCGAGAAGGGGAACAGCTATCGCTCTGAAGGAGCACATACAAGTCACTCACGTCGAGAGAAGCCTGGACAGCCGGCTGATTGCGTTGCGAGTGCAAGACACCACGATCTGTAATATATACGCTCCCTCCGGATCTTCGCAACGCGCCGCTCGGGAGAATTTCTTCCACGAAACGCTTCCCTACTATCTTCGTCATCAGACCACGAATATAATCTTGGCAGGCGACTTTAATTGTGTGCTTCGAACATGTGATTCAAGCAGCCCGAATACGAGTACCGCTCTCAAAGCTGCTGTCCAACAACTACAGCTGCTTGATGTATGGGAGAAACTGTGTCCGCGTGATAATGGTTTCACGTACGTACGAGCAGCGGTCTGCGCGATCATTTGCGAGTAGCACTACCCATGTATGTTCATTCACTGATCACAAAGCGCTGACACTTCGAATATGCCTTCCCCATCTTGGACCAGAGCATGGCCGTGGTTTTTGGTCCTTAAGACCATATCTTCTGACCGACGAGAACGTTGCAGAATTCCAGCACCAGTGGCAGTTCTGGACCCGGCAACGCAGGAATTATGGCTCTTGGATTGAATGGTGGATCGCGTTCGCCAAACCAAAAATCAAACAATTTTTCAAATGGAAGTCTCGAGCCGTCTTCGATGATTTCCTCTACAGTGAGCTGCGGCAAGCGTACGATGGGTACTACCAGCACCCAGAAATGTTGACCACTATCAACCGACTTAAAGGCGAAATGCTAGCGCTTCAACGGAGATTCTCTCACACCTTCATGAGGATAAACGAAACGCACGTGGCGGGAGAACCTATATCGATATTTCAGTTGGGGGAAAGACGGAGAAAGAAAACCATCATCACGCAACTGCAGACAGAGCAGGATGAAACGATAACAAATCCACGAACGATTGAGGCGCACATGGTCACCTACTTCTCGACACTATTCTGAGGCGGCGAGGGGGGAAAATGAGAACAGCTTCGTCTGCGAAAATATTGTTCCGTCGAACGACGAAGTCATAATGAGAAATATTACGACAGAGGAAATCTGGTCTACAATAAAAACGAGCGCACCCCGAAAGTCCCCTGGCTGCGACGGTATTCCCAAAGAATTTTACCACCGCATGTTCGATGTCATCCACCGCGAGTTGAACTTGCTGTTAAATGAGGCGCTCAGCGGCAATGTTCCTCCAGCCTTCGTGGAGGGCATCATAGTGTTGGTAAAGAAAAGAGGCGGCAATAACACAGCCCGATCATACCGTCCGATCTCTCTGCTCAACAGCGATTACAAGCTGTTCTCCCGTATCCTCAAAACCAGACTGGAGCGGGTGATGAGAGAACACCACGTTATAAGCGATGGGCATAAATGCTCGAACTCGGAGCACAACGTCTTCCAAGCTACTCTCGCTCTGAAAGATCGGATAGCGAGTCTTCGATATCACCGACGTGCAGGAAAGCTAATCAGCTTCGACCTCGACCATGCGTTCGATCGGGTCCAACATTCTTTCCTCTTCGAGACCATGCGATCGCTCGGCTTCAACCCCGACTTCATTGCTCTGCTATCCTGCATTATCAGTCGATCCACTTCTCGACTTTTAATTAATGGACATCTCTCTCGTCCGTTTGAGATCCAGCGATCGGTGCGACAGGGGGACCCGTTGTCAATGCACCTCTTCGTACTATACCTACATCCTCTGGTATGCAGGCTTGAACATGTGTGCGAAAACGATCTGCTGGTGGCGTATGCAGATGACATCAGTGTGATCGTCACATCGGCAAGTCAAATCGAAGTTATGAATGGGCTGTTTACTCGCTTCGAGAGGGCTGCCGGGGCAAAACTGAACCTAAGTAAAACTGTGGCTGTTGACGTCGGTTTTTGTGAAGGTGAAACTATCAACTCCCAATGGCTGCAAACAGCCCATGTTGTCAAAATCTTAGGTGTTATTTTCACAAATTCCATACAACAGATGACAACTTTGAATTGGAGCGCGCTGGTGGGGAAATTTTCGCAGCAAATGTAGCTACATTCTCTGCGCACGCTAACGCTGCATCAGAAAATCATCATGCTGAATACGTTCGGCACTTCCAAGATATGGTACATTGCGTCCATATTACCACCGTTGGGTATACATACAGCGAAGTTAACATCAACGATGGGAACATTTCTGTGGAGAGGAATAGTTGCCCGCGTCCCGATGATGCAGCTGGCGCGTAGCATAGAAGAAGGAGGCCTGAAGCTGCAACTACCAGCGCTAAAATGCAAATCACTTGCAATAAACCGACATCTGCGAGAAATCGAATCCCTTCCTTTCTACAAATCCCTTCTATTCCACGCAAATCCCCGTCCAAGAATCCCAATAGATCTTCCCGACCTTAAAACAATTCTAGCAAACCTATCCCAAATTCCCCACCAAATCCTACAAAACCCTTCCGTCGGTGCAATCCACCAGCTCTTCATCAAGCGAACTGAATTGCCAAGGGTGGAACGGAACAGTCCAACAGTGAACTGGCCACGCACATGGCGAAACATTGCCTCGAGAAAGCTTACTTCAACACAGCGAACTAACTTATACTTACTTGTGAACGAAAAAATTGAGCACCGAAAATTGCTTTTCGTGATGCAGCGAGTTGACAACGAAAGCTGTGAACATTGCGGAAATCGATGTACTGAAACCCTCATTCACAAATTCTGCACATGTGTTCGAGTTGGACCGGCTTGGATGGCTTTCCAGCTAAAAATTTCGGGCATCTTAGGTGGATGCAGAAGGCTTGATTTCGAGGACCTGGTTAAACCTGCTTTAGCAGGAATAGACAAATCACGAAGAGAGAAAATTCTCAAACTTTTCATTAGTTACATATGTTTTGTAAATGAATGCAACGGAAGAATTAATGTAGCTGAATTAAACTTTCAATTAGATCTAGAAGTTTGACGAAATGTTAGAACACACAAAATTTGTACAAGTATGACAGAAAAATAAAACTATTTTTACAAAAGAAAAAAAAAATAGAGAACATCCCAGCAAACATTAAATCGTATAATTTTGCACGTGCCAAGCCTTACAAGAAACCCGAATAAATCAGAATCGCATATAATATCAATCAAAGTATGTATCGTGTATATTTGAAATCGCATAAAATGTAAAAACTCGATTTTATATACCAATATCAAATTAAGTCGCAATTCGGTATAATAAACATCAATTTTATGATATATATTGCGTAAAATATATTTAATCCGCATCATATGCGTATATTACGCTGATGCAGTTTATGTGTCGTATAAGCGTATAATTTAAATCGATTCAGTACTGTAGTAAATCGTGTTGCATGCTGAAGAAAATCATGAAACAGTAATCATATTAGATCCTAATAGCGAACATCCCAGCAAACATTAAATCGTATAATTTTGCACGTGCCAAGTCTTACAAGAAATCCGAATAAATCATAATCGCATATGATATCAATCAAAGTATGTATCGTGTATATTTGAAATCGGATAAAATGTAAAAACTCGATTTTATATACCATTATCAAATTAAGTCGCATATCGGTATAATAAACATCAATTTTATGATGTACATTGTCGTAAAATATATTTAATCCGCATCATATGCGTATATTACGCTGATGCAGTTTGTGTGTCGTATAAGCGTATAATTTAAATCGATTCAGTACTGTAGTAAATCGTGTTGCATGCTGAAGAAAATCATGAAACAGTAAATCATATTAGATCCTAATAAAGGACATATTACATCATATTGAAATGTCAATGAAATGCTGATGCACCCGAAAGTTTTAACCGCTGTTGAATTAAATTGCAGATAGCCGCGCGAGATAGCTGGTGGATGATAATCCAGACGACCGGAGTTCGAACCCATATCGGTGCAGTTTTGACCTAACATCAATCTGTGCCATTTTAAACATTCAATTCCACTCCCAACACAAGTCAATCAAACAATTATTATTTCTACAAACATGAATACTCATATATAAAAATGGCGATTCGAGAGGTTATAATAAACATTTCACGAAAATATTTTGCGCCATTTGTTTTTTTTCTATGTCTGTAATAAATCGTATATGAGTATGGCACAAGTCGCTATTATAGCCGGTCAAAGTTGCATATTCATCCAAACAAATTCGGTAAGCATTTGCCATGTATGTATATGGCCTCCACTTTTGCATGCATATGCCAGTTAGACGCATTATATGCCAACCAAATTTTAGGGTATATGATGTTATACATACGCTTGTTATGCGATTTAATGTTTGCTGGGATATTACATCATATTAAAATGTCAATGAAATGCTGATGCACTCGAAAGTTTTAACCGCGGTTGAATTAAATTTCAGATAGCCGCGCGAGATAGCTGGTGGATGATAATCCAGACGACCGGAGTTCGAACCCATATCGGTGCAGTTTTGACCAAACATCAATCTGTGCCATTTTGACGTAGGACTACGTCTTTCATTTCTATACCGGGGTGTAAAATTAAAGTTTCGAAAACGAAAGCGTTACGCCGGAGACCGAGATTTTGAGCGTTTGTGAAAGAGTTTAATTGAATGTTTTCTATCCATGTAACACTGTGACCAAATATGTTTCAATCAAGTGCTATTAACAGGTGGTTATCGAGTTGGCATTAACCACTGGTGGGCTTCCAGTATCGAGGAAAATGTGGAAATAACTAATCGTTACTGAAAATAATCTGCCAGTTCCTCTGGGAATTTTCAAAATATATTCATGTGAAAGAGTTTAATTGAATGTTTTCTATCCATGTAACACTGTGACCAAATATGTTTCAATCAAGTGCTATAACCAGGTGGTTATCGAATTGGCATTAACCACTGGTGGGCTTCCAGTATCGAGGAAAATATGGAAATAACTAATCGTTACTGAAAATAATCTGCCAGTTCCTCTGGGAATTTTCAAAATATATTCATGTGAAAGAGTTTAATTGAATGTTTTCTATCCATGTAACACTGTGACCAAATACATTTGGTTTTGTGGTTTTTCAATCAATCGCAATTAACAGGATAGCTTCAGAAGATTATTCTTCCCCATCAGTAGGATATTTCCGTATCCAATATTGTATGCGCCCGCAATCGATTATTGCTCAGTCGCCGAAAGTTCCGAGCTCAGAGAGTTCATTCCCCTCTAGTTTGCCTTCCAAATTGCCATCGTAAACCACACCTTCTCTCGATTCAATCACACACAAAAAGCATACTTAAGCGATATTCTGGTGGTGAGACACATTCTTTTTTCGTGAGGACATCGACAAGACAACATCGTTGCCTAACGTGCTGGAGGAGGTGGACGGCGAAGGATCGACACATACACGCGCAGAACTCTTTCCGTTAGGATGCCATTCAGCATCGAAAAAGTTCCGGAAAGATCTAATCATTGCTGGAAAATAATCTGCCAGTTCCTTTGGGAATTTTCAAAATATATTCATGTGAAAGAGTTTAATTGAATGTTTTCTATCCATGTAACACTGTGACCAAATATGTTTCAATCAAGTGCTATTAACAGGTGGTTATCGAGTTGGTATTAACCACTGGTGGGCTTCCAGTATCGAGGAAAATGTGGAAATAACTAATCGTTACTGAAAATAATCTGCCAGTTCCTCTGGGAATTTTCAAAATATATTCATGTGAAAGAGTTTAATTGAATGTTTTCTATCCATGTAACACTGTGACCAACATTTGGTTTTGTGGTTTTTCAATCAATCGCAATTAACAGGATAGCTTCAGAAGATTATTCTTCCCCATCAGTAGGATATTTCCGTATCCAATATTGTATGCGCCCGCAATCGATTATTGCTCAGTCGCCGAAAGTTCCGAGCTCAGAGAGTTCATTCCCCTCTAGTTTGCCTTCCAAATTTCCATCGTAAACCACACCTTCTCTCGATTCAATCACACACAAAAAGCATACTTAAGCGATATTCTGGTGGTGAGACACATTCTTTTTTCGTGAGGACATCGACAAGACAACATCGTTGCCTAACGTGCTGGAGGAGGTGGACGGCGAAGGATCGACACATACACGCGCAGAACTCTTTCCGTTAGGATGCCATTCAGCATCGAGAAAGTTCCGGAAAGATCTAATCATTGCTGGAAAATAATCTGCCAGTTCCTTTGGGAATTTTCAAAATATATTCATGTGAAAGAGTTTAATTGAATGTTTTCTATCCATGTAACACTGTGACCAAATATGTTTCAATCAAGTGCTATTAACAGGTGGTTATCGATTTGGTATTAACCACTGGTGGGCTTCCAGTATCGAGGAAAATGTGGAAATAACTAATCGTTACTGAAAATAATCTGCCAGTTCCTCTGGGAATTTTCAAAATATATTCATGTGAAAGAGTTTAATTGAATGTTTTCTATCCATGTAACACTGTGACCAAATATGTTTCAATCAAGTGCTATTAACAGGTGTTTATCGAGTTGGCATTAACCACTGGTGGGCTTCCAGTATCGAGGAAAATGTGGGAATATCTAATCGTTACTGAAAATAATCTGCCAGTTCCTTTGGGAATTTTCAAAATATGTTCATGTGAAAGAATTTAATTGAATGTTTTCTATCCATGTAACACTGTGACCAAATATGTTTCAATCAAGTGCTATTAACAGGTGGTTATCGAGTTGGCATTAACCACTGGTGGGCTTCCAGTATCGAGGAAAATGTGGAAATAACTAATCGTTACTGAAAATAATCTGCCAGTTCCTCTGGGAATTTTCAAAATATATTCATGTGAAAGAGTTTAATTGAATGTTTTCTATCCATGTAACACTGTGACCAAATATGTTCCAATCAAGTGCTATTAACAGGTGGTTATCGAGTTGGTATTAACCACTGGTGGGCTTCCAGTATCGAGGAAAATGTGGAAATATCTAATCGTTACTGAAAATAATCTGCCAGTTCCTTTGGGAATTTTCAAAATATATTCATGTGAAAGAGTTTAATTGAATGTTTTCTATCCATGTAACACTGTGACCAAATACATTTGGTTTTGTGGTTTTTCAATCAATCACAATCAACAGGATAGCTTCTGAAGATTATTCTTCCCCATCAGTAGGATATTTCCGTATCCAATATTGGATGCATAAAACCTTGTGCCTCCAACGTAACGCTCTCGTTTTCGAAGTTCTCCAAATATTCATTCATTCAGAATGAATTCAGATTCAACTTCATACAAATGATCTCTAAATCAACGATAGTCCTACGTCACCCTTGCGGTTATACCATAGATATAACCCACTTCCTGTTTTAAACATTCAATTCCACTCCCAACACAAGTCAATCAAACAATTATTATTTCTACAAACATGAATACTCATATATAAAAATGGCGATTCGTGAGGCTATAATAATCATTTCACGAAAATATTTTGCGCCATTTGTCTTTTTTTCTATGTCTGTAATAAATCGTATATGAGTATGGCACAAGTCGCTATTATAGCCGGTTAAAGTTGCATATTCATCCAAACAAATTCGGTAAGCATTTGCCATGTATGTATATGGCCTCCACTTTTGCATGCATATGCCAGTTAGGCGCATTATATGCCAACCAAATTTTAGGGTATATGATGTTATACATACGCTTGTTATGCGATTTAATGTTTGCTGGGATATTACATCATATTAAAATGTCAATGAAATGCTGATGCACTCGAAAGTTTTAACCGCTGTTGAATTAAATTTCAGATAGCCGCGCGAGATAGCTGGTGGATGATAATCCAGACGACCGGAGTTCGAACCCACATCGGAGCAGCTTCCACCAAACATCAATCTGTGCCATTTTAAACATTCATATTCCACTCCCAACATAAGTCAATCAATCAATTATTATTTCTACGAACATAAATACTCATATATAAAAATGACGATTCGAGAGGTTATAATAAATATTTTGCGCTATTTGTTTTTTTTTCTATGTCTGTAATAAATCGTACATGAGATCTAGAAGTTTGACGAAATGTTAGAACACACAAAATTTGTACAAGTATGACAGAAAAATAAAACTATTTTTACAAAAGAAAAAAAAATAGAGAACATCCCAGCAAACATTAAATCGTATAATTTTGCACGTGCCAAGTCTTACAAGAAATCCGAATAAATCATAATCGCATATGATATCAATCAAAGTATGTATCGTGTATATTTGAAATCGCATAAAATGTAAAAACTCGATTTTATATACCATTATCCAATTAAGTCGCATATCGGTATAATAAACATCAATTTTATGATGTACATTGTCGTAAAATATATTTAATCCGCATCATATGCGTATATTACGCTGATGCAGTTTGTGTGTCGTATAAGCGTATAATTTAAATCGATTCAGTACTGTAGTAAATCGTGTTGCATGCTGAAGAAAATCATGAAACAGTAAATCATATTAGATCCTAATAAAGGACATATTACATCATATTGAAATGTCAATGAAGTGCTGATGCACTCGAAAGTTTTAACCGCAGTGAATTAAATTGCAGATAGCCGCGCGAGATAGCTGGTGGATGATAATCCAGACGACCGGAGTTCGAACCCATATCGGTGCAGTTTTCACCAAACATCAATCTGTGCCATTTTAAACATTCAATTCCACTCCCAACACAAGTCAATCAAACAATTATTATTTCTACAAACATGAATACTCGTATATAAAAATGGCGATTCGTGGGGCTATAATAAACATTTCACGAAAATATTTTGCGCCATTTGTTTTTTTTTTCTATGTCTGTAATAAATCGTATATGAGTATGGCACAAGTCGCTATTATAGCCGGTCAAAGTTGTATATTCATCCAAACAAATTCGGTAAGCATTTGCCATGTATGTATATGGCCTCCACTTTTGCATGCATATGCCAGTTAGGCGCATTATATGCCAACCAAATTTTAGGGCATATGATGTTATATATACGCTTGTTATGCGATTTAATGTTTGCTGGGATATTACATCATATTAAAATGTCAATGAAATGCTGATGCACTCGAAAGTTTTAACCGCTGTTGAATTAAATTTCAGATAGCCGCGCGAGGTAGCTGGTGGATGATAATCCAGACGACCGGAGTTCGAACCCACATCGGAGCAGCTTCCACCAAACATCAATCTGTGCCATTTTAAACATTCATATTCCACTCCCAACATAAGTCAATCAATCAATTATTATTTCTACGAACATAAATACTCATATATAAAAATGACGATTCGAGAGGTTATAATAAACATTTCACGAAAATATTTTGCGCCATTTGTTTTTTTTCTATGTCTGTAATAAATTGTACATGAGTATGGCAAAAGTCGTATTTGGTGCTTTGACAATTCATGAATATATACATATTAGATCGCAATTCAATTCCAACATAATCGCTATTATAGCCGGTCAAAGTTGTATATTCATCCAAACAAATTCGGTAAGCATTTGCCATGTATGTATATGGCCTCCACTTTTGCATGCATATGCCAGTTAGGCGCATTATATGCCAACCAAATGTTAGGGCATATGATGTTATATATACGCTTGTTATGCGATTTAATGTTTGCTGGGTTAAGTCGCAATTCGGTGTAATGAACATCAATTTTATGATGTACATTGTCGTGAAATATATTTAATCCGCATCATATGCGTATATTACGCTGATGCAGTTTGTGTGTCGTATAGGCGTATAATTTAAATCGATTCAGTACTGTAGTAAATCGTGTTGCATGCTGAAGAAAATCATGAAACAGTAAATCATATTAGATCCTAATAAAGAACATATTACATCATATTGAAATGTCAATGAAATGCTGATGCACTCGAAAGTTTTAACTGCTGTTGAATTAAATTTCAGATAGCCGCGCGAGATAGCTGGTGGATGATCCAGACGACCGGAGTTCGAGCCCACATCGCAGCAGTTTTCACCAAACATCAATCGGTGCCATTTTAAACATTCATATTCCACTCCCAACACAAGTCAATCAAACAATTATTATTTCTACAAACATAAATACTCATGTATAAAAATGGCGATTCTTGAGGCTATAATAAACATTTCACGAAAATATTTTGCGCCATTTGTGTTTTTTCTATGTCTGTAATAAATCGTATATGAGTATGGCAAAAGTCGTATTTGGTGCTTTGACAACTCATGCATATATTCATATTAGATCGCAATTCAATTCAACATAATCGCTATTATAGCCGGTCAAAGTTGTATATTCATCCAAACAAATTCGATAAGCATTTGCCATGTATGTATATGGCCTCCACTTTTGCGTGCATATGTCAGTTAGGCGCATTATGTGCCAACCAAATTTTAGGGCATATGATGTTCGAACTTCGGTCGTCTGGATTATCATCCACCAGCTATCTCGCGCGGCTATCTGAAATTTAATTCAACAGCGGTTAAAACTTTCGAGTGCATCAGCATTTTATTGACATTTCAATATGATGTAATATGTCCTTTATTAGGATCTAATATGATTTACTGTTTCATGATTTTCTTCAGCATGCAACACGATTTACTACAGTACTGAATCGATTTAAATTATACGCTTATACGACACACAAACTGCATCAGCGTAATATACGCATATGATGCGGATTAAATATATTTTACGACAATGTACATCATAAAATTGATGTTTATTATACCGATATGCGACTTAATTTGATAATGGTATATAAACTCGAGTTTTTACATTTTATGCGATTTCAAATATACACGATACATACTTTGATTGATATTATATGCGATTCTGATTTATTCGGATTTCTTGTAAGACTTGGCACGTGCAAAATTATACGATTTAATGTTTGCTGGGAATGATTCTGTTACATTAGTTTTTAGTCGGGTACTCATCTGATTCACCCTTTCATCCACACCTTGTATTCACCATCTTGATTCCCGCTCTAACTTGTATCAGTTCAATAAAGCTCTTTGTATCGAACAGTCGCGCTAGTATTTTGCTCTGAACCATATCCGAAACATGGTGTCAGAAGTTTTCGCGGTATAGAGTTCGAGAAACGTTCGAAATCGTCGGGCATTGCACAACCCGAGATCGCATAACATTTTATAAAAGAAAGCGATTAAAACTTTCTTCACGTAATAGCTCTAAATCAAGATGGAGGAGCTAACTAAATTGTTGGAACACCAAAACAAAATTTTCGAGAAGCTTCTCAACCAGCGGCGCGAACCCCAAGCGGTAGCACTAGTACCACAAAATGTGCCGCTCCCGCCATTATGTCTCGAGGGCGATATGGATGAAAATTTCTCATTTTTCAATGACAACTGGAAAAATTATGCCACTGCGGTTGGCATGGACAACTGGCCTGCTGAAGAAAATGCAAAGAAAGTAAGTTTTCTGCTATCAGTTGTTGGCTCGGAGGCACTCAAAAAGTTTTGCAACGTCGACCTGACAGCAGCAGACAGAATATCGCCGGATACTGTACTTGCAGCCATTAAGCTCAAAGTGACACGTACAAGAAACATCATTGTGGATAGACTGGATTTCTTCACGGCTAGCCAGACAGCAGTGGAAAGTATCGACGACTATGTGGTTCGTTTGAAGAGTCTAGCAAAGCCGGGCAAGTTTGCAGCCCTGGAAAACGAAATGATTACCTATAAGCTGGCTACCTCAACCAAGTGGCCACATCTTCGATCGAAGATGCTTACGATGACGGACATTACATCGGCAAAAGCGATAGACTTGTGTCGTGTAGAAGAGATTACGACTAAACACGTACAAACACTTTCAGTAGACACGATGTCAGAGGTAAACAAGATCAAAGCGTCATCATCGAAGGCCCGTTTATGTCAATTCTGTGGTGACTGGCATGCATTCACGAGAGGTTCATGTCCAGTATACGGTAAGAAATGTAAGCTTTGTTCCGGAAAGAATCACTTCGAGAAAGTTTGCCGAAAAAACCCATTGAGTTCGTCAAAACGCAATCGCGTACGCAGAGTGAAGAAAATAAACCACCAAGACACCTCGGATGACAGCGATTCAGAAAACGAGTACAGTGAGCAGTCAGAGGAATCGGAAATGGAAGGGGAAATCGGCAAGATCTTCGACAAATCTAAGAAAGGAGGAAATGTCCTGGCGGAAGTGTTCCTGAAAATTAAAGACAAGTGGAGAAGTGTCAAATGCGAGCTGGATACAGGTGCCAATACCAGTTTAATTGGGTACGATTGGCTGTGTAAGCTGACTGGTGAAACCGATCCGGAATTACTCCCGTCACCGTACAAGCTTCAAGCTATTGGTGGTGGCACTATCAACGTTCTTGGTCAAGTCAAACTACCTTGCAAGTGCCAATCGATGAAGTATATACTCGTATTGCAAGTCGTCGACGTTAGCCACAGGCCACTGCTGTCCTTGAAGGTGTGCACAACGTTTGGTTTGATCAAGTTTTGTAACTCCGTCAGCATGGTACCTGCTCAACCAACGGGAGAAACTGAACAAAATGTGCTGAAAATATATCGTATCAAAGCTGAGAAAATCATTGATGAGTACGGAGACGTTTTTGAAGGATATGGGAAAATGAACGGGGAAGTTACGTTGGAAATCGATAATAGTGTTACACCGGTAATCCAGCAGCCACGCCGGGTTCCAATCGCTCTTCGACCAATGCTGAAGGCAGAATTGGATCAGCTGCAACGAGATGGAATCATCACGAGGGAATATCACCATACAGAGTGGGTGAGTAACATCCTTATTGTTAGACGTGGTACTCCAGGATCCGAGTCAATCCGCATTTGCTTGGACCCTATTCCGTTAAACAAGGCATTGAGAAGGCCCAATCTCCAATTCGTTACTCTGGATGAAATTTTACCAGAGCTGGACCAGGCTAAGGTATTCTCAACAGTTGACGCACGTAAGGGTTTCTGGCACGTAGTGTTGGAAGAGGCGAGCAGCAAACTAACGTCGTTTTGGACCCCTTTCGGACGCTACCGCTGGCTAAGACTTCCTTTCGGTATCTCATCTGCGCCCGAAATCTTCCAATCCAAGCTGGAAGAGATAATTCAAGGATTAAATGGCGTAGAGTGTCTAGCAGACGATCTTTTGATCTATGTCCGGGGTTCAACCATTGAAGAAGCACTTCGCGACCACAACGCTAATCTGGAGATGCTACTGTCACGTCTGAGAGGGAACCACGTGAAGCTTAACAAATCAAAGCTCAAACTCTGTGAAACCTCTGTAAAATTTTTTGGACACGTGCTTTCGAACGAGGGTTTACAACCGGATCACACCAAAATTTCGTCGATCAAGCATTACCCGGTTCCAGCAACCAGGACAGAATTACATCGGTTTATTGGAATGGTCACGTACCTCAGCCGTTTCATTCCCAACTTAAGCGCAAATTTTTCGAAGCTGCGACGGTTGATTTCGGAGAAGGAGCCGTGGCAATGGACACAGGTAGAGGATGAAGAATTTTCAAAAATGAAGTCTCTTGTTCCCGATGTAACAACTCTGCGATACTACAACGTACGTGAGCCTCTGACAATCGAATGTGATGCGAGCTCCTTCGGTCTTGGAGTGGCCATATTCCAGAAAGACGGAGTAGTTGGTTACGCTTCAAGAACGCTAACGAACACAGAAAAAAATTACGCGCAAATAGAGAAAAAGCTGCTTGCCATTTTGTTTGCATGCGTACGCTTTGATCAATTAATCGTTGGGAACCCCTGTGTAACCGTTAAGACAGATCATAAACCTCTTATCAATATATTCAGCAAACCACTATGAACAGCTCCGAAAAGATTGCAGCACATGCTTTTAAATTTACAGCGGTACCAACTAAAGCTGCAATTTGTTACCGGAAAGGAAAATGTTGTGGCGGATGCGATCTCTCGTGCCCCATACGACGATTCAAGGGAACACAGCGAATATCTAAAGCTTAACATCTATAAGATATTCCAGCAGCTCGAGGACTGCAACGTGAGCAGCTACTTGAGTATATCCGACAACTGTTTGGATGGAATTATGAAAGCCACAGAACAGGATGCACCTTTACAAGCAGTAGTAGATTACATCCGAAACGGTTGGCCCACAACCATCGACCGAGTTCATCCAGGCACCAAAATTTACTATAAATACCGATGTGAACTATCTACTCAAGATGGATTGGTCTTCAGAAACGATCGAATTCTAATCCCAAGTGCACTTCAGCGATCCATGATCCACAAGGTACATGTGAGTCACAATGGCATCGAATCGACATTGAAGCTTGCACGGGAAAACATCTTCTGGCCAGGTATGAGCGCGCAAATTACGGATGTGGTGAAGGAATGTTCGATCTGCGCAAAATTTGCTCCGAGTCAGCAGAAACCTCCTATGCAGAGTCATGCTATCCCAATTTACCCTTGGCAGATAGTCTCGATGGATGTATTTTTTGCATTCTATCAAGGCAAGAAACACCAGTTCCTCGTAACAGTCGACCATTACTCGGACTACATCGAGCTAGATGGTCTCAAGGATATGTCCGCCAAAACTTTATCTGAAACCTGTAAAAGAAATTTCTCTCGCCACGGAATACCACAGATCGTCAACACCGACAACGGAACCAATTTCGTGAACGAGGAGATGAAGAATATGGCTATCAAGTGGAACCTCAAGCATTCGACATCGTCTTCTTATCATCAACAAAGCAACGGAAAGGCGGAAGCAGCAGTCAAGATCGCGAAGCGGTTACTTCAGAAGGCAGATGAAACGGGTCAGGATATTTGGTACGTACTGCTCCATTGGCGGAATATTCCAAACAAGATTGGAAGCAGCCCAGTAAGTAGATTGTTCTCACGCAGCACTAGGTGCGGAGTGCCCGCTTCGTTCGAAAAATACTCTCCTCGTGTCGTACCGAATGTTCCAGAATCGATCCTAGAAAACAAGAAAAAAGTGAAGTATTATTACGATAAAAAAACACCTAACTTACCTGTATTGCAAACGGGTTCACCAGTTTACATCCAAGCTCATCCCGAAAGCAATAAATTATGGACTCCAGCCGTTGTACATGAGAAGCTGAACGATCGCTCTTATGTGGTGGGCGCGAACGGTTCCTTCTGCCGAAGAGACCTGGTAAACATAAAGCCGCGTAAAGAACCAGCAACAAGCTCTCTTGATCCGAATCCAGAACGTTCACAACAGAACAATCAGCATACCATTTCGAGAACACAGTTTGAGCCACAAGCAACTAACGGGATGGAAATCGTCGAAAAAGCAACACCATTGACAACTGTCATGCGAGCTGATGATGCACTCGCTGATGCACCGACACCGAGATGGAAAATGAAAGGTAGGAAGATTTTTTAAATCTGTGACGTCACAGATTTTGTTTATGTATGTTACTTTTCTTATAATAGTCCACTACATAGGAAAAGTGTTGTTATTAAAAGTAAAAATAAACAAATGAAATGAACTACTTTTTTCCTAAATCAATGCTAGCGTTCAAAATCACAAGGGCCCGACATTTTAACAGAAACTGAAATTTCAGTGTTTTTGAAGTGTTCGAAACATAATTTCAATTCAATTTTACTTCTCGTTACGTCGACCAAAAACGTAAACGAACAAAGTCAGAGTCATACAATCTTTTGTTCCTTTGACGGATAAACATTTGAGACGAAAAACTTTCCGCTTGCGTCTTAGTTTTAGACGACTGAAATTTTTAGCACCTTAATTGTGAAAAAGTAATTACAATTGCTGACAAATGTCAAACTTCCATGAAGTTGCTCTAGAATCCAAACATAGTAGACATTAGAATACTATATCTGAAATCATAATAATTAAACATTTTAGTTCGTGATATGTTTCGTTTTTTTTCATGATGCGAAAAATATGATTTGGAAATCTGTAATTAGCTTCTGTATATCCTCTTTCAACGTTATTCGTTGACACATTCAATTTTGTACCATTTGAGTAACTGGTATGTGAACTTCCTATCTTCCTGGCTACTAACACAATGAAAGTTCAACACAACCAAAACCTGTGAATCTTCCCACCTTCTATTCTTCATCTCGCACCGACACGGATAAGTCAGTTAGGCCGACTGAAATCAGCACACCCAAGAAGAACACAGATGCGACGAAGAGACCAAAACGTGAGAGAAAATTGCCAAGCAAATATGATGAGTTTGTCATGGAAAATTAATTTTATAAAGAAGGGAAGATGTTACATTAGTTTTTAGTCGGGTACTCATCTGATTCACCCTTTCATTCACACCTTGTATTCACCATCTTGATTCCCGCTCTAACTTGTATCAGTTCAATAAAGCTCTTTGTATCGAACAGTCGCGCTAGTATTTTGCTCTGAACCATATCCGAAACAGATTCCAAGTTTACTCATTTAACCAACCGCAAACATTTATATTGTACTGACCCGGCAAACTTCGTCCCGCCCAACATTTGTTTTTTTATTATTAATACCTTCAAACATTCACGTTGTCTTACTATGAGAAAGTTCATGGGTCCAATCGCAGAACTGTTCATTGATTGATCTTCTAATCGACCCCGTTGAATTTACCTTTTACTAAAAAATTCCTAGTACTTCTACCAAAACTCATCATTATAATATCAGATTATTTTCAGACACAATTCTCGTTCAAGATTTTTCAACCACTTGCAAATAACATATTTCTCCGTTACATGGAATAAATGTTTTATACAGAAAATATGATAGAATAAAGACAGCCCTAAATCGGACAATTCCTTCCTCGATTTCTGCTCTTATCAACACATTCGGCGATACTTTTTTCATTGGTATAGATAGAAGATGATATAGGAGTGCGTTTCATCACATTAAAAACCTTTACCAGTTTGGAACAAAGATTCGCTAGAGCAAACAGTTTCGCCAGAGCAAACATCAGATGGACTAACAGCACTTGTCAATATGTAATTGTAGAATATATGGGAATTTAATTTTCCGAATTTTCCCTTTTTCCTTCACAGTTTTCCGAAAATTCTCAATTGTCATGTTTAGTTGGAATATTTCTGGTTTGGATACTTCTGGTCTGGTTCTCCCCTCTCCATTCCAGAGGAGGGAGGGGTGTCATACCATCATAGATACATTCCCGCCCTCTCAGAAAGGTGGAAGTAGTGTTGAACCACTTTAGAAATGTTTCTTGCTCCCTAAAACCTCCACATGACAAATTTGATCCGGATTAGTTCTTGAATTATGCAGACATATATGTTTCATTTGTATGGCAGCCCCCCCCCCCCTCAGAGAGAGGGGAGGAGAGTCTATTCACCATGGAAACGTTGATGATGATGATGATGATGATGATGGTCCCGCCTCCTTCCCCTACAGAGGTTTGAGCAAGACGAGTTATCTAAAAGATAATTTATTTATTTTTTCTCAACATTGAAATCAGTATAGCAAACACAAAAAAACGCACTGATTTTATTCACAGATATAAGTTCAAAAAAATTGCAATGTCAAAAGATATGCCAATACTCAGTCATGTCCGCCACAGAGCCGATACGGTCCCGACGAGGCCCTTGCAGCCAAGTGGTCCACCAGAGCACAAGTCAGCCTTGTTTTGGATTGACTATGAATCTCCTCATTCAGAGAAATCGAGGAAATTTCCTTTACGAAAAATTCCTAGACCGGCCCCTCAAAATCTTTCAATTTATTATCCTTTATATCTGTGCCACGCGCGCGACGCTCAAACTTTTGTAGACTACTTTTATTTTTTTTCAAATAATACAACCATAAAAAAAAACAAAATAAAAATAAAAATAGTCCATCATCACCAGATCATGACAGACATAATAGAGATCAATACAAATTAAAAAAAAAAAAGATAATTTAAAAAAATTAAATAGTCTACATAATATAATCCGTTAAAAAACTTCGTCAGGTTAATTGAAAATATTAAAACAAACTACACAAAATTGTCCACATTAATTATCCGTTCGTATAAAACTTCGTTAATAAAAATCTTCGTCATAAAATTAAAAAAAATCGTTCGACTGTTAACTAAAGACAGCTTTCACGTGTGAAATACAGTGCCTCTTAAATTCTGTAAGTGTTGTTGCGCATTTAATATGTCTTGGCATCGAGTTGAAAACATTTATTCCTTTGAAGTACAACGAATTTTGTGAAGCACATGACAAGAAATTAGGTGTTCTTAATTCATTCGCGTTTCTAGTGTTATATCTATGGAAATCACTTCCTCTTTCAACTCGATCACACAAATATCGAGGCAGCAAACCATTAACTACTTTAAAAATGAACACCATAGTTAAATAGACAATTCTTTGCTTCACGGATAACCATTTTAGAGCGTCCAGCATCAAAGATGAGGAAGTGAATCTATTACATTTTAGGATCAACCGCATTATTTTATTCTGCAAACGTTGTAATCTCGATATTTGTGTATCATTGGCTAAAAATAATATGGAAGAACAAAAGTCTAAATGAGGAGAGACGATTGATTTGTATAGCTGTATTTTGCTGCAAATAGTTAAATCGTTTTTCAATCGGCATAAGATTCCATACTTCTTGGCAATTTTCTTGATGACATTGTCAATGTGAGTATTGAACTTGAGTTTGTCATCAATAATCACGCCAAGATATTTAATCTCCCGAACGCGATCAATGGTCTCATCATCAATTACAATTGAGACGTTTTCATTAGATCGATTTCGCGAGATTACCATAAATTTAGTTTTATTTATATTCAATTTCAATTGCTTATACTTCAACCATCTACTTAAAGAACGCAAATCTCCATTCAAATGTAATCATTAGCTGCAATGAATAACACAGTATCATCTGCAAAAAGGTTAATATCACAAAATCGTAAAACTCGTCGCATGTCGTTGATGTACATAATAAATAAAAGGGGCCCTAATACACTTCCCTGAGGTACTCCGAGATTATTCCCTACGGGACTGGAAATTGAATCATTAAAAATAGTCCGTTGAGTTCTGTCATACAAATAACTTTCAAACCATTTATATGCAGTACTCGTAATTCCAAAGCGCTGAATCGTGTTCAACAACAAGGGCCTAGAAATTGTCTCGAAAGCGCGTTTTAGATCCAAGAAAACAGCAATTATGGTATCTTTACATTCTAATTTCTCTTTCCATTTTGCTAACACCAAGTTCAATGCGGTTTCACATGAATGTCCTTCCCGATATCCCGATTGATTGGTATTAGCAAACGTTTCGTGTCCCCTAAATCATTCGCATGACAAATTTGGCTCCATTTGCTTGATTATTTTTCGGATTATGCAGAAATTTGTCTTTCATTTGTATGGCAGCTCCCCTTTAGAGAAGGGGGTAGTTTAGTCCTCAATTACATTTAATAGCACATTTAACGAATCCAAATAAACAAATTTGTGTCCTCTTGACACGTCAGGATTTCTTGCCACCGAGCGGGTAAATTGCTGTATGTTTATCTTTTCTTCCCTAAAAAGCAAGACAAGATTTAAAATGTTAGCAAAAAAAGCTAAAAATATCCGACATTAAACTTACTCTATTCCGCGTGACTAGGTTTCACCATCTAAAACACAAGTGACAAATATACTTGTTTTTCCCCGTGACGTGACAGTATCGTGGTATTCATAATAACACCGAGTTCATCAAAGTTGTCACGACGGATGCATTCTTCCGGATTCTACACACACGGTGGTAGTCGTAATAACGTTGTATACAATTCACTTCGTTTTCACCTTGAAGTGACGTTCGTGATCAGGACAATTATCTTGCACGAACCTGTTCACGTTTTTTACTTGCCGAATTTTTCATCTTGTACTTTTTGTACTTTTTTCTTTTCATCTTGCGCACGCTCATCGTCTTGTTAAGTTTTTAAAATGTACAAAAATTATACTCTCCACTAAAAAATTAGTCATTAGGGGGTCTTCGTAGCCACTTGGTTACGCGTCGATCTTACTAAGCGAACGATCGTGAGTTCAAAATTCAGGGCCCTCAATTGACCTTTTTTTCGTTGCTATAATACAACTACGTCCACACAACAATCATCAAATGATGGCAATCCAGTCCCTCTCCATTCATATACCCTCTGTGTTGCTTTCAACAAGAACATCGGACTATTTGTACTATTTCAAAAACACAAAAATGAAGGCCTCATACCAACTGTCTCCCTTGCCCGATTCAACTAAACAGTGCAACAAAAGGAATATTCTAACACCTAAAAAAAGTGATATTCAGTAATTTAACATATGTATTGATACGATACAACATGTAAGCGGTTAAACATGGTAATATCTCAAACTTTCAGAAATAAAAAAAATCCGAATAGGTTGTTGATTTTTTGGTTAAACACGTATTATTATTGCTTGCTTATTATAGTGTTGACAGACAGTAGAGTGAATAATTCACGCAGGTCGCTGATTTCTGTAGAATTATCGTACCTTGTATTTTTATACCTCCTATCAAATTCTGCATAGTAGCCTTCGTGCACTTGCTGAACGCTGATGACCAATTCTTCCTGAAGTCTGACATATTCCGGAACAAAGTACCACTCTTCTTGAATAGGCCCTTGGAAATAACCCAGGCGCAATTGGGGACAATTTGATAAGTTGATGTCTTTTCTCACGTACATAATGTTGTTTTTCGCAAACCACTGCACTGAGAGAAATAATTAGTAAATATAACGAATTTTTTGGTAAATACTACCAATCTATAGTCATTTTCGACCGTACTAATAAACACATATGTCAAGCAGAACCATGATTCGGAAGCCCAATATCGGCTACATTTTCTCGCGGAAAATGCACGTATCAGAATTATATCCTTATTATACCTCCGTATTGCCTTATGGGAACAATGAAAATGGTTAATACGCGCTTTTCTCACCAGTTTTCAGATATGACAATATCCAAGCTTACTAATGTTATCGAGTAAAATATACTAATCTCTGGTAGGGATGCGGGTTTGTTGACAATATGTACACAAAATTTGTACATTCTACTAATTTTGCATTACCAAATGTATTTAGTAGTTTTCGACCGAGGATTTTTCTAAGGGTGGAGAGTAGATTTGGATTTATGTGCCGTTGCCAAATCTGACCAGAATAGAGGAGGCAGATTGTGCTTATCTCTTCTTCAAACATTCACCCAAATAAATTTGCGATAAAAGTAGAAGATCGCAAACCACATGTGCAAATGGTTTGCAAGACTAGCACCTTTTGGCCGAATACAACAATCGTATCCGTAGTCGGTATACTCTCCTCGACCGATTTGTTGTAAAACTTTGATCTCGGCAGCGTTCTGGAGTCATCTTTGACATATTCCTTGTCGTCCATCAAAATGGAGTAGTTGGGATCATCTAGAATATGCTCATAAAGCTTTTGACCCCTCGTTTTAGCACGATGTTGTTGTTTCGAAGTTTGTGTGGGTACTTTCAGCTTCTTGTAGGTTTTCAAATCATGTGTAGGGGTTTATAGATAATATCCACGTGAACAAACCAAATAAATATTTTTAAAAACTACAGAAAACTAAAATACTACAACTACAATATTTTCGAAAAAGAATGAAATCTGTTCTAAGGTTCCTTCCTACTCATCCTAAGTAGAAGGGCTACCCTATAGAACATCCATATTTTCGTAACTTCTTCACATACAGATGTATTCTAAATGTAATTCACATAGACTGTAAGGCGATTGTGACCTGTAATTGAACATACCAACAAAAACAATACAATGTGTGTGTAAAATACATAATCTAGGTTGAAAACACTCATAAAAATTTATCGTGTTGTAGAAACTTGCACAAAGGATGTTTTATATAGTCCACGTGGTATGTATATTCCAAATGTCATATGTCACTTTCTCGAGCTCTTCGTTTGCGCTCCGTTGAACGAATTGTGTAAACCTTGACTCTCGTGCAATAAATTGCTCGTGGAGACGCACCCCTAATAATGATCTGTTTATCCCATTAAAACTGGCATCCCTGCTATTTGTTTTGATAGATTCTGAATCAAAACATTCAGCTGAATTCTGTTCCGAACACATTTCGTGAAGTAAACTGTTTAATTTCCAACGCCTAGGAATAATTTTATACGGTGAGTTCATAATTATTAATATAAATAATAAATTAACAATTTTTCAGCCTATTTGAAGAATTTTGTTGTAAGCGCTATTCTGTTATTAGCCTATAATAGTTTCAATTTGAGTTGATAACATCATGAGAAATATCCTTGAATACAGAAAACGTGTTAACCATAGTAAACATACATTGGATTGGCCGCATCACATTTCATATCACGCGGGCGCTACACGATTTGTCCAACGTTTCACTCGAATGTTGGACTCAAACATTTGACTCGATCAATCGACAAATGTTGAGACGAATGTGCTGCTACACGGTGAAGTGAAGGTTCGATTCAATGCAATCGATCCAAACAATCGGCGAGTATGGGGATCGAATGTTTATTGTTTTCATTTACCATCATAAACGTTTGAAAACTGGATGACGATGCGAGTATTGAAATTGCTGCCGTAGCAATTGTACTGATATCGGGCTGTAAATTAAAAATGCTTGAAATCAACATTATTGAACTGCAATATTTTGCCGAATATTTTGACGCCGGCATTACACATGAAGTGTGCAGCGTGAAGTAACACTGTTTAATGATTACTGTAATTTAGAATAAAGTCCATATATTTTAATTATTTTGACTTTTATACAAACAGCAAAGCGAAAATAAGAATGCCTTGCCACCAACGAGATTTTCTGTTTAGCAAAAACGGAAATCATCTTTGCAAAAAGAAAAAAAAACAGCAATAATTCAAGAACACATTTTTCTCAATTTCTTGCTTCCCATATAAAATAACAGTTGTGTAGAAGTCTCAACACTTTGTTTCTCTTCATTAAAGTGACCAGATGGTCAGAGGTCTAACGCGGGACACAAAAAACAAAACGTTATGTATATACCTTATGTGAACATAAACCATAGTTTAGAGAGTCTCATTTATTCGTGAAACTCTTAACATGTGTCCTAGCAATTAAACCTGACCTGTAATCACTCAGTTGTGATTTTCGAATGGTTTAGATTTTGTTTACGCCTGAAAATCTCTCACTCGGTCAGAGCATTTAGGTCTGGCAAGCACGATTCAAATTTTACAATTTTCATCCAATTATCGAATGGAATGCTCAAAAATTCCAATTCATTTTTCATCGATTTTAGTGTTAACTTTTTAGAAAAACTTCTTTCCGGTTAAAGAAGTGCAAAACTTCTTTTCGTACTCATAATGAAAGACAAAACGTTCTTGATGCTAGAATTCAACGAATGCAAGGGACCGGATACTTAACGTTCCCCAGATAAGTGATGGCGACGACTATATCACCCACATTAAGTTCTCCAAGAAGGTCATTCTCTGACAAACGAGAAGGGAATGTACAAGCCGCTGTTTTTTCGAGTCATATGGTAAACTGGGAGATATACAGTACGAAGTGCTTGCCGGAAGTTGCGAAGGTGATGTGGTCGAACTTGGGATCAGCCCATTATGCCAAAAGATCACTGGAGGATGGATCGGCTGGAGATAAACCACCAACCTTCCCAACATCCCCCAGCTGCGACCGATAGAAAACTTTTGGGCGAATGACCAAAATGGAGAGACAGCCGACCACCAAAGCCACGAAAAGGTAAAAAAACACGCTGACATACAACTCATCGGCCATAGTTGAGGTTCCGGCCAACTTCCGTAAGGCCGCCAAGCGTTTCATTTACGATACTTCATCAAACAACCCTGTCTCTTCCTGTCCCATATACACTAGTTATTCCGGCTTATTTAACACGTTAAGCCCTGACCGAGCTAGGGGACTAAAGATGAACTTTTCGTCTGACTCACGTTGGTCCCTGCGGATCAATAGGGGAATTTTATGAAAATCATTTTCTAATTTTGTTGCTGTCGTTTCCATTTGTCACTCTCTAAACAAAAAAGTCCATCGCGGGACATTTTCGTTTCTTTTGCCAAAAGCGGGACGTTTCACGAGACATCATCTTTCGCGGGACATTTTGTAGAAATGCGGGACTGTCCCGCATAATGCAGGACGTCTGGTCAGTTTACTTTTCATCTAAGTACCGGTGTAAACTAGGAGCATTCATTACCCTTTTTGTTGGCTACACAAGCAGTGTTTGAAACGGTTCTCGGAAAAAAACGTGCCCGAAAACAATTGCAACAGACCCAACCGCTCTGAGAAAGTGTGAGGTCACAAGTAGGCTAGAAATATTTTGACGCGGAAAACACCATGGGTACAATACGGTCTGTGACACCGTGCGAGAGTATACGATTTGATTTCGATTGACGATTTTGCGCGCAAAATGTCCAAACCAAAATAGCTATAATTGTGGAAATTTCTTCAGATCGTGATGCATTAGATTTGATTTGCAATGAATGATATATTCTAAACAAAAATTAACACTTCAAACGTAATACATCAAGCAAGCGTATACCGTTCGACGCTCGCTAAAACTCAGATCGTATCCTATGTTTCAAACTAACCGGGCAATCAGGAATGCAGGTTTAGGTGCGGAGCCGTTTTCGACGGTGGGGCGGCGGTCGATTCGGATCGCGTCATCTTGGCGGCTTGGGCCGCTTAGATTTCTTATCCTCTTTAACCCTTTCGTTACGAGCGTCGTCTATAGACGACATCCGTGCGACATCCTGTGTGTATGAGTGTCGTCTATAGACCACATCCGCGCGACGAGCATGGTGTACGAGCGTCTTCTTTAGACGACATGAAATTCATACTGCTCTTCGATCACACCAGCGCGATGTGCATACTTTTCGGCACAGTGCTCCGTACAGGGGTAGCACTTCGGCGGAGCACACTGCCGTAATGAAAGGGTTAAATGGGGACTTCGCCCCCATTACATTGACCTCGGAATGAATTTCAAAAACAGAAACCAAAAACCTAATTTATAAAAGAAATTACGCTTTTTTCTGAGAGGCATTTCCGTGACCGGACCCAGGAAATAACTGCAACAGAAACGGCCGCTCAGAAAAAGTGTTTTATTTTTATTCCTTTTGTTTTATTTTAGGCTCATTAGCATTTTAGCTGTAACAGAGCCGAATTTTAATCGTGTACATGTCTCATTGTTTATCATATCTATAATAAGCACATTACACAGTTGCCATTTTTTCGGCGTTAGAGTATTCCCTTCTATACCATTGCAAATGGTACACATTTACACAGTAGCCATTTTGGCGTAAGAGTTTTCCTTCTGTTCTTCCATTATCCAGCTAGACCGGACAGTGGAGACAGTTGTTTGATCATCGTTGAGTTATTTATAGAACAGCAGCCCGATGTGTCTTGCAAAGCAGAGCTATATAATATAGTTGGATATAGTTGGATGAATCGATCCTATTTCGACCGTGAATCGATCTCCATCACTGATGATTGTTGCGTGAACGTAGTTATTTTGTAACAACTATATTAAATATATTTTTTAAAATATTGTATATTTTATTGACGTAGAACTACGTCTTTCAGGAAGGGTGCCAAATCAGAAAACAGGTCACGTTTTTATGAAATACAGCTAACGTTAATAACTATTTTCACTGTGAACGCATTCTCATGATTTGCATACCAATCAAATCGGAAATTCTCCAAGATTTGTTTGATGTGCTATACATTACAATTCGCTAATCTCCAAACGGTTTAAATTCATGAAAACTGGAAGAACTTCCTTTTTTTCCCATATATTTGTTCTGTCGATTTGTATGCTAACCCTACCCGTATTTCGAATGCTTATAACTCGAACATTTCTTAACAGATCGGAAAGATGTTTGCATCAAGTGATAGGAAATATTTCAGCGCAATTAATAAAATATTCTTTTTTCATGAGATGAACAATTGAATAACTGTAAAATGTCAAGCGTTATCTAAATACCCTAACTGCCAAATTTTGATTGGCCCGATTTACGGTTTCCCCAACACAGACTTCAAAATCGATGTACCTGTGGAAATTCGCTTTGCAAATATACATACAAGTCGGGGGTGTTTTTGCTCCCACCGAGCTGTGTTTCCTTAACACGGACTTCGAAATCAATGAGCCTGGGGAAATCCGCTTCCTCAAAACATGCAAGTCGGGGGTATTTTTTCCCACTAACCTGTGTTTCCCTAACACGGACTTCAAAATTAATGTGTCTGGGGAATCCACTTTGCAAATAGTGTATATTATCTTTGGTGTTGAGTACTTTTGCACTCGCTTTGTACTGAGAAGCCTGGGAAAATCGACATTTCAGGTACTAGAGGTGAACGAACTTTCGCGGTTCGAGAACTACGTAAACATAAGATGTGCAATAGTTTCAGAAGGAAATGTAAAATACAATGATCGTTTGAAAATTGTTCCGTTCAAATGTTTTGGTAGTCCTAGGCATCATATCAAACGTAAAAAGACGTTCACCAAATTTATTTGTTACGAAGAACATAATCTATTACAAAAATTTCGGTGCATTCTAAAATAATATTCGAAGTGGTAAACAAGTGGATACCATAATATAATTTCTTAGTTCTACGTCGAAAATATGCGGTCGTATCCTAGATACAACCCCTTACAATTTTCGTGAATACCTACCTATCTGACTGGAAAATGAATTAGTTTACTGTTTACTCTTTATGAACATGCTGGTGGTTCAGGAAAGAACCTTCGGTGTTGTGTTTTTGCGTTTTTTTTAAGATGGACCACCACCCATCCCCGCACTGTCTTGTGTGCAGAAGAAATACTGCGATACTTCAGCCAAATGCGTTCGTAAGCGCAAGACCCGAGGAATGGTCCGATATTTTGTTGTATCAATATAGCGAAGAGAAAATCGGAAAATTTTCGGAAAACTCTGTAGGAAGGTCGGAGAATTGAATTCCCATATGTTCTACAATTACATTAATATTAGATTTCGTATGGAGCGAAAATGGCAATAGATTCTCTGGCGGAATAACGCTCTTTGAAAATAAAATTATGAATGATAATTTAATTTTCTGCATCAAACATGTATTCCATATAACGAAGAAACTTGTTATTTGCAAGTGAATCAAGAATCTTGAGCGAAAATCTTGTCTGAAAATAAATTTATATTATAATGACGAGTTTTGGTAGAAACAATAGGAAATTTATAGTAAAAAAAAAGGAAAGGGCCAACTAAAAGATCAATAAATGGAGAGTTCTGATTGAACCCACGAACGTTCGCTTAGTAAGAAAACGTGAATGTTCAAAAAGTTTGGATTAATTCCCTGCGGAATCTGAATTTATGTCAGAAGTTAGCGCCTCAGAATACATTTGTACTTCCCAAAATGTGGTATGAGGCATCGATAATTCCCCGTATACTGTTCACACGGGTAGAATTACCGCAAAAATTGGTTCGATCCTATTTAGAGGATTACCAGCACGAGTATCGATGCAAAAACTTGCAAGAAGCATATAAGATGGTGGATTGAAGCATTAACTTCCAGCGCTCAAATTCAAAGCGCTGCTTTTTAATCGACATCTTCATGCCGTACAACTCCTTCCTCACAAATATAATACCTATCCCAACAGATTTCCCATCTTCTTCTTCTATATAGATAAAATTGGATTTCTGTCTGTCTGTCTGTAGAATAAGAATCAGACTCGGAAACTATTGAACCGATCGACGTAAAAGTTGTATGTAGGGATTTTGGGGCCGGGGAAGGTTTTTACGATAATTTGAGACTCCTCCCCCTGTCTAAGGGGGGCTGCCATACAAATGAAACACACATTTCTTTACAACTCGAAAATTAATCAAGCAAACGAACCAAAATTCGGCTTGTGGACGTTTTAGGGCCAATAAATGTTTCTATGGTAGATACACTCCTCCCCACTCTCTAAGGGGGGCTGCCATACAAATGAAACACAAATTTCTTTATAACTCGAGAATAAATCAAACAAATGAACCCAAATTCGGCGTGTGGACGTTTTAGGGTGCAATAAATGTTTTTATGTTAGATAGACACTCCTCCCCCTCTCTAAATGGGGGCTGCCATACAAATGACCCTCAAATTTCGGTATAACTCGAGAATTAATCAAATTAATCAAAACGATCCCAAAATTGGCATGGAGGTCTTAGGATGCAATAAATGTTTGTATGTGGGATAGACACTACTCCTCCTTTCTAAGAGGGGGGGGGGGGGTGCTGAAATGCAAATGGAACAAAAATTTCAGCATAACTCGAGAATTAATCAAGCAAACGAACCCAAATTTAGCATGTGGAGGTTTTAGGGTGCAATAAATGCTTCTATGGTGGATAGACACTTCTCCTCCCTCTCTAAGGGGTGGATAAACTGCCATACAAATGAAGCATAAATTTCTGCATAACTCAAGAACTAATTTAGCAAACAGAACCAAATTTGGCATGTGGAGGAATTAGGCGGCAGTAATTGTTTCTATGGTTGTTTCAATCCTCCCCTCTCTCTAAAGGGAAGAGGGGCTGAATAACTCGAGAACTAATAGAATCAAACTTGGCATAAAAAGTTTTTAGGGATCGATAAATGTTTCTATGGTAGTTTGACACTCCTCCCCCTTTCCTCAGGGGGGATGCTGCAGAACTCGAGAATCAATGAATAATAATAATATAAGGGGCAATAAATGTTTCTATAGTGGTTTGACACTCGAATAACTCGAGAATGAATCAAGCAAACGGATCCAAATTTGGAATGTGGAGGTTTTAGAAGGCACGAAATGTTGCTATGGTGGTTCGACACTCCTCTCCCCTCTCTAAGGGGATGGGGCTGCCATACAAATGAAACACAAACTTCGGCATAACTCAAGAATCAATCAAGCAAATGGAGTCAAATTTGGGATGTGAGGGTTTTTGGGTACGAGAAATGTTTCTATGATGGTATGATACCCTTTCCTCCTCTGGAAAGGAGAGAGGGTTCGATAAAAATAATGCACATATTTCAACCAAACATGACAATTGAAAATTTTCAAAAAAATCTGAAGGAAAATGGGAAAATTGGAAAAATTCAATTCACATGTGTTCTATAATTTCATAGTGACATGCGTTGTTAGTCCATTTGATGTTTGCGCTAACGAAATTGTTCTTTGTTCGAAAGTGGAAATTGATTTTAATGAGATGAAACTCACTTCTATAGCTTCTTATCTCTATATAAATAAAAATGGATCGCCGAATGTGTTCATAAGAGCAAAACTCGAGGAAGGAATTGTCCGATTTAGGGCTGTTTATTCCATGCAACGGAGAAACATGTTATTTGCAAGTGGTTGAAAAATCTTGAACGAGAACTGTGTCTGAAAATAATCTGATATTATAATGACGAGTTTTGGTAGAAGTCCTAAGAAATTTATGTTAAAAGTAAATTGCAAAGGATCAATTAGAGGATGAATCAATGAACAGTTCTGCGATTGGACCCATGATCGTAAGTAAGAAAACGTGAATGTTTGTGGGGGTATTGATAACAAAAAAAAAATTTGGACGGGACGAAGTTTGCCGGGTCAGCAAGTGTTTAATAAAAATTGAAACTTCAAACAAGTGACACTTCTCTCACTTCCGATTTAAAATGTTTCCACTGAGCTCATTCATAGGTCCGATAAAGCGACCAAAAGAAAACATCCAAGGCACAACTGGCATCATATTGGGTTGGGGAAAAAGAAATGTCGTATATTGTCAATATATGGCAACACTCAAACATATCCTGTGTTGTACTTATCGCATACTATACGGCTATTTAAAGACGACAATCTGTGCTACAAGTGTCGTTTTGACAGTGTTGTGATTGTCCTTTTCAGTCTCAAGTTATAGCGCGTCAAAGATGGAGTCCACCAAGCAAGAATTCGTCATATTTTACGTTTTTACTACCTGCGAGGTAAAACTGCAACGATTCGCACTGCACAGCGTTGGGTTGATTGATTTCGTTCTGGTGTAGTGGCTGTCGAAGATACACCCCGTACTGGTAGGCCAATCGTCGTGGAAACCGATACAATCGTTGAAATCATCCAAGCCGGCATGTGAGCACTCGCTCGATTGTCCAGGAACTGGGTATAGACCATAAAACCGTTTGGAACCATTTGCAGAAGATAGGATTCCAAAAAAAGCTGGATGTATGGGTGCCACACGATTTGACGCAAAAAAATCTTTTAGACCGAATCAACGCCTGCGATGCACTGCTGGACCGGAACGAACTCGACCCATTTTTGAAGAAGATGGTGACTGGTGATGAAAAGTGGATCACGTACGACAACCTAAAGCGAAAAAAGTCGTGGTCGAAGCGTGGTGAGCCGGCCCAAACCATCGCCAAGCCCGGATTGACGACCAGGAAGGTTTTGCTGTGAGTTTGGTGGGATTGGAAGGTGGGAATCATCCACTATGAGCTGCTCAACTATGGCCAGACCCTCAACTCGGTTCTCTACTGTGAGCAGCTCGGCAGGTCTCTACTGTGAGACGCTCGGCCTCACACATCTTTGATAACCCGCCAGAAGCTACGGGAGCTCGGATGGGATGTCCTATTGCACCCACCGTATAGTTCGGACCTGGCTCCAAGTGATTGTCTCTTCCGGTCCATGCAAAACCCTCTTGGTGATACTAAGTTGGCCTCAAAAGAGGCTTGCGAAAACTGGCTGTCTGAGTTTTTTGCAAATAAGGAGGGATAATGAAGTTGCTTTCCAAATGGCAACAAGTTTGCGAACAAAACGGCGCACATTTGAAATAAATTGGATAATTTTAAGTATGTTAAGTGAAGCGTCAAATTTCAATCAAAAATACGACATTTCTTTTTCCCTAACCCTATATATGACACAACATCGTAGTGGTTTATAGGGGAGGTGGGGGTAAAACGGAGATGTTAGGAAGAACTTCAATTATATCTTTAGAAACTCATGTTTCCGAAAACTTTGCTGCAGTTTCTTGCAATTCAATACTGTTTTTCTACCTAATTGCCGAATATTTTACAAAAAGTGTTTTTCATTGTTTTTTACTGAAATCAAAACAGACCGAAAATTACAACATTTTTTTCGATGCGGGTAATATGGACATATAGTGGGGGTAATATGGACAGGTTTGTAATTTATTAAGCGTAGAGGTTCATCGATCGCGAGAGGAATAATTTTATTCAACCAAGGTCTGAATGTCCGTTGAATTATGAAAAAATCAAATTAATCCACATAGAAGTGATATCGTGCTTTTCAGTAGTATAAACGGACAGACCCTCAACTATTTTGGTTTTGGTTCCAGTCAGCTTCTAAACAGTCCACATTTGGCGATATGATTTCCGTTTATACGCGCAGGGCATTCTTTAGGAATAGATTAAACAGACTTTTCACAGTCTATCCACTCCCACTGGCAACTGTCAGTACATTTATTTCATTGATTTAAATTTTCCACTCATAAATGAATTTACTTTTCCGTATATACCTAATATCGCTTCTCACAAAACCGATATATGACCATCAGCGAATTGAATTTTGATATTAAACCACTCAAAATGCTTAATATTGAAGCAGCTTAAATTACATCCACACGTGAAATCATGTATGATTTTCGGTTTTTGTTTTCTTTTTCCACTTTTGAACAGTATTCATTGCCATAGGGTGGCTTAAATATTAAAGAATAACATGTAGAAGGTGTTCTCATCAACAGAAATCTGAAATTCAAATTGTAACTATACGAATCAACCGCCTGTCCATATTACCCCCACTGTCCGTATTACCCGCGGTTCCCCTACTTGATAGTGATCGCGAAGATACAACACAGAAAACTAATACACACCATACAGCGGGCAGATAGAGCGAACTGTCTTCATTGCCAGACAGTTGAATAGAAGATGCTGCAAACATTAACCCTTTGAGTGCGGAGCAAATCTTGTGAGCATATGTCAAAAATGAGATGAGTTTGTGCATATTTAAAAAAAATTCTAATAAACGTAGATAGCTGATTAGGTTACAGAAGTCGTGTTAATGAAGAAGAGTCTCGCGGGAGTAGTCATCGAGAGTAGACGCTTTTTCGTTTGCTCCTTTCTTAAATGTTTTTCGTGTTCGTTTCTCTATAAGTGGTGGCAAAGCGTTAGTTGTGATTGCAAAGTGTTGTCTCTAAAGTTCTCCGTATCGTTATTTGGAGAAATTTCATAATAATGCCGGTTACAAACGTGGTTTCTATTGGTTAAACTTATAGAAAACGCGGTTTGCCGGTTACAAACGTGGTTTCTATTACTTAAACTTATAGAAAACGCGGTTTGCCGGTTACAAACGTGGTTTCTATTAGTTAAACTTATAGAAAACGCTAACGCAGACGGTGAAATTTTTTCTCTCTTTGTGTGCCCGATGTCAATGTGTTAGTTTTTTTCTCGGGAGAGCGTGTTAGTTTTATTTTTTTTCCTCCCGGGTGTGTTTTTAAACTCACCTTCTTCGCGTGTTCTTTAATTATATAATTCATTAAGTCATTTTGGGGTTAAAGACTACGCGCATTGAATAATGGAATATATCGCTGGTCCGATTGGTTTGAGAGGAGTTCTCTCGGTTACCTTCTCAGGTTTCCTACAGTTAAATCATACTAACATTCCTTCCCTTCCCCTGGGGACTGTAAGGACGTGGCCGGCGTCGTTATTGACCATTTAAAGCTCGAATCACCGAAAATTGCACAACGAGAATGATTTGCTAGTCCCAAGCGTCATTCTGTGTGTTCTTTGTGCAATTTGGTTGGTTCAGGTCAATGACGTAGAGCAACTACTAATTGTACAGTCTACCCAAGCTCAAGCTCAGAAGTCGTGTTAATGAAGAAAAAACACATGAAAAGTGTGGTTCATAAAATTTATCAACATTAACATCTTTATTTATATACATTATTATTTTTTAACTAATGAGAAAATTATATATACACAATTTTATTCACAATTAAGGTTTGCTGAACAAAGTGCGTGAAGTCTTTTTTTACAAGTGCTCCCGAAAAACGATATCCTACTTTTTTTTTATCCCATTTATTTATTTAAGGCTCATTAGCATTTTAGCTGTAACAGAGCCGAATTTTAATCGTGTACATGTCACATGGTTATCATATCTATAATTAGCACATTACACAGTTGTCATTCCCCAGTATTCCTTCTATACCATTACATATGGTACATTCACACAGTAGCCATTTAGGCGTAAGAGTTATTCTTTCTGTTCTTCCATTATCCAGTTGGACCACCGGACAGCGGAGACAGTTGATTGATCATTGTTGAGTTATTTATAGAACAGTAGCCCGATGTGTCTGGCAGAGCAGAGCAGTTGTATGGATGAATCGATCTTATTTCGACCGTGGATCGATCTCCATCGCTGATGATTGTTGCGTGGACGTAGCTATTCTGTAACAACACAAAGATGGTCAATGAGGGCCCTGAGTTATGAACTCACGATCGATCGCTTACTAAGCGAACGCGCAACCAATGTGGCTACGGAGACCCCCTATATCCTACTTTAAAAGGTGCCAAATCAAAATGTTAACATAAAGCATAAGGAGCGCTATCGCGCTCCCCGCACTTTTGGCATATAACAAGAGGAGCGTTATCGCGCTCCCCCGTGTCCAAATGGTTAAGCGAATATCCTCGAGTATCGGCCAGGGATTAGACATCAATTGAATATAGGCTACCCAAAATCAAAATCAATATGGCGTTTACCAACATATCATTTGCGAGGATTGAAATCGTTGAAATCACGGAGAAAGTAAAAATAAAGAAAAAATGCACTGCTTTATTTCTAACTGCATGAGCGATTTTCATATTTCGGTTTCACATGGAGGTGTTCACATTTAACAATTAGTTTAAAGTTAGCCATTATTCGATTTTATAACCGGACCGAGTTGCAAACAACAATAATTGACAGAACCAAAATGTCATATTGGGTACACTGGAAATATGAGGGATTTGACGTTTTAGTCATACCCCTGGTAGCGGCAGCATGGCCAAGAATGCAACACAAAATATCAAAAACTCACTCTGAGGGAGCCCATCCCGAAGATCTTATAATGTTGTATCGAACAACTATTCTCTCAGTGATGGAGTATGGCAGTTTCTGCTTTCAATCAGCTGCCAAAACACACCTCATTAAACTCGAGCGAATTCAGTATCTTTGTCTCCGTATCGCGTTGGGATGTATGCCCTCAACGCATACCATGAGTCTCGAGGTTTTGGCAGGCCTACTCCCACTAAAAGATCGCTTCAATTTATTATCTCTTCGGTTCTTCATCCGGTGTAAGGTCATGAACCCATTGGTGATCGGAAATTTTGAGCAGCTGATCGAGCTAAATTTTCACTCCGGATTCATGAGTTCATATCATGAATTCATCTCCATGCAGGTTGATCCTTCTTCGTATATTCCCAACCGTGTTTGTTTCCCTGACTACATCAATTCCTCTGTGCATTTTGATCTGTCCATGAAGCAAGATATCCATGGATATTCAGATTACCAACGATCGAGGATCGCTCCAACGATCTTCGATGAAAAGTATGGGGGTATCAATTGTGATAATATGTACTTTACTGATGGGTCCACTATAAACGAGTCCACAGGATTTGGAGTGTTCAACGAATTTTTTAGCACCTCACACAGTCTTCAGAATCCTTGCTCAGTGTATATTGCTGAATTGGCAGCAATTCATTGGGCGCTGGACAGCGTCGCCTCACGACCTGTTGAACACTATTACATTGTAACGGATAGTCTTAGCTCTGTCGAAGCTATCCGTTCAGTGAGGCCGGAAAAGCACTCGCCGTACTTCCTTGAGAGAATACGAGAAAATTTGAGTGCTTTATCCAGACGCTGTTATGTCATTACCTTTGTGTGGGTCCCTTCTCATTGCTCAATTCCGGGTAATGAGAGGGCTGACTCATTAGCAAAGGTAGGTGCGATTGAAGGCGATATTTATCAGCGTCAAATCGCCTTCAATGAATTTTACTCTTTAGTCCGTAAAAATACCATCGCTAACTGGCAACGCAAATGGAACGAAGGTGAATTGGGCCGGTGGCTTCACTCGATTATCCCTAAGGTTAGCCTCAAACCATGGTTCAAAAGTCTGGACTTGAGTCGGGACTTTATTCGCACCTTCTCCCGACTCATGTCCAATCACTGTTCGTTAGACGCGCTACTCTTTCGTTTCAATCTGGCCGGCAGCAATATCTGCGTTTGTGGCCGAGGCTACCACGACATCGAACACGTTGTTTGGTCGTGTGAGGTGTATCTTGTTGCCAGATCGAATTTAGAGAACTCCCTTCGGGCTAGAGGAAGGCAGCCCAATGTGCCGGTGAGAGATGTGTTGGCTCGGTTAGACCTTGATTACATGTCCCAAATATATGTTTTCCTTAAATCTATCGATGTTCGTGTGTGATTATCCTTATATCCTTATACCCTCCATTTCTTCCTTTATGAGTAATTGGTCCGCTTGCTATAAACGAAGAATGAAATGTAAATTCACAATAGATGTACGAATAGATTTAAGAATTGAGTGTGTGTGATTATCAACATTGTAATAATTTCCTTATACCCCATCCTTTTCCTGAGAAAAATATGTCACCCTTCTAATCTCGAGTTCACCGCGAGTAATCGGTTTCCCACATTACTAACCATAGATTTAAGAAAATTGTTCATATATATAGTTTTAAAAATATATTTAAGATTTCGGCTCCTTTAAACTTATGCAACTGAGCCTGTAAAAATAAACGAATTTATAAAAAAAAAAAAAAAAAACTCACTCGAATATGTTAATTTCCTTAATATGGCTAGTGGAATTACAGACATCGCTAGCTTGGAATATTAATTAGAGTTGAATCGAAACGTAATGTAAATTTTTGTAACGAACTTCACATTGAAATAAAAGTTTGAACAATTAAAGAAAATAAACGTCAGTAATTGCTTATACATTCATCTCAACTCTGTGTGACCTCTATTACCGAGGAATCACCCAACCGCTCTGAGAAGCCGAATCACTTACTCGTTACTGGTATGCCAAACAAGCATCGCGTTACTGTACGACTGGATGTGGGTAACGTGCGTGTGTATGTGCATCAATTATAAGCATACACGGTGGAATATAACTATGAGGTATAATATTCGATATCGGCAAAGTTATTATAGCTTATGATGCCACACATCCTCCCCCTATCCCAAAAAAATAGAAGAAGTGCAAAGTGAAACGTAAAATAACGAAATGATCATTTGGCCAACCTTTCATAATTTTTACATAGAATATTTCTCAAAAATTCTATTGCTGTACCTGTCGTTCGGCAATTTACTGTCAAACTGAATTAGATCATCCTGATCCACTATCGATAAGATACGTCGCGAGCCGTTTTACCTGCTGTATGTAGAAAAAAAGCTGTTGCCTAAAAATTTCGCGAATGATTTGGCTTGCTATCTGTTTTCAAGAGCGCGACTGATCTGGAACCACTATTAACAAGATACTGCGCAATCATCCCGATCCGCTGTCATCTCGAGCCGCTACCGACTAAAATTTAACGCGGTCGTTCCGAGCCGCTATCGACAAAATCTTTCGCGGTCGATTCGCTATCGACCAAGTATTACCCGAGCCGCTATAAACAAAACCATACATGGTCGATTCGATCCGCTGTCGATTTAGAAAAATGCAGTCACCTGCGTCTTCCAGTCACCATCCCGGCCGGCTGCCGAATGAGAACAACAAATTTATCTTATGAAGATCTGTTGATGGCAGTATGTTGTGCATATTTTTAATGTTTTGATAAAATTTTTTAACAACCTTTGGGATGTATAAGCTTATTTATGAGGTATAACTAACAAAATATCGAGTCGAATTCTGTTCTCCATACGGTCGTCTCGAGCCGTACTTTTTCTGCCCGGTCGTTCCGGTCCGCATATAATTTCACTTTCATTTTTACACAGCACGGTCGTCCCGATCCGTACTCTTATTATTATCTTTTTTTTATACGGTCATCCCGATCCGCAAATGTTTTGACGTAGTATTACGTCTTTCGGGAACATATTGAGGTACAAATTGAAAATCGAAAATCATCCACATCGTGAAAATTGTCCAATTTCAAACGGTTATTGCTCAGTCATTTAATGGTGGATTGATGAAATTTTTGCGTCAATCGATTTCGGCACTCCATAACAATTTTTTATATTGAATAAAATAAAATATGTCATGAAACTAACTATCGGACAGTTGAAAAATCTCAACCCCTATTCTAACGGAAATATCCACTTCTAATTGGTCGAAATTGACGACACATGCGGCGGGTCCCTAACAGAGACATCAAAACCAAGCTGCCTGGGGGAAATCGACATTGCAAATACATAAAAGTAGGGGGAACTTTTGTTACTACCGAAATGTGTTCCCTAACAGAGACATCAAAACCAAGATGCCCGAGGGAAATCGGTATTGCAAATATATGCAAGTCGAGGGCATTTTTATATTGCAAGTAGGATGAGTGATTCGAATAATTCTTCGTGAAATTTCATATAAATGACCAATCGTGTATTGTGAAAAATTTAGCACAAGTGTAATTGTAAAATTGTATATGGTAGCAGTTGTGTTAAAAATGACTTGATATATGAAACGATCATTTCAATTTTCATAAATTAAAACCAAGGTATGTTCCTGCTCGAGAACGGGTCGTTCAGTTTAAGCTGTCTGTTTTGTTGTGTTCACCTAAAGAAAGTTCATGCGGCGAGAAAAAATTGGAAAAGTGAAGTAATATTCGAGAAAGTGATTTCCCATATGCTCATATATAGTATTAGGTGTTGTTAGTCCAATTATAATTCGGTGTTGTTAGTCAAATTAAAATTTGCAAAAAAACGCTCAGAAAGTAAAAATTATAAAACAAAATGACCTTTTCCATTTCAAATATAATTTCTCTATATTAAAGTAACATGTTTTGACTGATGCTAAAAATTGATAATTCATTCGCTATCCAACTCTTGACGAGTGAAGTTCAGTGTCGGTATTGTGCGTTGCCACTTTTGCTATTGTGCTATTGGTACGAGTGAATCGTGTACGAGTGAAGGTCATTGCTGTCCGCTTTCGACCTGACCTTTTGTTAAGTGGAACGAAAGAACAAAGGAACCAGCGCTCTTGCAGCGAGCCGGATTGCGGCTGTTGAACTGATTCGGCATAACGGGATCGACATCGCGTGACTGTCGCAAACGGGATTCATCACCACGTGGCTCCGTAAGCTATTCTTGCGCTATTGTGTTGTCTCCGTAGCGCGTAGCCTCTGTCTCTCCCTGATTAGGGCAGTAGAGCGCATTATTGGAACATCTATTATATTAAGGTACACATATTTATTATTAATATTATTATTCAATTCATTTGTTCATTGTTTAATATTATTATCAATTATTATCATATTTTTTTTTTGCTATTTTTTTTTTGAGATTATTGTTAAAAGCAATAATAAATTAAAAATAAGACAGAAATCTTTGTAAAATGGAGTATAGTGGAGGATCTCCAGAGATGGAGATCTCCGATAATGAATCTCATACAAGATCTGGGAAAAAACATAAACGAGTCCCTCATAAGGAAGATAATTCTTCTGGGGACGAATCCGCTCATCCTACCAAGCCCCCCTCTAAGAAAATTGCAAGCCTCCCTTCTCAACCCACTGTTACTTCCACTCCCCCTCTCCCATCATCGATTTCGCTTCCCCCTTCTGATGCTTCCGATCCAACCCAATCCTCGTCCTCGTCCTCATCCTCATCCTCGTCCTCGTCCTCGTCTTCCCCCTCTGTTGTCTCCGCTCCACGTGTCAGAGTTTATCCAGAAGATGCACCTGGAACTGGCCCTTTGGTTGTTTTCCTCCGGCCAAAACCGAAAGGAAAAAACCTTAACGTGATTCAGATCATGAAAGATCTGGCCAGATACACTTCTGTATCTGAAATTCGCAGGGTTAGACCGAACAAATTGCGAGTTGTCGTGAATGACCGGAAACACGCAAACGAGATTGTTGCTGATCAACATTTCACTCTCGAATATCGAACATTTATACCCTCCCATAACGTAGAAATTGAGGGGGTGATAACTGAAACGGGTCTGACGAGCGAACAAATAAAAGCAGAAGGAAAAGGCAAGTTCAAGAAGCTCCCCTCAATGGAAGTGAAAATCTTGGACTGTCGCCAACTCGGGAAACTTTCCCATGATGGGGACCAAACTAAATTTACGCCGTCCGACTCGTTTCGAGTCACCTTTGCTGGTGCCGCCCTCCCTGACTACGTTATGGTGGACAAATTGAGACTACCTGTGCGACTCTTCGTGCTAAAGCCCATGACTTGCAACAAATGCAAGTCAGTTGGTCACACTTCGGATTATTGTGCCAACAAGGAGCGCTGTGCCACTTGCGGAGAGCAACATGAGGGGAAATCCTGCAGTGCGACTGAGCATAAATGTCCATATTGCGGGGGATCCCCACACGAGCTCTCAGTTTGTGAAAATTACAAGAGTCGTTGGGAGAAACAGAAGCGCTCTTTAAAGGAACGCTCGAAGCGCACATTTGCGGAAATTTTGAAGGGTGCTTCGCCACTGACCCAACAACAACAACAACCAATCTCAACACACAATACCTTTTCCACGTTGCCAGTTGATGAAATGGAAGCGGACACAGCTAGCGGGGGCACACCGTTTATTTTCAAAGGGAATCCCCGGCGCAAAAATGTGACCACTCCCAAAGTTCAAGAAGAAGTCCCCACGGTTATATCCTCTGTTAGCTTGCCTAAAAAATCGAGTGCAGCGGACAAGCAAAACCAGGTTCCTCCTGGCTTCCGTGGGAATATTTCATCTTCGAACGACCCAGCACTCGAGGGGACATCAAAAACCCCAACTGTCCCTATTTTTCCGTCCAGTTCAACTTCCCAATCGGGATTTATAAAGTTGTCTGACCTTTTGGATCAAATCTTCAAGTGTTTTAATGTTTCCGACTCCATCAGAACCATTGTCATCTCAATGCTTCCAGTGTTAAAGACAATTTTGCAACAATTGATGCAAACATGGCCCCTCCTTGCAATGATTATCTCTCTTGATGTCTAATTCAAATAGAGAGGTCGGAGATATCACTGTTTTACAGTGGAATTGTCGTAGTCTTATCCCTAAATTGGATACATTCAAATTTTTAATTCATAACTTCAATTGTGATGTTTTTGCTCTGTCCGAAACTTGGCTTTCTTCGCGAGATGATATCTCTTTCCACGATTTTAATATTATACGCTTGGACCGTGATGATAGATACGGAGGGGTGCTTTTGGGGATCAATAAGTGCCACTCATTTTTTAGAATTGACCTTCCACCTATTGGAGGGATCGAAGCTGTTGCTTGTCATGCAAACATCAGAGGCAAAGACCTCTGTATTGTCAGCTTGTATTGGCCTCCGAGAGCTGCGGTTAGCCGCAAACAACTTGATGACATGTGCTCACTCCTTCCTGAGCCACGATTGATCTTGGGAGACTTCAACTCTCACGGAACTGCCTGAGGGGAACAGTACGGCGACAATCGTTCATTGTTGATATATGACCTTGGTAACAGCTTCAATATGACCGTTTTGAACACTGGGGAAACAACACGTGTACCTAAACCTCCTGCTAACCCAAGTGCTCTTGACCTCTCGCTTTGCTCGAATTCACTATCGTTAGATTGCAAGTGGAATGTAATCCAGGACCCCAACGGTAGTGATCACTTGCCAATCAAAATGTCCATCACCATTGGGTCGAATTCTTCTGAATCTATAAACATGGCATATGACCTCACAAGACACATTGACTGGAAAAAATATGCGGACGCGATTGCTCTAGCCATCAATTCCAGAGATGGTTTACCTCCATTGGAGGAGTATAACTTCCTTTCTCGTTTGATCTATGACAGCGCGGTTCGCGCTCAAACGAAACCCATCCCAGGTTCCACCATTTCCCGAAGGCCTCCCAATCTATGGTGGGATAGCCAATGTTCCAAGCTTTATGTAGAAAAATCGAATGCATTTAAAGCTTTTCGGAAACGTGGAACCCCTGAAAATTTTCAAACGTATTTAGCCCTTGAAGATCAATTTAAAAACTTAATCAAAGGGAAAAAACGTGCTTATTGGCGAAATTTCGTGGGAGGTTTGTCACGAGAAACGTCAATGAAAAAATTATGGAAAGTGGCTCGAAACATGAGAAATCGCTCTTCAACGAATGAAAGCGAAGAATATTCACATCGATGGATTTTTAATTTTGCACGGAAGGTTTGTCCTGATTCCGCTCCTGTGCAAAAAATTGTTCGAGATATACCACAAGGTAGGTGCGATCTTGATTCCGAGTTTTCGATGGTAGAATTCTCTCTTGCTCTGCTTTCATGTAACAATTCTGCTCCGGGATCGGATAGAATTAAGTTCAACTTGCTGAAAAATCTCCCTGATGTGGCGAAACATCGCTTGTTGAATTTATTCAATCGGTTTCTGGAGAATAATATTGTTCCAGATGATTGGAGACAAGTACGAGTTATAGCTATTCAAAAACCCGAAAAACCCGCGTCCGACTTCAATTCGTACCGCCCAATAGCAATGCTGTCTTGTATACGGAAATTGTTGGAGAAAATGATCTTGTTTCGCCTTGATCGATGGGTTGAAACGAATGGCCTATTCTCAGATACACAATATGGGTTCCGCAGGGGCAAGGGGACGAATGATTGTCTTGCGTTGCTTTCTTCAGAAATTCAAATGGCTTACGCCGAAAAAAAACAAATGGCTTCAGTATTCTTGGACATAAAGGGGGCCTTCGATTCTGTTTCAATAGAGGTTTTGTCGGACAAATTACACTCTCGGGGTCTGCCGCCTCTATTGAATAATATGTTATATAACTTGCTTTGTGAGAAACATTTGAACTTTTCTCACGGAGATTCGGCAGTAAGTCGGGTCTCTTACATGGGCCTCCCCCAGGGCTCATGTTTAAGCCCCCTTTTGTACAACTTCTATGTAAGCGACATCGACAATTGCCTTACACAAAATTGCAGCCTAAGACAACTTGCAGATGATGGAGTGGTGTCTGTCGTAGGATCAAACGAATCCGACCTGCAAGGACCCTTACAAGATACTTTGAACAATTTTTCAACCTGGGCCATTGGCCTAGGGATCGAATTCTCCATGGAGAAAACAGAGATGGTGGTTTTTTCTAGGAAGCATAGACCAGCAAAACCAAAGCTTCAACTTTTGGGTAAACCGATCACTCATGCTATGTCATTCAAGTATCTTGGGGTCTGGTTCGACTCCAAATGTACTTGGGGGGGGGGGGGGCCATATTAGGTATCTGAGTAAAAAATGCCAACAAAGAATAAACTTTCTCCGTACAATTACCGGCACCTGGTGGGGAGCCCATCCCGAAGATCTTATAATGTTGTATCGAACAACTATTCTCTCAGTGATGGAGTATGGCAGTTTCTGTTTTCAATCAGCTGCCAAAACACACCTCATTAAACTCGAGCGAATTCAGTATCTTTGTCTCCGTATAGCGTTGGGATGTATGCCCTCAACGCATACCATGAGTCTCGAGGTTTTGGCAGGCCTACTCCCACTAAAAGATCGCTTCAAATTATTATCTCTTCGGTTCTTCATCCGGTGTAAGGTCATGAACCCATTGGTGATCGGAAATTTTGAGCAGCTGATCGAGCTAAATTTCCACTCCGGATTCATGAGTTCATATCATGAATTCATCTCCATGCAGGTTGATCCTTCTTCGTATATTCCCAACCGTGTTTGTTTCCCTGACTACATCAATTCCTCTGTGCATTTTGATCTGTCCATGAAGCAAGATATCCATGGATATTCAGATTACCAACGCTCGAGGATCGTTTCAACGATCTTCGATGAAAAGTATGGGGGTATCAATTGTGATAATATGTTCTTTACTGATGGGTCCACTATAAACGAGTCCACAGGATTTGGAGTGTTCAACGAATTTTTTAGCACCTCACACAGTCTTCAGAATCCTTGCTCAGTGTATATTGCTGAATTGGCAGCAATACATTGGGCGCTGGACAGCGTCGCCTCACGACCTGTTGAACACTATTACATTGTAACGGATAGTCTTAGCTCTGTCGAAGCTATCCGTTCAGTGAGGCCGGAAAAGCACTCGCCGTACTTCCTTGAGAGAACACGAGAAATTTTGAGTGCTTTATCCAGACGCTGTTATGTCATTACCTTTATCTGGGTCCCTTCACATTGCTCCATTCCGGGTAATGAGAGGGCTGACTCATTAGCAAAGGTAGGTGCAATTGAAGGCGATATTTATCAGCGTCAAACCGCCTTCAATGAATTTTATTCTTTAGTCCGCAAAAATACCATCGCTAACTGGCAACGCAAGTGGAATGAAGATGAATTGGGCCGGTGGTTTCACTCGATTATCCCTAAGGTTAGCCTCAAACCGTGGTTCAAAAGTCTAGACTTGAGTCGGGACTTTATTCGCACCTTCTCCCGACTCATGTCCAATCACTGTTCGTTAGATGCACTACTCTTTCGTTTCAATCTTGCCAGCAGCAATCTCTGCGTTTGTGGCCAAGGTTATCACGACATCGAGCACATTGTTTGGTCGTGCGAGGTGTATCTGGTCGCCAGATCGAATTTAGAAAACTCCCTTCGGGCCCGAGGAAGACAGCCCAATGTGCCGGTGAGAGATGTGTTGGCACGGTTAGACCTTGATTACATGTCCCATATATATGTTTTCCTTAAAGCTATAGATCTTCGTGTGTGATTGTCCCTACACCCTTATACCCTCCTTTACTTCCTTTGCGGGTAATTCGTCCCCTTGCTATAAATAGTAGAATAAGTTGAAATGTAAATACACTATAGATATACGAATAGATTTATGAAATGAGTGTTCATCAACATTGTTACAATTTCCTTATATCCCATCCTTCTCCTAAAAATATGTCACCCTCCTAAACTCGAGTACACCGCGAGTAATCGGTTTTCCACCTTACTAACCATAGATGTAAGAAAATTGTTTATATATATATATATATATATATATATATATATATATATATATATATATAGTTTTAAAATTATATTTAAGAATTCGGCTCCTTTAAACTTAAGTAACTGAGCCTGTAAAAATAAACGAATTAATAAAAAAAAAAAAAGGAGGAGCTGCAACTGAAAGTTTACTGTGCTGCTGTGGCGACGGCCAAAAGTTTAGGATACCGTATTAGGCCAAGAGGCGGACTGCTCCAACATCTCCGTGAAAGGCGTGAGCCTCCATGGCGAAGGAGATTGGAGCAACGGATCCTAAACAAGCGCGCCGCAATTGGAAGACTGATGGCGTACAAAAGAGGCAGCAGATCGGCGAAATTATGTCGCCAAGTTGCTGTGATCGTGCGGCCTACTGAACTTCGCCAGCTGGGAGCTCACTAGCTGACGGAAAAACTCGACACACTGGTACAGCAATTGAGCGTCCTTACAAAACGGCTGAAACGTTACTCTGACTCTGCAAAGCGCCAGGAACAAAATCGGATGTTCAGAGATAACGAGAAAGCGTTCTACGACCACATTAGCGACGAGAAGCCCGACTACCGCGAAGGTTTGCCAGACGATGTTTGTGACGAACTTCTGGGCTGGTATTTGGGAGACCCCAGTAGAACATCGCGACGGGCAAATGTGGTTAAGACGGGAGGAGGAGAGTTGTGGTGAAATTGGAGAGATGCCAGCTATCATCGTCGGAGAGAACGATGTCCGCGAAGCCTCGCGGTACCTGAGCAACTGGGCAGCACCGGGCCCCGATGGTGTCCAGAACTTTTGGGTCACAAGAAGCTGACCGTCGCACATCCAAAGATAGCTGAGTGCTTCAACAAGGTGCTACGTGACCCACACAACCTCCCTAAATTAGCCACCCGTGGCGTCACATTCCTCCTCCCGAAAGACAGCAACACATTGAACCCATCAAAGTACAGGCCGATAACGTGCCTATCGAGTCTGTACAAGATATTAAGCAGCATCATAACCGCCAAAGTTTCTGCCCACTGCGAACAACACCATATCATCGCAGAAGAGCAGAAATGATGCAGAAAAAATACGCATGGCTGCAAAGACCAGGCCATCATCGACGCAGCCATAGTCGGCCAGGCGGTTTATAACCAGCGGAACCTAAGCATGGCCTATATCGATTACAGGAAGGCTTATGACTCCATACCTCACTCGTTTCTCGTACGGGTATTGGAGCTCTACAAAATTGATCCCGTCGTCGTTAGGTTTCTGCAGCATGCGATGAGGCAGTGGAGTACGTCTCTGCACCTCAGTGATGGGGAAAATGTGTTGCAGTCTAGAACGCTGCAGATAAAGAGGGGGATATTCCAAGGCGACTCTTTCAGCCCGCTTTGGTTTTGTCTGGCACTGAACCCCCTCAGTAGGACGCTCAATAGAAACGGTCATGGCTATAAAATAAGGTATGGTGACGGCGCCCACGAAGAAGTGACCCATACCTTTTACACGGACGATCTCAAGGTCTACGCTGATTCACGTCAGCGTCTAGGTGTAGCTATCCGGGTTGTCGAAGAAATAAGCAGGGACATCTGTATGGAGTTCGGCCTTGACAAGTGTCACTGTGTCCACCTGCTGAAAGGACAACTTACCGAATCCGGAGGCTACGAGGTCTATGACGGCGAGTTTATAAGAGACATGGTTCGTGGCGAATCCTATAAATATCTTGGATTCCGACAGCTCACCGGGATTCGCCACTCCGACATCAAGACGGAGCTGCGAGACAAGATCTTGAGTCGAGTGAACTGTGTCCTGAGGACTTTCCTCAACGCGGGGAACAAGGTACGCGCGATCAACACATTCGCGGTTCCCCTGCTGACCTTCAGTTTTGGTGTAGTCAAATGGAGCAAAACTGACCTAGAGGACCTTGAGAGGAGGATGAGGAAAGCATTCAAAGAGGCCGGAATGCACCATCCTCAATCGGCACTGGAGAGAGTTTCACTACCACGCAAAGAAGGGGGACTTGGGCCAACGCAGCCTACACCGAGCGCCACAACAACGTGGCCCGTATTGTTCATCGACAACTGGCGCTCCAATGTGCTCTGCTGTAAGACAACGTACCAAACTACCGGTACCTGCCTGCACCTGTCCTGGAAAATGACCGTTTCAAGCTGTACTGGGATCGCACTGTTCTGACCGACCTCTCGATCCACCACAACCGCCCAGATATGATGGTTTACGACAAGAGCGACCGCAAAGTCACCATCATCGATGTCGCTATTCCACTGAACCAGAATCTGGAGGAGACCCACGGTCGCAAAATCTGCAAGTACCGACCATTAGCCGTGGAGCTCAAGGAACTGTGGGGGCTAAGGGAGGTCCCAAGAATTGTTCCAGTCGTTCTCTCTGGAACTGGAATTATCCCGAAGACACTTCTGGAAGCGCTAAAGGTGTTGAACATCGAGAAGGAATTGGCCGGCATCCAAAAGTCGGTCATCCTTAGCACCTGCGCGTTTGTCCGACAATTCCTCGGTCAGGACTGAAACAGCACGAGCATGCAGATACGTGCATTCCGCAGAGCCTAGTCCCCCTTTGGCATTCAGAAGCCCGGGGGCAGGTGAAAATTCGGGCTAGGCTCGCCTAGTTAAGAAGTGAGATAAGTCTGCAAAAAAAAAAAAAAAAAAATTGATAATTGTGTTCGGTATTGGTAATTATCTTATATTACATTGGTGAGTTTTTTTTCTTTATTTCATCCATACATAACACAGGAGACATCTCGTCTAGGGTCACAGAGGGCGGTTTACATCATATCTCATTCCACTTCAGCATCTTCTATCTGATACGCACCACCCAACGACTGTTTACCATACTTCTGTCATCATCACTCGGTAAACACTGGTGGAGCGAACAAACAATACCCAACTACCAAATAAAATAGCCCTTGTCAGGGCCACCAAATCATTATCAAAGTGTTTAACGATGTAATTCTTCAAACATACCCAAAATCAACAGATAGCCTAACGGAATCCTACGTCAACTATGCGGCCGTGTCTCGGACACAATCCTCCTGTGACTTTTTACTTTCATTTTTACACAGCACGGTCGTCCCGATCCGCACTCTAATCATTATCATTTTTTTTCATACGGTCGTCCCGATCCGCAAATGTTTTCACTTCCATTTTTACACAGCACTGTCGTCCCGATCCGCACTCTTATCATTATCATTTTTTCATACGGTCGTCCCGATCCGCAAATGTTTTCACTTCCATTTTTACACAGTACGGTCGTCCCGATCCGCACTCGTATCATTATCATTTTTTTTATGCGGTCGTCCCGATCCGCATTCTTATCATTATCATTTTTGACGTAGAACTACGTCTTTCATTAAGGGTGTCAAATCAGAAAACAGGTCACGTTTTTATGAAGTAAAGTTAACGTTAATAATAATTTTTGTCGCGAACGGATTTTGGCGATTTGTATACCAAACGAATCGGAAATTCCCTAAGATTTGTTTGATATGCTATACTTTACAATCCCATAATCTGTATATGGTTTATATTGATGAAAATTGGAAGCATTCCCATTTTCTCATACATTTGTTCTGTCCATTTGTGTACTTTCCCGAACAGAGCTGTCTATAACGAGCAACTTATCGACGAGCAACGAAGGGGAAATCGTAAGGTGTAAAGTGAACAAAGGAAAAGAAGAAGAACGACGGGGAATAGTTACCTAGAGTATAAACAGTAGATCTCGCTGAGGCAAACTTTCATTCTTCGTGAGGAAATCGACTGAACAACATCGTTGCTGGGCGAGCTGGACGGCGAGGGATCGAATGCCTTTCTCAAGGCAATGGGGCTGGAGGAGTAATATTATGGATAAAGTAATGTTTTCCAAGGGCCTTTCTGAAGGTTAGAGACGAATGAACTGAAGAAGTTTAAAGTCTCAAGCAAGAAAGGAAGGCACACTTTGAGTATCGTTCTGTATTCAAAGAAATGACAATCGCTTGTTCTTTCTTGTTTTGCGCCATCACATGTCTTCGTTTCGGATTGAGCTGTGGACGCGACCAAATTACTCACTCGCTGATGTCTCTAGCATTGCAATCATTGCATCAAACTGACGCCAATGCATTAAGGTTCTAAGCTACACAATTGTGTGGGGCTCTGGCTCGCGTGCCAGTCGCAAAACTGCTTTCAACTGGGATTGCATTTGCGCTAATCTTGATTATAATGAAGCAGTGCTGCTCTTCTCAAGGTTGTTGAGATTAACAGATAGAGTTTATTTCGTTTATTTATAGCGAATTCGTTTTTAAAACTGAGTCAGTGCCAAACTGACTCTGTAATAAAAAAACAGGAAGTGGGTTATATCTATGGTATAACCGCAAGGGTGACGTAGGACTATCGTTGATTTAGAGATCATTTGTTTGAAGTTGAATCTGAATTCATTCTGAATGAATGAATATTTGGAGAACTTCGAAAACGAGAGCGTTACGTTGGAGCCACAAGGTTTTATGCATCCAATAATGGATACGGAAATATCCTACTGATGGGGAAGAATAATCTTCAGAAGCTATCCTGTTAATTGCGATTGATTGAAAAATCACAAAACCAAATGTATTTGGTCACAGTGTTTCATGGATAGAAAACATTAAAATAAACTCTTTCACATGAATGTAATTTTAAATTCCCAGAGGAACTGGCAGATTATTTTCAGTAACGATTAGATATTTCCACATTTTCCTCGATACTGGAAGCCCACCAGTGGTTAATGCTAACTCGATAACCATCTGTTAATAGCACTTGATTCAAACATATTTGGTCACAGTGTTACATGGATAGAAAACATTCAATTAAACTCTTTCACATGAATATATTTTGAAAATTCCCAAAGGAACTGGCAGATTATTTTCAGTAACGATTAGATATTTCCACATTTTCCTCGATACTGGAAGCCCACCAGTGGTTAATGCCAACTCGATAACCACCTGTTAATAGCACTTGATTGAAACATATTTGGTCACAGTGTAACATGGATAGAAAACATTCAATTAAACTCTTTCACATGAATATATTTTGAAAATTCCCAGAGGAACTGGCAGATTATTTTCCAGCAATGATTAGATCTTTCCGGAACTTTCCCGATGCTGAATGGCATCCTAACGGAAAGAGTTCTGCGCGTGTATGTGTCGATCCTTTGCCGTCCACCTCCTCCAGCACGTTAGGCAACGATGTTGTCTTGTCGATGTCCTCACGAAAAATGAATGTGTCTCACCACCAGAATATCGCTTAAGTATGCTTTTTGTGTGTGATTGAATCGAGAGAAGGTGTGGTTTACGATGGCAATTTGGAAGGCAAACTAGAGGGGAATGAACTCTCTGAGCTCGGAACTTTCGGCGACTGAGCAATAATCGATTGCGGGCGCATACAATATTGGATACGGAAATATCCTACTGATGGGGAAGAATAATCTTCTGAAGCTATCCTGTTAATTGCGATTGATTGAAAAACCACAAAACCAAATGTATTTGGTCACAGTGTTACATGGATAGAAAACATTCAATTAAACTCTTTCACATGAATATATTTTGAAAATTCCCAAAGGAACTGGCAGATTATTTTCAGTAACGATTAGATATTTCCACATTTTCCTCGATACTGGAAGCCCACCAGTGGTTAATGCCAACTCGATAACCACCTGTTAATAGCACTTGATTGAAACATATTTGGTCACAGTGTAACATGCATAGAAAACATTCAATTAAACTCTTTCACATGAATATATTTTGAAAATTCCCAGAGGAACTGGCAGATTATTTTCCAGCAACGATTAGAACTCTTCCGGAACTTTCCCGATGCTGAATGGCATCCTAACGGAAAGCGTTCTGCGCGTGTATGTGTCGATCCTTCGCCGTCCACCTCCTCCAGCACGTTAGGCAACGATGTTGTCTTGTCGATGTTCTCACGAAAAATGAATGTGTCTCACCACCAGAATATCGCTTAAGTATGCTTTTTGTGTGTGATTGAATCGAGAGAAGGTGTGGTTTACGATGGCAATTTGGAAGGCAAACTAGAGGGGAATGAACTCTCTGAGCTCGGAACTTTCGGCGACTGAGTAATAATCGATTGCGGGCGCATACAATATTGGATACGGAAATATCCTACTGATGGGGAAGAATAATCTTCTGAAGCTATCCTGTTAATTGCGATTGATTGAAAAACCACAAAACCAAATGTATTTGGTCACAGTGTTACATGGATAGAAAACATTCAATTAAACTCTTTCACATGAATATATTTTGAAAATTCCCAAAGGAACTGGCAGATTATTTTCAGTAACGATTAGATATTTCCACATTTTCCTCGATACTGGAAACCCACCAGTGGTTAATGCCAACTCGATAACCACCTGTTAATAGCACTTGATTGAAACATATTTGGTCACAGTGTAACATGGATAGAAAACATTCAATTAAACTCTTTCACATGAATATATTTTGAAAATTCCCAGAGGAACTGGCAGATTATTTTCCAGCAATGATTAGAACTCTTCCGGAACTTTCCCGATGCTGAATGGCATCCTAACGGAAAGCGTTCTGCGCGTGTATGTGTCGATCCTTCGCCGTCCACCTCCTCCAGCACGTTAGGCAACGATGTTGTCTTGTCGATGTTCTCACGAAAAATGAATGTGTCTCACCACCAGAATATCGCTTAAGTATGCTTTTTGTGTGTGATTGAATCGAGAGAAGGTGTGGTTTACGATGGCAATTTGGAAGGCAAACTAGAGGGGAATGAACTCTCTGAGCTCGGAACTTTCGGCGACTGAGCAATAATCGATTGCGGGCGCATACAATATTGGATACGGAAATATCCTACTGATGGGGAAGAATAATCTTCTGAAGCTATCCTGTTAATTGCGATTGATTGAAAAACCACAAAACCAAATGTATTTGGTCACAGTGTTACATGGATAGAAAACATTCAATTAAACTCTTTCACATGAATATATTTTGAAAATTCCCAAAGGAACTGGCAGATTATTTTCAGTAACGATTAGATATTTCCACATTTTCCTCGATACTGGAAGCCCACCAGTGGTTAATGCCAACTCGATAACCACCTGTTAATAGCACTTGATTGAAACATATTTGGTCACAGTGTAACATGGATAGAAAACATTCAATTAAACTCTTTCACATGAATATATTTTGAAAATTCCCAGAGGAACTGGCAGATTATTTTCCAGCAATGATTAGAACTCTTCCGGAACTTTCCCGATGCTGAATGGCATCCTAACGGAAAGCGTTCTGCGCGTGTATGTGTCGATCCTTCGCCGTCCACCTCCTCCAGCACGTTAGGCAACGATGTTGTCTTGTCGATGTTCTCACGAAAAATGAATGTGTCTCACCACCAGAATATCGCTTAAGTATGCTTTTTGTGTGTGATTGAATCGAGAGAAGGTGTGGTTTACGATGGCAATTTGGAAGGCAAACTAGAGGGGAATGAACTCTCTGAGCTCGGAACTTTCGGCGACTGAGCAATAATCGATTGCGGGCGCATACAATATTGGATACGGAAATATCCTACTGATGGGGAAGAATAATCTTCTGAAGCTATCCTGTTAATTGCGATTGATTGAAAAACCAAATGTATTTGGTCACAGTGTTACATGGATAGAAAACATTCAATTAAACTCTTTCACATGAATATATTTTGAAAATTCCCAAAGGAACTGGCAGATTATTTTCAGTAACGATTAGATATTTCCACATTTTCCTCGATACTGGAAACCCACCAGTGGTTAATGCCAACTCGATAACCACCTGTTAATAGCACTTGATTGAAACATATTTGGTCACAGTGTAACATGGATAGAAAACATTCAATTAAACTCTTTCACATGAATATATTTTGAAAATTCCCAGAGGAACTGGCAGATTATTTTCCAGCAACGATTAGAACTCTTCCGGAACTTTCCCGATGCTAAATGGCATCCTAACGGAAAGCGTTCTGCGCGTGTATGTGTCGATCCTTCGCCGTCCACCTCCTCCAGCACGTCAGGCAACGATGTTGTCTTGTCGATGTTCTCACGAAAAATGAATGTGTCTCACCACCAGAATATCGCTTAAGTATGCTTTTTGTGTGTGATTGAATCGAGAGAAGGTGTGGTTTACGATGGCAATTTGGAAGGCAAACTAGAGGGGAATGAACTCTCTGAGCTCGGAACTTTCGGCGACTGAGCAATAATCGATTGCGGGCGCATACAATATTGGATACGGAAATATCCTACTGATGGGGAAGAATAATCTTCTGAAGCTATCCTGTTAATTGCGATTGATTGAAAAACCACAAAACCAAATGTATTTGGTCACAGTGTTACATGGATAGAAAACATTCAATTAAACTCTTTCACATGAATATATTTTGAAAATTCCCAAAGGAACTGGCAGATTATTTTCAGTAAGGATTAGATATTTCCACATTTTCCTCGATACTGGAAGCCCACCAGTGGTTAATGCCAACTCGATAACCACCTGTTAATAGCACTTGATTGAAACATATTTGGTCACAGTGTAACATGGATAGAAAACTTCAATTAAACTCTTTCACATGAATATATTTTGAAAATTCCCAAAGGAACTGCCAGATTATTTTCCAGCAATGATTAGATCTTTCCGGAACTTTCTCGATGCTGAATGGCATCCTAACGGAAAGAGTTCTGCGCGTGTATGTGTCGATCCTTCGCCGTCCACCTCCTCCAGCACGTTAGGCAACGATGTTGTCTTGTCGATGTTCTCACGAAAAATGAATGTGTCTCACCACCAGAATATCGCTTAAGTATGCTTTTTGTGTGTGATTGAATCGAGAGAAGGTGTGGTTTACGATGGCAATTTGGAAGGCAAACTAGAGGGGAATGAACTATCTGAGCTTGGAACTTTCGGCGACTGAGCAATAATCGATTGCGGGCGCATACAATATTGGATACGGAAATATCCTACTGATGGGGAAGAATAATCTTCTGAAGCTATCCTGTTAATTGCGATTGATTGAAAAACCACAAAACCAAATGTATTTGGTCACAGTGTTACATGGATAGAAAACATTCAATTAAACTCTTTCACATGAATATATTTTGAAAATTCCCAAAGGAACTGGCAGATTATTTTCAGTAACGATTAGATATTTCCACATTTTCCTCGATACTGGAAGCCCACCAGTGGTTAATGCCAACTCGATAACCACCTGTTAATAGCACTTGATTGAAACATATTTGGTCACAGTGTTACATGGATAGAAAACATTCAATTAAACTCTTTCACATGAATATATTTTGAAAATTCCCAAAGGAACTGGCAGATTATTTTCAGTAACGATTAGATATTTCCACATTTTCCTCGATACTGGAAGCCCACCAGTGGTTAATGCCAACTCGATAACCACCTGTTAATAGCCGCGCGTGTATGTGTGTAGCGATGTCTTCCCAGGGAACCGTTTGTGGCATCACTCTCCTCCTGATAGATTCCCTTCTGGCCTAGGGTGCACAAACAGGCTCTTGGTGACACCGTTCATCCGCGCTTTCATGAAAAATAAAGAGCTTCACCGCAACAGCGACAACATGCTCCAATCGCTGTTCAATTAGAACTGAGTGGATTTCCGAGCGCCGCTCGCTTATATACCGATTGGTGATTTCAATAGCCTGTTTTGAAAGCAATTTTAAGACTATTGAAACAAGTTTTTGGATCAAAAAGTAACAAGTATATAACGCGTAGACATTTTATCTTTCGAATGAAGTGTTTATCATACCATTTCGTTCAGTTGTTTAGGAGCTATTAACGCTCAAAATCTCGGTCTCCGGCGTAACGCTTTCGTTTTCGAAACTTTGATTTTACACCCCGGTATAGAAATGAAAGACGTAGTCCTACGTCAAAAACGTCTTCAGTTTCACGAATGCGGTGGTTTGTTGGTGTGCGTTAGATAGTCTGATTTGTTTATATTTGCGGCGACAAATGTACAGTGTCGACGTCTGGTGGCGATATTAGTGCTTGGGAGGTAAATTATTCTCTATCAGATCAGAAGGGCCAAGTGCAGTGTAAAAATATAAAAGTATGAATGAAAATTTTTACTTCATATTGTTTGATTACCTAACACATATAGTTCTGACACTCACTTAACCATTTGTCGATGCATTTGCTGTTTGTTCCACAAATAATTTATACTATAATATAAAATCATCATTGGACACAGTTTTCGTTCAATATGTTCCTGCGATATCGGAAAAAACCTCTTATTTCATCACATAAAATAAATACTCCATACGGTAAAGTAAATTTTCATTCATAATTTTGATTTTGAAAGCATGTTTATTCCACCTGAATATCCATCATTATTTCGCGTCCCAATCTAAGCACACGTAGCTGAATGCCGTCTACACGAATATACTCTTCAAAATCAGAATCCGAACTGGATTACGATTCCAATAATACAAAAGCAAAAGCAGCAGGTTTTCCATTTTCTTGTTCATTATTTTTAGATTTTCCAAAACAATACTCGGAACTTGACAGTTCAGTATAGTTGTATTGGTGAACCCGAGTGCCAACCCGCGAAACATCTCAGTGCGAATCTAACAGCTTTCGGGGCGAACCTAGTGCGACACTAGGTTAAAACTGAGTGAATAAAAAAACGTTTTGACAGCAGTTAGTGCGGCACTGGGGTTGAAACTGAACAAAAAAGAATTCGCTATTAGTCACCAAACAAGAAAATGTCGTTCTGGAATTTTGTATGTGATGTGGTTTTGCTTGCCAGTAGTAAAACTTTCTCCACTAAGGATGACAGCTGCGCTTATCTCGAGCAAAGTATTGTTCTGCGAGCACAAGAATGAATCTTCAAACAATTATCATCAAATGATTCTACAATGAAAAGAAACATTTCAGAGCGACCAAACTGATAGAAAAGTTATTTCAAAATATTCGTTGCATTATAAAATAAAATTGCAGTTATAAACAAGCGACTTGAATTAAACCACAGCGTAGTTCTACGTCAACACTGCGGTCGTGTCTTGAACACAACCTCCTATATATGAACAAAATTTCATACGATCGTCCCGATCCGCAAATATTTTCATTTACATTTTTATACAGTACGGTCGTCCCGATCCGTACTCTTATCATCATTTTTTCCAGTCCTTTCCAAGCGGAAAAATTCACAAGCACACAGAATAAATTCAACAACCAAGCGACTTTTACTTCAAACTCTGGAGAACTTACAGCGGTTTCAATACATAATATCTCTAAAAGACATTAGTTCATTTGTACTCTAGAGTTCGTGATTTTATGTTTTTATTATTGGGCCTATATTATACAATAGATGAACCTATATCTTTCAAACGACCACTTCACAAATCGAAGATTTTTCGTTTACATACCGTTTCAATAATTAGTTTTATGGATATGGTTTGAGTTACAACCAAAACCACAAAGCTGAAATGAACAAATTGAGTTATCACAGTTCCGCTTTTGTGGAATAACTGGCGCTATATTCACTCAATCAACGTCCCATCAAGCCAATTATTATTTCCAAACATACAAAATATAGTTCACCGTTGCACAATATTTTCTTTGTTTACTTTCCTTGAAATAAATCTCGAAAGCTCAAGGCTAGTTCAATGAAATGCGCCATACAACAATACTAATTAGAACAAACATTGAACATTCTATCAAACCTTGTTCAAAAGTAAGTCATTCCGACTTTAATGTGTAGAACCAAAAACCTGAAATCTACACAAACCATGAAGCTGCAAGTTGGGAACCAAGAGTTAAACTCGCATGTGCATTGCGAATATCAAAGCCGTTATTGTATGGCCTTTATTATTGAGAGGCCGGTTCAAGACCACGCTACCCTATGCGAATCTACGAATGGAAGAGAGGACTCAGCCTCTCGCGTCTGTCTGAATAAACATACACACAAACGATACAGAGCTTAGAAGGTAAGAAAAATTAAAAACTTGGCATGTTCCGTTCGTGTTAATTCGAGTATTAGGAATCAAAATCCATCAATTAATTGTAGAGGTATTAACGTTCAAAAACTGAACACTTTTTCACATCGAAATATTGAAATGGGCCCCTATATTGAAGGGTTAGACGTAGTCCTACGTCAAAAGCGTAATTTCTATTATAAATTAATATTTCGTTTTCGTTTTTCGAAATTTATTCTGAGGTCAATGTAATCGGGGCACAGCCCCCATTTAACGAGGATAAGGAATAGCGTCGGAAGGCAATTTTGCGTGCAAACCTGTATTCCACTGATTGCCTGGTTAGTCTGAAACATAGGATTCGATCCTTGAGCAAGGACCGGCAGAACTTTAGAGAGTGTCGGACGGCATACGTTTGCCTGGCGCATAATCATGACACGTATACGATTTATGTTGCGATCTATTCTAGGAACCGAGACATTTATACCGATTATGTTTTCCCGTGTTACAATATTTCTAGCCTTCATGTGACATTACACTTTTTCAGAGCGGTTGTTGCAGTTGTTTTCCGGTCACGGTTTGAAACATGGTTGGCTCTTCAATATTCCACATTCGCGACATTCGTATAACGTATAGAATATTTCCATCAAAATACATTACGAATTGTTGAGAAATACTGTAGAACCCCGATTATTCGCGTGCGGATGTTCCGCCGTGCAGTTTAACCGCGGACGCAAATTCCGCGTTAAAAAATCTATGGATGGGTTATACCTATGATATAACCGCAAGGTTGAGGTGAGACTGCCGTTGGCTTAGTAATCAATTGTATTTCTTCAATTAGCAATAATTCCACCTCGGATGTTCCTCATTGGGTACGATGTCGCTGCTGCGCAGAGCTATCTTTTGTGTGTATTGATTAAATTATTGATTAAACTAGTGAATAAATGAAACGAATTCGAATTGCGAATTCAATTGCAAACAAATCTCAATTTAATCCAATTCATGCATTATGGTAGTAGTTATCGCAGCAAATCGTTATCAACATTTTGCCTAATCAAACGGTATGCGTAGAAGTTCAGTAGGCTGGCGACATAAAGAGATATCTTTCAATGCAGTCTTAATCGAGCCAAAGCGTTGCATTTGAACCCGCTTTTGTAGGACGTGTTAGCAAAACGAATTCCGGAGTGTAAAAATGCATGGGGATATAAAAGTATTGCCGACTTGAATGTATCTGCAATACAGATTTTCCCAACATTTTGGTTTCCCAATCTGTATTGGGAAAACACATTCCGGTTTGAAGAAACGCAAGTAATACAAACCGCAGCTGGCATCTTTTTTGCAATGCCGATTCCCTCAGGCTCCATGGTTTTGAAATCTGTGTTAGGGAAACATTTCGATTTCCAGAAACGCAAGCGAGTACAAAAGTACCCGCAGCTTGCATCTATTTTGAAATGCTGATTTCCTCAGGCTTCATGATGTTGAAGTTTGTGTTGGGGAAACATCCATCCATTCCAGCGATCGTACCTCAATCGTTGTGCAATCATAACTGAGTGGATTTCCGAGCGGCACTCGGTTATATACCGATTAGGGTGATTTCAATAGCCTGTTTTGAAAGCAATTTTAGGGCTATTGAAACAAGTTTCTGGATAAAAAGTAACAAGCATATAACGCGTGAACATTTTATCTTTCGAAGTGTTTATCATACCATTTCGTTCAGTTGTCTAGGAGCTATTAACGCTCAAAATCTCGTTCTTCGACGTAACGCTTTCGTTTTCGAAACTTTGAACTTACACCCCAGTACAGAAATGAAAGACGTAGTCCTACGTCAAAAGTAAAATCACAATCCACAAAGAAACCAATTGCAAGCGCTAACAACAAAGAAAATGCAATACGTCTTATGATTCGAACCGGAATTCGTTAGTTACTTGGCAGGCAGGTCTTTCGTTTTGTTCATAGCTTTCACATTCCCTCTAATAGTAACTAATCCCCATTTTAGTGATGTGGCCTTTAATAAAAGAAATACCTTCATTTCGTGCTAACACCTTATTTTCAGTCTTTTTGCGCTATCCACGATTTTCGTTATTCACAATGGCTTTGCTAGACTATTTCACGGGCAATTTTAACTTCGCGTTCTACAGTACTATGTTTAGTCAGAGACTAACGGTAAAATGTTTTACGTTTAAACTTTAAATTTAAATTTTTTATAATTAATACAATTTTTAATAAATATTAGAGAAACCGCAATCGCCATTGGAAGCATAATTTTCAATGTTGGAAGTTTCTGTGGCGAGAGATATATCGTTTGATTTATGTCATCTGCCTGACGCCGGAGCCAGCCATTAGTCACGAAAATTTTTGAGTCCTTTTCAGCAAGGCATATTTGACACTGTTTATTTATCGAAATATTTCAAATTTACACCAAACTGGAAAAAACGCTGTGAAACTTGATACTGAACAGATCTTGACAGACATTTACCATACTTATGAAATAATAGTACTACATCGATCGACTATTCTTAACACTTAGACGGCTATGAGTGCCATACTGCACTCAAAAATTATTCCGCTGGGGCCATGAGTGCAGCACTGCACACGCGAAATCTTCTAAAGTTTCAAACGTGTGTGCTACAACATACGTTTTACGTTAAAACTAATGTGTTTTTCGTTTTCTATTGGCCTCAATACATTGTAGGACACATCGATCTCATAGTTTGGCATCACTGCATGTATTATTCTACCAATTACAATTTATCACTGCCCGAAATGCTCCGAAAAGTTTTTATGTCTGGACTGGATGTCTGGAAGACATTTCACGAGCTTGAAATAATGTTATAAAAAATGTAATTTCGAAAAAATAAATTGTTTTATAATGATTTTTGACATAGGACTATGTCTTTGATTTATATATAGAGGGTCACCCTACAAAAAATGTAACGATTTATGAGGAGTTTTCAAACGCATATTACTCAAAATCGTTATGGTGACATATGTTGTGTTATATATCGTTAGACTGGAAATTTATCCAACATTTTTTTTTGTTTAAAACACGGACAGAAAATATAGTTATAAACAATTTGACGATTGAAATGAGTATGTTTTTCCGATTGCACTAACAACTCGCTTTCCTCCTCGACGCAATAAGCAATTTTGTTGCCTACATACGGGCGTAAGCTCGCATAGCGAGTCGATACGTGTCATGAATTATTTTCCATTCGTAAATAATAGGCATTAATCGGTTGGCAGAATCAATGGAGGGATGCTCTCAGAAGATGTTTTTACTCTATTATCCCCAAAGTTCAATCAAGTCGGGCTTATTAATGTCTTTATCGTGCCTATAACAATTTATGTAATTGTGGTTCAGGATCATAATATCGAGCATGTTGCTTGGTTGTGTAGAAATGCAATTAATGAATTTACACCCGTACCTCGCTATACGGCCGCTCTTTATACGGCATTTCGCTATAACGGCTCTCTTCAATTCAGGCACGTTTTCGATTTACGATCTGAAATGTTCCGTTATAACGACAAAAAAAAATTGAGGATTGGTTCAGAAATCACTTTTGTACAGGAGTAAAAAAAATATTTTCGGGACAATAACTTAAGCAACATACAAATTAGGTATGTGTACATACACACATTCTATGTAACATGAAATTATTTCATTTTTGTTTATAGATTATTGTTGTTTTTTATGTATGTATCTTGTATGTATTGTATGTTTTATCTTTTTATTATGTATGTATTTTTGGTTTAAATGAAATAAGTTTAAATGAATATAATTTTTGATTCAAATGAAATAAAAATAAAAGGATAAAATGCATTTGGAATGATAAACCATGTTACATATTGAACAAATTTAGAACTGACCTGATTGAATTTGTATAAATTTGTATTAGAATAATTGATTCCTTATACGGCTTTTCGCTTTGCGGTCGAATTTCGTGGAACGTATCTAGGCCGTAAAGCGAGGTATGGGTGTAATTGGCTGCTGATTTAGAAGTTCGAAATGGTATACTCACGCATAGCAGAATAAAATAGCTTGAGTAGTCGCGATCTCAATATTATGTTTCCCATATATGTCTTCCTCAGAAGCCCGCTTCACTTCCTCGAATGCACTTGCCCAGATTTTGAACAATGAAATAACTCGATTCAAATGCAATTACTACACACAATTACAGTCCTATGTCAAAATCTCGTCCGTGCCCCTTAGGCTCAGACCCATCAACTTTTATCGATATTTTACTCGTTTACCATGATTTGGGGCCTCGTGTGCAGTACTAAACACGGGTAGTTTTTACCCTTATATGGCAGATGGGGACCCTTATATGGCAGATGGGGATTTTATGTTAGACGGGTTCCTGACACCAGGGGTTTCAGGTACTTTTTGGCCAAAACACCATGGCCGTCAAAGCGTTAAAATATCGATTCAGTTGAATTTATAATACATGCGGCCGATTAAGCAGATGAGAGAGAGATTCGATTCCGATGATTCGACACTCCAGGTTGCTGCAATGTTAAATCGTAGAAACTTTCCCAATCTAACAAGCATTAATTCAATAATGGAAGCGTTTATGGGTCTCTACGATAGAAATTTATCAGAGCTGGAAAATGATTTGCGTGCCCCAAAAATGATGAAATCACTGTTACAGAAAACCCACATGTGCATGATTAGTGGACAAAAATCGAATGCCTGAAATGAATTGAATTTCGCTCGCATTTCGACGCTTCGATGATCTCGTTTTTCTCAATTCATGTGTAATATTTGAATACTTTTTATTCATCAGAAAAAAATCGGAGACGCTGAGACAATTTATGACTTGGATATACAAACGATCTTCTAGTGGGAAAGCAAATCAAAAAAATGTTTTTTCGCTTCCAATTCATTGTTTGATCTGTTGTGTGTACGTGTTCTTTTGATAACCATTCCTTTGATAACTATTATATTTGTGAAATTTCAATAATGACATTACGGGATTTATTCTCTGATTAACTCTTTGGGGTCGTTTGTCAGCTCTCAGCCACCACAGCAAGGAACTATACTAATGTTATACTTTACGCAACAATTCATCAGTTCACATTTTTATAAACGAATTTTAATGTCAAAATCAATGTCTTCTTCTTCTTCTTTTTGGATTTAAGAGGGTTTAAACTTTTCAGTTCATTCGCCTCTAGAAAATCAATGTCAATGAGTCAAAATGGGGCTTCTATGAATAATAAATAACAGTACTCAGTATAAACAAAAGTTATTACCTATGCTTGAGGGAAGGCTTAATGGAAAATTTCATGCATTGCGGCAATATGCAGATGAAAGAGCATTATTCTGTATGTTCAAATAGATATTTCAAGGGCGGAAGATATCAAACTAATTATTTTTGTTATATATGCGAAAACCAGGGCTGCATTTTTATGGACTGTTTCGAAAGATATCACACGAAGAAAAAATTTGACACACATTCTTTATATGGAACTAATTGAACATTGAACACATGTTTAGTAAATACATATTTGAAGTTTACAAAAATTTAATAATGTTCATCTTTCATTATCTCACAAGTTATGAATATACTGCATATAATCCCGCAAAGTTATACATCACTGCTTTTTCAAGTAAAAATAATTACGACCAGTATCACACCACACCCAAGTTCAAATTTAATACGATCGCAAAGGGTTAAACTGTTATCATATATGATCTGTGATAGAACCTGGGTTGAGTCCCAACAGAAAATATCAAAAATTGCGCTTATCAATTTATGACATACAGCATTGTCGGTTGAGAATCATATTTTTAAATACAATTTGCAACTTTTATAGAGGAACATTTTCTTTCCCCAGTAATTAAAAAATAATTGAAAGTGCATAAAACGTTGAGATCTGGGGTGACATTGCGCATTTCGAACTCGTTTCGAAATAATTCAATCTCGAACCGAATTGATTTTAGTATTTTGTAACTTTTTCGAGTTAATATTTTCAGTGTACTAGATTTCGAGTAAAATTTGTCTTGAAGAGAAATGTCCAATTTTAGGATTTGTAAACAAAGCAAACTATTGTTAATATCATTTTTTGTAACATTACGTTCGAGCAGTCTTCCGAAAAACACTTACACATGTCCACGCGATGTGAAAATTCCATGTTTTTGTTTGAATTCGAACATGATTCTCGCTAGTGTTGAGTGTCTATCCCCAACACGAACAATAATACGCAAACATAGACTTGTGAAAACAAACACGATGTTTATAATTCAAGAACATCATGTACAAACATATCACCCGATGTCGCAGTATTCATTGCTTTTGTTTCGTTTCTTTTCATACACGGAAAGAAATTATTCATTTCTTCGTAGAATACTTTTTCACAGAAACGAACTTGAAATTTAGTTCGCATTTCAAAAATTGCACGAACTAGGAGGCTATAAGTTCATGCACCAAAATATATATTTTTATTAAGGCTCATATGGCGTCAGCCTAACGGGGCCGAGAGTTCAATATTTTGACAATGTTTGCTTACAACTATGTTAGTAATATGTAACCGATTACTCGCGGTTGGCTCGAGGTTAGTATTACAAGTGTTCTCATAATTGGGATGTTGCAGTCTTCAGTGCTCTGTACGTGTGCCCGACATGGGATACTTCCTATTGGGATGCAGCTGACCATTAATCAGCAACGACCCCCTAGTCTGCACCTCATATCTGGCGTGGTGCGTCTTTTTCGACTCGAGGAATCTAGGATAGAATGATCACTAGCCGGCGCAATCATCAGCTCGTGTAGAGTTGTCATGAGCGGTACAGCCTTTGGCTCTTGTTGAATCATCAGTGGACTGCACAACCTTCGGCCCGTGTATCTGTAAAGAGTGTGTGTATGTATTGTCGCGACTAAGTAAAAGTTTATAGATCGTTCATGCACATTTTGCAAGTCTGATTAAATAATCCTTGGTTTCGTTCAAAGAAAACATTCTCTGAATAGAAAGAAGCTTTCTATTTTTTTTGCGTGCATGTTGGCAATTAAAGTCTGGGGAGCCGACTGCATAGCGGGCGACGTCGTACAAATGCTGACCAAAAAAATAAATATCCAAAAATTAGTTTTAGATGCAACCTTCAGCGGCACACAGCAGAACCAGCAGAGAAATTTCAGCGGCTAAAACACACCATCAATTTCTCGATGTTATCACAAACTGAATGAAGGAAAAAACTAAAAGCTACACTTACACTGCACTACATATGCTATGTGTGCATGCGATTGCATCATCCTTTCTTCTCCTCGTCTCCGCTCGTTTTATAGCTCGGGTCGCGATCGTCGCGAACAAGCAGTATTGGCCATTTGTATTCAAAGATCCAGCCAAAATTGTTGCTCCCGTGGTCAAGTGGTTAGCGTCACGCCTAACATGTCACTGCTGAATAATTAAATTTTAGTACTTGTTCAAATAGCTAATAATAGCGAATGTTACATGAATTCAATATATAAATTGATGCGTGAACTAAATAATGATATCAAATGTGAAAAACTCTCATATCAATCGATGTTTATTTTGTTCAGAACAGAAAAAAGAGGTTTATTTTATTTGCTCAATATTTTTGATGAATCACCCATTGTCATGAAAGGAAAGCATTTTGCCATGTCAACATACCAACACACCACGCGTTGAGTGGTGGTGGTGTGGTGTCCGATTCGCTTCTTCTACTCTACGCACCCCCCGGTGCTTGGGGTGAAAATGCAAGAGAAACTGTACACCATGTTCGAACATCATGTGAAACATTGGGATTAAATCGTATGTTCAAACATACCACGAATACAAACATGTCACATTTTCTAACATAGGTACGAAAAAATCATGTTTGTACTCAAACACAAAACTGTGAACAGCAGCGTGGACATGTTTATTCCGGACGCAGTGTTTTTTGTGAAACATGGAAGACTGCGTTCGAGTGTTTTTCAGCTCGAAACAAGAACAAATATCTTGACAAAAAATGGTTAAGCGTCGTGTGGGGAAATGTTGGTAAAACGTTGATTTTGATACGAAACTTTACATCAAAGAAAATTTCAATTGCATTTCCTTTGGTTTTGACATCCATTTGGTCGGTGTTAAGTCAGACCGGATCATGTGACATTTTTTTTTGATTTCGAGAAAAACGAGCTTGAAGTTTGGCGCTATAAGTGGCTTTCATTGAGCATTCAAAACAATTTCGATACGTTATTTCTGCTGTACGAATAAAGATCTCGCCCAAAATTTGCTGAATACCCCTGATGCGAAGATTATTTCTCACAAATTATGGGACAGGGACTAATGAGTGGGAGACATGTGTTCGTTTTCCGTAGGCCTTAGAATGGGTATATGAGTACCATTACCTCTTTGTGGACGTTTGTTTGCTCTCAGCCACCACAGCAAAAAACCAAGCTAATCTTATATTTTACTCAACCAAGCATCAGTTTATGCTTTTCCTAAACGAAGTTCGATGTCTAATGAACCTGTTCACGAATCAATACGGTGCTGCTATGAGTTATAGATAATGGTACTCAGTATAAAACAAAGTAGTCACCCATACAAGACAACGCACAGTCCGTTGAATGCATAGGAAAGTGGGAAAAAAAATCATGACAGCAGTATTTAGCCGTTGTAATCCCCCTTATTCCACATGGCGAATGACGTGAGATAGCAATGTTTCTCGCATCATTGTGGAAGCTATTTAACTTTTCAACTTCGTTTTGATATCCGAGTCGATAACATATGCGGACACGACTTCAAATCTCACCTAGTGACAAACTATAGTCACGCCATTCGCCTACGGGATTGCAGTGACTTCAGCCATCTCACCTCACTCGCCGCGCGGAATAAAGGGGAATACTTGGGTGTGATGGAAAAGATTGACTATCAGAACTACTGTTTTCATAAACGTCTCATGTTATTTGAATAACTGCATAAGTGTATCAAGCGACAAAATCTTTTTATATAAAAAATATCACATAACGCCATATGAGCCTTGATAAATATAAATATTTCATGGAAAAAAAATCGCATTAAAATACATTGTTAAGTTAATACATATATATTAGGGTGGCAATGGATGTATGAAAAAAATTCATCATCGAATTTCAAAAACCGACCTTGTACAGTTTTGACTTAAAAATGCATGAAATCTGGTGTCATCTTGAAGAACATTTTTTGGCCGAAAATAGACCTTTTTTGACTTAGTCTGAGAGGCAATGAGGGTATGGGAAAAAATAACTATCGAATTTAAAGAACCGACCAATTCCAGCACGATCGGACATGATTTAGGCGTGTCTCAAAGCGCTAAAAGTTTTGATTTTTTGGCCACTCAGGCTGAAGTCGAAGTTGATTTTCAGCCAAAATTTTTTTTCGAGATAACACCAGATTTTGACGTTTTATGCATTTTTTAGTCATTTGGCATCGAAAAAAAAAATCAATTTTCCAAATTTTCTTTACTTCCATCTTGGAAGATTTTCGAGGATGAAAAAATTAAAACTTTGAGCACTTTGAGGCACCCTTAAATCATGTCCCTAATATATATAAAAAATAAAAAAAGGTTATTTTTCATAATCTTGCATGTATCACTACATTTTCAAGTAAAAATAATTCCGACCAGTACGACACCCATGCCCAAATTCAATACGACCGCAAAAGGTTAATACACCGGGTATCTTGAATTTGTCGAAGAAATATTGCTTTGTTTCATTAAACGATGTTGTATCCAAATCGATCCATTCTTCGCATAAGCTTCATTCCAAAAGTGGCATCCTTTCATTGAACACTAATGAAACTGTTGGTTCAGCCATAGTAAGTGAAATTTGGTGCGACCCACTGACCGGAAGGTTCTAAGCGGCCGTTAAGACAACGGTGACCGGAATAAATCGCCACAGTAAACAACTGCAACAGAAACAACCGCTTAGAAAAAGTGTAGTAGGCTAGAAATATTTGGCGCGGGAAAAACATCATGTGCCTCACATTTCTATTATAAATTTATTCTCTTGTTCTCGTTTTTCGAAATTTATTCTGAGGACAATGTAATGGGGACGAAGTCCCCATTTGGCGAGGATAAGGAATCGAGGCGGCCCATGCCGCCAAGATGACGCAATCCGAGTCCACCGCCGACCCGCCGTCGGAAGCGGCGGTGTCTCGCACGCAAACCTGGGATCCACTGATTGCCCGGTTAGTTTGAAACATAGGATACGATCCTTTAGCAATGTCCGACCGAGCTCTAGCGAGCGTCGGACGGTATACGTCTGCCCGGGGCGTTACGTTTGCCTGGGGCGATACGTTTGCCCGGTTAATTCTTGTTTTGAAATACAATACCGCGCCACAATATTTATAGCCTACTACACATTTTATAAGCGGTGGTTTCTGTTGCAGTCGTTTTCTGTGGCGATTTATTCCGGGAACCTAAGACAACATAGCGATAAAGGGCTCCCGACTATGTGGAATAAGCGTGCTCTCTTCTTCGCTATCGCTGTCGCCAAAAAACATTTCGCAATCTTTTCTTTCTCATCACAATTCTAATATAATATCGAATTGAATTTGTTTTTCGATACCCGGCACATTTTTTGCAATAGCCAAAGTTCACGGCTATTTACGAACCCAAAAAATTGACGTTTCTCTTCCAGTCAAATTTTGCTCGAAATCTAGTACACTGAAGTTAATAACTCGAAAAAGATACATAACACAAAATTCAATTCGATTCGAGTTTGAATTCCCTCGAACCGACTTACTCGTTTCGAAATGCGAAATGCCACCCCAGATCTCGACGTTTTATGCATTTTTAAGTCATTTTGGCATCGAAAACCATTTTTTCGATTTTCTCCCCTCTTGGGAGATTTTAGGGTGTCAAAAAATCAAAACTTTGAACGAATTAAGGCACCCCTAAATCATGTTCGATTGAGCTGGCATTTTTCCCAGGTCATTTTTTGGGCCAATAAACAAAATGTACATGGTCGGTTTTTGAAATTTGACATGATCATTTTCGCTGCCACCCTATTGTATACATTTTTAGCATAGAAGAAAGCACGATTTTAGTATCCTTATTATTCGTTTAAGAATGGATGCTCAAATATGCACATTGCATGATCAGTTGGCCAAAAATGTCTGCAAAAGAGCCAATTCTAATAGTGAATTAAATGAAATCAGTCAGAATCAGTCTCGTCTATGATGTAATAATGTAATAACATTATCTTGTTTCTCTTTATTTTACTCTCTGTTTAAGGTAACGTTTCTAAGAAGTAGATACTGTTGTTCATGATAATATGCAACCTAATGAAATGCCAATCTCGCTTTATCGACGTTCAAATGATTTCCATTTCATCGAGAGTACAATGTTTTCTAGTGCAAACCATTCATCTGGTAGTAGTAGCGTCGGATGCAACGATTGATTTAATTTGAAATGGAAGCTTATGAATGGAAGGAAAAAACTATCCAATATACGAAACACTTCCATCGTTATAACATCGTGAAAGCCCTAGTGTGGACCATGAAATTGCATATTACTGCATTTGTTATTAGGCGTCGCTTGAAGCGTACTCTGATCAATGGTCGGAAATTACATGAGCGCCGCCGTTTTCAACATAGGAACAGTATTCGGAACCGATGCTGACGGAAAGCGAATGAATCTCAAACGGAACGGTATCAATGCACTGTGCGAGAAAAAATGTCAATAGACAAATTTAGTTAAATAGCCGATTGATTAGTTATGTGTGATTGAATTATTTAGCAGCCACGCCGAAGAATATAGAACGAAATCGACGACGTCACTCTATGAGAGGGCAATGCGCGTGCTGTTGGTCAAACAAATTTAGTTCGCTGAAGACGCGCGCGTATTGCAGACACGTACGGTTCCCGGGCTCGTGAAAAGTGTTTTGACCGAAAATGCGATCTCTACCATGTAACGATGCTTGCCATCAATTTAATTCATAACGTTTGATTAATTTTCTCATTCGCTAAATCAAATCGCAAACACATTTCGTCGTTTTTTAACACTATTGACTATTTTTTCTCTTCCTCATTTTCTTCCTGCTGTGACGCTATTTTTGCTGACTTATTATGGCACACGTTTAGGTAATGCGTTACTGGTTATGATAGCATGCTTCGCGATTTTCGGCAGATGCGGGTGTACTAGAACAGCACAGGGCGGAAAGTTAATGATGCGCAAACGAGCTCACTCGCCGGAATCAAAACTAGTATCGAACACACTGTTTAAAATGCCCACCAGAGACGCTCACGTTACGGAAGAGAACGCAATTCGTTATCTGGATACACCGGATAAATCATTTTCCGACAAAAAAGAATACAGGTAAGTGCGGACAGTTATTGATTCTTGATACTAATTGGAACGTCAAACGTTTGGAATGAAGTTTGAGCTTGTGCTTCGCAAGAGTATACATAACGATACCCCATTGCTCATGCTACTCAGAGTGAAATCAAGTGTCAAGCGGTATCATTTATATTTTCGGTTATTATCCAGCCAGAAACGCGTTTTGTGTAACAAATTACAAATTATGTTTTAATGTGAAGTATGAAATGTATGAATGTAAAAAGTGTTTAACTCTCATGAGAAAGGAATCTTCAATCGCGTTGTGTACGTTCGCGAACGTTATACGTTCTACAAAAGAAACGTTTGCAACGGTACGCAACATCAGCCGAACCATTTGTAATATTCTGCATGATACAAGAACACTCTGAAGGTATGGCAATTGGTCCTACTGAGGAGGCGATCTGGCGTAGTGGTAACATCCATACCTCTCACGCAGAGATCACGAGTTCAATTCTCACTCCCGACATTCTTCCAAAAATGGAAGTAAAAGTGACGAACCAGCCGAAATGTGTTGAAAGTCACTATAATAGAGAAAAAAATTTGGTCCTACTTCGGTTAACTGGCGAACCTTGACAACATTTCGTTTGGTGGAATCCAACATACAACGCATTAAGTGAGAGCAATTTATAAACATTGATTTCGATCTGAAAAAAATCTTTTTATCTTAGTTTTTCCCAGAAAATCTGTATTGGAATATGTATAACACTTCTATGACCACAAGTCCAATTTCCAGCATATTCTTGGGTTTTTTTTATCCAAAATATATATTTTTATTAAGGCTCATATGGCGTCAGCCTAACGGGGCCGGGAGTTCAATATTTCGACAATGTTTGCTTACAACTATGTTAGTAATATGTAACCGATTACTCGCGGTTGGCTCGAGGTTAGTATTACAAGTGTTCTCATAATTGGTATGTTGCAGTCTTCGATGCTCTGTACGTGTACCCGACACGGGATACTTCCTATTGGGATGCTGCTGACCATTAATCAGCAACGCCCCCCTAGTCTGTACCCCATATCTAGCGTGGTGCGTCTTTCTCGACTCGAGGAATCCAGGATAGAATGGTCACTAGCCGGCGCAATCATCAGCTCGTGTAGAGTTGTCATAAGCGGTACAACCTTTGGCTCTTGTTGAATCATCAGTGGACTGCACAACCTTTGGCCCGTGTATCTGTAAAGAGTGTGTGTATGTATTGCCGCGACTAAGTAAAAGTTTATCGATCGGATAGGAGGGATATGAAACGGGGACACAACGAAGGAAACATCATTAAACGTTGACATCGGCGTTTCTGAGGAACAGGTATAGATGAAGGAGAAGATCAGGATCACGGCTACCTAAGATATCCCGGACGAGGATATCCGATTGTCTGCCTTGTGCTCTCAGTGCTCTAGAGAGCTGAGAGCGAGCAGCATGGAACCGGATACACGGCCAGACAACATGCTCGATGTCGTGGTAGCCATCGCCACAATCACAAAGATTGTTTGCTGCGAGCCCAATGCGATAGAGATGCGCGTTTAGGTTGTAGTGATTGGACATAAGCCGAGATTTCACGCGAATGAAATCACGACCTACATTCAATCCCTTGAACCATGCACTCGTCGAGACCTTAGGGATAATCGTGTGTAACCAACGACCGAACTCATCACCACTTCACATGCGCTGCCAACTTACGAGCGTATACTGACAAGGAATGTGGAAAAATTCATTATAAGCAATTTGCCTTTCAAAAAGTGTGCCTTCTAAAGCGCCCACCTTAGCTAGCGAGTCCGCTTTCTCATTCCCGGAATCGAGCAATGAGAGGGAACCCATGCTAAGGTAATCTTGAATAATTTTTCGACCAAAACACTCAATAGTTGTCTTATTCTTGTTAGGAAATAAGATGAGCATTTATCAACTTTCATTGAGCGGATTGCCTCTATTGAGCTGAGACTGTCTGAAAAAATAAAATAGTGGTCGATGGGCAATGTTTCAATGATCCCTAATGCGTAATATATCGCACCAAGTTCAGCTACATACACGGAACAAGGATCTTTGAGTTTGAAAGAGGCACTGGAATTTTCATTGAAGATACCGAAGCCAGTGGACCCGTTTATGAATGAACCGTCAGTAATGAACATTTTATCAGATCTAACTTTCCCATATTCTGCCGAAAATATCGGCGGAATAGAATCGGAGCGTAGGTGATCTGGGATTCCATGGATTTTTTGTCGCATGGACAGATCAAAAGTGACAGAGGAATTGCAGAAGTATGGGAAGCAAACTTGGTTGGAGATGCCTGGTGAAGGGTGCACGTCGTGGGTAAGGTACTCATGGTATAAATACATAAAACTTGACTGAGGAGTCAGATGGAGTAGATTTTCGAAGTTATCAATCACCAATGGATTCATGATCTTGCAACGGATGAGAAATCTGTAGGATAATTCTGTGAACCGAAGAGTAAGCGGGGGTACTCCTGCCAAAACTTCGAGACTCATCGTATGTGTCGAATGCAAACACCCCATGGCTATACGCAAGCAACGATATTGTATTCTCTCCAGCTTGAGAATATGAATCCTGGCAGCTGATCGGAAGCAAAAACTGCCATATTCTAACACTGATAATATCGTTGTTTTGAGGATAATATCAACTGAATGAGGTCTCCTGGATGGGCACCCCACCATGTTCTGGTAATTGTTTGGAGAAAATTGATTCTTTGCTGGCATTTCTGTTTCAAATACGCAATGTGTCTCCCCCAGGTACACTTAGAATCAAAATATACACCCAGGTATTTGAAAAACATAGAGTGTTGGATCGTTTTGCCGGATAGGTGAAGCTGGAATTGGGCGGGTTCGTGCTTCCTAGAAAAAAACGACCATTTCAGTTTTCTCCGTAGAGAATTCAATACCCAGCTTGAGGGCCCACGTGAACAGATTGTTCAGGGTATCTTGCAACGACTTTTGCAGAACGACGGGATTAGTACCCGTGATGGAAATAACTCCATCGTCTGCAAGTTGTCTCAGCGTGCAGTCTCTAGTTAGACAATCATCTATATCAGGGGTTCTCAAACTGTTTTGGGCGAGAGACCCCTTTTCCAGAATGAAGTGGTACCGAAGACCCCCATAGCTAAATTGATTTAAAAATCTCTAGTTTTATTTTCTTATTCATACATAATAATACATACCAATTCAAAAACTTTGCGGTTGATGAAATGAGAAAACTTAACCTTATTTTCTTATTCTACAAAATAAATATATACATGAAATTCAGTAATTATTAAGTGTAACTAAGAATTTTTAAATACACATTACTTACAAATACTTAAGTAGGTAATTAATTTTTGAAACTAACTTTAAAATTGCAAAGTAAAGATAAAAATATGTTCCGGAAAACGTAATCCTACGTCAAAAACTATGGGTGAGTTATACCTAAAATACAACCGCGAGGTTGATGTAGGACTATCGTTGGCTTAGTAGACATTTGAGTGTATTCATTAAATAATTGATTAAACCAGTGATTAAATGAAACAATTTCCGAATTCAGATGCGAACGAATCCCAATTTAGGTCAATTCATGTATTGTAAAAAGATTACTTTCTTTGCTGAAAGTCGTATGGCATGATTCCTTGTTCATTTCATTCATTTCTCGTGGACTTCCAAAATATGTGAACGAAAGAATGGCTAAACGATGAATGTATCTTACATTAACCTCTGAATTTATTGCAGCTCCCAAGTGTACGAACTTCTTGAACCGCAAATTTGCTCGATTTGTTGAACTCCAAGCACTCAGTTTTGATTTTGACTTGTAAGTTGAACGCATATTGTTCAATCGACGTTATGGCAGTAAATTGTTATCAGAATTTTGCCAAACGGTATACGTAGAAGTTCAATTAGCTGAAGACATCAAGGAATGTCTTCCAATGCAGTCTTGAATAACCGAGCCAAAGCGTTGTGTTCATACCGCTTTTGAAGTCTGCACATATTCCCAAGTGTAAAAATGCATGCGGGTCCAAAAGTACCCGCATCTTGCATCTATTTCGCAATACCGATTTCCCCAAGCTCATTGAAATCTGTGTCGAGGGAAACTCATCAAGTAGCTGCACCTTGCATCAAATTAATCTGGCGAATGAACAGTATTGTATAGAAAATTTGCATTAGGCACCAATCAACGTACAAAACGAAAACCAAGAAAACCGAACATTCATAATTTTCGGTGACAAATATCCTGAACGCTACGCTCTTTTAAATTATTTCTAATCACTTCATTTGAGTTTACTTTCACTGTGTAATCACGTTGTAATCTCTTGAATCAAATTAATCGATGAGTGTATTATCATTCATGGTGGAAACTCAACCAAGAAAAGCAGTAAAACCAGGAATTTTCATTCAAAACCAGGAAAATCAGATGGATGAATGTTTTCAATTGTTATTGGTTATTGGTGCTCTTGTATGTTTTATATACATTGATCTCCAATCAGAGAGTCAACGGAGTTTTCGTCGACATTTGAGTCCCGTCTAGAGTCAGAGTTAAACACAAACATAAAAAATTACACTATTTATTCCGATTGATTTATAATTCAGTCTGTTGGAAAACGTAAGTATTAAGAAATCAATTACTAAAAATAATAAAAATGGAAATAGGCGCTGCCAAAGAAGATTCAACGAAAATCGCAGTCGTGGATACAATTTAAGACAACTGTAAGTAGTCCATTTCCACTGAAACGCAGAATACACGCACGGGTAAGGCCGTGAGCTCATTTGGGCAATCTTCCTCAGCGAGTGGTAGACATGATCCCATGGAGCTCTAGTGCTCTAGTGCTAAGCTCTTTCCGCATATGTTTCCGGACAGTGGAATGGTACCAAAGTTGCAGCTCAGCAGAACTAGAATGAGCTACCTGATCACATTCGGTATTGAGCCATACTTTTTGAATGGCATCCTTCGTTTACTCGAAAATTGCAAGGATATCGTTATCGGATTCGACGAAACGTTAAATAAGATTTCACAAAAGCAACAGATGAATGTTAGCGTCCGTTACTGGAATGTTACGAAAGGAACGGGTGGAATCCAGGTACATTGACTCAGCTTTTCTAAGCTCAACGCGTGCACTGGACTTGTTCGGCGGATTGGAGATATTTTTTAAACCTAAACCAAGTTTGATGAGGGTCAACTCAGCATTGTCGGTTGTTAATTGAAGAGTAGTGAAGCAGTTGGATGAAGAAATTCATGAAATCCGAAGCAGCCAAAACTTCGAGCTCACGAATATAGGCAGCTGCAGTTTGCAAGTTTTGACAATTAATTCAAAGAAGGAATAGAAAAGGACTGTTTGGAAAATTGATGAATTCCTCCAGTGCTTGTACAGCCTGTTTGAGAACGTTCCGTTAAGATGTGAGGAGTATTCGTGAACTATTGGATCGGCTGAAGTTCTGCGGAGTAAAATGGATCGAAAATCAACCGATGGTATAGATAGTTCTTGACATGCTGCCGTACTTCAAAACCAACGTATCCGTAGTCTAAGCACAATCAAACTTACGTTCCTAAGTACAAAGATACACATCCAGATTTCCGTAGGAGCTTTGCTGTTGTTTTCACAGCCAGTTTTCACGTTTAGAGTTGTTGCAGAGGCTATTGAGGATAAATTGTTGGGGAATTTCTTTAACATTAGCTGCAGTTCAATCTATTATGACGAGCTTTCAGAGTGACGAGCCTATAGCTCTATTCGAACTGATGAATCTTTTTAAACCAGTAATGAATAAATTGATCAAGCCAACACTTTTGAGAGGGAATCTGAAGTCCCTTATATACGTCGATCTTTCCGATGATTCGTTTTTGCTAAGCAGCGGCTAAAATTGAATTAGTAATCAACAGTAAAAATTGCAATCAACAGTGTTGTGGAAACAATCAAGTTTATGAGATAAATATCTTGATTTTTGACAGAACTGTAAAGAGTACTACATTTAATTCATTCGAAAAATGTAGGAACGATCACTTTTGTCGTATCCACGACATAGGCACGACACGATATATTTCTTGTATCCAGCGTTTATAGTTTGCAAAAAAGCGCATGAATTTCGCTCTTGAACATTTCGTCGAGAAAAATAGAATCAGCGAACGAAGGTAAACAGGAATTCCTCGAGTTTTGTGATACTTTGGGTTCGTGCGATATGCTAAAAAACTATCGTTGAAAAGAAGAAGGTTTGGACCTTTTGTGGGTGAAGAAACTCATAGGCGGGAAAAGAATATACAAACTTGTCTGGCTTTGTCAAAGAGATCCTCATTCTGTCCCATGGCAATAATACATTGGGCGAGGTCCTCCATGAACAAAGTATATTTGATGGTAAACCAAAATGATCCGAACTTGGTAGCTCAGCGCATTGTTCACAATGAATTCATCTTATTTTGCAAACAACTTGCAACCTAAATGCAAGCCTGTTATGTTTGTTTGGACTTGAATTTGATCATGGCTTCAGTCGTTCTACTAAAATATTAGTCATTATTGTAACAAATTGCTCCACGTAATACAGCTTATACAGTATCATGAAAGTTTCAAATAAGAACAAGTGTTAATTAATAGGGGTCGATTTTTAGACCTCGTCGACCCCTAAATTTCATTTTCGTTTGTGTCGACCCTTTGGAAACCGAGATCGACCACTTTGAGAAACCCTGATCTATATCATTGACGTAAAAACTGTACAAGAGGGGGCTTAGGCAGGAGCCTTGCGGTAGGCCCATAAAACTGTAACGAGAAGATTTCGAGTTGCCATGAGAGAAAATCAGGTGCTTTTCTGACAGTAATTTGTACAGGAAATTATTGAGAATTGGTGAAAGTCCACGATTATGAAGCTTCTCTGAGAGAATTTCCATAGAAACTGAATCAAATGCCCCTTTGATATCGAGAAAAACGGGTATTCTTGGGTTTATTATAATTGATTGGTATAGTTATTATTGATTTGACGATGTAGACGGTAGTATCAACATAGCGCTAGCGAATATGAAGTATGTAGTAAAAATTCAATGTTTCATTAAGGTGTAATGGACGTTTACATAGCTACCAGAGTATGCTTGTTTACATTGTACTACATGCCCTTATTATAATACAATTCTGGTACACACACAAAAATATAATTGGTGCAATAATGTAATAGGTAGTATTAAACCCATGAAAAAGGGACATAAAGTTGTTATTAAGACATGTGCTTACGATACGGATAGTTTCTGAAAGATTTTTTTCATTCAAAATAAAATTAATTGGGATTTAACCCTTCACGATTTGCAATGTACGGTTTGGTTTCAGGATTATATCAATAGTTAGCGAATCTATTTTTTTGCGCACTTTTGTTTCGTTCACATTCAATGTGAAAGAAAAATCTTCCAACAGTTTCCGAAAAATGTGGGTTGATGATGATATTGGTAAACTCCTTAATACAGGAAGAGCGTAGCACCAGTTTGCGCTTTTTGTTATTCAGCAGCTTCGACCACATTTCAGTGAGGCATTTATATCAATGTCTCCGCCGAGAAATCTAGAGTTGATTTTTTCGGAACTTGTTCTCCAACTCCTACCGTTTTTCTCATATTCCGAACAGTCTCAAATTCCGAACACTTCATTTTTGAATGTAAATTTACTGAACTTTAATGTTATAAGAAATTGAATAATCAAAACCCTGAAATTCTTTTGGGTTATAGTCTTCATTTTAACATCATTCACAGGTATCGATACAGCCTATAATTTATGATATTAAACATTTGCAAAAAAAGTGACAGTCGAAACCAATGATAAAATGTTTGCGTTAGCAAATTCTGTAAAAAACAAGCGTCGTTAATTTTTTCAGTTTTTGTAGTTTTTTCAACTGTTTTGTTTGTTTTTTTCATGTTAAGTGCTAGAAATGGTATGAATCTACAATAAATTGATGAAAAAAATGATATTTTATGCAGAAATCTTCATTAAAATTAATATTGTAGTTTTGTTCGGAATAAGAATCGAGTTTCTACATATGATTCAAATTACGAACCCTTCATTTTTAAATCTGAATTTACTGAACTTTAATGTTGTAAATAATTTAATAATCAAAACCCTGACATTCTATTAAATAACAAGATTGCGCACCTGAAGGGCGCCGTAGAGGGGTGGGGGGAAAAACGAATAGCGCGTTCGGTACCTTGAAGTGTCGGCTATAAACGTACGAAAACACGTTTTTGTCACTATAAAGGGTGTGTCACATCAAATTGCATCACGGAAAAAACGCTGTAGAAATTTAATTTTTAGGAATTATATCTTCAGCTTTCGCTTATAATCAGATAAGAGTGTAGAGATCACGTTGGCCATGCTTCACTGTAATTTTTTCGTAAATTTGGAAAAATGTCGTCGAACGAAAAAGAGCGTCGTGAATTAATCCTGTGCACTCATTTCGAGAATCCGGAGTTGTCACATCGGGACATCGGTAAGATGCTGGGAATCGTCCAATCCACGGTCAGCAGAGTACTAAAACGATACTTCGAGAACCTAACCATCGACCGGAAGGTGAAGAACGGCATAAATGGATGCTCCGTCAGTGAAAAAGATCACAAGCGCGTAGTTAATCAGTTTAGACGTGATCCGAGAAGTTCGGTCCGGGATGTCGCCAATAAGCTGAATTTGTCAAGTTCATTCGCCCAGCGGACCAAGTAGCGGGAGGGCCTGCGTACATACAAGGTTCAGAAGGCTCCTAACCGCGACGAAAGGCAAAACATGGTGGGGAAGACGCGAGCCCGGAAGCTGTACACCGAAATGCTGACGGAGCCGCATTGCCTGGTAATGGACGACGAATCCTACGTTAAAGCGGACTTTCGTCAGCTGCCGGGCCTGTTGTTCTTCTCCGCAGAGGACAAATTCAGCGTTCCGGAGGAGATTCGCAAGCAGAAACTATCCAAGTTTGCCAAAAAGTACATGGTGTGGCAAGCGATCTGCTCTTGCGGAAAGCGGAGCGCCCCCTTCGTGATGACCGGCACGGTAAACGGGCAGGTTTACCTTAAGGAGTGCCTACAGAAGCGCTTACTACCACTATTGAAGCAGCACGAGGGCCCGACCATCTTCTGGCCGGATCTCGCTTCGTGCCACTATTCAAAAGACGTGTTGGAGTGGTACGAAGCCAACGGGTTCACCTTCGTGCCAAAGGAAATGAACCCGCCCAACGCGCCGGGGCTTCGCCCAATAGAGAAATATTGGGCGATTATGAAGCAGGCCCTCCGGAAGAACCCAAAAGTTGTCAAATCAGAGGCGGACTTCAAGAGAAAATGGATTTCTGTTCAAAAAAAAAACTACAACCTAACGTAAGGTTAGGTTGCTGCTCGCAAACTACTAAAGGGTGTGTCACATCAAATTGCATCACGGAAAAAACGCTGTAGAAATTCGCCCAGTAGACCGATCCTTTTGAAAATTTTAGACAGTAAAATAAAAACTATTAAACAACTTTTGGCATTTTCTTTTTATTCATACTTCGAGCCCAAGCCCGTATGCTCGCACCTTCCTCTTTACCCCGTCCATAAGGTTCTGTACAACGTCGTACAGGCTACAACGTACAACGTCGATTTTTCAATCAAGTGCTAATAACCACCTGTTAATAGCACTTGATTGAAAAATATTTGGTCACAGTGTTACATGGATTGAAAACATTAAAATAAACTCTTTCGCATGAATGTATTTTTCAATTCCCAGGGGAACTTGCAGATTATTTTTCAGCAACGATTAGATCTTTCCGGAATTTTTTCGATGCTGTATGCATCCAAACGAAAATTCTCCTTTCAGTTTGGCCTGTAAAAAACTTTTCTGAACTCTAATCCACCAAATTTGGAGCCCTGAAAAGGGCCGTTGATTATATGCTAAGCTAATATAGCACTCTCTCCTTGGATTCGACGGGCCAGCTGAATGTCCTTGGGCATGATGTGACGCGTTTTGCGTGGATAGCACACAAATTTGTATCTTCGAATAGGCCTCCTGCAGCGTCATAACCGCGGAACTTTGGAAGCGCAAGTCGGTTTTGAAGTCCTGAGCAATTCCACGAACCAAATGCTGCAAAGGTAGCTTGCGGATCAGCAATTCGGTCGACTTCCAATAGCGATGAATTTCACGCCAAGTTCCCGGTCGATAGCGATGTGGCTTCTTCACCTATCCTGAGACTGGTGCGCTTATCCGAGCTGCTTTCGTGTGCCTTACTACCGAAAGACTAACGAGCTGTCTGCTTGGTCCCAAACAAACGAGTCCTCACGGTGCGAGAGTGGAGTTAGAAATGAACGAAAGCAAGGGAAGCGTCATTTTATAAAACATAAAAGTATCGAACGTAAACCCCATTACCATTTCGTTCAGTTGTTCAAGAGCTATTAACACTCAAAATCTCGGTCTCCGGCGTAACGCTTTCGTTTTCGAAACTTTGATTTTACACCCCGGTATAGAAATGAGAGACGTAGTCCTACGTCAAAAAAACATGTAGATGCAGAAGTACCCCATGCATGAATAAACAACTTCAACTTCTACTTTTTATACTATAGAGGCTTTAAACTTCAAAGTTCATTCGCCTCTATTGTCTGCACGATTTTCCCAGGTTCCTAAGTTTAGGAGACCGTGTTGAGGCAACATATTCTAATCTGCACAAAGACAAGCGTGTACAAAAGTACTCGCAGTTTACATTTATTTGCAAAGCCGAATTCCCTAGACATCTTGGTTTTGAAGTCTGTGTTAGGCAAACACATTTCAGTCGGAACAAAAATGCCCCCGACCTGCATGTATTTGCAATGCCAATTTCCCCACGCTCCTTGGATTTAAAGTCTGTGTTAGGGAAACACATTTTAGTCGGAACAAAAATACCCCCGACTTTCATGTATTTGCAAAGCCGATTTCCCCAAGGTTGCTTGGTTTTGATGGTTGTGTTGGGGAAACCGTAAATCGGGCCAATCAAGACGAGGCAGTTTAGATAACGCTTAACATTTTACAGTTATTCAATTGTTATTCAACTTGACGGAAAAATAGTGTTCAATATTTCTTGCAGGAAACTTGACACTCTATTGAGGGATATTCATTCTATGCGGAAAGTTTAATCATGGTTCATTATTTTGAAGATGTGTTTATTACTTCCTAAAATGTAATCTTATATCAGCTTCAGGCACACATGTAGTTTCTCTAAGTTTCGTATTCGCAAATACAGAGCCGAATATCCAGCCGAAGCTTGCCAGATATCCGGTATCAGGCCAAACTACTATCCGTTTCATCACTAGTCTCTATAATTCAAAAGAAGAAGAAGAAGTTATGCAAGTCGGCATTTTTATACTGCGAGTTAAGTGAGTGATATTTGGAACTTTAATGTTGGTTGCTTAGTGTTGCTTTCATATCAATGGCCTATCATGATCATGCGATAATGCGATCATATAACTGAAACATTTTGCACAAGTGTAAGTGTAAAATTGTATATGGTAGCGGTTGTGTTAAAATGAATCAATATATGAAACGATTTATTTCAATTTTCATAAATAAAAATCAAAGTGTGTTCCCGCTCGAGAACAGATTGTTCGATTTAAGCTGTCTGTTTTGTAGCGTTTTTCTTCACCCAAAAATATGTTCGGCAAGAAAAATTGGAAAAGTGAAGGAATATTCGAAAAAGTGATTTCCCATATGCTCTACATATCGTATTAAGCTGTTAGTACAATTGAAATTTACATTGAGGCATATAACATCGAGTATCGTTGAGTTTGAAGCGAAAATGGAAATGGGTTGAATTAGCACTGTCAGAAAGTAAAAATTATAGAAGAAAATTACCTTTTCCATTTCAAATACGTCAAAAATTGATAATTGTTTCTATAATTGTGATAATTGTGTGATCGGCATGCAACAGACAGTCTAACGATATTTTACGCCAACTATGCGGTCGTGCCTCGGACGCAACGCACAACCCCTTGTTATTTTTTATTTTCTCATGTAAACTCTGCAATATATTATAAGACATCTGTCCTGTTGTACTGGGAGATCATCTTTGGATTGGTCATCTTTGTAGATTCAAAGATTTGAATAACTTTGGGATAGGTGTTGGGCTAATATTATGATTGGGTTTGCTTCTATCGGGTTTTTAATAGAGCTTTCGTTCGTTAATTCATGGCTATTTATAATATAGGAATTTGGCTCAATTCCCTATCAGTCAAGGATTTTTCGAGTTGGATACCAACAGTTTCTCGTTTCCAAAAAAACGAATCTATGGTATCTCTGTGGTTTAGCGATCCGTTTATATTTTTTCAATTAGTTTACTGATTCAGTTTGATATCATAACGGAAATTCTTTCACACATTCACTGTATTATTTTATCGATTGTTCAATGAGCTGTTGTATTCCCAGGTCATTAATCCTTCCAAATGGTCTCCAAGCTCTACTCATTTCCGAGCCTTGGTCGCAATCGCATTCAGCGAACAACAGCGTTGTTGATGGAAATGATGAAAGCCAAAGCCAAAGCGATGACGCAGCGAGCGTAACGTCTACTGAAAGTGAACGCACCGAAAGTGATAGTGAAAGTAGCGATGGCGGCGATGCAGATCCCGATGGCGAAAAACTAGCAGCTGCTGCGTTATGCATTGACGTAGGATCTTTCAGCGATCCCCGTAATGTACAAGGCTTGGCGCATTTTTTAGAGCACATGATATTTATGGGAAGCAAAAAATATCCTACTGAGAACGAATACGACGCGTATATAAATGTAAGTGTTATTGATATTATATTATGTATAATCGGTTTCGTTGAATTCATACAACAGTTATTAACCATTTCTTCAGAAATGCGGAGGATTTGACAACGCGGTAACTGACCTAGAAGAGACAACGTTCTACTTCGAAATTGACGAACAGTACTTAGATGGTGCCTTGGATCGTTTCTCGAATTTGTTCGCCTCGCCGCTGATGCTACGTGATTCTATCTGCCGCGAGCGAGACGCTGTCGAGTCGGAATTTCAAACCAACATCAACAGTTTCTCGTCGATGCAGGATCAACTTTTCGCGTCGATGGGAAAGGAAGATCATCCATGCAGTTTATTTACATGGGGAAATCTGCAAACGCTAAAAAATAATATAACTGACGATGAACTGTATGAAGTTCTGCATCAGTTTCAGCAGCGCCACTACTCGGCTCACCGCATGTATTTCGCGGTTCAAGCAAGAATGAGTTTAGATGAGCTAGAGCAGCTGACTGTTAAGTATTTTTCCAACATACCCAATAATAATTTACCAGCAGACGACTTTTCAAACTTCAATGAACGAAATGCATTCAAGCCCGAATTCTACAACAAAGTGTTCTTCGTTAAACCGAAATCGAACATGTGCCAGCTGGATGTAACCTGGTGTTTGCCGTCGAGCGTTAAGGTAATCAACTGATAGTTCGTATTAAACTTTTCAACAATTTGAATTTTTATAGGATTATAAAGTGAAACCGGTAGATGTTCTGAGTTATCATTTAGGGTACGAAGGAAAACATAGTCTAACTAGTTATTTAAGAAAAAGGTGAAATATGCTCGGAAACATCCATAGTAAAACTCGTAGTTCAACTTTATATTTGCAGGACACTTGCTTTAGACGTACAAACAGGTGCTAGTTTTGGCTACGACAGAAACTCTCTTTACACTCTATTCTCGATCACCGTGACCATGACTGACGAGGGTTTGGAGAAAGTAGATGAAGTACTGGAAGCAATTTTCAGCGAAGTGCGACGATTGAAAGAACAAGGACCCGTGGAATGGCTTTTTGAGGAATTGAAGGAAATCGAAGCTACGTCGTTTCGATTTCGTAAAGAAAAAGTAGCCAGCGATAACGTTGAGGAGCTTGTAGTCAACATGCGACACTATCCGCCGAAGCATATCATCACAGGGCCTGAACTTTACTTTCATTATGATGCCGCCGAAATACAGGAAGTAATCGATAACCTGAACCAGCCGAATTTTAACATTATGATCTCATCATCGAAACCATACGATGGAATCGTATTCGATAGGAAAGAGAAATGGTTCGGAACGGAATATGCAACAATAGGTGAGTGTAGTACAAATAACCCTTCTAAATATACTTTTCCAAGTCGGAGCTAATGTTTGCGATTAAGCGTTAAAGCGATCCTGGATTCTTTAAAACATTTGAAATCAAGAAGTTTCATATTTCCTTTATTACATTGTATGAATTGACATTGTATTTAAATTTATCTAAAATATTTTTAACAATTTACAGAAATTTCAATAATGTTGAGCATCAAATGTTGATTGCTACATTCAGTACGCTCAATTTAAGGAAAGCAAGAATTGTATGAATGTACATATGCTTCAAAGTTCGTGAAAAAATATGAAAAAATGTCTAAGAGTTATATCCTCAAAAATGATTATATCCATCTAAAAAATTGCTTACAAATCTTTACATGAGCTGGCGTTCGCTCGGAAATCCATTTAGTTGGGATTGCGATGTGACATGCGGATTCTTACGCTCACAAGCCTATGCATTATGCTCTTGTATCCCAATCCCATTCCCTTTCTAGAGCATGACTGAACGGAACATTTAGCGAAAAACGGAATATTAATATAGAGTAGACACTATAATGTCGAATGCCGAATCAATCGTCGTTTCCAGTTGATGGGCAGGGGATATTTTTTGTGCTGTGTATTTCCTTCTTTGAGTGTCAATTATTCTTTTCCGGCTCAACGAAATGGTATAGTAATCATTCTATACAAAAGATAAAATGTATAAGAGTTATATGCTTGCTACTGATTGACCACAGCTTTGCGCAGTGGCGATGTCGTAACCAATGAGGTACATCCGAGGAGCGATTATTGCTAGTTGAAAACTTATTGACACGAGAAGTTGTTTCAATAACATAAAAATAGATTTGAAAAAAGGCTGTTGGAATCACACAAATCTGTATATAAGCCGGCGCGCGCTCGAAATTCCATGCAGTTGCAATTATGAAGCAATCTCATTTATTTTCTGCCACCGAACTGAACGGAGGCTTTAGTGAAAAACGAAGTTTCGATGATAATTCAATACACCCGATTCGATAGCAGAAAATACGAAATATATCATATGAATAGAGAATATTTCGCCATATGAATAGAGGCGAATGAACGGCGAAGTTTAAAGCCTCTTTAAAACAAAGAAGCAAAGCAAGCCATATGAAGCAGTTTTAATATCAAATATACCCGAATGCCGCAATCGATTGATGATTCTAATTGGTGGGGGAGGGTATTATTTGTGCTGGGTATTTCCGAGGAGGAATCAATTCCGACTTTGAGCATTGATAATTCATGTCCTGCTCAACGAAGTGGTATAGTAAACTTTTTTTTTTTAAATAAAGTGTCGAAGAGTTATATGCTTGCTTCTTTGCTTGACTCGATAAACATGTTTCAATAGCTTATAAATAGTTTTGAATACAGGCTATTGAAAACACACAAATCTGTATGTAAGCGAGTGTCGTCCGTTCAGAAATCCATTCAAGCGATGAATGGCCTTTAGCAGGGCACGAAATCTTCTAATGTGAAAAATGAAGACCGACTCTACTCTCAGTAGCTTCGCTTCGACTAGAACTGCTTCGTCAGTCGGCGACAACAGAAAGTGAGTTGACTAGAAAATGAATTGACTAGCGTTGACTAGCGAAGATGACTGGTGAACTAGTCCAGTCAGTGGTTATTTTAACTGACTCGACTAATGAATACAAATCTGCCTATTTATTCAACTGACTTCAATCCACACTTCCATTTCCCCCTGACACTATTTTTTTTATCCGCGTACACAATCATATTTTAACGTCCATATAAAGAGGAACGAAAACATGATTTCTGATGCAAAAAAGGAGTTACCCCATCAATTAGAGATGGGCAAACCGTTCACGAACGGTACGGAAGAACTAGTTCGCCGAAAAGAGTGAACGAACGGTCGTTCTTTTTCAAAGAACGGTAGTTCTCCCCACGAACTGATTGCGAACGAACGGTTTCTGAATGAACTGATTCCGAAAGAACGGTTTGCGAGTGAACTGATGGAGAGTGAACTGTTTGTGATCGAACTGGTTCAGAACGAACTGTTTGCGAGTGAACTGTATGGGAAAGAACTGATTGAGGGTGAACTGTTTGAGAACGAAGTGTTTGCGAGCGAACTGTTTGCGAACTAACGAGTGCAGCTGAACTGATTTGCGCTGGACGGAATGGATAAATATAACCAGAATGCTTGTAAGGAAAATAAAACGATATTGTTATTTATGAGCAAAATGCATGTAACGCAGGGTTTATTGTGTTAATGTATACTCAATTTTGGGTTAAAAATTAAATTAGATTTTCGTAGTATAAAATAATATATTTTCAATTTCATGTATTCTTCCAATTCCTCGTAACATTCATATATTTCCTGATTATCAGAAAAAAATCTGGGGGAAGCCAGGGCGATTTATGGATTATGTAAACATAAAATCTTTTAGTGAGGGCATGTTGAGCAAAAAGTTTTTTCGTTACTTTCAATTCATTGTTTGGCCTATTGCGTGTACGTGTTATCGTGATTGTTTGTATATTTGATTCTTAGTGAAAATCGCTGCTAATTTTTCTGCTGAATGAACATTATGAAATATGATGTTACATGGAACCTGTGTGTTGTCCAAAAAGAGAATATGAAAAATTGCACATATTTTGTGCGCATCAAATTATTATATAAACTTTTGTCGACCGATAAACATATTTTCACATACAGTTTCCGACTTTTAAAGAAGAAGCAGCTTATCTTTCCCCACTAAATTTCAAAAATATAAATCCCATACGTACACTATCCAATCCAATGATATCAATTAATAGCTGTCTATTGATGTTGGGTTCCAGCTAACATTCTATATTGTTCTTAATACCGCTGAACGATAGAGCGAAAGAACGGTTCAAAAGAACTGATTCACTTAGATGAACGGTTAGTGAGTGAACCGTTCATCAAAGTGAACTGATTTGCCCATCTCTACCATCAATGGACGGTTGATTTTCTACCCATCGTGAACTCAAACCAATGAACTTAGACATTTATCAAGTGTGCTATAAACGTCCTCACGTTAGTATTAGTTAGTGCAAAATTTGCAAAATAGCGCACACACACTGCACGCTATTTTATACGTGTGAGTAATTTTCGTGTACGATACAAAAGAACCTAGTTCACCTGTAGCGTATGTCAAACCACGTTGAACTCAAACATCGATGCATGCACACGTACATGAGAGAGAGAAAGAGAGGAACGAATTCGTTTTGGGGGAAGTCACTTCACAATGCAATGGGGACAATCTGACTGGGAAGAATGAAATGATATAGTCGAGTCGGTAGAGGGAGATAGCGACTAAACGCCCGATTGACTGTTTAGTCGTTCTGCCGGAGAAACTGCGTGAAGAAGCCAAAAGTCATTACTAACTGAATACGGATATAGTCAGTCAGATAGCCAGCTGACTATCCTCAGTTGACTATGACTATGCAGAGCCCTGACCTTAAAAAGTTCCTGGTCACCGGTGTTCTTCTGACCCGTTGGAAACTATCCCATATGTTCCCAGTCCATAAAAAAGGAAATAGACGGGATGTTGCTTTGTAGCAGTACATTAGCACCGATCAACACGGATTTACGACGGGTCGCTCCATTACCACAAATTTACTCCGATTTTGCAGTATTCCCACCGACTAACGACTACCGTTCAATTACTCAACCAGGAAGTTTTGGCTGTGCCTGAAGTCGTAGAGAACCTAGAGGAGTTGCAATTTATTGTTTATTGTGAAGCAGTAGCTGTTGTTCGGGCGTTAGGAATGTACACCTTTCTTCAAAACGATAGACAGAACCGCGCACTCTCCTAAAAACCTAAACCTGATTGGATGAGACTCCTGGAAGGTCGTATCCAAACGCTGCGAGTGAAAATCGATCGACTAACGCAGTACAAGGGGGGAAGTCTCCCTGATCTTAATGAAAACTCATCATTGAGATTGAGCTCTATCAAAAAATTGAGACATTATACGGAATGTACGAAAAAGCGGGCGGATCATCGTAAGCTCAGTATGAACGATAGGTAGTTCTACAGCCGCACCAAACAGAAACGAAACAGTTACGATGGTGGTCTTCCTGAGATTGACGAAGTTACCCAATTTTGGCAAGCTTCTGGGAGAATCCCATTTCACACCGATGTAACAGAACGTGGCTGGCAGAGGAAGAGGAATATGGAAACGAACTTGAAGCAATGCCTGCCGTTGTGGTAATCGCCCATGATATCAACGAAGCCATTCGATTTGTCAGGGATTGGGCTACGCCAGGACCAGTTTTTGTGCACAATTTCTCGTAGAAAAAGTTTTTTTCAATACATGAGCGAATGGCAGAGTGCTTCAATAAGGTACTAGAAAATTCCCAAACAACACCGGAGTTCGTGACCAAGGGAATTACTCATCTGATGCCCAAGGATCAAGACGCAGCGAATGCGGCGAAGTACAGGTCAATAACATGTCTAACGAGTCTGTACAAGCTACTTACGTCGATGATTAATAGAAAACATCAAAACCATTGCGATGTTAACGAAATAATAACAGAAAGGCTGTAAACAAAACACGCGAGGCTGCAAACATCAAGTTATTATTGATGGAGTCGTCGTTGGGCAAGCAAACCGAAACTAAAGGATCCTGAGTATGGCGTACATTGATTATAAAAAGTATACGACTAAATCAAATCAGATCATCAGGTTTTTGGAACACACAATGGGAAACTGGAGCACTTCGCTTAGTATCACCGTCGGAACAACTATGTTGAGATCCAGAATTCCCAATATTCACAGGGGAATATTCCAAGATGACACATTCAGTCCTGGTGGTTTTGCCTTGCGATGAACCCCTTGAGCCGAGCACTCAACCGAAGCAGTCATAGCTACCATATAAATAGAACGACAAAAATAAACCATTATTTGGACGACTTGAAACTGTTTGCGGAATCAACAGAAGAGCTGCATAGTCTACTACAGTGCATAAGCGACTTCAGTGCGAATGCGGATGAAACTCGGAATCGAAAAGTGTAAGGCAGCACAGCTCCACCGTGGACGATTGGTGGAGAGTGGAGGATTTCGCATTGACGAGAGTGAAGTAATTCAAGATTTGATGAAGGCGAATCCTATAAGTACATGGGATCTCTGCAACTGAAAGGGATTTCAAACACAAAAATCAAGAAGTAACTCCAGGAACAATTCTTGATCAGAATCAACCAGGTTTTGAGAACAAACCTATGTAGCGGCAAAAAGATCAAAGCCGTCAACACGTTTGCCGTTCCTCTATTCACGTACAGTTTCAGGGTGCTGGAGTGGACGAAAACTGATTTAGAAACAGTCGAGAGAGAAATGAGGGTAACGTTCACTAAGTACCGCATACACCATCCAAAGTCATTCATAGAGAGATTCACCTTACCACGTGTTGAATAAGAAAAAGGTGTCATTGAAATCAAAGTGCTTTGCGTTTTCCAGGTCCAGCAGTTGCGAAGAAACTTCGTAGAAAGTCAAACCCATCACGATATCTATCGCGCTGTCTGTGAAGCAGACTGAGGATTCAGTGTCCTGCATCTGGCGCAGGATCAGTACGAACTAAGCTGCAACTTGCAGACCATAGAAGAAAAAATAACGGGCCTGATCACAAACGCCACTTCACGGTGAAAACGAAATGAATTGTACGCAATTTGTATGCATTTCATTTCGTTTTCACCGTGATGTGGTGTTCGTGATCAGGCCCAACATCATGGAAGCAAAAGGAACTTCATGGGACGCACCCGCATATCGTTTAGAGCAGGGATTCTCAAAATGGTAGAACCGAATAGCTGCATCAACAGTAAATTTGTTGCTAGTTGCTAGATTACAAACGTTAGTTGGTGCATCCTGTAGACTAAGGTCAGTACAAAATTAATAATATCGACGTCTCGAAATAAACTATTCGTCGGGTACGGCAGTGATTACCGGAAGGGCATTTCAGAACAAATCCGATGACTCGTCTACGGGATGTAGTTCGCGCAAAAGTTTGACATATCAACGCCTTTCCAATACCGTGGGGACGCAATCACAATATGTTCTCTAGAGAGTATATAACAGTACGAGATTGTTTTTCTCTGTCAGTATCGAAGGTAAGGCATAAGCTGCATTATAATGCCTATACATTCTTTTACCACAAACATAACGATGATATAAAACAACCAACTCGTTTCACATTCCCTCTATTCTCCGAACTTGGCTCCCTCGAACTGCAAATTTTGCAGAACCTTATTTACATTAATTTTGCAATCACATCCACTGAGGCGTGAGCGGGTGCGTTATCGTGATGAAGAAAAAATCCTCGATTCAAACTAATGTCAAACACAAAGAAACAGACCGATCTGGCTGAAAGATGGTTTGTATGTTTCCGAGAGGTACTAATAACTAAACCTAACCTTGATACGCGCCAGTAGTGCCATCTCTCTATCTATGCACGAACTTTTCAAACTTCTCGAACTTCATTTAGAAGAAAATAATAAATATACCGATTCTCATTAAATTACTGCAACATATCAAATAACAAACAACATATCATCATTATGAGAAATAACGGATTGAAAACCGCCCATTGTACTTACAGATATGCCACAAAAGTGGAAAAACTTGTGGGAAAACACAACGGACATTCCCGAGCTGAAATTGCAAGAGAAAAACAATTATATAAGCACTAATTTCACCATATTAGCAACTTCGCACGATGGTTCACAAACTAATGAAATTCCGCAGTTCCCCGAAAAAGTAATGGACAACGAAATCTGTGAATTGTGGTATCGCTTGGATAGTAAATTCAACCTGCCATCGGCGTTAATGTACTTCTATTTAATTTCTCCACTACCGTTGAGAGATCCACAAAGGTACATTGAAAGCGTTGCTTATTTGTGAATCGCAGAATAATGATTTTCAACATCCGGTTTCAGTGCCACCTTATCTAACTTGTACGTATCATTGTTGAAGTTCCAAATATCTGAAGCCTTGTACCCTGCAGAAGCAGCTGGTCTGAATTTTGAAGTCCATTCCGCTGAGAAGGGTATTGTACTTAAGGTAACATTCCAATATGTTAAATGATTTTGTAATTATATAAATTGGTATCCGTAGTTTGACGGATATAATGAGAAACTGCCTCTTATTGTCGACGAATTAACAAAAGCTATGAAAGAGTTCGAGAAGAATGTGGTTTCCGATGAATTTAATATTATCAAAGAGAAGTTATTCAAACACTATTACAATGACATTATTAAAGCGAGCAAATTCAGCAGGTGAATTACTTTGAGTACATAGCTCTATGTAAGTGTAATGCAAAATACTTTTATTCGCAGAGATGTTCGATTAAAAATTGTACAGGAGACACACTGGACTGTATTGGACCGTTTAAATGATCTTTTAAATCTAACAGTCAATGATCTCAAACTGTTCTCTAAGGAGTTTTTCCAACAAATTAAAATTCAAGCGTTAATCCAAGGCAACATATTGAAGGAGGATGCAATAGACGTAATGTCCAAAGTGTTGGTGAATCTAGGAGGTGGAAGAATTGCAGACGTAAGTCAGTCTCATGGAAAATATCATTAGTGAACATAACATGATCTTTTCATTGCAGAAATTACTTATTGATTCGAGAGCACGGGAAATTCCGCTAGGCAACAACCATGTCACAATGCAATCCTTCCGCAAGAACGACGTGAATACGGTGACCACGAATTTCTACCAAGCAGGTCCCGTTACTCCAGCACTCAATGCACAACTTGAACTGTTGGAGATGCTCCTCGAAGAACCACTGTTCGATATTCTTCGCACAAAGGAGCAACTGGGCTACGATGTGTCGGTAACAATGCGTGATAACTTTGGAATCCTCGGCTATTCCATCACTGTGCACTCACAGGAGGATAAGTTCAATTATCAACATATTGAGGAAAGAATCGAAGATTTCAACAGTAGATTTGTGCAAATTCTGTACAATATGCCGGAAACCGATTTTGAGTTGATAAAAAATTCACTTTTGAAACATAAACAAATCGTGGACACTGAATTGAAGAACGAAATGTCCAGAAATTGGGCTGAAATTACGACTGAAGAATACATATTCGATCGGAACAAACTAGAGATGGAGCATATAGCTAAACTAACCAAAACTGATATACAACATTTTTACAGGCAACTGCAAGTCGAGCAGAGGCGGAAACTTTCCATCCAAGTCGTGGGATGTAGTCATAAGTCAGAAAAATGCAATAAGGTTGAAAATAGGGATGATAGTGCTAATATAAAAGACTTGCATAGAGATTTGAAAATTCTGTTTCTCACTTCAGACAGCCAGAAGGAAAATTTCATTACCAATATAGACAATTTCGGGAAAACGCTTAAAGTCTTTCCAGTTACAAAAATTCAATTTTGACACATTTTTTGTGTGTAGTGAACGGAGATATTCATCTTTTTTAGGACTAGTGCTAAATGTTCAAATAAAATTTGCTAAATGTTTGTCAAAATGTATTTTTACTTTATTCCTCTTGATTCTTGGCCATTTGTTCTTTTGCGATCTGTTGTATTTGCTTGTGCTTTCTTACAAAGGAACTAAAGTTGGCTTCCTCGACTTCGTCATCACCTGAAAAATAATAGAAGAAAGTCAGCAACTTCAAATACTCAAAAGTGTACTGAACGACTCATTTATAAAATTTATAATACTGGTCGGCGACGCGACATTGAACTATAGAGTAATTCCAAATGAAATCGTCCTAAGAATGCAGATTTTAAAAACATACATTTTTCATTCCAATGAAAGTTTGTATTCCGTTTGGGTTAGAGAAAATATGAGTTCTCCACAGCAAAGGGGATTTTTTTACTCAAGCGTAACTTTTGAAAAGGGTGTATCGATTTTAGTGAGAGAAATCTTTGATAATTTATATCGTAAAAACTATGAGCCGTACCGAAATAGTGTCTTAGAAAAAGTTATAGAGTATTGATGTTAAAACATGAAAAACTATACACTGAGAAAAAAAATAATACTCTTTTTTTATTTAAAAAAAATAATTTGCAATATATTTTATTTCCCTTTATTGATTTAATTAGGCTCAAGTGGATAAAGAGCCACCATCAAGCAATACATTTTAAAACTATTTGAATATATTATAACTACATAATTATTAACTTAAGTCTAATTAGCTAAAACTACAGTGCAATATAAAAAAAAAATAAGTTATTCCTTCGTTGCCTCTTCGGTATTATCCTTGTCTGGAACAGTGCCTGTGGTGGGTCGTAACAAATTTTGCAATATAATATATAATTAATTTGCAATATTCATATAAAATAGAAGTAATGTAGAAAATTTTAAAAATCGGTCCAAAATGGTAAAACTATTTTTGGCGAACTTTGTGGAACATCGAATTTTTATGAATTTTTGAAACTTAGAATTTTTGTGTGTTAACAATTATTTTTAGCCAAAAAATATGAATCCTGATGTGATTTAAAATAAACAAGCTTTTTATCAATCTCCTTCTAAATGTAGCCATTCTCGAGATATTTTAAAAAATATTTCTAATTTATTGTCTTTTGCATAGTAAATAGGCTTTTTTAACTCTTTTAGTACCGGACGTCTTTTTATTATATTTTATGCTGATTAGTGCCGCGGATCTGTATATGTTTTTACGAGCATTTTCGCAAACCTCTGCAAATTCGCCGATTCGGCCCGGTATTCTTCGCTTAGGCACGTCTTTTCGCCGGTACTAAAAGGGTTAATATGTTTGTCGTGTTATACCGTCATATTTTTTTTTTTTTTTTGTTAGAAAGTGCTTTATTTACAGTTTTATATGTACATTGCTATATAATTCCTTAATGAATTAGTACTTCTATTTACGTCAGAAGCTTCTAAATTGTACATAATGTATCTTATAAAAATTTTCAAAATTTTATATTTTATGTTTCTTTCACAGTTTATGTTAGGAAAATGTAGATTCTCGAAGATCAAATTTTGCTGCTGACTTATTGCATGAATATTTCTTATAATTTCTTGCCACAAAATGTTCACATTTTGGCACCCAGAAAATTTATGTTCTATCGTTTCGCATTGTCCGCACACCTGGCAATTCGGGTCATCTCTTCTCTCCTGTCTGTAAAGTAGCTCATTGTGGTGTAGTTTGCCATGAACCAGCAGATAATACATTGATTTTTCGTCAGAAGATAACTTTTTGTTGTTTATATCCTTCCATATCAGCTTCCAATTTCTAGTGCAACGTGTGGTGACTCCAACCGCTGGCAGCTGATTAAGGAAATGATGATAAATAATATTTGCCTTCGGTTCTTGCTGTATATGATCAGGGATTTCTTGAAGAGCAGCCTTAATAGTTTTGATGTGGATAAGGTCTGAAGGTGTTTGAGGAAGTTGCATATAGTAGTCTAGAGATGGTCCCTCGTTCAATGTTCTAAGATAACGATTTACTAACAGGGCCTTCGTTTTGAGAACAATCAAATGTAAACCCAATCCTCCTTTCGTATTTGGGCGAATAATATCAATCATTTTGACTCTTTGTGCGGGCACACCATTCCACAGAAAGAACCCTATTTGCTTTGTGAACAAAGCTACGTACTTATTTGGCATTGGGAGAATTGAGGATAAGTACCATAACTTGGAGCATATAAATGTGTTGAGAAGCATAACCTTTTGTTTTATGTTGACTATGCGTGGACGATTTAATTGTAGAAGGCCGTTCACACTACGATACACGGCTTCCCAGTTCTGTGCGACTGTATCCTTTATGCTGTTCTTAAAAAGGACACCAAGTATCTTGATGATGTCCTTTTTTATTATTCCTGTCCATGCAGGAAGCTGAGCACCGATCTCCATAGCAACGGTCTTCTCCATGTTCAGCTTTGCCCCTGCTGCCAAACCAAATTGTTCAAAACACTGCAAAATTTGTTGAATTTTCTCAGGACTTCGGACTATAATTGTTATGTCGTCTGCATACGCAACAACACATTCTCCCGGATCGTTGCATATTTCGGCCAAGTTGTCTAGTAGAGGTTGCAGGTACAGTACAAACAACAGCATGCTTAATGGGTCACCTTGTCTAACCGATCGTTTTATGTGAATATGTTGAGTGATGTGTCCATTGATTATTAATTGAGACTTGGCGCGTACTGAGAGAGTTGCCAGCAGACTCACAAAACGTGTATTGAAACCCATTCTTCTCATGCTCGATAACAGGTATGTGTGACTGACGCGGTCGAACGCATTACTGAGATCGCATGCAATTACGATTCCACCCGTTGATTCTTGTTTAGAAATTGCAATATGATCTCTAATTACACACGTGGCTTCAAAGGTTGTGTGACTTCCATTGCTACATTTTTGATGAGAAGAAAGAACCGCCGTTGATATTTTTTCAGCCCTTTGCTTCATCACTCTGCTGAATATTTTGTAATCTACGTTCAACAATGTTATTGGCCGAAGAGAGTTTATACCATTCCCCACTCCTTTTTTTCGAACCAACACAATCACACCATCCTGTAGATCCTCTGTTACACGCCCGTTCTTGATCTCGTTCAGCACCAGCAGAAACTGTTGTTTGATTATTTCCCAGCATTTCTGATAAAATTCTTTTGAAAGGCCGTCCTTGCCCGGGGATTTGTTTGCTGCCGAACCTTTGATAGCCGCAAAAACTTCGTCGTATGTCAGGTCATCCATGAGTCGACTGTTCTCCTCATCATTTTCTTCTAGCGATCGTCTTGGATTGAAGCGGTTATCCGCTTCAGTGTCCTGTTCGTCGAAAAGGTTTTGATAATGTCGCTGTACATGTCGACTTATTTGCTCCTTGTCCATAGTCCGCTGACCATTGATATCTAGGGATGCGATAGTTGTGTCTCGTTGCCGGTTAACTCGGTCCGCAATTTGGAAGATTGAAATGTCTTCCCCTCCCAGAAAAGTAGAGTTCTTATTTTTTTTTGATTCGGAAAATTTCTTCTGTTTTTGTAGCATTATTGCTTTTATTTTGTTGATTTCGGTGGTACAGTCGCGGTTCTTATGTTGTTCATTTGTTTGGTTCAAACAAAAGTGATAAAACCCCATTGTGTCGTTGAATTTTTTTACACAGATTGAGTTTTTCCAACGAAAAAAAGAAGCGATTTTCCTTTTTGCATACAAAGACCACCAGTCAACCCACGAATTGTAATTTCGTTTTTGGCGGGACCAAAAATTCCACCTTTCTCGCAGTTCCGTCAAATTTTGTTCGGTCAGTAGATGATTGTTTATCTTCCAGAAAGGGCGCTCGATTGTTTGAGTACGTAATGGAAGGACTATCCGGGAAATAACAGATCTATGGTCACTGAAACAGTTTGATTCTAGCCTGCAGTATCGTACATTTGGGAGACATACTGGGGTAACATATATCCTGTCAATTCGAGACATTGACCGACCTCGAACGAAAGTATACTCAATTCGCTGATTGAAATGTTTCCATATATCCTTAAGATTTATGCTATTGCACAGTCTTTTCAACATTGGGCTCATGTTTGAAATACCTGTCGCATCATTGTAATCAGTGACCGCGTTGAAATCTCCCAACATTATTGTGTGAGGAGGATGATTTTGTAAAAATAAGGAGATATTGTGATTAAAGAAATCTTCTCTAACAGATCTGTTGTTCGAGCCTGATGGTGCGTACAAATTAATTATTCTTACTCTATTTTCATCATTTCCCAGATCAATGCATATGACCCTTGAGTCCAAGCTCCTTTGTATCTGTTTAACTTCGATTCCATTTCGTACGGCTATTGCAGTACCCCGCTCTGATTCATCAATATTTACTATCATATCATATCCAGGGATACAGATACTATCGTTAACCACCTCTTGCATTGCTATTATGTCTAAGTCTAGTGTGCGCACGAATGATCTTAACGAATTGATTTTGTTTGTGTTGCTTATACCATTCAAGTTTATAGTTGCGAAAGTGTAAGTAAAGTTCGTTACAGTATTCCTTGGATCCATTTCAGTTAAAACTTTTACTTGCCCTCTTATTTGCTCCTCGTATGACGTCGAACTCGCATGCAATCTTGCGCCGAAGACTCATCATCCGATATCTCCATTGTTTTTTCTGATTTTCTGTTGAGAGAGTTTGATCTGCTGTTGGTCGGTGTGATGCGTGAGCGGTCACTTATGGTGCTCACTCCATCGTATCCCTTCGTTGTTTTATCCGGTGCTGCTTCAACAGTAGGCTCTCCTACGTCGGTCGATGAGGTCTTTACTGCTTTTTCTCTGAGTTCTGCATCATGCGGTGAGGCCGGTCGTTTGAAGTGTTGTGTTGCGGTTTGCGATTGTATTGACGGTTGGATCTGCGACGAAGATTGTGATTGTGATGATGATTGTGTTGATGAAGGTGCTGATGATGGTATGGATGCTGGTCGCTCCCCAGGCCTATCCGAGCTTCCCGTTTGCGCTAGTACTCTGGAGTATAGCGATGATTTGTTTTGTAGTGAAAGTTTTGCACGGTTCTCCGAACAGCTGACTCCAAACATGTCTGAATTTGACATGTCTGAATTTGGTTGGTGTATGTGACGTGTGAGCTGTACCCTTTGATGTTCACAAATGAAGGAATGGGACTCGTCATCCGAATACGAACAATACGGATTCCACTTGGTGTTTGCGAAAAGAATTGCGAATGACACATCTCGTGTTTGATGGAAATGATGTTCCCGTAGTTCGAAAGGTATTCGATGATCCACTCCTCTGGCATGTTTGGTGGTAGATGATGGAGCTTAACATCAGTACCTCCATCCTCAACGTACAGACGTATACGGTGAGTTGTTCCGTTGTTGTTTAATGAGTACTTGTTATCGAACTCTTCAACCACTCTTTGAACTGCTTCTTCCGTCTTCATCTCCACAAACACCTTCCCTTCGATCCTATCAATTTGTATGGTACATCGATCGGTGTTAGTTTTAGGTTTTTTGCGATGAAGTTGAAAATGTTTTCATCCCTCAACTTGCGAATTCCACGAATGTCGATGAAGAAATTGCGCTCCCTCAACGAATCCATGGTTGCTGTTGGGGGCTTGATCCCAGGGACAAGCTTTAGACCCCTCAAAAAACGACTTTGGTTTACTTTTTGTTTGAACAATAGCGATCTCTTCGATTTTGCGACTGAACACTTCGCCGGTTGAGTGCCGATTGCATATTCATGGAATTTTATGTATTTGCTTAGAATTTTCAACAACTTTTCCAATACATCATTATGGTAAAAAATATATGTTTAGGACTTACGTTGAAAAACATCTGGCGATCTGGCGTAGTGGTAACACCCATACCTCTCACGCAAAGGTCACGAGTTCAATTCTCACTCCCGACATTCTTCCAAAAATAGAAATAAAAAAGTGACGAACCAGCCAAAAGTGTTCAAAGCCACTATAATAGAGAGAAAAAATGGGATGGTAATATCTATGATATAACCGCAAAGGTTGACGTGGGACTACTATGTTGTCTTAGTGAGCATTTATTTGTATTGATTAAATTATCGATTGAATGAAATAATTTTTCCAATTGAATTGAATTCAACAGATTTGTTTTGTAAGTAAAAAGTTTGAACAGTTGCCATGTAGGATCAATTCATGCATTGTAATAGATTATGTTCTTCGTTACAAATAAATTTGATAACCGTCCTTTTACGTTTGATATGATGCCGAGGACTACCAAAATATGTGAACGGAAAAATTGTCAAACGATCTTTGTATTTTACTTTTCCTTCTGAAATTATACATCTCTCATGTTTACGTAGTTCTCGAACCGCGAAAGTTCATTCACCTCTAGTATCTGAATTGATGATTTTCCCAGGCTTCTAAGTTTAGGAGTACGTTTTGGAGAAACCATATTCCGGTCTACACAAAGACAAGCGAGTATGAAATTACTCGCAGCTTGCATGTATTTGCAATGGGAATTCCCTAGGCATCTTTGTTTTGAAATCCATCTTAGGGAATAAACATAAATACCCCCTACTTGCATGTATTTGCGAAGCGAATCCCCCCAGGCACATTGATTTGAAAGTTCGTGTTAGGGAAACACATTTTGGTGTGAACAAAAATACCCCCGACTTGCATGTATTTGCAGAGCGGATTCCCACAGGTACATTGATTTAGAAGTCCGCAAATCGGACCAATCAAAATTTGGCAGTTAGAACGTTTAGATAACGCTTGACAATTTACATTTGTTCAACTGTTTATTTCTATCTAATTGTGATAGACGCGTAGAAATATTTCCTATCAATTGATGCAAACGAATTTCCGATTTATTGACATAACATGAGTGACTCCTAAACATATATATTTTACCATAATGATGTATTTGGAAAAGTTGTTGAAAATTATAAGCAAATTAATAAAATTCATGAACACGACAAGTATATTATAATAGCCTATTTACTATAAAAATGACAATAAATCTATATAAATAAAAATGTAAGGCCGAATGTGTTGCTAAGCGGGAAACCCAAAGAAGGAATCGTCCGATTTAAGCCATCTTTATTTTGATGTATTCGTCTCTGCCCGTAGTTCAATGTAATGGAGGGAAAAATTGAAAAATTTTCGGAAAACTCTAAAGGAATTTCGGACAATTCGGTGAATTGTATACCCTTCTTAGATGGCATTAACGTTCCCAGTGGAACTTTTGCCTTCTCATCGTAAGTAATACTTGCGTCATTTTTATTAGTACTACTTAGTTGAGATTTCTATGCTGAATAACACGCCTTGGATGCATTCTGGAGTGGCAAGTTCTAGAATACGCGTGACCACAGTGCAAGTCGGAAGAAATTTCTTTGACGAAACATCTCCCGGCCAGAACGGGAATCGAACCCGATGTGGGAGCACACAATTTGAATACCCATATGCTCGAAAATTACATCATGATAAGCGTTGGTAGTCCATTCAATGTTTGCGACAATATAATTGATCTTTGTTTGAAGGTGGAAATGGATTTTCAGGCGGAATAACGCACTCCTATCTATATAAATAAAAAAGGAAGACCAAACGTATTGCTAATCGCAAAATCCGAAGAAGGAAAGGTCCGTTTTGAGCCATCTTCATTTTGTTGTTTTTGTTGTATTCGACCCATAGAACAATGTTATGAATAGAAAAAGTTTAGAAATTTGTTCTAAAGAACTCGTATCAAAACAATAATTTTGGGCGGAACGAAGTTCGCCGGGTCAGCTAGTTACAAATATTTTTTTGAATATCTCGAGAATGGCTGCATTTAGAAGGAGATTGATAAAGAGCTTTGTTGTTTTAAATCACATCAGGATTCATAATTTGTGCCTAAAAAAGATTATTAACATTCAAAAATTTGAAGTTTCGAAAAATCATAAAAATTTGATGTTTGTCAAAAATAGTTTTATCATCTTGGACTCATTTTTAAAATTTTCTACATGACTTCTATTTTATATGGAGAAATAAAAAAAAATACATATTTCAGATATTGCAAATTAAAGTAAATTAGAGTAAATAAACAAAGAGTATTAATTTTTTTCACGTTTTAACATCAATACCCTATAACTCTTTCTAAGACACTATTTTGGTACGACTCATAGTTTTTGAGATAGAAATTATCAAAGATTTCTTTCACTAAAATCGATACGATCTTTTCAAAAGTTATACTTGAGTCGAAAAATTCCCAATTTCTGTGGAAAACTCATATTTCCTGCAACCCAAACGGAATACAAACTTTCATTCGAATCAAAAAATCTCATGTTTTGTCATTTGTCGAATTATTCTATATACTAACCTGGACACACTGTAGCGTTGTCTTCGTGGCCTTCTTCGTCTTCAGAACTTTCGTTGCCAGGATGTTTAAGATAAATATCTGCCATTTCACGACCACTACTGATTTCATTTACCAATGGTACTTCCTGTCCCTTTTCCTGCTGATTTATTTTCATCATGTCTTCTGCTTCCTTCTTTTTCTGTTCAGCCATTTTCTCCAACCTTAGCTTATCATACTCAGCCTTGTAATCCGTCACATACTCTTTCGCGGCTTCCTCGACAAGCTCGAAAAATTTCCCAAACCCAATACCAGTTTTCGATGAAACGCCACAAGCTTTCAGATCCCGGTAAAACTCATCCAGAGTGAGTGACATTGTTCGGGTTAGATTACTCGCGTACGATGTCTCATTCTCAAGGGCTTCCTGGAAAGACTCGAAATCTTGCATCCATTCAATCGCAAAGGAAAAGTCCTGGACATCGATCTTGTTCAACACGATGATGAATGGAAGACGGGCTTTGTAAAGGATGGAACACGCGTACAGCATGTTAGACATGAAAGTCGTGGGACTTGTTGATCTTACAATGTCCATTACATAAACAACGACAGTGGGGAACGCTGTAGCGAGTGCTTCCGTTATAATCGTTCCAGAAGCAGACCAGGTGAAGACCTCAATCTGACCAGGCGTGTCAATTACGCAATACTTATGCTTCTCTTCCGTTCGCTCCACCAACTCAATTACTTTGCCAAATTTAGTAGAAAACAAATTCAAAGCTGTAACGATTCCACCATTTGGTCCAAGTTTGTACTGCTTCATGACTTCTTTGTAGTTGATAGTATCTCGTACATCTGGAAGGTATTTTATGTTTCGAATTTCATCATACAGGCGTATCTTATTTTGCGATAATTACCTATATTTGCAGGATATGGAACCTCTCGACAGGCGGGATCCAAGTTGATGAGATACGGATTGTTTTCATCTTGTTTGTATTGAGCCAACTTGCGAACAAAAGTTGTTTTTCCAGAGCCGGCCATTCCGAGAACAATTAGGCAAATCGGCTTGCGTTTCGAACTGCATGCCGTGTCCGTTTCCATTTTATTCTGAAATTTTATTATGCTCACGGTAAACTGCAACGTTTTCAACACTATTTAACTTCGTTGTAAACAATCATCAAATACTGCTACATTTCATATCACGCGCTGAACTGTCAACAGCACATACACGGTGAATTCACATTGATCATCTTTTAAGTCCTCGGTATTAACTCAATTCTACACTCAGAAAAATGACGAATAAATAAGACTATGGGCCGCCCACATACCACGTGGACAGAAAAATCATGATTTTAGACACCCCTCTCCCCCTCCATGGACAAGCGTGAACATTCCTTATACCCCTCTTCCTGTTGTCCACGTGGACATTTCTCCAGTTTTTTTTGCAGAAAAGCGCTGTTCGAATTGTAAGAATGTTGTAATGTATTGCTAGAATCGGATCGTTCAACGTACCCGAATTGCCACTCAAACGCATATTCATTAGACAGTGTCCAATTTCTTATGCTGTTCATTTAACTATTCCACAGATTCATAACAACATTAACGATATCGGGAATATAGGGAGGATGTGGTAAGTTTGATGCGAAAAAAAGGCATCTCGTTCTTTTTTTTCGCATAAATAAATTCGCTCATAAGGAGAAAGAATTGGCCGGCAAGTTGTCATGATGCAAGATTAAGCTGTATCGGAATCACAAACGCCTTAGGACATCCGCAAAAAACATTCTAGTAACTTCTTGGTGAAGGCGATCGACATTTGCGTTGGTGCGTGAGATGGCTGGAGTTCCTCATCCTGGACCGTCATCTACCGTCAACATTTTCCTTGAACCGTTTTACTCAGTTTTTGGTGTCTCATCTAAAATTAAATCATGCAAAATGCATACTCTAGCTGCAAATCATGACTATGTACCAATATTGTATAAAAATGTCAAAGAAATGATAATATTTACACATAGATATACAGTTGCGTGTTAACCATTTGCAGTCGTATTTTTTGGACATGGACATGTCCTGCTGGGCGGAATTATTTTTACTTGAAAGAGCAGTGATACATCATTTGTATGATTATGAAAGATAAACAAGATTTTTTCAATTATTTGTGAACTTTAGATATGTATCTGCTAAATAAGATGTGTTTTAATGTGCTTTTTTTTATTCTTTATTTGAGAGGTTTTCAGCCTCCTGGGCTGGTTCGCCTCTTTATCGACGGCATTGCCGCAAGGTTTCGTTGGGAACAGATTGCACATAAAATTATCACATAAAAATTGGACGTAAAAATTAAACACATATAAATCCTTTTGCGAGACATGACTTAACAAAGAACTTGCTGTTTGCTTGTTGGACCAGATGGCATGGATGTCCTCGGACCATGGCTCCAGGCCAGTGGAGAGGAAGCCGTGCCGTTGAAGATGCCGACGTGTTCTTATTCCCCTTCATCGTGGAGGGAAAGGAACAAGGATCTTCTTGACTGATCCATTGTTCAGACGCTAGATCTTAAAAAATAGTTCGGCATCTTTTAGGTAGCAGACAAGCGCTGCTACTCTTGCTGGATCGTCCTTCAAGATGTCTCTTACACTCCCGCTGATTCCATGCAGGTTTCGCAGATCATCGAATTTCGGGCAACCACACAAGAAGTGCTCGACGGAGTTGTGGATTTGGCAGAGGTCGCAGAGTAGATGGAAGGGTCCTCTATTGAATCCGTGTGAGACCGAGCAGTGACCGGTCCTCAATCTGGACAGGATTCGTTGTTCTCTCATTCCTTTAACATCGTCAAACCTGACAATCGTGCCCTTGACTTTTCTGAGGAATTGCCCCCTCTCTGCAAACCACCTTTCGGTCCAAAAGGTGCGGAAAGAGTTGGTGATCCACAACTTCACATCGTCAAGCGGCACATCCCGAGTGAAGAACGGTCTGGTGTGACCGATTCCGGCAAACTGGTCGGCCGCTGTTTTAATTTGCTGTTTTTATATAAAAAAAATTCTATAGCTCTCCTACGTCTTTCGAAACAAGCCTCTTAACATGCAGTCCTTATTTTTGATTATAGTTCTTTTCTATGATGACTGAGATCCACCATACGAACCATACACACAGTAAAATAAATTAGGGGGAGATAGCAGACATACGACGAAGAGTTAATTTTCCTTTTACATTACTTTTACCAAAAACGTACACTTTCGTGAGGTATTGCAAATTGAGCAACTTTAAAAAAAATTAATACATTACGTGTTAAAACGTTAGAACCACTCGATTTTTTGAGTTTCCAGAGATATGTAAGAGCACGATTGGAAAGATGTATATAGAGTAGGGTATGATACCTATCTTCGTTTATAAGATTGGCATATTTTAACTCTCTTGTTTTTTCAGGAGCGAAACATCCGAAAAACGAAAATACCAGTGTTTCATAACTATAGAACTAGATAGAAAACTATCGCTAAGTTACAAAATTAACAACAAATTTTGCATAAATCACAACAAGTTTATAATTTGTAGGCAATCCTCAGTTCTCAATCAATTTAAACAATGTACAATGAATTCTTTTTTTACGCGAATCTCTTGAAATTACGTGATTTACTTGAAATAGCACGATTTTTTTAAGTGATTTTCTTGAAATTACGCGATTTGGCAATGCCTATCATCGCTCCGTTGGGAAGAGAAAGAGAAGAAAAGAAATCCTGCGAGTGTGGTTATCATTTTTTTGCACGCACGCATCAATCACGTAAAAAAAAGAATTCCAGCTACGGCACGCGGAAATTTGAATCTCGCTCCACGCAGAGGAAACTGCACGTTTAAGCTCCATAAAAATCCCATACTGCCTGTTAGCTGTATCTATTCTTCGTACGATCACTCGTAATAAGTTATCGATTGGGGTTTGAGCTAGTAAATAAGCATGATAGTCCAGAAATTGAAGCCCCAGTCTAGTGAACCATGTAAAGGACTTCCGACTTTTATGAGATGATGCCTTATTTTGTTGGAATAACCAAGCATCACGGTGGTTTCGATGCAAAAAAGGCAGTAAATGATTCAGGAATACTTCCTTGCACTCCGGACTTCTTATTCGTTGTAATAGAAAAGACATTTGAAACAAGTCTTTCTGAGAAAGTTCTTCCCAAAATGTATTTCCTTAAATTTCTTTTCTTTTCGTAAATAAAGAAACAAAATCTAACATGAAATAAACTTAAAATAAAATAAGAGTGCAATCGATGTTTTTACTTAGTGATTTTTAATTAAAAAAATTATAAGAGGTTGTGTCCAAGATACGACCGCGACCGTAGAACTACACTGTTATTTTATATAAGTCGCCACACGTTGGTGGCTTGAAACTACTAGGAATATAAACACTTCTCATAATTTTGCGCTATTCTCAAAAGAAACGCTTCTGTTTATATTAGGCTGTCAAAAAAGTCCTGCGGTATTTCCGCGAGGTGTCGTTGTAAGCGCGTAGTTCTAGTTGTATTCATTGTATCGAGTCATACTATAGCTTGTTGGAAAGGTATTTTATAGTCCTAGCGCTATAATATAGTCCTTGACAGTGTTTTGTTTGGTTAAGTCGTTCGTGAGTTATAGTGTCGCAAATATGGAACAATAAAGAGAAAATCCGACATATTTTACAGTACAACTATGACGAAGGCAAAAATGCATCTCAAGCTGCCAATAAAATTTGTGCAGTTTATGGACCCGATACAGTTTCCATTTCCACCGCACAACGATGGTTTCAACGTTTTCGTTCTGGTGTAGAGGTCGTCGAAGATGCGCCACGCTCCGGAAGGCCTGTTGTCGAAAATTGCGACAAAATCGCTGAATTAGCCGAGAAAGACCGGCATAGTAGCAGCCGTGGCATCGGCCAAGAGCTGGGGATAAGTCATCAAACCGTTATTAACCATTTGAAGAAGCTTGGATTCACAAAGAAGCTCGATGTATGGGTGCCACACACGTTGACGCAAAAAACCATCTTTGACCGTATCGACGCATGTGAATCGCTGCTGAATCGCAACAAAATCGACCCGTTTCTGAAGCGGATGGTGACTGGCGATGAAAAGTGGGTCACTTACGACAACGTGAAGCGCAAACGGTTGTGGTCGAAACCCGCTGAAGCGGCTCAGACGGTGGCCAAGCCCTCATTAACGGCCAGGAAGGTTCTGCTGTGTATTTGGTGGGATTGTCAAAGAATAATCTATTATGAGCTGCTTCCCTATGGCCAAACGCTCAATTCGGACCTGTAATGCCAACAACTGGACCGCTTGAAGGTAGCACTCATGAAGAAGAGGCCATCTTTGATAAACAGAGGCCGCATTGTCTTCCATCAGGACAACGCCAGGCCACACACTTCTTTGGTGACGCGCCAGAAGCTCCGGGAGCTCGGATGGGAGGTTCTTTTGCATCCGCCGTATAGTCCGGACCTTGCACCAAATGACTACCACCTGTTTTTGTCCATGGCGAACGAGCTAGGTAGTCAGAAGTTAGCCACAAAAGAGGCCTGTGAAAATTGGCTATCCGAGTTTTTTGCCAATAAGGAAGCGAGCTTCTATAACAGGGGTATTATGAAGTTGGCATCTCGTTGGGAACAAGTCATCGAACAAAACGGCGCACATTGACTTAAAACAGATGATTGTAACTAATTTTATGAACAAATGAAAATTAAAAAAAAATACCGTAGGACTTTTTTGACAGCCTAATATTACTGGCCTCAAAAAAAGTTGCATTACTTTCTCATGCTCGAGAAAAGCGCAGCTGTCACCATTAGTGGAGGAGGTTTTGCTACTGGCAAGCGAAACCTAATCACATACAAAATCTCAGAACGACATTTATTTCTTGGTGACTAAACAAGCGAAATAAACTCTTTTTGTTAATAACAACCTCGAAAACAGTAGCATTGCTCCATTATGATCAATATAAGCGCAAATGCAATACAAAATTTCCCAAATAATTTTTTGGCGCACAACCTTAACGCCTGTTTCGCCATAACGTCAGTTTAATGCATTGATGCATTCTCAAAGGCACAAAAGAAGCCCTTATTATGACGGAAAACAAACAATGTTGACTGCTTGGAAAAAGACTGAATTATGCCACACAGCTTGTACTCTGCTGTAACACCCATCGATGCGAATTCGCTGATCAGTTTGTCAAGAGCGACCGCCTTCACCACCAGCGGGGGAAGCTTGATTTTGGTTGCTGCCTGGGTAACGGTGTTTACATTTTCTGACTGACACGCCGAAATCGCCTACTTCGCTGTTGTTCGATGCGGTGTCACCACTCGCGAAGGCTAGGTTCAGTGCGAGCGCTTTTCACTGCACTAACATCGCGTGCACCATTAGATGACGCTTGCCTCGAAATTTTATTGCACCTGGCAATACGTTCGTTTTTTGCAGGGGTCGAGTCTGCCTTCCTCTTCTTCTTGCTCATCACACAGCGTCCAATTTATGACGCGAAGAGAAAAACACACGATACGAATAACGCGAAACAAACAGAAAAATCAAACGACGATATCCAAGTTGGATTACCACTGGTGGGGCCTATCTTAGATCGAAGCGCAGCGAAAGCAAAGTGAACTGGATTGCTCAACAGTCCGATACCGAATGAAAGTTTGTCTCAGCGAGATCCGCTGTTTATACTCTAGTCAAGTATTCCCCTTCATTCTCCTACTTTTGCTTTGTTCACGAAAACTTTAAATCCTACGGTTTCCCCTCCGTTGGTCGTCGATAAGTTGCTCGTTATCGACAGCTCTGTTCGGGAAAGCACACAAATGGGCAGAACAAATGTATGGGAAAATGGAAACGCTTAAAGTTTTCATGAATTTTAACCATTTACAAACCAGTGGATTCTAATGTATAGCATATTAAACAAATCTTACGGAATTTCCGATTCGTTCAGTATGTAAATCGCCAGAATCCGTTCGCGACAAAAAAAAATTATTAAAGTTAACTTTATTTCATAAAAACGTGACCTGTTTTCTGATTTGGCACCCTTAATGAAAGACGTAGTTCTACGTCAAAAAAATCCAAGAATATCCACGATAATAATAGGGGGAGGGGCTTTATCAATGTCCACGAGTTTCCACAGAGAGGGAGGGGGGAGTCTAAAATTGTACTTTTTGTGTCCACGTGGTATGTGGACAACCCCTTAGATTACTATTCAAGTTCACTAATACCACTCAGTGTCGCATCATAGGCGATTGTGGCCTGTAATTGGACATATCAACAAACACATCACAAGGGTTTTTCACTTTAAAAAAGTAAAAATTTAAAAAAGGAAAATGATTGAAAATCTAAAAAATAACGACACGACACGATTTTTTCGTATACCGACAAGTACCTCCTGCTCTGCGACAACTTGGTAAACGTCGTTCAACGTAAGAAAAATAACAGGTATAATCTTCCGCACTTTGTGCATGCAATAGTAGGCATAGAAAAAAAGCAAAAAAATATTTTGAGACCATTGATTGAATGCATGTATATTTGATCATGGTTATTTGATCATATTTTTTAATAGTAACTCAAAAAAATTTTCCTAAATATTCTTCGAATAGGTAAAACAACAGTTTACCCAATCATTCTAAAATTATAAATATCATACAGCAATTTACATTTAATGCGACATGCCGAGACACCAGGTAATTGAACGTTTTTGATGAGAGTGGTACAGTGTCAATGTTCGGTGGCGACTTCCAATGTGGGGCCATAATTTGGGCCCCGAACTCGACATTTACAACAATGTCCAATTAGAGGTAAAAATGTCGAATTAAACGTATCGCATTACAGATCTGTCCAATTAGCAAAATGTCGTACTAAATGTAAATTGCTGTATTTATCTCATCGTTAAAGAGGACTTTTGTATAAAAAAACATTTGCTATTTTCATTTGAACGACTTACTGTTGGAAAAAGATGAAAAGATATCCTGCTTCCTTTATCACTTTCAGTTCTGCCCTTTTTTCGGCAATGCGGGACGTTGCATCTCGACATTTTGCTGAAAGTAAACAAAAAGGGATCACAATAGTATTGATGAAAGATGACATAAAACCTTACCTAAAATGAAAATCCGATACACTATCGTATTTGTCGTCGGATCAACTTCAATTACCCAGCAAACATTAGATCGTATAATTTTGCACGTGCCAAGTCTTACAAGAAATCCGAATAAATCAGAATCGCATATAATATCAATCAAAGTATGTATCGTGTATATTTGAAATCGCATAAAATGTAAAAACTCGATTTTATATACCAATATCAAATTAAGTCGCAATTCGGTATAATAAACATCAATTTTATGATGTATATTGTCGTAAAATATATTTAATCCGCATCGTATGCGTATATTACGCTGATGCAGTTTATGTGTCGTATAAGCGTATAATTTAAATCGATTCAGTACTGTAGTAAATCGTGTTGCATGCTGAAGAAAGTCATGAAACAGTAATCATATTAGATCCTAATAAAGAACATATTACATCATATTGAAATGTCAATGAAATGCTGATGCACTCGAAAGTTTTAACCACTGTTAAATTAAATTTCAGATAGCCGCGCGAGATAACTGGTGGATGACAATTTAGACGACCGGAGTTCGAACCCACATCGGAGCAGTTTCCACCAAACAACAATCTGTGCCATTTTAAACATTCATATTCCACTTCCAACATAAGTCAATCAATCAATTATTATTTCTACGAACATAAATACTCATATATAAAAATGACGATTCGAGAGGTTATAATAAACATTTCACGAAAATATTTTGCGCCATTTGTTTTTTTTCTATGTCTGTAATAAATCGTATATGAGTATGGTAAAAGTCGTATTTGGTGCTTTGACAATTCATGAATATATTCATATTACATCGCTATTCAATTCCAACATAATCGCTATTATAGCCGGTCAAAGTTGCATATTCATCCAAACAAATTCGGTAAGCATTTGCCATGTATGTATATGACCTCCACTTTTGCATGCATATGCCACCCAGCAAATATTAAATCGCATAACAAGCGTATATATAACATCATATGCCCTAAAATTTGGTTGGCATATAATGCGCCTAACTGCGAATATATGCGATTCTGATTTATTCGGATTTCTTGTAAGACTTGGCACGTGCAAAATTATACGATCTAATGTTTGCTGGGCAGTTAGGCGCATTATATGCCAACCAAATTTTAGGGCATATGATGTTATATATACGCTTGTTATGCGATTTAATGTTTGCTGGGTAGTGAAATCACTTGATGTGTGACGTATTAAATAATACGGGAATGAGTTAACTCCTTTTTCTTCTTCGACACAGACAATGTTATATACCTGTTATTTTACTTACGTTGATGGATCACAACATATGTCAAATACTACTTCAAATTGTCAACACTTATGTTTTGTGTTTATACTCAAAAATTATGCCTGTAGATTTTGTTTGTCGATGTTAATGCGCTCGTATGTTTATATTAATTAAAATAAAACCATAAAGCATGTTTTCTAAACATTGAGTACAAGTGCGAATGTGTTGAGAATATTAGCGTTCAATATGAGCACTGATGTTATGTTTATTTTTTACTACTCGGTTTTGTTTTCATCCATGTAATAACACCAAATATCACTACTACTCGTATATCATTCATATACTTATTCGAAACTCTCTGTAATCGTCTTGCAATCAATTAGTCAACCGAATTCCGTCGACCAGTAAAGTATAATATTTTGTTGAAACGTGACATTCCATAGGTAATGATCGTTTAATGATTGAATACTAGATTTTTTTTTGTGCAAACTTTGTTCATGATTATTCAACAATTTTGTTTCTATTTCACAGAAATTCCATAGAACAATGGATTCTTCCGAATGGTTCAGTGAAATCTCTGAACAGTTGTGGCCAGGCCAATGTTTTTCACTTAAAGTGAAGAAAGTTTTGCACGAGGAGAGCTCAAAATATCAAGACATCAAGGTACTTGACACGTAAGTATTTCCCTCATTTTAATGACCTCAAGATATTTGGCGTCAAAATGTAGGAAAACTTGCCCAGAATAATGTGGTACATATGTAATCTTGTAGATAACGCTACAGTTGATAAGAAAAAAAAAATCTACATAACGATGTCCAAATAATAACCAACTATTTGTAGTCATCAACAACTTACATGTTTTTTTTTTGTAATAATAAATCTATAAGGTGCATGTATTATTTGTATTATTTAGAGATAAATAGCGCAGGATTTTATATTGTGTTGCATTAATTGATGTGTAGACTTGCAGCTCGCCGCTAAAGAAAATGAATAAGTACCGCTAACAACAAGATTTTATTCCTATGCCACGCGTTGAGTGTAGATTCTTCGTTGATTTTATACTTATTTTAATGAGAATCATGCATTTTTCAGTGTTTCCCATGGAACTGTTTTGGTATTGGATGGAATCATTCAGTGTACGGAACGTGATGAGTTTGCGTATCAGGAAATGATTTCGTTTCTGCCCCTATGCAGTCACCCAAATCCGAAAAAAGTGCTGATTGTAGGCGGTGGAGATGGAGGAGTGGCTCGTGAAGTGGCGAAACATCCTCTGGTCGAGGAAATTCATCAGGTTGAAATTGACGACCGAGTTGTTGAGCTTTCCAAAAAATATCTTCCATTCATGGCCTGTGGCTTTGATTCCCCCAAATTAAAACTCACAATTGGTGATGGTTTCGAATATATGAAACAACGTGAGGGGGAATTCGATGTTATCATCACGGATAGCAGTGATCCGATAGGTCCAGCAGAATCTCTTTTCCAAGAATCTTATTTTGGTCTGGTGAAGAAAGCATTAAAACCGAACGGAATAATTTGCTCTCAAGGTGGCACATTTTGGATAGATATGAAACACGTGAAAGACACACTTGATCACTGCAGAAAACATTTCCCAGTGGTGAAGTATGGTTTAGTATCGATCCCTTCGTATCCCTCTGGTCAAATTGGCTTTTATGTGGCGAGCTTGAACGAGGTAACTATTAGCCTAGAAACAATTTCAATACTGGAACGCTGACTTATTTTTTTTGTAGAGCACAAAATTCAACGAACCATTGAAGACATTCACAACTGAGGAATTGGACGCAATGAAAATGCGCTATTATTCTACTGAGATCCATAAATGTGCATTTACATTGCCTAGATTCGCTGCCAAGTGTCTTTACTAAATGCCTGATGAAACAAGCTTTATCGATGAACCATTCAGTCTAATTGTTTACATTTTTGGAGAAAATTGTAATTTTATTCATGTTGTCATTGGAATTTTTACACAATTTATGAATAGTACAAATAAGATGAAATCTTTACAAATAAACCAATCGAGTAACATTATTTGAATATAGAAAGGACTTTTTCAGCGTCGAAAAAATAAATTGCATTTTCTAGAAAAAATCTGCCGTAGAGGCACCAACAATACAGCCATTAATGTTTCAGCAGCCAGTCTGAACTTGGTGAATAGATGGGTGGAACCTGATAACCGTTAGCTTCAACGACCCGCCCCCGCTAACGACTCGGAAGACTCAGATGAATCTTCGAAAGGGCTGTCTGGGCAGCTTATCAAATAACCTCCGATTTCCTGCTAAATAGCGACAGCCCGACCACCTTCGTCACTTTCAACAAAATCATCATGGAGGCGGCCGAAGCCTTCATCCTAAGAACGGAAACCACTCGGGCAAAAAAGCACTGCATTGGTGGCCGAGGATATCAAAGGGGAGGTCAGGAACCGGAGGAAGTTCCTCCGTGCGGCTGAACGACTTCTCCTTTCTTTCTTTGTTTTTAAGAGGCTTTAAACTTTGCAGTTCATTCGCCTCTAAAAACGACTACCACTCGGAGGCCCTACGAAGGAGACTGCCATGAACAGTTATCGAGCGTAACACATCAGGGTACGGCGGTTAATCCGGAAGGCGAAATTGACAGTTGGACTCGTTTTCTGAAGTCCATCAACGGGAACCAGTCCTCGACGGATCTTTGGCGCAGAATTAACGCGCTGAACGGAAAGAGACTACACAACCCTATTTTTCAAGTGGACGGTAGATTCCTCAGCGACCTCAGTACACACGACTATCCCGAGGGTTGGAGACACAGCCTAGTAATATACATACCTAAGATCGGCCAAAGCAGCAACAACGTCAAAGGCTACGGTCCAATTTCCTCAATCTCTTGTTCATCCAAGATACTAGAAAGAATGGCGAACAGCCATAGTTACCTTTCTGTCCGAAAACAGGAAATTGGACTATCGGCAGTTCGCCTTCCGGTCTGGAATGGGCACCAACATCTATTTCGCGGATAGTCGAAGCCAACATGAACCATCAGCATATGGATATTTATTTATTTATTATTTCGACATAAAAAATCGTACAGACATTTTTACCTACTAAATCTAAGCCTAAACACATTTTTTGATACACCGAAGTCAAACATATCAGACACTTCCTTGAACTTACTACAGCAGACGTCCAGTGGATTGTTGTGTTGAAGCGAAGTTTCGCTAATATATCTTCGCAGTCGATGTGGTCTGTCAAGATATCAAAGACGAGTAGTCGTTGAAGAAGAACTCGTCTGCTCGCTAGTGTTGGCAGGTCAATCAGCATACAACGGCTTTCATACGCTGGCAGGTTGGTCCCTCCAGTTGAGATTCCGAAGAGCATAACGAATAAAATGCTTTTGGACTCGTTCTATCCGTTTCATATGGCCTACATGGAACGGATTTGTACACCGTATATTAACGTACACCGAAAAATATTAAAGATCCTCGGAGTGTTGGTCGACCACAAACCTAGAATTCGTGATCGGCACCCGATGCCAGTAATTGACGATGTGCTTACTAAGATTGGGAAAGGAAACGTATGGAGTGTACTGGATGTGAAGGACGCTTTCTTCCAACTGGAGTTAGAGAAACAATCTCGAGATGCCACAGTCTTTATCATGCATCGAGGCTTATACAGGTTCAAACGACTCCCGTTTGGTCTGGTATCTCCGCCAGAAATTTTCCAACGTACTATGGACGAGATTCTACTGGATTGTGCTGGCGCATATTGATATTTAGATGACGTAGGAGTTGAAGTCAGGACTTTAGAGGAGCACGACAAACGATTATGTGAGGTATATTTTTGATACAATTCTATTAAACGGTGTTAATAAATAATCAAAGGTGGGTCTACTTTTTCTTCTTTTTGTGTCTTCTTTTTACATATACATTTCTGAATTCTCCATGATTATAGGTTCTAAAAAAACTTAAAGACCAGGGAGTAGTCCTCAATTGGGAAAAATGCAAGATACGCGTCACGGAGTTTGATTTTCTTGGATATAAGATAAATTCTGGAGGAATTAAGCCTTCCGATGAAAAACGAAATGCTGTGATTACGTTCCGTCTTCCTACAAATGAAAGCGAGGTGCGCAGTTTCTTGGGACTTGCTAATTATATGGGTAAGTTCATCCCTTATCTAGCGGCCGTTGAGGTTCCTTTGAGGAAGTTAACGCAGAAAGGAAGTCAAATTTTGCTGGGAGGAACCGGAAGAGATAGCATTTTGGACAATTAAAGAGAGCATGGCGAATGCTGGGTTTTACAAACTAAAAGATAAAACTTCGGTCTTGGCAGATGCAAGTCCGTTTGCCTTAAGAGCAGTTCTTAACCAAACGAATAGCGAAGGAATATCTAGAATAATCAGTTTTTCATCTAAATTATAAGCGGACACCGAGAAAAGATATTGCCAAACGAAGAAGGAAGCGCTAGCACTGGTCTGGAGCGTTGAAAAGTTTCCAGTATATTTGATCGGTCGTGAATTCAACCTTCTCATGGACTGTAAAGCATTGACTTTCTTATTTGCTCCAACATCACGATCATGCGCTCGTATCGAGATGGGTACTAAGGCTACAGAGTTTCCAGTACAAAATTACTCATATTTCAGGGCAGTCTAATACCAGGGACAGACATACAGCTGTACTTGCGCTGTAAGGGTACAGCGTTGTACAGGTACTATCGTACCATGACAGACATACTTTAGTTGTACATTGTACCATATGTCAAACTGACAATCAGAATTTTTTCCAAATTTCACCACATATTTCAATGAAAAAGGTTTTTATTTAGCGTCTAAACTATCAAACACAACAAATATGTTTCCAATCTGAGTTATTAACTCAAGAGAAAGTCAGTGAAAATAATGTTTACCAAGTGTTTTGATTCGATTTGTTCATGCTACCGACCACTAGCCGTCTATGGCGCTGCGCACAGTACAACTGTAGCCATGTACAGCAGTAAAACAGGTCGGTACAGGTACAGCGTTTGTACCGAGTTGCTTGCATGGTTCTAGCGCTGTACATGGTGACAGACATACAATTTTCGAAGTACAACGGTAGTACAGCTGTATGTCTGTCATAAGTATAACATAGCGAATGTTTTGTCTCGACTTTCCAGACTGGTACCCCAACCGTTTGATGAAGCAGAAGAATTGACAGTGAGAGAAATTGTATAATCTTTAGCAACGACAATGACTTTGAAGTGTAATGAAATAGAATGCGCTAGTCGAGACGTTGCCGAAATACAACAGGTAATTGGAGCTCTTGAGTCAGGGACGGAGGAAGACATTCCTTTGTCTTTCAAAATGATATCGACAGAGCTTTGTCGTTTAGATGATGTTTTGCTGAGAATGGACCGTATTGTAATTCCCGAATGTCTCCGAAAACGAGTCTTATGGCGGGTTTACATTAGGGAGATCTATAGCTATAGATGGATTTATTCACGTGAATATAGGTGTAAACGGGTGAGAATAAATATAATACACTTATTCGAGGTATATATAACTTGAATAAATTCAGCATATGTAAACGCTTGTGAATTTCTCACTGGTGAGAAATCACTAAAGTTGGATGCAGTTCTACTTCAGGTGAATAAATTCACCAAAAATATGAATATATTCATTATAGAAGTTCACGCTAGTGTAAACTGTTGATGCGATTTCTATAAATCTCATCATATTTCTTCACATGAATATATCACTAGTCTAAACCCACCCTTACAGATTGCACACGAGGGGCATCCGGGTATCCGGATTATGGAAAGTTATCTGCGTACTAACGTGTGGTGGCCAAAGATGGATCAGGACGTTGAAAAATACGTGAAGACATGCCGTGGTTGTATATTTGTTTCTGCTCCTAATAAAGACAGAAAGACACTTCCTTGCCGACTATGGGAACACATCGCTGTAGACTTTTTAGGTCCTCTTCCGGATGGCGAAAATTGATTAGTGCGTATCGACTACTATAGCCAATTGATGGGGGTTGTCGAAATGAACGAAATAACATCAACATCAACTATTAAGGAACTTCTAACCATTTTCTCACGTTATGGAGTACCTGAATCCATACATGCGGATAATGGCCCTGTTTTCTTCAGGGGAGTTCAAAGCCTTCTGTGATGAATATGGCGTTCACCTAGAAAGTACTACAAAGAAGTTCACCATGTGTTAGTGTTGTGATAATACTTTTCTCACACTATTGGGCTGGCTTTGGGATGGTCACCAAAGATAATCGTAATACAAATTTTGTTGATTATCTTTGTGTGAGTACCATCATTAGATTCTCACGACAAATCGCAGCTCTGCCAGGAATGCCATTTGAACCAGAATGCTGATGGCCTTAGTGGCCAAAAAGACTCACCCGAGGCAGTGGAATCATTCGAAAACACTTCTTCAAAAGGAAAGCTCAATCGCAATGTCTAGAAGACCTCGAATTGATTCCAGTCGGCTAAAGGATTTTATAAGATACTGAGAGTGCTATTATGTTTCTTTCAATTGTGGGAAAAGTAGGGATGTAGGGTTTTGCCTATTGACGTACCTTGAATAATTGGACGAACCTTGATTCAGGCGGGGAAGCATGAATGACAGTTAGCGAGAGGGAGATATGCGGACGAGATAGATGAGCGGGCAGAAAAAGAGATGTGACCCAAGACGGATCTATGGTACTAGGTGAGGCCGTTTCGTCACTAAGTTGGTTAGGGGAGCGGTATATGAAAACAGTACGGAAGAAAGCAGAAGGGGAATTATTTCCTTGAAGCGTGAAAGAGACAGACTGATCACAAGCGAGCTCCGGCACAAGCGTATTGTGTTTTGTTTACAAACAAAACACAGTAGATTTCCAAGATGGCTGAAGAGTGGTTTTAGCAAGTTGGCCCACCTTAGGATATACTTCTACGCGCCTTGATGTGACCGAAAGTGAACTGTTGTACCGAATACAAAGTCGGAATATAAATAATTATATTAACACCCCTATTCTGTATTTCGACCGATTCGAAATATTTCGAACGACTTGATAAAATTTCATTCTGTATTCCATTCGAGTTGTTTTTGCATTTCGTTCGATCTGTTTCTCTTCGAACATTAAATGGACAAAACGTTCGAAATAGGAAAAGTGAAATTATAACTCGAACGAAATAACGGTTTCGATCGAAATGGAAATCCGTCGGAATACAGAATAGGGCTGTAAATATAAACAGAGTATTTTTTTTAGATCTCTATACTTTCAACTACTCAAATCGATCCTTAGAGGAGATGGAGCTATTGAATATTGATGTGGTACCCAAGTCGACAAACCCGCCCAACGTTCCTCAGCTGCGTACCATCGAGAATTTCTGGGCAAACCTGTAGCGTAAGATCTACTCCAACAACTCCGCGAAAACTGAGAAGGAATTGATAAATAAAACGAAAAAAGAACTCAAAAACACGCCTACACGCATGTTTTCGCCCATCATGGCGAATGTTCTGATTAACTGCCGAAAGGCTGCTCGCAAAGGCGTACATTTTTTTTGCAAGTGACCTAATAGAATTTCCTTCCTTGGGAAATTTATCAAATTCAATTATCTGTTTTAGTTTTTTTTATCACCATCCGAAAAAAGTTATTTTTTTAATGCAAACGTTATATTGAATAAATTTTAATACTGGACGAATAAGAGTAAAGAACTCGAAATTTGCTCATGCTGCTCGTGTTGTCTTGTTGTTGTTAACACAAAAATGGCTCCAAAATGAATAGTTTTTGATTTGTTCACGCTCAAGAAAATCAGGCATGTTGCTAGATATCAGAACAGGTTACCACATAAGGTTAGAAGTGATAATTTATTGTTAAAGAAGAGAAAAAAATAAAATCGTTGGTGGCAATATAATTGCCAGTACCCGTTAGAGGGTTAATCTGAAAGACCCTGTATGGAGGGTTATATATATTCCATTTCGTTTTAACTGTGAAGTGGCGTTCGTGATCATGCCCCCAATGAATGATTCCGTAAAGCCAACCTTTTTCGATTTCACAAACGAACATTTAAAGAAATGTTTTTATTTCCCAGCTACACAGTTTTTCATGAAAAATACGGGCCTTCTAATGATATTCAGTAATTTACTATTTATGATTTATTTTATTTAATAAAAGAGAACAGTTTTTAACTAATTTGGTAGATAACAAAGTAAAACAATTTCAAGTATGACATACGTTAGTTTCGCTATTTTTTAGTATAATACTGTAGAAATAAATGTGCTGTTTTAATTTAATATGGCACCGAAAGCAATAAAATAGTTAATCTAACCCGGTAATAAATACCAGGAAGTAAATACACTCGCGATAGATGTACGTTATGCTATGATATTTGTGAAATTGTTTTATGTTTGTGACTTATTAAACACGTTTTACTCTTCGATCAAATACATTTACACTATGAATATGGCACTGCCTTATTTTCGAACGATACATGCGGAATGCTAAAATCTACTGAGAAGCACATCAAGTTTTCGACTATGATAAATAGATTTCAACCCTTTGGGTGCACATTTAATTCACTTGTTACATTTTATACCTCAGAAATACTAAAATGCTTTAATGACTTTATAAACAGTTCTTTGGTTATAATGAAATAGAGATGCACATTGGTTACTTAAGCCCATATCTGAGAAGGAAAGAATACATTTTTTACTGGCGAAAAAATGAGTTTGTTGTTAACTTACTCTTAAAGTGAAATCCCAACTTCCAGTTGATAGAGCTGTCCCATCAGGTGATACTTGCAAGCATGATACTTTGTTCTCATGTCCGTATAGCAAGCACACGCGTTGTGCTTTCAAAGTATCCCAAACATTTACAGTATAATCGTTGTATCCGGCGAACAACAGTCTTCCGCTGACCGAAAAATCGACTGAATTGACTCCAAAGATTATGCTATCCTTACAGAAAACAGCCACTTCCTTATCAGCTCTCATGTCGAATAAACGGCACTGCAAGTTGAATATTTGATATTTATATATTGCGCCACATTAGGTGTTATTGCTTCAATGACAATGACTAATTACCGTCAAAGTTTTATACATGTTCTATACCCAATCATCCCCTACTTAAGCATACATCTCTTAAATGGTGTAAACAGAGTTCAATTTTCACAAAAATTACAAAAACAAATACACGAGAAAATTCGCACTATACTTACAGTACTATCGTCAGAACCAGTGCTGATGGCATCCCCGCTAGGATGAAATTTCACACTGTTCACATCCGATTGATGACCTTCAAAAGATTGCACAACGTGACCGGATCGCATGTCCCAAATAAAAGCCATTTTGTCACAGCTGCCGGAAACGAACGTATTGCCCGTTTCATTTGGAGCTAAGTCGATTGACATAACATCGCCGGTGTGACCGTGGAAACTTTGCAATAGTTGTCCGGATTCGACATCCCACAAGGCGCACGTAGAATCTCCGCTTCCGGTCAGAATTTGTTGGTCCGAGTTTGGGAAAATGCAACATGACATGTAGCTCGTGTGGGTTCCGACAGTTTTCTTCCGTGACGATATGTCCTCATCCATTGTTAACGGATATACGGTAACTTTATTATCTAAACCTCTGAAAGCCAAAATAAAAAAAGTACACACTTAACGCTACTTTACGCAATCCAATTCGACATACCCGCAGGCAACAAGATTGCCAGATGGAGCGTACGAGCATCCCATCACCCAGGTGGTAGGCATTGTGACTGCATGTTCCTTGTAATTGGTAAAAGCATCCCAGATAATTAGTTTCCCGTCTTGGGAAGAAGATACAATGTGCCTTTTGTCCGGGGACCAATCAGAACAAAGCACTTTAGCTTGATGGCCTTTCAGTACTCGTCGTGGCTTTATATTGAGATATGGGATCACTTCGAGTCGCTCTGCCACGGAAGACACTAAAAATAACATTCATGATTAAAAAAAAGTATTCCAATTGTAGTTTTTAAGGGCTTACAAGTAACATCATTCAATTTCTGTCTTTCTTCTTCAAGTTTGGCTTTCAATGCCTCCGCCTCTTTTACTAGCGCCGATACCTTATCGGTAGTGCTATTGCTCAACACCTCGGTCATTGTTGTATAGTTTTTCTAGATTTTTTTATGAAATTAATATTCTAATTCCAATGTCACCAACAAGATCGCGCAGAAGAAATTTGCACCATTTGACGTATCGTATACAAAACAAAAAAAAAAAGTATCTATCAAAGCCCCTTGTATACTTCTTAAATACACACTACAAGAAGATTGGTAGGACATGATTTTAAAAATACACTTGACATAAAATGAGGGGAGCAAAGCGCCACATCGAAATTTAGCATTGATTTGTGAAACTCTGTAATTTCGTTGATAATATTTTAAAAGTATAAAAAATATAGTATTTTTGAAGTTACAAGTCATCGCTCATACATATCTATGAATTTATATATAGTCAATCGCGAAATTGAGTGTACACCTCGTGTTGATTTGATAGTTTTGAGTTTGTCGGGGTAAAAAGTAAATGATTTAAGCGACTTCACCGTAAAACTAATATTTTTACTCTCATGTAGTGATAAGATTTTTTGACATAGGACTATGTCTTTGATTTTTATATAGGGGGGTCACTCTACGTAAAATGTAACGAATCATTAAGAGTTTTCAAACGCATATTAACGTAAAACGCATAACGGTTATTGTGACATATGTTGTGTTATATATCATTAGACAGGAAATTTATCCACATTTTTTTGCTTGAAACATGAACAGTGAATATACTAATAAAACTTAACAATTTGACGATTTAATTGGGTATGTTTTCTTTCGATTGCACTATCCACTCGCTTCCTACCCGACGCAACGCAAACTTTTTGCCTAATTTCGGGCGTTAGCTCATATTGGCCCTGATTCTCGAATACACTTCACGGTGGAAACGAAATAAACCGCACGCCATAAAACTACGTTTTACGAGTTAGTGAAGTGTCAAAGATAATGATGAGTTTTCAGGCAGAATGAGCACTTTTCAAATAAAAAATCATTAATGAAAATTAACTTCTTCGTATCAAACTAGTATTCAATGTGAGTGTAAAACTTTGTTTTCTTCATGTGATATGATAATCTCATACAAAAATGTCATCTGAATATAATTTGATATTATAATGATAAGTTTAGTGGGAAACTAATCTCGTATCCAGATGTCGACACCGTACCGTTGTCATCGCGAATACGTTTCATTCCGTTTCCACCGTGGAGTGTATTCGTAGTGTATTCGAGAATCAGGCCCAATGTGAGTTGATGCGTAAAATGAATTATTCTCCATTTACCGATAATAGGCATTAATTTTGTATTATACTGTATGTTGTCTAATCAATTTGTGCTCAATTCATGTTTTTATCGTGTAGGTCTCACTACTAACAATTTGTGTAATTGTGGTTCAGTATGTCATAATATCGAGTATGTTGTTTGGTTATGTAAACATGCAATGAATGAATTTAAATGGCTGCTGATTTAGAAGATCGAAAGGATATACCCACGTAAATCAGATTATGATAGCTTGAGTAGTCGATATCTTACAGGGCTATAAAGTTATTACAAACAATGTTCCGGACAACGTGGTAACGAAGGAGATAATGCTATTTTTATATATAATATATTTTTGTGGTCATAGATTTATTTGACTCAGTCTTGTATTTATGTAGGTCTTAACTATTTAGACTTGTGTTTAAAAATGATACATGATGACTCTTTGTCTTCTTCTGCATATTTGAATAAACAGAAGAAAAGGGTAGTAATGGCTTTAATGGTATTTTTGTGTACATTTTTGAACAGAATGCGGTACCGAATTCTACCATGTTATGTCATCTAACCCGTTTAAAGGATACAAGCACATACAGGAAACGGTTTTTCCAGGGCATCCATTTGATGTATCAGAAGAGAAAAAAATACAGATTTTGAACAATTAAAAACTCAATTTCAATGCAATTACTACACACCCCTATGTCCTATGTCAAGATCCCGTCCGTCCCCCTAGGCTCAGACCCATCAACTTTTTTTCTGTCTGAATTATAGTGACTTTCAACACTTCTGGCTGGTTCGTCGCTTTTACTTCCATGTCGGAAGAATGTCGGGAATGAGAATTGAGCTCGTGTTCTTTAGCGTGAGAAATATGGATTTTACTACTACGCCAGATCGCCTCTTCGTGATAAGAAAAAAATTAAAATGTTCACATTTCTACTTCATGTTTAAAAAACAAACAAAAAATCTCCAATTCAGACGAGGCAAAATTTTGGTACAGTTCAAGTTTTTCTAAAAAAAATCGAAATCAGTTCAGAAATGTTAACAGATAAAAAAAATTATAGGAGGTTGTGTCCAAGATACGACCGCATTGTTGACGTAGAACTACACTGTTATTTTATATAAGTCCCCAGCAAACATTAAATCGCATAACAAGCGTATATATAACGTCATATGCCCTAAAATTTGGTTGGCATATAATGCGCCTAACTGGCATATGCATGCAAAAGTGGAGGCCATATACATACATGCAAATGCTTACCGAATTTGTTTGGATGAATATGCAACTTTGACCGGCTATAATAGCGATTATGTTGGAATTGAATTGCGATCTAATATGAATATATTCATGAATTGTCAAAGCACCAAATACGCCTTTTGCCATACTCATATACGATTTATTACAGACATAGAAAAAAAAAACAAATGGCGCAAAATATTTTCGTGAAATGTTTATTATAACCTCTCGAATCGTCATTTTTATATATGAGTATTTATGTTCGTAGAAATAATAATTGATTGATTGACTTATGTTGGGAGTGGAATATGAATGTTTAAAATGACACAGATTGATGTTTGGTGGAAGCTGCTCCGATGTGGGTTCGAACTCCGGTCGTCTGGATTATCATCCACTAGCTATCTCGCGCGGCTATCTGAAATTTAATTCAACAGCGGTTAAAACTTTCGAGTGCATCAGCATTTCATTGACATTTCAATATGATGTAATATGTTCTTTATTAGGATCTAATATGATTACTGTTTCATGATTTTCTTCAGCATGCAACACGATTTACTACAGTACTGAATCGATTTAAATTATACGCTTATACGATACATAAACTGCATCAGCGTAATATACGCATGTGATGCGGATTAAATATATTTTACGACAATATACATCATAAAATTGATGTTTATTATACCGAATTGCGACTTAATTTGATATTGGTATATAAAATCGAGTTTTTACATTTTATGCGATTTCAAATATACACTATACATACTTTGATTGATATTATATGCGATTCTGATTTATTCGGATTTCTTGTAAGACTTGGCACGTGCAAAATTATACGATCTAATGTTTGCTGGGTCGCTTGTTCATACCTTCGGATATTATTCTATAATGTTGTGAAATTTTAGAAACAACTGCTTAGTAGAATAATCTCTGAAATGAATTTTTCATTGTAGAATCAGTTGATGATAATTGATTGATGATTCATTCATGCCCTCGCAAAACAATATACTAGCTGACCGTATGTCGCAATTTATTTCATACCTCGAACGCTATTCCGGTGGCCTTTTTCGCAATTGAAATAGACTCGATTATATACATGTTGCACCAGCACCATTATTCCACATCTCATAATTACATCAATATGTCTTTGGCACCGCATGGAAACGACAACAATAACAACACTTGCAAGTATCGAATATCATGCTACATGTTATTTAGTATTGGGCCTGATTCTCGAATACACTTCACGGTGGAAACGAAATAAACGGCACGCCATTGAACTGAGTGGAAAACTTTGTTTTCTTCATGTGATATAATAAACTCATACAAAAATTTCATCTGAAGATAATTTGATATTATAATGATAAGTTTAGTGGGAAACTAATCTCGTATCCAGATGTCGACACCGTCCCGTTGTCATCGCGGATACGTTTCATTCCGTTTCCACCGTGAAGTGTATTCGAAGTGTATTCGAGAATCAGGCCCATTGCCTCAAAGGACTCGCACCTCTATGCATCGTTCGTACAACGTAAACCAAGCACCAAACAAGCGTTCGCCATAGCATGCATACAGAGCCATACATTGGTGGCTTGAAACTACTAGGAATATAAATACTTCTCATCATTTTACGCTATTCTCAAAAGAAACGCTTCTGTTAATATTACTGGCATCGAAAAAAGTTGCATTACTTTCTCATGCTCGAGAGAAGCGCAGCTGTCACCCTTAGTGGAGGAAGTTTTGCTACTGGCAAGCGAAACCTAATCACATGCAAAATTCCAGAACGTCATTCACTTTCTTGGTGACTAAACAAGTGAAATGAACTCTTTTTGTTAATAACAACCTTTTCGAGTAGTAGCAGTGGTAATGCTCCATTATGGTCAATATTAGCGCAAATGCAATCCTAGTTGAAGGCTGTTTTGCGACTGGCACGCGAACCCAAATAACTTATAACATTCCAGTAAGACATTCAAGATGCTTGGTATTCCCCAAATAATTTTTTGGCGCACAACCTTAACGCTTGCTTCGCCATAATGTCAGTTTTATGCATTGATGCATTCTCAAAGGCACCAACGAAGCCCTTATGATGACGGAAAACAAACTATGTTAACTGCTTGGAAAAAAGACTGAATTATGCCACACAGCTTGTATTCTGCTGTAACACCCATCAAGGCGAATTCGCTGATGAGTTTGTCAAGAACGACCGCCTTCACCACCAGCGGGGGGGCTTGATTTTGGTTGCTGCCTGGGTAACGGCGTTTACATCTACGACCGACGCGCCGAAATCGCCTACTCCGCTGTTATTCGATGCGGTGTCCCACTCGCGAGGGCTCGGTTCAGTGCGAGCGCTTTTCACTGCACCAACATTGCGTGCATCATTAGATGACGCTTGCCTCGACATTTTATTGCCCCTGGCAATGCGTTCGTTTTTTGCAGGGCTCGAGCCTGCATTCCTCTTCTTCTTACTCATCACACACTACGCGAAGCGTCCAATTTATTACGCGGAAAAAAACACGATACGAATAACGCGATAAACAGAAAAACAGAAACAGAAAAACCAGAGGACGATATCCAAGTTGGATTACCACTGGTGGGGTCCAATCTTAGATAGAAGCGCAGCGAAAGCAAAGTGAACTGGATTGCTCAACAGTCCGATGCCGAATGAAAGTTTGTCTCAGCGAGATCCGCTGTTTATACTCTAGGCAAGTATTCCCCTTCATTCTTCTACTTTTCGTTTGCTCACGGAGACTTTGAATCCTACGATTTCCCCTCCGTTGGTCGTCGATAAGTTGCTCGTTATTGACAGCTCTGTTCGGGAAAGCACACAAATGGATAGAACAAATGTATGGGAAAATGGAAACGCTTAAAGTTTTCATGAATTTTAACCATTTACAAACTAAGGGATTCTAATGTTTGGCACATTAAACAAATCTTACGGAATTTCCGATTCCTTTAGTATGTAAATCGCCAAAATCCGTTCGCGGCAAAAATAGTTATTAAAAATAACTTTATTTCATAAAAACGTGATCTGTTTTCTGATTTGGCACCCTTAATGAAAGACGTAGTTCTACGTCAAAAAATCAATCCTCTAATACAGAGGTTTTCAAATGGTGCTCCGCGGGAAATTTTGAGCTTCGCAAAGTTATAGCAAATACACCCACTTGAAAAACCCACATTGAAGAAAACATTCTTCAATTGAATTTCACTGGGCATAGAGCGATTTATCTTGTTTACTCCGGGTTAGATGTCGTTTAACTACGACGCGCAAAATAGAGTTGTTCCCAGTTGGTTTATGTCGATGCAAATAGGATTTCTTCTATTGATTAAAAAATACAGGTGCTCCGTCAAATGTTTTTGCTATAAAAAGTGCTCTGCCATAAAAAAAATCAGAAAACCCCTGCTCTATTATTTGGTATGGCCCCCTTTAACGTCCAGCACTGCCTGCAAGCCCCGAGGCGAGATTTCTGGTCACTGCAGACGGAATGTTCTTCCAGATCTCCTCAATCGTTTTGTGTTCCACTTTGTTCCCTGAGTTTTTATTCTTCAGACGGCTCTTGATTTCCCACCATATATGCTCAATGGTGTTCAAGTGATTGCGGAGATGTTTTGAGTTAATTGGGAGATTACAGAGCAGGCACTCCCACACGATGAGATCAGTTTGCTTCGGGTCGTTATCCTGTTGAAAGTAGTAATCACAAGAGGAACCTAATTTCTGCACGGGAGGCTGCAAGTTACGTTTCAGGATGTTCAATTAAACCATCTTGTGAGGCGCACCTAGAACAGAAAAATGGTATTTGAGCTAAAAAAAGAACCTGGCTATCAAATGTTCGATATTTAAAGACCTCGTTGAGAAATCACTAGGTGAAACGGTGACTTGGTGACCCACCCTCCAAGTTGTGAGGTGCTTCAGATGCATGGATTTTGGTCACTAAGCCAGGAATTGTCAGAGCGTAGATAGATCGAAGCTCTACTGAAGATGTAGGGAAAACGGACACTTACCTAGAGAATGCAACAAGTCACCAAAATCATGCTATGCACTACCGAGATATGACCACGTTACGGGAGGCTCAAATTGTCCAGTTTTAAAAGCGGCGTTGGCATCAAAAACCCAGATGGAGGTAACCCAGATAAACCTCAACCACTGTAAAACATTCAACAGCTGCTAAGGCTAGCTATAGCAGAAACTAAGTGCTATAGCCAATTCCCTGCACAGAATGGGTGTCCCTGACATTTAAGTTCCTGAGGGGAGTAGACATTACTGGCTTCGCTGGCGACATTGTATTAACGGTAACTGGAGAAAATTGCGAGGAAATCGAAATGCCAGCTACTGAGGCGTTTAGATCTGTCGAAAATTGAATGAACTTGATGAAACTACTTGGATGAACTTGATGAAACTACCCATTGAATCGTATAACTTTTGCACATGCTAGGCCGCATACAAATTCGTATTTTACAAAATTACAATAGTATAAAATATCAATCATCATGTATATCTAAAATCGCATAAAATGCGGAAACACGATTTTCTATATCATTGATGGATTAAGGCGTACATCGGTGAGACATTCATCCTAATATCGCGATGTGCGGTAATATATACGATTATATATTCATTTTATATGACATTGTCCGGTCAAATCGCATAGAAGAGCAGCAAGTATCGTATATCGCCCCCACTTTTGCATGTATATGCCAGTTATACGTATCATATATTACCCAAATGTGGCTTGGATGTATGTATATCGTTTCAAATAATTGCATTTTATACGATTTAATGTGTGCTGGGTAAAGATTGCTAATCAATAAAAAAAAGGTGGTAATAAGTAACTGTAGAAAGGTGCAGCAAGCAAAGATATTGGTAGGCACGTGGACATAAAAGGTACGATTTTAGATTCCCCCTCTCTTTTCTTGGATTAGCGTGAACAATTACTATTACCCTCCCTCTGTAAACCATGTGGGCATTTTCCATTAAAAAAATCAAGGAAATGATTCTATTGCGCCTATTTTCTATTCTAGATTGATTGAATATTTACTTAACGTGTCCACGTGGAAATTATCTCTACCCCCTCCGCCCTCACCGTGGACAAGTGTGGACATTTTCGTATTCCCTATCCTCCCTAAAGCTAACCACGTGGTATGTGGACAGCCCTTTATTACGAAAAACTCTTATAAATTACAAATGAAATTTTGTAAAAGTTTTTCTAAAAAGTCATGTTGATATACATGATGATATTCTACAGATTTATTTTTTCTTGAACCGCGATCGTAACATTTTACATATTGGACAATAGGTTAGAACCTCTTCTATCGGATTCTATAGTAAACTCAAATTGGAAAGTTTTTGCAGCAGAGTTATTAACAAAAGAAAAAGTTGATGAAGAGAGAATCGATCAAGTCACTTACACCCCTTTCCTTTTAAGCCCCTCAAATGATAAGGGACTGTCCACATGCCCACGTGGACAACTTTAGGGGGGTAGGGGTTACGAAACTGTCCACGCTTGTCCACGGTGAGGGGGCTGTTTTGCGACTGGCACGCGAACCCAAATAACTTATAACATTCCAGTAAGACATTCAAGATGCTTGGTATTCCCCAAATAATTTTTTGGCGCACAACCTTAACGCTTGCTTCGCCATAATGTCAGTTTTATGCATTGATGCATTCTCAAAGGCACCAACGAAGCCCTTATGATGACGGAAAACAAACTATGTTAACTGCTTGGAAAAAAGACTGAATTATGCCACACAGCTTGTATTCTGCTGTAACACCCATCAAGGCGAATTCGCTGATGAGTTTGTCAAGAACGACCGCCTTCACCACCAGCGGGGGGGCTTGATTTTGGTTGCTGCCTGGGTAACGGCGTTTACATCTACGACCGACGCGCCGAAATCGCCTACTCCGCTGTTATTCGATGCGGTGTCCCACTCGCGAGGGCTCGGTTCAGTGCGAGCGCTTTTCACTGCACCAACATTGCGTGCATCATTAGATGACGCTTGCCTCGACATTTTATTGCCCCTGGCAATGCGTTCGTTTTTTGCAGGGCTCGAGCCTGCATTCCTCTTCTTCTTACTCATCACACACTACGCGAAGCGTCCAATTTATTACGCGGAAAAAAACACGATACGAATAACGCGATAAACAGAAAAACAGAAACAGAAAAACCAGAGGACGATATCCAAGTTGGATTACCACTGGTGGGGTCCAATCTTAGATAGAAGCGCAGCGAAAGCAAAGTGAACTGGATTGCTCAACAGTCCGATGCCGAATGAAAGTTTGTCTCAGCGAGATCCGCTGTTTATACTCTAGGCAAGTATTCCCCTTCATTCTTCTACTTTTCGTTTGCTCACGGAGACTTTGAATCCTACGATTTCCCCTCCGTTGGTCGTCGATAAGTTGCTCGTTATTGACAGCTCTGTTCGGGAAAGCACACAAATGGATAGAACAAATGTATGGGAAAATGGAAACGCTTAAAGTTTTCATGAATTTTAACCATTTACAAACTAAGGGATTCTAATGTTTGGCACATTAAACAAATCTTACGGAATTTCCGATTCCTTTAGTATGTAAATCGCCAAAATCCGTTCGCGGCAAAAATAGTTATTAAAAATAACTTTATTTCATAAAAACGTGATCTGTTTTCTGATTTGGCACCCTTAATGAAAGACGTAGTTCTACGTCAAAAAATCAATCCTCTAATACAGAGGTTTTCAAATGGTGCTCCGCGGGAAATTTTGAGCTTCGCAAAGTTATAGCAAATACACCCACTTGAAAAACCCACATTGAAGAAAACATTCTTCAATTGAATTTCACTGGGCATAGAGCGATTTATCTTGTTTACTCCGGGTTAGATGTCGTTTAACTACGACGCGCAAAATAGAGTTGTTCCCAGTTGGTTTATGTCGATGCAAATAGGATTTCTTCTATTGATTAAAAAATACAGGTGCTCCGTCAAATGTTTTTGCTATAAAAAGTGCTCTGCCATAAAAAAAATCAGAAAACCCCTGCTCTATTATTTGGTATGGCCCCCTTTAACGTCCAGCACTGCCTGCAAGCCCCGAGGCGAGATTTCTGGTCACTGCAGACGGAATGTTCTTCCAGATCTCCTCAATCGTTTTGTGTTCCACTTTGTTCCCTGAGTTTTTATTCTTCAGACGGCTCTTGATTTCCCACCATATATGCTCAATGGTGTTCAAGTGATTGCGGAGATGTTTTGAGTTAATTGGGAGATTACAGAGCAGGCACTCCCACACGATGAGATCAGTTTGCTTCGGGTCGTTATCCTGTTGAAAGTAGTAATCACAAGAGGAACCTAATTTCTGCACGGGAGGCTGCAAGTTACGTTTCAGGATGTTCAATTAAACCATCTTGTGAGGCGCACCTAGAACAGAAAAATGGTATTTGAGCTAAAAAAAGAACCTGGCTATCAAATGTTCGATATTTAAAGACCTCGTTGAGAAATCACTAGGTGAAACGGTGACTTGGTGACCCACCCTCCAAGTTGTGAGGTGCTTCAGATGCATGGATTTTGGTCACTAAGCCAGGAATTGTCAGAGCGTAGATAGATCGAAGCTCTACTGAAGATGTAGGGAAAACGGACACTTACCTAGAGAATGCAACAAGTCACCAAAATCATGCTATGCACTACCGAGATATGACCACGTTACGGGAGGCTCAAATTGTCCAGTTTTAAAAGCGGCGTTGGCATCAAAAACCCAGATGGAGGTAACCCAGATAAACCTCAACCACTGTAAAACATTCAACAGCTGCTAAGGCTAGCTATAGCAGAAACTAAGTGCTATAGCCAATTCCCTGCACAGAATGGGTGTCCCTGACATTTAAGTTCCTGAGGGGAGTAGACATTACTGGCTTCGCTGGCGACATTGTATTAACGGTAACTGGAGAAAATTGCGAGGAAATCGAAATGCCAGCTACTGAGGCGTTTAGATCTGTCGAAAATTGAATGAACTTGATGAAACTACTTGGATGAACTTGATGAAACTACCCATTGAATCGTATAACTTTTGCACATGCTAGGCCGCATACAAATTCGTATTTTACAAAATTACAATAGTATAAAATATCAATCATCATGTATATCTAAAATCGCATAAAATGCGGAAACACGATTTTCTATATCATTGATGGATTAAGGCGTACATCGGTGAGACATTCATCCTAATATCGCGATGTGCGGTAATATATACGATTATATATTCATTTTATATGACATTGTCCGGTTAAATCGCATAGAAGAGCAGCAAGTATCGTATATCGCCCCCACTTTTGCATGTATATGCCAGTTATACGTATCATATATTACCCAAATGTGGCTTGGATGTATGTATATCGTTTCAAATAATTGCATTTTATACGATTTAATGTGTGCTGGGTAAAGATTGCTAATCAATAAAAAAAAGGTGGTAATAAGTAACTGTAGAAAGGTGCAGCAAGCAAAGATATTGGTAGGCACGTGGACATAAAAGGTACGATTTTAGATTCCCCCTCTCTTTTCTTGGATTAGCGTGAACAATTACTATTACCCTCCCTCTGTAAACCATGTGGGCATTTTCCATTAAAAAAATCAAGGAAATGATTCTATTGCGCCTATTTTCTATTCTAGATTGATTGAATATTTACTTAACGTGTCCACGTGGAAATTATCTCTACCCCCTCCGCCCTCACCGTGGACAAGTGTGGACATTTTCGTATTCCCTATCCTCCCTAAAGCTAACCACGTGGTATGTGGACAGCCCTTTATTACGAAAAACTCTTATAAATTACAAATGAAATTTTGTAAAAGTTTTTCTAAAAAGTCATGTTGATATACATGATGATATTCTACAGATTTATTTTTTCTTGAACCGCGATCGTAACATTTTACATATTGGACAATAGGTTAGAACCTCTTCTATCGGATTCTATAGTAAACTCAAATTGGAAAGTTTTTGCAGCAGAGTTATTAACAAAAGAAAAAGTTGATGAAGAGAGAATCGATCAAGTCACTTACACCCCTTTCCTTTTAAGCCCCTCAAATGATAAGGGACTGTCCACATGCCCACGTGGACAACTTTAGGGGGGTAGGGGTTACGAAACTGTCCACGCTTGTCCACGGTGAGGGGGGAGGGGGTAGAGATAATTTCCACGTGGACACGTAAAATGATTATTTGAATACATTAGTCTGATCTGTAAGTTTCTCGTTTCTAATTGATTCGACCAATTCCGCAGTTGTTGGTACTGTGTAAAGAGGCTCTGATAATGTCGATCGGACATCCATACTTCTCTCAGATCGTTGATCTTCTTCATTGAATTCTATATTCTGTGAGTAACATACATAAACTGACGAAAGAAATCTATATTCAGTGAGTAACACACATAAATTGACGAAAGATTGTGGAACATACCGATAGAAAATACATATTTAAGTTTTTCCTTAAAACCGGTGTTCGGATAGGTTTTCAGGCAGACGAAAAGACGTTCTGATAGCAGCTTTTATGCAGCTTCAAAGCTGAAAGTATATTTGGATTGGTTTCATGTTTTTTTCGATAACATGTACCAATCGATAACGATAACGATAACGATAAAGAACATTGTCGTGTTCTTTTTTCGATAATCTACCCGAAACCTCACTGACTATCTATTATCTTGTAAATGATGATAACTGAACATAAATAAATAAGAATTAGTATAGATTGACTCTACTTGATTGTTATTTTAACGTTTGAGGCTCAATGTTTACCTATACTGATTTTAACTTGACTTTACTTTAAGTTTACCACAAACAAAATAAATTAACTGAACTTGCGAATTTTCAAAGGCGAATTTTTTTTCCAAATCAAGTCGTAACACGTTTTCAAACTCTATCTGCACTTTGTCACGTTTCAAATGAAGTTTTCTGCTAAGCTCCGCTTGACGTTTGGCATGAAAAAACAGGGTTGTGCGGAACTCACCCAGCTGTCAAACGAGACTGCCCTGTGGTTTCGTTACATTCCCCCACCCGTGTAGTTCCGGAGGACCCAGATACTTTGAGATCCAGGGGAGCCAGCTTTACAGCTGGTCGAGTCACTAGCCCGTTCTTCGTCTGCACCACCGCTCGCCGTACTTGTCCGTCAGCTGCTTTGATCACATCTACGACCTGACCTCTGAGCCACCCATATCGTTTTCCTTCATCGACGACTAAAACCAAATCTCCAGGTTCGTGTGGCTTCGTTGGTTCGAACCACTTGGTGCGCCTGCTGATTGTTGGAAGGTACTCACGAATCCAACGTGTCCAGAAGTGATGCACCAAATTTTGCGCAAGACGCCAGCTATTCCATAATGCACTACCACCTAAGTTGATCGCCATCTCGTTTTGCGAAATACCTTTTGTACCGAAGAGCAGGAAGTGGTTTGGTGTTAATGATTCTTGCTCTGCAAACTCCAGCGGTATGTACGTGAGCGGCCTGGAATTGACAATAGCTTCAACTTCTAGGAGTACTGTCTCCAGAACTTCGTCGCTCGGATGGTGTGGATGATCGGCTATTGCTAACATGGCAGTCTTCATGGAGCGTACCATCCGCTCCCATGATCCACCCATGTGTGGTGCTGAAGGTGGGTTGAAGTGCCATCTGGTTTTAGAGTTGGTTCCGGATACTTCTCGGATCAAACCTCGTAGACCTGGAATACAGAAGCGTTGACGCAACTCATTACACACCGTCTCTCCATTTCCGTGTAGGAACCGCCTATGATATTGATCCACAAGACGAACCGTCGCCGAATGCTTCTTCGGCAACAAAACTGGTAACTTTGCTTCTAATGGAACCCCCGGCGCCGCTGTAATTCTGCTGTTCATCCGAATGATTTCCTCCTCATCCAGGAACGGCGAAAAACGATATATCGGACTCGATTTCGGAATTGATACTGCACTTTCCGGAAACGTTCGATTACGTTTCAGAATCGCTACTTCGTCGGGATAAGCATCAGCTTGTATCTGTCTCCACAGTAAGTTTTCAGCATTCTTGAGTTCCTGCTGAGTCAATATAACTGGTTTCGGACTTTGCTCACCCTTGAAACGATGAACACCTCGTATAACGTATGCTGTGGCTCTTAACAGTCGGTTCCAGTTCGAAAATCTAGAAATGTCTATCAGCGGTGGCTGTATTGTACCGTGTAACATGAACACTGCACGAAGTTCAACATCTGTCTCCAACTTAATTGGCGAAGGTTTCGATGGCCAGTATTCCGGTGACTTGTACAGGAAATCTGGCGCGTTGTACCAAGAACTCTTACTATCGAAACTGGGCGCATATTTCCACTTGGTAGCGGTATCAGCCACATTGAGTTTGGAGGGCACATAGTTCCACTCATCCATGCTGGTCGACGTAAGAATTTCCCCTACTCGGAAGGCCACAAACTGGTGATACCGACGACTGTCAGATCTCAACCACGAAAGTACGGTTGACGAGTCGCACCACAGGAATCGCCTCGACACAGGAAGATCCAGGGATGTCAGAACACTACTCAATAATCTCGTTCCAATCATCGCAGCTTGTAACTCAAGACGAGGCACTGACAGAGGCTTCAACGGGGCGACTTTTGTTTTCGCCGCTACTAGTGCGCAACGAGGTTGACCACTATCAGCAATTCGGAGGTAAAGAACTGCAGCACATGCTAGTTCGCTCGCATCAACAAACATGTGGGTCTCTATATTACCAAGATGAGAACTGTGAATTCCTTTAAAATAACACCGAGGCACCGCCACCTCGTCCAGATTCTGCATAGAACGACACCAACAATCCCACTTTTCTCGAAGGTCTTCCGATATCAGTTCATCCCAATCCGTTCCGGATCTCCAGATTAGCTGCATCAAAATTTTCCCTCGGACGACAAAATGGGAAATAAGCCCCAATGGGTCAAATAGCGACATTATGACCTTCAGAACTTGTCGTTTGGTTGGTGTAACTGAACCTGCAATCAGCGCTCTAACCTCGTCCTTCATTGTACTTAGGTCGAAGGTAAAGATGTCCTCGGTCGGCCTCCAAACCATACCCAACACTCTCTCCATTTCTGAGGATTTCTCCAGATTCAGGGACACCGTTTGTGGCGCTCTTTGCTCTCCGATTTCAGCCAGAACTTCAACGGAGTTGGAAGAAAAGTTTCGGATCTCAAACCCCGCTTGTGAGTGCACGTACTTTACTTCGTTGACCAGCTGTACTGCTTCCGCTTCTGAATCTACGCTGTCCAGGAAATCATCTACATAATGGTTCTCTATAATAGCTTTCGCCGCCCTTGGAAATCTTTCGGTGAACTCTGCTGCGTTATTATTCTTAACGTTCTGCGCCAGACTAGGCGAGCAGGTTGCACCGAATGTGGCTACGTCCATTACGTAGATCTGAGGAGACAACTCTGGAGACTTTCGAAACAGAAACCTTTGAGACTGCTTATCCGCACACCTAATAAATATCTGGTGGAACATCTCTTTTATGTCCCCTACCACCGCAATATTTCTTTGCCTAAAGCGGAGAACTACGGACAACAATGCCACCAACAGATCTGGTCCTTTCATCAACATGTCGTTGAAAGAGACTCCTCCCGTTCGCGCTTTAGCATCCCAAATAAGCCGAATTTTATTTGGTTTCTTCGGATTTTGCACCACTCCTAGTGGCAAGTACCATACCTTACTTGAATCTGTCGTTTGGAGTTCTTCAGGGGTGATCCGGTGTGCATATCCCTTTGCTTCATACTGTGCAATCGTCTCCTTCACTTTAGCTTCAAGGACATGATCTCTACTCAATCGCGTTTCTAAGGCCATCATTCGTACCGCCATTGGATAGCTGTCCGGGAATGAAAAGTGATCATACTTCCATAACAACCCTGTTTCGAAAGACATCTTCACTCGACGAGTTGTAGTCTCCATTATTGCCCACGCATGTTTGTCCTCTTCAGCTTCCGGCTTAATGGTCACGCTCTATTCCTCGACGACGAAATACTGCTTCATCAAATCGTGTAACTCTCGAATTTCCGAATCAGCAACCAGATGTAAATTTAACTGTTCCACCATGATTCCGTTGTCAGAGTTCTTTCCATAGACACACCAACCTAGGCGTGTCTTTGCTGCCACAGGCTCATTTTCTCCGCCCTCTCGTACTCGCAAAGAAGTTATAAGTCGCACATGTTCTAACCCGATAATGATGCCCGGTGTAGCTCCCTCATAACTGCAAACCGGCAATCCTTTTAGATGAGGATAGGTATTCTGCAACTGATCGTACTGCATTGTCTGACTCGGTAATCGAAGCTCTTGCACTGTTCGCACGTTGTTGAGCTTGAACTTCCCTCTATCCCCGGCAATGACCACAGTAACACGTTGCGATCCCCTCTCTTCTCTCGATATATTACCTGTCCAGTTCAAACAAAAATCATCTGTTGGTCCAGTGATACCTAGCGCCGATGCAATACCAGATTCGAGTAGAGTAGACGTTGACCCGTCATCTAGGAAAGCAAAGGTACTGATTTGCTGACTATTGCCATGAATTGTCACAGGTAAATATCGGAACAACGAGTACGCAACTGAAGAGTGAAGATTCTGGTGGACGACGCTCTTGACACTATTCGAAGACTGCGATGTGCTAGCTGTTTCCATTCTATTCTGCGAAGGGTTCCTAATCGAATGTAGTAACTTGTGATGACGTACTCTACAACCGTCGATGCCACACTCCTTGTTGGAACGGCAAGGCCACTTTCGATGCGGTATGAGACAGCTTCTGCACAAATTCTTCTGTCTAATGGCTTTCCACCTTTCATCCATGTTAAGCGCTTCGAACTTTACGCAGTTCACGATTAGGTGATTTTCGTTACTGCAATACGTACAGGTCTTCTTCACCGAATCTATTGACTGTTTCTTCTCCTGGATTTCCACGTTCCCAGTCTGCACATCCTCGGAATGTACAAACAACTTCTGCTTTTCTCGTCCAGTTTTGTTGGACGTGTTCTGTGTCCTCAAAACATCCATGGGAAGCATGACATCTGAAGCCATCACGACTAGTTCGGACATGAATGTGCTGAATGTCGTCATATTGACACTAGTGCTACTTCTTTTGAAACGAGACCACTCCATTTTGAGCTGAGGAGGAAGTTTTTCCACCAGATCATGAAGCAAGGTCGGATTCCACAAATGGTCATTTAAATTTGCAACGCACATGTGATCGACTACGTTCTGTACTGCAAGTCCAAATGTGATCAACGAGTGAAGATTGTCGACTTTCGGAGACGGGACTGTACGCAGCTTTTGAAGAAGCGAGTGAATTAGTATTTCCGGTCTACAATACAACCTTTGCAACGTATCAATCACAAATGGTACCGACTGTGGCATCAACAACCTGATTCTGACTGCTTCCAGTGCATACCCCTTCAAACATCGTCAGAGTAACCGCATGCCTCCGTTGAATTACAGAATGAACTATAGAACAGCGGCCATTCTTGAGGGTTTCCAGAAAAGCTTGGAAGTTCCCTAGGCATTACTTGCCTCGCAGCCAGTTGCTCTCCTGATGGACCAAGACCTCGTACCGGCACTGAATGACCCACTTGACTGACTGGTTGCACTGTTGTGTAGCTAGAAATTCCTGTCGGCAGCTTCACGTTTCCATTATCCTGTTGCGCGCCAGATGACACCGAAGGGTAGATGTTCGCTGGACCACCTGTAATGTTGTTGATTGGTTGAGTCTGGATTGATGAAGAAATGGGGTTCCGGTTTATCCAAGATGGAACTAGACTCTCTGTCGGCACACCCATAACTGCATTTGACGAAGTAGGATTTGTCATCACTTGCTGCATCCCGCTAAATCCTTGCTTACAGATCGGATACTGCGATTCCTGCATCGGTTTAGCAGTAGAAATACGCAACGCAGAAATACCCCCAGTCACTGATGTGATTTGATTGGAAACTAACGGCGTTGGGACGACAATGGAATAAGACACACTGCCCAATCCTGTATACCCACCACATTGACTGGTGGTTTGTACCGAGGGTAACGTTAGAATCATCTTTGTACGTGGAATCTCTGGTTCTAACACATCCGACGCCAGAATCGCAGTCTTATTCATCGTCGATTCAGCAATGGGAAGAGATCTGGAAAAACTAAACTGGTGAGCTTTTCCAATTACCGATGGCAACACGTTACTGGACGGCACAGCTGCTACTTGCTGGGCTGCGCCGGCTTGGTGTTTACTCAGCCACGATTGAACTTTCGCTCGACTAGCTCTACTACTCAATTCAGTCTTCCTACTACTTTCTTCTTCCGCATTATCTGCTTCGGCAATAAGCAGCTCGTATTTCTGTTTTAAAAACTTTTCCTCCTCCTCGGCAAGTTTTCGTTGTACAGCGGCCTCCTCCATTATCCTCTTCATCCGCAAGGCTTTCTGCTCCTCCATCATTTGCAGGCTCAACTCCACCCGTGAAGAGCGTTTACTGGATCCGGAGCGACCGGTTGACACTCGAGACTGGGTCATGGTATCCTCGATGCGGCATTGATCGCATTTCCAACTACGATTAGCATCTGCAATGGAATCCGTTACTCCCGCGCACCCAAAATGCATCCACGTCTCGCAGGTATCACAACCGACGAGATTGTCCGCCGAATCCGGTCGATCGCACTTGGTACGGTGTTTCTCAAATTACAACGCATTATTGAGGTCCAGGTACGGAGAATATATACAACGAACTCAAGCAAATCTTAAGCGAAACCCATCGGCATTTTGGAATTACGTGAAATCGTATCGCACAGGCAATCGCATCCCGGATACAATGGAGTTCGATGGAATCACTGCCAGCTCTCCTGGTGATGTCGCTAATCTGTTTGCGAGTTTCTTCCAGACAGTGTACAATTCAACTTCACCGCCTCTGCACGGTGCAAGCTTCGATCGCATACAGGAGCACAATCTTAATATGCCAACGTTCAATTTTTCTCCGGACGAAGTCTTGAAAGCCTTGCGTGATCTAGATGCATCAAAAGGGCCTGGAGTCGATGGCATTCCTCCATCTCTGCTGAAACACTGTGCTCACTCACTCGCTTTTCCCGTCTCTTGCATATTCAACCGCTCGTTGAGGGAAAGAATTTTTCCCACCGTTTGGAAAAAGGCCTCAATAGTACCAATTCACAAAGCGGGTAATCGGAATCACGTGAAGAACTACCGTGGAATATCACTTCTCTGCTGCTTCAGTAAAGTCTTCGAAAAGTTAGTGCACAACGCTTTGTACAATGTGGTGCATCCACTCATATCGGAGTTCCAGCATGGTTTCGTCCAGCATCGGTCCACAACAGCGAATCTGCTTTGCTACACAAATACATTGTTTCGTGAAGTCGAAGCTCGTCATCAGGTCGACTCCATCTACGTCGATTTTTCAAAAGCTTTCGACACCGTGCCGCACATGTATGCATGTAAAAAATTCAGCGCTATGGGATTTCCAAGTTGGGTGGTTGATTGGACCTTTTCCTACTTGACCGGTCGCCAATCCTTCGTGATGATCAATGCTGCTTGTTACGATCGACAACCGGTCAGCAAGTAACGGTAGCGAAATTGTTAATCCATCTACCTTCGAAACCCCCTCGAAATAAGCACGTTACACTGAGTAGCGTAACTGTCATGTCAACTGTCAGCTTTGCTAGACAGTTACATTGTATCAAAATAAAAACTTTATAAAGTACTCGCGCTGAATTCATTGTAGATTTTCTTTGGCAAACTATTGTTTTTTTACCTACAATTTATATCAATAATCAATACGGACAGTTTACGTGAAGACTAAAAATGTAAGAAACCTAAAACTATGTCATGCAATTATGAATTTCTGAATAATACTAATTTCAGCTTGAAGCTTACTACAAACAAACACACGAGTTTGCTTTTGAGAGTCCGAATCGTGAACGTCTCCGTAATATAATCTTCAAGATTTTTATCGATAAATCTACCGGACAATTGAAATGTCGCAACAGGTTTCGAACGAAAACACAGTGGCTACTTTGTGTCCTGCATGCGGACGCCCGGATGAAGCCGAAACCAATATGATTCAGTGCGAGCGGTGTTTATTCTTCTACCACTTCGGTTGTGCAAACGTTGGCGAGAGCATTGCGGACGATGATCACCATTTCGTTTGTGTGCGCTGTAACGATCGTGCACCGACAGTCGCCGGTTCCAGATGCGGTAAATCAAGCACATCAAGCTGTAGAGCAGCAAGGGCACGAACTTCAACGCCTTGAAAAAGAGCGTCAACTGGAGAGAAATTACATAGGGAAAAAATATGATATACTACAAGGCCAACTGGATGAGGTAGGAGAAGGAGGTAGTGTAAAGAGTCGCCGCTCACGTCGCAGTACGCAGAGGACCCAAGATTGGGTAATGAACAAGGCAATTACGACTACGAGCATCAATACCGGGATGTCGCAAATCCCCGTATGTTTACCGTCGCGGACTGGTGCAATACCAAAGGAAACTCCTCTAGTACCAGCACAGCATAGATCGACTAGCAACACTATCACCAGACCCGAGGATCGATCCGGTATCGCTAGAACACCGATTCCGCACACTACGATGAAATCACCGGATCGCCAGGCACTTCCCACACTCACCGATAGTAGATCATCACAAATACCAACTACGAATGAAATAGTATGCAATCCGACGAGTAACGTAGAAGCGAATCGTCAAATTTCGAGTATGCCAACTTCGACCATGACGTCTACAGTACAAGTGATCAACGAAACAGCGAAACGAAACACTACCGGTTCGCATGACATCTCTTCCGATCATCGTAATCGACCAACTGTGGTGGACTTCAATATTTCCGCAACGCCGACGTCAGAAGAATTGACAAAGCAACTGTTCGAGCTCCAGGCAAGGATGAACTCCCTGCGGATGCAGCTGGCGGCTAAGCAGTCCGCTCAACCATCAGTGGTCAGCAGTCGTTCAACCATCGGTGCTCATTCAGTCGCACAGCACAACCAGCCTCCGTTATCATTACCCATGCCGGAAAGACTACGATTAGCATCTGCAATGGAATCCGTTACTCCCGCGCACCCAAAATGCATCCACGTCTCGCAGGTATCACAACCGACGAGATTGTCCGCCGAATCCGGTCGATCGCACTTGGTACGGTGTTTCTCAAATTACAACGCATTATTGAGGTCCAGGTACGGAGAATATATACAACGAACTCAAGCAAATCTTAAGCGAAACCCATCGGCATTTTGGAATTACGTGAAATCGTATCGCACAGGCAATCGCATCCCGGATACAATGGAGTTCGATGGAATCACTGCCAGCTCTCCTGGTGATGTCGCTAATCTGTTTGCGAGTTTCTTCCAGACAGTGTACAATTCAACTTCACCGCCTCTGCACGGTGCAAGCTTCGATCGCATACAGGAGCACAATCTTAATATGCCAACGTTCAATTTTTCTCCGGACGAAGTCTTGAAAGCCTTGCGTGATCTAGATGCATCAAAAGGGCCTGGAGTCGATGGCATTCCTCCATCTCTGCTGAAACACTGTGCTCACTCACTCGCTTTTCCCGTCTCTTGCATATTCAACCGCTCGTTGAGGGAAAGAATTTTTCCCACCGTTTGGAAAAAGGCCTCAATAGTACCAATTCACAAAGCGGGTAATCGGAATCACGTGAAGAACTACCGTGGAATATCACTTCTCTGCTGCTTCAGTAAAGTCTTCGAAAAGTTAGTGCACAACGCTTTGTACAATGTGGTGCATCCACTCATATCGGAGTTCCAGCATGGTTTCGTCCAGCATCGGTCCACAACAGCGAATCTGCTTTGCTACACAAATACATTGTTTCGTGAAGTCGAAGCTCGTCATCAGGTCGACTCCATCTACGTCGATTTTTCAAAAGCTTTCGACACCGTGCCGCACATGTATGCATGTAAAAAATTCAGCGCTATGGGATTTCCAAGTTGGGTGGTTGATTGGACCTTTTCCTACTTGACCGGTCGCCAATCCTTCGTGATGATCAATGCTGCTTGTTACGATCGACAACCGGTCAGCAAGTAACGGTAGCGAAATTGTTAATCCATCTACCTTCGAAACCCCCTCGAAATAAGCACGTTACACTGAGTAGCGTAACTGTCATGTCAACTGTCAGCTTTGCTAGACAGTTACATTGTATCAAAATAAAAACTTTATAAAGTACTCGCGCTGAATTCATTGTAGATTTTCTTTGGCAAACTATTGTTTTTTTACCTACAATTTATATCAATAATCAATACGGACAGTTTACGTGAAGACTAAAAATGTAAGAAACCTAAAACTATGTCATGCAATTATGAATTTCTGAATAATACTAATTTCAGCTTGAAGCTTACTACAAACAAACACACGAGTTTGCTTTTGAGAGTCCGAATCGTGAACGTCTCCGTAATATAATCTTCAAGATTTTTATCGATAAATCTACCGGACAATTGAAATGTCGCAACAGGTTTCGAACGAAAACACAGTGGCTACTTTGTGTCCTGCATGCGGACGCCCGGATGAAGCCGAAACCAATATGATTCAGTGCGAGCGGTGTTTATTCTTCTACCACTTCGGTTGTGCAAACGTTGGCGAGAGCATTGCGGACGATGATCACCATTTCGTTTGTGTGCGCTGTAACGATCGTGCACCGACAGTCGCCGGTTCCAGATGCGGTAAATCAAGCACATCAAGCTGTAGAGCAGCAAGGGCACGAACTTCAACGCCTTGAAAAAGAGCGTCAACTGGAGAGAAATTACATAGGGAAAAAATATGATATACTACAAGGCCAACTGGATGAGGTAGGAGAAGGAGGTAGTGTAAAGAGTCGCCGCTCACGTCGCAGTACGCAGAGGACCCAAGATTGGGTAATGAACAAGGCAATTACGACTACGAGCATCAATACCGGGATGTCGCAAATCCCCGTATGTTTACCGTCGCGGACTGGTGCAATACCAAAGGAAACTCCTCTAGTACCAGCACAGCATAGATCGACTAGCAACACTATCACCAGACCCGAGGATCGATCCGGTATCGCTAGAACACCGATTCCGCACACTACGATGAAATCACCGGATCGCCAGGCACTTCCCACACTCACCGATAGTAGATCATCACAAATACCAACTACGAATGAAATAGTATGCAATCCGACGAGTAACGTAGAAGCGAATCGTCAAATTTCGAGTATGCCAACTTCGACCATGACGTCTACAGTACAAGTGATCAACGAAACAGCGAAACGAAACACTACCGGTTCGCATGACATCTCTTCCGATCATCGTAATCGACCAACTGTGGTGGACTTCAATATTTCCGCAACGCCGACGTCAGAAGAATTGACAAAGCAACTGTTCGAGCTCCAGGCAAGGATGAACTCCCTGCGGATGCAGCTGGCGGCTAAGCAGTCCGCTCAACCATCAGTGGTCAGCAGTCGTTCAACCATCGGTGCTCATTCAGTCGCACAGCACAACCAGCCTCCGTTATCATTACCCATGCCGGAAAGAATTCCGTTATACGAGTTTCCCGTAAGCAGTTCGGTAAGTCAGGCGTGTTCTAGATCTACTGGAGCAGTTTCGGTATGCGCAGCGAGCCAACCCGCTTTTGACTCTACGCCGCCAAATATACGAAATATAGATTCGATCATTCATTATACTCCTCCTACGTCGACCGAACCATGTAGCCCCCCCCCATGCTTCAGGCTTTCATACCGCCACACAGAAGCACTCCTCAATCGAATGCGAATTCCTCTTCCGTTCATACAGTCTCCGCTTGCTTATCCCCGATAGTTACTCCTATGGTTAGTTACACGGCAACAAATTCGACTTCCATTCACGAGGTACCAGTTTCCCCACCATTGTCATTTCACGGTCCCAGCTCACAGCAACTCGCTGCCAGACATGTCGTCCCCAGGGAGCTACCATGTTTCTCAGGAGATCCCGTCGAGTGGCCGTTGTTCCTGAGCAGTTTCCGAAATTCGACTGAAATGTGTGGTTACTCGGAAGGCGAAAATTTGATGCGTCTGCAGCGATGCCTAAAAGGAAACGCATTGGAAGCAGTTAGGAGTTATTTGATGCAGCCTTCTTCGGTCCCGTTGATTATGCAAACATTGAAGACATTGTACGGGCGTCCAGAACTGATCATCAACTCACTATTGGTTAAAGTGCGTTCCACTCCGACGCCGAAACCAGAGCGGTTAGAAACTATAAGTAGCTTTGGTCTAGCGTGTAAAAACCTGTGTCAGCACCTTCAAGCAGCAGGACTGCACTCACATCTATCAAATCCTTTATTGTTGCAGGAGCTTGTGGAAAAGTTACCAGTCAATATCAAACTGAACTGGTCTCTCTTCAAACGGACTCGTCCTATTGTTGATCTTTCCACCTTCGGTTCGTTCATGGACGAGATTGTGGTTGCAGCAAGTGATGTCACTTTCACCCACGATATAGATGGTCAACGAGCTGGCAAGCAGGATAAACAAAAACCAAAAGAAAAATTATTTGTGAACGCACACAATACTGAGAAATCTACACACTACCCAATCAGCGGATCAAACAATTTGAATCGTAAGGAATATCAACCTAAACCCTGTACAGCCTGTGAGAAGGACGGTCATAAAATCAAGGACTGTACCACCTTTCGGAACTTGACGCTTGGTGACCGTTGGAAACTAGTCCAAGAACGGCGATTGTGTCGGCGATGTCTGATTGGTCACGGAAAATTTCCGTGTAAAGCAGGGTTGTGTGGTGAAAATGGATGCGAGGACAGACACCACAAACTCCTCCATCCCGGAAAACCAGGATCATCGCAGACGATCGATGTCCCGAATACTAGAAGCACAGTAACAATCCATCGTCATCTTCAGTCTTTAATTCTTTTCCGAGTGATTCCAGTGACGCTGCACGGCAACGGAAGGGCCATTCAGACGTATGCGTTCCTTGATGACGGCTCATCGACCACACTGGTAGAATCAGCAACTGCGCGAAAGCTAGGACTATCAGGCGATATCCATCCCCTCTGTCTGCAATGGACTAGTGACATTGAGCGCATGGAAGGTGACTCACAACTAGTCAAGATGGAGATCTCGAGCCTGGGGAGTTTGAAGCGGCACGTTCTGAAAAAGGTGCACACTGTGAAGAACTTGAATCTTCCAGTTCAATCGCTGGACTACTCAGTACTGCGTAAACAGTTTCCACATCTTCGTGGTTTACCCGTGCACAGTTATGAATCAGCATCTCCTACAATTCTGATAGGTCTGGACAACTCATTCCTAAAGGCAACCTTGAAGCTTCGGGAAGGTTCAAAAGGTGATCCGATGGCGGCCAAAACAAGGTTGGGTTGGACAATTTATGAAACGTTGAACGCAGAAGCAAAAACGGCAGTTCATCATCAGTTCCATATTTGCGCTCATTCGTCGGATGAGGACCTACACAATTTAGTGAAGGAGTTTTTTAAGGTAGAAGCCGTAGGATCGGGCAAATCATCCGTGGTGGAATCTGACGATGACCAGCGTGCGCGTAAGATACTGGAGAATACAACCGTTCGCACAGCCTCTGGAAAGTTCCAAGTTGGCTTATTGTGGAAATACGATTGCATTGAATTCCCGAACAGTAAGCCCATGGCCGAAAGGCGGTTGCGATGTTTAGAACGCCGTCTGGCATCCAAACCCGAGTTATACGATAAAGTTAGACATCAAATGCAACAATATCAAGCTAAAGGATACGCACACAAAGCTGATCCTGAGGAGCTCAGTAACTTTGACCCTCGACGAACCTGGTACCTGCCCTTAAACGTGGTCATGAACCCAAGGAAACCGAACAAGGTGCGGTTGGTCTGGGATGCTGCGGCAAAAGTTCAAGGCCAATCATTGAACTCCGCTCTGTTGGCTGGTCCCGATTTGCTCGCACCGCTTCCTTCAGTTTTGTGTCCTTTCCGACAGTTCGAGGTGGCCATCAGTGCAGACATACTCGAGATGTTCCATCAGCTCTTTATTAGACCGGAAGACAAATCAGCGCAACTGTTTCTGTGGCGAGACGATCCCTCCAACCCGTATGAAATCTTCGTTATGGACGTCGCGATATTCGGCGCTTCATGTTCGCCGTCGGCAGCTCAGTTCGTGAAAAACCTAAACGCTCAGGAGTTCTCTGATCAGTATCCACTAGCAGCAAAAGTGATAGTGGAGCATCATTATGTTGACGATTTTGTATACAGTACAAACACCGTGAATGAAGCAGTCGAACTAGCGCAGCTGGTGAAAGAAGTACATTCTAGAGCTGGATTCACCATACGCAACTGGTTGTCCAATTCCCCCGAAGTAATCTCACGGGTCGGGGTTCCAGGAATGGAGTTGTCCAAATGTTTCGAGGTAGCAAAAACGGCCACCCAAGAACGAGTTCTTGGTCTAGTTTGGAAGCCAGATCCTGATGTTTTTGTGTTCCAAGGACTATTCAGAGAAGAGATCCGATCACTGCTAGACGACACTGTTATTCCGACAAAAAGACAAACTCTAAGAGTTGTCATGAGTATATTCGACCCCTTGGGATTGGTAGCTGTAGTTGTAGTCCACGGTAAAATATTGCTACAAAACATCTGGCGGTGCAAGACGGATTGGGACCATTCCATACCAGACGAATTACTCGATGCATGGAGACGATGGACTAAACTGTTGAAGCAACTCGAGCAGGTCCAAATCCCCCGCTGTTATTTTCCTGGATATTCCGATAGAAGTTATCATTCCTTGGAGTTGCATATTTTTGTAGATGCAAGTGAAGAAGCGTACGCTGCCCTGGCTTATTTTCGCATCGTGGATAGCTCTGGAGTGCGCTGCTCACTTGTCTCGGCGAAGACAAAAGTGGCTCCCCTGAAACCGCTCTCAATCCCTAGATTAGAGTTGCAGGCGGCTGTTCTTGGTGCAAAACTTTCAAAATCGGTAGAAGACAATCATACACTGTCGATAGTTCGCAGAGTGTTGTGGACCGACTCTAGCACCGTACTTTCCTGGTTAAGGTCGGATCAACGAAAATATCGGCAATACGTTGCATTTCGTGTGACGGAAATTCTCGAGCTTACACAGGTGGACGAGTGGCGGTGGGTTCCTTCACGCTGGAATGTAGCCGACGAGGCAACCAAATGGGGCAAGGGCCCTAACATAAGTAGCAGCAGTCGTTGGTTTCAAGCACCAGCATTCCTGTATCAAGAGCCAGATACCTGGCCACAGCAAGGTCCATGTGTGGTTGAAATAACGGAGGAGCTTCGTACAATACACCTTCATTGTCATCTCATCAGGCAGCAACTTATAGATTTCGAAAGATATTCAAAGTGGGAGCGATTAGTGCGTGCGATAGCGTATGTGTACAGGTTTATAGACAACTGTCGCCGTAAAATCGAGAATTACTCAACGGAACTATCTGGGTGGTTGAACCAGAACGAGTTGCAGAAAGCGGAATGGACTATCTTCAAGCTCATTCAGCACGAAGCATACGGAGATGAGATTGTGACCTTTAATAGAAACCAGCATCTTCCAGTGGACCAGCGGCTAAAGCTCGAGAAGACTAGTAAAATCGTTAAACTAACCCCTGTGTTGGACGACCAAGGTGTTTTGCGTATGGATAGTCGTATCACCAATGCACAGCAATTCTCCACAGATTTCAAGTTCCCGATAATTCTTCCCAAAGGTCATTACGGGACACAGCTGCTCGTTGACTGGTATCATCGTCAAAGCAAGCACATCAACACGGAAACAGCGGTGAACGAGATGCGTCAGAAGTTCTATGTGTCAGAGATGCGTTCTGCGTTCAGGAAGGCTAAGAAAGTGTGTCAGTGGTGTAGGATCTACAAGGCGACTCCAGTGGTTCCAAGGATGGCTCCACTTCCTCCAGCAAGAACTGTCACCCATATCCGCCCATTCAGCTACGTTGGTGTGGATTATTTCGGACCTGTGTTGATCAGGCAAGGTCGCAGTGAGGTGAAGCGTTGGGTCGCCCTTTTCACCTGTCTGACGATTCGTGCCGTGCATCTAGAGGTAGTGGCGAGCATGTCAACGGAATCCTGCAAGATGGCTTTTCGACGGTTTATTGCAAGAAGGGGCGCTCCAGCTGCAATATACAGCGATCGGGGAACCAATTTCGTAGGTGCTAGCCGTGAACTGGAGCAAGAGCTACAGAAAATCGATCAGGGATTGGCAGCTACATTCACCAACGCGGAAACTCAGTGGTATTTCAATCCGCCATCTGCACCGCACATGGGGGGGTCTTGGGAACGCATGGTTCGGTCTGTAAAGTGTGCGTTAGCTTCACTCTCCACCATTCGGAAGCCAAACGAGGAGACCTTCAACACTCTGCTGATCGAGGCCGAATCAATGGTGAACTCGAGACCACTCACCTACATGCCGATTGAGTCCGAGGGTCACGAGGCGTTGACTCCGAACTGCTTCCTGATGCTAAGCACCAGTGGAGTGAATCAACTTCCTAAGATGCTAGTCGACGAAAGGGTAATATTGAATTCGAACTGGAACTTGTATCAACAGCTATTGGACCAGTTCTGGTGTCGTTGGGTTCGTGAATACCTCCCAACAATCACAAAGCGATCCAAATGGTTTACTGACTGCAAACCGATCGAGTCTGGTGACCTAGTGGTCGTGGTTGAAGATCGTCTACGCAACGGATGGATTAGAGGTCGAGTGCTACGTGTATTTCCGGGTCGTGATGGGCGAGTGCGAAGCGCAGAGGTGAAGACCGCTACAGGAGTGTTGCAAAGACCGGTAGCAAAGTTGGCGGTCCTGGAGATTGGTGGTATAGCTAGAGAGCACTCCAAGCAATACGGGTCGGGGAATGTTACGATCGACAACCGGTCAGCAAGTAACGGTAGCGAAATTGTTAATCCATCTACCTTCGAAACCCCCTCGAAATAAGCACGTTACACTGAGTAGCGTAACTGTCATGTCAACTGTCAGCTTTGCTAGACAGTTACATTGTATCAAAATAAAAACTTTATAAAGTACTCGTGCTGAATTCATTGTAGATTTTCTTTGGCAAACTATTGTTTTTTTACCTACAATTTATATCAATAATCAATACGGACAGTTTACGTGAAGACTAAAAATGTAAGAAACCTAAAACTATGTCATGCAATTATGAATTTCTGAATAATACTAATTTCAGCTTGAAGCTTACTACAAACAAACACACGAGTTTGCTTTTGAGAGTCCGAATCGTGAACGTCTCCGTAATACTGCTCACTCAGTAATCTTCTCAACTACTTCAGGAGTTCCGCAAGGAAGCGTGCTAGGGCCAATGTTATTTGTTCTGTTCGTCAACGACCTGTGCCCCCGTATTTCATCATACAAACAAATGTTCGCTGATGACCTGAAAATGTATCGAGTAGTCAGGACAACGCTCGACTGCCTCGTACTCCAAAAAGACATTGACGAAACGTTATTGTGGTGCAACGTAAACGGCATGAGAGTAAACGTGAAAAAATGCAAGGTGATTTCATTCACCCGTAGGATCGCCGCCGTAAAACATCAGTACCACATTGGGTCTGTGCCACTGGAACGTGTTTATACAATATGCGATCTTGGAGTTACTATTGACTCCAAGTTGAGATTCAACGAACATGTTGCGCTTATCACTGCTAAGGCTTATACGGTACTTGGATTCATACGACGATCTACCTGTCAGTTCACCGACATCTACGCCCAAAAAACTTTGTTTTGCGCTTTAGTCCGAAGCATCCTGGAATACACTGCACCTGTGTGGGCACCTTACCACACATCGCTGATCATCAGAATCGAACGCATTCAGAAGTGTTTCATTCGATTTGCCTTGCGGAATCTCCCTTGGAACGACCCCTCTAACCTGCCCGATTATTCCGCACGCTGTATGTTGATCGGTATGGAAACACTACGTGCGAGGCGCACTCACATTCTGCAACTGATGATCTTCGACCTACTGCGCAACAACATCGACTGTCCCCAACTCTTAGAAAATGTTCCTTTTCACGTTCCTTCACGGCAGTTAAGATTCACACAGCTCATCTCTGTACCTGTACACCGAACCGGCTGCGGCTTCAACAATCCATTGGACTCATGCCTACGTGCATTCAATGAAATCAGTGCTCACTTTGATTTTACGACTAGCAAACCTACTTTTAAAAATAGTATTAAAAATATTAGATAGAGTAGTCTGTGCGAGTTTTATCGAAGACGAAACAACAAATAAATAAATATGTAGCATTTTTAGATTATCGACTAGCGTAAATTGAAAAAAGTGTGCTTTGCGATCTTGGGATCTAATTTTGGAATGCTGGTAAAACGGGAGCTTCACGCAAACTAGTGTGAAGAAATTCTCTGCAGATCATCTCGTAAATTCATAACGAAATGACTGAAAAACTTTGAAATGCAGGATGTATACCCATTGTCAGAAACAGCCGAAGCTAGCCGAACATAAATGGAATTCGGAAGAAACTGAAGAGTGATACGAAAAACTTCCCAGGTAATGTTGAAGAAGTCAAAGATTAAAGAACTAATCACTACTATGGCATTATGCACCAATGCCATAACGCTAAAAATATGGATTTTGGACCTTCTCTCTCTAATGTAACGCAAGACATAGCCATAAAATACTACAAGTAACATAAATTGTGAGCGATCGATTTTTTCCATTGTTTGTAGAGGATTATTCATTCAACCAGGATGAAAATATCTCTACAGAATGTTACTATTGTAATAGTTAAAATGCTCGACATTGTTTTCTTAGTTACGGGTTCCTTTCCAGCTTCCGTTTGCCGTTCTTGTTGCAAATTGTGACAACAATTTTTAATGGAAAAATCTCGGGAAAATTGACAGAAACCATTAGTTCTCAAAGCCGGTCTTCTCTCGAAGAAATTCATGGTGGAATTGGAAAGGACAAATCAGGGGCAGGGATTCGTTCAGTATTAATCAATATGATGGGCGTCGTGTTAGATCAGAGCCGTTTGAACATCATCATATATTTATCCACTGAACATCATCATATCTTGTTCGTAGTATTTAAATTCAACATACACTTAAAACATACACTGTCTTAAAATAATCGTACGACAACTATTCAGTCATGGTTCGGAGACAATCCTTCAATTTTCTAGTCTTTTTAAAAAAAAAAATAGAAAATAGAAATTCAAACGCAATTGAATTAATTTATTGATTTTTTTTCCAAAAAAAATTAGAAATGTCCATGTGGACAAAAAGGGAGGGGTATAAGAAACGTCCACGCTTGTCTACGAAAATCTGTAAAAAGTTGGAATTTATGGATTCACCGATCACGTTTATGATTTATAATTTTCTAGTGGATACAATAAACTATTAATTCTCTCAGATTCTACTAGATTACTGTTCATTGGAAAGCCTCACCTTAAAATAATTTGATATCTTCATGCAAAACATTAGGGCTGTGCAACATTTTGTTACACTCTCACGATGAAATTGTACAAATCTCTAAGTTGATTTGAGCACGACTGTCTTCCATGGAGCATTGATGAATTTAAACCACTAGCATGCTATATTCAATTCGAAATACCTTTCCAGTTATATGATATTGGTAAAAATATGTGAAATGTAATGAGTAACTTTGCATGCCTTTGAATGTTCTGAGATTTCAACAAACAAATAAACCCTGTCGACTATGACTCTTTAATTCAGCCCACTCTTGACATCTGTATCGCTGCTCTGGGCATAACGCTCGGCGACCGAAGAGAAACCGAAGATACACGAAGCACAACCACATTGGTTTGTTCCGAACGAAGGAAGGTCGAATGGAGTAAAAATGTGAATTTCCATCGTTGGCATGTCAGTATGAATGAAAATATGTGTGCGTTGGGATTGTAGAACCAGTTCGACGAAGTTTCTTAAGTTGTTCGTAGTTCGGTTTTGAATTTTTATTTGCTTGAATGCAATACGTTTCGGAAAGTGCAATCAATTGCATCTCAATTGAATAACATTAAGTCATATACCGATAGTGCGAAGAAACATCAGTCGGTCGCCTACAGAGGATCGGACTGTTTTGTGCATATTTCTTTGACAATTATGTAGCAATCAATCTGTGTGTTTCCGTGCCGTTTCATGTGTGTGCACTGTTTTGGTATTTAATTGCGAAAAGGTGGTGTAATATCGGATGTAATGCAAATAGGAAAATCGTGACTATTCAGCGCTGATAACACAAAAACTTCAATGGATGTCAGCTAGTGTTAACAGTTGGGTACTATTTGTCGTAACAAAATGCAGTGTTTATTGATTGTGTCATCCATACAGTTCTGCTATCCAAAACAACAATGACTACAATTGACAAATGTGTAAGCAACTCTATCACCATTGAATCGGATACTGCTGACTGGAAGTGCATTGATGGCAGAATAATTATTGAATAATGAAAATGGTGGATTGGAGAAAAGGAAAATACACTACTTGTGTGAGGTGAAAGAAGAGTATTTATAAGTTAGGAAGAAATATTACTTTTAAACAGACCTACGCTCGCACATACACGCATTTATTTCATTAATGTAAACAAGTAAATGTTGAGACAGATATCGACCGAGATCACCGTGAAATCTTGTGGATAGATTTACAAATCCGAGAAAGTGTAATACTTTTCTAGTGAAGCAAACACTACATAAGGCAAATTGGAGAAATTGCTCTGTTCACTGTGCTGTCTATAATTATACAGAGAATACGTATTTAAATAGGATAGAAGTTTACATCTCAGTGCAACGTTAGGATAGAATCGGCACGCTATATACCCATATGTCTGCAGAAGTTGACTAAGTTCATGCTCGCGTTTTTCTACACACGGAACTAGTTGATAGATTGACTAAGTTGTGTGAAACAGTCGGCTGAGCAATAGTGGCTTTGGGCGGGTTTTCCTGAATGAAAAAACGCTCAAATTATACCGAAATGAGAAAATGTTGTGTCTGAGAGGTCGAAGAAATTTGTGCACAATAGTCAAACCATGTCCATGTTTGAAATGACCATGTCCTTCAAAACGTATAATGTTTTGCGAATGTGTATACACTCTGTTGCAACATGACAGGTTATTTCGTGATATTCTACAATATTAAAAGTGAAATACCGCAATGCAAAATCTAATGACACATTCAAAGTATGCCTATACTATAACACTATTTGGAAAACACAGAAATGGTTCGGTTGAATATCGAAACGGTATTTATCAATGAATAGTAATTCGGCACGGAGTCGTGTAGAATAAGGTCATTGCCACAGTTTCGAAAACTGTTTATGACTAATACGAATACTCCATGGAAAGGCGGATCTGAGAGAAGCAGCATACGAAAAACGAACGAGAGAAGCAACACTAAATAGTTTGAATCCGTGTCAACCCCATCAAACAGTAATGATCAATGTGTTTTGTACCGTTTTTGTGTATGTGACGCAACGCAACAGCGTATGCGGGTGTGAATTAAAAATAGTGAGCGAATGGTTTCAACGCTTTGAATGAGTGTTTTATGCTTCGCCGCCGAAGGAACAGAAAAACCACCAAAAAGCAGAACAGTAATTGCAGCATCCGTAGCCAAGAGAATAAATAAGTGCGCTACTATTCGTACGAGTAAATGAAACTAGCGCGACAGAAGTGGATGGAATGGATGAAACAGTGATCCATTTCGCCAGGAGAACTTTATTCTGTTGCAGTTTCGAATTCAGAATGAATACAATATACCACCCGGCAGCCGAAAGGGCAACAATAACACCGGCAAATGGATTTTTCAAGTTCCTAACAAAATTCTCAGGTAAGTTTTACCACTGTTAAAATATAATATAAATTGTATATTGTATATTCTATTATTGTATATTTTATTACCACTGTTAAATTATGAAATTATGGAATTGTATATTGTATTATTGGCTCTATGTGATTTGTATAAAATTTGTAAAATCAGTAGAGAACCCTTCCAATAGCCTCACGATCTTTCGCTTAGCAGAAATGACTCTGGGATTTTATAGAAAAGTTGAGTCCAGTCTAGAGGTGGACAAAACGGTTCATTTCAGTGAGCGGCCCAGAGCCGCCCGTTCATTAAAACGATCCGGCTCATTTGAGCGGCACTTTTTGAGCACGAGACTCTTTTGAACCGCGGTTCTTTTTTGAGCAGAGACTCTTTCCAAAAGCAGCTCTTTTGTTAACCGAGACTCTTTTGAAAAGCGGCTCTTTTTTAACTGTGGTTCATCTGTAAAGAACCGTGGATCGTATTCTCGTTCTGTTGAACTGGCTCAAATGAGCCGCTCGTGAGTGCTCGCCCATCTCTAGTCCAGTCTAATCTTATATGTCCTCAGGATAGATTCTCCTGATTAAACATGTGCCTGCTAACTTGTGAGAAGCTACTTAAAGTGGATATACATTAGGGTGCCAATGAATGTATGGGAAATCGACCCTAAAATTTCAAAAAATTACCACATACAAAATGTTACAAATTTTTCGATTTTCAAAAAAACTCAAACTTTGACCGCTTTGCGCCACTCCGATTAAGTCCGATTGAGCTGATATTTGGCATATGGTGTTTTTTCGAGGTGGTGAACATTTTTTATTGGGGTATTTTTTGAAATTAGAGATGACCATTAATTACCCTAATATACATGTATTATTCGTATGGAAAAGCCATATACAGGGCGGACTCCATTATAAACAGTCTCCGATTTCTCTTCACTGTATATAATCAAATCCTATATATAATCGAGTCAAAAAATATTTTTTATTTGTTTTTTTTATACATATACTTTTTTGGTTTTTGAATATTATTGATAAATTTAATTTAATTTCATCCCCTTTAGGTCATTAAATACCTGTCTTCTCTGTTTTGCCCTAAACTGACTCTAATTCAAAAATTACACTACGTAGGACAGTTCTGTTCCATTTGAAAGATGACCAAATTATACTCTCTAACCGCTCTATAATTCTTTCTTTGATACCCAACTTCTATCTTTTTTATTTTTGCTACAATATCATTTTAAGAAATTCATTCTTCAACTATAATCTACCAAAATCACGATTTTTACTTCACTGTACTCATAATAGCCAATTAACTTTCACTTTAACGTTGACATAAAGTCTTGTCCAGTTAGAATCCGTACGCGTTGCACATTTTACAGCGGCACAGTCAGTGGCCGCTGCAAGAAAGTTTTTACAGCGGTTTGTTTACAAATGTTTCCTCTTCTGGTGGTAAAAGTTTCAAATTTTTTCGTGCCGTAAGTCCGGAGTTATTCCACATGGAAGACAGAAGAAGAAAATTAATCTTGCACACCCACGTTGACAATCCAACGTGGTCGGGTGCGAAGATCGCGAAACAGTTGGATATCGCTAAAACTACCGTATGTGATGTGCTCAGACGATTCCGCGAGCGGAACAGCGTGGACCGGGCGGTTCAAAAGAAGCGTCGAAGCGGAACCTACGATCGTCAGCTGAATTGGAAGGTGTTGAGAACCGTCAGAGCAAACCCTGGACTGTCCGAACATGATATCGCTCAGAAATACGGTGCCGCTCGTAGTACCGTTCGACGAATCATTCACCGAGCTGGACTTCATTCCTACAAAGCAATCAAGCAACCAAATAGGACGATGAAGCAGAGTCTAGTGACGAAAACTCGCGCTCGTAAGTTGTATTATCAGGTACTAACGAAGTACCATGGATGCCTGCTCCAGGATGACGAAACTTATGTAAAAATGGACTTCGGCCAACTTCCGGGACAAAAATCTTTCCACGGCACGAGGCGATGTCCCCGCCAAATTCAAGTTCATGTTCATGGACAAATTTGCCAAGAAGATGATGATCTGGCAGGGTATATGCACCTGTGGTGCGAAGACGCCGGTTTTCATCACTACAAAGACCATGGATTCGAAATTGTACAAGGAAGAGTGCCTGAAGGAGCGTGTGTTGCCTTTCATAAAGGCACACAATGGTCCCGTTAAGTTTTGGCCTGACTTAGCGAGTTGCCACTATAGCCGGGAGGTTCTCCAGTGGTACCGCGACAACGGGGTGGATTTTATCGAGAAGGAGTTCAACCCACCAAACTGCCCCCAATTCCGCCCAATTGAAAAATATTGGGCGATTATGAAGCGGAAGCTAAAGAAGACCGGAAAAATGGCTCGGGACGCTGCAGGGATGACCAGATTCTGGAAAAAACTGGCCACAGAGGTCGACACTGCCGCTGTGCAACGTTTGATGGGAGGAATCACCAGAAAAGTGAGAAGTTTCATCAGAAATGAAGAAAAATAATTTTAAGGACATTTTTTTGTAAAAGTGCAAGAATATATCTTTCTTTTGGTTGATCACTCTTTTTTGTATGTCATTCTATCTCCGAGATATAAATGATTTCTTCCGTACGGATTCTAACTGGACAAGACTTTATTTCATTTTCGCCTGAAATAATTCATATTTGGACAACAACAAAAAAAACTATATATAGACCCCGCTAAATTTGGCAACACGCTCGAATATTTTGTGTTGCCAAAATCGAACCGTGCCAAAAAAGAACGGTTTTTTTTTCATAATATTTTGAAAGCTTTTTAGTGGTTAAAAATATTTAGGGATAAATAAAAAATTACCTGTTCTTGCTCTCCTCGAGTACACTATGGTATACACTGAAGAGTCTACTGCTCCGGGGTTGAAAATGGCAAAATATAGAATAATCTTTATGCCATGCGAAAATGTTACGGGTACTCACAAATTGCCGATGTTTATAATTGGAAAAACTAAGGATCCATAGGGCTTTCAAAAACGTTCAAATTTCTGTTGAATATGCCACTTTGAAAAATGCATGGACGACTCGCGACATATTTCAGAAGGGGTTTCACGAGTCTTTCGTACTAAATATTCGAAAATTTTCCAGTAGAGTGGGAATCAAACCAAAGGCCGCCCTCCTTGACGATTGCACGGCCCATCATTTCCAACATGAGCTGATTTCGGATGACGGCTTGATAGAGGTAAAGCTTCTACCGCAAAACCAATGAGTCTGACTTTAAGCAACGCATTATGAAAATCAACCTTAAAGATGTTTCTTTCCGGTTGCATGAAGCATGGATGGATGTCTCCGAAACAGTGATTCAACGATCTTGGAAAAATATAGGCTGGATAGTTGGAACTGCTGCACGAAGACGACGTTCATTTGCGTATATTGTTCAATTACCAGATGAACATCGACACAGTTGAAACACCGGAATACCCCAAAGAAGAATTTTGCGTGGATGAATACTCAGACGCGAAAATTATCGCTTATTCACCATACATGGATGAAAAAATTCAGGTAAGAGACGTTTGTAATTCTTGAGATGTGTAGCTCAGTAAATGCAGGGTGGCAGCCCTTTGCGGTTTCTATCGACCATCTCCTTAAGAAAGTAACATTCCAATGATAACAAGGGGGAAACCAAGAAATTGCCAAGGGGTTGGGGCACATGCAGACGAGCCAGAAATGTCGAAAGCACCTATTATATTCACCAATTGACTACTTTTTGGATTCCAAGTTGTTAGAGGTTCAATCATAGAATAGCCACCCGGGAGTATTTGGAACGCAACCGGAACAGGTCTGCATCTGGCCTATGATAGGCATAGTACGGTTCTAAGTACTGTTTTGATCATGCCTATTACATTACCTGAAAATGTTCCGGTCATATTCCGGAACCAGTTAACCGATTCCAGCCATTTATATTGGCAATATAAAGAATCATATAGAATAAAGAATATAATAAAAAAGAATATAATAAAGAATATAATAAAGAATATATCTTTTTGGTTGAGCTTAAATTGGTTAATGAAGGACGAGAAAACTTAAAAACAGGATTTAAGAAAAACCGTTCGTTTTTGGCACATGTGCCAAAATCGAACGGGGTCTGTATAATCGAGTCTAAAATTGTATACCGTTCTGAATCATATTTCGGACAGCTTCTTATATCAGAAGTGTCCTGTAATAATAACTTGAAATGCTTAATGCCCTGATGATGTAACTATAAAATTAATATCACAAATGATTCTTTAGAGTAACCCTTTAGTTATATCATCAGGGCATTAAGCATTCCAAGTTATTATTACAGAGTGTTCGAAATATGATTCAGAACGGTATAATCGAATCATACATAATCGAGTTAGTTTATGTTTGACGATATGTATGACGATTTAATAATTATTTTTATACAAATACCTAACCTAACCCGACAATGATACATAGAATGAAATACGATTCTTGTCTAGAGAATAAATATCATCCACAAAGTTATATTTAGCGCTTTCTATCAAAGTTGCGTATTTAAAATTCTACATCAAAGTTGTGTTTGTACGACTTTTAGGGCTTATCAAGACCTACATTTTGCGATGCATAACTTGTCAATATCTTAACCCTACTCGAAGTTATTGATGGTACACCCAGAAACACATGACTTCAATTTTGATTTACACAATTACAAAAAACAGGAAGTGAGTTATATCTGTGGTATAACCGCAAGGGTGACGTAGGACTATCATTGATTTAGTGAGCATTTGTTTCTAGTTGCATCTGCATCAATTCGGAATGAAAGAATAAATGAATATTTGGGGGACTTCGAAAACGAGAGCGTTACGTTGGAGGCACAATATTCAGAGTTCTGCACCACAAAATGTTTTAATTAGTAAGCTTTAAAAATATTTCGAAGATAGTTTGAATGTACAATTTGGAATATAAAAGTTGGAGCAAATTTTTTTTTTCATGGTGATCCTAACGCAATTTAGAAAAAAAGCGTTTTATAGGTTATTTCAAGAGATAGAATTGATTTGAATTGTACTTTGCTCTACAGAGAATAACTGGGGCTACAACATTGTCGAACTATGGTTACCTCTATCTATAAAGATAAGAAAGTTATACTTTTTATTTCATCAACAATTTTGATCATCCTATTATTGACAACATAGGGATGAGCGCTCCATCATATGCAACAACTTTGTCGAAGACAGTTTTTGTTTAGAGAATAAATGTCGAGCTCTAATTGATAATTTCAACTTAAATGCACCTCCTGGACCATTGTGCATTGGAAGCAACATTTCAGATTGTGGTGGAACGTTGTGGGTGCAAAGACATTGGTCAATTAAACAATTTTGCACACTAGAAATCTTCGAAAAAGAATTAGACTACATTTTAAAAGAGCTAAAATTTTTTCTTTATTTTTTACAAAAAATTGTGACTCAAAAACTATAATATCTACAAAATTCTGGTCAAATAATGAAATGTAGGAAAATATTTAAATTTAAATAAAGAAAATTGTGATATTTAGAGTTTTTTAAATTTTTTTTTCGAAAAATCTTAACTCAAAAATTATAAGACCTACAAAATGTTGGTTAGAGAATGAAGAAATTTTTTTTGGGAGATTTTGAACTTCACTACTATTTAAATGTATTTAAATGTGTTTCTACGCTTTTTCCAGATATGTGTGATTTTATTCAGAATTTCAACAGTGTAGCGCGGTACAAAAAATATATATTTCCAAATTTCGATTTTTTTTAGGATTTCGAGACCCAGTACTGATTTTATTTATATTTAAATATGTTCGTATGTGTTTTTTGATATTGGTATTCTTTTTTAGAATATTTCCGGAACTGCGCGGTACGAAAACATCTATTTTTTTATTTCTATTGAGCTATTCCAAATGAAATCGACAAATGACAAAACATGAGTATTTTTGATTCGAATGAAAGTTTGTATTCCGTTTAGGTTGGAGGAAATATGAGTTTTTCACAGCATTCGGGAATTTTTTGACTCAAGTGTAACTTTTGAAAAGGGCGTATCGATTTTAGTAAGAGAAATTTTTGATAATTTATATCTCAAAAACTATGAGTCGTATCGCAATAGTGTCTTAGAATGAGTTATAGAGTATTTATGTTAAAACGTGAAAAAATACACTCTGAGAGAAAAAAATAGTACTTTTTTTATTTACAAAAATATCTTTAATTTGCAATATCTAAAATACATATTTTTAATTTTTTTTTTGATAAACATATATGTTTAGGAGTTACGTTGAAAATCATTTGAAGACATTTGGGTTAATACTAAACGTAGCGATAATGTTTTTCAACGTAACTCCTAAACATATATTTTCACCATAATGATGTTTTTGAAAAAGTTGTTGAAAATTATAAGCAAATTCATAAAATTTCATGAACATGGCGGTGTAACACAACAAACATATTAAATAAGCCTATTTATTATAAAGAAGACAATAAATTAGAAATATTTTTTTTAAATATCTCGAGAATGGCTGCATTTAGGAGGAGATTGATGATGAGCTTTTTTGTTTTAAATCACATCAGGATTCATAATTTGAGGCTAAAAATGATTGTGTACCGAAGTGTTGATTCGAAGTTTCGAAAATTCATAAAAAATCGATGTTCCACAAAGTTCGTCAAAAATAGTTTTGCCATCTTGGACTCATTTTTTAAATTTTCTACATGACTTCTATTTTATATAAAAAAAATTAAAAATACATATATAAATTGAACAAAATAAAATTGAAAAAGACAATAAATTAGAAGTGTTTTTTTTTCAAATAGCTCGAGAATGGCTGCATTTAGGAGGAGATTGATAAAGAGTTTTTTTTGTTTTAAATCACATTAGGATTCATAATTTGTGGCTAAAAATAATTGTTAACATAATTGTCGAAGTTTCTAAAATTCATAAAAAATCGATGCTCCACTAAGTTCGTCAAAAATAGTTTTATCATCTTGGACTCATTTTTCAAATTTTATACATGACTTCTTTTTTATATGAAAAAATAAAAAAAAATGAAAAATTATATTTTAGATATTGCAAATTGAAGATTTTTTTGTAAATAAAAAAAGAGTACTATTTATTTTTCTCAGTGTATATTTTTTCACGTTTTAACATCAATACTCTATAACTCTTTCTAAGACACTTTTTCGGTACGACTCATAATTTTTTAGATATAAATTATCAAAGATTTCTCTCACTAAAATCGATACGCTCTTTTCAAAAGTTACACTTGAGTCAAAAAATTCCCAAATGCTGTGGAAAACTCATTTTTCCTCCAACCCAAACGGAATACAAACTTTCGGTCGAATCAAAAATACATGTCTTTGAATTCTGCATTTTCAGTTCGATTTCATTTGGAATTGCACAATTTTTTTATTTTCCATAAATTTATTATTGTGTTGTATTTGTGTTTTCGTAAAAAGAACCCCAAAACATATCACAAGCGCAATGAAAAACATTGTATAGGGTACCAAATTAGATAATTAGGTAATTTTTTTGAATCCCTATAGTATTCACTAGAGGAGTTATGGTTAAAAACGTAGTTTATCTGTTTTTCACGCCATTCTCAATAACTTGGAAATGAAAACATGGAAAAAATACTCAAAGTGCATCTTACCACGACAAATCGTCAAATAAAATTACCATCGAAAATTCAAATGAGGCATTTCGCAGTTTTGTTTTTCTATGCGAAACTGGATTATTCTACAAATAGATACAATACAATACAATACAATACAATAGATATAAGATATAAATTAGGAAAAAATAGTACATTCAATTCTCGGATCATTATTAAAAAAATCATAAGTATAAACAAACGTACGAACAGATTTGAAAGCAGTACTGTGCCTAAAAACTTAATTGTATCACCCAACATTACGCACTTTGAGTATTTTTTCAAATATTCATTTTCAAGCCTATTGAGAATGGTAAAAACTAATGTTTTTCATTATAACTTTTATAGTGAACCATATAGGGATTCAGAAAAATTATCTATTTTCGGTACCCTATACAATATTTTCTATAGCGCTGGTGATTAGATATGGGGAACTTTTTACAAACACAAGAATGCAATACAATTATAGATTTCAGGAAAAAAAATTAATAACATATTTTCTTTTTATTTATTAGATATTTTCGTATCGCGCAGCTCTCAAAATTTTTAGTAACGAAATCGCGCGCTGTTGTTTTGTATAAATGTTGTCAGCAACAATCTCTGCATTTAGGTAAAGGTTATCACGACATCGAGCATGTGGTTTGGTCGTGTGAGATGTATCTTGTAGCCAGATCAAATTTAGAAAACTTTTTTCGGGCCCGAGGGAAACAACCCAATGTGCCGGTTAGACCTTGATTACATATCCCAAATCTATCTTTTCCTCAAAACTATCGATCTCCGGGTTTAACCATCAGTATTGACTTTCTTATGTCCCATCCTCTCCATGATAACGAGTAATCGGTTTTCCATCCTATCAACCATAGAATAAGCAACATTGTAAATATGCCTTAAAACTAATATTAGATATAGAATTTGGCTCCTTTAAACTTATGTAAATGAGCCTGTACAAATAAACGATTTATAATTTGGAAATATTTTTTTTGTGCCGCACACTATTAAAATTATGAAAAAAATCACACATATCTAAAAAAAGCGTAGGAACACATTTAAATGCGAACAAATCTAGCAGCGAACCTTTGAATCCCCCCAAAAAAAAATCAATATTTTAGGATTTTTTTTTTAGTATTTAACCCATTATCGACCAAGCTATAAAACTATTTTTTAAACAAAAGCCATTGGTGTTATTTTGATTACTGGCGTTACAGAAACCCCAAAAAAAATTTTTTTTTTTGGGGTTTTAGGAGGAGATTGATGATGAGCTTTTTTGTTTTAAATCACATCAGGATTCATAATTTGAGGCTAAAAATGATTGTGTTCCGAAGTGTTGATTCGAAGTTTCGAAAATTCATAAAAAATCGATGTTCCACAAAGTTCGTCAAAAATAGTTTTGCCATCTTGGACTCATTTTTTAAATTTTCTACATGACTTCTATTTTATATAAAAAAAATTAAAAATACATATATAAATTGAACAAAATAAAATTGAAAAAGACAATAAATTAGAAGTGTTTTTTTTTCAAATAGCTCGAGAATGGCTGCATTTAGGAGGAGATTGATAAAGAGTTTTTTTTGTTTTAAATCACATTAGGATTCATAATTTGTGGCTAAAAATAATTGTTAACATAATTGTCGAAGTTTCTAAAATTCATAAAAAATCGATGCTCCACTAAGTTCGTCAAAAATAGTTTTATCATCTTGGACTCATTTTTCAAATTTTATACATGACTTCTTTTTTATATGAAAAAATAAAAAAAAATGAAAAATTATATTTTAGATATTGCAAATTGAAGATTTTTTTGTAAATAAAAAAAGAGTACTATTTATTTTTCTCAGTGTATATTTTTTCACGTTTTAACATCAATACTCTATAACTCTTTCTAAGACACTTTTTCGGTACGACTCATAATTTTTTAGATATAAATTATCAAAGATTTCTCTCACTAAAATCGATACGCTCTTTTCAAAAGTTACACTTGAGTCAAAAAATTCCCAAATGCTGTGGAAAACTCATTTTTCCTCCAACCCAAACGGAATACAAACTTTCGGTCGAATCAAAAATACATGTCTTTGAATTCTGCATTTTCAGTTCGATTTCATTTGGAATTGCACAATTTTTTTATTTTCCATAAATTTATTATTGTGTTGTATTTGTGTTTTCGTAAAAAGAACCCCAAAACATATCACAAGCGCAATGAAAAACATTGTATAGGGTACCAAATTAGATAATTAGGTAATTTTTTTGAATCCCTATAGTATTCACTAGAGGAGTTATGGTTAAAAACGTAGTTTATCTGTTTTTCACGCCATTCTCAATAACTTGGAAATGAAAACATGGAAAAAATACTCAAAGTGCATCTTACCACGACAAATCGTCAAATAAAATTACCATCGAAAATTCAAATGAGGCATTTCGCAGTTTTGTTTTTCTATGCGAAACTGGATTATTCTACAAATAGATACAATACAATACAATACAATACAATAGATATAAGATATAAATTAGGAAAAAATAGTACATTCAATTCTCGGATCATTATTAAAAAAATCATAAGTATAAACAAACGTACGAACAGATTTGAAAGCAGTACTGTGCCTAAAAACTTAATTGTATCACCCAACATTACGCACTTTGAGTATTTTTTCAAATATTCATTTTCAAGCCTATTGAGAATGGTAAAAACTAATGTTTTTCATTATAACTTTTATAGTGAACCATATAGGGATTCAGAAAAATTATCTATTTTCGGTACCCTATACAATATTTTCTATAGCGCTGGTGATTAGATATGGGGAACTTTTTACAAACACAAGAATGCAATACAATTATAGATTTCAGGAAAAAAAAATTAATAACATATTTTCTTTTTATTTATTAGATATTTTCGTATCGCGCAGCTCTCAAAATTTTTAGTAACGAAATCGCGCGCTGTTGTTTTGTATAAATGTTGTCAGCAACAATCTCTGCATTTAGGTAAAGGTTATCACGACATCGAGCATGTGGTTTGGTCGTGTGAGATGTATCTTGTAGCCAGATCAAATTTAGAAAACTTTTTTCGGGCCCGAGGGAAACAACCCAATGTGCCGGTTAGACCTTGATTACATATCCCAAATCTATCTTTTCCTCAAAACTATCGATCTCCGGGTTTAACCATCAGTATTGACTTTCTTATGTCCCATCCTCTCCATGATAACGAGTAATCGGTTTTCCATCCTATCAACCATAGAATAAGCAACATTGTAAATATGCCTTAAAACTAATATTAGATATAGAATTTGGCTCCTTTAAACTTATGTAAATGAGCCTGTACAAATAAACGATTTATAATTTGGAAATATTTTTTTTGTGCCGCACACTATTAAAATTATGAAAAAAATCACACATATCTAAAAAAAGCGTAGGAACACATTTAAATGCGAACAAATCTAGCAGCGAACCTTTGAATCCCCCCAAAAAAAAATCAATATTTTAGGATTTTTTTTTTAGTATTTAACCCATTATCGACCAAGCTATAAAACTATTTTTTAAACAAAAGCCATTGGTGTTATTTTGATTACTGGCGTTACAGAAACCCCAAAAAAAATTTCTGTTTGTCCGGAAAATGACAAAAAATCTAAAAATCGCCGAACAAAAACATTGGCCAAAACCTACATTTTTGTTTCTGTAGGAGGTTCAATCCAATGGTTTTACTACTTCACAATGTGTGTTCTTTTATCAAAGTAATACTGTAGAGAAGTTTATATATTTTTACATTTTATAAGGTTAGGTTCTGTTAGGTTATGTAGTTTCCGCATATAGTTATCATAAACCGTCTATCATTTGATGCTAAAAACGGTATCATATGGTTACTTTCCAAAGCCATGAAAAATTTGTCAAAGTTGCTGTTCGATTTTTCGAACGCTTGGCCTAAAATGAGTTCTATTTTTTGATGAACTTTTTATTTTAATAATATTCCTCTATATGGTGTATAGAGAAATATTATTAAAAAGTAAGATGCACTTTCAGTATTTTTTTCAAATTTTTATCTCGAAGCTATTGTTCTCAATGCAAAAAATTGAAAAGCACGTTTTTCACCGTAGATCCTATGGTGAATCATATCTTCCAATGCTTTTGTAGTCCATTTTATGGAAACACATTCTGGTCTACACAGATGCATGCAGATAGAATAGTACCATGTATCGTTCATCAATCGCTGAAGAGCATAACTGAGTAGACTTCCGAGCTGGCACTCGTTGATGTAAAGATTTTTGTGATTTCAATAGTTTGCTTTTAAAGCACTTTTTGGATCAATAAGAAACAAGAATATAACTCCTAGACATTTTATCTTTCGAATGAAGTGATTATAATACCACTTCGTTCAGGCCGACAAAGAGGTATGAATGCTCAAAACATTCAAGGTTAAGAATTTGTTTTGAGTGCACGTTCAATAACCTGAATTGTTCTACTTGGCATCATGGAAATCATGTTCCCCAAAATATTCAACTCGGTTTTGTGCTACGATCTCAAGGTGCCTGAATACCCCATTAAAACAATTCCTTTTTGTTTAACATGAAAACGATATTGAACACCATATTTTACCTCCCGTACGATTTTAGATACACATTAAATACATTAAATACATTAAATACGATTCAGCACATGCGAAGGTTATACGATCCCTATATTTGTCATTACAGTAAATTACTATACGTTATCGCATGTTGACCAGTACAACCAAAATTTCTCCCAGACTTGGGTGAAATGAATGTTGTGGATGAATCAAATAAGATGTTTACCGCTGTACGTTGCACCAACACATCTCAGTGAAAAAGAACGGGAAGTCAAAATTGTGAGAGAAAATTATTCAGCGCTCAACCACGAGTAACCTTTGTCGGTGAGCATATGTTCCTCATTACCTCTTTCTTAGCTGCCTTGAATATCGGTGATAAAATAATGAACTTTCGCGTAACGTTTATTTAAAATCGAACCTTACAGGAAACCAGTGAGTAAAAGGTTCCCGAAGGCACATCGTGTTCTTTCATTGCAGCATAACGAATTTCAAATCAGAGGAAAAATAACGGTTCATTCACTGTCATAAGAGAATTGACGAATAAAAAAAGCTTGAATTTATTGAAGACCATTCATCGTGAACAACGAGGCAAATGTACAATATTGTGCTACCATTACTTCCCTGTTGATTTCCATCCTTATTTTGCTACACCAGTGTCATAATCCTTCCGAGGAATGAGCACCACTTTATGGTGAGAGTGAACGCAATCAAAATCTATGTCCTTGCGTTAGTCTGTTTATTCTGCAACTAATCTTATTGTGAGCACGTGCAATGATTGGACCTGTTTAGAAGTATGATCGGTGGAGGATAGAGTTTCCACCAAGGAAATGATATATTTTTTTCGTGAAGAGGCTTTTCGTTTGGCACTGTTGGCCGTGGAATTATTTTTATTTTCATTATTATTATTATTATTGATTATCAACATCAAAACCACCTTCTTTATATCTTGACTAGTTCCAGTAGTGTACGAAAATAGGAAGGGTTCAAAATCTTATATGTTAGAGGATTGCAGCGCGTAGGGGAACCGCGGGTAATACGGACAGTGGGGATAAAATGGACAGGTGGTTGATTTGTATGGTTAAATTTTGAATTTCAAATTTCTGTTAATGAGAACACCTTCTATATGTTATTCTATAATATTTAAGCCACCCCATGGCAATGAATACTAATCAAAAGTGGAACAGGGAAACAAAACTGAAAATCATACATGATTCCGCGTGTGGATGTAATTTTAGCTACTTCGATATTAAGCATTTTGAGTGGTTTAATATCAAAACTCAATTCGCTGATGGTTATATTTCGGTTTGTGTACGGAAAAGTAAAAGCATTTTTGAGTGGAAAATTTAAATTATTGAAATAATTGTACTTATGGGGTAAAACGGACAGTTGCCAGTGGGAGTGCGATGGACTGTGAACAGTCTGTTTAATCTATTCTTCAGGAGTGACCTGCGTCTATAAATGGAAATCAAATCACCAAATGGGGACTTTTTAGAAGCTGACTGGAACCAAAAGCCTGTCCGTTTATACTGCTGAAATGCACGATATCACTTCTAGGTGGATCAATTCGATTTTTTCATCATTTAACGGGATTCATGATGAGTTCGCGCTAATATTGGACTTTGGTTGAATAGAATTATTCCTCTCGCGATCGATAAACCTCTACGATTCATATATTACAAACCTGTCAATATTACCCCCACTATATGTCCATATTACCCGCATAGAAAAAAAGTTGTACTTTTCGGTATGTTTGGATTTCAGTAAAAAGAACGAAAAACAATTTTTTGTAAAATATTTGACCAATTAGGTAGAAAACAGTAAATTGAATTGCAAGAACTGCATCAAAGTTTTGGGAAACATGAGTTTCCAAAGATATAATTGAAGTTCTTCTTAACATGTTCGTTTTACCCCCACCTCCCCTATATTGTTCTCACAACTATAAGTGCACTGCTACTTTACTTGAGGGGTCCTCCGCCGAGCAGGGTGTTTTTTCCTCTTCCTTTTCTTTCTTTATCCCGCACATCGTTTTCTGGGAAAGGAGCAGAATAGGGAGAGAAAATCAAGACAGGAAAAAATATTCACATCTGTCGTGTCTAGGCTGTGTTTAATACAACATTTATAAATAAATAATAATATCGAAAGCTTCCTTCTTCCGAAAAAAAGTGTACAAGCATTTTGGCAATGCACCACATGCTGCCGGAGGGCAACGACAAGGTATAAGGAAAAGTCGAAAGGAAATAGCATCGAATTCGATGGATAGGATCAACGATGGCGGTTGCGTTTAAGGGGATTATGACGGCGGCTTGAGGTGAACGGTGGTCTAACGTCTGTGGCCGAAATGCATTTTGGAAATGTCGAGAGGGGTTACTCGTGCCTCGTACGAGAGGGAACGTTAGCTGATTACCATCAATAGCGCGAATTATTTTGTGTGGTAGTTTAACGGTGTGTATTTTATGATAAATTCCGATGGTCAAAATGAGTTTTGTACTGGATACACACCTGGTTCACAGGCCAGACGTACTTGTCGTTGGAAGTCTACTATCCAAGCAAGTCTCACTGGAGTGTAGCTTATTCTCTTTGGCCGCAACATTGATATTCAACCATTAATCGGTTTTCTGCATGATCAAATCAACCGAGTGGATCTAAGAAATGAGACCTGTTCGTTATTATCCAAAGTACGCAGCTAGATTTACGACATCACCTGCAAAAAATACATTTTTTTCGTTCGTATCGTGGTCATCGTTTAAGTGAATGAAGGTGGAATGATAGACAACGTTGGTCCCCTTTTTTCCAAAATATATATTTTTATTTAGGCATTCTGCGTTTGCCTGACGAGGTCGAGAGTTCAATATTTTGACAATGCTAGTGACATGTAATCGATTACTCGCGGTTGGCTCGAGGTTAGAATTGCAATGTGTTGTTGGTTGTGCGTAATTACAATTTTGCAATCTCCAAGTGTTTTGTACGTGTGACCGATACGAGTTACTTTATATTGCGATGCAACTGACTAATAATCATCAACGCCTCCCTAGTCTGTACTCCACATCTAGCGTGGTACCTGTTTTTCGGCTCAAGGGATCCATGAAGGATCCAATTTACTGGTCGGAATTCATCCTCCATGATGATATGGACATGCTCATGTTTTCGTAGGCTTTTGGTTCAGCCGTCAACCACAAGTGCATTCGTGTCACCATCAGGAAACTCGATATAATCGGAAAGGCCACAGAAACCCCGTCTCAAAAAGCTATATACCAGGGATGGTCAAACGGTAGTCCGCGGTCTACCGGTAGGTATTCCTAAGCGCCCGCCAGCTGGTCTAGGATAGTGTCACCTCCAAACCCAATGGACAACCCTTCCTATACTCGCGTATAGGTCTAGGACAGACCGAGCCTCAATGAGGTGGCTGAATTAAGTAACTATTAAAACTGAACTAATTTAAAGAAAAAAAAATTCTGGAGTTTTTCCACTCAGTTATATCTTTTTCTTTGAATAAATACCAATAACGGCTAAAAATACACAATAGCAATATTACAGAGACGCGCACAGTTCAGAGTGCACAAATTATGTTTTTTCGCGCTAGTATAGGAACAATCCCACCTCAATATATAATCCCACCTTTGACCGTGAATATTTTATAGGGTGTTTATGCTAACCTGAACAAAACATATCAGTTATAAGTGTAGATTTTTCTTCATTAAAGTTTCCGTTCTAGAATTTTCTTTCAGATTGTTAGTTATTTAATATTAATTTTCACTTGGAACAATTTGAACAATGTTTTCTCCAGGAATATCATTTGTTAAATGACCAATTGAAAACGCTGGAAGCATCCGGCGTAAGGTTTCGTAAATCATTAAAAACTGATTTTTTGGAGAAAACTTCGCCTTTGAAGACTGCGAATGCGAGTTTTAATGCATTATTGTTATTTTAATTTCAAAACTGTGATAAGTAATGTGAATTAATTGTACAAATTTCTTTCAAGAAATATAGCCAAGAAAAGAGCAACAGTGACGAATGATAAATTAGTAATTTCTAAACTGAATGTTGGCCCCTAGTATGTAATTCCAGGTGAACAGAACTATGCTGGTTAGCTCTATTTTGCTGTTATAATTACAGTCGAGTGAAAGTTGTCGGCATAATTTTTCGAGCTGTTTGGTTTGCTTGTTGCATTTCTGGTGTTTTGTTTTAGGAAACATTTCGGCAACGTTTCAAAATATGAAAGTCGTCGACGTTCGAGAAAGAACTAGATTCGATAAGATTCTATCGATTTACAAAATATGAAGTTTGTTCGGTGTGATAGTTAGGGATCGAATCGAACGTTCGATTGAATTTACATAATATTTCCGAGTCCTTATACCTCTAGTTAATTGAGGGATACAAAAATCATCTGGAGTGAATTTCTATGGAAAATAAATGCTTTGTATGTTCATAAATGACAATTTCCTTAAAAAAATCAACGATATTGATTGATGAGACTTTACAGAAAATAAAGAATTATTTATGAATTATTTAGTAACCGATAATTATTTTTATTTTATAGAATAATTTATAATTGAATATTTATTAGTATGACCAATGTTTTTCCTTTAATTAACACGTTGAGCCCCGCGTTGATTTCTTGGGACCGACGTTGAGCTTTTTGGTAGGAAGGCGCTCACTGACTGGGACTGACAGTTACAAAATAAGAAAATAAAAATGCATTCGGTTTGTTTTCAGATGTTTTACAAAATATGACTACTTACTAATCGACTATTTCTGAAGTTTCTGACTTTTTTTCTATCCATGCAATACGTATCTTTGTGAGCTGGGACCGACACTGATATTGTGCAAACGCTCTTGATGCGGGTTTAATGGAAAGCGCAGCAATGAAATTTTGGGGCTCAACGTGTTAACCCTCCTATACACGAGCATACAGTCTCATAGACAGATCAAGTTTTGTTTTGAGGAGGCTGAATTAAACTGAAAAGTATTTTCTGAAGTTTTTTTTTAATTTAACTATAACATTTACTATTTTAAACAAATATAAATAACGCCTATAATTACACAATAGTAAAATTACAGAGACAAGCACAGCCTGTGACACCGTGCGCGAGTATAAGAAAGAGCGTCGTGAATTAATCCTGCGCACTCATTTCGAGAATCCGGAGTTGTCACATCGGGACATCGGTAAGATGCTGGGAATCGTCCAATCCACGGTCAGCAGAGTACTAAAACGATACTTCGAGAACCTAACCATCGACCGGAAGGTGAAGAACGGCAAAAATGGATGCTCCCACAGTGAAAAAGATCATAAGCGCGTAGTTAATCAGTTTAGACGTGATCCGAGAAGTTCGGTCCGGGATGTCGCCAATAAGCTGAATTTGTCAAGTTCATTCGTCCAGCGGACCAAGCAGCGGGGGGGCCTGCGTACATACAAGGTTCAGAAGGCTCCTAACCGCGACGAAAGGCAAAACATGGTGGGGAAGACGCGAGCCCGGAAGCTGTACACCGAAATGCTGACGAAGCCGCATTGCCTGGTAATGGACGACGAAACCTACGTCAAAGCGGACTTTCGTCAGCTGCCGGGCCTGTTGTTCTTCTCCGCAGAGGACAAAATCAGCGTTCCGGAGGAGATTCACAAGCAGAAACTATCCAAGTTTGCCAAAAAGTACATGGTGTGGCAAGCGATCTGCTCTTGCGGAAAGCGTAGCGCCCCCTTCGTGATGACCGGCACGTTAAACGGGCAGGTTTACCTTAAGGAGTGCCTACAGAAGCGCTTACTACCACTATTGAAGCAGCACGAGGGCCCGACCATCTTCTGACCGGATCTTGCTTCGTGCCACTATTCAAAGGACGTGTTGGAGTGGTACGAAGCCAACGGGGTCACCTTCGTGCCAAAGGAAATGAACCCGCCCAACGCGCCGGAGCTTCGCCCAATAGAGAAATATTGGGCGATTGCATAAAAATAGCTTAATAGCCGATACACGATAACTGGGTTTATGGCCGGGTATAAAGAATTTGGACTAGAGAAGGTTCCAGAAGTAATGACACTTGCCACATATGCCACACATGCCACACTAGTCGTCCAACAATCGACTTATTGCATATTCGACAATACTCAATCAAAACCCGTTTCGTAAAATATGCTGTTCTAAATCCAGTCCGTGTTAAAAAATTGTTTACAGAAAACAGAAAGCAGGAAAACTTATCAAGTTCAGTATTTTTCAACCGATTTCAACCGATGAGATGTATATTGACGGCAGAACATTAGAGACGGTTATAGATGTGTATATTCGAATGATGAGCTAAAGAAGGAAGGAGCTTAACACGGTCAGTTAGGTCCAGACACTATTTTTGAGTGGAAAGTACTAAGAGGTTAGGAAACATTCCCGCATATTCTATACCGCGATCGAAGTGAGATAGCGAAGTCACTCGTTTCATTATGTAGTAGTTTTATTTTAAAGCTACTCTAGCTAGGAGAGAATTTAGAACACAAACTTTGAGTCCATATTGTGGGAATATTTTCATAGTTTCCTTGTATTTGTACGTTTATACCAGTAGTATAAATATGAAACCGGATTTATTTCATTAAAATATATGTTTACTGCTCTCGAATGGTTTAAAATATTTCATTCAAAGTAATGCTCATTGGAAGCTGATCATTTTTCCCATCTTTCAGGAGAAAACCTTTGTTTTCTGAGCCAGAGCAGTCATCGAGCCATTTTCACACATTTTCATCAAAAATTGAAGAACTGCTTAGCACGTACATACTGATAATCGGAAGGATCCAAGTCTAGTCAGATAAGCCGCATGCGGTAGTTGATCCCAATTGAGTAGCTCAACAGTTTCTCTGTGCCGTCTTGCTCAGTGTGACAGTGCATTGTAATCAAGAATAAAAATCTTGTGTTGTCTTTTCTGATATTCTGGTTTTTTTTATCAATTGTTTTCGGTAATGTTCACTTTTAACAGCTTTACCGGTTTTCGGTGTAACCATACTGTCGATGGTTTCCCGCGTTCCTCGTTTCTCACATCAAAGTTCCCACTTTTTGAACTATTCATAACATTGCGATTTGCCGAAAGCATGCTCGCCAAAAAATTCCACCAGCACATCGTAATTTTTGGCTCAGTTATTTCACCACGAGTGAGACTCGATGTTCTGGATGAAAGGGTTAATGTGTGAATTTCGATTTCATATTTATACACTTTGTAGTATATTAGCTTTTATTTCGTAGAAAACCACAAAAATTTTTAAAAAAGTAAATGAGAATGTAAAAATTACTACACTTTCCATTCCACAGTGTACAACCTGCACTCCATCTAATCAATATTCACAATGTTTTTAAAAGGTTTAACACAATATCAATGAAAGAAACCCTCCAGATGACCTGTATTACAATAAATGGGAAGACAACCAATGACACCTCAGAGAAGACGATCGATTATATGTATAAATTAACAAAACAATACAGTAAGAGATTGTTCATACTATCCGAATGGTGAAAAAGCGAACAACCAAAGTAGAAATATGACGAGAATGTTGTGTCCCTCTAAATAAGCTGCATTTCTTTGCAAAACATTGTAGATATATCAAACATTATATCTGCGCATAGCAGCAATCAATTGTCTGAACAATTACAACGCTCACAATGGCTTCACGTAGAATGTTTATTGAGTTGTCGTGCAATGAAAAATGATCAGCACAATAATATGAATGAGGCCGTAAAATCAAGATGTCATCAACGATAATTCCCATACCATATCGTAGTGGATTCGATAAATGTGATAAATTTAGAAATTCGCACAACCATTTACATCAGAGAAAAAGAAACAAATTGTTCCGCTGTGGGAAGTATCGAATTCGTCGTGCACACCGAACAATCATTGAACAAATGTATTCATTTGACCGTCGCACATTTACTTTACAACAGGAAGAGTGAAAGAGAAATAGGGTAAAACACGGAAGTGAATGAAGAATTCCGAAATTTGCAGTCACACTGCGAAGCACGCAGTCAATGCTACCGGATAGAATAGCAGAACGTGATGGCACACAACAGAGCTGCTGCTGCTGGGATGCTTTCGCAGAAAAGAAACGCTTTTTGTGTGCAGTGGTGTATTCACATGAACCTTAAAACCAATTTCCTTTTCAGTTCTCTGGATCGTACCGACCGACCGCACCGAAAACGGCATGACATAGTGTCGGCAAAACATGTACCTATTATCGATTATTAACAACGTCTAAAAAGCACGTTCGTGAGATTCTTCAGAAGACCCTGTAATTCTCCTCCCATGGACCTCCAGGTACAGGCACACACACAAGGTGTATAATATAGCGAAATTGGGCTTGTAAACTTGATGACCTACCGAGAAGACCGAAATAATGTCGAGAAGAATGGTTTAATCTCAATTTAGTTAGGATCTTGGACCGCACACGATGACATACTGCTGATCGACAGGATAAGAGATAGACGCGCATTGGGTTGCATTGAGTAGAGTGGGCGTATGTAGACAAATAGCGAAGCGCCGGTTAATTAATGGGCGCTATGCGGTCATTTAATTGTTTCATGCGTTTCTGCATTGGCACCGGACATCAAAAGGTCACGCCAAAAACCTAGCTAATTGTCAGTGGAGGTTAGAGAAAAACTACCATAATAGAACAAGCAAAACAATTAGCGGTCGAATTCACGAAAAAAATCATGTCTAACTTAAAAAGTATAACTACCACGCTTCTAGCTATTCAATGAGCAACGGCACGATTAAAAGAAAATCCGTTTTCATTCATACAACGAGAGCAAAATTTGAGCTTGCAAATGAATGAAAATTGCTTCGGCCGAACTGAACTTTATTTTATTCTTTTTTCTTCTACCGATATTAACACCGGTGTGGTGTGCATGTATGGACAAAATTTCGCTGACCCAGCACTTGAGCATCGACTTAAAACAACGCCAAAAAGCATTGATCAGCTAGCTCTTGAACCACCAAAGTACTATCTATGATTATAGTAATTACCCGCGCTAATGCTAACGCATAAATAATAGAAAAACATCAGTCAGAAGTTTACTTCCACTTGGCCCCGGTAATCGAGATTGCCAACCCCGGCAAAAGGAAGCCGGAATCTGGATGCTATCCCTCTGCCCACCAGCCTCCAAAGTTTTCTTCGGGATTGTGGTATGATTTTGACCGCGAGCAGTTAGGCATCTTTTCATGAAAGAAAGCGCTCCCCAAGATTAATTATTGGTATCTATCTCCCTTCCACTCGGAAATCGATAGATCCATCGATATCATTACATAGCAAAATAATCAAAGAAAAAACCAAATCCGATTACCCGAAAGCTTTTTTGTTTATTCTCTCACTATTGTTTCATTCGTTGTTTGAGTTCTAGTAATTGGTTACGGAAAGTACTTTTCATTTTGTACAATTACGGCTCAACCACAGATTGAGTGATGATCATTTTGACGGTTTTCCACGCTCAACGCGCCACTAGTGTAACGATTGCAACAATCTGTCGAACCCATGTGCGATGAATGAGCGCGGGTGTGCGCGTATGTGTGTTGTGAATGGTTTGCAGGGAACACCAAGCAGTGATTATGATGTATTTTTAGATGTTCCAATCACACACTCTTTCGTTAAACAGCATTTCTGTGTTCCAGCATATAAGTGTGTGCAGTGCAGGGCGGGAAATGAGAATACCGCGTTTTGTGCCCCTCCTCCGTTCCACCGCTCACAACTTGACGTAGCTCTTGTTTCGCTTCCCAAAACAGGACCGTTGGCTCGTTAACACCCTCATATTTCCCATCAACTGAAGAAAAAAACAGTTAGCAGAATCATTTATGAAATTCCTTATGATTTAGATTTTGAAAAAAATTCAATTGTATTTATAGGAAACAGTGTGAAAAAAAAATCATAAGAACATACGATCATTATCATTCAGAAAATTTTGATGAACATTTAGAAAAACAGATAGTTTTTTAGTACCAGAAGTCGGTCTTCTTCAATATGTGTAGTAAAATTTTCTATTTCTCATCCTTCCCAAATGTGGAACGCCTAATTTCGGGTTCAGCTGAACTCGAGACTTAAAAGCTAACGAGAAAGCAATTTGGACGACTTCCCAATGTTCGTTTCATCGTTATTCTGTAAAGTTGATGTTGAAGTAAAAACAAATTCCGCATATTTTTGTTCACTATAATTGGATTACAGTCAAACCAATTTGAGCTCTGAACATATGCGAAATTTAAGGTGTTTTTTTTAACAGAACATAGAACGCGAGTATTCTAAAAAGACACGGTTAAGAAATCACTAAGTAGTTGTGTTGAGTGTTGTGACGTAATTATGCGACTGACACACCTAATAATAGATACACCTTGATACACTCGTGTAGTTAATAGTTATACCAGGAGCGTTCCACATGCTAGTCGATTAGTTGAGATGAATTTTTATATGGACACGATGATCTAATTAAAGAAGGAGATATAGTAGAACTCCGATTATCCGCGGAATAGTCTGGCAAAGTCATTGCGGTTAACAAAAATCGCGGATAACGCATTAAAACTATGTTCTATTAATACAGAAATCATTAAACTAACCATCTGTAATGTCGTGTATATCAATGGTTGAATAATGTGAGTGCTATGACCAAAACAGAAAAACAAGGGCCTATCATTAACTAATAAGTGTCGGGAAGCTCCGCGAATCATCCGCTCGCGGATAATCGGGGTTCTAAACTAATATCAATTATAGGAAGCTCCGGATGTCATCTTCACAGATAGAAGTCCTATGCATATGGACACGATAATCTAGAAGAATGCATTTAACTAGAGGAGTAAGTAATATCAATTTTAGGAAGCTCCGGATTTCATCTTCATAAATAGAAGTCGAATGCAGCTACTATAATATTCGACGATCACGGACTCGACGAGGTCAAGATCCTTCAACGAAGGTGGAATTCGAAAATACAAGTGTTCAATTTTCGTAATGATATGCGAGGTCTGTTAAAAAAGTATCGCGACTTTAGAATTTACGCGGGTTACGTACATTCGATTCTAGTTTTTTTGTGGTATTACGTTGGTACTCATGCCTCTCACTTATGCTGACAAGTACGGATATTTTGAATGCTAAGCTAATTTTTGACAAATGCTTTTCTCACACGTGTTTTGGTTCATCTTCGATTTTGCCTATTGCAAAAAAGGATCAAAGAATCTGTATCAAATTTTGTGTGAAAAACTAAATTAATAGCACATTCCCACAACACATTCCGAATGTTGATTGTGACATCTGGTGAACCTACCTTGGAGCGAAACAACGTTTATCGGAGTTCGAAAAAATGTTCTCGGAGGGTCGAAAAGATGTGAACGAAGCAAAGCGTGCCGGAAGCCCGAGCACGTCAACAACTGAAATCGAATATAAATAATCCGTGGATATACAAAAAAGTGATACTTTCAGAGCAATGTCGTTTCGGGAATTCAAAAGATCTACGATCCACTTTGTATCATCAGTCCCATTATCGTCCATGGAAGACTAATAATGCAAAGCATATGCGCTGATAAAGTGGACTGGTATGACACGGCTGTCAAGTGTCTATGGTTTTCTGATCAAGTAGCAGAACTACAACGTATCAGCTCTACAAGACATGCGATGTGAACTGGAAACAGTGTTGAACTACATGATTTTTCGGAAGCGACTAAACGCGCGTTTGCGTAGCAATCTATAAGAACTAATGCAGAAAACAGAGTACAAGTAATCCTTCTTTATCCAAAATCCCACTCCAAATAGTGAAAAAGGTAATGGCGTAGACGTCACAATTCCAGGATTGGGATTGAGAGCTGCAACACTTCTAGTAGAATTGATGGCTAAGGCTAAAGAAGCATTAACAGTCAAAATAGACAATTTAATGGTGACGCTGAGTTGGATTTCAAAACCAAAGAAACGCCGGCCACAGTTTATCATCAATAGAGTCACTAAGATCAACGGAATGTCTTCAATAATACATTGGTATCATGTCAGCTCCAAGGACAATATAGCTGATTCAATTTCAAGGAGAACTTCAGCCAACAAGCTGATAAACAACTTCCTCATGCTGGTTCTTGACATAATTAGACGAATCCTGGTACCAAAGAACAATTGAAACATTGATGATGAAGGTTAACAAATATACTTGAGCAAAACGATACGTCGGATACATTATTTGATCGGTGTTCGAGCTTCGGGATACTACAGCGTGTCCTTGCATATGACATGCGAGAAGATTCAAAAAACGAAAACAAAAAACTGTAGTTACGATCTATTACGCTGAACGAACTCGAAGAATCATTCAATCACATTATCATGTTGAGCTAGAGAAAACATTTTCGTTCAGAAGTTCTTCAACTGATGACTAATAAGAAAAAGCTCATGCCAAGTTTGTTGATAACTCTGAATCCATTCCTGGGAAAGCTAGTTGCGAGTAGGAGATCACATCCAAGCAGCGGGAGTTGAATTGCATGCTGCAATTATCAAAAATCGTTTGGTAAAGCCGATAGCTGAAAGCACGACTTACCGATTCTTAGACGAGTGTTGGCTAAATTCACACATTATCATGCCGGGGGTTCGGATTCTATTGTCGTTCTGGTCGGGGGATATTTCATCGAAGAAATTTCTTCCGATTTGCTCTGTGGTCACGCGTATTTTAGAACCTACCACTCAGAACACATTTTAGGCGTGTTATTCGGCATAAACATCTCAATTAGGTACTTAGAGACGATGCAAGTAAGACTACGTTGAGAAGAACATCAATTTTGGTTTCGCTGAATCCCCTCACCGGCTCCACCAAGTAAAAACCATGATTTTTTGCGCTTGTGGTACTCAAAAAAAACATTTATCGTCGCCAGTGACAATCCGATGCAACATCGCCTTTCTTTGGTGCCGTTGACGAATCATTTCTCAAATGGCTTAGCGATGCTCCATTTGCCTTTCGTTCAATTTGTGACACCTGTTTTACCTAGATCTTTTTCACCCATTGCAAAGCCAAATTTCGTTTCAGCCGAAAGACGATGTTGTGTGTTTGCCGAGATCAGTATGGTATGGTGTACCTCGAACTACTAAAACTGGGTGAAACAGTGAGTACAGATTGCTATCGATAACAAATGATAAATTTAAACTTTGCATTGGTTGATAAAAAAAACGGAATGGATGCGAAGACACTGTAAAGAAATATTACACTTTGACAACGCACCGGCTCACAGCGCTAAAACTGTGAAGGACACGTTAAAAATTCTTAATTGAGAAACGTTATCGCATCCGTCGTGTTCTCCAGACCTATCTGTTAGATTATCATCCTTTCTTGCTCTAATGGGGCATGTACTTGCAGAGCAGAACTTCGCCGAATAGAAAGATCTCGATAAATAAATTAATTCAAAAAATAATAAATAAATTCACGCGCCCCTAGCTTCGATTCTGAGACCAAAAGAGGTGTGTTTCCTGAACCAAGATGATAAAGCACGTGTTGTAATGGGCAGTAAGCAGGCTTGATGCATCTCGGATATTGCGTTAATCTACCGAATCATGATTTTGTCATGGCTGGAAAACATAAGCTTATATGCAGGATGCAAGATAATGCTAGGGCACTTCGATCTTGCTGAAGTTGTTCTATGCAGTGTTCCAATATACGTTGCAGTTTGTTCAGGAAGGCACTGTTCTTCGAACGCATTTCCTCATGGGATCGATTTTCAAAGTATGAGCGAGCTGCCTGAATTCGAGATTAATCGGTACCGAAGAATAATCAAACCAGTAACCATAATTAATGTGGATGGAGGACCAGACAAGAACCCTGGTTTTGAAAAGGTCATAGATATTTTGGATCTATTATTTTAATCAATTGAATTTTGATGCAATATTAGTTGCTACAAATTCTCCAGCACGCAGTGCATTGAACTGAGTTGGAATGTCTCTCTTTTCCGGCAGGTTAAATACTTCCTCGTGATCATGAGGGATCTCACTTGGATAAAAACTCGAAACAAGGCACCCGGAATTGGAAATAAAACATTTTTAGTATGCAGGGGAATCGTTAGCTGATTTGTGGAATAACCCAGTAATCGATGGATATCCAGTTTAATCAGAATATAGGGGAAGGATGGTAAAGACGGATACCTTAAGTAAACGTTGATTTTTTCGTGAACTTCACAAAAAAATATATAGCTATCTCACCACAAATTGATAGTCTACGTCTCTTTTTATAAAAAAATTTGTCTTTGAGGCAGAAATTTTGCAAAATGAATGTGTCCGACTTTAAACAAAATAAGATTGCGTCGGGAAAGACGGACACTTGGCGGGAAAGACGGACACCTGGGGTGGGAAAGCTGACCACTATCTGAAAATTCAAGTTCATGTACTTGATGGTGTTTTGGTGGTCTTCAAATAGGCCCTAAAAATGATCGAACAAAAAGGCTAGACTAAAATCACCTAAAAGGCTTGCAATTTGTATTATTTTTCTATGTCCAAAATAGCTTCCGGCATTCGGAATGACAAATTCGGATTAGGTTTTAAAAACTGCTCTGCTCTGCCATGATATCTGGTTGTACTTGCAAACGTAGTTAGTGGACATCTATTAAACAAAGAAGGAGGAGATAATCAATTTGTTTCAAAAACAAAATGTTCGTCTTTAGTCGGTGGAGTGTCCGTCTTACCCGACTTGATTAGTATTTTGTTTTCATAAATATTTCTGGAGTAAAAATGATGAAACTTCACCGCTGATTCGATAAATTGGAAGAGAAGTGATGGTAAAACACTCATGTAGCGAAAAATACCCCAAAAAATTACTCGATAACAATGAGAACCTTATCTTCTGCAGACGAAAATTTACATCGAGCTGCTCTCTGTAGATTATTTTTTGTTTTTATTAATAAATTTAACAGAAAGCCTGCTAAGTGTACACTGTTAGTGTCACTGGTATTGATACACTGTATTGCAAGTTTGTATATAATTGAAATTTAAAATAAAAATGTAATTTATTAATAATACAGGGGTGTCCCCCGTCTTTTCCGACTTTCCCCTATTAAGTCCGCAAACTCCCAAATCGACGAAGCGGAATTAGTACAATATCAAGTCGAGTTGTTTGCTCGTCACGTAAAGACATTCCAAGACCTTTTGCAGGTAGTGAAATGTAATAGCAGGAACTGTCGCATTGAACGAAGCAGTAGTTATGTTTGTGTAAATCAACTTCAATTTCTACCAGTTCATGGTCTTCTCAGCTAAACGCCAGATGGTTTGAAAGCACAAATCCAAACAGATGTGAGCGTTAATTTTCCATCTCTGTTTGTTCGAAATTCTATGAACTTGTCGAAAGTTCTTCCGAAGTCACTACTCGCATATAAAGAACATTCGTCTAAACATTTGATTCCGATCTGAGCAGATATCTGATTTTTTTACGTTGATATTCTCATTACTTAAAAAAAGCTAAAAATTTTTCAAACGACTTTGACTTTGTGTACAGATTAGCGTTACGTAACATGAGGGGGAGTGGGGTTCGTCTTGCGTTACTTTTTGTTACATAGGGGGGAGGGGGTCCAAAAACCTCATTTTCAGCGTTACGTAATTTGTGCACGACGCCTAACAGAATTTTGAGGGTCTCCTGAAAATTATGTGTTTTCTTCATCGAAAATTACGACTTCCACTAAGTATGCCAGAAAAGCTCATGAGAAGATTACAGAAAAGTGTGAATGTGACCTAATTCCTTGAGTGTTTCTCACATTATTTTTTAAGGGACAATATCTGTCGAGATCAAGTGGTAAACTTTGCATCTTCCCATGGTTTGTATGTTGACGTGTTTTTGATGGGATCAACAGCAACTCTCTGGAATATATGGAACGCTGTATACGGCTCGACTACGCTCGTATTTGGGAAAAACACATTCCTGTATTATTTATAGCATTTCCTCTCTTAGGCGAGTTGCCCTTATTCAACAAGTTCACCCTCGTTAAATACAGAAAATCATCATCGGGAAAAGCTGCTTTTTTTTTGTTTTGTAGGTATACACACTTCAGTAGTAGTGTTAAAGTTATAACAATGGTTTTCCTCAAACGGATTTTTGTGATAATTTTGTATGTGTTTTAGTTTGCCTTGATTGACGATTTTCTGTCAAAACAATTGAACGGCTTTCAACGTTACGGTTTTAGTTGTACTGATTTCGTTTACTTCGAGTTTGTTACCGTCCTTTAAACCATTCAAAATTAGTTTAACAACCGGGCGAATTTAGCTAACAAATTTTGAACGATGAACATGTCCTATTAATAATATTTTTTGAATTCTTACAAGTGAAATGAAGAACGATGTTCGGCGAGCAGATTTTCTCTAAATATCACAAAACATTGCATCACTTAACTTCCATCTGACACTGGATTTCTACTAAATTGTATTAACAATATTTTTAATTTCGATTTTTCGACGAGTTGAAAAGTGAAAAATATGTTTTCAATGAGTTTAGAGAATACGTAACAAACGATGTTCCTTAATTGAATTTTCATCTGATAAATACCTCTCATTTTTATTATTTACATTCACTTTGAAAAGTTCCTAATTCGAATTTCATGGATTTTGTGGGAGTCATTGTTACATCAAAGACCCACTTTAGTATGTTTCTATACGTTTCTTGATAAATCTTAATTGCTTATGAAACCAATCGTTTTTTTTGATAATTTGATCACACGAAAATATTGGGTTATAAAAAAGAAATTTTGGATTCCTACGCCAGATAAAAAAACCTAACTCTCTCGGCAGAACAGCAAAAATGGAATATGGAACGTTAAGAAAATTTTCTTATAAAAAGACATTTTTATATCAAAATACAACCATGATGTCACTATCAAGTGACGGGAATGAAATGTTGATGCCAATCAGTTTCGTTGTTTCTAGATCTTGAAGCTTGCCGTTATGTTTACTGGGCTATATATGTTGAGAGTCTCTAAGTGGAATAATGATGTCTGAGCGAAATTGTTGTCTAATTTTCACAATTGATAGTTTCCTCTGTGCGATCTATGTCTATTCTGATACAGACTTCTCTAGTGATATTATCGTGGAATATATTGCATTTAAATGTTATTTTCTATGCGTTGCTGCCGCTCGGCTCGGAAAAGCCCCAAATCAAAATTGTTACCTATCGTAGTTTGATGATCTCTCTAGCGCAATATTGTCTATAACAATTTATTTGATTACACGTTTTATTGAAGGTTAGCGACGAGTGACAAATACGTTTCGTCCTAATCTTGAGCGGTATTTCCCGCAGTTCTTCAAACTGAATTAATGAGTGGCATTCATTTGACAACTCCTTGCACATTCTATGAGCAACGTTCAAGGTATTTACTGGTTATGTTTTGATGACGACTTACTGATAAGCGTTTGGTTGAAATGGCGCATCTTGGATCACCTGAGATACGTGTATCAACGCACATCAATAGATGCACATTTTGATAAGGGTTTTCCATGAATAGTTTATTCAGATACTGGAACAAATTTTATAACGTCAGCTACCATTTGTATTGAATGTTTGTAACTTGCTCATAAGTTCCGAGTGATATATAACTGCATGTGTCGGAACAGATTTCAGCAGATTCCAATTCACGATAAGTAATAAAAGAGTTGTATATTCGCATGTATACACTATGTTTTAACGTTTGTTCGTTCATATCTGTTGAATGTTGAGCGTGGTTTAGCTGTCTCGTTAAGGTGGTACTTGCTTATCACTCATTACAATCCCGCTGATGTTCAACTGAAGGTGTGAACACGAGGAAATAAATGATGTAATTGATCGTGAATGTCTTCCAAAGATATGCTGATTGAAAGTCAAGGTGATAATGAGCTGGGCCGCTGTCTAGGTTTCTTGCCAACCGTTTTTTTGTTCTTGTCGCATTGATGAGAAATTAACTTCTTGATGTGAATGACATATCAGAATAAAAATGTTTTTTCTTTTTAATTCGTTTGGTTGTGTGAATATCTCAGTTATGTGGAACTCCCTTATAACCCAGTCGGCTTAGGTTCAATACCTGCTTTGTATCATTTGGGATTTATTTCAGGATTTCTTTTTTCAATTCCAAGCTGACATTCAATGATTCAGAGAGTGCGATGTCTACTTCATACATACAAACATTTCAGCAGCTTAAAACTGGTGATTTTTTTGTGTATTTGAAGCTTCAACACAATAAAAAGCATATCTTCTGCCAAGCATGATTTCTTTTTTTGTCAACGTTAGTTTGGGCGTAGAGAGAATTGAGTGGAACTACCGGCCCAATTAATTTTCGTTCCATTTGAGGTGTCAGTTATTGATTTATTGTTACGGACTAAAGAATAAAACTTATTGAATGCAATTTGACGCTGATAGATCGGATCCACCTTTGAAAATGAACCATCCTTCCAGACAAAGGTGATGACATAACAGCGTCTTGTTATAGTACTGCTTATTCTACCCATCTTCTCAAGGAAGTACGGTGAGTGTGAGGGGATGTAAACGCGATACTCAATCATAAAGCGATGGTCGACTATAATCTCATTCACGTGCCTCCAGTCATGTTTCAGCCACGAAGGTTTATTTCGCCAGCTCTTTCATGATCTTTACGAGAGTTTTCCCGTTGGGTTTAGGTCGGAAAAAACGGAGGAGACGACGGGGAGGAAGACGAAGTTGGCGTAGAGTGGGAGCGGGAGCGAGAGATTTACTAGTTTGAGAGAAGAGATCCCGGGTTTTTAGATGAGGACTTTTTGAGTTGGATTGACTCTTTTGAAAGATATATCTTCTGATGTGGGAACGCACTTAAGCGACTTCCCAGTTTTTTTAGTAACCGAGAGGGACATTTAGCAGTGCACACCAGTGCGACTTATGCGAAAATGCACCACAATGGTTTGATCGAAGACTAATCCATCGATTAACATGGGTTCATACGGAAGCGTTCTACCGCAACGAATCTTTTCTCTTTCACGATGTTCATTTTTGATGGAATGTCGATTGGTATGGCCCAAATTGATGCAGTCTACACCGATCTGTCAGCCGTCTCCGACAAAATCTATCACGATATTGTAGTGCAAAAGTTAGACAAGCTTGGTTTCAGCGATAATATTTTGAATTGGTTGAAATTTTATTTTATTAGACACTCCCTATCGGTGCAAATTGACGATTGTATATTTGATGAATTCTCGGCTACATCAGGATTATCTGATGGAAGTCATCTTGGTCTTGGCAGGGTCCTCGGTTTCCCTCCGTTGACGACTTCAAGCTTTTTCTACACGTGTAGTATGAGATTGACGCATTATTTCTCCAGCGGCCATTGGAATTGGGAGGTCAAAAATTCGAATTTTTAGCGTCACATAATTTGTGGATTACGCCTTATTGACTGCTTTCCTACGGCCATATATTGACAACAATTGGACTGTGTGTAAGAAACATTCGTCTAAATGCGGCCAGCTCCAGCCAATAGAACAGGATTTGTGTTTCGTCAGGACAATGTCAGGTCACACACATCGCTTGTGAGTCGACAGAAATCCCGTAGCTTGGTTGGGAGATACTTATGCGTCTTAGGATTCTTCTAATCCGGTGATTATCACTTGTTTCTGTTTATGGTGAATCATTTTCCTGGTGTCGCAGTTCCGTAGAAAGCATTCCGAATAGGCGCTGTGTCACAGCCAAATTGTTCAAACTAGCAATCTCAACAAACTGAGTCCAACGTATCTAATAAGAATTTACAAAAAGCCTATCACAAACACACTCCGGAAAGACGCATCCGTCTGGTTTCGCTTCGTAGAAATAAAAAAGAATGAGGATTATGGTTGAAGAACCAAATGTTTCCGTGGTGGACTTATTGAGTTTTTGACATTTGACAGAATATCGTTGTTTAACATATAGACAAATAGCATTGCAAGAAGATGTCACAACAAAAAGCTCAAATTTAAAAGAGACTTTGTTCAAGAAGGTGATAATTTAACATCATGACAACGCCAGACCACATGTTCATGGATCTGTCGAGGATTTTCTAGAAAGAATGAACTGGAAGATCCTACCTCTCCCGCCATATTCGCCAGACACTGCTCCCTCTGATTAATATTTGCTCCCGTCCGTGGCGTCTTTCTGATTCAGATTTTATAATGAAATCACAAATTGGCTTGATAACTGGATCGCTCAAAACAAAGCGTCTCTTCAAGCAAAAGCCGTGGTTCTGTTAGAACACAGTTATTTGTGAAAAATTAAAATTCAAAATGGATGCCGCCACAAAATACAGCCATTCCATGCCAAACCGATATAGATTATAATTTTTTGGCGAAAAGTGGTAGTTTTGCTCTTTATCGCAAATTATTAAAACCGTTTTTTATTAGGGTGCCCATTTCCATTTAGGGTGGTCCGAAACATCAACTTTTTCCCCTTTTTCCAATGACTTTTTTGAGCTGCTCAACCAATTCAGATGATCAACACACCAAATTAAAGCCACTTAGGTAGTCTTCCTTGGAAAAATATTACACTTGCAAAGAATTTGGATATTGTTTTTGTAATTATTGATTGTATTTGTTTTTTGCTGTTAAATGGCTGTGGACTAGAGGGCGCTTCATTTTTTTATATTTTTGCTGGCTTTATTTTTTGTTCTTGAGTTATGAATTTTCAAAGATGGTCCGAAAAATCAATTTTCCCCTTTTTTCCATCTTGAAAATTTTTAACTTTTGAACTACTGGACCGATTCAGATGAATGAGATATCTAATCAAAGCCAGTGAGATATTCTTGTTTAAAACAAATTAAACTTGCGAAAAATAAGAATTTTGTTTTTGTAATTATTAATTAATTGTATTTTTTTTATAGTTGACTCGGTTGAAGATAGAGGGCGCTATATATTTTTTATATTTTTTCTGGAAAGCTTTTTCCCATAATATATCCCTCAATCAGAGAGGCGTTTTCTTTCGTTTTTGAGTTGTGTTTTTTCAAAATCTCCGCTCCCAAGAATAGGAACTGTATTAAAAGAAAACAGTCGGAAATTCGGCTATAAAAGTTACATCCGAAAACAAACTATGGTCTTTTTTCTTTCCTTATTTTGTAACTGTCAGTCCCAGTAATCAACGTCTTTCTAACGAAAAGCTTAATGTCAGTCCCTAGAGACCGACAAGTTGAACGGTTTCATTGCGATTAAACATGATAATAATACAGAGCTAAAAAATAATTAAGCAAGTAGCTGTTAGCAGTCAGATGAAGCGCGTTTATCTGCGTGGAAGGACTTTGATGCATTGGTTGGCCAACTTCAAGCCTTACATGATCCAGAAGCTGCTGCAGTAGTCAAGTTGGACAAATATTTAGCGGAACGCAATAGCGCTCCTCTTGTTATATGCCAAAAGTGCGGGGAGCTTGCTTGATGTTAATATTTTTGACTTGGCACCTCTTAACGTAGAATTTCGTCTTCCGGGGACATTTGTAAAAGAGGACTTCACGTGCTTTGTGCAGCGAACGATATATTTTTTAAAACCCACTTTTCATATGTGTTTTTTCATTAATACAACTTTAGCGTTCTTTAGTATGTTTTCAAATAATACCCAATCCGCATTTTTGGCACATGCTCACAAAATTTGCTCCGCACTCAAATGGATAATGAACCATTCTACAGTACCTAGTGATAATTTTTTGAGTTGATCTCGAATTTTGATAGAATACAAAAATTGACGTTTTCAGGTGAAATAAATGGGAGAGATGTGGTGTGCTCCCGTGGCCGAGTGGTTAGCGTCATAACTAACATGCCGGGTGTTCGGGTTCGATTCCCGTTCTGGTCGGGGGAATTTTTCGTCAAAGAAATTTCCTCCGACTGTGATCACTGTGAGCACTGTGATCACGCGTATTCTAGAGCTTGCCACTCAGAATGCATTCAAGGCGTGTTATTTGGCATAGAAATCTCAACTAAGTACTAATAAAAAATGACGCAAGTAATACTACGTTGAGACGGCGAAGTTCCTCTAGGAACGTTAGTGCCATTGAAGGAGAAGAAGAAATGGGAGAGATCGACATCCTGTCGGGTAAAACCGACACCTTTAGAGAAACGAACGTAAACTTGTTACAATAATTTCTAAGTATTAAGAGGCTGTCTATATACTGTTTGGACGCTTCATTAGGGGAGAGGGGGGATAGTTGCACATTTTATGTAATTGGATTGATCAGATTTTAAATAGTAAAAAAGCAAACAAATTCAACTGCAATTGAACCCCACAGCTCTCTCCGCTCCGCTAGTCTTAGGTTTGCGGAACGAATGTTCGAATTCCGGTCTATAAATCTCAGCCAGCACATATGTTCATGTCCCAGTTTGGGTGATCATCCACGGGAGATGTGCTGAAGAGCGTTGAAACTCTGCCAGGCTTTTTGGATTTCATGCCCGATTCATCATTGATTTTGACTGTTTATCAATCCAGTTCTGTCGTTTTGTCTTAGAAATATAACATGCGGCATCAACAAAAAGTAAGGACACATTTTTCCTGTCAGTGGAACACAAACCCTGGTGTCGGTTTTACCCTGACTGAAGACTCGAAATTGCAAAACAAAGTTTTCGAGCATCGATAAGCAACAAAACCACCTACCGTCTCACAAAGTACATTTAAAAATGATCTAAGATGACTTAGGCATACAGAAGTAGCAAGTTTTCCAAAATTTTCCGACAAAAACATTTAAATTCCACTAGCAAAATTTGACACAGCCTAACTCCTGTTTACTTACCGGTTCTGTTTTGATGTTTGTTACAACAGCAAAGCGACTTCTGCAGCTGAAGGGTGACTCGAAACGTAAGGAATGACAGGTGTGTACAGGGAACATCGGAAAGTTTGTAAAAAATTGCTTCTAACTGGAAAAATTAAGGGGTGTCGGTGATGATGCAATAATTTGCTCGAACTTTACATGCGAAATTCCATGTTAGAATTGACAAATAATTTGACATTCTGGCGTGGGAATCCGTGCATCGAAAACAACAAAGATTATGAAGCTAAGCAAACATCATATCGAATGAAGACACATTGGGAACAAAAGTGTAGCGCTCATTAAAAAACAACTGTTGCGTAGGAATAATACATTCGTTCATACAAACCCAAAACTGCGCTGAGAGTACCTACGACCAACATGGTTTTATTGAACGACCACACACAATGAATATATTCTCAAGGAGTAACCATTTGCATACTGTTCGAAATGGGTTTGTTCTGCTTACGGCACAAAACACTTAGACTATGGCTTAATTAATCGCTTCCAGTTGAGTACGTTACGGTTACGGTTTTGTTTGTTCTCCCATTGTGTACATCTTTAATAAAATTGTTCTCGGGAATCATTTTGGTCTACCTTCAGAACAAATTTGAGTTGTTGTATAATGGGAAGCAAACCTGGCATAGATGCCAAATCGAAACATTTAGTTCCAAACATTAATTATGAGCACGTGAAATGGAATGGTGGGGGGAAGGATTTTCAGCTATGTCGAATATGAAATGAGCCTGGTTCGTTTTAATTCGATGTGCCTTCAATATCTTTACAATCGAAAAATTATCTTGTAAGACTTGTACAATAATGTATTTCCTTTCTTCTATTTTCAGGGAGGAGACGGATAAGCTATCGGTTACGCAGGTTATCTAGCTTGTGTTTTCCCTACTTTGCAATTTTTATTATTTTAAGTACAGTATGCAGAATAACAGGTGAGTGCTGTCTATTACTTTTTGTTTAGCGAAAGCCAACGATAGATTTGTTGATTTCTACACTCACACATATGAATTCGCGCCATGGCAGGCAAGAAACAAGCTATGAATTAAAATTAATCACTCTATGCACAATTAATTTCCATTATAGTTGCAACCAGGTTGTCACTTTTGGAGAGTACAGAATGCGCCAAGGCTATAAGCAGTATATCAAAGGGTGTGTGGTGTGATGGTACTTGGGATGCAATTTTCTTTCCATGGTGCACGCACAAGGCCCGTATGCATAATTCTTCTATTCACCATTTTTCGGATGTTCCTCAAATCGTTCACATAACGTATGAGCACAACACGACAAGGAAAGGAACTTTCAATTATTTTCCGCTTCCACTCTGGCAGTAATGATTCAGCGCACCAGCTCCGGAGGAGGAGGCAAAGAAGCGGCGGAGAATATTGAGTTGACTAGCCGCCGGCGAATGGTTCGTACTTATGGAAAGTTAAAACGCGGGTTGAAAGAGGTTTTGGGATTGAGTGCACTACTCGCGCTGGCACTACATAATGCAGTATAATATAAATTTTGTACTTGTACGCTCATAGACGAAAATATTGATATTTGGTTCTTTGCATCTGTTCAAGACGTATTATTTAGGTTTACAAATGCCTAGGAGATGCGCCAAAAACAGCAGGAACGGTTTACAAAACAAAAAAAAAAGTACCGTACACATAGCATAGGGAAGGCAAAACTTGAGAATAGTCTATTTTGAAGACCAGCTAGTATTTAGACGAACATATTTTTCTTTATTGTTATCTTCATTATAAAATCAATACTTCTCACATTTCATAATATTTTATAACAGATAAACTGAATTTGAATCTCACGAAACATTATCGCGCAATCAATTGTTTTATTTATTTTGGCGTGAATTGATATCCAAAAAAAAGATTGTACAATGCATTGCCCGAGAGCAGAACAGAAAATGTAGTGCACGGTGAAGAAAAACAAAGATAAAACTATCCATCTTTAATGAACAATCATAACGGCTGTTTCGTTCATAAACCTGTGCGCTCTATTTTCCCCTGCTTTTTTTCGCCCCTTCGCAATGATCATTCCCAAATAGTTCAGAAAGAAGTGCTGCGAAGAGAACAGTGCACAAAAATCAATAGCTTTCTCGTTTCAAATGGACGGCACACAGCGGCACCAAACAGAAGTTTTGAAAAGATGGCCCAAAAACAGCCGAAGAAAAGAGTTTTGTGGACGAAACTTGAGTTCCCATGTTTTTGCGATCTCACGGCGATGAGAGGTAGTTTACAAAATTTTGAAGGAATCAGAATTGTTATGTTACGTGAACTTTTTCAATTGCACATTTCGGTAGTTTCTATCGACAAACAAGAAAAAAAGAAGCTTGGACGGATGCTAACTAAATGAGTGAATGGGCAATAAACATGAGGCGGAGCTCCTCAGTTTTGGATACGCCCAGTTCGAATGTTGGAATGTCAATTCCAATAGCAAGCTCAACAGTGTCTTGAAGAACAACTGGAACGATTCCGGGTTCCATGGAATATACATCTCACAGTTCTATTCAATCATTAAACGCACTTTATTTTGATTCTCAACATGAAGGTAACAAAAAGCCCAGAAAAAAAATATTTTCCAGGGTATTCATTTTGTACCATCATATAATCATTTAAGGGGGTATTCTAGTGTAGAGACACGAATTTCGGACGTTTTTTCGAACTCCGTAAAAATAAAACAAAGAATATTTTTACTATCCATTATATCATTATTCGTTTATCTATCTTTCAACAATAAAACAAAAATAGGACGGAAAAAAAATATTCATAATTAGAATAGTTACATGCTGGTGAAGTGAGGGTGTTCAAAAAAAAGTTGTGCCTGGCGTACACGATTCCAGTCCTTCTGGTTATCTGAAACAAAAAAATCGAACAGATTCAGAATCAGTTAAGATGTCGTTATGGCATGAACCTCGGACAAGTCAAAAACATGGGTTTTAACAAAATGGCGGCCGTTTGAAAACAAAAATGCTGTTTAAAACGTTTTTTTTTGCGTTTACCGATTTTTTAAAAATAGTAAAATTAAAAAGTTATAATTTTTTATTGGTTCATGCGATAGAGAGATGTATGCAGATTATTTTCATATAAATTTGACATAAATCGGTTCAGTAGAACTTGAGATATCGTGTACGCCAGTTTGAAAAAACTAGTTTCGAGAAAAACGCGTTTGAAGTTCATTGTTGCCATACCAGGTTAGATACCGCATCACAAAAATGGCTCTAACTCGGTAAATAATATGATTTTCGATATGTCCTTTCTAGAGTATATTCTTGAATGTCTAAACTACAGAAATATGGAGGAAAAAAAATTTAATTTTTTTCAAATTTCTAGACTAGAATACTCCCTTAATTCAATAAAAAATAATTCATAATTATTATTACAAATTCAATATTCGTCCAGAACTTCGCTGACAATAATCGAATAAAATCGAAGCGTGCCCTACATCTGGAACTTAGTCGAAATCTTATATTCCCAGTTCTAGAAAATAACGTTTCGGCTGGACCTGATGTCACCATCCACTTTTTGTTTCCTCGATTAGAAAGGACATCAAGAAACTTCTCCTCAAACAGTGTCACGGTTGAAAAGTCTCAGATCGCGTACGCGACTTAGACATCACGCTGACAGAAGTGTACTGACGTAGGAGGATGCTAATTCGAGGAACTATAAGTTTCTATACTTTACCGGTCAATAAAATTTGTAAAACACTAAGACTCATTACTTTCCGGACAAACCGTGTACTTCGGAGTGCGAAACGATTCAAGAGAGATTTTTTAGAGTTCAATGTAAACCGCTGTGGGGTGAATTGGTATATGTGTGTGTGTTTCATCGAAAAAAACATACAAATGCTTATTTATTCATTATACTTGTCTTCGATACAGACAGATTAATTAATCCTATTTTTAAATACGTCCTTGGATACAGTAAACTTAAAATTTGAAGACACTTCGTTGAAACGACGGCAACATACATCCAACGGGTTGTTTTGTCCAAAAAGAGTACGATGCACCGGTAGACGAAGAAAAACTGAATACCGCGTTGTTCTGGCCGGAACGTTGAAATTAATGTTTTCCAGTAGTGCTGAGCAGTCCACATTGTCGTTGAGCATATCTAATATTAAAAGCCGCTGCAGCAGAATACGTCTACTCTCCAAGCTAGGAAGATGTATTAGAGCGCAACGTTGTTCGTAGGGTGGCAACCGAATAGGGTCATTTCACGGTAGCATGCGAAGCGCATAACGAAGGAAGTTCCGTTGAAATCGCTCAATTCGGTTGACCTGAACGGCGTGGTATGGCGCCCACACAAGAACGCCATATTCTAGTACGCTGCATACCAGTGCACAAAAGAGTGTCTTCAAGCAATAGATATTTCCAAAATGATGTGTGTTCCGTTTTAAGAATCCAAGCACCGAGTATGCTTTAGCTGTTGTTGTTGCTATGTGCTGAGAAAAGTTTATTTTACTGTCAAGAAGCACTCCGAGGTCCTTTACAATGCTGACTCTGACGATGCTAGTTGTGAACATTCTATAGTCTAATGTTGTTGTATTTTTTGTCCGACAGAAAGAGATGACATTACATTTACTTATGTTGACCTCCATTCCATTTTGCTTACACCAGTTTAGTAATGCGTCGATATCAGCTTCGATGGCATAGCACTCAACTATAGATGACACTCACTTATTTTTGGTTGTGCTAACGTAAGGATATTTATCACTATTCACTCGCGAGACGCGACACGGAACTAGGACACAACACTTATAATCCTTACAAACATTAAAATGGTTAAAATTACCTTTTTCGTCGACCGGTTTCGGGCTCGATGTTGACCATCTACTGGACGGTGTCCGACTGGTTACGATGGAGCACTAACACATATTCATACGGTTATCAGTACTTGTCGAAGATATAGTTTGCTGAGTTATCAGCTTCGTCAGATGGAAGAGTTGAGATGATATTGGTGCATCTTCTTCATTCATAAGTGGGGAATCGCTGGTTGAGATGTACATTGATTCCCATGCATTCAACTGTGAGGCTTTTCGTACATTTCTTATAATTTTTGCCTTCTCCCAGTCTACGCAGTGGGCTTGAGTTAAAGCATGTGCTGCCACACTTGATTCGCTGGCTCGTTCATTATCCACCGCATTCTTATGTTCACGTAGGCGGATTTTGAATATCGTACCACCCAATCAGATCGACGCATATCTTTTGGTAACGAAAACCTGTATGAATCAGAACTTCTTTTCGTTCAGGGGAAAGTTCTACAAGCAAACGTTCGGTCTCAGTATGGGTAGCAAGCTATCGCCACTCTTAGCGGAGGTTTTCATGAAAGATTTTGAAACAGAGTTGGCGAAAGAAAAATTCTTCCCTCGAATGTGGAGACGCTATGTAGATGACATCTTCGCAGTTGTGAAAGAACGTTACTTGAAGCAGACGTTGGAGTTGTTGAATTCCCGACATAGGACGATTAAGTTTACCGTCGAAAAAGAAAAAGACGGTACACTTCCTTTTCTGGACCTGTACATTACCCGGAAGGAAGATAATCGGCTAAAGTTTGGGATATACCGTAAACCAACGTCTACGAATAGATATATAACTTCCGACTCTAATCACTTCGGCGCACAAAAACAAGCAACCTTCCACTCCATGGTGTATCGTCTCCTCAACATACCAATGGAGAGAGATGATTACATAGCGGAGAAAAATAGAATCTACCATGCTGCAGAGCTGAATGGGTACAAGAGATGTTTTGTGGAGAAAATCCTTCGGAAACACGAGAAGAAGAAATGGAGAAAAAACAACACCACATTAGAGCCTGAGAAGGAACAACACAAAAGGATCAGCCTACCGTACTATCTCAAAATAACCAACACAGTCCAGTCTACACTACGGAAACACGGATTTCATGTGGTGTACAAAAGTGAGAGCACCCTGAAAGACCTTTTGTGCAACCTGAAAGATAGAATTCCACCGGATGAAAAATCAGGGATCTATCAGATTCCCTGCAAAGACTGTTCTAGTGTATACATCGGTTAAACTCGTCGGAAATTCAAAATCCGCCTACGTGAACATAAGAATGCGGTGGATAATGAACGAGCCAGCGAATCAAGTGTGGCAGCACATGCTTTAACTCAAGCCCACTGCGTAGACTGGGAGAAGGCAAAAATTATTAGAAATGTACGAAAAGCCTCACAGTTGAATGCATGGGAATCAATGTACATCTCAACCAGCGATTCCCCACTTATGAATGAAGAAGATGCACCAATATCATCTCAACTCTTCCATCTGACGAAGCTGATAACTCAGCAAACTATATCTTCGACAAGTACTGATAACCGTATGAATATGTGTTAGTGCTCCATCGTAACCAGTCGGACACCGTCCAGTAGATGGGCAACATCGAGCCCGAAACCGGTCGACGAAAAAGGTAATTTTAACCATTTTAATGTTTGTAAGGATTATAAGTGTTGTGTCCTAGTTCCGTGTCGCGTCTCGCGAGTGAATAGATATAGATGACACTACCCGGTAGAATTTGAGGTCGTCGGCGAACATTACCTTCCGCGAATTGATTGAGTGACAGTGATCGTTGATGAACAGCACAAATAAAAGTGGTCCCAGGTGACTACCTTGGGGCACTCCGGATGTAATGTCAAAAGGGACAAAGTTTACTCCATCTATGCGCACGTACGCACGACGTTCGGTAAGATCGGACAGTATCCAGCGAGTTAACCAAGCGGGTAGGCCCATTCTGCTAAGTTTGTCCATTGCAAGAGAATGAGGAACTCTATCAAATGATTTTGTGAAGTCGACATATATGGCGTCGATTTGCTGCCGCTTTTCCAGACCGGCGACCAACGAAGAGACATAAACCATCAAGTTTGGTGTGGTCGAACGTTTTCTCACGAATCCATGCTGGTGCTTATCCGATCCGAATTATCCGATGCACGTGAGGATAGAACGAATCGTGGATAAGACTCTCGAAGACTTTAGGCAAGCAACACAGAATAGAGATGCCGCGGTAATTTTCAACGTCATGTATACTGCCAGTGTTATGCATAGGAGTGACAGTAGCCGTTTTCCCGAAAACTTGCGAAAATACCCTCCTTTATGGAACGAATGAAAATGATGGTGATGGGAACGGTAAGCGCGTCGGCACAGTTCTTGAAGAAAAACGGAGACAGGTCCCGCGCCTTTGGCTACATCCAATCCCTGCAGTTTGTTCAGCACATCGCCGGCAGAAAAGTGCCATATTCAAATGATAACGAGGCAAACTATTCGGGTATGCTTCAGACGAAAGTGGTCGGTCATTTCTTAGCACACTACTGAAGAAAGACGAAAACAAGTTTGCCGATTCGAGAGGAGTTTCGGCTGAAATTCCTTTGTAGAAGACGTGGTGTGGAACTCCTTTTGTCTGTTTTCCAAACCAAAACCAAAACGATTTGGGATCTTGTTTAATCCTGGTTTCTGTGCGTTCATGTAGCTGCTAAAGCATCGCGCATTCAAAGAGTTATATTCGCTCTCAAGGTCACGAAGCTCAGCTTTGCGTAGTTCACTTCTCGACCGAAAATAGCGCCTCCTAGCTCTGCGGAGACGATTTCGTTGATACTGCAGCTCGTTGTTCCACCATGGCTGTCTCTTCTCGTCGGATCGACGTCGTTTCTTCACAGGGACGACATCACAGACTATTGAAAGCACACGTTGATAAAAAATGGCAACAGCCTCATCGATGTTGTACCCGTTCAAACACTCGTCCCAACGAACAGCGGAGATCGTTGAACTTTAGCGACGCAAAATCGCATTGACTTAAATCAAAGCTGTCGCTTCCACTAGCGTGATCCTCATATAGAACCATTTCACTGTTCGGTGAGAGATAGACAGCGCATACAAAAAGCTCGAATTTCGGTAGCACAACGCGAACGACAATGTTCTCTAGTCATTCACATCCAGCAACGACAATGGATGTACCCTGCAGTCCGTTTCTCACGCCGATCAATACTCCAGCTCATCGCAGAAAACAGCTGGTGCTTGGATTTCTGTCGCAGCGATAGATCGTGTAATGGCCGGTTAGCTCAGAATTTATGTAAAGTAATACAAGAAAATATTACAATCAATAACAATCAGTAGTTCTGGGATCGATACCAGGCGTCTTAGCCAGATTCCTGACCAGAGATATTGCATTGAGGCCATTTCGAATTCTGCATGGATCTTTGGAGCACTTTAGATGCTTGGTCAAAGAAAACGGGATGTCCAAATCACCCCATATGTCCAACACACCCCGTGTTACCCTACTTATAATTGACCCAAACAACATCTTGATTTGAAACCATTTTTCTTCTATGCCTTCCTCATTTGGTTAGTCAACATTTATTCTGAAGCAAGTTTTCAACTTCTGTTAGCTATATTAGTTAGCATATGATGTTTATTAATTCTTTCAGCATTCAAAGAACGTCTTTTCTCTCGATTGAATTTCAATTGTACAAAGATTAGAAATTTACTTGGAACAACAACGAAAGACGTATTGGGTTGCCTGAAAAGTAATTGCAGATTTTTTCATTACGAATAAAATACATTTTTTTGTACATAGAATAAACGAATGAACAATTGAATCGTTTGTTTGAGAAACCCCGTAAGTCCATGTTTCTAATTATCATCACGGGAACGTTGCAATATATATACAATTTTATTCGTTGTTTACATCAAGCCGTAAGAAGCATGCGCTACTCAATTTAATCGAAATGTCTCCTTATTCGGATTGGGACTCGGACATGATCACGAAATGTAAGCGTGGTGTTCGGCGGACAGCAGAATACAAAGCGGAAGTAATAAAAGGGTATGAGTCAATGGAACGGTATACAAAAATAGGAAGGGAAAGGATCCCGCCACTGTCTAAAGCATTTTTCAGGTTAGAAATTCGTTTACAACCCTTCAGTAAAACGTATTGTGCTTGCCACACAATGCATTATTTATTTATTTATTTATTTATTTCGTCTTCGAATTTTTTCGCACAGACTACATCTTAACCTATTTTCTTAAGTTTAAAAACAGCTTTATTTATTGAAATTTTGCACATGTCATTTCTTTGGGCCAATAAAAAAAAACGTACATGGTCGGTTTTTGAAATTAGACATGACCATTTTCGCTGCCACCCTAATCTACACACACCAAGATAAAAAATTGCTCGTAAAATATTCCGAAACTTGAGAGTTTAAGTTTTAAAATGATGTACATACCATCTTTATGCGCTCATTCTATGTACAAATCATATGAGTAAAATGGTTTATGGTATTGGATTGGATGTGAACACCTTTTTTTGTGGGACCGTTATCTGGAATTCTAAAACCATTTTACAAACATCCATCCATCGAATTCGCCCTAACGGTTTTGAATGCTGGGTTGGCTTTAGAGTCTCCGTTTTCCTGTACAGCGCTCAAGATTGCTCTGAACACTCGACTTTCGTAAACACCTTGTAATGGTACTCAGCGAACATCGTCTATGTGCTCATAGAGATCTGCCTGCCTGTGGAATAAAAAAAGGCGCAAACGATCCATGGTTGCTTGAATAAGTTGCTCTGACAATAATGTCGACCGTGAAATTCACATACATTGTTCAGATGTCATGGTGGGTCGCGGCAATATTCGTTGCTCCCACGGATGTTGTAAACGTATGCAAGGTGATGACAAGTTGAGATGTCTGGTCCTGTCACTGCTATTCCGACTCTCTCTTTCTCTTTCTCTCTCTCTCTCTATCACTCACTCACTCACTCATTCACTCACTCATTCATTCACTCACTCACTCACTCATTCACTCACTCACTCACTCATTCACTCATTCACTCATTCACTCACTCACTCATTCACTTTCTCTCTCTCTCTGTCTCGACGGTTCACAAATCTCTCAATGTTGGCCCTACAGGTCAGTGATATGAGGCGATCGTTTTCCAGCGAGCGTCCGGTTTTGTCTGGTAGTAAAGTTCAACCCTTTGACAGTGTGCTCCGTCGGAGTGCTACCACTGAACTGCGTCGCGCGTATGTTGCCTATAGACGACGCTCGTAACGAAAGGGTTAACTGGGATGAATAATTCTCGAGGTAAATCGGTTTCAGTCCTGATCCGTTTACAAATCTCCTGTGTAACATTGCCTTACATGGTAAGTTTATCGTCCGGTACCTCTTATCTGCCCAACCAGTGACGACCAGTGTCACGTTGAGTTCGCGCAGATTGAAGGGTTGGTTGAGGTGCGGATTGGGATCACAATCCGGGATCTTGAACCGTTTGAAGAACTCTATGGGTTGCCTCCCAGTGCCGATAGTGATTGGAATTGGTGCTCCTGAGCGTTTGCACCGTTCACCGTGGAGAGTGCGAACTGATAGGCTCACTCAGCTTTCGTTTTGTTCGGTTATTCGACGGGTGGTCGCCTAACGGCTCATGATGCCTTTCTCTTCGATTTTATTACAGATTTCACCTCAGGGGACTACCGATGGGTTCAGCCAAGTGTAGAGCTGCTACTTGGTATGGACTTGAGAGGTTTGTAGAAAAGATTTTCTGAGGATTGGCTTTTGTTTGGTGAGCTGGGGTATCGGTTGAGATGATCTGGTAGTTGATTGGCAATCTGTTCAGTCCGCCTGATCGTTTCACCATCGTGGTCGTCTGGTGAGCATTGAGGTCTTATCGTAAGTACGAATTAGGATCGGGTAGTGGTAACTGCTTATCAAATCGCAGTTTGTCGGCTACAGCAGACGAGCAGCAGGTTGCAGCTGGAGAAGCTTAGGTCTGACTTTTCGTACCCAAGATCTACGCCCTCCATAGCCGTGGTGGCAACTCCACGCCGGTTTTGGTTGGAGCTACCCTACGTTTGGTGTTGCACGTTAAAATCTCCTAGGGCCGCTGGTAATACGTAGAGCGTTGAAAAATCCAGTATGTAGGTTGGGGATTCTCGGATTTGGTAGGTAAACTGAGAATATTGTCACCGAGGTTGGATAGTTGATATTCACTTAGACCGCTGGAAGCTGTGTTAAGGTTCACTTCAGCGAACTGAAATGGCTGGCAAACCCCTACTGTGCCGAAATGATAGAAACTGGATCTATTGTATCTATTCAGTTTTGCAGTGTCAGTTTTGGGACTTCCTGGAAAACCAACAAGTTTCCGGACTAGAAGTTTGACATCACAGTTGTTATTGAAGAAGCCGTTCTTGCCCTATTAGATAGTCATGATGACAAATCGAGATGCTGAGCAAGAAAAAACTGTCGAAACACGATACGTGTGGATTAGCAGATTGACTACAGGCATCCACCGTTCATGAGCATCTGGTGAAGCTTACGTGAACGTGAATCGCTTCGAATTAATCGAGAAACATTCAATGAACATTAATTCTTATTGGAACGGAATAGACCATAAAAAAAAATCTGTCGAATGTAGATCATGCAGCAAGAACTGAGACAATGGAATAAACTTTCTCTGTATCACCAAGAGACCGGATCACATCTAATAACAAATTGTAATGGATGGAATATTTTGAATCGAACATTTGTTGTGTTATTGAAAATTGTAACACCAAATGAAGGATATCGATAACCAACATATCATTCTCTTTCTTCTATTTTTTTGATATCTAGCACTGCTTTCATCGAGTCTAATTTAATATAGCACATATTTCATGAACTCAGGAGAATCTCATAATGATGTTATTCATAGAAACAATGGTACACCTTCGTAGCATTCCCAGTAAGATCGAGTGCACGTAAAAACACAGGATGTTGACACGAGAGGCGGCTGCAAAAATGTTGCTTCCTTAGACCCAACCTTGCATTATTATGCATCTTTCTGTCTTGCCCCGAAAATTTTCTTCCTATATTTTTTTTGTTCGTTCTCTCGAACCGGTGCTTCTTGATGTTTTAACAAGAGTGTCATAGTGTAAATTTCCATGATGACGTTCTTCTCTTCTTTCCAAGCGCTCCAACGTTTCGAGAGTTGGCTGTTCAATGTTTTGTTTACTTGATTGATTGGTATATGTTGGTAAACAAACAGGGTTATTCATTTTGTGCTGCCAAACTTGGATGTAATTCAACTAGTGATTTGTTGAGTTTCTGGTTTCAGGTGTCGTGTAATTCCTAAATTTGATGAGGGCAATTGGCTACAACTATCATGGAATCGAGTCGCTTTCGCGTCCATGCAATGAAAAACAAGCCATCCTAAATGTCAATCATTCAAGTATTTTCTTCATTTCCCGAACCACGAAATGAATAACCATACATATATCTCATACATTGTTGCACTCACCAATATCACTTCAACTATTCCGACCTTCTCCACAGCAGTCGTTAACCAAACCAAATAAACCAAAATAGAGCAAGAGGGAGGTAGCAACACGTTTCCATCTGGTGCATTCCGGTCAATCATTTCGCATTTTCCGTATCATCTTCGGCTGGCTTGTTGTGTATGAATTGGGTTTCAAGTCGAAAGTGTCGTGTGCCGTTCCGTACAAGGAATCGGATATAGCGCAAAGAAAAACGGAACAAAAGTGGTGGAGTGTGAGAGAGAGAGGGGTACGAAAAGGTGCATTTTGAGAACACATTGTCCAAATGTCACGGTTTATTACAGATGCTCTAGGGCATGTGTATGTGCATTTGGAGGATGTAAAAAAATGAGATGATTTTTCCACATCTTACTCCAGGATCGGAAGCCGAAACTCAAACACACATGGCGTTCCTGTTTTTTTTTTGTTGAGGAGAGGCGTGTTACATTTGCTGTCTGCCTCTGTCATTTGATATGATTTGGGAATTTTATTCAGCGAACTTTGGATTCCAATAAACAGAGACAGTACAACACATGTAGTCTTTGGTGCAAGGGCAGGTGGTTGTGTTTTGAATGTGCTTCTGCACTCATTGATGCGATCTCAATTCGGGATGGAAATAGAGAAAAGGAAGATATGACAGAGCTTCGAATATATCTAGAAAATGTTCAAAATTTGCTTGGCATATTCATATTTTTTCTTTAGTATCTTTGCCTTGAATCGTGGGTGTTTATGGTAATGTTTTTGCGCGAATGATGCGTGCGCGCAAAAAAAACTCGTGATTTAGAGCAAATCGCGTAAATTCGACAGAACCGCGTAATTTCGAGAGAACCGCGACAAAATATCGCATAACTTTAGGAGAATTGCGTAAAAAATAGCGTAAAATAAAATCACGGAAAAATATTTGTAAACGATTTGAAGTTTCTTAGGAACTCGATTTTTAACGTATCCATAAGTGTGTTCAAAAATTTTAATCTTTTTTACATATTCAAAACGGATCCTAGATCAGCTAGATTAGGAGAATGTGGTGATGACAATATTGATAGTCAAAATACAAATACATATACAGTCACATACGAAATACAGTCCATACGAGTCAATTCTTAAAATGGGCTCAGATTTATGGAAAAATGACACGTAATCGTTTTACGCCACACTCTAAGCTCATGTTATGTTTTCAATGTTTTGAACAGAGTTTTCAACATAAAAATATTTGTCCCCGTGTGTTCTTTTTCCTTCCTTCGACTAAACAAAGGAAACCGACTAGAAAATTATTCATTGATGAAATGCAATAACTCAAAGAGTTACGAAATCTAATGATTACAATTGTTCATAAGGTGGTTTATATTTTTAAATTGAAAACGATAATTAAAAAAAATAATTAGATCATCCTCATAGATATTATAATTTTTATCACATGCTAATCCAGGTCTACCGGTTACGCCCGCACAAGAAGCGGCGTTCAGGTTTACCGCTAAAATAAAAACTTGTCTCATACAAGATGACCTTGAGCAAATAATGTATTGCCATAAAATACAAGTGTTGTCGGGCAGGAGAGCTAAAATTGATTTGTGGAGAAGTATCAGGCAATTGGTTTGGGAACATTTTCTCACTACTGGCGACCCTTCTCATTCTTACATCACATTCACTAGTGGCGTACGAAAATAATTAGGGTTGATGAAAAACTCTGATGGTTAATAGTGGTTTTGAGATTGTTCCCTACCGGATGAACGTGTCGAGTGGCACGGTTATATTGGAAATCAGCAGAGGTATTAGCATTAACGAAGTAAATCGTTTCAGCTGTGTGCAAGCTCGGTACAATGTTGATAGGTCATGCGTGACATCGATCAGTAACGGCTTCTGTTAGGCGAACCCCTAAATTCTATCGTTGGTGCTATCCCGAATAAGAATATTCAGATGAATTTGTTTCCCTTCTCCGACAGTTATTCGAGTGTTGATTTGTAATGAAAATAATCATGTCCACTTTCATGTCAAAATTAGGTCTAAATCTATGGTTGGAAACTACAAATTGGCATAAGTCGTGAAATGAACTGTTTACAAACACAAGTTTCTCATAAATGAAGAATTTTATATACCGAGAAAAATAGTATGTGTTATGAAGATAATCTATGTGTAGCAAAATGTACAGCTGTGAAAAATTCAACACGAGAATTTTATTATCAGAATCAGAAGGCAGCGTTAGAAAGCGAAATGTCAATGACAAGCAGTTAATCCTGCAAACTTTAACGATACCCCTAGCTTCATAGCTGCTGAGTAGAAGTTGAGTGTCGGGGTTACCTACTAGGCTAATGAAAGGTATTGTCGCGTTACATTGCTGTTCATCCATCCGCTTATTAGAATATCCGTTTCGAAGCGATGTCTCATTTTTTCTGTGTTCCCTCATAAAAATCTAGAAATTCTAGAAATCTAGAATCTGTCATTCATGTAGGATGTGCTATAAATCAGGATCCCGATAGGATTGTTGTAAATGAGAAGTCTAAGATGCCCTTTTTCCTTATTTTTTATTATCATTGTTTCATCTCTTGAAATCCAGATCTTCATGAAGCTTACACATGGAAAACATACGTTTTCGAAATGAACAGGTTGACAAATGAAAATGAAACAATTTGTATGCTTCCTGAAAACGGCTACGAATAAAATTAATAGTATCGTAAGTGTAGTTTGAATAAGCTGCTTATACTATAGAACTCATTCAGGAACATGAATCCGCATGCGTTCCAGTAGTTCGGTGCTGTCAATTTCAGCACGTAATATTTTCGTTCCATACAGAGCTTAATTATTATCATGCCGAATTTGAACTCAACGCTGTGTGTTGTGTGCTCAACGTGTTTATTGACGGCTGGCTCTAGTAGTGCAGTTTGGGTTGAATTATGATGAGCTTTTATTTGATTTCTACATAATTCCTCAATTCCTTCCCACTTCTTTTTGAATTTCTCTTCTCTTTCTTGGCTTGTTTCACTGAAGATTTGTGCTTCAACATTCATTCGATGGGTATGTTTTGGCGATGATGATAGAGATGATGTTTTGAATTATAGAGGATTGTAGCCTTGAAAAAGGACAATTTGGAAAAAATAAACCTAAACTCTCATTTTTCGAGCAAGACCATTCGGATGCCCTCGCCGTTCTCGACTGGTTGCTAGCGGAATGACAGTAAATGATGTTTTGACGAGTGAGTGTTTAATCATAGAGACTTTAAACTGAAACACTGAAGAAGTTTTTCAGTATCTCTCGACAAAATTGTTCCTCTAACGTTCCCAAAGTACTAATCTATAAATTATACTATGCAGCATCTTTTGCAGAACGGCAAAAGAAAACCCGAACCGAATCGGTTGTGCGCATAGAAAAAAAATACCTTCAGTTTTCAACCGAAGAACACAGCTCTCATCACAATAATATTCCTTCTTCACACAAACTCCCACCTCAAAATGAGCTGCACTTTAACGTTACTTCTGACCCGGAAACAATACGCGAAAATTGAATGTTTATTTGGAAAAAGTATTATCATTTGGCTTATTGGCCCAACCTCCTCCAACCACTAAATTCACACAAACTCTCCTCGGCAATAAATTATCAAAATAATTCGATTTTTATTATTTCAGATATTACTTTAGAATGCATTATTCGAATTAATCGCTAGACAAAAAATCTGTTTATCTGAACTGATGATTGATTGAATAAACTAAATTTCACGGCAAATTCCTTAAATACGATGCGCACAAAACTGCATCCGAATACTAAACAAGCAACTGACCACTTTACCACCGGTTCTCCTACTAATGGATGCTCGTTGTCTAGAGCCACAATTAAACAGTGAACTTATCAAATCTCCAAGTAGTTTTTCAGTATCTCTTAAAAAAATTATATCTCCAAAACATTATTCCCAAAGAAATAATTCACAAACCATACTATGCTGCAGCATTTGCAGAACGGCAAACGAAAATCCGAACCGAATCGGATGTGCGCATCGAAACAAATTTTCAGTTTCGGTTCTCAGCCGAAAACACAGCTCTTGTCAAGGCCAGGATAGATTTCTGCTTTTGGGTACTAATTTTATCATTGTCGGGTGCATTGACCGATTATGTTCAGACAATTGCGAACAAAGTAACTACACTCCTGTCCTGTAGTGACCGGATCAAATTCTGAGTGGTGTAGCCAAAACAAGTCATTACCCAACCACCCAAACCAGCGTTGGTAGAAAAGATATCATCCTTGGTAGAAAAGATTCCTTTTATAGTGTTGTATGATCAAATGCACAAATAATAGCAAAGAGCATCTCATACCCTCGGACTGAATGGTAACTTGGAATTGTACAAAAAAAAAACGATGCCAAGCAGGGATTGTACCAAGAGTTGTATGGCTGTTCTGCATAACAACGCTATCCACTCAACCACTTGTGCTGTCATACCAACGCACAACATTTTTACATCATATTATAAAATGAAATTGAATCTTATAAGTGTACAGTGGGTTCTCTGAGAGTAAAATGGAGAGCGTGAACAACGTGAAACCTTTGATTCATGCTTATTTGCAAAGTCTCTCTCATTTTGCTCTCTTGTATTGATCTTATAGTGCTATGGCATATCTATCTATCTATATATATAAAAATGGATTTCTGTCTGTCTGTCTGTCTGATTCTTATGGACTCGGAAACTACTGAACCAATCGACGTTTGTAGACATTTGTATGTAGGGGTTTTTGAAGTCGGGGAAGGTTTTTACGATAGTTATAGACCCCTCCCTCTTTCTAAGGGGGACTGTCATACAAATGAAACACAAATTTCAGCATAACTCGAGAATTAATCAAGCAAACGAACCCAAATTTCGCACGTGGAGGTTTTAGGGTGCAATAAATGTTTATATGTTGGATAGACACTCCTCTCCCCTCTCTAAGGTGGGGCTGCCAAACAAATGAAATACAATTTTCTTTATAACTCGAGAATTAATCAAGCCAACAAACCCAAATTCGGCGTGTGGACGTTTTAGGGTGCAATAAATGTTTCTAAGGTAGATAGACAAACTTCTGCATAACTCGAGAACTTGTCAAGCAAACGGAGCCAAATTTGGGATGTGAGGGTTTTGGGATACGAGAAATGCTTCTTTATGGTCTGACACCCCTCCCTCCTCTGGAATGGAGAGGGGGATCCATAAAAATATCACACATATTTCAACCAAACATGACAATTGAAAATTTTCGGAAAACTCTTTTCGGAAGTGGGAAAATTCGGAAAATTCAAATCCCATATGTTCTATAATTACATACTGACAAGCGTTGTTGATCCATTTGATGTTTGCACCAACGAAATTGATTTTTGTTCGAAAGTGGAAATGGATTTCAATGTGATAAAACGCACTTCTATATCTTCTTTTATGTATATAAATAAAAAAGTGATCACCGAATGTGTTGATAAGAGCAAAACTCAAAGAAGGAATTATCCGATTTAGGCCAGATTCAGTCTATCATATTTTCTGTATCGAACATTTATTCGATGTAACGGAGAAATATGTTAATTGCAAGAGATTGAAAAATCTTGAACGAGAATTGTGTCTGAAAATGATCTGATATTTTAATGACGAGTTTTGGTAGAAGTCCTAGGAAATTTATATTAAAAGTAAATTGTAAAGGGTCAATTACAAGATGAATCAATGAACAGTTCTGCGATTGGACCCATGATCGTAAGTAAGAAAACGTGAATGTTTGGAGGTCCTGATCATCACGTAGATCTTTACGTACTCGCCTCTCGTTTGAGTAAATGCTGTACCAGTATAGGTGGATAGCATACTAAACTAATGTATTAAGATGTCAAAATGAGGAGATTTTGTCAATATTTTCAGTCTACCTTTCTGCTCGTACACCCAAACTAGCGTTGGCAGAAAACATTTCATCTTTGGCAGAAATGATGCCATTCCGTGTGCTAGAGAGTCAAATGCGCAAATAATGAGCTATTTTAAAAGCTTAAAAATGGTTTGTATGTATGGGAGCAGACATCTCTTTCTGTTTTCTTTTCTCAAATCATTTGGGATTGTGCCAAAAAAAAGTCCATACGACGTCAGTGGGGATCGAACTAAGGCCGGCTGGAATGCAAAGATATTTTACACGACCACACTATCCACATAGCCAATGACGCTTCAGCAGTTGTTCAGCAAATACGTGATAATATTGCACCTGATTATATAATGAAGGTGGAAAGTGTTTTCTAAGAGTAAAAAAGGTGCGCATGAAGGAGAACAATATCCGTGTATGTGGCAAGGTATGTGGAAAGCTTTTTTGTTTTTTGTTTCGCTCGCTCGTATTAATCTTATATTGCTGTACCATGTATATTATAAAAATGCTTACCAGTATTTGTGAGTGATGACATTTTCTGTTATGTAATGTCTCACATTAATGTCATAAATTGGGATGACAAAACATGAGCTAGGTACTCAGAAAAAAATTCGTTCAGTTTGAACTAACCTGATGCGAGAAAAATGTACCGTAGTCTGTAAGCCGTTTTCTTCCTCTTTGGATGTAGCTAGCAAGTCTTCCCGATGAAATACAGGATGGATCTTTGGACTTGTGCAAATGTTTGGAACTAGTTTTGGTTGACCATGTATGAATTTTACCCCAAAGATGCCTTACCGGCATTGAAATCCATGATCCGTTTTTTGTACCTACGTGCCGCTCTCAACTCTTTTTCAAATCAAAGCCAAGGCAAGAAACATTGAAGATTTAATTTGATTGGTATGGAAATGGTGCGGAACACTTAATAAGTCAAAGAGGGTTGTAATGGTAAAAAGGTTAGGAACCACTATTCTTGAATATTGTAGAATCTGTACTGGATATTAAAGGGTAAAAGGTTTTTGGGCGTCCCTTATATAGTGATGAACCATCCACAATAAAAAATTACAACTAAATTGCAATTCATTATTTTGTTATATTTTGTATTTCATGCCAACTTGTCTTAGGAGTTGGCAGCACCATCTCAGATTGCAGTGGAACGTTATGGATGTAAAGACATTGGTCATTAAGCAACTTTTGCATAGTAAATCTTCGAAAAATAATTGAGCTACTTTTTGAAATGGCCAACATTTTTTTCATTATGTATAGCTATATAGCTGTGTCATCAAGACTAAGCCAAGCCCTAACCAAAAAGCAGTTACGCAATTGCGCGAGAGACAAGAAAACCAATTAATAGTGACGTCTGCTTAATATTTTCATTAATGATTGAATCAAAAGAGAAAGTAGTTTTCCATTATTTATAAGTGTAAGTATATTTCGTCGGACAATCGTGCTAACGAACAATGGTTATTGACAATTAATTGCAGTGGGACTGACGCGAACAAATCCACCGAAATCGTGAACCGGATGGATGAAATGGGGCCAGTAAATGCTAGTCTTAGGTAGGGTTGAGAACTCGTTGAACAGTGCGTTTTGTTACAAAATAATATTATTAGTTTTTACTCTATGAATTTCCGACTGAACTTCTACTAAAGGGATTCGTATTTCAATTGATTTGTTCCTGTTCGCCAGAAAACTTCACAGTCGACAGTGAACGTAAAATAAAGTGAAACTTGCAAAGAGTGTGGTTGTAAGTTTTGAATCGAAATACGAACATCTTGGTCTAAATATAGCGTTATTAATCGAAATGACAGTGTTTACGGGGCGTCATCTGTCAATGAGAAACGAATTTTCTTCTGCTTGAAGTCTAATTCAAAGTAATGAAAGCGAAGGCCATTTCAGCAAAAGTAGACGAAGTAGACGAGGGCGCAATTCTTGTAGCATTTGTCTCGTGACCATTGAATCGTGCGGTCTAATTCTGTCATACAGGTGAGCAGATGTGTTGAAGTTTCTGATGCATTTCATTGATTTTCTGACATCTTGTTACCGAAAAACTATTTATCTGGCTTTAAAATACAAACGGTACATATCCACCACTACAGATGTTTTGAAAGTCGACCAACCATTTACCACGAATTAAAAGACGCCGATTTCAGATTTACAGGAGACGTTCATTTACCACTTCGAATTTATTTTCACGGAACCGGGGATTAGGAAGAGAACAACAATGCATTATAACAATTATAATTACGAAGCGAAACCCAAAACAAGCGATGCATTAAAACCGTCAAAGTAGCCAATTTATATGATTTATTCAGACAAAGGGGGAGAAATACCACCCCTCTTCGTAGCAATTGTAGGCTGTTCTTTTTCGAGCACTACTTTCCTCGGTGGTGGAACTCTGCGTGGCTACTTATGATGAGAACAGACTGGATAATAAAAATTGAAAAAAGCATAAATTTTGATGTGAGCAGCAGCAGCAGTTTTGATTTTCCTACAGAAACCTCGATGGCACAGATTTCTGCACTTGTTCACATCAAATTTAATAAATGTGGAACTGCAGTAAATTCTCCCAAAAATGAGCCCCGTTCGTCTGTCGTTTCTCCAAGCCAAGATGAAACTGCAGTTGAAGATGGTGAACAGGTGGGTGTGATTTCTTTTACCATGTTGCAACAACCAACCATGTGAAAATACATCTGAGCTGGTCTTCCGTTGTTCTAGCAATGATCAATAAGGTTCGAAGCTTAAAAGACTCAGTTAGTAAAAATATTGCCTTTGGATGTATTCCACAATTGTCTACTTATTTTGCACATAAATATTGAAGTAAGTCTTGCTCATCAATAAAGCCAATTTATTTAGGCTCTTAAATCTCAATTTTTTATCCCGATTTATCTTTGAATGCTCCGGTGGATATAAGCCAGATAAATTTTTCTAACAAGCAATCGTCGTTGCTCGTAACAGAGCGATTAAATCCATTCCGTTGTCACAATACCACTTGGTGTAGTGGTAATTGACCGAATCTGGTCAAAGCTTCATAGATCCTTTGTGTGCTTTAATGTACAGTAAAACACGTTTGTCCGGGTACTTTTGTTTGTAAATTTCCGAGTGTATGGGCCCTATTATATAAATCGAATCAATTAGAATTTTGCTCATTATCTCTATTTGTTTCGTTACACTTGTTGCATATCTTCAGAGAATTTTTTAGTTTTGTTTTACGTCCCTGACAGGGACGTAACATTTCTGAAACGTTTAAATATATACAATTTGCAACACATAAAGTTCAAGTAAGAACTAGACTCGATAAAATTATCTCGATTTACAAAATACGAAATTTTGCTCGATGTGATAGTGATGGTCGATTCTCTTCGACTCGATTGTGTGCGAGGAGACACTGAAATTAAACAACTGTTCAATACTCTGTGTGTCAATACTGTAATGACAAACATAGCTTGAGCATCTTCCTTCCAGCGTCTCTAAGTTCAACAGTTGACAACGCTCCTCGTACGGTGACACATTTAGTGGATCTCGCCCCGGAAGGTTTCGAAGGACCTTTTTTTTATTATATTTCGGAGGACTTGTCTTGAGAATTTTCGCTGGACAGATTCAATCCCTAAAATCCAGTTTACTTGGAACGAGTACCAGGACAAATGCGTTAAACTCCAGTATAGATCGAATTAACGAACAGTATAGAGATTGGAAACCGTGTAGATTACGGAATTCAATATTTTCGTATTTTGTAAAATAATTCTTTTGTCATTTCGTTGTAGTGGAGTCGGAAGCTGAGTGCAGTATCAAGTGTCACTTCAATCATCACGACAGAACATAACCCGAGATGAAGTAATCCAACACAACTGACTTTAGCTTACGGTGAAACAAAATATTGTTGTACTTCGAGATGTTGAGCATAATCATATTTCTCGAGCATAATTCTTCAAAATAGTCTAGCTAGGTTCAAAAGCCCATGAAAATCTAGGTCGTTCCTGATCATCACGTAGATCTTTACGTACTAAGAACACTCCGTTGATAAACAGCGAGAACAGCAAAGGACCTAGATTTCTTCCTTGAGGTACTCCCGAAGTATTGGAGAAAATCGTAGACGATCAGCTCTATACTGTGCACACAAAGAGAAATTAAGTCGCCCAAATTTATTGCGACTAAGCTTTTTAGGGAAATTTTGAGAAGGGTAGGTCTTGCAGCGGGAAACAGGAAATCTGAAAACTTTCGAACACGCGCAAAGACATGTGATTCCTTGGTAGTTTTCCAAGACAACTACTGATCACCAATTTGGTCACCGATTGGATGGACTAGACTGAGATGGGTGGATTAGTATCTTCTATGGTACATGTGGCAAAATTGCGTCTCAGTATCTGATGGCCATGATGGAGAGAACTGGTTATCAAAGGATTCATTTTAATACCTGGTAGGGGGTTCGGAAATATCGTCGTAATATTCCGAAGTCCGGTGCGAAAAAGTTCGATGAGGTTGTTGTGAGGAGAATCTGATGGAACCAGGAATGGTATCACGGTACGAATAGCTTGAGGAAACTGGTTACTTGCATGCGATCTCTTTCGGAAGATTCCTTCTTCAATCCCAAATGCTGGACCGGCTGTAGGTCGCTGGCCGCAAGGGTTCGACTGTGATGGCGAATTATGGGCTTCCATGGCGCTTGCAGCAAGTTTGGATCCCTGTATCTGACCTGAAGATGATGCAGTGAGTTGTCGTCCTGAGGAAAATGGTTGGAAAACATCTCCCCACTCGATCACAGGAGCAGGACAGTCCCGTTGAACGTTGACTGCGATTGGCGCAACTGAGTCGAGGGAACTTGGGGTTTCCATAATACGGTACGCAGTGCGATCTGGTGAAGATTGCTCTACAGTTCGTCGTCCATGAGTAAGCAACATCTGAGGGCGTATTTAGTCCCTTAGATTATGATTCTCCGATCGTTTTGTTTTTTATCCCATCTGTTAATTTTATTAGGCTCATTCAGCAAATTTAGCTGTAACAGAGCCGAATTTATTCGTGTACATTTTTATCTCATGCTGTATATTACACAGTAGCAATTTTAAGCGTAAGAGGTTTCCTACCTTATCAAGGAAACACATGATTTGGTTGTGTATTAGCTCGAATAAAACGGTAATTTTCCTGCAGACAGATTCCTGCAACGCGCTGCTTTAAAATGAACAGTGATTCTGGATTCTAAGTGACTGAGGTTCAGTTCTAAATTAATGACATAGTATATCAAGAGGTTGCCCAACATCTGCTGGAGACAATATCAGCGAACTGGTAACATATATGACAAGTAAATGATTAAAAACCACACTAGGATAATCCAGACAAGGGTTCAAGATCCACGAAAGAACAATCTCAGCCAGAAACTCCGTCAAATCCTTCCCCACTATCAACGTTTATGGTCGCAAGCCAAAGTGTTATACCAAAAAATCTACAAAAAGTCTACAACAGCACCTTAAACCGTGACTCAATTCGGTTCAGAACATCTTCGATCATCATGGCTGTTGAGGGAGTCATCAAAATTTATTAATCAGGCGGCTTTGTCTCAAAGAAGTCGTGCCCAATCAGGAAGGGCTGCCAAATGAAGAACCAATTTTTGCATAACTCGAGAACTGATCAAGCAAATGGCATGTGGAGGTTTTAGGGGACAAGAAATGTTTCGATAATGGTTCAATAGGGTTCTCTAAGTGGGGGGAGAGGGGTTAAGGTCTGCGTAGCTTGAGAACTAATCAGGCAAATGGAACCAAATTTGACTTTTGAAGGTTTTAGGGGGGAAGCAATATTTCTACGATGGTCCGGATGGTTCTGCATAACTCGAGATCAAATCAAGTAGGTGAAACCAAATTTGGCATATGAAGTTTTAGGATACAATAATTGTTTCTATGATGGTTCGACACTTCTCACCCCCTCTCTAAGGGAGTGGCTGGTCATACAAATGAAACACAAATTTCTGCATAACTTGAGAACTAATCAAGCAAATAGAGTCGAATTTGACATATGAGGGTTTTGGGGTACGAGGAATGTTTCTTCGATGGTTTGGCATACCTCCCTCCTCTGAAAGGCCCTCCTCATTACACATATTTCAACCAAACATATTAACTGACATGACAATTGAAAATTTTCGGAAAACTCGAAACGACATTGATCTTTGTTTGAAAGCGAAGATGGATTTCCAGGAGAAAAAACGCACTGCTGATTCTTCTAACAATATGAACAAAAAATGAATCGACAAATATGTTGGTCAGCGCAAAATTGAGAAAGGAATAGCCCGATTTGAGCTGCCTTCATTTTATTATATTTTCTGTATCAAACATGTATTCGGAGTAACGGAGAAACATGTTATTTGCATGTAATTGAAAAATCTCAAGCGAGAATTGGGTCTGAAAATAAATTTATTTTGGTAGAAGTACTAGGAAATTTATATTAAAAGAAAATTGTAAAGGTTCTATTAGAAGATCAATCAATGAATAATTCTGAGATTGAATCCACGAACGTTCGTAAATGTTTGAAAGTATTCATATCCATTTTGGGCGTGACGATGTTATCGCTTAGCTAGTTATTTATAAATTTTATGATTTAACAAATCAACTATTTCGTGACGATTACTATACACCTAAATGAATATGTGACGATGATAGTTTGTGTTAATGGGTATGAGAAAAAGATAACAAATGTTTGACAAACAAAAAATGTACATTTTCGATTTCGATTTCTATGGCGAACTGACGAGTGTGAAAAAAAGGCCGATGCGGGAGTGTTGGAGAAACAAGAAGTAAAATTAGTAGACACGCTGTGGTGACATCAGCTATCAAAAAATTATTTCGTCATGCATTCGGAGATTCACACCGTTTTTTTCATACACAAAACCTAGCCAAAACTGTCAATTTGTAAAATTTCAGTAGTTGTTCTATAGCATGGGTGGAATCAGCGATCTCCGTGCAACCTTTCGTTCTCTACATGTTAGGAAGTATTATTCACATGCTTGTATTTATCCATATATACATGTGAATCGATGAAGCTCGTAGCTATGGTTTGTGACGATATTGCAGGCTGTCTAACCGTAGCGGCACAGTTACACGCAAATAGTATGTATGAATGAATTGAATGCTGCAGGATGCAAATTTATGAATGAAATTAAGAATGGATACGAGCGAATAATGCAAAGCAAGGAATATGATAATACCACTCTACTATGCAAACTGTGTGATGGTGGTAGCGTTTAATCGTTTATTTGCCCTCTCGCTTACCCACTATGCGGTATGATAATTCGAATTGATTTATGAAAGTAGTAAAGGGAATCACTCCGGTTTGAATGCATCGCGATACACCTACATCCACTTTGACAGTCATTATACAGTGTCATTAGTAAACAATTGTTGAAAATATTTGTATTCTTGAATTTTTTTAAATCAATTTCTACAAATAATCATAAAAAAAACTTTCTGTATGAAGCAATTAACATTTCTTGAGTAAAATCATTAAATTTATCCATGGCTTCGCTATACTCCGATAGAAGCTAGACGATGATGGAATTAATTACGGCTTCCCAATCACGTGAAGCTCAGTATCTGGAACCAACATATACTGCTGACTGCATGCTGTCATTATGAGCTTTACATTAAAATTTGATTAACATTTTATATGAGCCGCTACAAGCCTAATTAGACGTGAGTTCTATGCTTTTTTCGTTTTGTGCAGCTGCCTTTTGCAACATACATGCATTGAAGCATTAAAGTTAATCATTTTATTGCATTTTTATGAAGAAAAAAAACTCTTCCATTCATTCACACAGACGGAACAGATTCAAAAAGAGTTTCTCTATCATTTCATAGAAACAGAAACGAAGAAGCGACCACTGGAAGTGAATAATGAATTGAAAAAACTGATTATAGAATAGTTCATTATCGCATCGGCTAAGTATTGTTACCGAAAAGTGTTCGTGATGTGATGTAAGTAGATACTTACTATAGCTACTATGTACAGTGAAAACACATCATGAACATTGAGAAAGTAGCCGATGTATTTGGACAGTTCACGAATCGAATATAGACATTCCGAAATAGTGAACCGATTTTGTTTCACATTGATTCGCATTCATTTTAGCCACACCTCATGTTTATTTCTGATAAATGTGAAAAATAAAATAACATATTTCGTATTTTTCGAGCGTATAAGCAGTTGAAGCACTATGGTTGAGAAATTTGTTTTGGTTTTTTTGGATTGGGATTTGTTGGTGTCACTTGAGGTTTCAATCTGTCCCCTTGCTATACTGTGCAATTCTCGCCACAAAGCATGATGGAAGTAACATAAATTTATTGCATTGACGAGAGACGAAACCGCAAAACCCGGATTATAATAGTCACGCATTTTCATGCTGCCATGAAGATACATTGGTGTGAGTGAGGATTTACAATGAAATTATTTTATAACGTGCTATTTTCTTTTCCATTGCAGGTATACTCGCTTTTCAAATGTGTGATTTGTAAGTAACACTTAGAAGCTAGACCAAATGTTATGCCCTTTGATACACAAATTCGATGTTGTCCTTTCTGATTATTGGTGCTACTCGTTGTGCAGCTAGGCAGTCAGCTGCTTTATTCCTACAACAAATACAACTGAAATATAAACCGATATCAATGTACCAACACGAGATATATAAGGAAGCATGAAAACGAAAGGTGGTCGAAGCCAACTTGCATCAGAAACAGCACGTGCCTCTATAATCCGTAACAAAAGAGCCGCATTGTTCATTCAAACGCTCAGTTGGTCGAGTTGTTTTACCGAAGCCACCTGCATTTGGGGAAAAAGGTCTGATCACCCAAAACAAACCTCAATAAGATGCCAATAGGCTAATTTAATGAGTTGTGAATATAATTTCCAAATAAACCAAACCAAAAATCGCCGCGTCACATCGCTGCTATTCAATATCTGAATTTTGGCATCTGAGCTTATTCTAGCGCTGACTTTTCTCTCTTCCCAGCTCTCAATATTCAGCTATGGATGGAACAGTTGTCCGTACAGCTAAAATCAAATATGAATAACAAACCGAGAATAACTTGTGAACATCTGGCATCTAAAGCTTATGCCGTTTGGTTGGCAACCAAACAGACTTACATCCACATGAGAGGGAGCCAACCATTTGTGTAAGAATAAGCCATAAAACTAAAACCAAATCTACTGGATGTGATCCTTCGTATGGTTCTCTTTCTTACTCTTGCGAGAAGAGGAGAGTATCCTTGTTTAGTGTAAGACCGCTGTGTGAGGGGTAAGGATGAAAAACGGTCGATTTGATATGTGACGAAGGGAGGCTGAAGAGGCGAAAACAGCCGCAAGAAACAGCGACAGCCGGTTGATGAACAAACTATCACAATGGTGTAGAATGCCACTTCTACTGTGCGCACCGGCTTCTGCTGCCATAAACTACACACAAACTTTACGGTTTCATTGGAGAGGATCAGAGGTAGACGATGGACGTCTGGCACACGCCATACGCGTTCCTCATTTTCTCGGTGTGTCGCACTGTTTTCAACATCAGGTTCAAGTTAAACATGTTCAGTGCCGATAACTGGTTGAGGCGGAAAATTTAAAGATAATACCGAATGGCGCTGAGGCAACAAGTGCTTGATGACACTTTTTGCCATACTTTCATTGATTGAAATGGTATTCGTGAACTGTGTCACTCCTTTAGTTTAAACAAAAAAAGGTTTTAACGATTTACACAAAAAAAAATGCATTTTTGAATCTGTCTGGAGTGTTTCTGTTTTACAACCAAATAACCTAGAAAATTAATCTTTGACAAAGAAAAAAAAGTTTGTTCTACTATAAAGGAACGTCAAAAACTATGTTTCAGAACTCACGGTTTTTAAATATACATAATTTCTCTACCAAACACAGAAGAGCTAGTAGGGTGATATCTTAATATTATTCTGAAGGCTTTTTATGACCGGACGAGACATAAAATTGATGAATGTTGTCATGACGATAAATCTATATCTAATTGCTACTAGTTTGCTATGCTTGTTATTGCTTGTTTCAGTGGGTTGATGTTTTTGGAATAATATAATGCACAGAACAAACCACGCAATGGAATTGGCAATGAAATACATAACAGTGTCCGCCCGGGCCAGGACAATTATTTTTCCCAAAAATGAAAAGGAATTATATCCAATTTACAGTTCGTTATATTTATGACATGATTCCATAAATTCTCAAACAAAATAGTGTCTTCCATAAGAATAGATTGAAAAGAGTGGTGCAGATGCATAAAAGGAAGTAGTTGATGGTCATCTGAATTCGAAACAGACCCAAATATTTTGGCTTCATGCGCCGGAAAAATATATCATTCAAATGTGATAGTTTAATGACTTGATATATCATTTTTATATCTAGGCAGAGGCATTCAATTGTAACGTAATGTAGTCGTCAATTACAACGATGCATTTGTTTTGTTTGGCAAACGCCATTTGCGAGAAATTTTTTCGCATAATTTCTCTTTCAAAGACAAGTGCAGCTGATAATCTTCGTTTGCATGTCGAAACTCGCAAAAAATGTGCTTCATCGGTGAGCATACGAGGAAGATGGTTTAAACGATTCAGAGACAATGATTTTGATTAGAATAATGAAGGGCATCGAATGCCACAATTGGACTACGTACTGCCTGTGAACGGCACCGAGTATAATTAATATGGTTGAACAGAGCTCTAATGGAAAAACAACCAGAATGGGAGAATAGACACGACGAAGCATACTTTGAAAAAAATAGCTATGTTTTAAACGCATATAAAGAGGTACGTATTTGTGCACCAAATAATTTTTTCATATATTTAAAAAGCTGATCAGAATAACGAAATTTTTCGTATAGATAGAGTGAACTAAATATGGAAAAACAAAAAGTTGAAATGCAAATGCAGTGTAGGAGAAGCCTTTGTAAAAACGAAAATTTCATTTGTGATTTTATTCTATTCTTGCTCATACATGGAGGTTTTGCCCATGTCTAAGTCAGAAAGTGTCGCTAGTGTGTTGTGAATGAAAGACCGCAGCATAGTTTCAGGTTTTTTTTTCAAATTTTTGTTCTCAAGTCCTAGGAGGCTGGATAAGAATGATGATGCACCGTGTCGGTTTTCATAACGTCATATGGAGAGTGTGATTTATATACCTATCTACTCGATATATTTTTTTGGAATACTATACATTACGATTATCGAATCCGTAAACGGTTTTAATTAATGCAGTGTATGAAGCATGCCCCTTTTCCATACATTTGTTCTGTCCGTTTGTGTGCTTACCTACCTGTATCGTCAATAACGGACAACTAATGCATTCGTTTCTGCCCGATTTCAAATTATTCGGTATAAGTAAGCCATTCGCGATTCGAAAGCAGTCTCAATTCAGCTAGCGAGCAGACAACATTCATTCTCAATAATGGTATCATATACATATACACATAAGCACAGCTCGATACAAGTGTGGAAGGAATGGAAGATATTTTAAAATATTGTCGTTACATGACGCGCACACACTTATAACAAATTGCAAGCCTCGAAGAAGAGGAGCCCGCTATCAAAGTGTTCAACGATGAAGAAGGTACCTGCAGTAAAAATGCTCATAAAACAGAATAAGCGTAAAATAATTTGCCCAAAGTACGAAATCATTGCCGAGTGGACGTTAGCGGTCGATGTTGAAGGTGTCACATTACTTTCTTACCCACGCCTATCACTGCATTGAATCAAGGCGAAGTTTTGATTGATTATGTCACCGATAACGGCACGTTTAGTGGTGAGACGCTTAGCATGATTAAAGGGTGTGTCACATTAAATTGCATCACGGAAAAAACGCTGTAGAAATTTAATTTTTAGGAATTATATCTTCAGCTTTCGCTTATAATCAGATAAGAGTGTATAGATCACGTTGGCCATGCTTCACTGTCAGTTTTTCGTAAATTTGGAAAAATGTCGTCGAACGAAAAAGAGCGTCGTGAATTAATCCTGCGCACTCATTTCGAGAATCCGGAGTTGTCACATCGGGACATCGGTAAGATGCTGGGAATCGTCCAATCCACGGTCAGCAGAGTAATAAAACGATACTTCGAGAACCTAACCATCGACCGGAAGGTGAAGAACGGCAAAAATGGGTGAAAAAGATCATAAGCGCGTAGTTAAGCAGTTTAGACGTGATCCGAGAAGTTCGGTCTGGGATGTCGCCAATAAGCTGAATATGTCAAGTTCATTCGTCCAGCGAACCAAGCAGCGGGTGGGCCTGCGTACATACAAGGTTCAGAAGGCTCCTAACCGTGGGGAAGACGCGAGCCCGGAAGCTGTACACCGAAATGCTGACGAAGCCGCATTGCCTGATAATGGACGACGAAACCTACGTCAAAGCGGACTTTCGTCAGCTGCCGGGCCTGTTGTTCTTCTCCGCAGAGGACAAATTCAGCGTTCCGGAGGAGATTCGCAAGCAGAAACTATCCAAGTTTGCCAAAAAGAACATGGTGTGGCAAGCGATCTGCTCTTGCGGAAAGCGGAGCGCCCTCTTCGTGATGTGGATATGAGAGCGCATTTCTGGTAATATCCGTATTCCAGGACATACACATGTACTTATTCAAATATAGCGTACCTCTCGAGGAAGTGTGCTTTCAAATCCCAGTGGGAAGCATTACTGTTGCATGTGCTTAGGATCGATCCAAACCAAAGCGAAATATATGAGAAAATGTGTTAATAGCGTGTGGTGGATATCTGAGTGGGAAGGAGAAAATCTGGCACTAGTCGGCAACGCAGTTCAATCGCAAAGTGTGGACAACCAATTTGATTTTCATTTTCCGTTGCTGTTCTGTAGTCCTGCGATAACGATGCGGTCTTATCCTGAACACCACCCTCTTAATTTTTTTTTTCATCAAATGTTTTGTGTATGACATCTTGAAAGATTCAGGGTCAGCTACCAAACACCCTGTATATGTGTTTTCTCAAAAAAGATAATGTTATAGTTATGCTTACTCTAGAATGAATCGCTTTCAGACTTTAGGGTTTAATTCTAGAGAAGCTGCGTCGCTAATTTCAGTGATTCTTAGTGTTTGACCTTCCAAAAGAGCTTTCGGATGTTTAATATTAAAAATATTTTATATTTTACATTTTACAGAGCGAAACAAATCAGCAGAATGTCCGTTGAATCGAGAATGAGACGATTATGTTATGTTTCACCAGCACTATTATTCCACATTTCTTAATCACCTCAATCTACCTTTGGAAACGCACTAAGATGACGTCAACGTGTGCGTGGGATGCAAAACTACACGGAAAGACTATCCACCAGATGGCATGAAAATCTATGCGACGTCTCAGCCTCGAACTCAGGTGTCTCAGTTTCGAACAATATTGCATCACTGTATGTGTTAAAAAGATATCACGAGAACAGAGCTTCTCGTCGGGTGGCACACGGTTCTCCGGAGGGAATATTTCTCTGGACGCTTGAAATGCAAGTCCACAACGGAAAAAATGTTCTGAAAAGAACTTATAAATCCACTCCCTCTGGTTGGTAAACGGTGGAATAAAACACGTTGCTACAGAAGCGAAGCATGTTTCTGTTGATGTTGCTGTTTTACTACCACTCCTGTTGCTGCTGATTTTACTGATTTTACCCTACTTCTCTTTTGCGTTCTTTTGTTTGGTTGATGATGTCATCTGCTTCATGGTAAGAAAAAAACCAATTGCTTTGCAGCGGAGCAGTTAGTTTTATGTATACTGGCTGGCAGGTGAATCAAATAGCGGTGGGGCTTGTGACGCGATGTTTCGCTTCTCTTTTCTGTAACTGAACAATGTGCGATATCTTACATTGATCAAGTAAACTGAAACATCAAGTGTGACATCAGCATTAGGAAAGACTGTTGTCTGCTCGCTAGCTTGTGTGAGACTGAAATTAACTAGAGTGAGACCAATACTTATATGCTGGTTCCATGGACCAATCAAAACGTGGGATTTAGCGCATTTAGAGAATGCATGACAATATTCTTTTTTATTTATTGATTAATTATCGCTAAAAACGGTAGTGAGATTAGCAGAGAATTAACTATCCAAGCTCAAAAATAAAAGAGGAATTGTATTTCACCAGGTTAACGCCAAACTACAATATCTATAACGATTCACCAGAAGCTTCGGGAGCTTATTTCGAAGGTTGTTCCACACCAACTGTATAGTTCGGGCCTGCTACCAAGCGATTACTATCTGTTTTTGCCGATTATCCCGGGAGATTTTTCGTTAAGTGATTTTTTTTTTCGATTTGCACTGATAGGGGAGATGGAATTAAGACGGACATGTTAAGGAAAATTTCAATTGTATCTTTGGAAACTTATTTTTTCCAAAACTTAAAAGCAGTTTCTTACAGTTCAATAAACTGGTTTTCGAAATAATTGACCAAATGTTTTATAAAATGTGTTTTTTCATGTTTTTTACTGAGATTAAAACAAGCCGAAAAGTAGAACATTTTTATCGATGCGGGTATAATGGACATGTAGTGGGGGAATATGGACAGGTCGATAATGTACGAAGTGTAGAAATTTATCGCTCGCGAGAGGAATAATTGATTATTATTATGGATGTGATGATGGATGTGACTGTCCATTTCAACCCCATCAGTGCAATTATTTCAATAATTCAAATTTACCACTTACGAATGAATTTAGTTTTCCGTACATACCTAATATCGTTTCTCTGTCAACTCACAGACCGAAATATAACCATCAGCGAATTCAATTTTGCAAAACCACTCAAAATGCTTAATATCGAAGCCGCAAAAATTACATCCACACGCGGAACCATGTTTGATTTTTGTTTTTTGTTTTTCTATTCCACTTTTGATCAGTATTCATTGTCATAGGATGGTTTAAATATTCTATAATAGCATGTAGAAGAGGTTCCCATCAACAGAAATTTGAAATTCATAATGCAACTGTACAAATCAACCACCTGTCCATCATACTCCCACTGTCCGTCTTACCCGCGGTTCCCCTACATGCGTATTGTAGAATTTGCCACATAGAACTCAGCCAATGCGTGTTATATACGATAATACGATATATACGATATACGATTGATTTATAAAGCTACTTTTCGAATTTTTATTTCTGGTTATGAGAACCCCTCCTACATGATATTCCGTAGTATTTGAACCACCTTAAACCACAATCATAAGCAATTCCGGATGTATTTTTGCCACTTCGACATAATGCATTTAGAGTGGTTCAATTCAAGATTTAATTTATTCGTTGTTATACTTCGGTATGTAAGTTAGACATGTACCAAAAAAAAAGATTCATTCGTGAATTGAAATGATTGTATTGGTGGGGTTAAATAGACAGTAAAATTCTAGTGATGGAAAGAGTATTTAGCCCTCTCTCTCTCTCTCTGCTCTCTCTCTTCTCTCTTCTCTCTTCTCTCTTCTCTCTTCTCTCTTCTCTCTTCTCTCTTCTCTCTTCTCTCTTCTCTCTTCTCTCTTCTCTCTTCTCTCTTCTCTCTTCTCTCTTCTCTCTTCGTTCTATATCAGATGTGGAACAGACGATGAGAAAGGTTGAAACATTTGACTTAATTGGAAAACAGAAAGAATTGAATCGTGAGAATCTGTATTTAAGTTTTGGTAAGAATGAGTTTCCAAAAATACAATGGAAGTTCTTCTTGTTCGGAATAAATCTCCTACTTTCCCTACTAATAAAATGACCCAATTTGTTTTAGTGTCACGTTAGGGCCATCTATAAGAAGAATTAGAAATATATCTTGTTTACAATATATCACGCTATAAATCTCATGGATCGTGATTTAAGTGGTTACTCAAATTGATTAACTACTGAGTGTAGATAAATTAATCTACCAAAATTTAGAATGTGCAGTTCAATTTATCCTAGAATCTGAAACAACATAAATAATGTCTGAAAATAAACTAATCAGCTTCGTGTATTACTTCATTTCTGCTTGATCTACCAAACGGAAGGAAGAAGGAAATTTTATGACCAAGACAATAAGAAAATGTTCTACACAAACATCATATGGAAGTGAATAGAATTGATGTGGAAACGGCCAGCCGCTTTATAGACATTTTAATAACATCAACTGTCGCGGGCCACCAACAGCCACTCGATAATTAATAAGAAGAGGAACCAAACGATTCCTCGCACACTTAGCACATCATTGTCCGGAAATTGTGTGACTTATTGATCAACCATGCAGTAACGTCTCGAGGGACTTTGTAGCATACCGGCCGGCACAAACCTCATGATTTATTCATGAGCTAAACGATCGAAACTGGCTTGCATTACTATTACTGTTGTTTTAATGCTTGGTGCCGTATGTTGCCCATGAGAGACAGAAAATGTTGCTACTGTTATGTCAGTTTCTATGACTATATTTAATTCCTTCATTCCGATCACTAATCACTAAATCTGCTATTCTGAATTGCGCTGGGATTAATGTTATCCTCTTGAGTAACTTTAACCGAAGCATGTGATTTGTTCCATTATCAGGAGACACGTTCACATTCCACAGTCGCGTATATTGATTACAATCATCAACAGCTGTAACGCCTCCAGACAAGATAAGATAAGTTTCCTGTTTGGTATAGTATGTATTAGCTGCATTGAAAAAAAAATGAACCACCCCTTTGAAGTGGCGCACGACGTAGACATATTTAACGCATATTGAGGTGTAAAGCGTAAATGAAGCAAGTACAAGGGTGATGTCATGATCTTCTGTAAGATAGCATCATCATTGGGTGGTCTATATTAAATTGGAATATCCGTACTGCTGACATGATTGTGTTATTCTGAAGGAAAAAACATTCTGCTATTCGTGTTTGGATATTTTTCCTTTGAAATTAACACGAAACGTAGATGTTACAGATCGATGACTGACTGTGATTAACATTTTCGTTCGAGTGAACCCACAAACGCGCCACAGACGAAAACGAGGCTGATTAGAAGCGTGCTCTATATCCTCAATCTTTTATCGTTATGCTCAAATAAAAAGAAATCAATAATGCTAATGTGCAATCGTTAGTTTTTTTCTTTATACATTGTACGTTCCTTACATTCTTAGTGGCCGCACAGGTATTCGTCTCGTCTCTGAACCGATTTCCATTTAAGTGTGCCCTTCGGAATTAATGGGATCGATGCAGCCGTCCGGCGTAGTAACTGCTAAATACTACGAATTGAGCTAGGAGGTGCATGGCAAACCGATTGTAGACGAGACGGCCTGTGTATAGCAATAAATCACAGGGATGTCCAACAGCTTGTGGTGTTATTTCCCGTCCTCAAATGATAGAAGGGTGGCACTTTCATCACCTCGACTCGATCCGAATCACTCAATGCTGTGATTGTCTGATTAAAGGGGGGACCCCGGTCTGGAATTTCGAAAAATCGATTCAGGCATTTAGTGATGTACATTGCCTCAAAGCGTTGTATGTGTCCCTTGTACGCAGTATATTGGAATACGGTGTCACTGTTTGGGCCCCATACTATGCTGTTCACATCGCTCGCCTGGAACGTGTGCAGAAAAGTTTCATCCAATATGCTCTTCGTCATCTTCCGTGGCACGGCGATCAGCTTCTGACCTCATATGAAGAACGTTGTGTAGTGATCCATTTACCGACACTGGGAAAACGACGTGAGTTTCTCCAGAGACTGCTGATTTTCGACCTTCTAAGCAACAATCTTGACTGTGCAGAACTTTTGGGCAAGCTTCGAATCAACGCTTCGGGTAGATCAACTAGGCAAGTTGTTTTCTTCCGACAGGCGGCACATCGTACTCTATACGGACAAAATAATCCTTTAATGATTGTATTTCTTGTTTGAATTTGACATGGCTAGAAAGGTGTTTAGTATGAGGATTAATAGTTTAATTTTAGTCTGACCGACAATTTTTTGGTGAAGACTGGATAAATAAATAAATATTCGAGTTAATAAAATTTATTCTAGCATTTTTGGGAAGCTTCTGCACTCAGAAATGTTGTCCTAAAAAGATTTTCTGAAATTTGATTTGGGTGGAAAGTTACAGCCAAAAGTCTGAGGTCACATCAAGGGATAAAGGATTGCTGTACGAATTTTTAAACGAGTTTTTCTCGAAACCACGTTTTTTCAGTTGGTGGTATCGATATCTCAGGATCTACTCTACCGATTTGGTTGAAATTTTTTATCAGCATATTTTTCATGAAAAATAACTCATTTAAAACAAAAATGGCCGCCATTTTGGCAGATTCTCGAATTTTCAAAAACCCCTATGTAACGCTTTAGGTATTGTCCTAAAGTTTGAGAATATTCACCGGAATCCGTACTGCGACACCGCGTTGTTTCAGAACCGATACCGATTTTCAGACAGCATCTACGCATCGGCTGTTAACAGCGTAATAATTATTATTCGTGCACTCATGAAATGAAAAATACATCGTCAAATATACCTTAAACAATAACTAAAATACCCGAATACTTCGCTTTATTCCTAACATTCGAGAAAAATTCACGAAAATTCAATATTTTTCAACCTTCCAGACGAGGGTCCCCCCTTAACAGTGTTCATCATAGCTTTCGATAATCCTTTCGATTTCTTGAACGGTACATTTTGTAATTGTTCAGTACATACGTTAGAAGTGATCAAAATTGTGTGAACAAGGTCCTTGATTTGGAAGATAAATGTTTATATAAATCTAGTCATACGCAACTCGTAATCTTTACATTGGGGTTCGAACCCAAGAATAAGAATAATTTAAACATCGATAAACTTTAATTATTTATTTCTCAAGTTCAGTTGCGGGTTATCGACGTTAACAAGAGAATTGTGCTACCGTCACACTGTGAAAAAGTTTGAGTGAGTTCACTTTACTATACGAGCTGAACAAAAATTGTATTAGATTGGGGAAGAAGAAACATATTATTTTTGCGTGAAATTCACATTTTATTTAAGATATTTCGGATTATCCGTTTTGGGCAAAATATGTACCGTTTATTTGTATAATTTGTTACCATAATTTACTTTCATAATTCTGTTATTGGCGATAAGCTCAAGCAATCGATTTCAAAAATCTTCTCTTGATCTCAGTTTATTATCACTCAGGAAGTATTGCAATGCGAGGAAAATGTGGTAATCGCTTAGTGCCAGGTCCAGACTATATGGTGGATGCATTAAAACTTCCCAACCAAGCTCGTGGAGTTTCTGGAGTCACTACAGACGTGCGGTGCCTGATGGAACACAACACTTTTTCTATTGGCCAATTATGGCCGTTTCTAGTCAATCGCTAGAACCAATTCATAATAAATTATTCCTTTCAAGACTCACAAACTGGGTACTGGGTGTTAGGCCTGGTTTGGTCACTGTTTGAGCTGCTTCACCACGCTTTGACCATAATCGTTTTCGCACAATATTGTCGAATGTGACCCATTCATTATCCCCAATCACCATCCGTTTAAGAAAATTCCATTCCGTTTGACCAAGGCTTCGCTGATAGAAATTCGATCCATCATGTTTTCTGGTGCCAAATGGTGTGGCGAGCTTCTTTTTTAACCCTTTCACGTACAACATCGAGTCTCACTTGAGTCTCTTTTGTAAATTGAAATGTACGCGAAGGGGTTAATCCAGCTTTGCCCAAATGGTTGACAAATGTTTTATGGTCGATCTTTAGCTCCTGGGCGATGTCACGGAGAACTTCACAAAATTGACACAAAATAATGGATTCCTTTTTTCCAAACCTAACATAAGAGTTCAAATGAAAATGTCATATTTTCCGAATCAGTATTCTGAACAACTTTTCTGAAGATGCCCAATCTCTAAAATGTGAGTTAAGTCGAGAAAAGATGTTTTAATTGCGCAAAACGCACATTGCACTGCGAAATCGATAGGGCATGTTCGTCCTACAGTCCTAAAAAAAGAATTTAGCCTGATTTGCCGCTTAGAACTTCACTGGAGTTTCCGTAGCCACATTATTAAGCGCATCCACTTAATAAGCGAACGACCCTGGGTTCAATCTTAGAGCCCTTCGTTGATTGGTCTTTTAACAGGTCTTTTTCAAGGCTAGAGGCAAACAATCAAGCGCATATTGGCATGTTGGGCGAAGTGATCAGAGCGTGCTGATACGACTAGATTTAACGGACAGAAATAGCAGTGGGATTTCGACGATGAAAATAGCTCTCGGGCTCAACGGTGACATTGAAATTTAAGAGTAATAAGGAGGGCACTTAGAACGTTTTGGTTTTGATTTGTTGTGCAATATGGCTGATCGCAAAGTTTTGGGGGTACATATTATTTTGTTTCATTTTCTGAAAATAATCGTAGCTAATTTTGACGGCTTATTATGAGTAAAATTATTTAGTAATTTAGGCGTGTGCTCAAATAATTTTGATTGTATTGCTTTGAGTTTGGTTTTTGCAAGAAAACCCTCTGTTTTTCATATGGTTAGGAATATCGAGTTTTGTGTTAATCAATCAGTGTTTGTGGGAGGTTTATTTTATTAATTTTATGTAAGGAAATTGAATCCTGACGAATGATTTTCGAAGGTTTTGGTGACACCGCTTCAACTAATGAATAATGTTGGGAATGGCTTCGACGTTTCAGAGATTTAGTCTAGAAATTAAATAGGTTCATGCGATAGCGGCATCTTTACTGATTCAGAATCTGTTCGATTTTCTTTTGTTTCAGATAACCAGATAACCTCTCACTCAGATCTTAACTATTCTAGTTATGAATATTTTTTCTCCGTTCAATTTTTATTTTATTGTTAAAAGATAGATGAACAAATAATGATATAATGGATGGTAAAATATTCTTTGTTTTATTTTTACGTAGCTCGAAAAAACCCAGAAATTCGTATCTCTACACTAAAATACCCCCTTGAAGTCTAGCCTCGGCTCTTGTAATCCAAAAAAATCGAAGACATCACTTGAGGAATTTCAGAATAAAATGCAAAGGAATTCTGTAAGCATCATTGAAGAAGCTGTTTCTGAGATAAAGCACTGGAATCGAACATCTCATGGACTGAAACTAATTTTAAATTGGTTTGATTATTTTAATTGAATATCCTACAATAACTCCAAGACGAAAGTGCGATTCATGTTACGACCACCCATGTTTTAAACGGTGCGAGGTGGATGAATAATTTTAAAATGCTTTATTTGATGGTACATGAAATGGAATCACAAACCAAGAGTCGTGTTGAAGAAATCGATTAATTTCATTGTAATAACAAATATTTAATTGTAATACCGCATATTTAATTATAATACGAATGCTGAATTTTTAATGAAAAAAAAAATGCAGGTTGGTGGCCAAGACACGACGGTGGCCCTGATTCGTGGACCAATGATTCGCGTGGTTTTGTAGAACCAACTAAAGATGGATGATTTATGATGCCCTCACGTGAAGAAAACACAAACTGGTCATAGGTCGCGCTTTGTTTCGTTTCTGTCAACGCGCACTGCACTAAATATACCTCGCGTCTTGAGAACGAAAAAAAAAAGATTAAAATTGCACTGCGGTGTAATATCCTTCCGTCAATAACAGACTATCGACCCTCTCATATTTCGGGTCGGGCAAAACCTCTACGTGTAGTTGTTGGTTGTTCACTGGCTGATGCGAGAGTAGAATAAATTACAAGTGAAATTTTATTCAATGCTCCACCCAAAGCAAAGGTGACGCATATGTTGCAATATTTTACATTTCCCCTTGCATTTGCATTCCGAGCGAGCGATTTACACGCGGCTGATTTGCACAGTAACAGTTGGGTACAAAGTGTGTCACGCAGTTATATTAGATACTCGTTATAGACAGGGAGGGTAGGTGGCACAGAAAATGACATAGTTAATGTTAACGTTAAAACTATTTCATGAAATGTAACCTGTTTTCTGATTTTATAATGTATATTAGTAGTATATTTGGGGTTCTATGCTCTTCAAATCGTCGATTTTTTTCTGTATACTAGTGACTCAACCTTTTGCAGGGTGGTCACTCATTCGGAAAAAGCGGGAAAAGTCGGGAGTCAAAATCCATCGGGAAAAAGTCGGGATTTTTTCGCTCAATGTTTATTCGGCGCTCTAAAATGTTACTGTATGTGTTTTAATACATTAAATCGAGAGACGTCTTTTTTTGTCAAGTTTGTTTCGATTGTTAAATCAAACCGGACTATGTGACAGAGTGTTCAATAAGTTCGAATACTTAAAACATGTTAAAAAATGAAAATACAAGATATTATTTTCTGTGTCAATTTTTATTGATGAAAATGCTCATTAAGAACTTTTACGACATATTAGCTGGTCGGGTTCAAGAACATTTCAACAAAGTACCTATTAGCTTCAAGGAAAAGTTTTGTTGTTTTGAATTTGGTGCTTGGAAATTGTTTAAATTCATTATACAACTGATTGACACATGGTTCACTCTGTCTGCATATATATAGACTAATATCTGGTCAAATTCTTCTAAAATGGTGCCAATGTTCCTAGAGAAACTTCGCCGTCTCATCGTTGTATTACTTGCGTCATTTTTATTAGTATTTAGTTGAGATTTCTATGCCAAATGACACGCCTCAAATGCATTCTGAGTGACAAGCTCTAGAATATGCGTTAGCGCAGTGTAAGTCGGAGAAGATTTCTTTGTCGAAAAATTCCCCCGACCAAAACGGGAATCGAACCCGAATCCCCGGCATGTTAGGTTTGACGCTAATCACTCGGCCACGCGAGCACCGCTTACCGACAGCAATGAATAATCGTAAATAAACTCGAAATGCACTGCAGTGCATAACACTTACTAGAATCCGATGATGGGCAGAACAAAGAGTCCCCTGATATAGATAAGTCCTAAAAATCGTTGAGAAAATCTTCCACTTCCTCGTTGTCAATAATGTGGGACTTTTTTACATTCGCCATGGATAATAGCACATGGTTTGCTCTGACTGTCTACTATGAAGGGTGGGATGTAGCTCACGAAGTACTTAATCTAATGCAATCGATAACTCATTTTTTTTAAATTTTGCGATTTTGTGCCCTCTGACTTAATACCGACTAATTTGAAGCGAAGGAAAATCGAGGCTGAAAAAATGAAGATGATTGTTGACGCCCAAAGAGATGCAGCCTTTTTGGAAGAGAAAACAAAAATGCTCAAAAAGTGTTCGAAGTTGAACTGGATTTATAATAACGCCTCATAAACATAATACGGTTAATTCACATTCTCCTATCTCCTATGACTTTCCTATTACATTCAATAGAAACATTTGTATCTTTGAAAAAATAATAGTTGATAGGTGAAATGTAGATCCAGTATACGGTTCGAAACACGTGCTCAAAATAAATCAAGGCTCTGGAGTAAAAATTGAACGTATTTTAAAGAAAAAGGAGTCAAATTCAAAGTCATTAAAAACGTGCTACTTCATGTCATTTACATCATCTCATCTCATATGCTCCTATTCCCGCTAAGCATTTTTTTCCAGAGTTATTTTTACAAGACAGGGTTTTTGCGTAATTTTATTTGCGATAGTTAATGATACGTGCGTATCATCACTTTAAATAAAAACCTGAACAAATTCACATATCTTACTGAATGACATAAACATGATTGCTCAATTTTTGTTAACTTTGATTTATCAGCCATGCGGATGAGGTTTGGTTCAAGTAACTTAATTATTTAATTCGACTTATATTGAATTAATTGTAGAATTTCGATTGCATTGAAGAATCGCATTACGGATTTTTGATTAAACTCAGGAACTGATCATAGAGGGTACCCGCGACATGCTCGAAATATGTTAGGATGCGATCAATGAAGCTCTGGTCAGTTATCCTAATAAATGAAACTTTTTGAATTCTGAGTAAGTAGAGGTGAGATTCGTATCTCCTGAACCCTACATCAACCTAAAATGTGTTGCTGAGAATCACAATACAATATTATTAAATTTTCATTTTTAAGAGTCGGGATTTTCGTGAAATCATGCGGGAAAATGCGGGAATTCAATAACTGAAATTTAGTGGCCACCCTGCTTTTGGCTGGTTTCGTCGCGTCTAAACTGAGGATCCAACTTATGTTCAGTTCGAGTTTGTAAGCAGTTCATTATAGTATATGATGCCTTACTGACAATATGACGCTTTCGATCGTTTTTTCGTCTAGGACCCTTCTTCTGGTCATATTTTGAAGAATTTTTCAGAGAATTCAGAACACATTGACTACGATGAAGCTAAAAATCTAGCAATTTTTCTCTTTCCCTTTGCAGATACCCATGTTCTAGTGTGTAATGAATGTGAATGGAATTCGTTACCAATAGATTAATAAACAAAAATAAGTGGTTGCATCTTTTTGAAAATGAATATCATTCTTCTGTCTCCATCTAACAATGCAAAACCAGGAAAATCTTGTGTAATCATTATAAATACTGTATTCGTACATATGATATGCGATTATACAAATATTGCCTCTGTTGAAGCTATTCTTCCCAACTCACTTCTGACCGGATTTGGTGTCGGCACATTACGGTTTCGGAAGACATTTGAGTAAAAATATGTTCGTGTAAAAAGACTCACCGAACTGCCCTCAGCTCCAACCGGTCGAACGCCACTGGTCAATTATCAATCGCATATTGAAGAAATGAGATTCCGTGTTCTCTTTTCGATACACGCTTTTTCGGGCTCGATTCTCGTTCTGGTCAGTGGTCAGTGAAGGTTTTTCCGTCTTACACTGTTACACGCGTGTTCTCAAGCTTAGTACTCTGAATACAATTGAGGTGTTATATTTGGCGTATGAATCACAATCAATTACTACTTTAAAATGACAATTAGAATACAGCATTGTTAAGGCGATGTTCCTCTAGGAACATCAGTGTCATCTAGGAAGAAGAAGATGGTGGAGGCGATCTGGCGTAGTGGTAACATCCATACCTCTCACGCAGAGATCATGAGTTCGATTCCCACTCCCGACATTCTTCCAAAAATGGAAGTAAAAGTGACGAACCAGCCGAAATGTGTTGAAAGTCACTACACTGCGTTTCACAACTATAGAACCACTCATTTCTTCTGAGTTTCCACAGATATGTAAGAATTCGGTTGAATTGAAGTATATAGTGTAAAATATAACAAATATCTTCATTTAAAAGACTGGCCATTTGAACTTTATTGTTGTGTTCAGGCACGAAACATTAAAAAAACATAAATTCCAGTGTTTCATAACTATAGAACCAGATCGAAAAACTCTCACTCCTTTACAAAATAAACGTCAATTTCACATGAATTACAACAAGTTTCTTATTCGTAGGTCATCTTTAGTTCTCAATCAGTTCAAATAACCCATTCGGGGTGGTTTTGACCAAGCTGTGCCATGTTGTAGTGTGTATCTCGTTCTACGCAGAGGGTACTGCTCGTTTAAGCTCTTCAAATCACTCATACTGCTTGTAATCTGCATCTACTATTCGTACAACCACTCCTCATAAGATCATGATAGAGTTTTGATCTGGTAAACAGGCTGACCAGCCCAGAATCTGAACCCCTATGAAGATCTTATGAGAAGTGGTTGTACGAATAGTAGATGCAGATTACAAGCAGTATGAGTGATTTGAAGAGCTTAAACGAGCAGTACCCTCTGCGTAGAACGAGATACACACTACAACATGGCACAGCTTGGTCAAAACCACCCCGAATGGGTTATTTGAACTGATTGAGAACTAAAGATGACCTACGAATTAGAAACTTGTTGTAATTCATGTGAAATTGACGTTTATTTTGTAAATGAGTGAGGAAGGAAGGAAGGTCTTGTATTATAGAGACTTTAAGCTTTTGCAGTTCATTCGTCTCTAGCCTTGAGAAAGGCACTCGATCCCTCGCCGTCCAGCCCGTCCAGCAACGATGTTGTCCAGTCGGTGTCCACACAAAGAATGTAAATGAGTGAGAGTTTTTCGATCTGGTTCTATAGTTATGAAACACTGGAATTTTTGTTTTTTAAATGTTTCGTGCCTGAACACAACAATAAAGTTCGAATGGCCAGTCTTTTAAATGAAGATAGTTGTTATATTTTACACTATATACTTCAATTCAACCGAATTCTTACACATCTTTGGAAACTCAGAAGAAATAAGTGGTTCTATAGTTGTGAAACGCAGTGTATAATAGAGAAAAAAGAAGAAGATGCAGCCATCTATGGCTCATATGCTGCTTACCTGCCTGTCTCAACTTTATACTTATTGAAAGGGGTGATAGCGAACGAGGAAACACCGAAAAACGCGAAGAGTTATTGGTCGATGTTTTTGAACGATTTATTATGTCCACTCCAATATTGTTTGAAGATTTATCTTTTTTTCTGCTTTTACTTCTAGATGCCTGTTCGAGTCGGACAACACCTAAACCTCGTCCACCTAGTCCGACGCCTAGACCAAATATTACATTCCATACGTATAAATGTCCGCCTGCCTATGCGGCCTGGTACTGTCTGAATGAAGCTACCTGCTTCACCGTCAAGATTGGCGATTCGTTATTGTACAATTGCGAGTAAGTGCTGTAAAATTCTTCAACAGAACATATCTGATCGTTTCCCTTCTAAATTTCAGATGCGCTGATGGGTACATGGGTCCTAGGTGTGAATACAAAGACCTGGATGGGTCATACTTACGTGAGTTACCACTTAGTCAAAAATCCAAATTTCAATGTTTAATGTTGCGTTTATCCAATTTCAGCAACTCGGCCTCGAGTGATGCTCGAAACCGCGAGTATAGCAAGTGGTGCCATCGTTGCAGTGGTTTTAGCATCGATTGTGTGTTGTTATATATGTGTACACAAGCACCAGCAGAAGAAAAGACTGGAGAGCGCCAACGGAGGCGTCGACACTGTGGACGGTGTGCTTCGGATGGTACGAAGTGATCAACCGAGACGACCGTTTGGTTCACACCATCTTCGAACGATACCAATGAGCGAATCGTTAAGTCGATAGATATTGAAGGATACAACTCATACATTATAGTCTCATCGGTCTTCTGAAAGATATAAGATTGAAAAGACAAAATGCCTTTCACAGTGCAGGATACACGAGTTAAACGCCTTGTCGAACTGGATTCAGGAAGACCTTGCATAGGTGCTGTTGTTCCATCTACTGCCATGATTTTAACGACACGTTGGAATCAACATTTTTCGTCTACAAACGATGAGTACGATGATGGATGGTGCGAAAGGAATGACACGTTTTTTTACAGATTACAATTACTTTTTATACATGCATGTTATATTACTGATATTAACTTCAGGTGCCTAAAAGTGATTCAAAGAACTAAAATCAAAATCAAAAAAGTTGTCACTGGAACGTTTATAAACTTTAAAGTGAGCGCATTGTTTTAAAAGTAACGTAATGTACTGATTATGAAAATTTTGACGAATAACAGATAAACGATAAAATTAAACATAATAATCAGCAGTTCGTCCGTTCTCATTTACTTAAATTTTGGCCAAAATGAAAATAAAAAATCGTGATAATTTAAAGAATGACTACTAAAATAGTATAATTAATGTTTGATTTTTTTTTAAATAGCCACAGATTTTATTTACCTTAATGCATGAGACGGTCGGATTGAATTTTAGTTATTTTTTCGATTTTCCCAATGGGAAAAAGGGAATAAAATTAATAGATCTTGCCAGTTTAGAAAATGATCGCAACAACTTTTAACAATTTCTTTTACGTGCCATCTTCTCATTTTGAATTTCTTCGTCTTCATTTCTACTGAAGCCTAGTGAGAGATGAGGCTAGCAGCCAAAACATACAACAAATACAACAAATACACCGATAGCGAAGACATCTAGCGTAGAATAGACGACTTTTGATATTTTATCAAAATGTCAATCGTACGCCTTTAGAATATTTAGCAACATGAAATGCATCACAATGAAGAACTCGCGTTGAAAAAGGTCGCGTCACTGCAATCCAATAGCGAACAATTCAGATAGTATCTGAGGAAAACCTAATCTGAAGATATTGTATTTCTGATACAACTCTTGATTTTACCGAAAACCTTTCCTACTAAAGCAACTACAGTTAATTATTATCGTGTTAATTATTTAATTATTTATTTTTTATTATCTTGTTTCAGTCGCTCACTTGAACGAACTTGTATTTTCATTTTGAAGAAAGCGAAAATAACACAAAAAATAATAGTCGAAGTATCGGTTGATTATTATAGAAGCTAAACCAATAATACTTTGAACGAAGCACATTAACATACGACGCGGGAATATTATCCGAATATTGTATACTGCAATAATAAAAAAATAGCTAAAACGGTAGCCGTAGAGATCTAAAGCAGTGAATCACAAGAGAAGCAAAGCAGATTAATAACCAGAAGTAATTATTTCATGTACATCTCCATTAATTAAAGAAAATGTAAACAAGCAAAAGTATTCACGAAAAATAAGAAACATGTTTATTACTTGCATACCTGCATTGTATGTATTGTTTCCTTTTAGTTTAGACGGATATTTTAATGATAGGTAGCTAGATATTTTTATTTAATTGCTTAGTTCAAATAAGTGCAGGGTTCACAGAGTGATGAAGAAAACTGGGTTTTTCGGTATGTGCGCGAAAGTATGAAAGCAAAGTTAGAGCTGCGAGTCATGAATATTTGCTGCTTTTCTCAATTTCTTCCGGTGTCTGGTACTGAAAGTATTTATAAGGCTATTCCAAAACTCGCGCAGCTGTTTATCCTTTCATTGTTTTAATCTGATTTTGGGAAATATTTCTAGTTAAGTAGCAAACGTTAACATTCCTCTTGTAAAAAGTATGCATTCGCGTATTAATTAGACACCGGAAATTTGGAAGCAGTGCAATATTTCGAACCAAACTGATTTAATTCTTGTATTATATTGATTTGTATAAAAGAGAACACACATTCTTTGTATATTTTGAGCTTTAAATAAAACTAATCAACATGTTTTGTTGGTCATGAAACACTAATTATCCACATGAAATCATATGCGTGTATTAATATAGGTCCGATACCCGAAAGCCTTTCTGAAATGTGAGATAACGTTCCAATTTACTTTTAAAGTGTGTTCGTGAGTAATAGGTATCCATTCTCTGGTCCTGGTCCAATTTTCACTAAAATCTGAGAACCACTATATCGGTATGGCATGGAATGGCTCTTAAATTTAAATATAATCGATGCAAACAACCTCAGTTCACATCCGGAAGATTTTTTTTTCAATTTACATTCATAAACCCCAATTAGTAGAAAACAAAATGAAATAGTCTTATGTCTATATGGTCTATATAGTCTATATGAAGTCGCCAAAACTGAATAATGCAGGTACTTAATGGTTTTATAGTGGTCCCCATGGCCTAGTGGTAAGCGTTGCGCTTGCCAAGATGGAGGCTTCGGGTTCGATTCCCGTTCAGGTCAGAAATTCTATCGACATAGATCGTTTTTCTGGCTTGCACTGGTAAAGGGGAACTGTCTAGGGTGTGGTGGGATGAACATTGGGCATTGCCAGTCCCTAAGAAAAGCCACAAAAACTCGGAAACAGCTTCTCTAAGCGAAATGACGCCGCTATAAGCGTCTTTGCCCAGTCCTGGTGGTACTCGGGACGTAAAGCAGCAGTATCACGATGGTCCTCCGGCGAGATAGTGGGGTTGATCGCAGGCCTTGCAAGCCGCACCACTAAAAAACACCAAGCAACGTACGATACACATAAAATTGTGAATCAGGCCATGTTGTTAAGCCAAAATAAATAAATAAATGGTATTATAATTTAGGGGAATGGTTTAGAATCACCCATCATAAGCAATCCTGATTTGTTTCTGATTTTCGAGAAGTTCTTGGTCAGGGGTTCTCAAAGTAGTCGATATCGACCCCTTGGGGTGCCTACTCCAGTATTTGAGAGTTTTTTGTATTAACATATTTACAATTAAAATAATATTTATTTAATTCACATCTTTTTTTGTTATGTTTTGAATTATGTTGAGAAAATGAAGTCAAGTTTACCTATGGTTGGCAGACTTCCAGATTTGTTTGGAATCTTCCAGACTTTGGTAAAGCATCCATATATCCAGACCGTCCTTTGTCTATCCAGACTCTCTGCACTTTGCCCAGATTTTTCCAGATTTAAAAAAAAATCTGCCATCACATTTGACTTCATTGAGTTGGTTTGGAAAGCTAGTTTATGTTTGTTAGTGTTAGTTGCTGGGTTCTACAAAGTATGCAGTAAAGACATAAAGCGTCTTGGAGGATTGAAGGATTTCTTGAAGCATGCTACGACTGAGAAGCACAAAAGCGACTTTTGTGATCACGATTGTTCTCGGAGATGGTCCACACAAGGAGCCCATTAGCCATTTGCGAAGCAATTTGTTCAGTTTGATTGCCGACGAATCGACGGATCTGTCGAAGAAATAGTCACTAGCCTTAAGGTGGTACACTGTTTGTCCGGAGGTCAAATAATTGACAGTTTTTGACAGAAAATGTTTGGTTTTAGATTTATACAAACACTATTTTGTTTGCCACTCCGAAAAATCATTTTTTTCCATTTATTCCACTACAAAAAATCATAACTTTTGATCTACTGGGCCGATTCAGATGAACGATATATCAAGTTAAAGCCAATGAGCTAGCATTGTTTAAAAATATATTACAATCTCTGAAAAAATGGAGTATTGCCAGGTACTTTTACCAGTTTTTGGTGAAGCAAAACATTCAAATAATATTCCAAGCGCGGCAAAATAAAATTTCTGTTGGTGGCAATATAGTTGATACGGCCTTATAACAGCTTAACCAACTGCAAAGTCTTTAAATTAGTAAGAATTTTGTATAAATGACACAAAAACTAGAAATAGATACTTGTTTTAAAATATGGCTATAGGGTATCACTTACTTTTTGGAGAAGGGGTCTTATTGCCCAAAATATTAGGCTGTCAAAAAAGTCCTGCGGTATTTCCGCGAGGTGTCGTTGTAAGCGCGTAGTTCTAGTTGTATTCATTGTATCGAGTCATACTATAGCTTGTTGGAAAGGTATGCGCGCTATAATATAGTCCTTTACAGTGTTTTGTTTGGTTAAGTCGTTCGTGAGTTATAGTGTCGCAAATATGGAGCAAAATAAAGAGAAAATCCGACATATATTACAGTACTACTATGACAAAGGCAAAAATACATCTCAAGCTGCCAATAAAATTTGTGCAGTTTATGGACCCGATACAGTTTCCATTTCCACCGCACAACGATGGTTTCAACGTTTTCGTTCTGGTGTAGAGGTCGTCGAAGATGCGCCACGCTCCGGAAGGCCTGTCTTCGAAAATTGCGACAAAATCGCTGAATTAGCCGAGAAAAACCGGCATAGTAGCAGCCGTAGCTTCGGCCAAGAGCTGGGGAGAAGTCATCAAACCGTTATTAACCATTTGAAGAAGCTTGGATTCACAAAGAAGCTCGATGTATGGGTGCCACACACGTTGACGCAAAAAAACATCTTTGACCGTATCGACGCATGTGAATCGCTGCTGAATCGCAACAAAATCGACCCGTTTCTGAAGCGGATGGTGACTGGCGATGAAAAGTGGGTCACTTACGACAACGTGAAGCGCAAACGGTCGTGGTCGAAGCCCGCTGAAGCGGCTCAGACGGTGGCCAAGCCCTCATTAACGGCCAGGAAGGTTCTGCTGTGTGTTTGGTGGGATTGTCAAGGAATAATCTGTTATGAGCTGCTTCCCTATGGCCAAACGCTCAATTCGGACCTGTACTGCCAACAACTGGACCGCTTGAAGGTAGCACTCATGAAGAAGAGGCCATCTTTGATAAACAGAGGCCGCATTGTCTTCCATCAGGACAACGCCAGGCCACACACTTCTTTGGTGACGCGCCAGAAGCTCCGGGGGCTCGGATGGGAGGTTCTTTTGCATCCGAGGTATAGTCCGGACCTTGCACCAAGTGACTACCACCTGTTTTTGTCCATGGCGAACGAGCTAGGTAGTCAGATGTTAGCCACAAAAGAGGCATGTGAAAATTGGCTATCCGAGTTTTTTGCCAATAAGCAAGCGAGCTTCTATAACAGGGGTATTATGAAGTTGGCATCTCGTTGAGAACAAGTCATCGAACAAAACGGCGCATATTTGACTTAAAACAGATGATTGTAACTAATTTTATGAACAAGTGAAAATTCAAAAAAAATACCGCAGGACTTTTTTGACAGCCTAATAGTTTGAGAACCCCTGCTCTAGATCGATTAATCGACAACGATCTTTCCCACATTCCGTTTTGCCTGCCAAGATCGGGTCGATGAAATGTCAACAATCGACCTCAAATGCTGCCACCTTGCAATCGAGTTATCGACCTTTCATATGCATTCATCGAACAACTTGACGCCACTTTTTCGCCAACATGTGCAAGGCGTCGACCTGCTTGCAGCGCTGCTTCCAGCACTGCTTGCTGCTTGTTTGTATTGGTTTGTTATTGAAAATGAAAAGGAAATACATTGATCGATTTTAATCATTTTATTGAAAAAAAATAATAAAAAACCATGTATAATAAAAATAAGGTATATAATGGAATCGGTGCATCCGGGTTGTCTGGAATGACGATTCAAATCCGACTGAGTACATTGATGAATACCTCCTTGCCCTTGATGACACAGATATGTGGCTGAGGAGGATTCTTCAATGTGCGTGAAGCACGGGATCTCCGATGGGGAAAATTGCTCGAAATACTATCGATGGCCAGGTCCTGCTGCTGTTGATGCTGTTCCCCGGAATAGCACCCTGGACTTAAAGGATACTGCTGCGGGAAAGCTGATGCTGTTGGCTGGTGTGACAGAAGAGGAAATAAGCAATGTGGTGATGAGGGAAATCATCTTTCTCACTCGCCGATTGATTGAGTCGGATGTATTCATAGCTGAAACAAAATAAAATGATTAGTAAGTGAAAGCAGAAATGAATTCCCTACTCACCAGTTGTATGATCCGGATAAAAATGCGAACATTAAAATTTCATGCGATTACGTTCGCTTACCTCGCCTATTTTCATTCTACTATACTACGGAGTCAGTGCATTCGGGTTCCTCCGGTGTGGTAATTCAGCTGAGCAAGTTGATAAATACCTCCTTGTCGTTGGGTTTTCGTGTCTGAAGAGGATTTTTGAATGTGCGCGAAGCACGGAACCTCTAATATGGAAAGTTCTTCGTAATACCATACCATGGTCAAATTCTGCTGCTGCTGCTGTTGATGCTGTCCCCCGGCATTGCCAACAGGGGTTGGAGGTTACTGCTGCAGGAAAACGGATGTTGTTGGCTGCTGTGATAGTAGTGGAAATCCGCACTGTGGTGATGGGAGAAATCATCTTTCTCACTTACCGATTGATGGAAGCAAACGAGTCGAATGTATTCATAGCTGATAAGACAAGATAAAATAATTAATAATTAAAAAGCCGAAATATATTTCATACTCACCAGTTGTATGATCCATTTGTTTTTGTTTGAGATGACAGTTTAGCGGAGTGGAAAAAAGAACCACCAGTGATGCCATTTGGTTTGTTTAATTATTCAGTATTTTCGACTAACGAACTATCCGCGTTGACGATATTGGGGAATAGGCATGACAGTATGGATTTGCAGAAGGAATGAATACACTTTTAAAATGAAAATTATGAATGAACATGATTTTTCCTTAATCAAATTAGTATTCTATGTAATGAAAATCATCATTGCCTGCAAGTGGTGAAAAAACGTCATAAAAAATATGTTTTGAGATAATTTTATATTATAATGACAAGTTTTTTTGAGAATATCTGAACGTCTATAGAAAATAATTCAAATTAGGGTCATGACAACGTACTTTAAGTAGAAAAAATTATGCCAAGAAAAAAATTTCATACAAATTTTAGCAAATATAAACTGATTCGGGCCGACTAATATGATAGAGAATAGTTTTTTCTTTGCATATTTTTTTCTACTTAAAGTACGTTGTCATGACCCTAATTTGAATTATTTTCTATAGACGTTCAGATATTCTCAAAAAAAACTTGTCATTATAATATAAAATTATCTCAAAACATATTTTTTTATGGCGTTTTTTCACCACTTGCAGGCAATGGTGATTTTCACTTACATAGAGTACTAATTTGATTAAGGAAAAATCATGTTCATTCATAATTTTCATTTTAAAAGTGTATTCATTCCTTCTGCAAATCCATACTGTCATGCCTATTCCCCAATATCGTCAACGCGGATAGTTCGTTAGTCGAAAATACTGAATAATTAAACAAACCAAATGGCATCACTGGTGGTTCTTTTTTCCACTCCGCTAAACTGTCATCTCAAACAAAAACAAATGGATCATACAACTGGTGAGTATGAAATATATTTCGGCTTTTTAATTATTAATTATTTTATCTTGTCTTATCAGCCATGAATACATTCGACTCGTTTGCTTCCATCAATCGGTAAGTGAGAAAGATGATTTCTCCCATCACCACAGTACGGATTTCCACTACTATCACAGCAGCAAACAACATCCGTTTTCCTGCAGCAGTAACCTCCAACCCCTGTTGGCAATGCCGGGGGACAGCATCAACAGCAGCAGCAGCAGAATTTGACCATGGTATGGTATTGCGAAGAACTTTCCCCATTAGAGGTTCCGTGCTTCTCGCACATTCAAAAATCCTCTTCAGACACGAAAACTCAACGACAAGGAGGTATTTATCAACTTGCTCAGCTGAATTACCACCCGGAGGAACCCAAATACACTGATTCCGTTGTATAGTAGAATAAAAATAGGCGAGGTAAGCGAACGTAATCGCATGATATTTTAATGTTCACATTTTTATCCGGATCATACAACTGGTGAGTAGGGAATTCATTTCTGCTTTTCATTTACTAATCATTTTATTTTGTTTCAGCTATGAATACATCCTCAATCAATCGACGAGTGAGAAAGATGATTTCCCTCATCACCACATTGCTTATTTACACTTCTGTCACACCAGCCAACAGCATCAGCTTTCCCGCAGCAGTATCCTTTAAGTCCAGGGTGCTATTCCGGGGAACAGCATCAACAGCAACAGCAGCAGGACCTGGCCATCGATAGTATTTCGAGCAATTTTCCCCCTCGGAGATCTCGTGCTTCACGCACATTGAACAATCCTCCTCAGCCACATATCTGTGTCATCAAGGGCAAGGAGGTATTCATCAATGTACTCAGTCGTATTTGAATCGTCAATCCAGACAACCCAGATGCACCGATTCCATTATATACCTTATTTTTATTATGCATGGTTTTTATTATTATTTTTTTCAATAAAATGATTAAAATCGATCAATGTATTTCCTTTTCATTTTCAATAACAAACCAATACAAACAAGCAGCAAGCAGTGCTGGAAGCAGCGCTGCAAGCAGGTCGACGCCTTGCACATGTTGGCAAAAAAGTGGCGTCAAGTTGTTCGATGAATGCATATGAAAGGTCGATAAATCGATTGCAAGGTGGCAGCATTTGAGGTCGATTGTTGACATTTCATCGACCCGATCTTGGTAGGCAAAACGGATTGTGGGTGGGAAGGTTGAAACGATCGTTCCAAGGCAACCGTCGCAGAGCAAAGCGGACAAACTTAAGCTGTATTGCTTTTATTTGTTGTGAGGGTAGTGGGGGCAAATTGGTCATGCGGGGCAAAATGGTCACCTGCTTGTTTGGTAGTATAACTATTGACTGTAGATGCTGTATTGAAAGTCACCTTATGTTTGAAGAATGTAATGACTTTTGAGTCACCCTGCACTTTAGTAGAGCTATCGCATGTCAAAATATAAAAAACAGGAATTGCTTTCTCGATAGTCATTCGCCCGTAGTTCTGTGCGCATGGAGTCTAAGGAATTTCTCGTGAAATTTAGTTGATTCAATCTGATATGTTGGAGAAATCATTAGTTTGGACGACTGTTCACACATCCTAGGAGAGGTGAACAAATATTTTGTTTAATCTCAGCGATTAATTAGCATAGGAACTACATTGATGTTTGGGGGCAAAGTGGTCATAGGTGAATAACGACTTACAATGTTCTGTTTACTAACGCTGATATACCTCATCACATTCTGCTCTTGAAAAGGTTCCTTCTGTGGCTTTGACCTTGGAAAAATATGCCACTCCAACTGAACCAAGCCTCATTATGCAGAACGTTATGTGTTTCTTACTACGTTTTTGTATGCATGAGAAAATTTAAGTTGAGACTCTAGGTGAATAGGCCAAGCTTATTTCATACATGTACCTACTATATCAAACATGATTTGAACAAATTTGGACAAAAAAAGCATAGATCTATCCCATTTAGCTTGATATGTGCGAGTGACCACTTTGCCCCCACTAGGTGACCACTCTACCTCCAAGCAAAAAAACAGTTCGATTTTCCAACTTTTTTTTAATGATGAAAAATGTACTATTTTTAATTTTTATAGTAATACCGTTTGCTATCTTGAACAACAATGAGTTGAGTTGATTTGTGTACGCTGGAAATGGGCATATACCTTAGGGTGCCCACTATGGCCCCACTTCCCCTCTGTTATTTTCATAGTACGGAAACCATACAACAACAGCATACATATTTGAAGCTTCAAGGCACGAAATAGCATGTCTGTCGAAAATGAAATGCTTTCTGGCAACGCTAGTTTGTGTACAGAAGCTATACGGTTACATATTCGTAGGAGTCCAGTAATAGCAGCTCGGAAAATGAAACCCGGGCACTTCGAAGCTTTGAAAGTAATATGAGCTCTATGATCTTTAAAATTGAGCTTTGAATCTCAGAACACAGCCAAATCTTTAACCTTATCCTCCCGATTATGTATTGTATCGGCAATAGTGTAGTCGAACCAGAATACGGAACGCTTGCGAGCGAAGGAGATAACGAAAAATTTTCAGCGTTCAAACTACAATGGTTTATTGCACACCAGCCGGAGAAGCGATTGAGCTCCTGCTGAAGGAACTGCCCATCTTCTTGGCATGTAATTACGTGATAAAGTTTGAAGTCATCTGCGTACGAAAGTTTAAAACATTTAAGGGTAAAGTTGCCACAGGCGTCGTGCACGTAAAAAATTACGTAACGCTAAAAATGCGATTTTTGGACCCCCTCCCCCTATGTAACAAAAAGTAACGCAAGACAAAACCCCCTTCGCCTACTCTACGTAACGCTAATCTTCACACAAAGTCAATGTCGTTCGCTCAAAAAAATTAGATATCTGCCCAGGTCGGAATTGTTCTTACGGAAGTTCCTTATATGCAAGTAGTGACATCGGAAGTACTTTCGACAAGTTCATAGAATTTTGAAGAAAAATAGACGGAAAATTAAGTAAGGGATTGGTGCTTTCAACCCATCTGGCTTGAGGCTGATAAAAATTGATGTTGATTTACACTACTCCTTGGTTCAATGTAACAGTTCCTGTCATTACATTTCAGTACTTGCAAAAGGCTAGATTATTCCACACATCAGCTAACGATTCCCTTTCCAGTTGAGATCTCACATGATCATGAGGAAGTATTAAACCTACTAACTCCTGGGGTAGAGGGAGTAAAAATGTAGTAAAAATACATAGCTTTAATGAGGTGGAATGAATCAGTAACCAGCTCAGCTCAGTTCATATTGGGCAACGTGAATACCTTCATTCAACCATTCCATGCTAAACCGATATACTGGTTCTCAGATTTTCGTGAAAAGTAGTAATTTTGTTTCTTACCGCAAAACATTAGACCCGTATTTTTCTATTTATTCATTAGGGTGACCATTTATATTTTAGGTTGGCCTCAAAATAAACTTTTTCCTTTTTTTTTCAAGAAATGACTTTTTTCAAAAATTCATGACCGAATTGGACCGATTCCGATGATCAACATATCAAATTAAAGACAATGAACTATTCTTCTTTCAAAAAATATTACAAATATTGCATAAAAAATGGATTTTGTTTTCATTATCATTAATGGTTTTTTAATAGTTTACATGGTCTCGAGACCAAGGGTGCTATATATTTTTATATTTTTGTTGAAAACTGATCTGTTTAACAGAACATATCCAAAAATCATAGAGGCGTTATTTTTTGTTTTTGAGTAATGATTTTTCAAATTTAACCGATGGTCCGAAAAATCAAATTTTCCCCCTTTTTTCAACGACCAAAATTTATAATTTTTGAACTGCTGGACCGATTCAGATGATCGACATATCAATTTAAAGCCAATGAACTATTTTTGTTTAGAAAAATGTTAAACTTAGGACAAAGTAGAATTTTGTTTTCATATTCATTGGTTGTAATTGTTTTCCATGGTTTACATGGTTTCGGGAGCAAGGGCACCAAATTTTTTTATATTTAACAATTTTTGCGCAAGTGTAGTATTTCAAAGAACTCAAATTGATATATTGATCATCTGAATCGGCCCAGTGGCTCAAAAGTTATGAACTTTTGAGAAAAGGCATTTTTCGAAAAAAAGGGGGAGAATGATTTTTCTTACCATACTTTGAAAAATCATAACTCAAGAAAAAAAGTGATTTTCGGAAAAAGGGGAAAAATCGATTTTTTTAACGACCTAAAATGGAAATGGAATCTATAATAAAAAAAGAAAATATGGGTCCAATAATTTGCGATAAGGAACAAAACTACTGCTTTTCACGTAAATCTGAGAACCACTATATCGATTTGGTATGGAATGGCTGCATTATAATATATTTCAGGTAAACACAAAAATGTAATGGTAGTAATGAAATAAAAGGTAGCATAATAAGGCTAAGCTGGGGAATTGTCAACGCTTTAGAAGGATATATAAAGTTATCATATAGGTAATGCTTAGGAGTAGGATTGTGTTCGATTCTAAACAAATTATTCGGGTATGTTTTTATTTATATTTCTATTTTTTAATCAAACTTTAGTCGTTCAACCATTCGATTGTTCAGCAATTGGTCCTAAAAACTATTGTTTTGTTCTCACCCAGTTCAGTAGCTTCTATTTCTACATATTCAACACCTACGTAGATATCTTCAGATGCTTTTCTAAATCTCCAAAGTCTGGTCCTGAAACATCAGATTTGATGAATTATTCTCGGCATATATTACTTAAGAAAGTAAGACAAAGTGTTCTGGTATCCGAATTAATCTGAATGACTTCAGGGGTTTCAGTTTGTTTTGTTCAACTCAACAATCAATAGCAGAACATAGTTCAAAAAACTGTAAAATAGGTTTTGAGTGAGAGCGGGTGAATTCAGCATTTCCGAGCTTCAATATTTTATGAACTGATTTAATCCCTTCTTTTCGCTTTGAGCTATGCATTTTCAATTCATTGTCTGTGATTTAGTAACAAAAAGATAAACGATGTTATTTATTTATTGTAACGCTATATGAATATAATAGGTAAAATGGGAAAAAATATAATTAACCTCAATCCATTATTGTAACGTTATTTTAAAAAATCTGTAGATTCTGTATGAAACCCAAAACATGTGTAATCTGGTATTTGTAAATTCTTGGTATAAACAAGTCTACAAAATCTGTAGAAATGCAGATTATCTTGTACATAATAACCCTGTTTCATATGCATCTATCGGTGCTTGCTTACTGGCTGCTGTCAAATCCATTGAAACACGTGTATTATCATCTTGGCTCAGATAACAAACCTCATTCCAGAGTAGAAGCTAGCTGCTCAAGCATATAGTGGCCCTTGATTTATTTAAGAATAAAAATGGAATATAGTTACGTAACGATCACGGCTACCGCCCCTCCCCCCTATGTCACATTAAGTAACGCAACCTCAATCCCCCCTCCCACTTCTACACGCGTTACGTAATTGTGCACGACGCCTCATTCAAAAACAGAAGAAATAAGAAGGGTCCAATGTGACTACCCTGTCGAACACCAAATGTGACAAAGAAAGGTTCAAAGATATTGTCACCTTCTTCTTCTTCTTATATGGCACTAACGTTCCTAGAGGAACTCCGCCGTCTCAACGTAGTATTACTTGCGTCATTTTCATTAGTACTTAGTTGAGATTTCTATGCCAAATATCACGCCTTGAATGCATTCTGAGTGGCAAAGCTATAGAATACGCGTGACCACAGTGCAAGTCAGAGGAAATTTCTTTGAAGAAAAATTTCCCCGACCAGAACGGGAATCGAACCCGAACCCCCGGCATGTTAGGTTTGACGCTAACCACTCGGCCACGGGAGCACAATATTGTCACCTACTTTAGGCGAATTTCATGCCAACTCGTCTTAGGAGTTGGCAGCACCATCTCAGATAGTATTGAAACGTTGTGGGTGTAAAGAAATGGGACATCTAAGCAACTTTGCATACTTTAATTATTCGAAAAAGAATTAGACTACTTTTTGGAGAAGGCCAAATTTTTTCTCTTACTTTTTTACAAGAATATAACTTAAATATTATGATACCTACAAAATTCTTGTCAAAGGATGAAATGTAAGAAATTATTTAAATTTTCACAAAAAATACCAAAAAATTTTTGGAAAAAAAATTTGCTGACAAAAAAGTTATTTTGAACATTAAAATTAATTTTTCTCAAAAGTGTGTTTTTTTTAAATTTCCAAATATATATATATATATATATATATATATATATATATATATATATATATATATATATATATATATATATATATATAAAATAGCCCTTAAAATTTCCAATAAGTCGTCCATACATCGGTAGATGTGCACTTTCACAGGGAAAAAGTTTTTCGAACAACAATTTTTTCATGTTTTCTTTGAAAAAAATACAACTTTTCCTAATTCTGTTTAAAGTCGAGATAGCGATCTAGTGTGTTCGACAAAGTTTAGATCTTGTTAAAATATAAACTTTTGTCGAAGACATCGACTTTCTATCTTTACATGTTTCTAAATAGAGAAAAGTTAGTAGAGAATTTAAAATGCCTATATATATATATATATATATATATATATATATATATATATATATATATATATATATATATTTTTTTTTTTATCTTCGCTTATTTTTCGTCGGCCTATTTCCGCCACTTTAGTGCCAATCACCGACATCAGGGAGGCGACTCCACCTGTTCCTACCTATCAGACTCAACAACTCATGAGCCGGGCCAACTTCTTTTACTTCCGCTCCGAAGGAAGACGTAACCAGAGATTTTTCGCCTCAGAAAATCCCAACGACGCCAGCTGGGATTGAACCCAGGCCGATCGGATTGTGAGGCTGTTACGCTAACCATACAACCACTGGCGCCGTCATATATATATATATATATATATATATATATATATATATATATATATATATATATATAAATGTATTTCTGTCTGTCTGTCTGTCTGATTCTTATGGACTGGGAAACTACTGAACCGATCAACACGAAAATTGGTATGTAGGGGTTTTTGGGGCCGGGGAAGGTTTTCGTGATACTTTGAGACCCCTTCCCCCTCTCTAAGAGGGGGCTGCCATACAAATTAAACACAAATTTCTACATTACTCGGGAATTATTTAAGCAAATGAAACGAAATTTGGCATATAGAGATTTCAGGGTGCAATAAAGGTTTCTATGGCGATTAGACCCTCCACCCCACTCTCTAAAGGGGGGGCTGCCATACAAATGGAACACAAATTTCTGCATTACTCGAGAATTAATCAAGCAAATGAAACCAAATTAGGCATATTGAGGTTTTAGGGTGCAGGAAAAGTTTTTATGATGGTTGGACTCTCCAAACCCCTTCTCTATGTCTGCCGTACAAATGAAACATACATTACAGGGGGCACACAAACACAAACTTCTGCAAAACTCGAGAACTAATCAAGCACAATTTGGGATGTGCTTGTTTCTGTGATGGTGACTATGATCCCTCCCTCCTCTGGAATGGAGAGGGGATTCCAAAAAAAAATATTACACATATTTTAACCAAAAATATTCCAACCAAACATGACAATTGAAAGTTTCCGGAAAACTCTGAAGGAAAAAGGGAAAATTCGGAAAATTAAATACCCATATGTTCTACGCACGATGAAACGTACTCCTATATCTTCTTCAATCTATACCAATAAAAAAGTATCGCCGAATGTGTTGATAAGAGCAGAACTCGAGGAAGGAATTGTCTGATTTAGGGCTGTCTTTATTCTATCATATTCTCTGTATAAAACATTTATTCCATGTAATGGAGAAACATGTTATTTGCAAGTGGTTGAAAAATCTTGAACGAGAATTGTGTCTGAAAATAATCTGATATTATAATGATGAGTTTTGTTAGTATACTAGGAATTTTATAGTAAAAGGTAAATTCAATGGGGTCGATTAGAAGATCAATCAATGAACAGTTCTGCGATTAAACCCATGAACATGCTCATAGTACGAAAACGTGAATTTTTGCAGGTATTGATAACAAAAACAAATTTTGGGCGGAACGAAGTTTGCCGGGTCGACTAGTTTATACATAAAAATGTAACGAATTGAACATTAATAGCATTTTTTCAAAGAAAAACATGAAAAAGTTGTTGTTCGAAAACCTTTTTCCATGTAAATGTGCCCATCGTCCGATGTATGGAAAACTTGTTGGAAATTTTAAGGGCTATTTATATATATTTTTTCAGAATTTTAAAAGCATATTTTCGAGAAAAATAAATTTTAATTTTCAAAATATTTTGTTTTGGAGTTTTTTTAAAAAATGTTTTGATAATTTTTAATGAAAACCAAAAAAAAAATCCTACATTCCATTCTTTGACTAAAATTTGGTAGGTCTGATAGATTTTTTTATGGTTTTTTTTAAATTTTGAATTTTCCCAACTTTTTTTTTGAAAATTCTTGATTTAAAAACTATAAGATCTACGAAAAGTTGACCAGAGAATGAATTGTAGGAAATTACTTAGGTTTTCATTAGAAATTATCAAGGAACTTTTTGGATTAAAATTTCATTGAAAAAAAAATATTTTGAAAATTAAAATTCATTTTTCTCAAAAAAATATGCTTTTAAATTTTTGAAAAAATTGATATAAATAGCCCTCTAAATTCCCAACAAGTTTTTCATACATCGGACGATGGGCACATCTACATGGAAAAAGTTTTTCGAACAACAACTTTTTGTCTTTGAAAAAATACTATTAATGTTTAATTCGTAACATTTTTATGCATAAATTATCGCAATTTTCATGCTCTGCTAACTTTTCTCTATTTAGAAACATGTAAAGAACATGTCAAACGTGAGAATTTACACACAAAACAGATACGAGCAAAACATTACTTTTTTCAGGAGTCTTCATACAAAAATGATTTATATTCCAGAAACTATAAAAGATAGAAAGTTGACGTCTTCGACAAAAGTTCATATTTTAATAAGATCTAAAACTTTGTCGAACACACTATATCGCTATCTTGACTTTAAACAAAATTAGGATTTGTTGTATTTTTTTTCAAAGAAAATATAAAAAAGTTGCTGTTAGAAAAACTTTTTCCTTGTAAAAGTGCCCATCTTCCGATGTATGGACGACTTGTTGGAAATTTTAAGGGCTATTCATATACATAGTGTTGGGGGAAAAGAAATGTCGTATTTCTGATCGAAATTTGACTCTTATCCACGCTTATCCAATTACTTAAAATTATCCAATTATTTATAGCACAACAGCCCAATGTTTCTTGCAGAGCAGAGCAGTTGAATGGATGATTTGTTTTTCATTTGACCGTTGATCGATCTCCTGATCTCCTGATAGATCTGATGATTGTTGCTTGGACTTATAAATTTTATAACAACACAAAGATGGTCAATTGAGGGCCCTGAGTTTGAACTCACAATCGATCGCTTAGTAAGCAGTCGACGTTTAACTCAATCAAAAATCACAAACAATTCATTTATTGGAATTTATCGACAGACGTTCTTGAATTTCATTGTTTTAGCTAATTGGATGTGATTTTTTTTTGTCAAAAATCGACTTTCCAGATAGAAAATCGAGAAAGTGCCAAATAGTCAACTTTTAACACAAAAAGTTTTCGAGATGACAGCGAATCTCGACGTTTCATGCGATTCTAAGACATTTGGCAGCCTTGGTGATTTTTCGGTTTTCAAAATATTCACATTGTGACGTCTGCGACGCTAGTAAATAAAGTCCGATTGAGGAAATATTTTGTATAGGGTGTAGGGGTTGTATAGTGCAAATCAATATTTCGCAGGAGGTTCAGTATGAAAAATCGAGATGACGATTTTCATTGGCAACCTAAACCATACGTTTTACCTCGTATTACGAAAAAAGTCCCAGAGTATCGATTCTCGACAAAAAAAAAGAAATTTCGAGATGACAGTAGATCTCGACGTTTCATGCAATTTGAAGACATTTGGACACAAATCCCAAGATCGAAATCGCCAATTTCGAATTGCCAAAATCATGTTTTCACTGCTGGGACAGTGTTCGTGTACGACGAATAACGTATTCAACTGGCAGTAAATCGAGTGCTTACTGTATTTGGCATTGATTGCACAGTTACACCACATCGATGACAGCCGCAAATATGAATTCCGGGACCCCTCGATATAAAAGGGATCGCTGTAGATGTAGGAGGTTCTATTGTTCCAGTCGCTTGAGTTAGTAGCAGCAGTCCAGCCATCACACCGTTTCTCTCATCGTTTATATTAAACATTATTGGTGTTAATTAGATCGTAGTGTAGTAACTTAGATAAATTAAATAAGAAATTAAAATCGTGCTTACCTGGGAATCCTTGAATACGCGCCAAACCACCTGAAAAGAAAAGGAAGAAAAACTTACCTGTGTCACCGTTGCGTCCGCTGAGATCCTGAAAGTTAGCCGGAATTTGTCTGTTCTACTGAGCCTTCGACAGGCAGCTTCACCATAAGCGATATGCTTCGACCGCATTTTTATTTAAATGAAACAAACGAAAGTAGCGCATGCCGCAAATGCTCTTTGCGACATTTTTATAACGCCGAACAACTGAGTTATTTTGTTTTTTGTAGAATGACACGAACCTATTTTTGAAGTTTAATGTCAAATGAAAAAATTACATATATGTCAAGGAGCGCATACAACCCTGACAGCAATATCTCAAACATCAACCGAACCTTTCAACTTGCTCACCTGATATACTAAAGTTTCTAGAAGTTTTTCTGGAAGACTAGTTTCAAATAATTCTATAATCAAATGAGGAAGTTATAATTGATCACGGGTTATATGGAAGTCTGATCAGTCATCGTGTGAATGGAAGTTTCAACTGATGAAATGTTGAAGGATTCTGGCTTAAATCTTTTGTATATAGCTATCAACACCCTACTCAGAAGTGGGTAAACAATTGGAAAATAATATATAATCCTTCAAGGTAGCTAAATCCGACACCATTCATTCAATTGACTCTAAAAGGTTTCCATTTCGGGTTTGATGTTCAAAACCGGTGAGCATAAGTAAGCAAAGAACGGAATAAAACACTAAAAAACGCAACTCACGGTACTCGATATAAGAAGAAAGAGGAAATTTCAATGAGGTATGAATCTGGTGTGAAGCTAAGGTGCCGTAAAAGCTTCTAACTGATAGACTTGTTCAAACTAGGAAGGTGAAGATTGAATTCTGGTGTAATTAGAATAATTATTAGTTTTACAGTAAACATACCCTGATATTGAGAGCGAGTGTCTAATTGAATCAATCAAAACGTGATGTAGGGGCGGACTTTCAGTTTAATCTTCGAAAAACTTCTGCTATCAAAATGAAGTGAGAGTACTTTGAAAGTAGCCGCTCATCACTAGCATAATACTAAGATTGTGCTTCATAATATTAATCGTCGATCCATTTTATATATCAGTTTTTTAGATATCGAAAACAGTGTTTCGCTCGTTACATGCATTGCCAAGTGGTTACTATCGCACATGTTGCCATGGAAGTTACGGATCCGATTCCCGTTCCGATCGGGGTTTCTTCGTCATAGAAAGTTCCTCCGCCTTGCACTGGTACACGCGTATTCTGTCTTCAGTGCCAGGTACAAAACTGCTGTTAATTCACCTTAAATTGCAAAAAATAGATTCATGGATAAACAAATCACTCTTATTTTGAATTGTCTTTGGCACGATTTTGATGTACACGGTTAGCTGACAAATGGTAAGCGGACAGAAATACACACAAACGGAGTTATTAGATTGTTTCAAAAGTTTTTACGCTCAATTGTTTTTACCTCCTGACGAAGAACGCCACATCATGCTCCAAACATTTGTACTAAATTCAGTACAAGCGTCCTATTGCTCATCTCGACGTCCCAATAGTCAAGTTCGGACTTTGATAGCGTAAGATATGAATCACCAATGCCCGCTTGTATAGCTTTTCTGTGCACTTTGCATTTTTTTAATGTCCTATGCCTGCCATCCTGTATCTTTACTATCTTTTGTGAGGCATTTGTTTGCCATTATTTTCTATAACATATTTCCACTTAGTCCTTAGTAGGGGAACCGCGGGTAAGACGGACAGTGGGGGTATGTTGGACAGGTGGTTGATTTGTATAGTTGCATTATGAATTTCAAATTTCTGTTGATGGGAACCTCTTCTACATGCTATTCTAGAATATTCAAACCATCCTATGACGATGAATACTGATCAAAAGTGAAATAGGGAAACAAAAACCGAAAATCAAACATTATTCCGAGTGTGGATGTAATTTTTGCGGCTTCGATATTAAGCATTTTGAGTGGTTTAATTTCAAAATTGAATTCGCTGATGGTTATATTTCGGTTTGTGAGTTAACAGTGGAGCGATATTAGGTATGTACGGAAAAGTAAATTGATTCGTAAGTGATAAATTTAAATAATTGAAATAATTGCACTGGTGGGGTTGAAATGGACAGTCACATCCATAATCACATCCAATGCATGATAGAAAGTGAAGGGAAGAATATTGAACTATTTTTTATATTGCTTTCTCTTTTTGTTCTATTTCAGTTACTAGACGCACAAACACTGAGAGAGAGCGAAATTATTCCTCTCGCGAGCGATGAACTTATATATTATTGATTGGTCCATATTCTCCCCACTACATGTCCATTATACCCGCATCGAGAAAAATGTTCTACTTTTCGGCTTGTTTTAACTTCAGTAAAAAACATGAAAAAACACATGTTTTTAAAACATTTTGCCAAATATTTCGAAAACCAATATATCGAACTGTATAAAACTGCTTTTAAGTTTTGGAAAACATGAGTTTCCAAAGATACAATTGAAGTTTTCATTAACATGTCCGTCTTATCCCCATCTCCCCTACGTCATATTCATAGGAAAGAATAAGTATGGCAAACTGCTGAAATACTCCGTAAAAAAGTTCATTACTAGGACAACGTTTGTTGGACTTAACACATTGCGGATCGCTCACGAGTTTTCTCGTGTTTCGCGTTCCGTCTGTTACGGCTGGATCACGAAATAATCCGTGTTTTCTACACTTCAAGGTTAAATCCTTGGTTTGCCAAGAATTTAACAAGACCTACCGTTGGCTCGCTTTCGTCTCATCCACATCGAAGAAAACAATCTCATTCGTGGAATCCGAACAAATGACGCGTACAAGTTTGCCCCAAAACGTGCGGTCCTTAATGTGTTAAGTCGTGCAAGTAATGATAATGTTCTAACGCCTTAGAACTTGATTCCAGAACCTTCGATAATATCTCGGGCGATGAAGTGTGGGCGCAATATCATGCAGCAGAAATGTGGTTCTGCCAACTGTGGAGACAATGGATGACTTCCCAGTGATGGTCTAGATGGCGATCCGAGACAGTCGGATAACTTCATGACAATTCCAAAACATGCATTATATAAACGACCTGCGATTACGGAACCGCTTTTGTGTAGACTTTAATAGGGTACAGTGCGAGATGTACATCGAAATTTTATCGCCAATTACCAGTTGTCCAGCCTAACCTAGCCTGCGAGATGTGAGCTTGGACTTCTTGACCTTGAGTGGAATGTACACTTCAGTTGCTCTCCGTGATTGACCTGAACCAGCGAAATTGCACAATGAACATACCGAATAACGTTTGGGAGTAGCAAATATTTCTCATTGTGCAAGTTTCGGTGAATCGAGCTTAACCCCTTCCCGTATTATTTAATTCGTCACACATCAAGTGATTTCACTACTCTGCTAAGCGTTCTAGCGCCTATGTTTTCCAAGCACCCCACGAGTGAGACTCGATGTTGTACGGGAATTGGTTAAAATAGTCAATAACGACGCCGGCCACGTCCTTGCAGTTACCAGTGGAAGGGAAGGAATGTAGTATCATATTCGCCGCCCGAAGGCCAGAAGGGTCGCCTCTATGGTGTGATTCCCTATCGAATATCGTGGAAGGGATAGTTGTCAGTTGGGAGGAGGTAAAAATCAGGATTCACTGTTATGAGTGACGTGATTAGGAGTTTATCTATTTTTTCAAAACGGTTTTATTTAGCTTGACCTGTAGTTTGTATGTTTGTATGTTTGTATGTTTGTATGTTTGTATGTTTGTATGTTTGTATGTTTGTATGTTTGTATGTTTGTATGTTTGTATGTTTGTATGTTTGTATGTTTGTATGTTTGTATGTTTGTATGTTTGTATGTTTGTATGTTTGTATGTTTGTATGTTTGTATGTTTGTATGTTTGTATGTTTGTATGTTTGTATGTTTGTATGTTTGTCTGTAGCGCTCTAGGGAAAATTTGAACCCCTTTCTGTTGACCGAATGATCTGAAATTTGGAACACACTTTTATCTCTGCGAATAAAAGAACTTAAATAGTAGAACAGAGTTATACATGACTAATGCAAATCCAAAATGGTCGCCACAACAAAATGGCGAAATATTTTTTTATCCAAAACTGTTCGGGCGGTTAACCAACACGCCGGACAAATGCGTTGCTTGCAAAAATCAAACGGTTTAACCTCAATTTCTAAAGAATAAAATTTGTCTATATTTTCCTTTTTATCGGGTTGTCGGATACACTTTCACGTTACGACGTGTTCTCTTCGCGTTCGGATTTGATCTCTTGAGCTGCAACTTGCTGTTCGGCTAACCAGTGAAAAGGTTACTTCTCGTCGGGATTGTTTTACTGCGTTGATGTTGCTGCTGTTGTTGTTTTTGCTCTTTCTTCTGCTTCGGTTTATTCGGCTTCGGTTGTCGTTTGTCGTTGAATTGAAATATCGTGAATGTGTGCGTGTCGCACTCTGAATATTCGTGGGCTCTAAGGGGCGTGGCTGGAAACACGAATCTAATACTTTCGTTGAAGACGGAACATACTCCCCCCGAATAGAATGATTAATTTTCACAGTTCTCCGGCTTTTGATAATTGTCTTCGATAGGTAGAATTGATATTTTAGTGATCGGACGACGATAAGTTGATCCTTCACTCTTGATGTCAACTGTGCGAACTAGGTTGTCGGGACCGGGATAAACAGCTGTTATACGACCGAGTTTCCACTGTAAAGCTGGACGATTTCTGTCGTGCAGAAGAATAATCATTCCTGGCTTAACGTTGTCGATGGTATGCATATTTTTCTTCCGAGGTTGTAAACTGTTTAGATAATCTCTGGACCATGTTATCCAAAATTGGTGACGAACAACCTGCATATGTTGCCAGCGATTCAAGCGGCTGATTCTCAGATCGCTCAAGTTTGGCTCCGGAACTGATGTTAAAGCACGACCAATCAAAAAATGGCCAGGAGTTATGACTTCGGGATCAGCTGGATCGTTATGTACTGCGAATAGAGGCCTGGAGTTGAGAATGGCTTCAATCTCACACAAAATTGTAGTCATTTCTTCAAAGTTCAATACGCTATTTCCAATTATCTTTTTCATGTGGGTTTTTGCACTTTTAACGGCTGCCTCCCATAAGCCACCAAATTCCGGGGCATCAGGTGGTATGAAATGCCATTCTATTTCCTTGGTTTGACAAAACGATATGATTCGATTGAATTCTTGCTGGTCTTGAAAAAGCTGGTATAAACGATGCAATTCATGGCATGCTCCTCGAAAATTGCTTCCATTGTCAGAATACATTTCGGTAACGATCCCTCTTCGGCTAATAAATCTTCTTAACGTTGCAATGAAAACGTCAGTGGTCATATCTGATGCTAATTCCAAGTGTATAGCCTTAGTAGCCATACATACGAATACTGCTATGTATGATTTCACGATTTTTGGACGATAGACTCCTTGTTTTACCATAATTGGGCCTGCATAATCGATTCCACAAGTACTGAATGGAGGGGATGGTGTCACTCTTTGTTTTGGTAATTCACCCATCAGCTGAGAAACATTCGTAGGATTCACTCGGAAACATTTCACACATGATCTAGTAACCTTGCGAACTGTCGAACGAGCGTTTAGCAACCAGAAACGTCGTCTTATTGCTGAAATCAATCCTGAAGGGCCAACGTGAAGTAATTCAATGTGAAGAGTGATGATTAATAATTTGGTGATATGACTTTTGTTTGGCAATATTAGTTGATGTTTGGCTTCTTCAGGCAAATTCGAATGGCTAAGTCGTCCACCGACTCGGAGTGCTCCTTTGCTATAAGTTGGATGCAGAGCTTCAAGTTGTTTGCAGCGGATTCCAGATTCCAAACGAAGAATTTCTTCTCTCAGTTCTACGTGCTGAATAACTCGAATTATTATTAGCATAGATTGTCGTAATTCTTGTACAGTGAGATGCCGTTGAATAATACGTGTGTTCTTTGTTTTAATTGCATTGTTTTTGAATCGTAAAACCCATGCAATAACTCGCTGAAGCTTTCTGAAACAGCTATATTTAAAAAATACTGGAAGCTGTTCGATAATGAGTATGTTGGTCTTTATATTCATTAAGTTGCATTTCAAATCTGGTATGTTTTCGTGTGTTATTTCTTCCAATAATTCGTAATTTATTGCAGACTTAGTTAAAAACTCAGGACCATTCCACCATAACTTATTGTGAATGAGTAGCTGTGGAGATTGGCCTCGGGAGATCACATCAGCGGGATTGTGTTCTGAGCGCACGTATTTCCACTGATACTTTTCTGTGCTATTACGGATTTCAGCAACTCGATTTTGTACAAAGACCTCGAATTGGTCAGTTTGCTTTCGTAGCCAAGCCAATACAACTTGGCTGTCTGACCACAAGACCACCCGCTCGGTTTTCATATCGATTTTTTGCATTACCTTCGTGATTAATCTGCTTAATAACAGAGCAGCGCATAATTCTTTGCGGGGAATCGTTAATTCGTGAAGAGGAGCCACTTTCGATTTTCCGCAGAGCAGCTTCGATGATGCTGAACCATCTGGATAAAGACTGCGGATGTAAATACACGCACCGTATGCCACATTGGAAGCATCTGCGAACCCGTGTATGTCAAAACGAGTTGCTTCATTGGAAGTCACTTGCCGTGGAATCTTAATTTCCGCTAAATAGGATAATGACTGTCTTATGTTTGTCCACTGATGACTGATGTTATTATCTACTTGGTCATCCCAATCTAAATTGCTCCGCCAAAGTTGTTGCACCAGTAATTTAGCTTGAACGATTGCAGGCGATATCAAACCCAAAGGATCGAAAAGTTTTGCTATTTCAGAATAGATTTTCCTTTTCGTTACTGGTGGGTCACAGCTGGTTGAGAGGTTGGTTAATGATATCAGTAGTTCATCGACTGTTGGTTCCCACAATAAACCTAGAATTTTGACGACTTTGTTTGTGGCTCGATCTTCCATGGGTTTAAGTGCTTCTTGTTCATCGATAGGAATATGTTTCAATAATTTCGGAGAATTTGAGCACCACTTATGTATTGGGAATCCACCCCGTCTTAACATTTCTCTGAGCTGATGTATAGCTTCTATAGATTCTTGAAACGTGTTAGATCCAGATAACAGATCGTCTACATAAGTGTCATTTTTTATAATATCAGATGCGACGGGAAAAGCAGTTTCTTCATCTATTGCCAACTGTATTAAACTTCGGGTTGCCTGAAAGGGTGCTGATGCGGTGCCGTAAGTTACAGTTGTCAGTTCGAGGATTTGAAGTCTTTCATTTGTATTCTCTCGCCAGAAAATTCTTTGATAATGTGCGTCGTCAGGATGCACCCGTATTTGACGATACATTTTTTGTATATCCGCCGTAAATACGTATCGATGTTTTCGGAATCTCAAAATGATCGAAAATAAGTCGTTTTGGACAACTGGTCCCACCATTAGAACATCATTGAGAGACAAATTAGTTGTTGATGATTTAGCGCTTGCATCGAACACTATTCGACATTTTGTTGTAGAGCTTTCTGGGCGAAGTACCGCATGATGTGGCATATAATACGCCTTAATCGACTTACAATCATCTTCGGCTTCACTCACAATTCGACAATGTCCAAGTAGTTGATATTCACGGATGAAGGCTACATATTGAGCTTTGAGCTGAGGGTTTTTCTGAAGACGATGTTCCAACATGAAAAACCGCTTTAGTGCTAGTGCTCTACAGCTATCAATCTGGTCGGCGTTTTCCTTGAGGGGCAATTTTACAACAAATCTTCCGTCTGAGTCTCGATAATGTGTGGACGTGAAATGTTCTTCGCAACGTAGTTCTTCGGTGGATGTTTGGCTAGCAATTGGAACTTCCTCTACTTGCCAAAATCGCTGAATTGATTCCTCGATTGACTGAATGGTTGCCAGCTGTGAATAGTAAATGTTTGCGTTGTGTTTTAATGTACCTGTAACGAGCCATCCAAGGTGTGAATCTCGCAATACAAGCTGACTATCGTCGATTGAGATGGTTCTAGATTTCAACACACTAAAAAACAATTCTGCTCCAATTAGCATGTCAATTTGGTTTGACTTGAAAAAGGTTGGATCCGCTAGTTGAATATCCTGAGGGAGTTCCCATCCTTTCACGTCGATAGTTGTTGATGGAATCTTCCCTGTTATTTTTGGTATCACTAAACACTCCAATTTGCATCGATAGTCATTATGTTTTGACTGGAATTCGAGTTCAATTCTATTTCGTGCCAGAGTGTTGATATTATTGATCCCAGCGATTTGTACATTTGATGGCTGATTCGGTAGTCCAAGAGTATCAGCTAATTTCTCGGTAACAAAATTCACTTGGGATCCGCTATCCAAGAGTACTCTACATTGATGTTGTCGGCGATTCTTATCCAATACACGGACTACGGCGGTGAGCAGTAATACTGTTTTAGAGCCTTGAGTGTAACTACAGGAACACGTGATGTTTGTTGTTGATTCCTCTACCATTGTTGGTGATGAAAATTCGGCTATTGGCTGACTTACATTGGCTAACTGCTTCGATGACGGAAATATGTTGGAATCATTTGCTGGTTCAGTATCTTCGTGCAATTGAGTATGATGTCGCTTGTTGCACTTACGGCAGGATTTTGGTGAAGGACAATCTCGTAATCTATGACCCCTTTGAAGACAATTGAAGCATGCACCGGTTGATCGAACTTTCTCGACTCTCTCAGCATTCGACAGAGTACTTAGTTTGTTACATTGATAATTACGGTGTGGCGCGCCACAGAAGTCGCATTTCACAAATGGTAATTCCTCGTTTGTTGTAGCGGTGTGAGACCGCTGGCTTGTAAATTTCGGCATTATCGTTGGCTTTATAATCGATGACTTCGGATAGGACGGTTGACACACTTGTTCGCATCTTTCTAAAATTTGACACTGGGATTTCAAGAAACTTAGAGTCGACTTGTATTCCGGTAGTACACCAGGTTCAATCTTCTGTTCCCAGTGTCTACGCGTCGACGTGTCTAATGCTGATGTCAGAAGGTACACTATCATCAGTTCAGACACTCCTGTTACGTTCTGTCCGAGGTACTCTAAGCTTTCGACATGGTTAGTGCACCTGTCTAGTAACTTCTGGAGCTCATCGCTGGATTCTGTTGACATTTTTGGCAAAGATAAGAGACCGCGAATGTGCGTCTCTACTATCACACGAGGATTTTCATAACGTTCGGCAAGAATCCTCCACGCTTGGGCGTAATTTCCTTCGTTAATCGTCTTAACGTCGATGGAACCAGCAGCTTTATCCGTCAAAGCTTTATCGAGATGATATAGTTTTATGGCATCAGAATCTCTCGATTGTCCCATGATGTCTTGGAACATGGCTTTGAATTTAGGCCATTTCGCATAATCTCCATCGAACGTTGGTATTGGCGCTTTAAGAGGCTGTTGGTGGATTATTACTTGGGGTGGCTGCGGCTGATGAGATCGTTGTACTTCGTTCTCCATTATGAGTGACTCAACTGCAGCGGATGCTTCGTCATGTATGCTTTCAAACTGGTTGTACTCGTCTTCTTGTCCCAACACATGGTCATCGGGAATGATTGCCATAATTCCGTTGTGTATGGTGGAAAACTCATCATACGCTGACTGAAGCTTCCTTTGATAAACTTTCAACTGGGCAGGAGTCACTGCGAACTCGAGGTTGTTCATAATTCTTGAGACACGAAGTACCTTTTGCACCGTTTGATTGCGCTGCCGGAATAACGAATTCAGCTGAGTCGTTGTTTTGGCATCTGCAGCAATAGCATCCTCGAATCCTTTAAAAGGAATTTCGTCCTCGCCATTACCCTTTTTCGCCTTCTCTGGTGTATGGTTAAGCGGCATTTCAATGTTTTATCTTCCGAGATGCTTTGATTTGTACTGCTTCTTTCGCGCACTTCCTCAAACAAACTGATCCACACGATTTAGAAAAAACGTTCGCTATACTTATTTGACCTTTCACGCACTACCTATGCTTGTTCTTTCAAAACACTCGATTATTGCGGAAACACACGCGGTATACTTAATCCGGTTCGAAGGACCAATGTTCGGGCGGTTAACCAACACGCCGGACAAATGCGTTGCTTGCAAAAATCAAACGGTTTAACCTCAATTTCTAAAGAATAAAATTTGTCTATATTTTCCTTTTTATCGGGTTGTCGGATACACTTTCACGTTACGACGTGTTCTCTTCGCGTTCGGATTTGATCTCTTGAGCTGCAACTTGCTGTTCGGCTAACCAGTGAAAAGGTTACTTCTCGTCGGGATTGTTTTACTGCGTTGATGTTGCTGCTGTTGTTGTTTTTGCTCTTTCTTCTGCTTCGGTTTATTCGGCTTCGGTTGTCGTTTGTCGTTGAATTGAAATATCGTGAATGTGTGCGTGTCGCACTCTGAATATTCGTGGGCTCTAAGGGGCGTGGCTGGAAACACGAATCTAATACTTTCGTTGAAGACGGAACAAAATCCCAATCAATATCGGTATCAAATGAAAGGACTTGACTAGTAGAACACGGTTATTCATGAGGAATGCAAATCCAAAATGGCCGCCACCACAAAATGGCGGATTACATATTTTCTCAAAACAAATCCCAACAAAAGGGGTTTGATACATATAATTAGGCATGTAGCAGTCAGTAGTTATCACATCCCTTCCTTCATTAATCTGGGGCAATGATGAGATTAAAATAAAATCGTGGGGAACGTCTGATTTCCATTATCCATAGTTAGTTGTTTAATCATATGCCCACGATTTTATATGAGTCTCATCATTGCTCTGGATTAATGAAGGAAGGGATGTGATAACTACTAACTGCTATATGCCTAATTATTTTCTAGCTTTCAGTACATTAAACCGTTTAACTTCAAAAGTTTTTTTTTATTTTTTTTTATTTCGCATATTAACCATGGATAATAGCTATTATAACCATCCTCCTTAGTCATCATGTCAACATCGTTTGCCGGTGGACGCTAGCGTAAATGAAACTTGCCTTTCTCAAAGCATGGCAGAGGCCATCAAATCGTTCACTAACGAGTTATTTCAATACAATTCAATGCAGCAGTTTTATATCCGAAATAATAAAAAAATACAAATTGATTCTTTATAATCGGTTTGCCGGGTGAGAGTTTGTACAACACAACACATTGCAGGAAGAATATTTTTCCCAACAGTGAAAGCTGTGTTCATCTGTTGGAAACTAAAATTTGAATTCGTTCCACTGCGATTGCTATAGTTGTATAGTTACACTGCTATTGCTATATTGTATAGTATTATTTTACAGAAGACCTCCGATTATCTGTGGAATAGTCTGGCAATGTAACCGTGAGTAAGGAAAATCACGGATAACACGATAAAGTACTGAAAAAAGGTGCAAATTCGAAATGAAGATAGCATGAAATCATTAAACTATCCATTTATCTATAAGGTCAGATAATATGAGAGCCAAAACAAAAGAGCCAGTACCTACCTTTCTCTGACAAACTTCTCGAAGTTCTATAGAATTACTCTGGAACTAGTTTTCACGGAAAATCCGCACCGCGGATCATCCGCTCACGAATAATCGGGGTTCTACTGTATTTAAATTTACTTTTTATGGTAACTGTTTTTGGTAGAAAGAGAAGTAATTGAAAGTCACTGTCACTGTCACTGCATGAAAACAAAAGCCTTTCGGATATTGAATCAACTATTCGTCACTAGATGGAGTTCACACACTGTGAACCATTTCAAGTTCAAATTCTCATTGCGGAGGCATCTAGCGAAAGCAAGACTATAATAAGATTGCACGCAGCGATGATTCAACCAATAGGTTCATATCAGTTGAAAACTTTGTAGTACGAAATTATTTGTATTCCTTCAGTGGGTTTGATACGAAAGTTATACAATAACCAGAACAACATTAATTGCACTGAAAATCCTCTCAGCTCAATACAATTAGTACAACGTTTCTTTCATCTCTTTGAACAATTTCCTTAAGGGGGTATTCTAGTGTAGAGACACGAATTTCGGACGTTTTTCGAGCTCCGTTAAAATAAAACAAACAATATTTTTACTATCCATTATATCATCATTTGTTTATCTATCTTTTATCAATAAAACAAAAACTGAATGGAGAAAAAATATTCATAACTAGAATAGTTAAGAGCTGATGAAGTGAGAGAGTTGTGCCATGGCGTACACAGATTCCAGCCCTTTTGGTTATCTGAAACAAAAAAATCGAGCAGATTCTGAATGAGTAAAGATGCCGTCATCGCATGAACCCCGGACAAGTGAAAAACGTCTTTTTTGACAAAATGGCCGTTTGAAAAACAAAATGCGGTTCAAAACGTTTTTTCTTACGTTTCCCGATTTGTTAAAAATAGTAAAATTTGAAAAATATCATTTTTAGAGGCTCATGCGATAGAGAGATGCCTGCAGGTTGTATCCATATAATTTCGACAATAATCGGTTCGGTAGAACTTGAGATATCGTGTACGCCAGTTTGAAAATACTAATTTCGAGAAAAACGCGCTTGAAGTTCATTGTTATGGCCGTAGCAGGTTAGATATCGCATCACTAAAATGGCTCTTACTCGGTAAATAATAGGATTTTCGACAACCTTTCTAGGGTATATTATTGACTGCAGAAACTACAGCAATATGAAGGAAAAAAAATGATTTTTTTCAAATTTCTAGACTAGAATACTGCCTTAAGTATATCGTGACCATGCTGTTTCCGCCGTGTTAGTTTGAATATTTTTAAATACGAAATATGCATGGCAAAATTTTACGATGGAAAAATGCTGTATTTTATTGCGTGTTTACGGCATAGTTGGAATGTTTCCTAATGGTGTAACAATTAATAGTATCACTCTTTTTTAAGAAGATCGACGCGAGTGATTTTGCGTAAATCTAAGAACATTTCAACCTTTTCAGGCGCAGATTCGCATTCATTAATAAACATTCTTTTGGAATGCACACGTTTGTGTTCATTACGAGCAGTAACGGCAGCCGGCTTGTGGAATGATTTTTCATCTCCAGTAGAGTGTTCAAAATAGTATTAAGCAATCGTTCACTCTCCGTTTGTTTATCATGACACCGTGTATCGGGAAAATCCGGAGCGAGCCTCATTCAGACGGCATAAATAATTTTCATTAATATCAAAGGCTCAATTAACAAGTATGTTGGATAACTTCCGATTTAATTAGACAGATAAATGAAACATGTATTTAGATTTAGAACCGAATTTAATAATGAATTTTGAATACCCTGTGAAATATTCTTTGAGCTCAAACCGATAAGTTTGTAGAGTAGGGAAATTCAAATGTCGATATGTTTCTCTTTCGCACCCGATCACTTCTCGATCGTGTCTGAATATCCCGATCCCAATTTTGGGATAAAGGCTCGAGCTCTTATATCAGTTGAATATAGATCGCAAAGCACACAAGTCGTGTTTACTTGAATAAACGTTGTTGAAAATGATCAGTTTTCTTTAAGTCTCGTTGTTTTGTTTCTCGGGAGTGGTTCCTGGACAAATATCGAAATCCTTTGTCGTTGGTCCTGATCCGCTCACAGCATTACCGTATCTGCTGCTGCCAGGTTCGCCATCAAAGTATTTTACAGATTTGTCTGGATATTTTTTTATCGACGTTTTTGTAATTTGCGCTTTGGATTGCGATTTTTGTTTGATAAGTTTGAATATCTGGACAATGTAGTATTAGATGCATGGAGGCGATCTGGCGTAGTGGTAACATCCATGCCTCTTATGTAGAGATCACGTGATTCTCACTCCCGTTACATTTGTGATACTTGTCATTTAGGACATGTCCTAAATATTATATATGTTTTCCTTAAAGCTACCGATCTTCGTTTGTTCCTATATCCTTATGCACTCTTTTTCTACATTCGCGAGCAATCGATTCCCTACTTATCAACATTAGAATAAGCTGAAATGTAAATACATAATAGGTATAAGAATAGGTTTAAAAATTGTGTGTGATCATCAACATTGTTACAAACCTTTATGTCCCATCCTTTTTCTGAAAAAATATGTCACCCTTTTAAACTTGAGTCGACCGCGAGTAATCGGTTCCGTTAGTGTACTTCCCTAAAAATAATTTACCGACTTTGTTGCCATCGTTCCAATTGTCTATGCTCTGTTGTTCTGATGAGACCGGCCCAAAACATACGGAAAATTCAGTGTCAGTCCCTAGGGACCGAAGAGGGGCTCAATATGTTAATTTGTTCAACTATATTCGGAGTTCAACTTGAAAACTATCTTAAAAAACACCAAATCACAAATCTTAAACCTGTTTGCAGCATATTTAAGGTATGACATATGACTTCCGATAGAAAAAAAGATTCTCTCTGAATTTCCGAAAAATATCAATTTTCAAAACATAGTTTTCAGTTTTCACACGCATTGCTTCAATTTGCCCCGTAGAATGGGGCAAGAAAATGTATGTCTGCCTATGAAATTGATGTCTTTGTATTTCCTTAAATCGGCACGAACTTTCCGGACGACTTATGAGGATATGAGCTATCCTTATTTTTACTGATTTTTATTTTCGTTTATTCTGATTTTTGAAAATTATATGCGAGGTATTGTTCCACAATCTTTCACGTTACTTAAAAATTTTATCAAACATGTTCTATGTTTGATATTTCTTCTAAAGCTATTCAAGGTTTTTTATACTGTTCATAGGGTCGAAGTATTTGGGACGATAGCCTATGATAATCTGAAGATGCAATATCCAGCTGGTGGTATAGTATCTACCAGTCAGACTCCAAAATAATGTGTCGTATTGTCAGATAGACACGAAGTTTGATGTTGCCCTAATGGAACACGACGTCTATAACATTGACTAATTGTGGAAGTTTGCTCTGTATCGTTGGATTTAATTTGTTCAGTTTCGAGCAGTACTTGAGGGAATGTATCGACTGGTTGCTTGATAAATGATCATAAAAAAGAATTCTTTTCCAATATCATCACACACAGAGGCGTTTGGAAATACTTGAGCAAACCTCCACTTGCAACTGATGTTCGTCCTTTTTAGGCATTTTCACAACTTCACGTTATTAGTATTGTGGTCTGTCACACTATAACAACGACAATAAAAATCGTTTCGATAGCGACTGTATTGCAATCAATGAAAATTTGAATGTAGCGTCTCTTCTCGAATAATAATAAGACCGTGAATCTCTTCACAATTTCTAAATAATAAGCATACGAAAGAGTAAGCATTATACACTTGCGGACCAGATACCTTTTCAATGTAGACTATTATGACAGTTCTCATTTCCATCCAGGAAAATATTGGCAGGGATTCCAGTATTATATTGTAGAATAATTTTCATTATTTCTGGGAAATGTCATGTGTGAGTATACCCTTTCAAACCTCTAAATCACCAGCCAGTTCAATTCTTTAATTATATTTTTTTACATTACCAAACAACATTTACGATATCATGATATCTTGGACCACAATTACATTAATTGTTAGTAGCAAGACCTACACGATAAAAACGTAAACTGAGCACGAATTGATTGGACAACAATCTGAACAGCAATCTAATAAAATATCTATCAACATTCAATCTTTGAGCCATGCTCTCGTCACATCTTCGGGGAGAATAGAGTAGAAACATCTCCAAAATAATTCCAGGATCATCCCTCCATTGATTCTGCCAACTGATAAATGCATATTATCGGCAAATGGAGAATAATTCACAATACGCATCCACTCACAATGTGAGCTAACGCCCGTTTGTAGGCAACAAAATTGCTCGTTGCGTTGTAGGGGAAAACGAGTGGCTAGTAAAATCGAAATAACATACCCATTTTAATCGTCAAATTGTTTACTTTATTTACAATATATTCACAGTTCACGTTTTAAGCAAAAAATTGCTGGATGAATTTCCTGTTCAATGGTATACAACATAACATATATCACAATTACGATTTTGCGTAATATGCGTTTGAAATATCTTAATGAATCGTTAATGAATTAATGAATCGCCTCATTTTCAAATTCGTATAGTTACCCCCCTATATAGAAATCAAAGACGTAGTTCTACGTCAAAAGCGGTTTTACTACACTTGTAAAGTGGGGGAGAAATCTGGTACCCGCAAAATAAATACTACATACTAGGGATTAAAGTCCGAAAAAAATAAATCAAAATTAGACGTTTTCATGTCAGAGCCACTCAGAACTGCTACTAGTGATCATTCAGATATTCAAATATTACGTAACGCGCTCAGGAAGGGACGTTGGTTGAAAAATTCATAAATTTGACTTGTCTGACATACGGAGGAACGAAATAAGAAAAATTATATACTTTTGAATTTATACATAGGGTAATTGATCTTGGTTTGTCCGATTTGGGGTGTTTTTACGCTACTAGTAAATGCAAATCGATTTTTCTTCATGAAAATCACATATAATCGATACGAGTTTGGGTTTGTTGAAAAGCCCCAAGTCTCTACTTGCTAATACTACCATAAGGTGTTGAAATTATTCAAATTTTTATGTTTTCTAACGATTTTCCTTAAAGAGGAATTATGATCATGGTTTGACCACTTCTGATCATGGTTTGCCCAAAAAATGATCATGGTTTGTCCGGTTTTAGAAATCACCATTTTTGAATGAAAACATTCGAATTCACAAGTAGATTTTGCATTTCTCATTGCTTGAGTTTACTGTCATCATATTGATCCATTCATAATTTAGGTTTTTTTTTGGTTTTTCCCTCAACACACTCAACACAGAGAAACTTTATTTCTGCTATCCGCGGAGGACACGATAATCAAACTGCAACACGCCAAGCGGTTGCCATAGAAATCATGCGGACAAAATAACATCATTGAACTGGACAACTCATCATCAGAATTGAGTTCATCAAAATGCGTTAATTTAATGGATTAGCTATGTAAATCTGATACAAATGGTGTACAAGCATGATGTTTACAATATTTGTAAGTGTTATAATCCAGAAAAGGTCTGAATACGTGCGAAATAATCATCTGGTGATCGATTAAAAGTTAGCTCGAATGAGGGGCGCATTGACACAAATAGAAGATTTATTTCATAATCCTTTAAAACATGTGATTCCGTAAAAATATGTTATAAAACTACTGTAAATCATGAAAAAGACAATTTTATTTATATGTTTGAAACATTCGAATACCTTATTTGACACAAGAGCGATGAATTAGAGCATTCCAAAAAGTGGGCAAACCATGATCATATTTTCGACTGGACAAACCAAAATCATTTAAATACATACAGAAATAATTGATGAATAACATCCGGCACCAGTTCATACATTAAAAATCAGCAGCAAAGTGTAAAAAATAATTGATTCTCACTACTGTTTCAACTTACTCCTGGGTTGAAAAAATATGGGGTGAGCTGAATTGTAATGTAAATTAAGTTCTGTACGGAAAAAAAAAATTTTTTGATTTAGTTTTCAAAATCACTACACTTAATTATCACGATTTGTTTACCTGACGTGCAATTCTGAAGATATTTTAGTTCCGCGTCGGTCTATAGGGGCCGACGTTGAGCTTTTTGGTAGGACAGTGCTGACTGACTGGGACTGACAGTTACAGAGCAAGAAAATAAACATATAGAGGAAATATGGTTAAAATGAAAAGGGTTGGTAAATTAACCGGTGCACAAATTCCAACAATTTAACTACAAACCAATTTATTCTTCTTGATTCTCCTATTCTTAGAACATATGAAGCTTTTTAAGACACCCTATTATGTCCAATGTAGAAAATAATAAATAAAACAGAAATTTCTCTCACGGTAGCCACTCGGATGTAATTTTGCGCGCATTAATTATTCGTCCTGACATCTTCGACAAATCATCAGTTTGGACGACTGTTCACATATTCAATGAAAGGTAACCACTACTTTGTTGTATGGGGCAAAACGAGCCATCACCGGATATCGACTTACACTTTTATGTTTTCTAAAGCTGATATACCTTATCACATGTTGCTCTTCAAGGGGTTCCTTTTGCGGCTTTGATGATCGAAAAATATGCCACCCCAACCAAAACCAAACCTCAATATGTAAAGCGTTATTTGTATCTTACTAACCTTTTGCACGTATGAAAAAAAATCTAATTACTATTCTAGGTGAATAGGCCCAGATTATTTATTTATTTATTTGTCAATTCATCAACGGGCTGTAAATGCCCCAATGATATACTTAAAAGTATATGGAAATCTAAATCTAAATTTAAATCTAAGCATGAATCAAATGACATCATAATACAATTAATTACATCAAAGTACAGTCATCACATATTGAAAATACACATTAAAAACAATAATCACGTGACAGTTTGTTTTGCGAAAAAAGAGCTAAATCTTCGACGAAGAAGCTTTCGGGATAAATGGTAATCGAACAGCCTGGTTACCCTGTTGAAAAGTCTTTGCAGACCACTTAATATACCGAAAACCGAACGTTGAAATTGTTTTTTTTTCCAAAAGAACGGTCCTTGAAAGGTATCGGCTATCATCAAAGCTCTGACAGTGTCTCTACAAACCGACAAAGGTTCCAAGCTGATCAGCTGACAACGACTCTGGTAACTCGGTAATAAGAGGGGGTCAGTCCACGGCAATCTACGCAGAGTGTATCTTATAAACCTTCGTTGAACTGATTCGATCCTTTCGACACCGTTGTTGTAGTGTGGAGTCCAAACAGCTGCACCATACTCTAAGATGGAGCTAGTGAGGGAGCAGTAGAGAGACTTAAGACAGTAGATGTCGGTAAAAGTTTTAGCAATCCTGAAGATGAACCCCAGAGTTCTGGATGCTTAATTGACCATGAATGTAATGTGCGGTTTGAAAGAGAGTTGCATGTCTAAAATGACACCCAGGTCCTTGACTTCGCTGACACGCTCAATCTCCGTTGTGCAATATGGTCTATCTCGTGCGCGAAAACGAGATGACAGAACATTTAGCGGGGTTTACCTCCATTCGGTTAAGAATACACCAATCGGCAAAAGCATCCATCTGTCGTTGAAGGAAACGCCAATCTTCAATCGAGCTGACCTGAAGGTAAATTTTCAATTCATCAGCATATGATAGCCATGGTCCTTTAATTACCAGATTATGTTAATAAAGTATATCAGAAATATCAAAGGACCCAGATGGCTACCTTGTGGTATGCCAGACATAGCAGTGAAAAAAAGGTGACTGGCAATCACCTATAACGCCGGCTAGTCCCAAGCCTATCCAGTTTGGCGACAGCTATACGGTGGTTCAATTTATCGAACGCTGCAGTCAGATCGGTATAAAATGCGTCCGTTTGGGCATGCTTCAACATGCTGTCGGTGATGTAAGATGTGAGCCAGAGTAAATTTGTGGTAGTGGAGCGACCCGTCGTGAATCCGTGTTGGTCGGTACTTAGTACGGTTTGCAGCGGGGTCAACAGGTCATTCATGTGCGCTTTGAGAAAAGCTGAAGGAATATCGTCGGGTCCAAGTTCCCAGAGAACGACGTTTTGAGCTTTGAGAATGAACAAGAAATCATCTCCGTATTGATGTCAAATCTACACAGAGTTTGGCTAGAACGGGGGAGGTAGCTAGCGGCATGCCTGGTATGGTCGTCGGGCAATCTTTCATCGGTAAAAACATTAGCTAATTTTTCTGAGAATAGGTTACAGATGTTCTGCTGAGTAGAGGCCGCATTTCCGTTGAACGTCATAGACGATGGCAGGCCAGCTCCGTGGCGCTGCTCGTTGACAAAATTCCAAAATTGTTTGGGACGGGATTTAAGTTTCCTCTGAATTTCACGCTGATAACTCAGGAAAGATTGATTCGCGATACGTTTGTATTCGTAATTGATTCTCGCATACTGGCATTGAAGAGTTTGTGTGCGGTATCTGGTGGACTTTCTCAATGCGGCCCTCTTTATTGTTTCATTCGTCGAAGTGTTTGCCATGGTTTTTGGGACGTATGGAGGCACTTCTTCATTGGCACATATCTATCGATAACATATGCCAGGACGTTGGAGAATGTTACAGCTGCAGACTCGACGTTAGCGGTATCTAATGTGTCGCCCCAATTGAAACTAGAGACTATATAATTCTGCGATGGTCAGTATTACGAAAGCCGTTAGAAACGACTAGAGACGATATTTTGTAACCAGAGATACAAACCTTCCTGATTTTTCAGGAATTCCCAGACTTTTTACCACGCCCCCTGATAACCTGACGAACACTCAATTTATCCTGATTTTTGTACTCTTTACATTATTCGTGATAAATTTTCCATATCAAAGTTTTCTGTCATGATAGTTACATTAAGTAACACTTTAAGTTAAATTCTCTAGACGCAAAGCTGTGCTTAACTTTTTTTCTCTACCCTCAATTGTTTCGTGACTTTTCAAAACAGCGCTAAAAAATTTCATAAAACCAGATTGTCTGACGAATTAAGTTTGAGGAACAAAATTGCTTTTTTCCCGAAATATATATTTTTATCAAGTCTCATATTAGCCTGACGGGGCATTGCTTTATTGTGGATAATGTGTATGTAGATGCGTCCCCAGAGTTGTTAATGTAGGAATACGTTTCAGATTGTAAAATTACTCAAGCGAAAATTTTTGAATCCACAGTCAATATAAAAACTTTATATGTAATCTGTTCGTCTGATTCAAAGTAGAATCAACTTTAATGATGGGATTGTTTTTCACATGTATGACTCGCAGCAGTTTTCGACGAGGAAGCAAACATGTTCTGGGAGGATAAAATATTGAAGCTGTGTGAAAGATGACGAAAGATTGTGAAACAGAACTATGGATAAAAAATTAAATTATAATGCTTTGATTGATTTTCCCAAAAATCGACCTTAACATTTCGGACAAACCAATATGAGCTATCCTGATTTATCGTGATTTTTATTTTCATTCTTCCTGATTTTTTAAAATTATAGTTGGCAACCCTGCTTGTATGGGTCAAATTCTTCTGAATCTATAAACATGGCATATGACCTCACAAGACACATTGACTGGAAAAAATATGCGGACGCGATTGCTCTAGCCATCAATTCCAGAGATGGTTTACCTCCATTGGAGGAGTATAACTTCCTATCTCGTTTGATTCATGATAGCGCAGTTCGCGCTCAAACGAAACCCATCTCAGGTTCCACCATTCGCCGGAGGCCTCCCAATCCATGGTGGGATAGCCAGTGTTCCAAGCTTTATCAGGATAAATCGAATGCATTTAAAGCTTTTCGGAAACGTGGAACCCCTGAAAATTTTCAAACGTATTTAGACCTTGAGAATCAGTTCAAAAATTTGATCAAAGGGAAAAAGACGGGTGGGTAATGTCGGGGACATAACCGGAGTGACGTAGGACTATACAAACGGGACAGCTTTTGTTAAATATATATTTTAAATATATTGTTTTATTTTCTTCTTCTACGTGAATACCTACCTATCTACCTGAAAAATGGATTAGTTTACTGTTTACTCTTTATGAATATGTTGATGGTTCTGAAAAGAACCTTTGGTGTTGTGTTTTTGTTATCACTCGATATTCCCATCTTGTTCGGTTAAACCTTCCTGTTTAGCTATTGCGTTTGCCACTCGCCACAGCTTTCACAGTTGGAAAATTTCTTCCCATCCAGCTTGTGACATGTTGTTCAGTAGATTACATTAATGCGACGTGCCGGAGAAACACTTTGCCACTCACTGAAACTAATTGTTACCTTGATGAGCGCCGAACCGAAGCTGCTCTGTTCTTGATGCGGGTTTTCTGATTGTCGTGAGCAGCTTTGCAAGCCAACTCGAGCACTCCGACGGCCGAAACTCTATAATCGCTGTTAGGTATACTGGTGCTCCGGCACCAATCCGTTCGGCCTAGTTACCCTTGCGGAGCAATCAGTGAATGCGACCAACAGGGAACTGGAGACCTGCACGGTTCGAGTGAGACTTTGCCTTTCCCTTAACTTGTCCTCTTTTGTTACGTCCACGATGCCGATGCCGTACAACCACACGGGTTTACGGTTTGAAAGAAAATAAGATATTTTTTTGGGGTCCGCGTGTTTTATACTCTAGCGGTACACACTCACAGGATAGAGACAAATCGGCAGACTCAGCCAGAGGGGCGAGTCCAACGAGACGAACGAATGAGCGTTAAAAGGGAGTGATGGCAAAAAAATACATTCATTACGATTTGTTCGCTCGTTGGATTTACATGAAGGCTAAAAAGGGTCCTTTTCAGGATCACAAAATTATCTTCAATCTAAAGAGTTTATTGTTTTGTTATCACTCGATATCCCCATTTTGTTCGGCTAAACCTTCCTGTTTAGCGATTTGTTGCCACTCGCCACAGCTTTCACAGTTGGAAAAATGTCCAACTAAATAAGTCGCATTACATGTCCGTCCAATTAGCTAAATGTCGAACTAATTGTAAATTACTGTACTTTCAATCTGGAAACAATTTAAGAATTGGTGAAAATTGAATAATCAGGAAAGTCCCCAATTATCAATAAGCTCAGAACAACTGCCAAATTCACATACTCATCAGATCCTGGCAAACAAATTATGAAAAAATCAATTTGTGTTTTATTATTATTTTGGATAATGTTTTAGAAAGCATTTAACTGTATTTTCTAAACTCTTTTTTGGAAGGTTTAATGGCCCTGAAAAGCGCCTTGTTTTATGGAATGGTTCCAATTTAGAAAACTTAGTACTCGTGGTTTTGAAAAAAACCATTTCGAACGCTCTCGATGCCGTCTTGTTCTGGATTTGCCACCAAAGCAGATTGTGTAAAGAACAAACTTTTTTCTTCTGCTACCTGCTGCCGTTTTGCGATTGCGTTTGCCACTCGCCACTCGCTGCAACTGTTCTGTTCCGAATGCGGGTTTTATTATCGTCGCGAGCAGCTTTGCCAGCTAACTCGATAACATCGGCGGCCGAAACTATATGTCGCCTGCTAGGCGAACCGATGTGGTGTACGGTTTGAATGAGAATGATCGTTATGGAAGGAAGGAAGGTATTGTATTATAGAGACTTTAAACTTTTGCAGTTCATTCGTCTCTAGCCTTGAGAAAGGCCCTTTGAAAACTCTACTCTACTCTACTTCAGCGCTACCAACTCCGCCCTCTTGCCTTGAGAAAGGCACTCGATCCCTCGCCGTCCAGCTCGTCCAGCAACTATGTTGTCCAGTCGGTGTCCACACAAAGAATGATCGTTACGGAAGGAAGGAAGGAAGGTCTTGTATTATAGAGACTTTAAACTTTTGCAGTTCATTCGTCTCTCGCCTTGAGAAAGGCCCTTTGAAAACTCTACTCTACTCTATTACTCTACTCCAGCGCTACCACCTCCGCCCTCTTGCCTTGAGAAAGGCACTCGATCCCTCGCCGTCCAGCTCGTCCAGCAACGATGTTGTCCAGTCGGTGTCCACACAAAGAATGATCGTTACGGCAGCGGAGCGGGGATTTTTAAGCTGACTGGCTGGCTCGAGAATTACGCATGTGTGAGGCTGCGACCAATGTTTCGTTCATTTTTTTCTTTTTCCTTCCGAATCGTGCTTCATTCTATTTCGCTGCTGCTCTGGTTGACCGTTTTGGTCGGTACGATTTGAGGAGCACAAAATGGACCAATCAAAAATGGGCACATAGTGCATTTTGACAATGCTTGATATTTCACAATTATTCAATTATTTATCTCAAGAAAAATGAAATGTTATTCGTTATGATAGATGCGTAGATATATTTCCTATCAATTGATGCAAAAACCTTTGCGATCTATTGAGAAATGCTCGAGTTATAAGCGTTCCAAATCTTGCATTTTTTCCTACTTGTTCAGTGCCTAGATTTCCATTTCACCCCCTATATCTTCCGGTTAGACGTAGTCCTACGTCAAAAACGTGCTTATTGGCGAAATTTCGTGGGAGGTTTGTCACGAGAAACATCAATGAAAAAATTATGGAAAGTGGCTCGAAACATGAGAAATCGTTCTTCAACGAATGAAAGCGAAGAATATTCACATCGGTGGATTTTTAATTTTGCACGGAAGGTTTGTCCTGATTCCGCTCCAGTGCAAAAAATTGTTCGAGATATACCACAAGATAGGTGCGATCTTGATTCGGAGTTTTCGATGGTAGAATTCTCTCTTGCTCTCCTTTCTTGTAACAATTCGGCTCCAGGAACAGATAGAATTAAGTTCAACTTGCTGAAAAACCTCCCTGATGTGGCGAAACATCGCTTGTTGAATTTATTCAATCGATTCCTGGAGCATAATGTTGTTCCAGATGATTGGAGACAAGTACGAGTTAAAGCTATTCAAAAACCCGCGTCCGACTTCAATTCGTACCGCCCAATAGCCATGCTGTCTTGTATACGGAAATTGTTGGAGAAAATGATCTTGTTTCGCCTTGATCGATGGGTTGAAACGAATGGCCTACTCTCAGATACACAATATGGGTTCCGTAGGGGCAAGGGGACGAATGATTGTCTTGCGTTGCTTTCTTCAGAAATTCAAATGGCTTACGCCGAAAAAAAAACAAATGGCTTCAGTATTCTTGGACATAAAGGGGGCCTTTGATTCTGTTTCAATAGAGGTTTTGTCAGACAAATTACACTCTCTTTTGAATAATATGTTATATAACTTGCTTTGTGAGAAACATTTGAACTTTTCTCACGGAGATTCGGCAGTATGTCGGGTCTCTTACATGGGCCTCCCCCAGGGCTCATGTTTAAGCCCCCTTTTGTACAACTTCTATGTAAGCGACATCGACAATTGCCTTACACAAAATTGCAGCCTAAGACAACTTGCAGATGATGGAGTGGTGTCTGTCGTAGGATCAAATGAATCCGACCTGCAAAAACCCTTACAAGATACTTTGAACAATTTTTCAACCTGGGCCATTGGGCTAGGGATCGAATTCTCCACGGAGAAAACAGAGATGGTCGTCTTTTCTAGGAAGCATAGACCAGCAAAACCAAAGCTTCAACTTTTGGGTAAACCGATCACTCATGCTATGTCATTCAAGTATCTTGGGGTATGGTTCGACTCCAAATGTACTTGGGGGGCCCATATTAGGTATCTGAGTAAAAAATGCCAACAAAGAATAAACTTTCTCCGTACAATTACCGGCACCTGGTGGGGGGCCCATCCCGAAGATCTTATAATGTTGTATCGAACAACTATTCTCTCAGTGATGGAGTATGGCAGTTTCTGTTTTCAATCAGCTGCCAAAACACACCTCATTAAACTCGAGCGAATTCAGTATCTTTGTCTCCGTATTGCGTTGGGATGTATGCCCTCAACGCATACCATGAGTCTCGAGGTTTTGGCAGGCGTACTCCCACTAAAAGATCGCTTCAATTTATTATCTTTTCGGTTCTTCATCCGGTGTAAGGTTATGAACCCATTGGTGATCGGAAATTTTGAGCAGCTGATCGGGCTAAATTTTCATTCTGGATTCATGACTTCATCTCCATGCAAGTTGATCCTTCTTCGTATATTCCCAACCGTGTTTGTTTTCCTGACTACATCAATTCCTTTGTACATTTTGATCTGTTCATGAAGGAGAAAATCCATGGAATTCCAGATTATCATCGATCGGGGATCGTTCCTACGATCTTCAATGCAAAGTATGGGCGTATCAATTGTGATAATATGTACTTTACTGATGGGTCCTCTATGAATGAGTCCACAGGATTTGGAGTGTTCAACGAATTTTTTAGCACCTCCCACAGTCTTCAGAATCCTTGCTCAGTGTATATTGCTGAATTGGCAGCAATACACTGGGCGCTGCACAGCGTCGCCTCACGACCTGTTGAACACTATTACATTGTAACGGATAGTCTTAGCTCTGTCGAAGCAATCCGTTCAGTGAGGCCGGAAAAGCACTCGCCGTACTTCCTTGAGAGAATACGAGAAATTTTGAGTGCTTTATCCAGACGCTGTTATGTCATCTCCTTTGTCTGGGTCCCTTCACATTGCTCAATTCCGGGTAATGAGAGGGCTGACTCATTAGCAAAGGTGGGTGCGATTGAAGGCGATATTTATCAGCGTCAAATCGCCTTCAATGAATTTTACTCTTTAGTCCGTAAAAATACAATCGCTAACTAGCAACGCAAATGGAACGAAGATGAATTGGGCCGGTGGCTCCACTCAATTATCCCTAAGGTTAGCCTCAAACCATGGTTCAAAAGTCTGGACTTGAGTCGGGACTTTATTCGTATCTTCTCCCGACTCATGTCCAATCACTGTTCGTTAGACGCGCTACTTTTTCGTTTTATTCTTGCCGACAGCAATCTCTGCGTTTGTGGCCATGGTTACCACGACATCGAACACGTTGTTTGGTCGTGCGAGTTGTATCTTGTCGCCAGATCGAATTTAGAAAACTCCCTGCAGGCTCGAGGAAAGCAACCCAATGTGCCGGTGAGAGATGTGTTGGCTCGGCTAGATCTTGATTATATGTCCCAAATATATGTTTTCCTTAAAGCTATCGATCTTCGAGTGTGATTGTTCTTACATCCTTTACCCCTCCTTTTCGTCCTTCGCGAGCTATCGGTTCCCTTCCTACTAACATTAGAATAAGTTAAATTGTGAATACATATTAGATGTAAGGATAGTTTTAAGAATTGAGTGTGAAGTGTGAGTGTGAATGAGAATGTGAATGTAAATGCGAGTGTGAGTGTGAACATTGCTACAATATCCTTACATCCCAATCAAAGTGTGTCACCCTTCTAAACTCGAGTCGACCGCGAGTAATCGGTTTCCTATTTTATTAACCATAGAATTAAGGAAACATGTTAATATTTTATAGTAAAAATATATTTAAGAGCGTGGCTCCTTTAAACCTATGTAACTGAGCCTGTAAAAATAAACGGATAAATAAAAAAAAACCCTGCTTGTAACAGTTTTGTGCCAACGTCAACCAGCGAGGGTGGATGATGAGGGGTAAGTTTCACGAGAGGATCAGGAGCCTCGCATAAGAATGGGGTTGTGTCCCGCGCTGTGCGTATTCCATGGATATACCTACTTTCTCAATAATGATTCAAACAATTTTGGACATGAAACAACGTATAAATTTTACCCATTTAGATTGATATGTACTGGTGTTCATTTTACTACCACTAGGTGATCATTTTAACCGCACACTAAAAATTTTTCGATTTTACAACTTTTTGTCTTTTAATGAAATATTTATAATTTTAATTTTTCACAATCAAAACCGTTTGATATCTTAAACACCAATTAGTTAAGCTGTAATATTCTTTGAAGAACGGAGATTGTAGCGGCATGCGGACGCAGTAAATGGGTATACTCCTGGAAATGGAAAGCTCAGAACAATTCAGGGCTCAACGAGTTAGCTGAATTTGCATGAAACGCAAATCACGTAACGCTAAAAATCTGAATTTGGACCTTCTCCTCTCATACGTAACGCAATTCCTGTCCCAAAGGCGGCACTCCATCTATTCGACTAGCTACATTCTACAAATCAATGAAAAAAACAATGGATATGATACTTTTTTATTTTGTTTACATCTCAGCCACTACACAGTAGTATGCTCCAATATATCTGTTCTGATGTTATTGTTTTTATGATCAAATGTTTTGTTGTCCCATTATTGTGGTGAATTATAGTAATCGTAAATAAATGACGTAGTTGCTCCAACATTGTCGTACATGTTGTGCTACACACGCCACACCGATCCGCAGACCATTGGATAACACCAACATTGTTCGACAAGACCAATTATGTCGTAAAAAGAGACACTACAATAAGCAAGAACCATTGACTTGTAGAATGTAGCAAGTTGAATAGATGGAATTCCACCTTAACACACAGTAAGTAACGCAACCTCGACCCCCTCCCCTCTCACGCGTTACGTAATTGGTGCACGACGCATAAGTCGAGTTTTATATTGTTTATCTAGTGCTATAGTAGGGTGTTAGGCAGCTTATTGACAATTTCTTTGGTAGTGATAGAGGATTATTTTCGATGAAAAAATCCCTCTATGCATATGACCATATCTCAACCATTACAGAGCCATTGAACGTTTTTGGTTTGGGCTATACTTGCGTTCAGCTAAACATCGTCACGGGTATAACGGTATTTTATGTTGTGAGGATCAGCGACATTACAATCTTTTGTAGAAGTGGATTGAAACCTAGATAACAGGTGCCTAGTAGCGCGGTGCAAATCATGAGTGAAAGATTTGCTGTGTGCCACAAACCCTTTGCTAGTAAACTACTTGTTTTTCACCGAATTATTTATTTTTAACACTTCAAAGAGAACAGTTCGTTGCATCTAATTAGACAGTGATGCACGTTTGGGTTATTTATTGTCCGAAGTTATTAGCTACGGTCAGTGGGAGGGAATTATTTGGATAAAATAACTCAATTAATTATCTGAAAGGAAGGGTCTGGTGACCGAACTCGTTATTTAGCAGAGACGTTATGTTCCATGTCAATTATACGCATTCACAGCTATTTTCTTGCGATGAAATCGGAAATAAAGTCTAAATTTAACCACAGTCGTCAAAATAAATAACTGTAGCAGGATGTGTTCACTGTGCATCGGTTGTGACAAATGACGCTAATACATTCCACTCTTCACATTTTAATGTTTTTATTGAGCTTGACAATATGTTGACCTAAAAGTTGTGATAAAATAATTACAACTTAATTGTATCTGTAACCCACACGTTGATGTCTAGTGCCGTTTCCTTTCGGAGGTTTTGAAAAGAAAAATTACGGATATAATTGAGATTTTTGCGATAGATTGCATTGGGCAATTCGCCAAACAAGATAATTACACACGTTCGCATGTTAACTATCATGTTGCTGCTGTTTGTACGAACGCAAGCTCCTCTACTTTGCCGCCTAGTGGATACAGAATGAAAAAGATGTGTTACAAATAATACGTAGGATACCAATTAAATGACCTATTTGTTGTAAACATAGCGGGAAATATTACAACATCGTTCGTACGTACGTTCTCATATTATCCTGTCTTGGGCATTAACTAATGTTGCAGTCTCAACGTTATCAATGTTTTGAAATGTCCTCTCTAATACGAACCAAATCTAGTTTGGTGGACGAAACACGCTTGCGGAGGAGCAAAAAATGAACTTAAATCATTTTATTGCTGCCAAATCGAAATTTGACAGCCTAAAACGTGGATAATTTCCGCCATCCCCGAAGTAATACGTTAGTGTCAGAGAAGCAGAAATATTTTCTAAGCTGCCTTGACTTGTATTTCGCTCCTAGTATACATGTTAAACCTCGAGTAAACCTCCCCAAAAATCACTCGCCTCAAATCCGACAGTCAAAACACCTCCAGAATCATGCATGGATTTGAAAAAAGCGTGGCCACTTGTCATGTGAAGCGTAAAATTTATGATGAGCAGATTTAAAACACATTTGTTGATTCCAATGCAGAGAGCGATCAAATCCGATAATTTGTCATGCCTTTCCGCGTGGGGGCGGTTTTCCTCTCTTGGCCAATTTCATCAAATGTTACCAGAAACTGTAGACGTTATTGAAAAAATATCTTCTGTGCGCAATCATATTTCCGATAAAAATAGTAGGAGAAATATAAATAGGAATGTGTTTTTGATGAATAGACCAAGTTTTTAAATCCATTTTCAACAGCAGGAATTTGCTTACAATAAGGATGATGCCAAATGTTCTAACTTATTCATCTATACGCATATGCTTTTGTTTGCCCCATTGAGTACTGTGGAAACTAAAAAAAAACTTAAAATTTGATGATTTAATGATGAATGATTTTTATTTATTTATTGAGGAGGAATATGTGTTTCGGAACCTAAAACTATAGTTAATCATCGATTGCAAGTTTCTTGTCGCAAATATGCAAATATAAATATCAACATGCATCAAGAACACTGTCGTTGTACTGCAACTACCCTTCGTATTGATTTGTCCCCTTATGGAAAGAACACTGAATTTTTTTTACCATTTGAAGCTAACTATTCAAACGTCATAACATTAACAGGGTGCTTTGTAAAGTACACATTTTTGGTACTGTCTGTCGCATCTTTCACCGGCGATACGTAACAGTACTTTTGTCTGTGAAGTCCGAAAGATTTCCGATTTCCGAAAACGAATTCAAATCTTGGGACAGCGTTCGATTCGCAACTCCCGGATGCGATTAATTATAATGTGTCCTTTCCGTGCCCGTAACTCCACCCCGTTATCTTCTTTTACGATTTTGACTCATCCCATGAGTTTATGCACCAATGAACCAAATTTCAGAACAAGTTTTAGGAGAAAATTTCAAACGTTATCTGAATAAACACTAGTTCTAATATGAATTCTTTGAAGCGAAATTATTATCCATACACCAAACTTTGAGAAAGGCATAATTATATATATAAATAATTTCTGGTCTTCGCTATTGTAGCAATAGCTATTGTGGTTATGTTTCTTGAGTCATCTCTGCACTTGGATAACCAAACTTCAGTGTCCAAATACCATTGAATGGATCATTAAATACTTATTTGAAAATTTAGAAAATTTCCTACCAGACTCATCAGCAGGAGAATATTTTGTAGTTAAATTCGCTTGTTGTCAGTCAAATGCCGTTGTGTCTCAAATTCCGAACACTTCAGTTTCAAATGTAATTTTTCTTATTTTGTTTTTATTAAAATTAAATTTTATTTGGTAAAAAGCAATAGTTAAAATCAGTGACGTGAAAAACAAGCATGGTTATTTTTTTAGTTTTTGTTGTTATTCTGTTTTGTTTACTGTTTTCATTTTAAGTGCTAGAAAAGGTAAGAATATAGGAGATTCAACAATGAATGAACATTTATCTTTTATGCAGAAATCTTCATTACAATTAGTATTTAAATATTGTTCGGAAATTGAGTCTGTGCAAAAGTTCGGAGTTTGAGACTAAATTGAACATATTTAAGTTTTTCAGCATTAATATGTATTTGTAAATCATTTTTACTGTAGTCAAAAGAAAAAAATACTCTATTGTATCCAAAAATCAAATCAATTTGGCGAAACAGTATCATTTTATGTAATGAGACACTGTTTAATGTCCAACAAAGCTTAATAGTTCGGAATTGGAGACGAAAGGGTTCTTTTGTGACGTGACAACTGACTTTTTGCGGTTTCCGGCTATTGAACATTAATGTTGTATTTTAGGTTCAATTTCAAAACATACAAATTTTGTTCTATAATTTGTCAACGAAAGATGAACGTATATTTCACAATGAAGAGTGTACCGTTTCAAATCCGCACACATTCAAATTGCTTTAACTTTGGATACGTTGGGTAAAAAACAAAAAACTATATAACCATTCTTGGCTAGTTCGGTTTATTATTGCTAACGATCTCCAAAATATTGATTTTTATCGTGCAATCAATCATCTACGGATATAAATTCAGTGCAGTACTGTTAATTCATTGTCATCGAGCAAATTAATACGTTAACAAAGTGGATTCTGTGCGCGGGAAGTTGCTAATTTTGCAATTTTGCGATTCAATCTTCGCAGTACAGCGTCAGCGCTCCATTGTGCCAACTACAACAAACCGCTGTGAATCATATTGTTTCCAGTGTGTTTTATCGCCTCCGTTTTGTGCCAGCGTTCATCATGAAGAAATGCGATGCTAACCCGTGTTTTACCGCTTCTAATCGAAGCGGCAAAATTACTTGCTGGAAGTGTGATAAAACTTTCCACTCGAAATGCGCTGGAATTTCGGGTAATCAGCAGAAAATTATCCGCGATTGTGTCGGTGCTGTTTGGCTATGCCCCCAGTGTCGTGATTCGCCAGTCGGCGTAGAGCAAAGAGACCCAATGTTTAATCTGATCTTCGCTCGTTTATCTTCGACCATGACTCAAATCGGGGCTCAAATCGATGTGACCCGTTCTTTATGCCGTGCATATGGAGAAAATATTCCACGAGCTAGTTGCTGTAACCGCCCTCCTCATACCAATGCTACTATCGATGCAAACGCATTCAATGAGGAGATCAATAATCTGCAATTTGAATTCACCAATGTATTTGAATCGTTTTCTGCCGACTCTGTTTCGGGTAACCATAATAAACGCAATCGCACCAGCAGCGTATCTTCACCGCAACTCATTACTACTCGTATGGAGAAAAGATTGCGTACTGATGCTTCCGTCAACACTTCGGATCTGATGAACATCGCCGAGGAAACTCCAGCCGTTTCTACTTTTTGCGCAACAAGCACCGGTTGCGCCATCGAAAGTGCTATCAACAGATCAACAGTAGCGAATCCGTCAACTTCTCCCCTTGAGCTAGCATCTTCAACTACTGCTACAACTTTCAACGATGCTGTTTCCGAACGAATACTTAACTCAGCTGTAATACCAATATATGTGCACCGTTCATCTTCGCCTGTGCTGGCTACTTCAACTAGTTTCACAGGTAACGTTCTACATAGTATATGCCCAGCCGAAGCTGGTCGCGATACTACGCCTCTCATTCACTCTCAACCGATACCAGGCACGACGACTGCTAGCGACAAGACCAACGAGACCGCAGCCTGTTCTACACCATCGTCGCCGATTCATATCGTCATGTCCGATCGAACTAACAACCTACTCGCACCGACTGGACCATCCATTGTCAGAAGTGCTTCGAATTCCACCGTCATATTTAATAGCAACGTACCCGATGTGAGATCGGAGAGCTCAACTGTAATGCCATGTCTTGCTCGTCATTCGCCATCATTGGTAGCAAATGCAGGTAATGCTAGGAACGACCAGAATGTGCACAGGAATTACACGACTACGAATACTCTTCCTACGCTCTCCGTTGTACCGGTCACGAAACCGTCAAACTGGTTTTATCTCACCCGGTTCTCACCTTCCGAATCTCCGAAAAACATAATTCAATTTATTTCTGGGAAATGCGCTTGTGATCCTTCTATTATTCGGTGTCACAAGCTGGTTCGGCAAAATAGGGAAGACAACATCCCATTATCATTCATTTCATTCAAATTAGGAGTCCCCGAGTTTATCGAAAATGCGATTACCTCTCCCGACTTTTGGCCAGTTGGAGTATCAATCACTCCTTTCGTAATTCGTAATCCAACTACAATCCAAACTGTACAGCAAACATCACCTCGTCTCATTGCATCAACCTCAAATAATCAGCCTCGGGCAACCGCTCAGCCGCATTCTGATAACGCTCAAGGTATTTTTTTATGCAACCCTACAACCTCAACTGTTGGTCAAATGATGAACAAGGATCCGGTTCAACATGTTCAGAGAACGCGCGCCCTTCAGCCTCGTCAAAATCAGCGTCAAGTGCGAGCGTCACTTGTATAGATCACAACATTGTAATTTATTATCAGAACGTCGGTGGAATGAACACATCTATCGCCGATTACTACCTAGCTGTTTCCGATGCTTCATACGATATCATCGTCTTTACTGAAACATGGCTCAATAGCAACACACTGTCGCAACAATTGTTTGGATCTTGTTACATAGTGTACCGTCTTGATCGATCTGCTGAGGATAGTTGCAAACTCACTGGCGGTGGTGTTTTGTTAGCTGTTAGATCGAAATTCATCTCGCGTGAATTAATTCCTCCAAATGGCCATAGTGTGGAACAAATATGGGTTGCCGTAACGTTTTATAGCCATTCTACTTATATTGGTATTGCATACATTCCTCCGGATCGTGTGAACGACTCTGCAGTAATAGATACGTACATCTCATCAATTATTTGGATAAGGAATCAAATGGAACTAAATGACAACATCTTACTTCTTGGCGATTTTAATCTACCCGGTATTAGCTGGATTCGAAGCACATCCAATTACTTATATCCTAATTCCTCGTGCTCCTCTATGAACCGTATGACAGAAAGTCTACTGGACGGATACAGTACTGCTGATTTGTACCAAATGAACGGAATCTTGAATCACAACAATCGTATTCTCGATCTATGCTTCGTTAATTCACAGATGGTCTACAATGCGACTGTAACATCAGCTCCCTCCGCTTTAGTGAAAATGTGTCGCCACCATCCTCCGCTTCTGATATCATTACTTGAATCGTCACCGCCCGTTTTTGCAAACACCATCGAATCAACTCATTACAACTATCGTAAATCGAATTTCCCACTGATGAATCGTTTCTTCTCAACCATTAACTGGAATGATATTCTGAATGGCCGCGATATTGAGGAAGCCGCATCATCCATGTCCCATGTGATCCTCTATGCAATTGATCAGTTTGTTCCTAAGAAAACAACTAAGGATCCTCTTCACCCACCTTGGACAAATTACCAATTGAAACGCCTTCGAAAAGAAAAACGATACACTTTGAAGAAATATTCGAAATACCGTACTGATTTTTGGAGGAAACGTTATTCCGTCGCCAACAAAAACTACAAATGGTTAATAACACCTTATTTAGAGCTAATTTAAATCGTATTCAAGATAATCTACGACTCAGTCCGAAGGATTTCTGGAAGTATGTAGATGAACAGAGGAAAGAGTCTGGACTTCCTACTGTGATGACACGTAATAATGTGGAGGCTTCGAACAGGGATACCATTTGTTCACTGTTTAGGGAACAATTCAGCAGTGTTTTCGTCAGTGAAACCCTAGACAAAGATCATATTGATGCAGATATAAGAAATGTACCTTGCCTTCCGTCTGTTTGCACATTGGCTGCTATAAGTTCTAGCAGAGTACAAGAAGCCTGCCACGTTATCAAAAATTCTACAAATCCTGGACCAGATGGTATCCCTTCTATAGTGTACAAAAAGTGCTCCAGCAGTCTATCGTCGCCTCTGAGTCTCCTGTTCAGCCAATCACTGTCATGTGGAACTTTTCCAAAGGCATGGAAAAATTCTTTTGTTTTCCCGGTCTTCAAAAAAGGTTGCAAAAGAAATGTCAATAACTATAGAGGGATCGCTAGCCTTTCCTCGGTTTCCAAACTTTTTGAACTGATAGTTCTGGACTACATCTCCTATGCCAGCAGCAATTACATCGCTGATGAACAACATGGTTTCGTTCCCAAACGATCTACATCCACAAATCTAGTATTGTATACCTCATTCATCGCTCGCTCTCTACAGTCACGCCAACAAATTGATGCTGTGTATACAGATTTCTCAGCTGCATTTGACAAGATAAACCATGAAATTGCCTTCGCCAAACTACAACGGCTTGGATTTCATGGCAACTTTCTGAACTGGCTACGTTCGTACCTGACCGATCGTGTGATGTCAGTGAAAATCGGTGACACTGTATCTTCTCCATTTCGAGTTACATCTGGCGTACCTCAAGGAAGTCACCTTGGCCCTTACATCTTTCTACACTACCTCAACGATATTAATTGATTTCAAACTATTTTGCACCGTTAATTGTCTTAATGACGCAGCATACCTACAGCAGCAACTCAACATTTTTGATGAATGGTGTGACATCAACAGGATGATTTTGAATCCAGCAAAATGCTCAATTATCACCTTTTCGCGGAAACGTTCAGCTATTGCCTACCCGTATAAATTACGAAATTCATTGTGAACCGGGTTATGACCATCAAAGATCTTGGCGTCATTCTCTATTCTAAGTTAACATTTAAAGAACACGTAGCTTATATCACCAGTAAAGCATCCAGAGTCCTAGGATTCACTTTCGCGTTACGAAAGATTTCAGGGACATACATTGTTTAAAGTCTTTATATTGTTCGTTGGTCCGCTCAATCCTCGAGTATGCTTGTGTGGTATGGTCGCCTTATTATCAAAATGGCGTTCAGCGAATCGAAGCGATTCAACGCAAATTCGTTCGTTTCGCTCTGCTAAATTTGCCTTGGAACAATCCTTCAAATCTTCCAAATTATGAAGATCGCTCTAATCTAATTGGACTAGACTCACTAAATCTACGTAGAGACGTCTCTAAAGCGTTATTCGTATCAGACCTGATCCTCTCAAACATCGACTGTTCTACTCTTCTCCAATTAATTAATTTTAATATAAGGACACGAACTTTGCGCTCTCATACATTCATTTGTGTCCCCTCTTCACGCACTAATTACGGGTATAATGAACCCGTTTCAAGTATATGCCGAGTTTTCAACCGCTCGTACACTTCGTACGATTTTAACTTGACCCGTTCACATCTGAAAAGGATTTTTTCTAATGCCCTTAGATATTAGGTATTTAAGATATTTAATTAGAATTTAAGTTAGATTTAAGTATATCATTAGGGCACTCTTGTTCAGGCCTGTTGATAACAAATAAATAAACAATAAACAATAATAAACAACATTAATTGAAATTTTGCGTACACATAGTTTAAAGTGTATTGTTCACACTCTGTGAGTTGATTTCATCAAGTGCGCAAAAGTTTGCAAAATGGCAACTTATAGCTGATTTACACATTGACCAGTAATTGGCGCCAGTTACTTGAACGTCAACGGCACGCCATATTTAGATCACCAGTTGACTGGTGCTGTGCGTTTATACACATTTTCAGCAACTGGACAGCTTGGCTGTCATTTTATTGGGTTTTATATGTGTGCGTTGACCATATTGAGTTTGATGTTCCGTGTACATGAAGAGAAATATAACAGAATCCGCGATGACATTTGTAAAGTTCTGACGTCTGGTGGCGACATACGAGTTTGGGACCCAAACTATTCTCTATCAGTATAGAATGCCCGAAGACAGATAAGAAATGATCAAATTTGAATGAAAACCTTCATGTCATGTTATTTGATTACTCAAAACACGTAGTCCTGACTCTTACTTAACCATTTGACATTATACATTTCCTAATATTTCCACAAAAAACTCACCATCATAATATAAGATCATTATCAGAAACAGTTTTCATGGAACATATATTCACAATTCGCAAACGTGTTACTCTATTACACATAATATACATTTGGTTCGGCAAAGTTTATTTTCATAATTTTTATTTTATAAGTGTATTCATTCCCCCTGAAAATCTATTATTTTTTACGCTTCCCAAACATGGAGCACGAGCTCAATGTCGTTAACGCGAACAGCGTAAACATATCGTGTTCCGATTTTGGGAAGCGATTGGGATAATCGATTTTCAGGGGGAATAAGCACATTTAAAAATAAAATTTTTGAATGAAATTAACTTTTCCATGTCAAATGAGTATTCTATGTAAATAAAAATCACGTTTTTGTTGCAAAGTGGTGAAAAGACTTTATATGAAAATTGAATTTGAAGATAATTTGCAATGATAAGTTTTGATGGAAATATCGGAAAAATTCTAGAAAATTTATTGAAATAGGGTCAAAATAAAGTTCTGTAGGTAATTAAATATCCCGAAGTAAAAACTTTCATTCAAAGTTTAGCAAATTTAAAATTGCATTCGGACCTTCTGAACTCATAAAACGTAATATGCTTCATAAACACGTACTATGGCACCAGATGTCGATATAGTACATTCGTCATCGTGGATTTGGGTTTTGAAGTGTCATTTTGAAATAGATTCCTAGCCTCGGGAGATGTAAACAAATTTTGACGTAGGACTACGTCTAACCGGAAGATATAGGGGGTGAAATGGAAATCTAGGCACTGAACAAGTAGGAAAAAATGCAAGATTTGGAACGCTTATAACTCGAGCATTTCTCAATAGATCGCAAAGGTTTTTGCATCAATTGATAGGAAATATATCTACGCATCTATCATAACGAATAACATTTCATTTTTCTTGAGATAAATAATTGAATAATTGTGAAATATCAAGCATTGTCCAAATACACTATGTGCCCATTTTTGATTGGTCCATTTTGTGCTCCTCAAATCGTACCTACCAAAACGGGCAACCAGAGCAGCAGCGAAATAGAATGAAGCACGATTGGGAAGGAAAAAGAAAAAAATGAGGGAAACATTGGTCGCAGTCTCACACATGCGTAATTCTCGAGCCAGCCAGTCAGCTTAAAAATCCCCTCTCCGCTGCCGTAACGATCATTCTCATCCGAACCGTACACCACATCGTTTCGCATCACCTCACATCAACAAACCAACACAAGCAGCCATGGTTGGATATGGCAAAGGAGGAAAAGTGAAGGGAAAGGCAAAATCCCGCTCGAACCGTGGTGGTCTGCAATTTCCCGTAGGTGTATCCGCCAATTGCACCGGAAAAGGTAGCTAGGTCGAGCGCGTTAGTACCTGTGTACCAGTCCACCTAGCCGGCGTTATATAGTTTCGGCCGCCGGAGTGATCGAGTTGGCTGGCAAAGCTGCTCGCGACGATAAGAAAACCTGCATTCGGAACATAACACATTCGGTTCGGCGGACATCAAGACAACAGGCAGTTGCAGCGAATGGCGAGTGGCAAACGCAATCGCAAAACGGCATCAGGTAGCAGAAGAAAAAAGTTTGTTCTTTATACAAACTGCTTTGGTGGCAAATCCAGAACAAGGCGGCATCGAGGGCGTTCGAAATGGTTTTTTTTCAAAACCACGAGTACTAAGTTTTCTAAATTGGAACCATTCCATAAAACAAGGCGCTTTTCAGGGCCATTAAACCTTCCAAAAAAGAGTTTAGGAAATAAAGTTCAATGCTTTCTAAAACATTATCCAAAATAATAATAAAACACAAATTGATGTTTTCATAATTTGTTTGCCAGGATTTGATGAGTATGTGAATTTGGCAGTTGTTCTGAGCTTATTGATAGTTGGGGACTTTCCTGATTATTCAATTTTCACCAATTCTTAAATTGTTTCCAGATTGAAAGTACAGTAATCTACAATTAGTTCGACATTTAGCTAATTGGACGGACATGTAATGTGACTTATTTAGTTGGACATTTTTGTAAACATAGAGATCCAAATTATGATCCCACATTGAAAGTCGACACTGTACCACTGTCATCGCAAATGTTCAATTACAGGTTAAAATTACCTCCAATCCGGCACTGAGTGGTGGTAATGCGACGTGCCATTGAATGTAATTTACTGTAAAATATGTCACAAGCTGGATGGGAAGAAATTTTCCAACTGTGAAAGCTGTGGCGAGTGACAACAAATCGCTAAACAGGAAGGTTTAGCCGAACAAGATGGGGATATCGAGTGATAACAAAACAATAAACTCTTTAGACTTTTTGTGATCCTGAAAAGGACCCTTTTTAGTCTGTATGTGAATCCAACGAGCGAACAAATCGTAATGAATGTATTTTTTTGCCATCGCTCCCTTTTAACGCTCATTCGTTCGTCTCGTTGGACCCGCCCCTTTGGCTGAGTCTGCCGATTTGTCTCTATCCTGTGAGTGTGTACCGCTAGAGTATAAAACACGCGGACCCCAAAAAAATATATTATTTTCTTTCAAACCGTAAACCCGTGTGGTTGTACGGCATCGGCATCGTGTACTCAACAAAGGAGGAAAAGAGAAGGGAAAGGCAAAATCTCGCTCGAACCGTGGTGGTCTGCAATTTCCCGTAGGTGTATCCGCCAATTGCACCGGAAAAGGTAGCTAGGTCGAGCGCGTTAGTACCTGTGTACCAGTCCACCTAGCCGGCGTTATATAGTTTCGGCCGCCGGAGTGATCGAGTTGGCTGGCAAAGCTGCTCGCGACGATAAGAAAACCTGCATTCGGAACATAACACATTCGGTTCGGCGGACATCAAGACAACAGGCAGTTGCAGCGAATGGCGAGTGGCAAACGCAATCGCAAAACGGCATCAGGTAGCAGAAGAAAAAAGTTTGTTCTTTATACAAACTGCTTTGGTGGCAAATCCAGAACAAGGCGGCATCGAGGGCGTTCGAAATGGTTTTTTTCAAAACCACGAGTACTAAGTTTTCTAAATTGGAACCATTCCATAAAACAAGGCGCTTTTCAGGGCCATTAAACCTTCCAAAAAAGAGTTTAGGAAATAAAGTTCAATGCTTTCTAAAACATTATCCAAAATAATAATAAAACACAAATTGATGTTTTCATAATTTGTTTGCCAGGATTTGATGAGTATGTGAATTTGGCAGTTGTTCTGAGCTTATTGATAGTTGGGGACTTTCCTGATTATTCAATTTTCACCAATTCTTAAATTGTTTCCAGATTGAAAGTACAGTAATCTACAATTAGTTCGACATTTAGCTAATTGGACGGACATGTAATGTGACTTATTTAGTTGGACATTTTTGTAAACATAGAGATCCAAATTATGATCCCACATTGAAAGTCGACACTGTACCACTGTCATCGCAAATGTTCAATTACAGGTTAAAATTACCTCCAATCCGGCACTGAGTGGTGGTAATGCGACGTGCCATTGAATGTAATCTACTGTAAAATATGTCACAAGTTGGATGGGAAGAAATTTTCCAACTGTGAAAGCTGTGGCGAGTGACAACAAATCGCTAAACAGGAAGGTTTAGCCGAACAAGATGGGATTATCGATTGATAACAAAAACACAACACCAAAGGTTCTTTTCAGAACCATTAACATATTCATAAAGAGTAAACAGTAAACTAATCCATTTTTCAGGTAGATAGGTAGGTATTCACGTAGGTGAAGAAAATAAAACAATATATTTAAAATATATATTTAACAAAAGCTGTCCCCTTTGCATAGTCCTACGTCACTCCGGTTATGTCCCCGACATTACCCACCCGTCTTTTTAAAATAAATTTTAGAAATTAAATTTACTAATATTATATATTTCATTCGTTTTAACAGATGGCAGAAATACAAAGATTAGCAGCCTTTCAAAAAGCAGCGCGTTCTGTTTCCTCGATAATTTGTGGGGAGCTCTTGGAAATGTGTGCCGATGAACTTGAAAAGAAAAATCGGAAAACATGGATCAGACGCTGGATGAACAGGAAGCATCTAGGGGCATCACAAACGATACTCAAAGAGCTTTACGTTAACGACCCACAGGAGTATAGAGCTATAATGAGATTGACCGCAGATCAATTTGAGGAATTGCTGGGCCTGATTGATCCCATAATTGCGCGTGAAGACACTTTTATGCGAGAAGCTTTACCTTCGTGGCTAAGATTAGAGATAGTGTTAGCCTTTCTTGCTTCCGGAACAAACTTTAGAATGTTATCAATTATGTTTCGTGTCTCAAAAGCATCTATTTCAAACATTATCCCCGAACTATGTGACGCCATCTTCTTGGTTCTGAAAAAGTACATAAAAGTAAGTACGATATTATTTATTTTCTCAAATTACATCCCACCTGAAAATATTATTATCTAGAATAAAACAGTTATTTCATACCAAACCGATAAAGTGGTTCTCAGATTTTCGTGAAAATTGGTAGTTTCGTACCTTATCGTTTTCGTAATTATTGATTGTATTTGTTTTTTTATAGTTTACATCGTCTCGAGACCAAGGGCACCTATATTTTTTAAATATATATTTTTTCTAGAAAAATGAAGTTTTTTTACGTAACATATTCAAAAATCAAAGAGGTGTTGATTTTCGTTTTTGAGTAGTGATTTTTTGAATCTAACATGTTTTCAGTTCGTTCAATATTCCTATGCGACTAGACTAGAGCTGTGCGACTAGAATATAGTTTGTCTCGCAATTGTGATTTTTTTTTCGAAAAAGACACATTTTTTTATTAGCTTCGATTTGATACGTCGATCATCTGATACAGTCAGTAGTTCAATAGTTATGATTTTTCAAAAAGGTCATTTTTGGCAAAAGGGGAAAATGAAATATCATAATTTAAAAACGATTTTGGGATATATTGTGTGAAAATACCTAAGCTTTCAAGAGAAAGGATAAAAAATACAGCGCTCTTGATTCCGAGACCATATAAACTATAATCATACCGTATTCATATATTTTTCCAAAGTAGACTAGTCTTCTGGCTTCAATTTGATATGTCGATCATCTAAATCGGTCCATTGGTTCGAATGTTATCATTTTTTGAAAAACGCCATTTTAAAAAAAGGAAGAGAAATTGATTTTTTGAATCAACCAAAACTATTACTACTACTTTTTGTTTTCAAGAGGCTTCAAATTTGCAGTTCATTCGTCTCTAATATCATAGAAACACCGCTCTCCTCTTGCGACAAATTAAACCGATAGCACGGGAATAATCGGGGCGTACATAAAATCCCCTACATTCGAATTTTTAAGTTGATAGGATCAGTAATTTCTGAATCTATTCAACACATGCATTAGTCGGACATACATTAATTTTTATATAAAAAGGTGATGTTAAATTGGAAAAGAAAAGTTAAATCATTTTATTCAATCAATGTGTTTTTAAACAGTTTTATTTAGCTTGCCCTATAACGTGTATGTTTGTAACATGTTTGTCTGTAGCGCTGTACCACATTGATGGAAATTTTACCCCCTCCTGTTGACCGATTGATCTGAAATTTGAAGCACATTTTTATCTCTGCCGTCATTATAAAACTGCGTATTTTATGATTTTAAAAATCCATTTTGGCCGCCGCTATAAAATGACTGATTTCATATTAGATTAAAGAAGTGTTAAATGGGACATGTCTATCAAATGAATGGACTTGACTTGGAGAATAAACTACATAATGAGCAACATAAGTTCAGAAAGGTCGCCGGCACAAAATGTTCGACTATGTATTTTTTTTGCAAGCTCTTCACTATCGGTATCAAATGACTAATGATTTGACTAATAGAGTACAGTACATCATGAAAACTTTCCGAAAAAAAAATGGCAAAAATCTAACATTTTAGAAAATTGTGAAATGTTTTTATTGTAGAGAAATATACTAATAATACAGATAATGTACTAAAAACTAGAAAATGAAAAAAAAAATTAACAAAAACTTCTTAAGTTAAACGGTTTTATTGTGATAAAACATAAGAATAATACAGATAATGTACTAAAGCTAGAAAATCATTAGGCAAGTAGTATTTAGTAGTTATCACACCCCTTCCTTCAATCTAGGAAACTGATGAGACTAAAATAAAATCATGCATCCATGTTATGATACGTATGATCCGTGTTAGAATATGGTGCAGACGTCGGGTTCATATTCCTTAACCGGAAATTAATTAGTACTTTTTGTAGTTCTAAATTTGCCACCACCCTTTCGTGTGGAGGTAGCGCTCGAAGCTGGACAGCAATATGTTTCCCCATGGTGTCACATTCGTCATCTTTGTCTCCTCTGGTTGTCGTAGTCAGTTTGTCGTTCAAGTCCTTTAAATCACGTACAGCTTCAACAATTGCCTTCAGCCTTCTGTCCCTACCTCTATTGGTAACACGGGAAGGCTGACGCAGAAGGCTTCTGCTCCTCGGTTGACTGTTGCTTGAGCACGGCTCAGCCAACTCATTGAAATTATCGTCATAAATCATAACGATTTCAGGTTCAACAGTTATGTTTTCATTGTCCTGGGTCGCGTTGTCCTGGGTCGCATTGTCCTGAATTGCATCGTCCTGAAAAAAAAATGTTCGAACACTTCAGAATACTATACAAAACATATATTTTATTTAATTACATTATAAAAAAATCCCGAATTTTTGAATTATAACAAATTTGTCATGTGTCTAAATGTTAATATAAAACAGCCAAGTACTTATTATATCTTCATTAAAAATATTTCACTAAATCGACTGTTTACAGGTGCCAAACATGGAAAAATGGGAAGAAATTCAAATAGGATTCAACGATAATTGGAACTTTCCTGGTTGTTGCGGAGCTATTGATGGAAAACATGTGATGATCAAAGCACCCCGAAATGCTGGAAGTGAATATTACAACTACAAGGGCACAAACAGCATAATACTGCTTCCAATTGTCGACCACGACTATCTCTTCAGTTATATTGACGTTGGAGCTTATGGGCGGAATGCTGATGGTGGTGTTTTTCAGCGTAGCAAATTATATCTATTATTAGAAAATGATTCACTACTCCCAAAAGGAGGAGTATTACTGGAAGACGATGCCTTTCCTTTAAAAACATATCTCATGAAACTATATTCGAAACCTAACTTGACTAAAGAAGAAAGAGTATACAATTACAGAACAAGTAGAGCACGGAGAATTGTAGAAAACGCATTTGGAATAATGGCAAGTCGTTTTCGAGTATTTAACCAATCAATAGCCGTGAAGGTCGAAACTACCATAAAAATTAAAAAAAGCTGCATGTGCCATCCACAACTGGCTACGCTCAACGTCACCCTACTCTTACACACCGCCAGGAAGTTTCGATTATGAAGACACTGTAAACGCTACTGTAATACAAGGGCAGTGGAGATCTCAAATAGCTCAGCAGTCAGATATTTTGCGCACCCGATCTCACAACAGGCCAACTAAGATCGCTCGCACGGGGGTCTTCGTAGCCACATTGGTTGCGCGTTCGCTTAGTAAGCGATCGATCGTGAGTTCAAAACTCAGGGCCCTCATTGACCATCTTTGTGTTGTTACAGAATAGCTACGTCCACGCAACAATCATCAGCGATGGAGATCGATCCACGGTCGAAATAAGATCGATTCATCCATACAACTGCTCTGCTTTGCAAGACACATCGGGCTGCTGTTCTATAAATAACTCAACAATGATCAATCAACTGTCTCCGCTGTCCGGTGGTCCAACTGGATAATGGAAGAACAGAAAGAATACTCTTACGCCTAAATGGCTACTGTGTGAATGTACCATATGTAATGGTATAGAAGGAATACTGGCGAATGGCAACTGTGTAATGTGCTAATTATAGATATGATAACCATGTGACATGTACACGATTAAAATTCGGCTCTGTTACAGCTAGATTGCGAATGGGCCTTAAATAAATAAATGGGATAACTAAGATCGCTCAACTTATCAGAGAGAGGTACAAGGATTATTTCTCTGGAGAGTGGTCAGTTGAATGGCAAGACAGAATGATATAATGATATATAGAAGGAAAAACGACGAACCAAAACGTTCATTCATAATGAATATTGATTGATCAGTTTATGAAATTACATAGTTGAATTGATTTTTGTTTTGCTAATATAATTCCTTTGAGGGTTCCTTTCTTTCTCTCCCATATTGTATGCAGTATATTGTTCGATTTCAGTTGATTTATCTTGCTTTGTATAGCTTTTGTTTATAAATAATAATCACTTACGAATCTTACGGTGACAAAATGTTTTCGATGGAAAATTTGTTTCAAAGAGATTAATAAATTATCAGAAAAATAAAACAAAAAAGGCGTTATTATTTATATAAATAAAAATGGAAAGCGTGTTGATAAGCGAAAATTCAAAGAAAAGAATTTTCGCGGTTGCATTCGTCTTTGCCAGTGGATCAATATTATGTTATGGTTAAAACTTTGAAATTTGAAAAAAAGCTTTGAAAAAACAGGAAGTGGGTTATATCTATGGTATAACCGCAAGGGTGACGTAGGACTATCGTTGATTTAGAGATCATTTGTATGAAGTTGAATCTGAATTCATTCTGAATGAATGAATATTTGGAGAACTTCGAAAACGAGAGCGTTACGTTGGAGGCACAAGGTTTTATGAATCCAATATTGGATACGGAAATATCCTACTGATGGGGAAGAATAATCTTCAGAAGCTATCCTGTTGATTGCGATTGATTGAAAAATCACAAAACCTAATGTATTTGGTCACAGTGTACATGGATAGAAAACATTAAAATAAACTCTTTCATATGAATGTAATTTTAAATTCCCAGAGGAACTGGCAGATTATTTTCAGTAACGATTAGATATTTCCACATTTCCCTCGATACTGGAAGCCCACCAGTGGTTAATGCTAACTCGATAACCATCTGTTAATAGCACTTGATTGAAACATATTTGGTCACAGTGTTACATGGATAGAAAACATTCAAATAAACTCTTTCACATGAATGTATTTTTAAATTCCTAGAGGAACTGGCAAATTATTTTCCGGATCTTTCTCGATCCAAACGGAAAGAATTCCGTGCGTGTATGTGTATGTGTGTAGCGGCTGCTTCGAGATCTTCCCGGGGAACCGTTTGTAGCATCACTCTCCTCCTGATGGATTCCCTTCTGGCCTAAGGTGCACAAACAGGCTCTTGGTGACACCGTTCATCCGCGCTTTCATGATAAATGAAGAGCTTCACCACAAACCACAACAGCGACAACATGCTCCAATCGCTGTTCAATTAGAACTGAGTGGATTTCCGAGCGGCGCTCGCTTATATATCGATTGGTGATTTCAATAGCCTATTTTGAAAGCAAATTTAAGACTATTGAAACAAGTTTTTGGATCAGAAAGTAACAAGTATAGAACGCGTAGACATTTTATCTTTCGAATGAAGTGTTTATCATACCATTTCGTTCAGTTGTTTAGGAGCTATTAACACTCAAAATCTCGGTCTCCGGCGTAACGCTTTCGTTTTCGAAACTTTGATTTTACACCCCGGTATAGAGATGAAAGACGTAGTCCTACGTCAAAATTTAGAATGAGATTAATTCCCGTATGTTCTAGAATGACATCATTGTTAGCCCGGTTAGATTTGGCATTTCCGGAATTCAGCTTCGTGTTCCGTTGGTATGAAGCGAAACTGACAATAGATTCTCATGTGGAATAACGCGTTTTGAACATAAAAATTATGAATAAAAATTTAATTTTCTGTATCAAACATATGTTTCTGTATCAAACATATGATCACACATGTGAAATTGAATCAAAAATCATGAGCGAAAATTGTGTCTGAAATTAAAGACGAGTTTTGGTAGAAGTTATAGGAAAATGCTAACAAAAGAAAGTTGTAAATGGCCAATTATAAGTTCAATCAATGGCGAATTCCGCGATTGAACCCACTAACGTTCGTTTAGTAACGTGAATGTTCGAAAGAATTCATATAAAAAAATTTTTGGACGGGACGAAGTTCGCCGGGTCAGCTAGTTCTTTAGTTATAGTGTGAAGTTGTTTATTCCGACCATATTCCAACTAAACATGGAGCTCTGGCAGAAATATGGACGCCTATTGTACCATCTGGTCCTTATGGAGCACGGAGCACCATCAAACAGGACCCTCTGTCTTCAACCGAGCTGATCTTGATGCGCAATAGAAGTCTCTCCGCTCTCATTCCATTCGTAACAGAAACCCTAATCATGTTGCAAACGAATGGTGACCATGGAAAATTCTACCGTATCACCGGGAGCAAGTTCAAGGGTACTAGTGTTCCCTATGAAATTGCTAAAGTGGAAGAATATATCCATCATGATCGATGGTCTATGTTTCCGTTCGCACAGCTAACTTTCATTATACTTGAATTGTTCATTGTGTGGTTGCCATTGTTCGTACCTATGCTTAGAGAATGCTGCTGCCGACGTGTCAGTAGCGAAGTAAGTTGAATCTACTGTTTTTGAAAATTTGCTTAGAATCGCCAGCATTTATAAAAATTTGCTGCTGCAGTTTCAATCTTTAAAAAATACATAATATTTTGTTTGTTTGTTTTGTTTTTAGGGTCTCAAATTTAACCGATCCTAGAGGCAAATACTTTATGAGAATGGCACTCTGGCGTGTATTTGCGAAACTTGAACCAGGAAATTGCATGACGGTAAACTCAACCTCGTCATCGATGCATATATCGCGACTCATTTCCAGCACCTCACTGCAACAACACCTTGTTCACGCTTCTCACCGCAAAGCTGGAAGGTTTCAACCAAGGCGGTATAATAAGGTGGAACGTTATGTCAGAATTGCTGTTCAGCCATTACTTGAGTTCGAATTGACAGCGGCCAAACGAACGGCTAGAGTTTTCCGAGAAAGAGGATAACAAATGGCATGCAATGAGGAGTGCATGCCGCTATGTGTTTGCTGCGCATAAATGTTGGTTTTGTTTACGCTGTTGGCATCATTGTAGTGTTTCGGTGACTGCTGCAAGTTATTGTCTGCATTGCTGTTCTACGAGACGTGAGGGTTGTTGCCGTTGGGATTGGAAACTCAGCGATTGTGGGAGCTTTGCTAGTGGGTATATAAAAGAGGTGGCTCTTAATAACCGGTGGGCTTGTGCCGTATTGCTTTAGCTGAAGACTCGCCTGATCGTTCGGGTTGTGAGACACAACTACTAGTTCGATTGAAACCAGCCCAGCGTAGGTATATGTTGGTGGGGACCGCTATGTAGCATAAAGATGGTAATGGTAATGAATTAGAGAGACTTTAAACTCTGAGAGTTCATTCGTCTCTAAGCATAAAGATTTGATCTACTTTGTTTATAAACAAAAAAAGCCGCTGTCATTTTTCATCCCCTCTCGCATCATCCATGCCTTATCCTCATACTGTCGAAAACGAACCACCTGTCAATTCCAGCTCCTTGGTTTCAACCAAGATGGTGGAGTTAACAGGTGGCTCGTAATTTACACTATTTAGAAAAGACGTATGAGGAATGGCAAGACGAAAAGTTTGGATTTGTTTATGTTATTACTTACGTTGATATGGTTACATTTGATTTCGTCGAAGGTATTTGAAGCAGTATAATAAATAAACAGTTGTCGTTTAAAATTGTAACCTAGTAACCTTTATGCATATGCTTCCGCCAGCTGGCTCGGCTAATGTGATTCAAGGAATGCTTTGATCGTGGTACCGCCACTGGCGTATAATTTGCAGCTTTGTTTTTTATGTGCTGGTTCATAACGGCAATCAACCGTGCCGGCGAAACTGTAGTCAATGTTTAGTGTTGATTGGATACCATCTATGTAAATAAGTTCAAACTTACGGGATACGTCCGAACGGCAATTCTGACATTACGTTTTACCTTCCACTTCATTTATCTTGGTTTCAACTAAGAGCGAAATTGACGTTGCTCGTTACAAATTTCTTCCTTCTTCTTCTTTCTTTGTTTTTAAGAGGCTTTAAACTTTGCAGTTCATTCGCCTCTAATATTTCTTCCCTAGTAGGCGCAGTTGATCACGGCGACCGGTTGCCAACAGAAACTGAACGCATTCACCGTGACGCAGTATAAAGTCCTTCTTTTGGTCCTTATTCTCGAATGACATTTCTACTTCAAAGTGATCAGCCGACTAAAACTAATTCGCCCGGGGAACGTATCGTTGCCTTGGCGCAGTGAACTGTTTCGGTCAAGTGATTTAAGCACTTTGCCTTTGTAGATTGTGCAATTATTTTCTTCAAAGATAACCGAGGACGGTGCGCGTCAGACGATGTTACATGCAAGCTCTTTGCCCTGATTTCTTGTCTGTATGATAAACGTCGTCGTCTCCTCGGCGTAATTCGATGTTATCCGTCTCAAAGAAATGGGAGAAAATCTCTTTTACTACATCGGGACCTTCGATGAATCCAAAAGTTTCCTTCATCAAGCTAACCACTCCACGGTATTTGACTGGATGAGTTGGTGTTTCCATTCGAATGTGGCATGCTTCCCATTGCCCCATTGATTGGTGGCGACCTGAAAGCTGACTTCATCACCAAGTCTCAAATTCACGTTCCCTTCAACATCATCTCTAATACGACTCGTAGTGGTGTCACTCGAAGCGTCTCTCACTATAATGTCACTATATTATCGGTCTCTCAAGTGCCCTAATTAGCATCGGCATCATTGCTACTCGGAGAACCTTCGCCATACAAGTTGTTATTGCTATAGTTGCCCCCATTACTGCCGCTACTGTTCAGTATTGAGTTCGAGCTGAACACACCAATCGTTCCACCGGAGCTCGAGTTGTTCAACACGCTCATCGAATCCAAAGATCCAAAGGCCGCACTCTGGCCGACAGCATTGGACGACATGGAGGCCGATTCAAGCGATTTATTTCATAAATGATGGAATTAAAATATATTAAAACTAAATAAACAGTTCAATATAATATTTTTGTGATTACTTACATAATTGCTTTCCGTCTCTTTCTCTTTCACGTTAGCGGTGCGCATAACATAAGCCATGTCGTTAAACCATGGCAATGTTGGTTTATGTACAAAACCTGATCCAGCTCCACTTCTTCTACTCTTCTCAATCTTCCCTAGCTCCAAACTATAGCATGATCTTAATGATTTTATTTTTCTCGGTACATCCTTGGCCGTGAAATCGGGAATTTCCATATCCTCGGCTATGGTCTGCAATGAAATAGCTCTCACTTCGCGGTTTTTATAGTCCGGACTAAAAAACATTCCAAAGATTTTCGTTTTCGCGATATATTTTTACGAATTTCACGGTTTTTTCGAAACTCCAACGTGATGAAGCCATGGTGAAAAATAGTGTAGTGTTTATATTACACCAGAGATGCCAGATGTAAAGATGTCTTCATTTCAACGACACTAAAGGGTGTGTCACATCAAATTGCATCACGGAAAAAACGCTGTAGAAATTCGCCCAGTAGACCGATCCTTTTGAAAATTTTAGACAGTAAAATAAAAACTATTAAACAACTTTTGGCATTTTCTTTTTATTCATACTTCGAGCCCAAGCCCGTATGCTCGCACCTTCCTCTTTACCCCGTCCATAAGGTTCTGTACAACGTCAGGTTGTAGTTTTTTTTGAACAGAAATCCATTTTCTCTTGAAGTCCGCCTGCTTCATAATCGATCAATATTTCTCTTTTGGGCGAAGCTCCGGCGCGTTGGGCGGGTTCATTTCCTTTGGCACGAAGGTGACCCCGTTGGCTTCGTACCACTCCAACACGTCCTTTGAATAGTGGCACGAAGCGAGATCCGGCCAGAAGATGGTCGGGCCCTCGTGCTGCTTCAATAGTGGTAGTAAGCGCTTCTGTAGGCACTCCTTAAGGTAAACCTGCCCGTTTACCGTGCCGGTCATCACGAAGAGGGCGCTCCGCTTTCCGCAAGAGCAGATCGCTTGCCACACCATGTACTTTTTGGCAAACTTGGATAGTTTCTGCTTGCGAATCTCCTCCGGAACGCTGAATTTGTCCTCTGCGGAGAAGAACAACAGGCCCGGCAGCTGACGAAAGTCCGCTTTGACGTAGGTTTCGTCGTCCATTACCAGGCAATGCGGCTTCGTCAGCATTTCGGTGTACAGCTTCCGGGCTCGCGTCTTCCCCACCATGTTTTGCCTTTCGTCGCGGTTAGGAGCCTTCTGAACCTTGTATGTACGCAGGCCCTCCCGCTGCTTGGTCCGCTGGACGAATGAACTTGACAAATTCAGCTTATTGGCGACATCCCGGACCGAACTTCTCGGATCACGTCTAAAATGCTTAACTACGCGCTTGTGATCTTTTTCACTGACGGAGCATCCATTTTTGCCGTTCTTCACCTTCCGGTCGATGGTTAGGTTCTCGAAGTATCGTTTTAGTACTCTGCTGACCGTGGATTGGACGATTCCCAGCATCTTACCGATGTCCCGATGTGACAACTCCGGATTCTCGAAATGAGTGCACAGGATTAATTCACGACGCTCTTTTTCGTTCGACGACATTTTTCCAAATTTACGAAATATTGACAGTGAAGCATGGCCAACGTGATCTATACACTCTTATCTGATTATAAGCGAAAGCTGAAGATATAATTCCTAAAAATTGAATTTCTACAGCGTTTTTTCCGTGATGCAATTTGATGTGACACACCCTTTATTTGTGAAGAAATTTAATTTTTTGAAGACATTTTGGATAGACTTTTGATATAAGCAGAAGCGGTGTTTTTAGAGTTCATTTTTGGTTTCGCAGACAATGACAAAAATATATGCCAACCCTGATGAAAACATGACATTTTTAGTGAGATACGGACATATCTCGACAAATCACATGGCATCCTTGCATCACACACACGCATGTATAATATGACATACTGCATGGAAGCAATTGTCATTTATCTATTGGCGCCAGCATCTAGAAAATTTTCTATTCGCTGGCGTGGTCAATTACTTGTGCGATACTTGCGCAAGTAACTGGAGCCGAGTGTTTACATGGCTCAAGTAACAAGACTCTAGTGATTGGAGTGTACAACTAGCGCGATGACTGGCACCGTCTAAATCAGCCTTTAAGGACAGTGCGTGTGCGAAGAAGTTTTGCACGAGTACTTCGAGAATAACGATCTGTCGCACCGTGCTATCGGAAATGAGTTGTGAATCGCGAATTCTACGGTGTCTGGTATCATAAAACTTTTTAAAAAACGCCTGACTGTTGATCGGAAGCGAAGATAAAAGAAAGCCGTTAGGTCATCGACAACGATCACAAACGCGTGGTTGGAGCCTTTAAACGGAAAACGATGCCTCAGTTCGAGATGTGATTAAAAAGTTGAATGTGAGCAAGACTTTTGTGCAGAATGTCATAACTCGAGCTGAACTACGTACGTTTAAGGTTCAGAAGTCCCTAAACCATAACGAGAAACATAATACGGTCGTAAAAAGCCGTCCCCGGAAGTTGTACAACCAGAAGTTAACGAAACTACTTTGCTACGCAATGGATGACGAGACATATGTGAAGGCGGACTTCGATCAGATTCCAGGAAATCTGTATGCGGTTGTCGAGGATAAGTTGGATGATCCCGAGAACCTACGGACACAGAAGATGTCGAATTTCGCCAAGAAGTTCTTAATTTAACAAGCGATTAGCACTTGCGGAAAGCGGAGTACACCTTTCGTTGCCGCAAGCACCATGAATGGATAGGTGTATTTGGTAGTGTTTTCAAAAGTGGCTTCTCTCTTTCCTGAAAGCTCACGACGGTCCAACGATCTTCTGGACGGACTTGGCATAATTCCACTACAGGAAGGACGTGCTAGAATGGTATAAGGCGAATGATATCGATTTCGTGCTAAAAAATCTGAAATTCCCAAACACTCCGAAACTGCGCTCAATGGAAAAATATTAGGCCATTGTGTAGGGAATTTTTCTAAAACGACCTAAATTGGTGAAAAATGTAGAAGAAATGAAGGAAGCATGGGTTAATATGCAAAAAACTGTCGATTCTGAGCTCGTGCAGAACCTTATGGCTGGTGTTGAGGACTAGTTTCGCGCATTCGCACATAAATGAATGATGCCAAAACTAACTTTAATTGTTTCTTTTTGCTCCCTGAAAATTTTTGGATAATCGGGAAAAAAACTCCAATTTTGAGATTTTTTTTTTGTGCGGATTTTAAACGGTACACTCTTTATGAATTATATTTGTTATCAGTGCGCACCTCTACCCGACTGGCAGCGCTTCTCCATACACAATGAGATATCTTACCTTGACCTGAAGATTACACACAGTTCAGACGGTCATTAAAATAGTGGTTAATAGATATAAATAATAGGAATGACGGAACGGTAAAGGAGAAGAGAATATAGAAAGGGAGTCTGGAATAATTTCGTTAAGCCTAGAGCTCGTACTTGCAACTATTGAAACGTACACGTAACTTAAATCTAATAGTTTATCTAAAACGCACGGTGTCAAAGCGACAGTCCTAACGATACCTCAATTTAACAGTCCTAAATCATTATATATATTAAAACACATAATTTATGAACTAGACCTTAGTACGGTTTATAAACGATGACCAAATTATTATATTTACGTTATTGGCACCGGAGAAAACATTAGCCGCTTTTACCTGATCGATTGAATATAGCAAACGAATTTTATAAACTGTGTTTCACCAAAATAAATGTATTTCCCGTTTTCCATCATCCGTGTGAAAATACATGGAATTTATAAAAATAAAAAAATACATTCATTTCTTGTTTCGACTTCTTGTTTGCTGATAATAGTTCTAAAAGACAAGAAAAAAAGGAAAACCCATACGATATGTTTGGGTGAAAGGGTCGAATATCGTATTCCGATGTCATTTTGGAATCGAAGACCAGACCGGAAATGACACGAAATCCCACAATATGATCTGGAATTAAAGTGTTAACATATATCATCGGGTATGCGGTGGAGAACCGGTTGATTTAATTTATATAGCTTGTTTTGATGAACAGACCATATGTAATAAAAATTGCCAATTTGTTCTTATTTTAAAGAAATCTTTTTTGAAACCAGTTCAAAAAGATTTCTTCTGTTTTTGAAGTAATGAAAATGAAAAATGATGCTAAAAAGTTAGAATAATGGCAACAAGGAAAAAGTCACCATAACGAGTGAGTCATAAGTAGTGGAACTAAACTCATTCCACGTTACCGCCACAATCGCTAGAGAGAGAGTGACAAACAGCTGTGTGTAGTTTTGTCCTCCTCTTTTTTTTTTTTTTTTTCATAGAGGTGAGGAACGCTCTTCCAGCCTTATCTGGGAAGGGATAACCCAGACGTCGAGTGGGGATCGCACCCACAAAAACCAAGCCCTCTACTCGTAGCCTCATTCCCCACATCTAGGCGACTACTTCAGGGGGCGGCTGTGCTCATGCACTTCACGAGTTTTCAACGCAAGCTAGCGTTGATCCTTCCCTTTTTCTCTATATTCTTATTCACCATTCGTTGCTCTCCACTGCGCTTATGACCATTTTGCAGGCATCCATTTACCCGTCGAGACGTGCACCGATTAGGAAGCGCCCTCCAACTTAACGCGCGCCCCGTCACAGTCACCCTCGCAGGATTTCTCTTCCCAATGGAGCGCCGATTAGGTAGTGCCCTCCAACATGACGCGCACTCCGTCACAGCTACTCTCGTGGGGTATGCACCAGTTTGTCGATGGCTTCCTCCATGATGCTCGCTCCTTCGAAATGTTCGCAGTGTTCCTCCATCCAGGCCACGATAAGGCGTTGACAGGCAGGCATTTTTCTGTTCTTCGCGACAGTATCCGTTTACCTGTCGAGACGTGCACCGATTAGGAGGCGCCCTCCAACTTGACGCGCGCCCCGTCACAGCCACCCTCGCAGGATTTCGCTTCCCTACGGAGCGCCGATTAGGTAGTGCCCTCCAACATAACGCGCACTCCGTCACAGCAACTCTCGTGAGGCACACACCGATTTGGTGACGCCTTCCTAGGCGCTCGCTTCGTCGAAGTCTTCGCAGTATTCTTCTTTACAATCCACCATGAGGCATTGCCAGCAATTAGTCAATCCTTCTTGCCAGATTCCGCTTACCCGTCGAGACGTGTACCAATTAGGAATTGCCCTCCAACTTGACGTGCAACCCGTCACAGCCACCCTCGCGGGATTTCTCACCTGTCGAGACGTGAACCGATTAGGAAGCGCCCTCCAACGTAACGCGCGCCCCGTCACAGTCACCCTCGCAGGATTTCTCTTCCCAGCGGAGCGCCGATTAGGTAGTACCCTCCAACATAACGCGCACTCCGTCACGGCCGCTCTCGTGGGGTACTCCGGTGCTTCAGAACTCACTGTGGTTCATCTTTTATAGTCAGGCTTATCCGCACGCTGGTCGGCCCTCCACTTCCGCTGTAGCTCGGACATGATGTGGACGATTGCACTGTTCACTGCGTTCCAGGTGCCCTCGTCACGACACATTTCCTCTACGATGTTCCCAGCATGAAGGGTAGGCAGCCCCTCGCGCCTTGTGGTGAATCTTGGACATACAAATACGACGTGTTCCGGTGTTTCCTCCACATCTCCACACTCCGGACAAAGAGGCGATCTTGCATGTCCAAACCGGTGCAGATACTGCCTGAAGCAACCATGCCCAGACAGAAACTGCGTTAGGTGAAAATTCATTTCTCCATGTTTCCTGTTTACCCAGCCCATTAGTGTCGGTATGAGCCTGTGCGTCCATCTGCCGTTTTGAGCCGCACTCCACTCTTGCTGCCACCTAGCCATCGACTCTGCCCTCATTAGCTTCCGGATTCCTCTGGTTCCCCTCCTCATATAGCACTCGCTGTCTTCCGCCAAGATGATGTTGATAGGGACCAACCTGGCTATGACGCAGACCGCTTCTGTTGATATGGTTCTGTACGTACTCGCGACTCGCATCGCCATGAGCCGGTACGTACTATTCAGCCTCCTCGTGTTCCGCTGAGTTTCTAACGCCGCGATCCAGGCTGGACCCCCGTATCGTAATGTCGATGAGGAGACACTAGCCAAAAGGTGCCTCTTGCTGCTGCTTGGGCCAAAGTTGTTGGGCATGATTCGTGTCAGTGCATTGATTGTCTTCGTTGCTTTACAAGCGTAGTCGACGTGACTGTTGAAGTTCAGTCGATCATCGATCTGCACCCCCAGGTATTTCAAATCTCGCTTCGAAGTTATCAAGTGCTCTCCGATGGTGATTTCTGCACGTTGTACCGCCCTGCGGTTGCTGACAATCAACATTTCCGTCTTGTGGTGGGCTATCTGCAGTTTCACACTTTGCATCCACCTTCCGATCATGTCTATCGATTCGGTCGCGAGCATTTCGACCCGTTCCAAGGATTCTCCAGTCACGAGAATAACAATGTCATCCGCGAAGCCAATGATCTCCACACCTCTGGGCAGATTCAGTTTTAGTACGCCATCGTACATGCTGTTCCAGAGCGATGGACCCAGGATAGAGCCCTGCGGAACTCCAGCCGTAGTTTTAATCTGCGCCTGGCCCGTGTTTGTCTCGTACACCAGCACACGGTTCTCGAAGTAGCTTCTCAGTATTCTACACAGGTATTCAGGGACTCTCATCGTGTGGAGCGCAGTCGCGATGGCCTCCCAGCTGGCACTATTGAACGCGTTCTTAACGTCGATCGTTATCACTGCGCAGTATCGATTTCCTCTGAGCTTCTGTTTGGGAGCTCTGTTTGCTCTTTCGACCACTATGCGAATGGCATCTACCGTGGATCTCCCTTTCCGAAATCCGAATTTACTATCGGACAGTCCACGAACTCCCTCCGTGCATTCCGTCAGCCTATTGAGGATGATTCTCTCCAAAAGTTTCCCCAGAGTGTCCAACAGGCATATGGGTCTATACGATCACCCTGGATCACCCGGCGTCTTTCCTGGTTTGGGCAGTAGTACTAGCTTTTGTACCTTCCATCGATCCGGAAAGTAGCATTCGTCTAGACACTTCTGCATTGCTGTCCTGAACATATCAGGGAATGCTAGGACTGCCGCTTTTAAAGCTACGTTGGGGATTCCATCTGGGCCAGACGCTTTCTTCGTTTTGAGGCGTTTCATAGCTGCAACTAGCTCGTCGTTCGTCACCTCTCTGCGTTCGATGTTATCCTCATCCTCTCCATATGGCATGGGTGGCCAGGTCGTTGGGTTGTGCTGCGGAAATAACCCTTCCACGATAGTTTTTAATTTTTCGGGACACATTTCGGAAGGTGTCGTTGGGCCCCTGAGCTTCGCCATCACCACTCGGTAAGCATTGCCCCATGGATTGACGTCCACGTCCCGACATAACTCCCTGAAGCAATAAGATTTGCTCCGCCTAATCGCCCGTTTAAGAGTGGATCTAGCCTCTCTAAATTCCACTCTCCGCTCTTCTCTGGTGTCTATGCTTGACCGTTGGGAGTGTCTTCTGGCGTTGAGGCAGTTGGCCCGAAGCACGCCAAGTGTCTCACTCCACCAGTAGGCTGGAGGTCGCTTATACCTGGGTTCCCTTTTTCTTGGCATTGTTATATCGCATGCTTTGGCTAGCGTTTCCGTCAGTTCATCCGCGTTCATGTTCAAGACGCCACTCTCCACGCGTAGTGCTTCGATGAAAAGATCCTTGTCAAAGATTTTTGTCTTCCACCTGCGTGGGCATGTCCTAGTTATCCGTACTGCCACGGAGTGTCGTTGGCCAATGGTATAACGAATGGCTTGATGATCACTGTGTGTGTATCCTTCGCATACCCTCCATCTCATTTTTGTCATTAACGACGGACTGCAGAAAGTCAAGTCAATGATGGACTCTCGGCCATCTCGACGGAAGGTACTAGTGGTACCCTCGTTGCACAGGGTAACATCCAGCTTGGCCAGAGCTTCTAGTATGCAAGTCCCTCTCGCGTTGGTGCATCTGCTTCCCCAATCTACTGCCCAAGCATTGAAATCCCCTCCTATAACGACTGGTTTTCGTTCGGCGAGCTCCTCGGTGAGGACATCCAGCATATAGTGGAACTGGTCCATCGTCCATCTGGGAGGTGCGTAGCAACTGCAGATGAAAATTCCGTTGATCTTTGTGATCACGAAACCCTCGCGAGTCCTCGAGACTACCTCCTGAATGGGATATCGGCCCATGACCTGGATGGCGGCCATTCCCACTTTATCCGTCACCCAATTACCGTTACCGAGTGGAATGCGATACGGCTTCGCGATAATTGCGACATCACATTTTGTTTCTGTCGTTGACTGCCACAACAGTTGCTGTGCGGTGTCACAATGGTTGAGATTTATTTGGATTATCTCCATCACTGTTCGCTTGCCTCGCCTGTTTGTTTATTAATTAAAGGCAATTAAAGCCTCCCGTCGTATGGTCATTACTGTCCTCGCAGAGCATACACCTTGGCTTTCCCTTGCAGTCGCTGGCAAAGTGTCCCTCTATTCCCCATTTCCTGCACAGTTTGGATCTATCTGGCCCCAAGCAGCCTTTCGCCAGATGGCCGAAGTTTAAACACTTGAAACATCGCTCCGATTGCTTTGGAACAGGCGGGACGATTCTAAAACGACCCACAGCCCAGCAGACGTTTATACTCTCTAACTTCAGCAACTTGTTCGCTGCGTCCGTTGGGAGACGAATCGTTGCGGTCTGCGTCCCGCGATACGCATTTCTTAATCGGATTTTCATCGGAACTTTGCCCACGATGTTTTCCTCCTCCAACTTCTGACGCATGTCCATCTCGGTAGTGAACAGACTGAGGTTCCTGCATTCAATCGATGACTCGGAGGATAAGGCCCTTACGTTCGCTCCGTCACCGAGAGCCCTTTTGACAAGATCTTTAAATGCAGAGCTCCTGATTTCTGGGTCTCTCTTCAGCTCGAACAGCATTTCGCCATTCTGGGTGCGCCTAGACTTCACCACGCTCTCCTCCAGTTTCTTGAGGCCAGGGTCCTCTCGCATTTTTTTGAAGAGGTCAGCATATGATACGTCGCCCTTGGCTTCGACGATGAGTGCATCGCCTTTGCCTCTCGCCCGCCGGAATTAGGCTTCTTGTCATTTGGCCCCTGTTTCTTTTCATCCTCTTTCTTCTTTTTTTTTCACCGTTTTCTCTTTTCTCTCCCTCTCTTTTTGCTCGTTCACTAATTTTTTCTTGTTTCTTCTCGTGACCGTGCTCCAGTCGTTTCTTTTGCTATCGGTGCTCTTTCTGGTCGTCGCTGTCACCCAGCTCTTCGCTGTCGCCCTGGGCGGCACTATCGCCTTGATCGTCGTTGTCGTGGTCGTCCTTGCGTTTTTTGAGCATTTCTTCTTCTGCTGGTGAATCTTTTTTTCTTTTTTCCGAACGGTTTCGAGGAATCTTTGGCGTCACCTGTCCAGCTGCAGCTTTTTGCAACGCTTCTGCGAGTGTTTTCTCGGCAGTTTTCGTCCTTTCGACGAGTCCATCGTGCTCCTTCATAGCTCGTCCCAAGAGAGATCTTATACCCGACACCCTGGTCTTGATCTCTTTATGCACGTTGGGTTTGTCCTGCACGAATGTGTCTAGTTCTTTGACCCTTATCATGATCGTGTTCAGTATGCTTTCTCCAGTCAACCCTCCTTCCTGGGTTAAACTACCGCTGGACTTTGGCAGGAACAGGGGATTGATCCCTCGACTTTGCTGGGTCTCGGGTATTCCTCCATTACTGCCACTAGGACCTGGTGTTACCACTTGTTTCAGTATTGGCGATCGCAGCAGCTTTTTACTACCAGCGAACGCGTTGGCTTGGTCTCCTGTATCCATCATACTGTTTCTTCGTTCTTCGTTGGTTTTGTTAGTTGTCTCCATTTTGGTTGGGTCCCAACTCCGGGCCGCTATCTCCGCTCGTTGTACATAGTCGCCTTTTTGTGATCCCATGGTTATCTATGCAAGCAGTGAGGCCATGCAGGGGTTGACACGGTCCTTCATGGGGACCGTGTTCAGAGCCGGATCAGCGCAAGTCAGGAATGTGACATCTGATGACTAGTACCTAGTGCCTGTGCCTAGACGAGCATCGAACGTACCCGAAGACTAGCCAAGTTGTTACCGGGACGGGGGCAATCGCACTATTACCCCACCCGCCGTTTCAAGAAGGTATCACCCTTCCTTACTCAGGGAGCAGAATAGCACGACTGTCAGCCTTTAGTGTCGCATGTTGTCCGTTTCCATGTCATATCCGTTTCCATGTCATACCAGTGTGTCGTAATCAGGATCTTACTGGCGTCGATCCTGATGTGCTCGGCACTCCTCTCGCTGCTCCTGTACACGGTATTTCCCCCGTGCATTCTCAATAGGCTTTACCGCGCCCTTACTCGCGTTGTCACCCGATTAGTCGCCTTCTACGACAGGGACGGGGACCTCGACCCGAAGTGCTATTCTAGGCCGGCAGCTCCACGGCTCCTCCTCTTTGTGGGCATTATTCGTGCTAAGTGTGTATTCGCTTGTTTACGATGAAGGTCGTGGCACAGAGTTTTTTTCCGAGAGCGCGTCTCTTCAGCTTTGGCAGCATCCGAAACTGGAGATGGCTACAAGAAGAACTGTTTGCCAAAGTAACTTTTGTAAAATAGCACCATAAGGATGAAGATATTGTTTTCTGGTTGGACCTAGCTTCGTGCCATTATGTAAATGCCACTATGGATCGGTGGATTGGCCAATCGGTGTACGAAAATGGTTTGGTAAACCACCACAACTCAACGGTTCAAATTCCGTATCATAAGATGTGCCAAAAAATGGACCTCAAGATGTTCCAGACCATAATGGTGAAAGTTCCGGGAATCTTGAGGAAGATTGAAGATGAAGGACCACTATCTGTCTGGTTGTTTCACAGCTTAAACGCACATTGTGTGGAATTGTGAAAAAGCAAAAAAAAATTGAATTGAAAAAAAAACTTTTTTTTCTAAACGTGTTTGCATTTAGTACCGCTACTTATGATTCATCCGTTACAACCAAATTGTCGGTTAAGTAATAGCGTTCCTAAGAAACAAAGAGGGCTAGGTTCTGGTCCACCAGTCGGGTTAGGACCACCTTTCCCTATTAGTTGGACCCTTGGAAGGGAAAGAAGAGATCTCAGAGAAAAGTGAGAAGTATAATACTAAGGGTGATAACTAACATAAAAGTAGTATAAAGCTTGCTACAATACGGTGAAATTCATATTTAATACACTTTATTAATTTTGTGACGTGACAACACTTTGTGGAGTTTATTTTTTGGAAATAGTGAGATTTATACATGAAATCGAGGAAAAACTGGTTTTTATAGAGTCAAAACGTTGTCGCGTCATGCTGGAATAAGTCTTTTCCGTGTCGTTTAATTTACGATATGATGTTTGTTGGTCACTTTTCACTTTTTCGCTATCTTCGGACGACCCGGAGACACCCATGCAGAGAGCAGTGCCTTAGCGAAAATCATAGAAAAGCTTTAATTTTTTAACGAGGTTTTCAGGGCTTCTAGGGCACCCGAAATGTTTTTTGACCCTTTAAGCGCGGAATAAATCGCGAAAACGCTATAGGCGTTTTACAACGAGTATACCTTTCATATCATCGAACAAAAAACACTTACTGCGCCCTTTTTATTTATTCCACGCAAGATCCAAATCATTGAATGATGTTTTGTTGAAAATGACTTATCTTCTGAAACATTCCACAACTTCCACAAACAAGAAATGATTCAAAACTCGAGACAATGACATTAAATATTATACGTTATTTTCACGCTGCTACATAATGTTGTTGATTTATTTTGAATATCCTATTTATATTTCCGTCTAATTATGTTACGGCGCGACGAAATTCGTAGGATTACCACCGAATTGCCAAAAATGTGTGCGGAGAAAAATGTTGCCCGTAAATCAGACGAATGTTTCCGACTATCCTTCGAGTTTCGAGCGTTCCTGTCCGGTGTTAATATATTGGATATATCGATATTATCCCTATATATTTATTCCGGGCATTCCAGCAACATAGAACCGTGACACAGCAAAGCAGTGAATAGATATTGTGTTACTAATCAACTGATGTGCGAACTTTATTAGTGTACTTCATTCAATGAGATGGTAAGATAGATGCTTTAGACATCGGCACCGCCTCAGTGTGTAAGGAAATAACGTTTCGCTCGACACCTTGTTTCTGGTATTTAAATTCCTCTTGCCGTTGAATATAAAGAAAAAAACATTTGGTGGGTAGCTAATCTTAGATTTACACCTTCGATAAACATAAACGTGAACTTGAGACATGATTGTGAGTGGTTTCAACATCAACAGCGTCGTGAACGGAACTGACAAATTGAATCACGTTTAGCATTTCGGTGAATAGTTGGAAATTCGTCTGGCAGTACATAAATTTTAATTTATGAGAATGGCAGCAGTTTCAAGATGTGAATGACCGAAAATTTCACACAAATCGTGAATGCCACCGCAGAAGGAATATCACTCACGCGATTTTGAAATAACAAATCACTTTCTACAACTGTTGAATTTTGTTTTTCATCAGTTCGACACTGTTGGTTCGGTCACACATAATAAAGACTTTATACGGAAAGACTTTTTATTTTTTTATACGAAATTTGTTTTCAAATGGCTCAACAACGTGAAGTAACAACGAACCGTATTTATAAATAGGGAAAAGCCTCTGTGAGTAGAACGACGTAAACGTTCATTCTCAAAACAATATCCCTATTATCTTTTCGAAAAATGTTACAATATGGATTATGATAAACATTTATAAACACAAAACATTTGAAGTCATGTGGATTACGTAGCGTAACGTATTTCTTTCATTTCATCATTTCGTTTCATCTCTCGAATAAAGTGATTATCATACCACTTCGTTTAGCCGGAAAAAAATTATTAATGTTCAAAGGGGGAATCGATTCCTCCTCGGAAATACCCAGCGCAAATAGTGCCCACTCCCCAAACCCCGACAATGGGAATCATCGTTGATCCGGAGCAGGATTATTAACGCTTGAGAAGGAAGAAGGAGAAGGAATGGAATTACACAGCGAAAATAAGCAATACCGATTTTCCCATGCTTCATGATTTTGAAGTCTGTGTTAGGGAAACATTCCAATTTGCAGAAAGCAAACGAGTACAAAAGTACCCGCTGCTATGCCATTTTCCCCTGGCTCCATGGATTTGAAATCTGTGTTAGGGAAACATTCCGATTTCCAGAAACGCAAGCGAGTACAAAAGTACCCGCAGCTTGAATCTGTTTTGCAATGTTCATTTCCCCAAGGCTCCATGGTTTCGAAGTCTGTGTTAGGGAACATTCCAATTTCCAGATACGCAAACGGGTACAAAAGTACCCTCTGCTTAGATCTATTTTGCAAAGCCATTTTCCCCTGGCTCCATGGTTTTGGAAAGAGTTTATTATGTTTTCTATCCATATAATACTGCGACCAAGTACATTTGGTTTTATGATTTTTCAATCAAGTTCGATCGACGTAAGACCACGTCTTTCGGCAATTTATTAGAGGTGCAATGAATCTTAAGAAGGAATTCCCGCTCTACGCGCACTGGCAAACGATGTTTACTCAACAATTTTTCAAACGAGAAATGAGTGTTGTGAGAAAGGATGAGCGAACGCAAAAATTATGTAGACTGATTTGATGCAACAGATATTTTGTCTATTGGAAATGGAATACAAATCGTATCACAATTCAAGCAATGTATTATGTATTATACAACTTTCGTGTGATTGCTTTGCTGAATATTGTGCCTTCAACGTAACGCTCTCGTTTTCGAATTCCCCCATTTTTTTCATTTATTCATTCATTCAGAGTTGATTCAGAAGCAACTAAAAACAAATGATCATTGAATCAACGATAGTCCTACGTCACCCTTGCGGTTATACCACAGATATAACACACTTCCTGTTTTTTCTTTGGGATTTTCACTTACTAACACATATGGCCTTCAATTTTTCTTTATATAGATTGAAAATATAGGAATGCGTTATTTGGCCTGAAAATCTATTTCACCTTCGAACAAAAATCAATTTCGTTAGCACAAACATCGAATCGATTAACAACACTCATCATGATATAATTTTCGAAAATATAGGATTTAAATTTTCTGAATTTTCCGACATTCCTACAGATTTTGAAACAGCGAACACATAAAGATATGAAATCTGATACTTCGAACAAACAACGTGGTTCGTGGTGGTTCGAAGAGATGTCCACAGTACATTGAAGTTCATTTTTGTTGATAGAACCCCCAAAAACCTTCGGAAGTATCAAAAAATTTGAATTGAGTGCTTAGAAATAGGAAAATTATGACTATGTAGGGGATGTGCCGATACGACGGACATTGGGGGTAGGATGGAGTAGGATGGATTGATTTGTATAGTTACATTTCTGTTAATAACTTAATTGATTGTTATTCTATAATGTTTGAACCACCCTGAAACAATGACGACTGATCAAAAGTGGAAAAGGAAAACGGATGTTATTTTAACCTTCCTATACGCGCGAATTAAATGATAATTAAAACTGAATGAAGTTAAAGAAAAAAAATTTTGTGGAGTATTTTCATTCTATTATATCTTTTTTTTTAAATAAATACCAATGGCGCCCAAAAATACACAATAGCAGTATTACAGAGACGCGCACGCGAGTGTACGAGTTACGAATTTGCGCAGTATGGGAGAGTTTACGGCTTGAGCATTCTGAGTGGTTTAATTTCAAAATTTAATTCATTGGGAGTAATACTGCGGTATATAAGTGAACATCAGAGCGATGATATATACCATATAGTAAATTTATTTGTTAGTGGAAAATTTAAATTATTAAATTATTGTACAGGTAGGTTGAAACGGACAGATGCCAGTGGTAGTAAGACGGACTGTGAAAAGTTTGTTTATTCAATTCAAATGCCTAGCGTCTTTAAGCGGAAATCAAATCGCCAAATGCTGCAGCTGACTGCAGCCAAAAACGCAATAGTTGAAGACTTGTCCGTTTATACTACTGAAAAGCATTATATCACTCCTAAGAGGATTAATTCGAGTTTTTCAACATTAGGAATAATTTCATGTCTTGGTGGAATCGAATTATTCCTATCGCAAGCGATAAAACTCTACGCTTCGTATATTACAAAGCTGTCCCACTATATGTCCGTTCTACTCGGATCACCAAAAAAATGTTTTATGTATGATTTTTATTTTTATTTCAGTAGGAAAATTGGAAAACACTTTTTTTGTGAAACATTTGATCCATTAATTCGAAAAAGTATATATTGAACTGCACGAAACTGAATTTACTTTTTAGAAAACATCAGTTTCCAAAAATACATTGCATCAGACAGTACTTGCAGAGTTTCAAACATGTATGCTAATCGGGTTTTCCTGAGTTGATTTATACAGGAGAACATTTGAGTATGTATGTTTCAGTTGTTTTTGATTCAAGCTAGGGTAGTTAAAGAGCAACACGCGTGAAAAAGAAAATGGGGAGCAAAGCAGTGATCAAAATCTCCTATGATGACCAGAAAGAACATATCAGCACAGCATCCACCCAAAGCAATGCCAAAATGGTTAGTTCCCTTTCCGTGAGTAGAAATCTCATACTACCCAAGTGTTCTTGTAGAACACCATCATCTTTCAGAAGGCAACAGATCAACAGAAGCATCTGAAATGGTGTTTGAATAAAAGTAGCAGTCTGCAGTTTGTTGTTGTTTTTTCGGCAAATATTTAAGTAATGTTTATAATATACTAGCTGTACCCTACCACGCTTTGCTGTGGCACATTGTGGTTGCATAGTTGAGTTGAATTTTTCATTTTTTTATGTTGTAACAACAATCCTAGATGCGTTTGGTTGTTTTGTCTATTGTATCATAGTTTGAGCTCAATCGGTTCCGTACTTTTCGAGTTTTTAACGCGCACACAAACGAACAGAACATTTTTATATATGTAGAGATAGATGAGGGAAATCGATAAATTTACTTCACCTCAAAACATAATTTCAGTTCATAATTTTGTCAAACACGTGGAGAAAAGATGTTTCCATCACATAGAACACATATTCATTGCTGAATAGTCGATTTTCATTAGAAGCTCAATTTCAGAAACGCACTCTGGTCATATATAAAATCATTTTTATTCCAATTTTCCAATTTTTTATGCCGTAACAACACTCATTGGGTTGTATATTGTGACCAGCTTTGAGCTCAATCAGTTCCGTACTTTTCGAGATTTTGACGCGTATACATACGAACAGAACATTTTTATATATATAGAGATAGTTCACAATGTTGGTACTCAGCAACTGATGATAGATGAAAAACAAACATCGAATGATGATAAAATAAAACTACGCATTTTGATTAGGCACTCACTATTAAAAGTAACTCAGTATAGGCAACTACATAAATTTAAAAACACTGTTTGAATTTCTCTAAAACAATATTTTATCTTGCATTACTAAAAAATTTGAATTGTTGCTTGATATGACAACCTTCAAATTCATGAACAATAATGATGACATACGCCATACTGTCCCCAAAAATTGACGCGTCCTCTCAAAAATACTTACGAACCATTGATATGTTCGCCGAACGAAATCTGTATAGGGGAAATCAGGGTAAAACCGACACCCTAAGGATTTCAACATATTCCCAAGCTCTACCATGTGTCTTCGACTTCAAATCATTACAGAACCTCTCTTCCACTGTTTATGAACACAGTATCTGTTGATAATTTTTTGAGTAGAACTCGAATTTTGATAGAATACAAAACAGCTGTTTTATCCTGGCTGAAGGGGTCGGTGTTACCCCAAATGGACTCGAAATTTCAAAACAATGTTTTCGAGCATTGATGAGCAACAACACCACCTACCGTCTCACAAACTATACTGGACAATTATCTACGATGAATTAAGCTCATAGAAGTATCGAATTTTCCAAAATTTTTCGACTTGAACACTCAAATTTCACGAGCGAAATTTTACATGGACTGTCTCCTGTTTACTAACCGATTCTGTTTTGTTGCTTATTTTGACAACAAAGCGACTTCCGCAGCTGTGGGGTGACTCGAAACGTAAGAAATGATAAGTGTGTACCGGGGACATCGGAAAATTTTCAGAAAAATGCTTCTAACTGAAAATGTCAGGGGGTGTCGGTTTTACCCATGGTGTCGGCTTTTCCCGGATTTCCCCTATTATTTTATAACCGTTCCTCCCTGTTGACATAATGGTCGCGACGAGAGATTCCACCACCGCTAAGATTTTGTGTTAGACGGAGAAGAATTCAATATCAAATTTGGCGGCGAGCAAATCAAAGTACCGAAAGAGAGTCTCTAACTGTACGATATAAATTGCATACGTCCAAAATAAATGGTGAGCACTTAATAAATGTACGTATATTTCCAAATAAACTGAAACATTACATTCAGCGTGGTATTTGACATGATGTGTAAATAAACACTCGATGTTAGCTTTCCTTGAAAATCCTACTACCAAAGAATATTTCCGTTGGCTGCGCGGAACGCGGACATGCTCAATCGTCACTTTTCCTCCGCATACATCGAGAAATGTCTGCACGTTTTCATCAATTAATTGTGTGTGAAATAAATGTCTCTTTACAAACAGAACAGGAAGCACTATTAGAAGAGATTGTGTTTACATATAATGTGTAATGAATAACATTAAAGATTTGCCGCTGAATAAGCTTATGGTATCATTTCCACCTTAAGAGCATTTAAATGTCATATTGAGAATGCTTTTCTTTGAGGCCCAATTTGATTGTATGAGGCCACTCATGATATGTGACCAACTGCTCCGTTTCTTCAAAACTGGGTTTCGGGAGGAAAACATTCGCTTATCTTTTTGCGAGTGTGCCATTCTCACTCTCGTAGTACCTGTCTCTTTCTTTTCCCGTGCCAAATTCACGAAATCACCGCATCTAAACAACAAGCCCGCCCCCACCCAGCTTCCACCCAATTAGTACTTGTTTTTCGACCAGATTCAATTCGGATCCAAGCTAGGATGAACGAAACGGGTTGCGTGTGGCATTCTTGTATAAATAGCGCCGGGTTGGGTTCACCAGGATCATTTCGCGCAGAGTTAGTCTTGGTCGTGTCGTGAGGTTGGTGTCGAGCAGCGTCGTAATCGCAATCCGTTTAATCCGACGGTGTCGCTTCGTCGTAAATATTTCCAAAGTAAAATGTGAGTTAAGCAATGAAAGTGAAACTGAAAGCTTTTTAAGAGCAACCATCAATTCCAACCGAAGAGTGTCGTTAATTTCGTGGAATGCTGCCAAATACAGCTTAATGATAAATGCAGCATATTTTGACAATTAATGTAAAAGGATTCGGACAATTGTGTTGTGCAACTAGAGTGAATAATTTATGCATCATACAACTGCAAATGATTCGAGAATGAATAACAAACATAGTGGATAGAATTGTACCCAAATATACTCTACAGTGCGTTAATTTTTCTATTTTTGTGGTGCGATTTGAATCCGTTGAAGTAACACTATACATCTTGAATTTCATCAGTCTGGAGTTATCAATTATCCTTTCTTATGAAATGATAAAGTTATATTTTCGTGCATAAAAGTCGATAAACAGTATAGACATAGATCGTTGAAATGAAACAAATATATTACACAATGCAGTGTATTTTTCCTCAGTTAGTGAAATTTACAGTAAACAGTGATAAAGAAAAGTACCTTGAAAACTCTGACTCATAAGGATTCTTTGTCTTCATGCGAATAAATGTTGTCTATTGCTACACTTTACGACATTTCTATTGCCATACTTCAAAACATTTTCACATTACTTTATGAAAATTTAGTTGGAAAAAATCATTTGAGTGTTCTGAAATTTAGTTTTTTTTGTTTCTCTACCGAGTCGATTGGAGCCGATTTGAAGCCACAAATCCGAGCAAACTTACTTAGTGTTCAGAATATTTATCTCTAAGTGTGAAACTAAATGGATTTACGTCGCGTTCAATGGTCTAAAAACCAGTCAATATTGAAGATAACATTAGAATTTCAGAAACTCTGAAATAAATTTCTGAAATAAATTTGGTTCTCTGAAATAAATTTCGATCGAACCCCGTTGCAATCGAATAAAACAAACTTAAAAGAATGCGAACAGTAATTTCCTACTAAAGCAGTATTTTTCACCTCTATTATCATAGACTTCGTCGAAAGTGCGTTTCATTATTGGACGCGAATTTATTATTTTTTTCCCTACATTAACTACCTAATCTAATAAAATATATCATGAATGATTAATTGAGTTCGGTGTGTTTTTATAACGTACAATAAACCAAAGGTTCGTTTTCTTGCTCGTTTGCCGTGTTATGTCCGTTCGATAACAGTTGATGATTGTTTACTATTTCTTGTATCAAACTTAAATTCCTGACATGCGATAATATTTAGGTAGAAACAGGGTTGTTATGGATTTGGTTTTGTTTTTTACGCTGTATCGCAAATCACGGTCCTAGAATGATCCGAAAGGATCACAAATGACCATAGTGTTGAAAGTCAGTGGAGATCACTGATGACAGAGATTCTTTTGAAATAATTACGACAACTGCAAAATTTTGTACTAACTGTGAAGTGATTGTAACATTCTGGAATAGTCTTACATAAACCATCAAATATGACCGTTCGGTAAATTCTTCTCTTCAATGCCACACAAACGCTTTGTCTTGCCATCCTATCAATGGTTTGGATCAAACATTTATGCTACAAACAAATTCGGTTTGTCGTCGATTATGATCAAATGTTCCAATTTAATTTACGAATCATACTTTTGATGAATTGCAAGAGATCGACTTTGATGATCTTCAAAGTTGATAGAAAAACATTTCCAGATATTAATCTACCGGACAATTATGTCCTTTTTTTTTTGAATAAACTATAAGAAGAATGTTTTCCTATATTCCATAAACTTTATTGAACAATATAATTTACTGATTCAATTCAACAAACCATTTAGGCACAGGTTCAGAAGTTAGTTTTTTTTAAATCGTAATACCAGGTGTGATTCGTATTTATAAAAGCAAGAGCCTAGCTTACGCAACATACATTGAATAGCTACTAGCATGTGGAGGCGATCTGGCGTAGTGGTAACATCCATGCCTCTCACGCTGAAGGTCACGAGTTCAATTCTCACTCCCGACATTCTTCCAAAAATGGAAGTAAAAGTGACGAACCAGCCAAATGAGTTGAAAATCACTATAATACAGATAAAAAAAAAGCTACTAGCATTCTTTTTTGGTTACCTATAAATACGATTCGTTATGCTTTCAAAAATGTGTTTCATTTTCCATAGTTCAATCTTACAGGTATGCATTACTAGGTATTATGATTGTTGTCAGACCATTGTTTAAGTCTTCCTTCGTACCATAGGCCATTGCTTGAACTTTTCTTCGTACATGGTCCATTATCTTTTGCACGTGCCTTGTTCCCACTTGTTTGGCTGCCAAATTTCAGTTTAATTGCAGCTCCATCGTTTTTCTTCATTATTTGCATCGAAGGTACTCTTCCGGTTGTTCAGTCTAAAACCACGCAATCATATTTTGTTAACAAATTCTCATACAGTTTCCTCGAGCGCTTCTTTACCTCAAAATTTGGTGGTACATTCCGATTCGGCACAATCTAAAACTTAAAACGAATCAATCCAGCCCTCTTTATCGTTTTTTGAATGTGGAAATGCGTAACAGTTGCCTTTTCTGCCTCTTACCACGATGGTAGCTTCGGGATTTGCTTGAAAAGCCCCACTACTTTCACATGTGTTTCAGGATCCGCTGGCTTTGCCGGTCTGCCACTTCTGGGTTTCCGGGTAAAGTTAGAATTTTCCGTAACCGTTTCAGAACATCCATACACCGTGGTCATTTCAAAAGTTTTGCTGACTCACAAGCGTATAGACCACGATGTAAACAAACTAACTTATCATCAAATCCAATACCTACTGTAATTCTATACAATATTAGTATGGTTCAGTAAAATTTTAAACAAAAAAATTAAACAAACTTAATGACAGCGTTCTAATTATTTCCATTTTTTCGATGCCCAACCTTTATATTCTCGATCGATCACTTTTGTGCCTCAACTTTGGGATTTTATGATCACTCAATGCCAGACTATTCCGTGGATAATCGGGATTCTACTATGTATATTTGTTGAGCATTCAAGAAGACATTCATTCAACTCAGTGTCCAGTAAACAGTGGTGGACTCCCGCACTCGAAATCTTGAGCTACATTCTTACGAAAGCTCTTTGTCGCTTCTTCAATTCTAAGTTTGTAAGCGATCGAAACTACCTTCAAGACGTTCAACTGCAATATAAAATTGTACTACAAGACACCTATGGCAACTACGGTGCAAGCAAGAATTATTAAAGTCGCCAAAAACAAGAATGTGTGATGAATGGCCATTACCATTAATCGATTTCACTTTCAATTGGTTGACGTTGAATTTTATGCTTTGATTTCCACTAACACGCAGTGATCTTCAATTTCTACGTTACGAATATCATGACGAAAATGAAGATGCATGCAACTGAGAATTGAACTTCATGGTAAGCTGATGTTGATGTTCATTCCACTGGTGTTCATTGACAGTGTTTCATATTTATCGACTCTCGCTTGAGCAGTAGGTTATCACTACAAGGCAGACTGAAATTCGCCGTATTTCAGTGTCGTGAACGTGGATATTTTAGGCACTGATAAATCCAAGAGTAGAGAAAACTTTGGCGGTCGTGATTCCTACGTGTTCGATGAAACTGAGTTTGGCGTCTGTGAACACTCCCAGATCGCAGATGGATTTGACCCGGTCAAGCAAGTCCGCTTCCGTAAAGAAATCGCGATAAGCAAGGTTGTAACGGTGACTGAAGGAGATATTTCATGAAGCAATGCTGGCTATCGGAGATGATTGAAGATGACACGGATATCTATGAACTCAGATGCGTTAAGTCGTGTGTAGCCCAGTACGGAGAAATCTTTCGCGGTCATAACGAATCTGGGTTTGGAATCAATAGTAACTTCAGGGTCGTATATGAACAATACACGTTCCAGTTCTGATATTTTCATGAAGTATTCATGAATAACAGAACTATTGCAACGGTTGACGGAAATTTTTTTGCACTTATTGATGTTGACGCACATTTCGTTTTCACTACAACATAGTCATGACATCTGCCTGGAGCGCATCACAATCTGAAGTAGAAACGATGGTGCGATATACTTTCAAGCCTTCTGAGAACGCTACCCTGTGGTACTCCAGATGTGATGTTCAGAACGTGGGATCGAGTAGAGTAGAGCGTGACCATGCTCTCAAGAACGAGGAAAATTAATTTGTGATACAAGGTAGTGACGTAGCACATACACTCTGTCCATCTTCTATAAGACTAGGGGATCTTGCTGTCGTTATAAACAAACAATGCTTCAATTTATATTCTGGTATATTGGTATTGGTGACTACCACACACTACATGATTTTCATATGTGAGTGTGCAAGCGCTGAGCGTAAACAAATGCTTTTGTATTTTTCAAGTGTCAAGTTTGTATAAGACCAGTTACACTTTCCGTAGTTTTAGTTGTCTCGATCAATAAATCTGGAAGATGTCGAAGGAAAATTAGCTCACGGAGAGAGAAGAAAGACAAATCGATGCATTTCACCAAGAAAATATTGTTATATATATTGAAAATATTGTATTGCAAGTTCTCAAGGATACGGTAAAAAGAAGAGAGTTCACGTAAATCGAAGTTCTCTGACCGGGATAAGCGGGAAATAGTTAGAACAGCTTCGAATACCTCAAAATCGCTTATGCAAATAAAGCAATATTTTAATTTAAATGTTTCTCGGGAGACAATTCGTCAAGTTTTGGTAAAAAGTCCTTACATAAAGAGCGTTTAAAAGCTTAAAGCTCCTAATCTTACATCATCTCACATCGGAAGACGTCTGAGTTTTACTAAAGCTCACATTAAAAAAAGTTCAATTTGGATGGTTCTGATGGTATGTTGCCACCTTCCAAATAGTTCACTCGTGCAGCATAGTATAGAACTAGGTAGTGCGAACTGAATCAAAACGGCTGTCAAAAAAGATCCAATTGAAATGTCAAAAGAGATCCAACGATCAGGAGTGTTATTTTTCTTATGATAATCAACACTATAAAAGAGGTATTGTTGTCAGGGGCAAAAAAAATTAAAATAACAAAATGAACGAACTACATTTTTCCGACAATTGTTTGATTAACCATTGTATCTCTGAAAGAGCATCTCAGCCTTTCACTGAGCTACGCCTTTTTAATGTCCCCTCTCTTTGACATAACGTTTTTCCGAACGAAATAAAAACAAACGAAGTCAGAGTCACGTAAATGTTTACTCCTGCGATTTGAAAATATTCGATAAAAAGTGGAAGGAAGAGATGCCAGATTATTTTTAAAAAAAGTCTGTAAAAACATGTGAATGTCTGTTAAAAATGTGGAAAAGTCTGTAAAAGTGTGCAGATCTATAGAAATGTCTTTTAACGTTAATTTTCACATATTCATGAATACTTTGTACATCGTGATGCACGTAAGATTGTATTTTGTTCTCAGATCTTCGTCAAAAGTGGTAATATTGTTCTTTATCGCAAAACATTAGACTCGTATTTTTTTTATTTTTTCATTGGGGTGCCCATTTCCATTTTAGGGTGATCCAAAAAATCATTTTTTTTCCACTTTTTCCCAAAATGACTTTTTTCTAAAATTTATAACTTTCGAGCTTGAGCTTGAGCTTGAGCTTGGGTAGACTGTACAATCCGTAGTTGCTCTCCGTGATTGACCTGAACCAACCAAACTGCAGAACACACAGAATGACGCTTGGGACTAGCAAATCATTCTCGTTGTGCAGTTCTCGGTGATTCGAGCTTTAAATGGTCAATAACGACGCCGGCCACGTCCTTACAGTCACCAGGGTAAGGGAAGGAATGTTAGTATGATATTCGCCGCCCGAAGGCCAGAAGGGTCGCCTCTATAGCGTGGTTCCCTAGCGTTTATCATGGAAGGGATAGTTGTTAGTGGGAATGGTTGAGAAAAATCAGGATTCACTGCGGTAAGTGATGTGATTCTGTAAACGCTAACTCTAAACTGCTCGACGAAAAAAATCTCAAAAAATCGAAGGTATTTAAGGTAATACACTGCCGGACGTACGACTCTATACTTTCTAGAATATTGTAACGATGAATATGATACGATTATATATGATTTCGACACCCGACAACGAAGGTTATCTATGAGAAACCTGAGAAGGTCACCAAGAAACCCCTCTACAGTAAGAAGGATCTACAATACATATCTCTATTATTTATCGCAAGTAATTTGTATCTAAATTCCAATTGCTATGACGGATTGCAGAAAGCTGAAAGGGTAACCGGAAAAAATCTTTATATTCTATTATTTATCGTACGTACTATTCGTCGAAATTACTCTCCGCGTTATCTTTTGGAATGATGAAAGAATGAAAGAATTCTAAAGCCAAAGAATAAAAGAATTGAAAGAAGAATTGAATAATCAATGAATTAAAGAATTGAAGAATTAAAGAATGAATACAAATATAAAATGGAGCTTGAGCTTGGGTAGACTGTACTCTTCGTAGCTGCTCTCCGTGATTGACCTGAACCAGTGAAATTGCACAAAGAACACACTGAATGATGTTTGGGAGTAGTAAATCATTCTCATTGTGCAAGTTTCGGTGATTCGAGCTTTAAAAAGTGAATAACGACGCTAGCCACGTCCTTACAGTCACCAGGGGAAGCGAAGGATTGTTAGTACGATAATCGCCGCCCGAAGGCCAGAAGGATCGCCTCTATAGCTTGGTTCCCTAGCGATTATCATGGGAGGGATAGTTCTTAGTGGGCAGAGGTATGAATCAGGATTCACTGATGTAAGTGATGTGATAATAGAGACGTTCTAGAAACAATCGTTAATATGTTCCGTCATTCATTGTGTACGTGTACTTTATTGCGCGACGGTGAAGAATTATCTTTGAGAAACCTGAGAAGGTAACCAAGAGAACTCCTCTAGAAACAATCGTCCCGGCGGAATACTCCGTTACTCCGGGCGTATCCTGTATCAAGTTTCAATTGCGACGGCGGAAATTTAACAGTGAGAAACCTGATAAGGTAACCAATTGAACCCTTTTAGAGTCGGTCGACCCGGCGATAGGTTCTGTTATTGATTGATAAATACAATATTTAAACAATAAAATAATCAAATAATTAAAGAATTGGAGAAAACTACCAGAGCTGTAAATAACTAGTGACAGATATCTCACACTCATAATTCTATCTGTAAACACAATCCAGATATTCGAATTATTGAACTTGGAGGCAAAAATTTAAAATAATTAGTGACGTAGAGCGCAACAAACGTAACCACACATCACGGTCATGCAAGATCTAAAAGGAGCCCTACACGTCACCATACAACATGCAGTGAATGACGGAACGTCGGAATGGAAAGAAGCACACACACAAACTAAAATGAATGAGAGTACAAAACAGTCTTAATAGACTTCACTCTTTAACGCATGCATGCGCTCAGTACAAAGGCAAACGGAAATACAAACACATATACATATGGCACTTATCTTTCAAAACACGTTCTGTCTCTGTTTACTTGACAGCGTTGTAAGACATCACCAATGCATGTGATATGCTGTCTCTTCCTCCGGGATAGCAACACACCAACAAATTAGCATACGTAAAACCACTACCACTACTTGTAGGTAATCTTTAGGAGAGAACCACTGCACCACACTGAACTTAAGAGAGTTGCGTTTCTCTCATTTCACTTTTCTACTACATATACACACACATGACTCGAGGAAGATAGAGCGGGCGAGAGAGAGTCCCAGTGTACACGTTCGTACATGCTTATGAAACTCGAATAACCGAGCACACAATTCGAAAATAATTATCACCGTGTGCTAGAATCTAATCCATCACATTCAAAGCACACTAATTTAACCGGAATCCTTGATCTCCTAAGCCGTACATTTAGTGCCATTAGGAGCATCATCCACCCTCATCCTCAAAAGTTCACCAGCAACCACCATAACCGAAACAAACGATCTAGCACAAAAATAATTTCTAAATTAATATGAAACCGTTTATAACCGACACAATTGCCAAACGTCGCCGAAATGATTTCGGAATGTTTTAGAAACATCACTTTTTCACTACACGGACGCTTTGTAGCCATAGTCATGGAAAAGAACACGAAATAAAATTGAGCAGGGTAAGAACGAAAAAAAATGCGTCTACACTCGACGACTGCTCGCGCGAGACCTCTTTCTAAAATTTATAACTTTCGAACCACTTAACCGATTTAGATGATCGACATATCAAATTGAAGCCAATGAGCTTTAATTGAGAAATATTGAACTTGCAGATAATATGGATCCTATTTTCGTAATTATTGATTGTAGTCATTTTTTAATGTTTTCATGGCTTTGGACTAGGGGGCGCTATGTTTTTTTTATATTTTTTTCTTGGAAGCTGAGAATTTTTTACATAAAATATCTCGATATCAGAGATGCTATTTTTTTCGTTTTTGAAATATGATTTTTCATAACTAATCGATGGTTCGAAAAACAAATTTTCCCCATTTTTCCCACTACAAAAACATAACTCTTGAACTATTGGACCGACTCATATCATCGACATATCAAATTGAAGCTTACGAGCTATTTTTCTTTGGACAAATGTTACTTTTGCGAAAAAATTGAATTCTTGTTTTTGTAATTATTGATTGATTTATTTTTTCATAGTTTTCTCGTTTAAAGATAGGAGCGCTATATTTTTTTTATATTTTTTATGGAAAGCTGAGGATTATTTACCTAACATATCTCGATATCAGAGATGTTATAATTATCGTTTTTAAGTTATAAATTTGTAAATTTAACATGTTTTAAGTCTTCGATCAATATTCATATGTGACTAAACTAGAACTATGCTACTAGAATCCTTCCCGCAAGTGTGATATTTTTTCAAATTTTGCTTATTGGCTTCAATTTAATACATCGATCATCAAAACCAGTTCAGTAGTTCAAATGTTATGATTTTTTGCAGAAAGTTATTGGACAAAGGGGGAAAAATGATTTTTCGAACCACCATTACTTTGAAACATCATATCTAAAAAACATAAAAATAGCATCTCTGATATCGAGATATGTTATGCAAAAACCCTCAGCTTTCAAGAAAAAATATAAAAATATAGCGCCTCTAGTCCAAAGTCATAAAAAAAATAAAAAACGACTACGATCAATAATTACTAAAATATAATAATTTTTTTTCGCATGTTAAATATTTTTTAATAAAAGGCTACGTTAATACTTTCAATTTTATATGTCGATCATCTAAATCGATTCAGTGATTCAAAAGTTATTAATTTTCATTTGTCAATTTTGGGAAAAAGTGGAAAAAATTTATATTTCGGACCACTTAATAACTTATGTGTCGTAAGTGTGTTTAAATGTTTCAATGGTCTACACATACATACATACACATACATACGCGTTGTTAATTTTTACAAAAATCAGTATTTCTTCGTTGATATATTGGACATCCACCAAGGCTTGCAGTCTTGTCGTTGATGAAATTTATAAGAAAATACAGTGTATATTTTCCATCCGCCATGCAAGGCTATACAAGTTTTAGATCCCCACACGGCCATGAACCATGTCTGTGGTAACAATAACGAACAGTAACCCATATTTCGTCATAAGCAGACCCGAAAGCGAATGTAAATTGTTGAGAATAGAATGAAAATTTTTATTCGATTTTGTTTTAATACTTAGAAGACAAAGTCCTGACCCTAGCTTAACTATTTTTCAATAAATCTCCTTGCATTTCAGCAAAACAATCTTATCTAGAACAAAAAATAATTATCAGAGACAATTTTCGTTCAAGGTTTTTCGTTACCTGCAGAGAAAGCAATTTTTCATTAATTGTGAATAACCGTATCCTCTCTTTCGTCTGCAATGATGTCAGGACAAAAGTACTTATGTGTATGAGTTCCAAACTTCATACACACCAGATGGGCCAACCAGAAAGACTGCCGGGCCGCAGGTTGAGTATCGCTGGTCTAACGTCATGTGTATTGATATAACTAAATATAATAACTTTTCTGTATTAAAACTATGGAAAAATGGCATATGGTGAGTCAAATATCTTTGATGTGATGAATAGAGCCCTTTTATTTTTCAAAAACCTGTGAAATATTGTTATATCCAAAGTCTACAACAAAAATAAAAAGTGTTTTACAGATATATCTGTAAATTCACAAACATATTTGTAAATCTGGCATCTCTGGTGGTCTAAGAATTTATTGCAAGAAATCGCTTGAAAACATGCGTGAATTTACTTGAAAATGAAGTGGATTGAGTCCGCACCACTTAGGTATAGAAGCGTCACGATAATTTTCCACCAATCTTGCAGTTGTCAGATTTGTGATTGAAAACAAAGTTAGCTGCTTTCACTATGATACTAGGATGATCGGAACCGCTAATTTACTCGAGCAGTTATTTAGCAGTATGGAAGGTATTCCGAAATACTCTCGAAGGACGTAGCGAAGGGGTTTGCGGCTACCACGATTGTTGTTTTCGGCACCAAAAATTTGGGTTCGAGTGGATGCTTGCCTTTTCTTCACAAGGTCCCCAAAGGCACATCGGGTTTAGTTTTACTTTAGCTTTACTTGGCTAGTTATTGTTAGCGGCTTTCCTAAGAATGTTGCTCAAGGTACGGAGTGCAAGGGTTCACTACGATTTACAGGACACTGAGCTGAATGAACGTCTTCTTGAATGTTTAACTAACATATACGAGGGTAGTCCGATAAGTACTTAGCCTGCAAAAAAAAAATTTTTTTATGAAAAGTCGTGATTTATTTCTCAATATTTTTTTTAGCTTGATACACACCGATGCTCCAACCTCTTTAATCCATCTGAAAAAAACAATTTTCTCGAGGTCTGCAAAATAGGCCTCCGTGGCGGCGATGACCTCCTCATTCGACTCAAATTTCTGCCCGGCTAGTGACTTTTTCAAGTTTGGAAACCAAATCTGGTTTGAGGCCAAATCTGGAGAATACGGTGGATGGGGCAGCAGTTCGTAGTGCAATTCCGATTCGGCTGAAATTTTAACAGTAGCCGTTTACGAGAATGTACTACACGATAAGTAATCTCTCTTGTGATACTGACACCATCGGGCGATGAGACTAAGTACTTATCGGACAGCCCTCGTACTTAATTCTTTGAACTCTTCCTTAACCCAAGATGGTATTTTTACTGTTCGTTGTTCAATTTTACCGTCACTCAACTTCAAATAAACTTTTCTTTCTTTCAACGGCATCCTTCATGATTGTATACACTCTCCAACTAGGCACTATTTGTTTTAAATGAAGGGTGTCTCACTTCAAATTGCAGCACGAAAAAAAAACAATAGAGAAAATTACCTAGTTGACCGATCCTTTCCAAACTTCCAGACAATAAAATATGACCCATTAGTAAGTTTTTTGTATATTTGTTACACTCAACCTCAATACTGTGTGACATCTAACCGAGGAATCACCCAAAATCATGAAATGATTTTTTTTTACATTCATTGGTTGCGTAATGTATAGTAATAAATGCTTCCAATAGTTCATGTTATCAAATGGCGTTGTAGTGAGAACTTCTAATTTCCCAAGCATCTGCGTGGATCGCAAAGCGTTTCCTTAACATTAAATAATCGATAGAGTTCATGTTAGGAACAGCAATTGCGGTCTACACAAATAAGGCCGACAAGGTTAGGGATGCTGACAATCCGAACATTGAAGACATTAGGGACAAAACGTATGAATCTCATTTGATTTGGACTTTTGGGCAATAGAAAACAAAATCCCATTCGTGGTGGCTAATGTTTTTGAAACGATCAATCTTGATTCAAACCAATGATAGAATTACGAGCAGCTAATCGAGGAAATGGAAAATTCGGACCTTCCAACCAAAATTGATGAGTCTACCGAGCAGGAAACCATAAACATTTTAGTTATTGTCGTTTGAATCTTTGATGAAAATAACTTTCAGGTGATAGATACATTTTATAGATTCATCTAGTTGAACGACGCGGATCACAAAATACTTACGATGCGATTGTTTGTGATTTTTTTAAAGAACAAATAGTTTTAACTTTATTCAGCAAATAGTGGACCTCAAAACATTAAATATTCTGAATTTATCTGCAACAAGATTGCTCTCACTGGAATCCGTCGTTGGACGTAGTCTACGAACTGAATCTTTTCTTTTTTTTTTAAGTTCAATGCGAAAACAAACAGCGAAACGAATTTTACATCATTTGAATGGCTCAATGGGCAAATCTATTTGACTTGGTTTGAACTACGTTTTGCTTTTGAATTCACTCAGATCAACTAGGAAACCAGAACTCTTTTTCTTACTCTTTGGATAATATATGTTCAGAACAATACATCAAATCTAAGGTCGCAGGATCAGACTTTGAAAATTTTGAGCAGCATCTAAAAACCCACAGTTGAAACTGTTGAAACAGGTATTGAACTGAATAAATAATATTTGCTGCAATGAGTTGGTAAACGAATGAACAACAAAAGTTCAAAGAATATAAATATAAATGGAAACATTAATTTGTTAACTTTAAGAAACCTATCACAACCTATCATTATTCTAAACATGGCTTCATGTCAGTTTAATGTCCCCTTTCCATTTGTTGGCAGTTATCCAGTTTTTGAATCTACGTTTTCATTAGTTGGCAGTTATCCAGTATGCTACCATTACAAATCTTACATTTTTGTATGCTGAAGAATATGTTATAAGGGTATTTACGTAGCGCAATGCAAACAAGCATAAAAATGCAACTGTTTAAACTTTCATCACACCTCAATAAAGCATTGTGTTTTTACTACAATGTATATTTTACTAGCGCTACGTAGATATTTTCAACATCGTATAATAACTCTGCCGAACAATGATAATATAGCTCAAATTATGGCTAAAAATCAGACTTATAAATTCAATACAAATATCCATATTATTTTTTTGAAAAGAACTAAGATAAAAAGATTAGTTTCCGGGCTCGTGTTTTTCTCACCGTATTTTGCCGTTCATCACGATTTGGAACCTTCTGCACTTTTGTACGTATGAAGTCCCTCCCGGTCCTTGGCTCTCTGAATGAAAGATTTGGACAGAATTCACTTATTGGCCACATTCTTGGTCGAAACATTGGGATTCCACCTAAACGTTTTCGTGACACGCTTGTGATGCTGATCACTTATAGAACATCCATTCTGACCGCATTTCTCCTTCCGTTCGATGCTCAGAGTTTCGTAGTAACGTTTAGTTATACGACTCACCGTTGACTGCACGATTCCGAGTTTTTTACCGATGCCCCGATGAGAGAGGATTTTTCGGGTGCTTACGCGAAATCAAGTTGCTTTTCGGGTGACGCCATTTTTCCAATTGTGGAAAAACTGACAGCGATAAAAATACAGTGTGAACTATACACTCTAAACTACTTCTACTCACGTTTTCTAGAAAAAATGTCAAATGGGCAATTTTCTACAACGTTTTTTCCGTGATGCAATTTGATGTGAAACACCTGTACCTTGTACCAAGAATACATTTTGAGGGTGTTGGAAAGTAGTTTACCGAAATGTTGAATTGAGACATTTGGAAATCTTGATGTCTCGCGTGATTCACACTTGGTTGAAAACAAAAAGAAAAAAGGAGGAGTTTTTTATCAGTTATCTTGTCTCTTTTAATGGAACACGGAGTAGAGTGAATTTCTAGATTAATTCCCGTGGTTGACAAAATTAATTTAATTTGGTCGTCGTGTTTAACAAAAGATTCTCTACTAAGTTTGGAAGCATTTGAAACATAGATCAACACAGAATACCGCAGAGGCATTGGACTTGGAGGCGATCTAGCGTAGTGCTGAATGTTCGTACCTCTCACGGTTCAATTCTCACTCCTGACATTCTTCCTTCGGAATGGAAGTAAATCTGTGGTTCGAGTGACGAACCAGTAGAAGGTGTTTAAGGTTAATATAATACAGAAACAGAAAAATAAACATTAGTCTTGATTCAAAATATTCACATGCCGTGATTGAAAAATCAAACGAATGTTTCTGATGAGAGAAAGATGGTCACCGATCGAACCTGGACCAACGGACAAGTGGTATTGCAGCATCACAATGCTCTTGTCGTCGTGCTGATGACATTCACTGATGTAGTCGCCTTATCTGTAAGACTTGGCTTCTTCTTGTTAGCACTTGTTACAGTTAATGGCGCACCTTTTACGTTGGTAACACAAGTTGTAAACGGGCTCAAAAAAGAATTTATTATAAAGTATATATATCAGCCCGAACTTCCCAGATGAGCCAATTAAATCCTTACAGTCCAGCATCATGTTGGTGCCAGCATCAATATCTTCAGTTGAACTTCACTGGATATTATGCTCCCCAAGACTAGGAAAATCCTTACAGTCGTCAGATAGTAATTGAACTACGTATTTTTCTCAAAGGAAATCATTCCACTATGTTGTTATGTTAACATCTTCCGCGAATTGATCAATTTTTAATGTCGCCTTGCGACAGTATCTTAAAAACTTATTTTGTATAACATAACAGAGTCAAGTTTCAGCTCACCAGCTTGCCTTTCAATTATTCACAAAGAAGCCGAAACGGAACTCGAGTTTTTTTTTTGATTATGTATTGATTTTTACAAACTGACGCATTTACCTTGCATTCCTGTTAGTTTACACATGAGAATATTTCATTTCGAGAAGGAATTCGCATATTCGCAGCTCGGCGAAAGAAGGCTGAAAAATCACGCACGCTGTGTGAAAGAATGTTTTATATTTTTCTTCGTTTTAAATTATTTTTGATGATGTGTGATCCACGACACACAGAACAACAAATCCAAACATCTAGTCAATGCGCAGTAGGAAATAATTTGGGCGATTTTCCGACTACGTTAAGATAGTATTAACAGCGAGAGCATTAATTTAACACACAGCATTTTATGGTTTGTTTCTGCTGTTGAAATCGTTTGAGTTTCCCATCCAATAAACTATCGCTGGATTTTGAAAATCACACGTTTATAGATATTAGCGTTATTTGTTTATAGTCTCATTACATTTAATGATTGCTCGTGTCTGTCTTGCCCGAGTAAAAATTTAATTCTGATCATCAAACAGGTTTTCGTTAGTACAAGTTGATTACACAATTAATCACAGTTCACGAGAGTACGGAAACAGCTCAGCTCTACAACCATTTTTCCAATCTCTTAACAGTCGAACCATTGGTGCGATCTTCAATAATCGTGGTCTATCCTTCAATATGTTGTCACATAAAAAGGTCAATCAATATCTCACAAATTCCTAGTGTTGGTCAAATTTATACACTCACTTTTCAAATAAAGAAAAGAGTCCTCATGAGAAAAGTGTGTGAAGTTCGACTTGCACTTTTTTATACGACATTGTAAAATTACCCTGTGTTGGTGAACGTACAATCAATCTTTCCATCAATATCATGGCATGTGTCATGAGACTGATAGGATGATTGACCGGGTATTGCCTGTCTGGATGTAAGCGCCTTCCGCAGCGACACACCACAAACCAGAGAGAGTTTTGCACACTCAACGTGATATTTTTAGTAGATATTTATTGACACTTCGTTGGTCGTGTTTATTAATCATTAAAGGGGTCTACTTGTGGTTCGTATGATGAATCATTCGTTTCATTTTTCTTTTGAGTGGTTTGAGTGGCACATTAGAAAAAATTGGACGACTCGAACGAGAATCGATTTTATACGATTAACACTTACGCTGGTATATTTTCATTCGTTACTCAATCTGACTATATGTGGAAAACAACATGAATATTATGATATATGGTGTTTTGCTCTTTGATTAGCCTAACTCACAATGTTGTTATGTGCTGTATCTATTTAAGTTTATATTAGTAGTGAAAACTGAAAATTAGGAATAACATGCACATTTACTTTTTCATCAGAAAACGATAACGAATATGTTTGCTTCATTTTCGTGTACGATACAAAAAAATCTAGCTCACCTGCAGTATATGTCAAACCACGATTATCTCAAACATTGATACATGCATACGTGATACATGTGATACATGGGAGAGAGGGAGAAACGAATTCATTTTGGGGAAGTCACTTCAATATGCATTGAGGTTGAGGAATTCATTTGATGGGGAAGAATGAAATGAAATTCTGAAATTTTGCATAGGGTGTTTTTTCGAGGTGATAAATATTTTTAGGAGTAATTTTTTGAAATTCGAGATGACGATTTTCATTTGCTTCCTAATATTCATCATACGAGGTAATATTGTTCATCAAACTTAATCTCGTTATTATTTCTCAAATTAGTCAAATATTTTGGTTTCATGACATTATCTAGCACTGTTTAAAAAAAGAAATACTTATGCATGATAGATATAATTCGGAATTTTCACTCTGGATATGTTTATCCAGAACGATCATACATATTGATAGAAAAAAGTTTGCTACATATATTTATCAGTAGAATCTAATTGAATATAAGCGTTATACATGTGCAGACCGGGGAGTTATAATGACAGTTTTCATTTCTAATCAGGAAAACTTTGACCTTGATCCTTGTATATTTTTATCAAATAATTTTCATTCTGATAAAGTAAAAAGTATAAAAATCAGGAGAAATCAGGATCATTCTGAAAAACCAGGCAAAATTGAGTGTTTGTCAGGATGTCAGGGAACGTGCCAAAAAGTCTGAGAAATCCTGAAAAATCAGGAAGGTTCGCATCTCTGGTTATAATAGCTGTGATAGCTGTTATAACTGTAATAGCTGGAATTCCCTCTGTGACTTTGTCAGGTTGAACAATATATCGTCTGTCTATTCGAGGAATATTGAAGGAGTTTCTCGGCGACCTCAAGCTCACAATACAGAGGGATACCTCCAAGTAGGGTAATGTCGGGAAAAAAGGACAGGACGGGTAAGACGGATATTCATTTATTATTGATAAATTACATTTTTATTTTTATTTCGAAGGATGTACAAACTTGAAATAAAGAATATCAAGAACATTCAATACACTAACTGTGTGCACAAGATTGTAAAAAAAAAAAAAATTGTCTTCGCTTGTTTTACGTCGGCATATTTCCGCCACTTTAGTGCCAATCACCGACATCAGGGAGGCGACTCCACCTGTTCCTACCTATCAGACTCAACAACTCATGAGCCGGGCCAACTTCTTTTACTTCCCTTTCGAAGGAAGACGTAACCAGAGATTTTTCGCCTCAGAAAATCCCAACGACACCAGCTGGGATTGAACCCAGGCAGATCGGATTGTGAGGCTGTTACGCTAACCACACAACCACTGGCGCCGTCAAATAAAAAAAATGATTTGCAAAGTACGATTCGATGTAAATTTTCGTCTGCAGAAAATGAGGTTCTTTTTGTTAACAAGTAATAACATATTTTTCGTTACGTGATCACTTCCCTTCCTTTTAATCGAATCAGCGGTAATTCTTCTCGCTTTTACTCCAGAAATATTGATGCTTAAAAATACTAATCAAGTCGCGAAAGACGCCGATGGGAAAGATGAACATGTTGTTTTGAAAACAATTTTATTGTCCCCTCCTTTTTTAACAATTGGCCACTACCTACGTTTGAAAAAGCAACCGGAAGTCATAAACGAACCAGCGGATGGAAGAAACTGTTAAGAGAGGGTTCTCCGTGAACACAGTTGTGTTGAATTCCAACATTCCAAGAGCAACACTCCTACAGCACCTTAAAAATTCTAATTTTTCATCACAGCTAGGACCACTTCCGACGGTTTTCAGTTAGCAGCAGGAACTAGAAAATTCGAGTGGAATCGTTGTAAGTATCGACATCTCCTCGACCTAGGGAGAAGTCCAAGACGGAAGTCAGAAAATTGACCTTCGAACTGACGGAAAAATACGGACTGAGGCAACAAACAAACAACTCAGATGTCTGGAAAAGTCTGGCTTAGCGGTTTTTAAAACGTAATCTGAATCTGTCATTCCCTAAAATATCCACATGCCAAATTTGGTTTCGTTTGCTTGATTAATTCTCGAGTTATGCAGAAATTTGTATTTCATTTGTATGGAAGCCGGAGAGGGGCCTTAGAGAGGGGGGTGAAGTGTCTAACCACCGTAAAAACATTTATTGCTTCCTCAAACTTCCACATGCCAAATTTGGTTTCATTTGCTTGATTAATTCTCGGGTTATGCAGAAATTTGTGTTTCATTTGTATGGCAGCTCCCTCTTAGAGAAGGGGGTCTGGAAGTATCATAAGAACCTTCCCCGACCCCAAAAACCCCTACATACCAATTTCCATGTCGATCGGTTCAGTAGTTTCCGATTCCATAAGAATCAGACAAACAGACAGACAGACAGACAGACAGACAGACATAGATATCCATAGAAATCCATTTTTATAGATGTAGATTTGGGTCGACTGGATCTTGTCTTGCACCTGCAGTGATCACTTTTAAAATACATATTGATACTCACAATTTGTGATATCTCTAGCTTGCATATTGCCACATAGAGTCCACATAGCTATATAAAAATTGCGAGGGTATATGATACTCTCACATTGTACAGGGTCTTTCAGATAAAATGCTCACGCAACAAATTTTAATGACTTCTACAAAAGTGAACCGATTTTTATTTAAAAAAAACGAAAATAAAATTTATTTTAGGACATTTTCGATGTGACCACTCCTTTTTTCAATAACGCGTTTTAAACGGTGAACAAAATTCTTCATGCACAAGTCAAACATTACGACTTCGATGCTGTTGAAAATCCGAGTTATTTCTTCTTTAAGTTCCTCGAAATTTGGTGGCTTATGACCATATCAACGGTCCTCCACGTGTCCCCAGAGGAAATAATCGACGACGAGAAATGTTTAAATTCTTACCATAAGAGGGCAAAGTTTCATTAAGGCTCAGAAAACTGGCTATCTGAGTTTTTTTGCAAATAAGGAGGGGGGGTTTTATAAGGGGGGGGGGATAATGAAGTTGCTTTCTAAATGGCAACAAGTTTGCGAACAAAACGGCGCATATTTGACTTAAATTGGATAATTTTAAGTATGTTAAATAAAGTGTTAAATTTCGATCAGAAATACGACATTTCTTTTTCCCCAACCCAATATTACACCTCATTATAAGAAGAAGTTGAGAAGTGTTTTCTAAGAGTAAAAAGAAAAGCATAAACGAGAATCTATATTTTTCTCGGTCTGGGCCGTGTATTCGGCAAATTTTACGAAAAGTTTTCATACGTGCTTATTTGCAATGTATCTCCTGTTTCGCTCGGTCATATTGATCTTATATTGCTCTAGCTTATATAAAATGATATACAAGTATTGGGGAGTAGTGCATTTTCTGTTATTTCTTGGCTCCTTTAATGTAATAAATCGGAATGCCAAAACATGTGCTAAAATTATTTTGGAACCTCTCAAGATCTTCGAGGTTCATTTTGAATACTCCAAAACTGTAGGTCAACAGGAAAACCGCGAAGGTGTTAATCATGCTTACCTTGTTCTAAGTGCTTTGGATAGTCTTCAGGACACAACTCAATAGAATCAACGGATTGTCTTTTGGTTCCGTTTTGAAGTCGGAGCAGCGAATTCCAGCAATTGCTGCAGAACTCCGGTGTTGGTTAGCTTTCATTAGCGATACTCAAGTATACCGAAATCAATGCCGATATTGAATATATAAATATTCAACAATCCGATAAGTAACCTTATCACCTTCACAGCATTCAAGACTTCAACACATTTTCCCCATACTGAAGAAGAAGAAAAAATATGCAGATCGAGATGAGAATGAATATACTTGCCTTCAAATTGTAAAACTAATCCCATTTCATTATATTTTCCATTCCCAGATAATCAAAGATGAGTACAAATGAAAAAATGAAGCGATGGGAAGGAAAAGTTGCGGTTGTCACAGGAGCCAGTGGTGCAATCGGTGGGGCGATCGCTAAGGAACTGGTCAAAGCTGGAATGATAGTTTGTGCATTGGCCCGAAGACGAGATAAAGTTGAGAAACTACGCGCTAGCCTGTTTGATGTGGCTGGCAATCTGAACTGCGTTGAATGTGACATTACCATGGAGGAGGACGTGAAGCATGCCTTCGGTTGGATTGAAGGCACCTATGGTGGAGTCGATTTGCTGGTAAATAACGCCGGAGTGATCACTAAATGCCTGTTGACGGAGAAAAATAATACCAAAGATTTATATACCACGATGGAAACTAATATTATTGGTCTGTGCTTGTGCACTCGAGAAGCAGTCAAGTCCATGAAGGCGCGAGATGTTCACGGACACATCATCAACGTAAACAGTATATTCGGCCACAAGGTCCATCAAGCCGTCCCTGGAACGAGGCCACTGAATGGAATGTATCCGGCTTCGAAGTATGCTGTCACCGCAATTACCGAATGTATTCGCCAAGAGCTAATTTATCTGGATAGCCATATCAAAGTGTCGGTATGTGGAATGGACTGTTGGTTTTTATATGTTTCCTGTATAAATCGTTCATTCCAGAGTATCAGTCCAGGATTGGTGGAAGGTGATCTTGTAGCAAGTCATACAACCAACGAAAATGAAATCGTCAAATACATGCCAAAACTTAAACCAGAGGATGTGGCAGAAGCACTTCTATACGCAATCACTACACCTGATCATGTTCAAGTAAGTAACGAATTTAACGCCAAACCCCCAAACCAGGAAAGAATAATGTTGTAATTAATCCTTACAGATTCACGAGCTTGTCATCAAACCGATGGGGGAATTTCTATAAATAACAACCTCATTCTGTACGCTTCGTTATTTAGTAAAGAAAAATATAAACATTCAAATAATCCTACCTTTTCGACGGCGTCGGAGGAGGAGAAAAAGTATGCTTTCAAGTGCTATTTTATTTATCTCATAATTTATTTTTATACAGCAATAAAAAAGAATATATTCTAGTGCTAGCGAATAAATATATTTTGAGCGTATCTAAAGGAGACCATTCAATACTATCTTCGAAACAGCTGATGATATCTGTGATTCCATATTCTTAATCCAAAATGAAATTACAACAGTCAACCGAACTATACTGAAATGGTGATCACATAGCCCGTCTCTAAAGTCTCATTTACTAAATATGCTTAATGAAGTTGTTTGACAGCTTGCCTTATTTTCTTGACTTCTGTTATATTGTTCCACCACGTCCATGACATATTGTAACATCTCATCAAATAGCATTTCTTCTACAGTTTAACTTCTTCTCTATGAAATACTATTTGAATAGCTCGCGATCATTGTTCTTTTTATCAGTGAATACATCGGTGTTTTTTTTCCTCATTCGAACTGAAGTTTCATTAGATTGGTGCTTTACAACACAGCGGCTCTGTGTTCATTCGTTATTATCCAGTTCCGTCATAAAATTCGGGAGAGTTATGTTCCTGCGCAACACATTCAATCAATTCCTAAGCCACATATGATACGATCAACGGGCTTCATAACTTAGCCCGTTTTTTCCGAAATATATATTTTATTAAGGCACATATGACGTTAGCCTGACGGGGCCGGAAGTTCAATATTTTGACAATTTTTGCTTAAGACTATGTTAGTAATATGTAACCGCGAGTAATCGGTTACATATCACTAACCTAGTCGTAAGACTTTGGGTACATACGGTTTAACAATAGAAGGAAATGGCATTATAAAAAATCCAAGTTGAGTCGTAATTTTTGAGTTAAAGGGGTGGTCATATGACCAAATCACCCCGTGTTACCCTACATATAGAAAACTAGAGTGCACCACAATTTATCAAACTGATGGTTGCAATGATTTAATGCTCCTACAGAAGAAGAAGAAGAAGAAGAAGAAGGAAGGGTGCTGTGCACAGCTGTTGTTGCCGATTACGATTCCGCCCTTACGTGGTGTACGACCAAACCACCTCCCCTTACATATTGGATTTGGGGAAAAAGAAATGTCGTATATTGCCAATATATAGCAACACTTAAACATATCTTGTGTTGTACTAATCGCATCGGGTCATACTATACGGCTATTTAAAGACGACAATCTGTGCTACAAGTGTCGCTTTCACAGTGTTGTGGTTGTCCTTTTCAGTCTCAAGTTATAGCGCGTCAAAGATGGAGTCCACCAAGCAAGATAAGGTAAAACGAGGTAAAACTGCAACAAAGGCTGCCGAAAAAAATCGTGTAGTTTATGGACCCGATACTGTAATGGGCACCTTACACGATCAAAATGATTGACAATAAGTGTCTTCAATATCGTGACAGCTAGGCCTTCAACATCCGATCTAACCTCAATCAATATTTTGTCACCTTACACGGTCAATATCGCTCTCAACCCGAGACAACGAAAGTATCCGCGATGGCTAGTGGCGACATTCGAGTTTGGGATCCAAACTATTCTCCATCAGATTAAGAGGCTAAAAGGCAATTTTAAATTGGTAAAATTTGAATGAATATATCTACTTGGTATTATTTGAATAGTTGAAGCGCGTAGCCCTAACTCTAACTTATCCTATTTTCTCTGAATTTTCAGATATTCCTACTAAAATTTGTTATTATAATATAACGTCAATTTCATTTTTTGTTGTGCTCCCTTGGCCGAGTGGTTGGCGTTATAACTAACATGCCGGGTGTTCGGGTTCGATTCTCGTTCTGGTCGGGGGAATTTTTCGTCAAAGAAATTTCCTCCGACTTGCACTGTGATCACGCGTATTCTAGAACTTGCCACTCAGAATGCATTCAAGGCGTGTTATTTGGCATAGAAATCTCAACTAAGTACTAATAAAAATGACGCAAGTAATACTACGTTGAGACGGCGAAGTTCCTCTAGGAACGTGAGTGCCATTGAAGAAGAAGAAGAACGTAAATTTCAGACACAATTTTTGTATGGGATTTTCTCACCACTTGCAGAAAAAAAGTGATTTGCATTCACATAGAATACTAATTTGATTCGGAAAAGTTAATTTTCATTCATAATTTATACTTTAAAACTCGTTTTTCCTTCGCAAAAACACATCATAATACTCGCTTCACAAATACAGACTGTTCCTTTCAGTTTCAGAGATGCCAGATTATTTTAGTTTGCGAAAATATATGCAAGTTATATTATCTACATGCAAATGTTTTTATTCCATAAATAAGACTATGACAGTAGAACTCCGATTATCTGCGAGCGGGTGATCCGCCGTGCGGATTATTCGCGACTGCGAGTTCCATAGTAAATCAATAGGCCTTTCCGGAATTTGATAGTGAGTGGTAGGCCCATGATTTTTTGTTGTGGTCATGGCTTTTACATTATTTAGCCACGACCTTATAGATGGATAGTTTAATGATTTCTGTATTGATAAAACCACCAGACGTCGACATTGTACCACTCTCATCGTCAATGTCCAATTACAGGTCAAAATCGCCTCCAATGCGACACTGAGTGGTTCCTCGGCATGTCGCATTAAATGTAAATTATTGTATCAGTTTTCTAAACCAAAAGTTTTCCATTATGATTCCTACAATTTCAGAAGTTTATAAATTTTAATTGCAATCGCAAAAAAGACTAACAAAAATTAAATCTCCGCTTGCATATCTGGCAACTCAGTATGGAAGTCCGTGAGATAAAACGTCAACATAATGCATTCATATGAAATGTCACGATATTGATGCCCGAAAATCAGAAAATCCGGATTTCTGCTTTGTCGGCCATGTTCAGCTGTCATTATGCTCTCAAATGTCATCATATTGTCAATAAAGTTGACCGTGTTAGGTCCGCTTAACGATTCGCACAGCATAGCGTTGGTTTGATCGATTTCGTTCTGGTGTATTGGCCGTCGAAGATACACCCCGTACTGGTCGGCCAATCGTCGTGGAAACCGATAAAATCGTTGAAATCATCCAAGTAGACTGGCCAAGTGAGCACTCGCTCGATTGGCCAGGAACTGGGTATAGACCAAAAAACCGTTTGGAGCCTTCTGAATGGCAACAAGTTTGCGAACAAAACGGCGCATATTCGACTTAAATTGGATAATTTTAAGTATGTTAAATAAAGCGTCAAATTTCGATCAGAAATACGACATTTCTTTTTCCCCAACTCTATACTAGAATTTCTGTCGATATCAGCTTCTACTGACATCATCATTTTAGATCCAGTCGTGAGACAATTACACTTGTATTGATTAACAAAATCGAAATGTGTTGTCTCCCCTGACTTCATTTCACCACAATTACTCCACCCCGACATCCTCGTTGCTCGCGTACTAACCTAATTTTCTGATGTAAACACTTATGTTCTGATGTACACACTTGATTTCTGATGCAAAAAAAGTATTTACACCATTAATGGATGAAGCCATTGTTTACCCACCGTGAACGCATCCACAATTTACGAATGAGAGAGAGAAACGAATTTAGTCTGGGGGGTTCACTTCAAAATGCCGTGAAGTTCATTTGACGATGATTAATGCGTTATTATAATTTCCCAGTTCCCAGTTCAGTTGTTCAATGGTGACAGGCTGCTAAATCAGTCCACGTTTCTTCACATGGTCATTCACTCCTACAGGTTCGTGTCTTTCAATTAATTGAATTTGTGGAGGCAATCTGCAATGTTGGTAGTTTTAGCAACATGATTTACCGATATCACGACCAATCGCATAAATATGGTGGAGTGGTAGAGAAACGTGGAGGATATGAACAGCAGAGAACACTACGGGATTCCGTCAAACAGAACATTCGGCCTAATTCTCGAATACACTTCACGGTGGAAACGAAATAAACGGCACGCCATTGAACTACGTCTTACGAGTTAGTGAAGTTTCGAAGGTAATAATGAGTTTTCAGGCAGAATGAGCACTTTTCAAATAAAAAATTATTAATGAAAATTGTTGTAGTTGTAGTAACCCACGATCTAGTACATCGCTATGCCCAGCAACCCTAGTTACAGGTTTGCTTAGTAGCAACTACTTTGTTTAGCTGTAGTAAACGAGCAATAAAACTTTTCATTAGTTCTTCAGTGCACAACCAGAACACACGCGTTTATTTCCAACTCTCAAGAGGTTATGGGCCCAGAATTGGCCAAAAGTTAGAAAATTTTTCGAAGTTTGATAAGTTCGTGCAAGTCCAAAGATGATTCCGAGGGATGATTCGAATTCCAGTTCTCAAGGCGGCGGAAACAACACTGGCAATCCGAGACAGACAGGTGAAGGTGACGGGCCAACTGCAAGTGGCGGTGTGCGGTCAGCAGCTGTTGTTCGGAATTTTGGAAGCGCAGTATCGTTACCGGCCATGGAGAAGCTGAAAGGACAGCAGAATTATGCTTCGTGGACGTTTTCTATGAAGATGGCACTTATACGCGAAGGTACATGGCGTGCAGTAAAACCGTTGGAGGATGCGGCGGTCGATCCGGATATGAGTGATCGGGCTCTTGCGACTATCTGTTTGAGCATCGAGAAGCACAACTTTAGTTTGGTCAAGAACGCTGAAACCGCTAAACAGGCATGGGACAAACTCCAAAAAGCATTCCAAGACGATGGACTAATCCGGCGATTCAGTCTGCTCGATAAGTTGACGACGTTCAAGCTGGAAGAGAGCGATTCTGTTGAAGATTACGTTGACCAGCTGGTGACGACGGCAGATGATTTGAGCGAGATCGGATTTGAGGTTAACGATCAATGGTTGGCGTCATTACTGTTGAAAGGATTGCCCGAATACTACAATCCAATGATTATGGGTCTTCAAGCATCGGGCATTAAGCTGACAGCGGATGTAGTGAAAACGGAGATCATACAGGACGTCAAATGGCCATTGAAGAGTTCCGGCAGCGAAGGCGCACTTTACTCCAAGCAGAAAACGAAGCGGAAGAAATGTGATGCAGAGAAGAAGAGTGGAAACTGTTTTAACTGCAATCAACCGGGGCATTTTGCTGTAAATTGTCCCCAGAAGTCGAAAGCAAGTTCGTCGAAGCCTAAAGGTAAAGCTCTGTGCGTTTCGTTGGCTACGGGGACCGGACGACAAGAAGATTGGTATTTTGACTCCGGCGCAACATCGCATATGACGCGGTCGGAAGAAGGTTTCATCAAGCAAACGGACTGGGTTCATTCAATTGACACTGCCAGTAGCCAAAGAATCCAATCTGTAGCGAGAGGAGCAGTGAAGCTTGAACTAGAAGAAGGGTCGATTGAGGTCAAAAACGTTTGGATGGTTCCGGACCTGACGACGAATCTTTTATCTATCAGTAAGATTTGTGCAAATTATATGACCGTGCTATTCAAGAAGGATGGATGTGAAGTTCGTGACAAGGGTGGAGACATTGTAGTTACCGGCGTTCAAAGCAATGGAATGTACAAGTTAAATACTAAGAAATCGGAAACAGCGTTCCTGGTGGACAATTCAAACTTGTGGCACCGAAAGCTAGGACATTTGAATCAGCAGTATATGAACAAGCTTTCTACGATGGTCGACGGAATACCACTAAAACTTGCAGCCGTAGCAGATTGTGTAGCATGCGCTCAGGGTAAGCACTCTAGAAGTTCCTTCAATTTAAGCTCTTCACGTTCGGACAACCTGTTGGATCTGGTCCATTCCGACGTATGCGGACCGGTTGAAATTTCATCGATGGGTGGAAGTCGATACTTCGTGACTTTTGTCGACGATGCCAGTCACAAGGTCTTTGTGTATTTCATCGAGTCCAAGAGTCAAGTTAAAGAAGTGTACGAAAAGTTCAAGGCACTTGCTGAACGACAAACTGGACGAAACTTGAAGGTTCTGCGGACGTATCCGTCCGCAGAACCAGAGTATAGTATATCAATTTAGTATATCAATTCCACGATGAAGAAGAGCATCGAACGAGATGGGGTGATTCATCAAACAAGTTGCCCCTACACACCTGAGCAGAACGGGAAAGCAGAACGGATGAATAGGACGCTTGTGGAAAAGGCGAGGACAATGTTGAACGACGTCGGGCTACCAAAGAAGTTTTGGGCGGAAGCTGTATAAACTGCAGCGTATTTGGTGAACAGATCTCCGACTCGTGTACTGGAAACAACCCAAACAACAGGAAACAAGTTCGATCCAAAGTCTGTCGAAGGTATTTTCGTTGGTTATGCAGAGAATTCCAAAGGTTCCCGAGTATACGTTCAACAGAAGGACGAGGTCATCATTAGCCGAGATGTAGCGTTCATCAATGAGGATCAAGCCGTACATTCGAGGGATGCAAGTGGACTGCAACAACCTGTGAAGTTCGTCGAGTTACTTGTGTGGCCAGAAGCGAATGATCAGCAATTGATTGAAGCTACTACTGTTCAACGTCCTGCACAGCCCATTCAAGAAGATAATCCTGCCATGGCAAATCCTATGGAGGAAATTGTCGAGCCAGAAAATGCGCTTCCACCGCAATCTGATAGATCCGCTGACGAGCAGCATGGATTTAGGCGCAGCGGTCGGGAGCGCCATCCCCCAGGCAAGTACTCCGATTACATGTGTTTTAGTTCAGTCACTGGTTCAGATAATTCCACAGAACCAGCCCCAATGACTTCCATGATGACAGATGATCCCAGCAGCTACTCCGATGCTATCAAGCGATCCAATCGAGCTCAGTGGATAACTGCTATGGAGGAGGAGATTCGAGCGTTTGCTGAAAATGAAACCTGGGAGCTGACTGATCTGCCAGAGGGACGAAAGGCAATAAAGAACAAATGGATCTACAAAACCAAGAGAGGACCTGATGGAAAGGTGGAGCGATTCAAAGCAAGACTGGTCGTGAAAGGCTGTTCCCAACGTTAGGGAGTCGATTTTGATGAAGTTTACTCCCCCGTCGTACGCTATTCGACTATTCGTTATCTGGTTTCACTGGCGGCCCAACACGACCTGGATATTGACCAAATGGATGCTGTTACCGCTTTCCTTCAAGGGAAGCTAGCTGATGAAATTATCTTCATGGAGCAGCCTGAAGGTTTTGTCCAAGATCCAACGAAAGTATGCCGTTTGAAGAAAGCGTTATACGGTTTGAAACAGTCCAGCCGTGTATGGAATCATCAACTGGATGAGGTGCTACGTGAATTCGGACTGCAGCGTTCTTCCTGCCTTCCTGCCTTCCTGCCTTACCTGCCTGTATTTCAAGATTGATGATGACAAGATGATTTTTGTGACAATTTACATCGACGATTTTCTAATATTTATAAACGACCCGAATCTGAAGAAGAAGCTGAAGTCTTTTCTGCAGAGCCGCTTCAAAATGAAAGATATAGGAGAGGCAAAATTTTGTCTTGGACTGAAGATTACACGTGACCGGCAGAATGGGAAGATTTGGCTCGATCAACAGCAGTACGTGCAAGATGTCCTCAAGCGGTTCAACTTGGCGAACTGCAACCCTGTTTCTACTCCGGTTGATCCAGGTGTGAAGCTCGACAAATCAATGTGTCCATCCGATCAAGAAGAGGTGCAAAGTATGCAGTCCATCCCTTACAAAGAAGCGGTGGGTTCGTTAACGTACATCGCTCAAGGAACCAGACCCGACATATCGTTTGCTGTGAATATGGTAAGCAAGTTCAGCAGCAACCCTGGACGACGTCATTGGGAGGCAGTTAAAAGAATCATGCGTTACCTCAAGGACACTTCAATCAATCGTCTCGAGTATTCTGCAGCTGGCAATCCTCAGTTCATTAATAATGACACGCAACAATGTGGATGCTTCAAACAAAATAAGCATATGTGAGCTATTCCGAGAACAATTCAGTAGCGTTTTCGTTAGCGAAAGACTTCACAATGAGCAAATTTATGAAGCCGCCAGTAGTGTACCTTGCCTACCTGCTATCTGTATTAATCCTGCTATAAGTTCCAGCAAAGTACAACTTGCGTGTTTGGATCTTAAGAGATCTTCGAATCCTGGGCCAGATGGCATCCCTTCTATCGTATTGAAAAAGTGTTCAAGCATACTCTCTTCACCGCTAAGTCTATTGTTCAGTCGCTCACTACGCTGTGGAGTTTTCCCGAAGGCATGGAAAAATTCATTCGTTTACCCCGTTTTTAAAAAAGGCAGCAAAAAGGACGTCAAAAATTATAGAGGTATCGCTTGCCTTTGTTCTATCTCCAAACTATTTGAGATAATAGTTTTGGATTTCATCTCACACGCCTGCAGTAGTTACATCTCCGAACAACAACACGGTTTCGTGCCCAGAAGGTCTACTTCTACAAATCTGGTGCTGTACACATCGTTCATCGCCCGCTCTCTGCAGTCTCGTAACCAGATCGATGCTGTTTATACAGATTTTTCGGCCGCGTTCGACAAAATCAATCACGATATCGTTGTCGCCAAACTCCAGCGTCTAGGTTTCCATAGTTTTCTTTTGAACTGGTTACACTCATATCTGACTGATCGTGTGATGTCAGTGAAAATCGGCGATATCGTTTCATCTCCTTTTCGGGTGACATCGGGCGTAACTCAAGGAAGTCATCTCGGTCCTTATATATTCCTGCTTTACCTCAATGATATTAATCTTTGTCTAAAGTGTCCCAAACTTGCATATGCGGACGATTTTAAATTGTTCTACACTGTGAATAGTGTCGATGATGCGATATTCCTACAGCAACAACTCGATATTTTCTCTGATTGGTGCGAAACCAATAGAATGGTTTTAAATCCAGCAAAGTGTTCAGTCATATCGTTCACGCGGAAACGATCGCCTGTACCATTTTCGTATAAAATACGCAATATCTCTTTGAAACGTGTTGTAACTATCAAGGATCTTGGTATCGTCTTAGACTCAAAGCTAACGTTCAACGACCATATCTCATACATCACCACCAAGGCATCTAGGATGTTAGATTTCATTTTTCGCATCACAAAGCAATTCAAAGACCCACATTGTATCAAAGCTCTTTATTGTGCTTTAGTGCGCTCTCATCTTGAATATGCGTGCATAGTATGGTCTCCCTACTACCAAAATAGTGTCCAGCGAATTGAGGTGATCCAGCGGAAATTCGTCCGTTTCGCCCTACGTAACTTGCCCTGGAGCGATCCTTCGAACTTACCCAGCTATGAGGATCGTTGTAAATTGATCGGACTCGATTTGTTGAGCGTACGTAGAGATGTAGCGAAGGCAACTTTTATATCCGATCTAATTTCCTCGAAAATCGATTGTGCTGATCTTCTTCAGTCGATCGATTTTAATATACGCCCTCGTAACCTGCGTTCACATACATTTCTCTGCCTTCCTCACTCTCGCACAAACTACGGTTACAACGAACCCGTATCGAGTATGTCTCGTGTATTTAACCGCTGTTACTTATCTTATGACTTTCACTTATCTCACGCCAGTTTAAGAAAGGCATTCTTGACCGCTCTTTCCAGTTAGGCATAGTTTTAAGTAGATAAAGTATTTTATGTTATTAATTTATTAGGTATCATTAGGGCACTCATGTTCAGGCCTGTTGATAGTAATGAATGAATAAACTAGAATTGGCTATACGGATGCGGATTGGGGAGGAGATGAAGAAAACCGGAAGTCCACTACTGGTTATATCTTCAAGAAGATGGGATGAGCCATATCGTGGAACTGCAAACGCCAGGATATTGTAGCACTTTCCACCTGTGAAGCAGAATACGTCGCCTTATCAAGGACAACGCAGGAAGTGCTCTGGTGGCAGCAGATGCTGGGAGAAATCAACGAAAATCAACCAGTACCAATTTTATGCGACAACCAGTCGGCAATATGCCTAGCGAAAAATCAAGGTTACAATCCACGTACGAAGCATATCTCTATCCGGTATCATTTCGTTCGTGATGCACTGAATCGTGGTGACATTGCCCTGGATTATGTTTCCGCCAAGCAACAGCCAGCGGACGGTTTTACCAAACCACTGACGAAGCAGATTCATGATGAGTTCAAGAAGCTACTCGGCATCGTAGGTTAAGGAGGAGTGTTGTAGTTGTAGTAACCCACGATCTAGTACATCGCTATGCCCAGCAACCCTAGTTACAGGTTTGCTTAGTAGCAACCACTTTATTTAGCTGTAGTAAACGAGCAATAAAACTTTTCATTAGTTCTTCAGTGCACAACCAGAACACACTCGTTTATTTCCAACTCTCAAGAAAAATTAACTTATTCGTATCAAACTGGTATTCAATGTGAGTGGAAAACTTTGTTTTCTTCATGTGATATAATAATCTCATATAAAAATTTCATCTGAAGATAATTTGATATTATAATGATAAGTTTAGTGGGAAACTAATCACGTATCCAGATGTCGACACCGTACCGTTGTCATCGCGGATATGTTTCATTCCGTTTCCACCGTGAAGTGTATTCGAAGAGTATTCGAGAATCAGGCCCATTATGTTCTACACACCGATAAACTCACATTATCGCCGAGAGCACGCTCCGCATGCGCTTTATTTATTATCGGATCTGTCGTCTCAAAAAATATTTAATTCGTTTATATAATTATTAATATTATAATAATTATGGTTATAACATCGGCTACATACCATTTAGACTGCAGAAGTATTGTTAATATTGATAACGCACTATAAAATGGGCTGTTCAAACTGACTTTATTTGAGGGAGGACCCCTGTCTGGAAGGTCGAAAAATAATGATTTTTTTCGGATGTTAGGAATAAAGTAAAGTTTTCGGGTATTTTGGTTAATGTTAAAGGTATATTACAGCTAAAATTACAGCTAAAAAGAAACATGTACCGCAAAAATAATATTTAACCTAAGAAAACATTGTAACATTAGTGTATAAGTGTATAGTCTACATTTGTTTTACGAAATGAATAAATAAATAAATATTTGAAGATGTATTTTCTATTTTCTAAAGGCACGAATAATTATTATTACACTGTTGACAGCTGGATGCGTATATTCTATATGAAAATCGGTAGCTTGCTTGAGGCAACGGGGTGTCGTAGAACAAATTCCAATGAATATTTCGTAACATTAGGACAATATCTAAATTACATAGGGATTTTCGAAATTTCGAAAAAATGCCAAAACGGAGGCCATTTTTGTTAAAAATCAGATATTTTTCATGAAAAATCTCTAAGTAAAGTTTTTTTTAAAAAATCGAAAAAATAAGATATCGAAAAACAGCTATGTAACGCCTTAGATAATTCATTTTTACATGCTGATAAAATTTAGCCAAATCAGTCGAGTAGATCCTGAGATATCGATACCACCAGTTGAAATAACATGGTTTCGAGAAAAACGCGTTTGAAAATTCCTACAGCGAATCGTACATTCGTACTCAATTATCCGGAGACTCGATTATCCGGAGTATTTTATTTTTGATTTTCGGAAATTTTGAATAATTTGTATAATAATTCCATATTGAATAGCTAATATGGGTATCAAATGAGAGGGCTTGATTAGTAGAACATGCCAATCCAATTTGGCGGTCACTACAAAATGGCGGATTACATATTTTCTCAGAACCCCTTCAATATGGGTATCAAATGAAAGCGCTTGACTAGTAGAACACAGTTATTTATGAAAAATGTAAATCCAAAATGGCCGCCACCACAAGATAGTGCCATTTTTTTTCAGAACCTCTTCAATATGGGTTTCGCAAGAAAGTTCTTGACTGCTAGAACATAGCAGATAATGAAAAATCTAATTCTAAGATGGCCACAGTCCCCAAACAACTAATTACTTTTTAAATGGTTTCATTCAGTTTGACCTATGTATGTTTGAGCGTTTGTAGGGTTGTCCCACACTAATAGAAAATTGACCCCGTTCCTGTTGAATGATTGATCTGAAATTTGGAACATACAATTAATTCTACTGTCATTATAAAGGTGCGTATACCATGATCTTGAAAAATCCAATTTGGCCACCGCTAAAAAATGGCTGAATGGCTTGATTTGGAGAATATACTACACTATTAACAACATAAATTCGAAAAGGTCCCTGCCACAAAATGGTCGACCATGTATTTTTTGCAATCCTCTTAATATTGGTATCAAATGAAATGATTTGACTCATAGAATACAGTACATCATCAAAATATTCCTAAGAAAGTTAGGTAAGAAATAAAAATTTAGAAAAAAAAATTTTTTTATGGTTTTAATGTAGAGAAGTATACTAATGATACTAAAAACTAGAAAATAAAATAAGTAAAAAAATTAAAGTTAAACGGTTTAATGTACTAACAGCTAAAAAATAATTAGACAAGTAGCAGTTAGTAGTTATCACATCCGTTCCTTCATTAATCTAGGGCAATGATGAGACTAAAATAAAACCGTGGGATATACAGGGTTTTCCATTTCGGGCTTCCGAAAGTATACAGCCCTGCGCTGACAACCGTTTGACATAGCTGTCAACCAAAGCGTCATATCGTTAGTTGAATGTCTGCCATTTTACAATATGGATCGTTTTAGCATCGCACAACGTGTTAATTTTGTTAAATTATACTATAAAAATGATGAAAACCCGGCAAATGTTTTTCGAGCATTACGGACGGATTTTTGTCGTCGTGGACAGCCTACAGAGCACACAATCGCTAATGTAGTGCGTAAATTCGAACAAACTGGATCCGTAGCGGATATTGTGAAACCTGTGCATCATAGTAATGTGCGTTCGGCCAAAAATATTGCTGCTGTTGCTGCCAGTGTGGAGAATGACCCGAATGTTTCGATTCCACGGCGTGCTCAGCAATTGGGCTTGTCAAAGACATCATTGTGGCGAATTTTGCATTTGAACTTGCACCTACATCCATATAAAGTCCAACTGGTACAAAAATTAGAGCGTGGTGACCATGGAATGCGTTGGGCATACGTCGATTGGGTGAACGAACAACAGCAGCAAAATGCTGAATTTTCGCATCAAATTTTCTTCAGCGATGAGGCACATTTCGAGCTCGGTGGCTATGTGAACACCCAAAATTTCCGTATATGGGGCTCAGAAAATCCACACGTGATTGTTGAGAGGCCATTGCATCCGCCAAAAGTCACTGTTTGGTGCGCATTATGGTCTGGTGGAGTCATCGGGCCGTATTTCTTTGAAAATGAGGACGGCGAGACGGTAACTGTGAATAGTGAGCGCTATGGCCGCATGTTAACCGATTTTTTTGCCACAAATTGAAGATATGGATACGGATGACATGTGGTATCAGCAGGACGGCGCCACGTGCCACACAACACGACCGAGCATGGCCATATTGCGAACGAAATTTGAGGGACGCATAATTTCGCGTTTTGGTGATGCCAATTGGCCGTTCAGATCATGCGATTTGAACCCGCTAGACTTTTTTTTGTGGGGTTATGCGGGGACCGTGTCTATGCCAACTCTCCGCAAACTCTTGAACATTTGAAAGACAACATTTGAGAAGTTATGACCGAGATACCGCCCCATATGTGCCGAAAAGTCATCGAAAATTATCTGTTCCGGATCAAGGTGTGCGAGGAAGCCATAGGTGGAAATTTGAATGATGTTGTATTTCACACATAATGGCATAAACCAAACTTTAATTTGAAATAAAAGTTTCATCGAAATTCTAATTCTAAGTGTGTTTTATTTCAATTTACTTTCGGAATTTAAAGTTGGAAAACCCTGTATAATGAAACAACTGACTGTGGATAATGGAAATACAACATTTATTTCTTACCCAATTTTTTTCGGAATATTTTCATGATATACTGTATTCTATTAGTCAAATCATTTCATTTGATACCCATATTGAGGGGATTGCAAAAAATACAAAGTCCACTATTTAGTGGAGCCATTTTGGATTTAAATTTTCCATAAATAAATGTGTTCTACTAGTCAATCCCTTTCATTTGATATACATATTGATGGGGTTCTGAGAAAATGTGTAATCCGTCATTTTGTAGCGGCCGCCATCTTGGATTTACATTTTTCATAAATAACTGTGTTCTACTAGTCAATCCATTTCATTTGATATAGGGTAAATGATCTTGGTTTGTCCAGTCGAAAATATATCATGGTTTGCCCACTTTTTTTAATGCTCTAATTCAGCGCTCCTGTGTCAAATAAGGCCTTCGAATGTTTCGAAACATATAAATAAAATTGCCTTTTACATGATTTATAGTAGTTTGATAGTATATTTTTATGAAATCACATGTTTTAAAGGATCATAAAATACACCTTCAATTTGTGTCAATGCGCCCCTCATTCGAGCTAACTTTTAATCGATCACCAGATGATTATTTGGCACGTATTCAGACCTTTTCTGGATTACAACAATTATAAATATTGTAAACATCATGCTTGCTCACCATTTGTATCGGATTTACATAGCTAAACCATTAAATTAACGCATTTTGATGAACTCAATTCTGATCATGAGTTGTCCAATTCAATAATGTTGTTTTGTCCACATGATTTCTATGGCAACCGCTTGGCGCGCTGCAGTTTGTTTATGTTTGTTTATGGTGTGCTTCGCGCATAGCAGAAGTATGGTTTTTCTGTGTTGATTGTGTTGAGGTGAACACTTCTAAAATGCCCAAGAAAAGGCAATATTCTGAAGAAAGCCTAAATTATGAATGAATCAATATGATGACAGTAAACTCAAGCAATGATAAATGCAACATCTAATTGCGAATTCGAATGTTTTCATTCAAAAATGGAGATTTCTAAAACCGGACAAACCATGATCATTTTTTTGGGCAAACCAAGATCAGAGGTGGTCAAACCATGATCATAATTCTTCTTTAAGGAAAATCGTTAAAAAACATAAAAATTTGAATAATTTCAACACCTTATGGTAGTATTAGCAACTAGAGACTTGGGGCTTTTCAACAAACTCAAACTCGTATCGATTATGTGTGATTTTCATGAAGAAAAATCGATTTGCATTTACTAGTTGCGTGAAAACACCCCAAATTGGACAAACCAAGATCATTTACCATACATATTGATGGGGTTCTGAGAAAATTTGTAATCCGCCATTTTGGTGCGGTCGCCATCTTTGATTTACATTTTCTATAAACAATGGTGTTCTACTGGTCAAGCCCTTTCATTCTATACCCATATTGATGGAGTTTTGGGAAAACCCATATTGATTTGATGGATTTGAGAAACTATGTACATAATCCGCCATTTTGTAGCGGCCGCCATCTTGGATTATCAACATCATGGAATACGCAGTTTTATAATGATACTAAAGATAAAGATTTGTTCCAAATTTCAGTTAAAACGGTCAACAGGAAGGGGGTTAAATTTTTATTAATGTGGTACAGCAATGTTACAATGTTACAAAGTTACAAAGTTATAATGTGGTGTTGTTCTCTCTACGTTTGCTGTTCATATTTTCGGAGGATTTTTTTTTTTCACGGAACATCTCTCATACCCATCCAACTCAGCATCATGGTCCATATTCCTCTCCGCTATGAAATCATCTCTCTCCATACGTATATTAAAGAGACGATGTGTCATGGAATGGAAAACTTTTACTTGTTTGAATTAACTCTCCTATATTTTTTAGGCGTTATTGGTATTTGTTTGAAGAAAATGATATAATTGAATGAAAAAACTCCAGAAAATATTTTTCTTCAACTTTATTCACTTTTAATAGTCATTTAGTTCAGCCTCCTCAAAACAGAACTATTGATTTTTCGGTCTGTGAGACCCGGTGCGCGAGTATAGGAGAGTTAAATCAGGTTTCAAACTTTGCAATTCATTTGCTTTTAATCTTGGAATGCTGTTTGTTTTTGGACGCCCAAATGATTAGAGTCGAAAATTACATATCTATTAGGTCCTGGAAAGAAACTAAGAAAGTGTACCGTCATTCGCCTTTTCAGGAGTAAACCTTATTGTCCAGCGTGGAGAATTCAGCAACTCCAACATTTACTTTAGATAGGGTTCTTTCACAAAAGATCTACATAGTCTCAATTTATTCAAGGGCGGATAAGGGAAATGCAGTTGTACTCATGGATAAACAAGATTATAACTCACGGGTACTTCCGGTCCGTACGAAGAGTGTTGCTACAAAGAAGAACAAATCTGAAGATCCACTTGGCGGAAGAAGCTAGTTCTGTTGGCCCAAAAGTCACACACTTGGTGGGAAAAAAAACTTGAACGAAAACTGAATGCATCAAATTCAAAAGTAGCACCGTGACACCAAAAGTTACATAAAAATCCAGTAGCGACTCGACCAATACCTGTACTTCAGCTGAAAAACGGTAACCCACGGTAAAAATGTCAATAATTCATTTGAGTTGATAGATCATTTGAAACGGTTCGAGGTTAGGCGAGGGGAAATTCTGCATTTGTTCGAAGTTTTTTTTTCTTTTTATCGAACACACCAGTTATCGAGGCGTACACAATTTGCGTTGACATCTAGAACGGAAACGAGAACCACCCAATCCGATCGAAGCATATCAATTGGTGGCAAAAACCTCTATGAAACAGAACTCCTTCGCTGGACCTAAACATTACCCGAAAGGAAGATAATCGGCAAAAGTTAAGGATATACCGTAAACCAACGTCTACAGATATATAATATCACTTCCGGCAGTAGAGCCTCGATTATCCGCGAACGGATGATGCGGGTTATTCGCGAAAGCGAGTAAAGGGTGTGTCACATCAAATTGCATCACGGAAAATACGCTGTAGAAATTTAATTTTTAGGAATTATATCTTCAGCTGTCGCTTATAATCAGATAAGAGTGTATAGATCACGTTGGCCATGCTTCACTGTCAATTTTTCGTAAATTTGGAAAAATTTCGTCGAACGAAAAAGAGCGTCGTGAATTAATCCTGTGCACTCATTTCGAGAATCCGGAGTTGTCACATCGGGACATCGGTAAGATTCTGGGAATCGTCCAATCCACGGTCAGCAGAGTACTAAAATGATACTTCGAGAACCTAACCATCGACCGGAAGGTGAAGAACGGCAAAAATGGATGCTCCGTCAGTGAAAAAGATCACAAGCGCGTAGTTAAGCAGTTTAGACGTGATCCGAGAAGTTCGGTCCGGGATGTCGCCAATAAGCTGAATTTGTCAAGTTCATTCGTCCAGCGGACCAAGCAGCGGGAGGGCCTGCGTACATACAAGGTTCAGAAGGCTTCTAACCGCGACGAAAGGCAAAACATGGTGGGGAAGACGCGAGCCCGGAAGATGTACACCGAAATGCTGACGAAGCCGCATTGCCTGGTAATGAACGACGAAACCTACGTCAAAGCGGACTTTCGTCAGCTGCCGGGCCTGTTGTTCTTCTCCGCAGAGGACAAATTCAGCGTTCCGGAGGAGATTCGCAAGCAGAAACTATCCAAGTTTGCCAAAAAGTACATGGTATGGCAAGCGATCTGCTCTTGCGGAAAGCGGAGCGCCCCCTTCGTGATGACCGGCACGGTAAACGGGCAGGTTTACCTTAAGGAGTGCCTACAGAAGCGCTTACTACCACTATTGAAGCAGCACGAGGTCCCGACCATCTTCTGTCCGGATCTCGCTTCGTGCCACTATTCAAAGGACGTGTAGGAGTGGTACGAAGCCAACGGGGTCACCTTCGTGCCAAAGGAAATGAACCTGCCCAACGCGCCGGAGCTTCGCCCAATAGAGAAATATTGGGCGATTATGAAGCAGGCCCTCCGGAAGAACCCAAAAGTTGTCAAATCGGAGGCGGACTTCAAGAGAAAATGGATTTCTGTTCAAAAAAAACTACAACCTGACGTTGTACAGAACCTTATAGACGGGGTAAAGAGGAAGGTGCGGCATACGGGCTTGGGCTCGAAGTATGAATAAAAAGAAAATGCCAAAAGTTGTTTAATAGTTTTTATTTTACCGTCTAAAATTTTCAAAAGGATCGGTATACTGGGCGAATTTCTACAGCGTTTTTTCCGTGATGCAATTTGATGTGACACACCCTTTACCATTGCAATTCTATAGGCCTTCCCGAAAATCGTCTGTGAGTGGTAGGATTTTGCTCTTTTGTTTTGGTCATGGCTCTCACATTATCTGACCACTGGAGTAAATGATCACACGGATGGATAGTTAAATGATTTCATTTAACATAGTATTCATGCTAACATATCTTTTTTTTGTGTTTGCACCTCTTGTTTAGGCTTTTAATGCGTTATTCGCGGTTTTCGTGCTCCACGGCGACCTTGTGACTCTATCAACCTCTAGAATAAAATGCTTTTGTCGACGCCAGTGATGTAGCGTTTGCTAGCGTTATCTAATATTCGGTCATTCAGTAACAATACCAGAAAGGAAGCCCATCGACATTTGCTTTCTAACTGGACCGGTATGCAAAACGTCAAATAAAATCGAGAGGAACTTCAATGAATTGTTTGATTCGCATTGATCGCGAAATTGAATAAACAAAATGTTTCCACTGAAAGTTTTGCTTTGAGTTCGACAACAGGTATGAATATAATTTAGGGAAATTTTTTTTTTATTTTTAGCATTTCAAATTACATTCGAATGCCCCCCACAGAAAATCTTCAAATTGAATATGACGTCTATTGTTTACAAAATTCTTCTTTCTACCTGACCAAAGCCCAGTTAACGTTTGCCTAGTTCAACCAGTTTCAGTTAACGAATGATTACTGTACTTCATTTAGATTTTAAGAAGTTCCACAATATGGATGTGTGAGGCAGTATACCTTCTTCGAAGTCGGGTTGATAACTTCCCAAGAATCTGTCAACTATTCGCGACAGTATGAGGAAAAGAAACGAAGATTTTCAATTTTCAATAATATTAGATTATATTCATACAGAATTGAACGATCATTTTTCAAATTTAACTACTGAGGATGTCGATTTATTCCAAGCGATATTTCAATCTTGTCCAAACTCAACATTTACCTATTGAGAGTTTTATCAAATTATCAACGAAGTTTTATTGAACAATAGCGGAACATTTATCAACAACAACCTGTCAGTATCCGCAAAATATAACATAATTTCAAACTAAACCGTTTATTGCCCTTGATGTGAGCATAACTTCTTAAAACAAAACATCGTTTCATGGTTGAAACAGAAACTAATTTCATGACATTTTTAATTAAGCTAGAAAATAATAATTTGTCACATAATGTTAATTAGAATTCTCGCATGACAATAAAATAAACAAATAAACGAATAAAACCAGCTACGTGAATGACTGTAAACAAGTGTTGTATTGGAAGACCCGACAAACTATTGTCGCTAATTTTGGCTCATGTTGAACACTTTCTCATAAGGACGCAAACCACTAATTCATGTTCGTTTTATAGTTGTCATTTACGCGGATTAGCGCTTCTGGCGCGGACACACACACAAGCGCGCACATACGACGACGATTAAGTGGGTTTCTGGTAATTAAAACTAATGTCCCAATATAAATCATCTGAGGTCGTTAGAGACGAAACTACATCATGTTTGAGCTTAGTTCTTCACATTATGAAAGGTCTACAAAAAGATTAGCATTGGTGGAAGGAATGTATTCTTGGGAACGATGCATGATACAGACAAAAATAACTCATAAAATTCCGATGAAACATTTTTTTTCAAATCGATCAACTCTCCAGGTAATTAAACTACCCGACCGATAAGCATAATAGTTTACCATTGAACACAGTAGCGAAGTATGCAAATCTGTTCCGTAACTGGTTCTGTAATTAATTCTAGCGAAGAACGCAAAATGTATGCGTTTACTGCTTTTGGACGACGTGGGGGGAAGCAATTCATGCAACTAAACGATGATTTTTATGATTACTTCTAGACGAAATATCAGAAAAACGCCAACATTGGGATCGTTCAACTTCTAGCGTGTGATTTTAGAAACGAAAAAGCCGCATCATAAACTTTGGATATTCTTTGCGTTTAACTGCTAGGGCAATAAACAAATCTCTTCGATTGATTCGATCTCATGCAATTCAGCAGCTTTCAAGATGTCAACGCCCTGAGGCGTTCACTCGTTCAAAAAAAAACACTTTGACCCATTCAGTTCAGTATTTTTATCATTCTCATTCTCGAGACCTATTTCCACCTATATTAACGCATGGACAAAACGCGCCACGATTAGGTATTTTAGAACAGTTGGGTTTCGTCTAATGTTAATGGTTAGTAATGGATTAACGCAGCGAGAAACTCAGCGCAAGCAACGGTACCAACAAACAAACATGTCACGCAAATACTTAATAGCATCTTCTTCGATTCATGTCCCCACGTTTTGTTTTTTTTTTATCATAAATCACTGCTACTCCACTGTCGGATTTCGTTTGAATCATTCTTTTCCTGTCTGAATGTTTGTTAAATATTTCAAAGTTTAAACTTTTTCAGATCCATAATGAAAAACAAACATTATTCCAAAAAAGTGTATTTGGCAAAGTCAAAATCAATAATTGTGTGTTTTTACTGATGAATTTTATTAGAGTGGTATACCAGAATAGTTGCCAAATTTAGTTCTTCTCTATAATCATCTAACCGTAATTAAATAATAAAGAATCAACGAGAGCACTTTTTCAACCGGATATCATAAATGAAAATTTGGACCAGTAGCTGATAAACACCTAAAACCATTGTTCTCAAAGAATGAATAAGATTAAATCAGTTCCTACAATTAATCATTTCATTTTCGTAGCAAAGTTCTCACCAACAAATCGCGAGGCTTCGCGAATGTTTTAATCACCCATCGGTCAGTGGGGTCCGCTGCCCTGTTGTCTTAAGCTGTGTCTGAGTACAGTTGGAAAGAATATTACGGATGGTGCTTCGCGCTGGAGCGCTTCCCGGCAGAATCAAACTTGTTGATTCGGAAATTCTTTCGCACATGCTACATTTTAACGCCGCTTACGCCGCTTGGTTCGCACCAAAGCACAGTTTGGGCTCCAGATGCTCATTCTGGCGTGAACCTCGGACCGGAGAACATCTAGAATCAATAACAGCAACAACAGTCATTATCAGTGTGCTCCTACGTGGTGGATGGACCGGTGTTGACGAAGACTAAGAAAGAAAATAACCAATTTCATCATTATGCTGGAGGAAGAATAAGACATTGCAGAACCGATATGTGTACTATATAAAACAAAACTGTTAAGAAGAGCTTTAATTCATTACAGTTTTGCGATTCGTGGCGATAACTTGTGTTCGTGGCATTGAAATAAAGCAATTGGTGCAGTGATTACATCGATATGGGACTGATAAACTAAATGTTCGTATTTGCTTTCAATGAAAAAAACGCTTAGGAAGTGCATCAATTGCAACAATTGGTGAAATTGTGTTGACATTTGCTGGTTATCGAATGCAGAATCTTGGAATTATGTGGCACTTGAAGTGAGTGAATGAATTGTTTATAATATATCGCTTAGATCCAGCATTTTGGAAGAAATAATCGAACTTCACATGCTTTGTCGTAAATAAGGACGGTAATCGACTGCAATTTGCCATTCAATGTAGACTTAAAGCAGCAGAGGACAGGAAAGATCGTACATTGGCCTAATTGAACGATTATCAGCATGCCCGCATATAACTTTTTTATGGATTTGCGTTATGGTCCAGAACCGATAATCACAGTAATTACCGTTGTCAAGATGGGAATGCGAGTTATTTCAGAACCAGAGTTGCACGCGAGAAGCAGGCAGAATTGCGCGTAAATATCTTGCTAGTATGATGTGACGTGATTGAAAACTTGATATTCTGAAGATTACGACTGGGTCTGTCAGAACATCCTGTTCATTATGTTGAACCATGAATTTATCGACCGAGGTCAAGGATAGTTTTATGTATTCAATAAATATAAAGTATTCATTTATGTCTTGATACCGTTTAGAGAATTATCAGAAGATTGTCGGTCTTTTGTAGTTTACAAGTAGAAGTTGTGGAGACGATCTGGCGTAGAGGTAACATCCATACCTCTCACGCAGAGATCACGAGTTCAATTCTCACTCCCGACATCCTTCCAAAAATGGAAGTAAAGTGACGAACCAACCGAAATGTGTTGAAAATCACTATAATATAGAGAAAAAAAAGTAGAAGTTAAATGCTTATGAAATCAACATATTCAATTTTTATTTCACTTCATAAATACACTAGACATACACTTTATACACTAAAATCTGGTCGTGTAAGACTTTGATTTGGAGCAATTTTACACCAAATCAGCCGAAAAACAGCATATTTAGATGCGACCCTCTTCGATTTTATTGAAACTTGATATATATTATGGAAGCTACCTAAAATCACAATTATCATTGTCATATGACCTATTTAAATTATGACTGATTTTTTCAAGGGCGTATTCAAAAAAATTGATCTTTCTCTCAAAATTCGTGATTCAAAATCCAGATGTGTAATTGAAATGTTTGACAAGGTTGTTGAAAAATTGGAAAATGTGCTGTGGAAAAATCTTACTCTAAAGTTTAATTTAATATTGAAAACTTTTATATCTCAAAACACAACCCATCTCCCATCGATTTCGTTTTGGATATTTTATTGTAAAACCAATTTAACAAAGTTTGACATATACTGGTGCCATGGTGAACTCACCAAAATGGAGATATGATTTTTTCGAAATTTATGAAATACTTTATGAAATTTATTTAAGAAAACTAACATAAAAAATGGAATCTACATGAAAAACAATATACAACGTTTTATTCTAGGACTAATCATTCTAAAGATATAATTATTTTTTTATACTAAAAATAATGTTAGTGAAATTTCTATACGATGTCGGAATCTTTTCCAGCACAAAGTATCCAGAGATGAATGTTTAAAAAAAAAATCTTCATTTTGATGAGTTTAACACGGCATCACTATATGTCAAACTTTGTTAAATTGGAAGGGCTTTACATTAAAAATATGAAAAAAGGGGGGGGGGAAGCGTTGGTTTCGAAATATTAATGTTTTCAATATAAAATTCAATTTTTGAGTAAGATTGTTTAACAGTGCATTCAAAATGTTTTTTTTTCTTGAATAATTCATTACTTTTCCAATAACTTTGACAAACATTATATTTTAATCATACATCTTGGCTTTGAATTATGATTTTTTAAATTAAAGATCAAACATTTTGAATACGTCCTTTCAAAATATCAGTCATATGATAATGAAAATTGAGGTTTCAAGAAGTTTCCATCATAAGTGCCAAGTTTCAAAAAAATCAAAGAGGATCGGATTTGTGGCGGCTGATTTGGAGTGGAATTGCTCTATGTTGTGTTATTACAGAAAAATGTCGGAGGAACATTTTTTTTTTTGTTTTTTTCTCAATATTTCTGTGAACTGAGCCAACATTTCTGGAACGTAACCATTAACAGAGATATCCGTTGTTGAATAAAAAATCAACAGAAACGTAGGACTACTACACATAGGACTGTCAATTTAAATATATTGTTTTTAATTTTCATTTGTTCGATTTTTTAAAATGATAATGAGACTTGTGCGTGAAGTCATCTCCAAAGAAAAAATCCACAAATTGTACTATGCATCACTTTTCGCAGAACGGCAACAGAAAAACCGAACCGAATTAATTATGTGGTAGTTTCGGAGGTGATACCAACCTCAGGGGAACAAATTTTCACTTTTAACTCTCAAGCGAAGCTTTGGGGTTCTCCGTAGCCACATTGGTTGCGTGTTCGCTTAGTAAGCGATCGATAGTGAGTTCAAACCACAGGGCCCTCATTGACCATATTTGTGTTGTTACAGAATAAATACGTCCACGCAACAATCATCAGCGATGGAGATCGATCCACGGTCGAAATAAGATCGATTCATCCATACAACTGCTCTGCTCTGCAAGACACATCGGGCTGCTGTTCTATAAATAACTCAACAATGATCAATCAACTGTCTCCGCTGTCCGGTCTAACTGGATAATGGAAGAACAGAAGGAAAACTCTTACGCCTAAATGGCTACTGTGTAAATGTGAACCATATGCACCATATGGTATAGGAGGGAATACTTTAACGCCGAAAAATGGCAACTGTGTAATATGCTTAAGGTGAAGGTGGAAGCTGGCCACAAATGGCTGCCACAATGGCGCTCATTTATTTCATCTCCCCCCCTCACCCTTCGCCCGAAAATCAATAATTTTGCGAAACTTGTGTAGGGAGGCTATTAACTCCCTACACAAGTTAAAATCAAAGCCCTCTGCAATTCCGTTAAATAGTCTAAGCAGACCGGATACACTATCGTACGTCGTATAATTTGTACGCCGGACCGGTATCCGCAGGAAATTTTGGTTTCGCAGACTTCTTGGGGGCACTTTTAGGTGGAATGAGCTGAGCAATGTGGGTTCTCGCCGTCAGGACATCAGATACAATCATAGCACGGGCGACATTGCGGCGAGCTGCCAAGATGTCTAAATTGATTAGACGTCATCTACTTTCATAGCTGGGTAGCCGGAACGGATCCCTCCACGACAAACATCGAAGAAAAAAACGCACAAATCTGCGCTGTACAGCTTCAATTCTGTCGACACCATTTATGTAGTATGGACTCCAAACTTGACAACCCTACTCAAGAGTCGAACGCAGCAGCGAGCAGTATAAAGACTTCAAGCAATAGATGTTATTGAAATCTCTACCGATTCGGATCAAAAGCTTCTAGAAGCTTTGCCAACAATATATGACATGTGCTGCTGGAACGATAGTTTGCTGTCTAGAAACACACCTAGATCTTTGACACAATTAGTTCTCTCGATGGAAGTAGCCAAGAATTTATAGTCGAACAAGATCGGTTCCTTTTTTCTTGTATAAGTAATAATGGCACATTTACTTAGGTTCACCTTCATGCGATTAACACTAGACCATTCGGCAAAGCTGTTCAACTGTTATTGAAGTAGGCAAGCATCGGCAGTCGAATTGATTAGGAAGTAAGTTTTCACATCGTCGGCGAATGACGAATGGCGAAGATTCATTTAAAATTGACGTCGTTGTAGTATAGGAGGAAAACCAACGGCTCCAGGTGCTGCCTTGAGGAATTCCAGATGGAACATCGAATTCGCGTGAGGAATGGTCACCAATCTTTACTGCTAGCTGACGATAGGTTCAATAGGTTCAGTCTGAAAGCTGTTGGGTTCGCACTAACATGTATCACGGGTACACAACTATACTATCCGTCAAGTTGTGAGTATTATTTTGAAAAATCTAAAATTGAAAGCTATGAAAATGAAAATTTTGCTGTTTTTATTGTCGTACTAGCTGATCTGGCAAACTTCGTCCCGCCCAAAATTTATTTGTTGTTATCAATACCTTCAAACAACCACGTTTTCTTACTAAGCGCACGTTCATGGGTCCAACCGCAGAATTGTTGAATGATAGAATAAAGACAGCCCTAAATAAATAAATCGGACAATTCCTTCCTCGAGCTTTGCTTTTCCATTCAGCGATCCATTTTTATTTATGTAGATAGAAGAAGATATAAGAGATCGCTTTATCATACTAAAATTCATTTCCACTTTCAAACAAAAATCAATTTCGTTAGCGCAAACATCAAATGAACTAACAACGCTTGTCACTATGTAATTGTAGAACAACATATGGGAAATGAATTTTCCGAATTCTCCCGTTTTCCTTCAGAGTTTTCCGAAAATTTTCAATTGTCATGTTCGGTTGAAATATGTGTAATATTTTTATGGGACCCCTCTCCATTCCAGAGAAGTCATACAATCATACATCATACAATCATACAAATTGGCTCATTTGCTTGATGAGTTCTCGAGTTATGCAGAAGTTTATGTTTCATTTGTATGGCAGCCCTCTTCCCCTTAGAGAGAGGGTACGTATGTGGAACCACCATAGAAACATTTATTGATCCCTCAAACCTCCATATGCCAAATTTGGATCTATTGGCTTGATTAGTTCTCGAGTTATGCAGAAATTTGTGTTTCATTTGTATGGTAGCCTTCACTTAGAGAGAAGGAAAGGGGTATCTAACCACTATAGAAACATTAATTGCACCCTAAAACCTCCACATGCTAAATTTGGTTCCATTTGCTTGATTAGTTCCCATGTTCATTTTTAGACACTGTGCTAACGTAAGAACTGCTGTACACACACAACACGCGGACATCGTCCCGTAGATGGGCAGTATCGAGCCCGAAACCGGTCGACTAAAAAGGTAAATTTACCATCCTTTTTATGTTTGTAAGAACCATAAGTGTTGTGTCCTGTCGCGTTCCACGTGTTGTGTGTGTTACCATGTTATGTACAAATTTCTGTTTCATTTGTATGGCAGCCCTCCCTTAGAAGGGGGCGGGGTCTTGAACTATCATCAGAACTTTCCTCTGCCCCTAAAACCTCTACATACCAATTTTCGCGCCGATTGGTTCAGTAATTTCCGAGTCCATAAGAATCAGAAAGACAGAAAGAGAGACATTTTCATAGATATAGATTACTGGAATCGAAATCCAATTCGGATTCTAATTCTTTAGGGTATATTCGCGTTAACGGCATTAAGCTTCGTGTGCTTTCATTGGGTGACGAAAACGGTTACGGATTTCCAGGTGGAATAATCATATTTCAAAAATGAAAATCACGAATGAAAATTTACTACTTTTTTATTTTTCAAATGAAATAACACATTTGTTTGGGAATTGGGAAAACATCCGAACGAAAACTTATTCTGATAATGACTTTATATAAGGTTGGGGAAAAAGAAATGTCGTATTTCTGATCGAAATTTGACGCTTTATTTAACATACTTAAAATTATCCAATTTAAGTTAAATATGCGCCGTTTTGTTCGCAAACTTGTTGCCATTTAGAAGGCAACTTCACCATCTTCTTCAAAAATGGGTCGAGTTCGTTCCGTTTCAGCACTGCATCGCAGGCGTTGATTCGGTCTAAAGATTTTTTTGCGTCAACTCGTGTGGCACCCATACATCCAGCTTTTTTTTGAATCCAATCTACTGCAAATGGTTCCAAACGGTTTTATGGTCTATACCCAGTTCCTGGCCAATCGAGCAAGTGCTCACATGCTGGTCTACTTGGATGATTTGAACGATTTTTGATCGGTTTCCACGACGATTGGCATACCATTACGGGGTGTATCTTCGACAGCCAGAACGAAATCGATCAAACCAACGCTATGCTGTGCGAATCGTTACAGTATCGGGTCCATAAACTACACGAGTTTTTTCGGCCGCCTTCGTTGCAGTTTTACCTCGCAGGTAGTAAAAACGTAAAATATGGTGAATTTCTTGCTTGGTGGACTCCATCTTTGACGCGCTATAACTTGAGACTAAAAAGAACAATCACAACACTGTTAAAACGACACTTGTAGCACAAATTGTCGTCTTTAAATAGCCGTATAGTATGACCCGATGGGATAAGCACAACTCAAGATATGTTTAAGTGTTGCCATATATTGACAATATACGACATTTCTTTTTCCCCAACCCAATATTATAATGGTAAGCCTTCATGGGAATAACAAGAAAAATTTGGGAAAATAGTTAAGTAAATGTCAGGATTACATGACAAATAACATGAAGTAGATATTTTCATTCAAATTTTAACTATTTAAAACAGCCTTCGGCTCTGCTAATCTGGTAGAGAATAATTTCCCTCAAAGCACGATTGTCACCACCAGACGTGGAACAACTCAGACTATGTAACGCACACTAACAAATCGCCTCATTCGTGAACCCGCAAACGCTTCTTTATTACAAAGTTAGTTTGGAACTAACCCAGGTTCAGAAACGAATTCGCTAATAACGGGTGTTAAATAAAAAATGAGAATTTTTTCAATCACATATAAAAAAAAATTTTTTTTCATCGATTTCAGTATTTTTTATTAATAACATAATGTATTTTCTTCAAAAAAATGTTAGTGAATATTTGAGTAAGGGCCGTGGTCTGCTGTTCGACGCAACTTTGTCGCGATGCTCTCACAAGAACGTTGTACGGCACTTACGTCCATTTTCCGGATACAATTCCGAATTCTTGTAGTCAGTTGCTTCGTGTCCTTGGCCCTCCAATTGTTTTTATACACTAGGGCTCTGAGTGAGTCAAAGAAATCCTCTATTGGGCGGCACTGGAGCAAGTTTGTTGGGTTACGATCTTTCGGCAGGAACGGTATCTTTTTCTCCTCAAGATACGCCAGCGTCTTCTTGGCGTAATGGGAAGACGCCTTGTCCGGCCAGAAGACGTACTTCCCATCCGCGTGATGCTCGTTCAGGAACGGCAGCAGGATTTTATCGAGGCACTCTTCTCGATAGATTTGTTGGTTGATTGCCAGACCGCTCGGCTTAATCCAAGGCTTTGAAATGCCCCGGTCGGAAATGGCGATGTGCAACATAACCTTTTTTTCAAACTTGTGCTTGAACTTGTATTTCACTTCAGGCGGTGTGGATGACTTGTCGCTGGAGTAGTAATTATCATTTCCTGGAATATGCGTTTTGGACAGCGGAAAATAGCTTTCGTCGTCCAGAACGAAAGACGTCCCGCGGTATTTTTTGGTCATCCACCGACACTGTGATTTAACCGTCTCAATCTGCTCCTCCGTGTACTCCAGCGACCTCGTCTTCTTCCTGCAGACGATTCCTTCCATTTTGAGGGTCCGATGGATCAAAACGTGGGAGCAGCCATATTTCCGACAGGCGTCTCGCAGGCTGGTTGCGTCCTTGTTGTCAAACAGCTTCTTTAACGATGTCTTCCTCTGCTTCGTCATTATCGTCACCGGACGACCACTTCCGACCTTCCGCTCTACGTTCAGGGAACCCATGATACGATATACCGTACCGACAGGTACATTTTCTTCCTTAAAATGTGCCGCCGTGAACTTTTTTCCTTGCTGGAAATGCGTTTCGTAGAACCGTACAATGCATTCGCGAAGCACGTGCTGTTTCGACGCCATCTTTGCTTTGACTGAATTCAAACTAGCAAAACCAAACACGCCTACTGTTTCTAGGGAGCCCAAAGAGCAATTTTCTTCGAGAAAGAAAATTTCACGCTCTTTATTTGAGTTACTGAAAGGTATTGAAAAAATTCTCATTTTTTATTTAACACCCGTTAGTCGGGTAACGAAAAACTGTCGTTTGGTGTGAGATGCGCATAAACCGAGCTAACTGCGGTTGGATGGTTCTGGCTAAGCACACTGTGGAAATTGAAAAACACAAGTTTTTGGAGTTCAAATTTTCTCTTTATATTTCACTCATTACACAACATTTGGTAATCACTTTGTCGTTGGCGGTTAGGAAAATAACTGGGATGATGAATCACGTTGTGCGTTGCTTTTATGTTTGTCGGAAGTTGGTGGGGTGATTATCCTGTCGGCTCCACTCGGCTCGCTCGGGTGCTGTTCGTTTGTAATGTTGCTACTTATTTCATCTCGCTCTCGCACGTTGCGGGATGATACGATGGAATGAAATGGAGAACAATTGCTCCGGGTAGTGAATGGTTGCTGACAAAATGGAGGACAGGTATATGTCTTGTCGTCCATCAGAATGCAGTGGGTGGGATTATCAAGAACACGCTCATAAAGTTTTCGAGCCCTCGTTTTAGCACGATGTTGCTGTTCAGGATGTTGCTGTTGTTTGGGTACTTTTTGCATATAGGTTTTCAAATCATGTCTCATCTTAATCCGTTAGATCACGCTGGTACCAGAATTCGTGGCCAAGTCACGAATAGAGACATATCGATGAAGAGACAGAATTTGAATAAAACTCACGACTTTCTGGTCCAATCCGGGGTTACTAGAACCGGGTTTACGTCCCCTTCTTGGCAGATCCTCCAGGGAACACGCATTGTAATTTTTTCAATCATTCGTTTCACAGTCCCCGGGCAAATTTTGTTCCTTTTCGCGATTTGTTTGTATGTTGCACCTTTCTAGGTGCACCAAATGTGCTAAACTTTCCTTTTAGTTTCCATTTAAATTCGCGGTATTTTGAAAACAAACATTACAAACGAAAACAAATGACCCGCTGTTATATTTTTGGACAAGCAAACAAAACATGCTCCCCTTTATTCCGCGCGTGATAGATAGCTAAGTTTATCACCTTACTTTTGAGCTACTATTTGACACCAGAATCGATAACAAATGAGGACACGACTTTAAATCTCTCCTAGTGATGAACTATAGTCACACCATTCGCCTACGGGAATGCAGTGACTTGAGCCATCTCACGTCATTCGCCGCGCGGAATAAAGGGGCTGTGAATACACGTTCAAAAAATGCACCCGTTTGTGAATAATAATGTATCAAATGTAAAAGAAAAACACTCACGGCTATTACCCCCACCCACCACACGCAGTATATCTGGAATCATCCAAAATGTAAAGGGTGTGTCACATCAAATTGCATCACGGAAAAAACGCTGTAGAAATTCGCCCAGGAGACCGATCCTTTTGAAAATTTTAGACAGTAAAATAAAAACTATTAAACAACTTTTGGCATTTTCGTTTTATTCATACTTCGAGCCCAAGCCCGTATTCTCGCACCTTCCTCTTTACCCCGTCCATAAGGTTCTGTACAACGTCAGGTTGTAGTTTTTTTTAACAGAAATCCATTTTCTCTTGAAGTCCGCCTCCGATTTGACAACTTTTGGGTTCTTCCGGAGGGCCTGCTTCATAATCGCCCAATATTTCTCTATTGGGCGAAGCTCCGGCGCGTTGGGCAGGTTCATTTCCTTTGGCACGAAGGTGACCCCGTTGGCTTCGTACCACTCCAACACGTCCTTTGAATAGTGGCACGAAGCGAGATCCGGCCAGAAGATGGTCGGGCCCTCGTGTTGCTTCAATAGTGGTAGTAAGCGCTTCTGTAGGCACTCCTTAAGGTAAACCTGCCCGTTTACCGTGCCGGTCATCACGAAGGGGGCGCTCCGCTTTCCGCAAGAGCAGATCGCTTGCCACACCATGTACTTTTTGGCAAACTTGGATAGTTTCTGCTTGCGAATTTCCTCCGGAACGCTGAATTTGTCCTCTGCGGAGAAGAACAACAGGCCCGGCAGCTGACGAAAGTCCGCTTTGACGTAGGTTTCATCGTCCATTACCAGGCAATGCGGCTTCGTCAGCATTTCGGTGTACAGCTTCCGGGCTCGCGTCTTCTCCACCATGTTTTGCCTTTCGTCGCGGTTAGGAGCCTTCTGAACCTTGTATGTACGCAGGCCCTCCCGCTGCTTGGTCCGCTGGACGAATGAACTTGACAAATTCAGCTTATTGGCGACATCCCGGACCGAACTTCTCGGATCACGTCTAAACTGCTTAACTACGCGCTTGTGATCTTTTTCACTGACGGAGCATCCATTTTTGCCGTTCTTCACCTTCCGGTCGATGGTTAGGTTCTCGAAGTATCATTTTAGTACTCTGCTGACCGTGGATTGGACGATTCCCAGAATCTTACCGATGTCCCGATGTGACAACTCCGGATTCTCGAAATGAGTGCACAGGATTAATTCACGACGCTCTTTTTCGTTCGACGGCATTTTTCCAAATTTACGAAAAATTGACAGTGAAGCATGGCCAACGTGATCTATACACTCTTATCTGATTATAAGCGAAAGCTGAAGATATAATTCCTAAAAATTAAATTTCTACAGCGTTTTTTCCGTGATGCAATTTGATGTGACACACCCTTTATAGTACAGATTGGAGCTGTGCCTTTGAACGATGAAAGAATAGAATGAAACTGGCTGAATTATAATATTGGGCGATAACAAACTTATTAAAAACAACTCGCGCATAATAAAACTTCTCTAATACTGATAGTGCTGAGAGTTCAATGATACTAAGCATCAAAGATGAGACACAAATTGGCTGATGAAACTAGAAAAATATGATTAACGACTATCGCACTACTACTGTGTTTGAAATTCACTCACGAATGATAAACACATGTCTGAACGAATACGACCAATTAAAATACTAAAACCAGAACGAATATGTAAGACAGCTGCTGACAGCCAGAAACATATCTATTCAGAAACTTATTTTAAGAGTAATGGCATCACTCGATTCGATTCGGCTATCTCGGAAGTCTTGTCGGCGACAAATTTATGGGATTATGTTTCGCATAGCGGAAAAAATGACATAAAGATGTAAATAAACGCTAACGTGGTTTTGATTAAAAAAAATAATCAAGAAAAGTAAATATATATATATATATATATATATATATATATATATATATATATATATATATATATATATATATATATTATACGTGTAATTAATGCACAGTAAGTTCATCACGTTTCCACACGCAGTGAATGTTTTCTAAATAATTGCGCGCTGAAAAATAATGAAGCATTCAGAAAAAAAAATCAGAAAAAGTTACTGCATCAACCTATCATCCGACTAGACTGATTGAAATCTATGTTCATTTGAGATTTACCACGGCGGAAAATCTCTGATCATGTCTCCCTCTCGAAAAAATTAAAAAATGAGAGGCTTAGTATGAAAGGGGTGTAAGTGACTTGATCGATTTCTCTCCATCATCTTTTTCTTTAGTAAATAACTCAACTGCAAAACTGCAATTTGAGTTTGCTATGGAATCCGATAGATGAGGCTCTGACCTATCTTCCACATTGTCAAATATAGCTGGGAATGAGTTTGCAGCTAAGTTATGACCGAAAGAGAGAGTCGACGTAGAGAAATCGATGATGTCACTTACACCCTTTCATTTTGAGCCCCTCGCATTATACATTGATGGACATCATATATTACGTTCAAATGTAATCGCCTCACTGAGGAATAAACCGACGAAAAATAAAACAGTAAAAAATGTTTCAATTAGAAGTTCTATTTCATGTTAACCATATCATAAGATTTTTTCACTCGGTACAATAAAACTGCATTCATTGCCCTTAGCTTAAACTGACCAGACGTCCCGCGTTACGCGGAACATTTCTTTTCAACAAAATGTCCCGCGTAGGATTACGTCCCGCGAATCGTCCCGCATTTGGCAAAAGGAACGAAAATGTCCCGCGATATCAATATATTTCAGTATTACAATTTGTTCATGTTGATTTTCTTAAACGGATGAACCTCAAAATAAAACTTGTATTTGTCAGACTGTTCAAGAGCGCTTCCAATGCATTCAACGATTAATACGTTGAGCTGGTTTCATCGCACCGACAGTGGACTTTTAGTTTAGACAGTGTCAACAGGACACGACAGCAACAAAATCGGAAAATTATTTTTATAAAGATTTTGTAAATATTTATTTTTAAGATTTTTAAAAAGATTTATAATGATTTTAATAAAAGTCCCCTATTGATCCGCAGGGACCAACGTGAGTCAAACGAAAAGTTCATCTTTGGTCCTCTAGCTCGGTCAGGGCTTAACGTGTTAAATAAGCCGGAAGAAGTGTATGCTGGACAGGCAGAGGCAGGGTTGTTTGATGAAGTATCGCAAATGAACCAAATGTTGGCCAGAACCTCAATCATGGCTGATGAAAAGATGTATGTTGACATGTTCTTTTACCTTTCCGTGGCTTTGGTAGTCAGCTATCTCTCCATTTTGGCTATTCGCTTAAAAGTTTTCTATAGGCCGCAGCTGGGGTATGTTGGGAAGGTTGGCGGTCTACGCGACAATGTTTATCTCCAGCCGATCCATTATCCATTCTCCAGTGATCTTTTGTCATAATGGGCTGACCCCCGTTTCGGTATAAAGACCACATCATCTTCGCAAGTTTCGGCAAGCATTTCGTACTCGTTCCCCGTTCACCATATGACTCGAAAGAAGAGCGGCTTGGACATTCCCTTCTCGTCTGTCAGAGAAGGACTTTCTTCGAGAACTTGATGTGGATGATATATTCGACGTCATCGCTTACCTGGGGAATGTAAAGTACCTGGTCCCCGGCCATTCGTTGAATTCTAGCATCAAACACGTCTCGTCTTCCATTATGAGCACGGAAAGCCAGCACCTGAAGCTACTCCTTCTGGGTGATTGCCTGCTGCTCAGATACTGTCGGTCTCGTCTGACGCTTCCGCATAAAACTGTCCATTTTGGCCAGATTCTCCTTCACCGTTTGGCCGGTTGTTTCGATCTTCCGGCCTAAGGAGCGACAGGGAGAGGATGTAGTAAATACCAGATCGGCTATACCTGGCGGACACAAAGTGCCTCAGGATGTCCAACTCCTTTGCTGTGGGGTGAACCTGATAGTATGAAAAAATCATGAAGTTGCTTGACAGTGCTACTGTTGCTTATCAACAGCCTTGAATAATTTTTGTTGTAGGCTTAATAAACGTAATATTCAAGGAAAATTTGTTCCATTAAATTATTTTTTGTAGTTTTTTTTTCATCGCCTTCCGAAAATAGTCCATTTTTCTAATGCATACATTAACACTGTATTGGATGAATAATCGATTGAAATTTTTGAACATTCGGTAATTTGGAGAAAATTGTTGAATTTAATCGTGCTTGTCAGCTGAAATGCCCTAACTGAGCCAGTGATTTTCAGGCGTAAACAAAATCTAAACCACCGAAAAATCACAACTGAATGACGATTAGAAAGACATAATACAGATCAGGTTTAATTGCAAGGACACATGTTAAGTGTTTCACGAATAAATGAGACTCGCTAAACTATGGTTTATTTTCACATAACGTATATACATAACGTTTTGCTTTTTGTCTCCCGCGTTAGATCTTTGACCATCTGGTCACTTTACCTTAGGTAGTAATAGGTTTTATTTCGCCAGTATCTTCACATCTTCTCACCCGCCATCGTTCGTTACTACTGCCATGAGAATATCCCGCGTCCCTGAACTTCAACATCGCTTTTGTTTTATTTGAGAAAAATAGAGGAAAAGGCGGCTGGTCACTTAGGCGATATGCAGCATCATCATTAGTGGTAATTCTCATATAGATTAAGGGAAGAAAATGAAGTTAATGAGTTAAAGAGTTCCGTCCAGGAAGTGTTTCAAATTTAATTTTATTTTTCACTAGCGATGAACAAAAACAGAACTAATAAAATGAACTTTTTTCTGAAAGAACAATAAAGCACCTTAGACGAACAATCATACTAATTGCGCCTGGTTAAAAAGTTTAGCAAACATGCAGAAAACAGAACTATCTGTTATATATTTTTTGTTTGGTCATTCACTTATCGTGTCAACAATTATATTGATTTGAAAATGAGTGAAATTTCTAAGAAATACGCTATGTAATTCTTTTTTTATTTACTTATTTACTTACAAACATCAACAGAACGCAGTAGTTATATGTTCGATGTTTTTCTGGAAATTTTAATGTCAAAAATCTCTCTCTCTCTCTCTCCCTCTCTCCCTCTCTCTCTCTCTCTCTCTCTCTCTCTCTCTTTTTCTGAAAGAACAATAAAGCACCTTAGACGAACAATCATACAAATTGCGCCTGGTTAAAAAGTTTGGCAAACATGCAGAAAACAGAACTATCTGTTATATATTTTTTGTTTGGTCATTCACTTATCGTGTCAACAATTATATTGATTTGAAAATTAGTGAAATTTCTAAGAAATACGCTATGTAATTCTTTTTTTTATTTACTTATTTACTTACAAACATCAACAGGCTTGTTATAACTGCACCAATGAAAACTAATTCTAAAATAATACTACTAACTATATAAGTAAATATTAAACGACGAACGAGAAAGATGATAATCAAAACACGAACTACAAAGATAGAACACATGACACATACTGTTTACGGGTACATGGTGGACGTACTTTGTTCGAGATGGTGAAAGGTACAAATAGTTTCGGGTACGCAAATTGCGACGACTAATATCGAAGTTCATTACGTAGAGTAATTTTTACTTCAGAAGAGGCAAATGGCTAGCAGAAATATGCAGAAAATGTTGTGCAGTTTAATTCAAGGATACTGCAAGTGAACGCAGAACGCAGTAGTTATATGTTCGATGTTTTTCTGGAAATTCTCTCTCTCTCTCTCTCTCTCTCTCTCTCTCTCTCGCTCTCTCTCTCTCTCTCTCTCTCTCTCTCTCTCTCTCTCTCTCTCTCTCTCTCTCTCTCTCTCTCTCTCTCTCTCTCTCTCTCTCTCTCTCTTCTCTCTCTCTCTCTCTCTCTCTCTCTCTCTCTCTCTCTCTCTCTCTCTCTCTCTCTCTCTCTCTCTCTCTCTCTCTCTCTTGATATCGTTATATTAGGAAGGACATTTTCTAATTTGCATGGAATTACTGGGGAAAAAAGGTACTTCCTTTTTAAAAAATGCAACTTGTATGTAAAAAAAAATTTTTCTTACCCCACAAAGTTTTACGTAATAATTTGATTCGCGCAATTCTTCGTATTTGCTGATGGAACCTAGATTCCAACCTAGATTCGAGAATTTTTACAAACATTCTGGTCATTGTTGTCACGAAAACACGTACACGCAATAGGCCAAACAATGGATTAAAAGGAACGAAAGAAATATTTTTTTCCAAATTGCTTTTCCACTAGAAAATTATTTGTTTATCCCATTCATGAATTGTCTTAGCTTCCTTTAATATTTTTTTTGGTGAACAGAAAATATAAAAAAAAATATTACAAGATATTACTAATATTGTAAATATTACTTCTCGTCAAAAACTGTTGAAGGTATTTTTATTCCGTCCATTGAGTCGAGGTTTTTACTCAATTACCTTACTTTTTTTTAGAATTTGACAGGGACCTGTGATAATCTGGAGATGCAATATCGGGCTTAGCTGGTACCTAAGACTTTTTTATATCTGTGTCGTGTTGTGAATAAGACATGAAGTTTGCCGTTACCTTGATGGAAGACGACGCCTATCGCTTTGACTAATTCTGGAATATTGTCCTGGATCGCTGCCTTTCAGCGAGCATTATTTGTAGCAATCTATCGACTGTTTGCTTGGTAGAAGCTCATAATACAAAATTCCTTTTCAATCCCATCAGACATAGAGAATGATTTCTTTCTAGGACCAGTTTTAGGGGTGGTGGTTAATTTAGCTTGCCCCAAGTTTATGGTTCAATGTGATCAACGTAAATGATCGATTTTCATTACTTGTCACGGTTTGCTTCAAAACAGCATTTCGTTGCGTTTATGGAGCGAGTTGCAGATGGAGATGCAATCCATCGAAGGTTTCTCGGTCAAATTGTGTACAACCCACATCGTAACGATTATATGAATGAATTCAACTTCGTGATCAATTGCGAAACATTATCCAGGAACGCAATTCAAATTTTAAATATGTGTGTTTGAATATGCATGAGAATATTACACATTCTTGTACGGGTTTTGAATCATCTATACTTATATTTTATACATATAGAATCTGTCAAATTTCTGTAGATCTATCATTGTTTTCGTTAGAAATGAGTATGCGGTTGATAAGCAGTATATTAAAGAGTGAGATATAGGTATTTCAGAAAAGGCTCTCACCCTTTATATAAAAAAAGGATGATTGCTTGAACTCTGTTTTGGCCTGATGTAACATGGTGGTATTACGCCTGAAAAGTGTTGAATAGCTGTGGTCAACATTGTGAATATTGTAGCAAAAGAGATGATTTTTATTCGTTATATTTATTATTATTTTATTGGTTGAGATTCATAAGCCAAATATTGTCATAATTAAATTCTGAGTGTAGGTAAGATCGAGAATCCACATGTTCAAGTCGCAAGATTTTTTTTTTAATTTTGAGATTCAACCCAATCTATAAAAAAACTAATACCGATTCCATTTCATTTGAAAAATAATATTTATTTTTCAATAGTTTCAATCATTTGAAATTACAAGGTCAACAAAATGTTTGGAGCGCAAATAATTGCATCAAAAAGTTAATGACAACTAGGCTAGTTAAGAAAATGAAATTTTTATTATACTATGTACTAAATATGCCTACTACATTCTAATATCAACTCCTGTTTTAACGCTTTCAGATACCTTACGATAGAAGTCATCTTCTTTTGCTTGGCAAAACAGAGCGTGGCGCAGTTTAAAATACTTGGTATCACATCCGGAAGGACAAACAATGACAGTCGCGAGGTCACGTTAATTCAAATCAATCCCTTGCATGAAAACACATCAGACATGGTTAAACACAGATCGCAGGGATACGTACCAGTGCAAAATGATAATAGTACCAGCAAACCAAAACCAATAACCGAAACCACAATTATCGTCGAAAATCAACCAAGTAAAATAATTAAACTTCAAATAATAAATGACACTGTCGCTAGCAACACTAGTACTAGAGAAGCGAAATTGCAATATGACAAACGTCGCACCGACAATAGCATTATAAATATAACCCCATTGAAGATCACCTCATCTTCTGCCAATAGACTGACATCTTATCACCGCCGAAGAGCTACCAGTTCCATCAAACTCGCCGGTGATTCCGAATTATTCTACATACATAAACCATCAACATCCGCACCTTTCCGGAAACACGACCTCCCAAAAACGAACGACATTGCTGCGGATTTTGTAAATCAGCGATACAAACGCAGAAAATTCAAATCCAGATGCCGCTGCGAACGTATTTGGAACTGCTCACGAATTCAAATGTCCGTTGGTCGGTGTGCGCCTGATTACTTCATGTGTTGTTGATTGATAACAATAAAATGGCTGCACTCGAACAATTTGAATTAGTTTAAGAAATGTATTTATGACTATTTATTGAAGAAAACTCATTCTACTAGGACATACATTCCAACTGTACAATAAATTAATAACAACAATCCATAAGAATAATGGATGATGCTCGGTATAAACAACGGAAGCAATTTATTTGTTTTCCTTTCGTCTAAATCTAGGCGTATAATAACATAAAGTCATTCCATCGTTTTCATCACGCTGAAAGAAACGCCATCTTCACTTAGAAAATTTTGTTCGGTATCAGTGTCTTTCAGAGCAAAGAAAATATTTAATTTCATATGAGAGCGATGAGGTACATATGGAGGTAGAGCAGTAGGCGAAGTGTATCTGTATTGGCAAACAAAATATCGTGTCGTAATTAATTGCATTCAATATGGAATGTATATGGAAGAAACAAAACAATGTTGAAAGTACTCACGGTTGCTTGATAATTTGAGCTAAAATTCTCATGAAATCATTCAACTGGTTGTTTTTTAACAGATTACAATTATATTTCCATTATTCATGTGGTAAAAAGGTCCAGAGAGCAGTCGTATGCTTAGTTCTCGAAAGCAGTACCATTTTCGGTGAAATTTTGATTAATGGACGATTATTATCTCACAACATACACACCGACACTGAGAGCCTTCGAAACAACAACTTCATAACGGTAAAATAATGAAACTTCGTTTGTTTCTATGAACGTGGGGGAGTGAAAATGGCACATGGAAATATCACTTCTATCTTCATTACCTTTTTTTCCAGGACATTGATATGAGAGGATTAAGGAAATCTTCACATTTACCAATGCCGAGAAAGACTCAAGTGCTCATGTGAAATATTCTTAATATATTAGTTGCTCATGTCGCGTATCTTTTCCGATATGATGTCAATCAGTTACCTCTTTCGACATTATTTAAGCCGTTAGTATCTGTAACGTAGCACTACATTTAAAACGAAGTATAGGGTGTACAATGAAAATTATAAAATCGTACATATAATTATGGACCAATCGGAACGTGGGATTTTTTACTAGGTAACGCTTCACGTTTTCCAATTTTTCTATAGTTATTATAATTTTCCTTATTGCAATAAATGTACAGGTAAACTTCGATATAACGTACATTTCACTTTCAAAATTGTACGTTGTATCGAATTGTACGTTATATCGAAGCATAATAAAGTACTCACAAACGTAGTCTATAATACATTATTGTGTTGCTGTTTTAGTGAAGATAATGAATAACTTCAATCAGAAGACGAAGCCAGCCTTTCTCATGATATTTTCCTGCGTACTATTGATTAAAGCATGATTCATTTAGAATCCGGAATCACAAAACCAGCTGTATTTCGGGATTGATTGAAAGTACAAAACTTGTTTTAGCATCACAATACAGATAATTCATTGTTCTATCAGAAAAAAATATTGAAAAAAATTTTCCTTTACACTTTGGAAATATGTACGTTATATCGAGGTAAAATGTACGTTATATCGAGTGACGTTATATCGAGGGTACGTTATAATGAGGGTACGTTATATCGAAGTTTCCCTGTATTTAAAATTGGAAAATGTATGATGTATAAGCATTCAAATTTATTCAATTTTGTTACATGTATAAGTTTTATATTTTACGCCCCATGCATTCATATACCATTACTTATTTAGTTATCCATAATTATAGTACAATGAAACATATGAGTATTATAGTATCGATGTTGCTATAATATGACGCTAACGCGCAATTGGCGATCTAACGTACAAATCTACACCTAGGCGGCGCTGCGGTGAAAGTGATGATGGTTTTAATTTTTGCCATGTGAGCTTATGGAAGGTTTGTAGTTCTTTCCATAAATTACAATGTTATAATCATAAAAGATTATTTGATTGCGATGAGTTTGTAAGAAATTTAATTCTGCGCAATTTTATATATAACATGTTATTTATTTACCTCTTTCAGTAGTGAAAACTATAAAAATGTTGACAATGGTTGAATTAAAGAAGGAAATTCGAGAGCACAATCAAACGTTTGCGTTAACGTAAACGATCGGTGAGACATCTGGATTTTGTTTTTGAACTAAGGAAATGATGCAAAGGTAACCTAAAACTCGAAAACCAATCACGTATATTTTACTTCCGGGCTTTCCAAGGTAGTTCTCACATGCAGGAATCGTGCATTTTTCTACTTGTGTTTGATTGTGCTCTCGAATTTCCTTCTTTAATTCAACCATTGTCAACATTTTTATAGTTTTCACTACTGAAAGAGGTAAATAAATAACATGTTATATATAAAATTGCGCAGAATTAAATTTCTTACAAACTCATCGCAATCAAATAATCTTTTATGATTATAACATTGTAATTTGTGGAAAGAACTACAAACCTTCCATAAGCTCACATGGCAAAATTTTAAACCAGCATCACTTTCACCGCAGCGCTGCCTTGGTGGAGATTTGTACGTTAGATCGCCAATTAGCAAGTGAACATTCACTTGTTCAATATATATATATAGGTGGGAAGGTGGTGATATGGTATTCAAAATTTCGGAACGCGATTGACCATTACGATTGCTTGCCAATATTGATCAAAATCTTTCTTTAAATGATGATTTTTTAAAATGATGATGGTCTCTCCTCATTCCCCTGCAAAGGTTTGACCGGGACTAGTTAACTTATTGATAATAAAAAAATACGGTACAGTAGAACCTCGATTATCCGCGAGCGGATGATCCGCGGTGCGGATAAATCCTTAAACCTTCCCGGAATTTGTCTGTTAGCGATAGGCTCATGTACTTTTGTTTTGGCCATGTCTTTCACATTATCTGACAACTGGTTTACACGACCTTCTAGATAGATAGTTTATTGATTTCTGTATTGATAAAAACTGGTTTTCATGCTGAAATACTTCCTTTTCGTGTTTGAAACTCAGTCCTTTATTACATTATCTGCGATTTTCGTTATTCGCGTATTTATATTTTACATCAATTAACCAGTATTCTAATAATATTGTAAAACAAAACGAACTAGTTATCTCTCAGACATAGACTACTAACGAAAGAACAATTTGAGCCATTATCTGAACGTATTTATTCCATGGCATGTCAAGAGAATTTCCAACCCGGAAAGACCCTAGACCGATCGGGAATTGAATCCAATACCTATGTCAGTATTAGCCAAGAATCTACAAGGGAAATATCAACGAAATGGTTCAGAGTACCGAATGAGTTACATAAATACTTGTCTGCATTTTCAACGTTTTTGATTCGAAAAGGTACGCTGACGTAAGTGTAAGTACGAAAAATTGTAAACAAGCAACGTCCTCAACTCACCTCTTTAAAACTAATGCCGTTTTCCAAAAAGATATGCACACTGATATTCAACAATAGGCGAACCAGCCCAGGAAGCTGAAAGTCTCTCAAATAAAGAATAAAAAATATATATTCAACAAATCTATGTGTCCTTTTTATTTTTTTAGAAACAAAACAAGAATTTCATAAATAAAATATGGTTTATTTTTGGATGTCGAAATATGACTCAAATAAATATTATCAAATAAATATCTTTAGGAGCTCTCTTGTTGCGGGATCAATGAATGCGCTGCAGTAAAGATACGGGGCTCAACGTGTTAAAGATATCCGCCCCATCGTAAACCGCAAATTTTTAATTAATTTCAACTCTGATAAGCCTCTTCACAAGATGCCACAGAAAAGTACACGGTTAGAAACAGCTTCAAATTCACTGTAAAAGTTGGAACCGTTTTATGGAAGTCCCACTTCATGATGAACTGTAACACATACAATGTAATCTCATTAATGATATCCTTAGAATTAATTCCAGCGGCCTCTAAATGGCGTGAAATGAAAAAGGTGTCCTGGTACCTCTAGTAAAAAGTTGCATTTCCGAAGCTTCGTAGTCTCCAGTTTTCCAAATCGACTTTTTCAGTTCGCTGTAAGGTACTCATAACATGTGTCGAGCTTGAATTGCTTCAAAAATTTGGGCTTCTTCTTTAGACGATTTCGACCGTTCCTGTAATTCCCGATGAAAATGACCAATGTACTCCAATATTCCCTCTTCTATCGTTGAACCGGGTGCGGAAGATCATTCGCCTGGTTTGCTCATTTTATCTTATCTAAAAGTATCTTAGAAATTCTCATTTCAGTAGCAATTATTTATCAATGGACTTAATAAAACCTTCTAAATAACCATTTCGACTAGACTGTTCTTTTCAACAGCGAGAACAATTACCTGTGTATTGAGTCTGGTCACAACGTTACTCAAAAATGGTCCTTTGGTTAGCAAATATTCTGAGCTAGATCTACTTCATGCAGTACAACGCATTTCTCAGCGATCAGTTGAAGCTGCGAAAAACGAGTGAACAAATTAAACAGCTCTAATAATGTCACACACTGTAGATTCTTAGCGAAATCATGTTGTCCCAAGCCCAAAAAGTTATCTAAAATAAATAGTTAGTTATGGTATTCTAAGAAAAATTTTCGTTTACTTGTGAAGCACAAGTGGACATTGCTCATAACACATTTATTATGTGGTCGGTGTTAAGTCAGACCGGACCATATTTGACAGTTCTTTTTTCATTCGTTCAGAAACACATTTGCTGTGACATTCAGCAAAAAAATATCGATTCAATAATAGTTGAACAATCGATAACGATTTTTGTAGAAGGGAAAAATATTTCCCTTGGGCGTGAAAGGGTTAAAGTAATACTTAAGGACACAAATAATGTTAATTTTGTCATCTTCTAATCCGGATATCATGAACGAAATTTCCAGAAGAGGAAAGCGCACGTTCAGAAGCCAATGATGTTGGGCGTACAGTACGAAGAGCGTCGAATAACATTTTCACGTATTTGCCTTTGACGCCCTCTGTACGAAAACTCGTGTCTGAAGGTTTTCATCAATCCATTTATAGTCGTTGAGATTGGGTTGAATGTTGATACCTTTGATTGTTGCAATCGTGGTTCACGTTTTTCCTTGATGCTTAACTGTTTTGCAGTCTCGGCAACGTCCAGTCTGGCTCTTGTTGTCTAGCTACTGAATCAATACCATAATCTTCAAATTTCGTCAAGTCACGAACGATTTCAAATGCTTGATCATTGCAGTTCGACTTTTGATAGAAGACGATGAAGTCATCAATAATTGTATCCCGACCACGAGCAGAATGATTATTCATATAGACGAATAAATCTGCAAATACGAAAAGTTTCTCTGCAGTCCTTTCCATCAGGACTTCAGACAGCTGTTCCGAAATTGCTGATGGTTGCTCCGATAGCTGTTCTATCATAAATTGTAATCCAACGTCAACTTCATAAAGGGTGCAGGTCATCCGACATAGTTCAACAGCGACCAGAACTGGTTTGGGGGCATCAACCAATTCCTTTATCGCTGAAGCTTACCCTGTGCTTCGTTTTCAAATCGGGCAGCGATTTTTGAACTGAGGTTCGGAGATCGCCGTTTTTTTTCCAAAATATATATTTTTATAAAGGCTCATATGGCGTTAGCCTCACGGGGCCCGGAGTTCAATACAATTTTTCTTATTATCTATGTTAGTAATATGTAACCGATTACTCGCGGTTGGCTCGAGGTTAGTATTACAAGTGTTTTCGTAATTGGGATGTTGCTGTCTCCAATGCCCTGTACGTGTGCCCGACACGGGATACTTCCTATTGGGATGCAGCTGACCATTAATCAGCAACGCCCCCCTAGTCTGTACCTCATATCTAGCGTGGTGCGTCTTTCTCGACTCGAGGAATCCAGGATAGAATGGTCACTAGCCGGCGCAATCATCAGTTCGTGTAGAGTTGTCATGAGCGGTACAACCTTTGGCTCTTGTTGAATGATCAGTGGACTGCACAACCTTTGGCCCGTGTGTCTGTAAAGAGTGTGTGTATGTATTGCCGCGAATAAGTAAAAGTTTATCGATCGGATAGGAGGGATATGAAACGGGGACACAACGAAGGAAACATCATTAAACGTTGACATCGGCGTTTCTGAGGAACAGGTATAGATGAAGCAGAAGATCAGGATAACGGCTACCTAAGATATCCCGGACGGGGATATCCGATTGTCTGCCTTGTGCTCTTAGTGCTCTAGAGAGCTGAGAGCGAGCAGCATGGAACCGAATACACGACCAGACAACATGCTCGATGTCGTGGTAGCCATCGCCACAATCACAAAGATTGTTTGCTGCGAGCCCAATGCGATAGAGATGCGCGTTTAGGTTGTAGTGATTGGACATAAGCCGAGATATCACGCGAATGAAATCACGACCTACATTCAATCCCTTGAACCTTTGACGCGTGACGTGTGTAACCAACGACCGAACTCATCTCCACTCCACATGCGCTGCTAACTTACGAGCGTATACTGACGAGGAATGTGCAAAAATTCATTATAAGCAATTTGCCTTTCAAAAAGAGTGCCTTCTAAAGCGCCCACCTTAGCTAGCGAGTCCGCTTTCTCATTCCCCGGAATCGAGCAATGAGAGGGAACCCATGCTAAGGTAATCTTGAATAATTTTTCGACCAAAACACTCAATAGTTGTCTTATTCTTGTTAGGAAATAAGATGAGCGTTTATCAACCTTCATTGAGCGGATTGCCTCTAAGAGATCGCCGTTGAAAGCGGCATAAAGGCAAATATTTTTTAACCCTTTCGTCGCCCCGTCACCCACATATGGGTGACACTTTCCTCGTTCAAATTGAACAGTATTTTTAGAAGTAATTTGATAGAATAGGCACCTGAATGTAACTACAGGATGTGTAGAAAAATAATAAAATCATAATCATATTATTATAATGTTTATACTATACTTTTTTATTAATTTATAGTACGGATGGTTTGTACTGCAGGTTTTTTGCGAATCCCATATAATATGACTTTTACATGTGTTATTGTTGTCAATTCGTCTTCAAATTAAGAAAAATATTGCTAGATCATATGAAAGTTATCTACAAACAAAGTTTGATCTCCATTTAATAATTTATTCGCAAGTTGGGCGACGAACGTGTTAAGGTCTAAACATGAAAATTACCGAATTTACCGGTTATTGGTTGTAAAATTACCGGTAATTCAGTAATGAAAAATGATCTTTGTGCATATGTTAGACGCGTGTTTGATGCTTGTTGAATGGCGATTCACGGAAGATGCCTCTCGTTAAATACTCAGTACAATGCGTGCATTGATATAAAGAAACAAAATGCGACATATGACCAATTAATGTATTGTTCTCGCAAAGGCAAGAAAGAATCGTTGCTTCTCGAAATGATTCTCAAAAACCACACAAGCCATTACCCCTTTTCAGGGTCCCCGGAACATTTTACTAAAGAGTTTTTTTTTTCCAAAATATATATTTTATTAAGGCACATATGGCGTTAGCGTGATGGGGCCGGGAGTTCCATATTTTGACAATTTTTATCTTACGACTATGTTAGTAATATTTAACCGATTACTCGCGGTTAGCTCGAGGTTAGTATTACAAAGATTCTCATAATTGGGATGTTGCAATCTCCAGTACTCTGTATGTGTGGCCGACATGGGAAACTTGCTATTGAGGTGCAACTGATCATTAATCAGCGACGCCCTCCTAGTCTGTACCTCATATCAATCGTGGTGCATCACTTGGCGGTACAATCTTCAGCTCGTGTAGAGTTGTCATGAGCGGTACACTCTTGTTGACTCTTGACTCTTGTTGAATGTTCAGTGGCCTGCACAAACTTCGACCTGTGTATCTGTAAAGAGTATGTGTATGTATTGTCGCGACTAAGTAAAAGTTTATCGATCGGATAGGAGGGATATGATACAGAGGAAACATCATTAAACGTTGACATCGGCGATTCTGAGGAACAGGTATAGATGAAGCAGAAGATCAGGATCGCGGCTACCTAAGATATTTATGTTATTTATGAAATTTCGACGTATGCGCAAATAATATCCGACATGATTATTAAAAAAAATTAAAAAAAGACTGTGTAGTCCTACGTTCTAAGCGGTTGTGTCTCGGATACAACCACTCGATTATTTTTTTTCAAATGTATTCTAAGACTCGCGTCAGTGAAGCCCCACACAGTCTGATGAGTGAATTGATCTATTTACGTACCAAAACAAAAACAAAACATCTATTACCCCATTAAAACACGTTGTTTTACCTATACTTCTGCAATGGCTTCGTTCCATCCGTATCCTAATTAACGGATTATGTTCAAATGGAAAATTGGAGTTACGCACTGAGCTTCTTTTCGATATATTACCTTTTTTGGGTATATACACTGAGTCGTTTTTTACGCGGGGGATACGTGCCGCGTAAACAAAAATCGTGTAAAAATGAACCGCGTAAATTCCGAAATCCGGGTAAGAAAAAAACCGCGTAAATTCCAAAATCCGCTTGAAAATAAACCGGATAATTTTCAAAATCCTTGTAAAAATCTAACAAACAGTGAATTATAAGTTCAAATTGCAACTCATATTCCAACAATTGGTTAACCGAAATTTTTTGCATGCTACAATCATAACATCTGTTTCTTCTTTTATTACTCAGTGATCCAATACAAACATATTTCATGAAAAGTCACATTAATTAGCATATTTAATTTTTACGCAGTTGATACGTGCCGCGTAAAAAATCCGCGTAAATTTCGAAATCCGCGTAAATTCCGAAATCCGCGTAAAAATAAACCGTGTAAATTCCAAAAACCGCCTAAAAATCGACTTCAGTGTACCTGATTCCTCTCCACTCACGGACTCGCAATGCAAATTTGTTGCAAATACAAAATAATGGATAAGCCTTACTTTGGTTTTATCACTTCGCTTCTAAATCTTTCTTTTTTTGACTTGATACTTTTTTTGACTCCAGTACGTGTGATAGTCGATGCTGCCAGGAAATGAATTCTTCTGGCAGCCATCATTTAATTTGGCTTGTACCTTATCTCTTTCTCTCTTTTGCTTTTCGCGGTCAGTTCTCTCAACTTTCCCTTTCTTTATCTTTTCACTTTTATTATATTTTACATAAATTACATAAAAAATAAAATAAAATAAAAAATTACATTTTATATAAATTAACACTATGGACTAATGAATAAATAAAATTAACAATACAAACGATAACACGTTTAGTCAACCACGTAATGGGTAAACACTTTTTCTAAACGAATGTTAATGTCTAGTGAACCTGTTCACGAATTAACACGGAGTTTCTATGAATAATAAATAACGGTACTCGATTTAAACAGAAGATTATTAGCGTGGAAAGATAAAAGAATCTCCATCATTTTTCAGTGTATTGTTAAACTTAAGTTTAAATAGCTAACTAGCTTATGGTGGGCCGTAATAATTATCGCCAGATGATTCAGATTAGGTATTTTTTAACTGTGAGTTTTCTCTCGTGAAGTTTGTGCGGCTTCTGTAGTAAACTATCTCAAAGGATGCTGCTTATTTCTAGGGATGAGAATAGGGAACGGACAACTGAATTTGGGATTTGTAGTTGGCTAAATAAAACCGTTAATATCAAAGATTTCTCTTACTAAAATCAATACGCCCTATTGAAAAGTTATACTTGTGTCAAAATATTTCCAATTGTTGTGGAAAACTCATATTTTCACCAACTCAAACGGAATACAAACTTTGATTCGAATCGAAAATACATGTTTTTAAAATCTGCATTTTTAGGACGATTTCATTTGAAATTGCTCAATAGAGGAGTCGTTTCCAGTTACCTGACATCCTTTCAAACCCCTACAGTAGTTTCTGGTTTCACGCCAGCAATTTACACCGTATGAACAGACTAAGGGAATCAACCGACTGTCAAGCGATTTCCTCGGGTCAGTAGCTGTTACCTGTCAAATAAGCAACTAGCAACGTATAAATGGGCCTTAACTGTCTGTCGGATAAGATCATTGATGCCAACCGGTGGAGTAGCGTGACGGGGTGACACCCGGGGGGAGGTCTTCGATATCACACCTCCAATCAACCCTTGATATCAAGTCTTTGTTCTCGTTTATGATTGAAAATTAAATTTAACGAACCAAAAACTGACAAGGTGACCACGGATAACACAACTTACTTGGATGGCACTCACGTTCTAGTGGAACTTTTGACTTCTCAGCGTAGCATTACTTGCGTCATTTTTATTAGTAGTACTTGGTTGAGATTTCTATGCCGAATACTCTGGAGTGGCAAGCTCTAGAATACGCGTGACCACAGTGCAAGCCGGAAGATTTTTTTTTTGACGAAAAATCCCCCGGCCCGAAACTGAAATCGAACCCGAGTCCCGGCATGATAGTGTGGGACGCTAACCACTCGGCCACGGGAGCACGGATAACACAATGAAGGGCTAACAAGGAAAAATATATTCCAGCATGAAAACTATGTATGTATCATTAAATTGTCCATCTGTGAGGTCATATACGCCAGTATTCAGACAATGTGTAAGCCATAATTAAAACTTTGTTGCAGTCCGATCGTCCTTAGAGGCGAATGAACTGCAAAGTTTGAAGTTTCTTAAAAACAAAGAAATGAAATGGTATCGTTCAGGCTAATTTCAGCAGTCTTCAAATGTCTATAGAAACTACAGCAGAAACTCCCGAAACTTCGGGATAGATACGTTTTCAATGAATTGTTTCAAAAATTTTAGCTACTCCTCTGAACGATTTGGATCGCTCTTATGATTTCAGATGTAAACAATCAATGCACTCCAAAATATTCGCCTTACTTTCATCCTCCATTGTGAGTCCGGTGATTTGAGCTTGAAACTAAAGAAAACGAGTAAACGAGTTCCATACAGCATATAATTTGAACAACAATGGAAGCTTGGGCAAATTTGTAAGATTGAAACATCCACTGTCAATATGGAGTCGCATGGTTTATTCCCTGCAAATGCCAAAACACGTGTCTCCAATAACTAGCTATGCGCCAACATCCAATTTATTTGCGTCTCATTCAGCACGTGAGGAGATGCCATAAGCAACAACGCAGCACATGTTTGCCTCAGAAATATGCCGGCATGCTTTGCGTCATATAAACAAATCAATCGATGATAACTTTGACTCTGAGAGCAGCAGCAAAAGCTCTTCGCTTTTCTCCACACAAATCATAGTCGTATTAGTAGACAAGCGTTACCCCGTCTGTGTTGAGTGTCTGGCGATGTCTGCTTTCGCGAAATTTTGAACTTCAGTTGTAGGTAGAACGTGTCGGTGTACGGTTCATTGCTCGGAATAGTGTGCGTCCTTGTCGATGTCGATTCTCTTTTTATAAACCCCTTTTTTGTGCCTGTTTTTCTGTAGTGCCAAGTGATAAAACGGATTTTTTATTCTACTATACTAACATCACCTTCGATTGTCGTCGTTCACGCGTAAAACACCTCAACGCAAGGTTATCGTCTGGTGCACAAATCTCGACATAGAGTATTTAGCAGATATCTGGCAAGTATTGAGAGCGGCGATATGCAAGGATACATTTTATCAATTGGACACAATTGATTTTCTGTGGCTAAATCCTTAACAGTTATGCCCAATAGCAGATTAACAATGGGCTCTGTGTTTGGAATACATCCAATAGCTAATGGCGATCGAAAATTAATCCATCAAGTGTCAAGGAAAAAATCATTGCGTAATGCAGATTTCAAGTGCGGGTATAGCGTGTGGATGTACTTCTTATTTCGGAAGAATGTCTTAGCATCTGTCGTATCACCAGAAAGCAATCCAACTCACGTATTTGATACTATCACATGCTTCGGATTTAGTGGTTATTGTTGATGGGTTCAATAGGAAATGAAGATGTGAGTGCTATAAAAACCCGCGGTGACCATCGGACGTGATCTAGATTTCAGATGTTATTTGTAAACTTTTCATTGATAGACAATTTCATGATCCAACTCTACATCAACACTCAATAACAAAGTTCATCATAAGTTGCTTATCAGTACGCCACGGAAAAGAATCATGCGAAGTCGTGAACTACCGCTGAAATCAGACATCTGTTCTGTTCATCTTTTTATTGCATTAACACGTATTCAGTTCGTACGCAAAACCGGATTCAGGATTAATCGTAATAAAATATTCGACCGAATTACATAATACAAATAACAATATGTAAATACCAATTTATTGGCGAAATTGTAAGTGTAGCAGTTTTTTTCCTGGTGTATATTTCCATCTCCAACTTATACCTTTGAAAATTTATTCGGAAAATGCGTTCATTGACACGATCTACAAACATATATCCACATCGAAACTATAAACAACAAGTAGTAGTGATCCCTGCTATAAAAACAATCGTGCGAATAGTGTCACATGTGAGTGATTATCATAATAAACACAGCTATATGAGAACCGGTTTACCTTGAGAAGAGTCATCGGGTCGTGTTTTGTGTAATGTAAAAAAATATTGTTGAACTCGTTTTCTATCTTGTGGAGAAGGTTAACGATTATTCAAAAGGATTGGTACCGCCAAGCCATTTGATTCGTCCTCTTCAGAGAGGTTGTATGAATGTTGCTAATGAACGAAAATTAAAACATGAACATATAGATGTGAAGTGCTTCAATTATATTTCTTATTTCGTTGCGATTTAGGGAATTAAATTAACAGCAACCAAAAATGTATTGTGTTGCTATAAATAATGTAACAATTTGAATTTGGTAATATTGAAGTGTTAAAAAAACACAATGTTCGTCCCACCCATTAGTGTTTATTGTAACTTTGGTGATGCCGCTTCTGATTAGTTTTCCTTTCTGGAGGCGATCTGGCGTAGCGGTATCATCCATACCTCTCACGCAGAGATCACGAGTTCAATTCTCACTCCCGACATTCTTCCAAAAATGGAAGTAAAAGTGACGAACCAGCCGAATTGTGTTGAAAATCACTATAATAAAGAAAAAAAAAGTTTTCCTTTCTACTTATCAATTAAGAGGTTTTACGTCATTATAGGATGTTTTATAAAAATAATAAATCAGAGCAGCGAAATACCCGGCCGAGTGGTTAGCATCTCACATTATTATGCCGGGTGTTCGGGTTCGATTCCCGTTCTGGCAGGAGGAGTTTTCGTCAAAGAAATTTCCTTCGACTTGCACTGTGGTCACGCGTATTCAAGAGCTTGCCCCTCGGAATACATTCAAGGCGTGTTATTTGGCTTAAGAAATCTCAACTAAGTATTAATAAATGACGCTAGTTAATGCATACGTTGAGACGGCAAAAGTTCCACAGGGAACGTTAACGCCATTCAAGAAGAAGGAGCAGCGAAATAAAATTGAATTGAATTGTTCGAATTATTCCATCTATGATCTCGATTTCTACATGGTCATCCAACATTGAGATCAAGGCGAACAGTTAAAACCAGACCAGTTCAACAGCAGCAGTCTAAAGATCATATAAAACCAGCAGTAGCAGTCCATTGCTTACCTGAATCGTGATGTCAATAGAGCATTGATAACTTCTTTTTTTACGAAATATTACATTATTGGTCATACGAAAGTATTGTGGGAATGGAGACCGCATACAATTTTTGAAGTCATACCGAAGTCCACCGTTTAGATATAGTGTCAACAAACTCGAACATAGAGAACGCAAATGATTTTTTTTCTATGAATTATTTGGCGAAACAAGACGGCAATTCAGACACAGTTCGTCGTCGGCTAAAGCTGTAAATAAAAAAAGTGAAACGATATTTGGTACCACCGATGCAGATAGTAAATTTCTAAGTTATGGCTATATAGCTGCACGATATATACAACTACTGTATACTCTTCATGAGTGCGGCTAAGTAGACACAAAGTCAAGGCAATTATCAACTTTTTCAACGCACATATGGCGGTAATCGTCGAAATAATTGACACGAATCAGCCACGGTTGTGTCGATATCATTTATTTTCCGAAGCTATCTCGTTCAGCATAGAAACCTTTATAATGATTTATCGCCGCAAATTTCGTGTGTTTTGTCCTTGAACTTATTAACGCCGCCAACTGGTGCTGTGTTGTGTCACGCTTGATATCGAGAAGCACTATATGGGTGCCGAGCCTCTTGAGTGTTATCAGTCGATTGGGCAACCGTATGCGTGTTGCCAACGCACCATAAATTAACATATTTATTGAAGAAAAGCATAGCAACAGTAGCTTCAATGGTGAACATATTGGCAAATTCACAGTTTTGTCGTTTTCTCGATCTCACAAACCGAAAAATCAATAATTCTGTTTTGAGGAGGATGAAAAATAACTATTAAAACTGAATGATGTTGAGGAAAAAATATTTTCTGGAGATTTTTCAATTATATCCTTTTCTTTAAATAAATACCAATACAGGTCGGAATCGATTATCCGGAGACTCGATTATCCGAGATTCGATTTTCCGGAATTTTAGACTCGACTATCCGGAGTATTTTATTCTTGATTTTCGGAAATTTTGAATAATTTGTATAATAATTCCATATTGAATAGCTAATATGGGTATCAGATGAAAGGGCTTGACTAGTAAAATACAGTTATTTATGAAAAATGCAAATCTAAGATGGCGGCCACTACAAAATGGCGGATTAAATATTTTCTCAGAACCCCATCAATATGGATTTGAAAGGGTTTGAATAGTAGAACAGTTATTTAAGAAAAATGTAAACCCAAAATGGCCGCCACCACAAGATGGCGCCATATATATTTTTTCACAACCCCATCAATATGGGTATTTGATGAAAGGGCTTGACTGATAGAACACACTAGATCATGAAAAATCCAAATCCAAGATGACCGGAGTTGCCAAATAAACAATTACTTTATAATGGTTCAATTCAGCTTGCCCTGTTTGTATGTAGGTTTGAGTGTTTGGTAGGATTCCTCATTAATAGAAAATTGACCCCGTTCCTGTTGAATGATTGATCTGAAATTTGGAACATACATATAATTCAACTGTCATTATAAAACTGCGTATTCCATGATCTTGAAAAATCCAATTTGGCCGCAGCTAAAAATGGCTGAATGGCTTGATTTGGCGAATACACTACACTATAAGCAACATAAATTCGAAAATGTCGCCGCCACAAAATGGCCGTTTATGTATTTTTTGCAATCCTCTCAATATTGGTATCAAATGGAATGATTTGACTAATAGAATACAGTATAGCATCAAAATATTCCGAATAAAGCTAGGTAACAAATTAATTAAATTTAAAAAAAATTGCATGGTTTTAGTGTGAGAAGTATACTAATTATACAGAGAATTTACTAAAAACTAGAAAATAAAATAAGTAAAAAAACTTTTTAAGTTAAACGGATAATGTACTAAAAGCTAGAAAATAATTAGACAAGTAGCAGTTAGTAGTTATCACATCCGTTCCTTTATTAATCCAGGGCAATGATAAGACTAAAATAAAATTGTGGGGTATATGATGAAACAACTATCTGTGGATAATGGAATTCCAACGTTTATTTCTTACATAATTTTCTTCGGAAAAATTCGAAGAAATTCGTGACGCAGTTACATCGTACTTCAAAAAGTTGGACGCTACGCACTTCGCGCTTGGAATAGAAAAACTCATGCCACTCTATGAAAAATGCCTCGAACGTTACGGCGATTGTGTAGAAAAATAGAAAATAAAACGTTGATTACGAAAATCACTTTGTTTTTTGTCCTAACTTTATTTTTCCGCGATTTCTGAGGCACTGAAACTTATGTTTTGAACGACTCTCGTACATAGAAACAGGTCAAGGTGAATGAAACCATTTAAAAAGTAAATAGTTGTTTGTGGACTGCGGCCAGCTTGGAATTGGGTTTTTCATTATCTGCTATGTTCTACTAGTCGAGAACTTTCTTTTGATACCTATATTTATGAGGTTTTGAAAACAAACATATATGGCACCATTTTGTGGTGGCGGCCATTTTGGAATTGCATTTTTCATAAATAACTATGTTCTACTAGTCAATCCCTTTCATTTGATATACATATTGATGGGCTTCTGAGAAAATGTGTAATCCGCCATTTTGTAGCAGCCGCCATCTTGGATTTACATTCTTCATAAATAACTGTGTTCTACTAGTCAATCCCTTTCATTTGATATACATATTGATGGGGTTCTGAGAAAATATGTAATCCGCCATTTTGTAGCGGTCGCCACCTTTGATTTACATTTTCCATAAATAATTGTGTTCTACTGGTCAAGCCCTTTTATTTGATACTCATATTGATGGGGTTTTGGGGAAACCCATATTGATGGAATTTTGAGAAAATATGTACATAATCCGCCATTTTATAGCGGCCGCCATCTTGGATTTTCAAGATCATGGAATGCGCAGTTTTATAATGACACCAGAGATAAAGATGTGTTCCAAATTTCAGATCAAACGGTCAACAGGAAGGGGGTTAAATTTCTATTAATGTGGTACAGCGCTACAGACAATATTACAAAGTTACAAAGTCACAAACATACAAACGGGTCAACCTAGATAATCCGTTTAATAAATAAGTGCAAATCATAATTATATTACGTTTACCGAGAGAAAATTCGTTTTTTTCTAAGACTCGGTTATCCGGAGTGAAAAAAAAACAATATTCCAGATAATCGAGTCCACTTGTAACGCCTAAAAGAACACAATAGCAATATTACAGAGACACGTACGGTCTGTGACACCGTGCGCGAGTATACGAGTTATTGCGCGCGAGTACAGGAAGGTTAAACTTAAATCAGGGTAATATATGCGCAATTAGTGCTCCCTTGGCCGAGTGGTTAGCGTCATAACTAACATGCCGGGTTTTCGGGTTCGATTCCCGTTCTGGTTGGGGGAATTTTTCGTCAAAGAAATTTCCTCCGACTTGCACTGTGATCACGCGTATTCTAGAGCTTGCCACTCAAAATGCATTCAAGGCATGTTATTTGGCATAGAAATCTCAACTAAGTACTAATAAAAATGACGCAAGTAATACTACGTTGAGACGGCGAAGTTCCTCTAGGAACGTTAGTGCCATTGAAGAAGAAGAAGATATGCGCAATTAACACTGGGATAACGATTCGATATAAGTCATCAGAAGTAGTGTGAGTCTGGGAATAACATTCTCATAAACATGTTATAATATTATTCCAATAAACTGATGATATACATTGTATTATGGCTCCCACGGCCAAATAGCTAGTGTCGACCATACCTTAAAGGTGGCTCCCGATATGCATGGGAGATTATTCTTCAAAGAAATATTTTTCTGACGGGTATCTTCGAGCATACCACTCAAAATACATTCCAAGCTTGTCACTCGGTATCAAAAACTGAATTAAATACTTATCAAAACATTACTACATTCCAATACTCAGTCAGTGCTTGACTCAGAGAAAATTCCACTAGGAACGTGAGTGCGGTGTCAAATGCGAAAAAGACTGGTTAAGAAGGTATTTTGCAGCGGAATGTGCTGTGTTCTTCGGTGAAAAACATTTTTTGCGCAATTGTGTTTCTGGAAGTATTGACGATGAAATATTGCTAAAAGGTACTGAAAAACTTCTTTGATATTCAATAAATTAAGTATTTAAGTGTCGTTCTAGATAGTGTGCAATCAACAGTACGTGTTAATGCCCAGAATTAATTTGACAATTTGCACAAGTTGGACTTTCATTGCTCTGCGAATCCTTCGCACATACATTCATCGGTCCTTGTCTGTGTTACTAAAAAATTTGCACTAAAGATTTCATTATCAATTTCGTTAACGTTCATTCTCATCGACAATGATTTCGTAGTCCTTCGTTAACAATGCGATCTTGTTTACCCTTCTTTTTTTCATTACAAGGAAAATAAAATTTTAAAAACTTTGTCTGGCATTGTCTGTTCTTTTTTGACCGCAACGTTCCTCTATCCGTGAACCTGATCAGACACCCACATCCGGTCCAACGTCATCCTCACTAATCTAGAGCAGTGCAAGCTTAGCTATCGTCGCATCAGCACGCCACTGTACAGCGGATACAGGCCTGAAGTATTCTTCCGTCTCGAATTATTATACACCCAACCTAGCGTTGCCAGAAAACATTTAATCTTCGGCAGAAAAATGCTTTTTCTTGTGCTGAAGAGTGAAATGAGCAAATAAAAGCATCTGTTTCGAAAGCTTTAAAAGGTTTGTATGTATGCTAGCAGACATCTCTCTCTTTTTTCATCTTTTTTGGGGTGGCACCCAAAAAATCCAAACTATGTCAACGGGGATCGAACCAAGGCCGGCTAGAATGCAAGGCTGTTTTACACGACCACGATATCCACATAGCTACTGGTGCTGTTGCATGAATGCGTGATAATAGTACACCTCATTATATAATCAAGTTTGAAACTGTTTTCTAAGAATAAAAAAGAGAGCATAAACGGGATCTATCTCGGTGCAAAGTAAGTGAAAAGCTTTCGTGCGTGCTTATTTGCAATGTGTCTTGGTTCGCTCGCTCATGTTGATCTTATATTGCTATACCATGTATATTATACAAATGCTATATTAGTATTTGAGAGTCTTGGTATTTTCTGTTATTTGAAGGCTCATTAAGAGGCTCCGACTCCGGTCTGGAAAGTTGAAAAAAATGTTTTTTGGAAAGCCAAAAAATTTTTGTTTTTTGCATTTTTGAGAAGCCTATGTTGTTTTCGTAAAAGGATTTTTGAATATTTGATTTCGTTGGAAAGATACATCCAAAAGAATGAGGTCACTTCAAGGGATGTAGAATTGCTGTACGAATTTTGGAACACGTATCGATATCTCAGGGTCTATTCGACCAATTCGGCTGAATTTTTTAATCAGCATGTAGAAATGAATTATTTGAAGCGTTACATAGCCGTTTTTTGATATTTAATTTTTTCGATTTTTCATGAACTTGTAAACAGCGATTTTTCATGAAAAAAATTACTCATTCATTGGAATTCGTTCTACGACATTCCGTTGCCTCAGAATCGATACCATCAACAAGTTACCGATTTTCAGACAGTATCTACGTATCCAGCTGTCAACAGCGTAATAAACATTATTCGTGGACTCAATTAATCAATAATCAAAATACCCGAACACTTCACATTCCTAACATCCGAAAAAAGCACGAAAATTCATTTTCTTACAGACTGGGGTCTCCCCTTAGTGTAATGTCGTTTTTCCAAACGGCGTAGAGATCGATCCACTGATTAAATCGGTACCAAAGAATCGATCTTTGGTAAATCAAAAGCATTGAACAGGGAATACAAAAACTCATATTTCTATTCAAACATCAAAAACATTTTGTTCCTCAGCATGAAGACCACAAAAAAAATTAAAGTCCAGAGAAAAAAACCTTTTCCAGGGCATCTTGTACCGTCAATCAGCATTAAATAAATTAATTGAAGAACCATTATTAGAATTTCAACAACTGGTATCTGCGCAGAACTCAACTGACAACGAGAACTCAACTGAGGAATTTCACAGCACTCTCTCAGAGCTCATTTAAAATTAGTAGATGTGGTATGGCCAGTGGTCCCCATGGCCTAGTGGTAAGCGTTGCCCTTGCCAAGATTTGGATCAGAAATTGCCAGTCCCCAAGAAAAGTCACAGAAACCCGGAAACAGCTCCTCTAAGCGAATTGACGCCACTATAAGCTTCTTTGCCCAGTCCTGGTGGTACTCGGGACGTAAAGCAGCAGTATCACGATGGTCCTCCTGCGAGATAGTGGGGTTGGTCGCAGGCCTTGCCAGCCGCACCACTAAAACACCAAGCAACGAACGATACACAAGAAGATTGTGAATCAGGCCATGTTGTAAAGACGTTAAGCCAAAATAAATAAATAAAAGTTGTGGTGTGGCTAATTGAATTCTCTGGAAACGAAAGAATGTTCTCTAGACTAATTAAAAAAAATGGAAAAAGAACTTAATCAGCTAATAATTCTCTATCTATAAAATTCTAATAAGTATAAGTTCTGAAAGGATGTTGTCAAGCCCATAGTCGAGTTGGCACGGAACTCATCAATCATACAGGGGAACTGGGGGTGTGTTTTCAAATGTTTTTGCTGGAATAAAAACAGACCGGAAAGTTGAACATTTTTTGTAGAGCGGGTAAAACAAACAGGTAATGTAATATTTATATGAATCATCGAAGTTTATCGCTCGCGAGAGAAGTTATTTTATTTAACCAGGGTATGAAATCATTTTGAATGATTGTTGAATGTTGAAAAACTGAATTAAAACACAAAGAAAAGATAAAATACACTAGAAATACACGATTCTCTTAACACAGAACATATTTTTCCATATATCCGCAATCTGTCAAGTGATTTTTACTTTTGGCGATTATGGACGCTTCTTATGGACGTGAGTCACTGCTTAGGATAGAATAAAAATATGTATCAAAAACTTTTTCACTGTCTGTATTACTTCAACTGGCAGCTTCCAACCCACCAGTAAAATTATTATATAATTGTTCACACTCCTAACATCCTGTGTATGTTATCCCATGGTGACCGGAATAAATCGCCACAGTAAACAACTGCAACAGAAACAACCGCTTAGAAAAAGTGTAGTAGGCTAGAAATATTTGGCGCGGGAAAAACATCATGTGCCTCACATTTCTATTATAAATTTATTCTCTTGTTCTCGTTTTTCGAAATTTATTCTGAGGACAATGTAATGGGGACGAAGTCCCCATTTGGCGAGGATAAGGAATCGAGGCGGCCCATGCCGCCAAGATGACGCAATCCGAGTCCACCGCCGACCCGCCGTCGGAAGCGGCGGTGTCTCGCACGCAAACCTGGGATCCACTGATTGCCCGGTTAGTTTGAAACATAGGATACGATCCTTTAGCAATGTCCGACCGAGCTCTAGCGAGCGTCGGACGGTATACGTCTGCCCGGGGCGTTACGTTTGCCTGGGGCGATACGTTTGCCCGGTTAATTCTTGTTTTGAAATACAATACCGCGCCACAATATTTATAGCCTACTACACATTTTATAAGCGGTGGTTTCTGTTGCAGTCGTTTTCTGTGGCGATTTATTCCGGGAACCGTTATCCCATATATTATATTTCAATATGTGAAGCGATGATAGGTATGTACCAAACTGGAATATCCAAACCATTTTAGAGTGAATTGAATTTTCAAATTAAACCACCCAAAAATCTTAATATCGAGACCGCAGAATCAATTATGACTTTCTGTTTTTGTTCACCTTTTCCACTTCTAACAAGTTGGGAATGGGAATTGGGCAATTCAAATATGATTCGATTCAAAAATGACTTGTAGGAGGTGTACTTGTTAACATTAATATTAACTTCAAAATGTAACTATTCAAATCATCCGCATGCTCATTCTACCCCAAATCATTACCCCCTAATTAGTTGTAAGCCGTGTGTCAGTCAGAAATTCTTGTCAGATGTTCACCTGGTTACATTTTGTAATTTGCGTCAACATTGTACGTCTTTCATTGGAATTAACACCGCTGCTATTGGAATTTGCGTGTATACTAAATGCAGTTTTGCTGTTCTGAAAAAGAAGTTCAACTTTATACTCATATACTCATATACTCTATAGTTCCATCATATCTAAATCTATTGAATGTTATAAACCTTTATTCCTGCACTCATAGAGTGGTGATGTACCAACTCAAACTTATTATAATGCAACTGCTTGTATGCCTTAAATGTGTTTAAAATTGTTGTCTTCTCTAACGAGATTATAATTATTAGAAGAATTCACGCTTAACTTTCCAATAGGACCTATATATTTTGATCGATTCTCTACCGTTAATAACACATCGGTAAAAGCATTTCTTGTTGTTTTCGATGATCTGGATTCTAGAAGTAAACCTCGTTCATCAAACTACAGGGTCAGATTAAACGCTTACACAAAAAATCGAATAGCTCCTTATAAAAAATTGTTTTCGCTCCGTCGATGATAACACTGCATTCCCCACTTCGGGACGATAATATTCGGCTACTCGTTCAGTCTTATTGGATGGGTTTTAGTGTCAAGATGTACAATTCACATGAGCGTGTATTTTTAGTGAAATCGTATTACTCGAGCAATCGAAATCTTAATGAAACTTTGAATTTCAACATTTCTCGTCGTCGATTACTTCCTCTGGGGATACGTGAAGGACCGTTGCTATGTTAATAAGCCACAAAATTTGGAGGAACTTGAAGGAGAAATAACTCGGATTTTCAACAGCATCGAAGTCGTAATGTTAGAGTTGTGCATGAAGAATTTTGTTCACCGTTTAAATCGCGTTATCGAAAAAAGGGGTGGTCACTTCAAAAATGTCCTAAAATAAGCTTTATTTTGGTTTTTTTTAAAATAAAAATCGGTTCACTTTTGTAAAAGTTATTAAAATTTGTTACGTGAGCGTTTAATCTGAAAGACCCTGTATCTGACAGAAATATCGCAAAATCCATCTACACGGCAGTTGTTATCTAAAGAGGGGGTCAATAAAGAGAATCGATCAAATGAGATAGGTCATACTGAAAAGTTGAGCGCAAATTCACAATTCCAAGCTAACAGTAGGTACCGTTCTGAATCATATTTCAGACAACATCATATTTCGGACACTTTGTTCTAATATCTTGAACTGCTTAATGCACTGATGATATAACTATAAAATTAATATCACAATTGCTTCTTTAGAGTAATCCCTTGGTTTCAATATCATGTCATATGAGAACTACATTTGAATTATAACATAGTCGACAAAAATCTAGCAACACTACTCATCAATATTTAAATTTCTCCCGTGTTTCATCAGTTCTCATCATCGTTAACAGTTTACTGTGATTACTTGGTACCGTTCTGAATCATATTTCGGACACTTAAGGCATATGATGCGTAAAACAGATCTAAGCTTCATGCACAGGTATCATTTGGTTGATATTTTCAATAAATTAGTTCAATATACTTTTAAGCTTTCCATGTTGGTACCTATTTGATTGAAAACATAAAAAACATCGAATAAAATGATTTTCAAATGAAGCGAATAAGAATCAAACTTCGGACACTAAATCAAATTTCAGACAGATTGAATTCAAATTTCGGACACTTTATTGTGTCATTTTTTGGACAAAAATTACATTACCCTTGATTATATTTTATAATCAACTGCGAAACACTTACCAAGCAATCACAGTAAATTGTTAACGATGATGAGAACTGATGAAACACGGGAGAAATTTGAATATTTATGAACGGGTAAATTCTACGTGCTCAGGCTGAGGAAACGTCAAACACAAACGATAATGAGTAGTGTTGTAAGATTTCTGCCGATTATGTTATAATTCAAATGTAGTTCTCATATGAAATTATAGTGAAACCAAAGGATTACTCTAAAGAAGCAATTGTGATATTAATTTTATAGTTACATCATCTGTGCATTAAGCAATTCAAGATATTAGACCAAAGTGTCCGAAATATGATTCATAACGGTATATGTTTCGCAGTTGACTATAAAATATAATCAAGTGTAATGTAATTTTCATCCAAAATATTACAAAATAAAGTGTCCGAAATTTGAACTCAATTTGTCCGAAATATGATTTTTTTTATAAATAGTGTCCAAAGTTTGATTCTTATTCGCTTCATTTGAAAACCATTTTATTCGATGATTTTTTTATGTTTTCAATCAAATAGGTACTAAAGTAAAAAGCTTCAAAGCATATTGAACTAATTTATTAAAAATATCAACCAAATAATCCATGAAGTGCAACCTGTGCATGAAGTTCAGATCTGTTTTCTGCATCATATGCCTTAAGCGTCCGAAATATGAATCAGAACGGTACCTTATTTTTGTATTACTTAATCGAAACGCTAATGCCGAACTACAAATATGTATGTGGCCATGACCTTTTGAATGTTTTTGGCATCGTGACGAATGTTTTTCCACTCACTCTTGAACTACGAAAAGTGTCTTATATGTTGTTGATAATGAATTCATGGTTTTCTAACATAACACTAAAAATAGAACCACGTGAACAGTGCGGAAGTCAATGAAACGTGGTATGCGCTTTTTTGTTGTTTTTTTCCAACTTTCTTTCGGGCACTACTTCGAAAAAAATATCCCACTATCGGTTGTGTTGTAGTGACTGTCGCTGAGTGACCTGATTCGTACAAATAAATACAGTAAAACGCCGATTAACCGCGAACGGGATTTCCTCAAACATAATTTAAAATTCTAGTGATTGTTATGTATTTTATACTATAACGAAAACGAAAGAGTACCGTGAGAGGTGTTACGATGGGAAAATTAACTAAGGTAAAAGGTGTGAGCGTCGGAGCAGACCGCATTACGGGAATATGGAGAACAGTGCATCAAAACAAAGCACCAAACATGCTGAATCTGTGTGAACCGGGGCTCTGGCAACCCTATCCCAACCAACACAAATTGAGCGTAGGCAGCATAAAGCAAGGCTCGCGCTCAGGAGGCTCACGTATTGTTTACTGATTGGAGTCATATATGTTCAACATTTGATTACGATAGTTTCTTTGGCAATCGATGTGCAGATCCGGAAGCTTCCTTGGCGATTTGAAATTAAAATCACTGCTGCATACTCGCGCGGAGCACTCCATTTTTAATTTCAGGTTATGATTTCTATGCTCATGATTTTCTGTTCTGGCTACAAAAAGATGGCCGTATAGGACTCCCCCATGGGCTTGGGAGCTTTACGATAAATTTTATAGTTGTCAGCTGGAACAAAAATTCCTCCGACTTGCATGTATTTGAAAAACGGATTCCCCAAGGCACATTGATTTTGAAGTCCGTGTTAGGGAAACACATCTCGATGTTCCGTCTGCCGGGAACTGGGGGTGGACTGTATAGGTGATGTTACTCTACTCATGGAGACAACGGATGCGTGGAAGGAGCCCTCATGTTCCTCACGCCTTAATCGACGGGTGGGAGCCCCAATGGCTCCGCTCCGTGCATGGAAAAATCGTAAACTCTTTTTAGGAAATGCTTCGGAAACTTTCTTGTGGTCTGGGTTAGAGCATCCCAGAGTGGGAACACATGATGTTCTAATGCTATCAATTGATGCAAACATCGAGTTATAAGCATTCGAAATCTTTCATTTTTTCCTGCATGGAATTCGAAAGGCGTCGTCTGCTGTCGATCGCGAATGTACGAAAAAATCTATTTCGGTAGAAAATTCACAAGACAACTTTTTTGCGATGCGAAGTTCGCCGGATCTGCTAATTCCATATAAAACCGTTAGCTGATATAGGAACATCGTCAGGTTATCATAGGCTATCATAATCATAATATTGAGACATCCCATTGTATTAGTTCTACTTACACCATTTTTGAATGTATGTATTGAAAACATGGACATTCGGCCACCAAAAAGGTTTGATCATAGAAATTATGAAGCTTCCACATAGTTTGATTTGATTTTTTCTTCGGCTGAGATGAATTTAGAAAGTCACAACTAATAACACATCGCTTGAATGTTAAAATTTTTTGTAACAGGTTGTCGCGTATCTTGAAAAATGTCGAGCAACTCTCGTTCATAAGTTTTTTTGAACTTGCTTATCAAAATACAAATGAGCAAACTCGCACTTCAAAAAATACTGATGAGGTAAGCACATCTTCAATAGAATTATGTCGTGGAAAGAAGATAAAATAAGCAGATGGACATGTTATATAAGCCAAATTCCCAATTTACAGATTCTCTGTAGAACACATGCAAAACGTAATGATGCAATCTATAATATGTTTTTAATCAAATCAAAACGGAAATTTTCAAGATTGCTCGCAATGATCATCGACTCATGCGATAACACTCCACTCGCTTCGCCGTCGATTCAACCACTGACTAATCAAAGGGTAACCGAATGCTCACCATGCGTAAAACTGCTCCATCCACCAACAAATGGGTTAGTCTTACGTTCGTTTCGCAATGATGCGCATCATAGTTGGATTCATCGTTGAAACGAAAAAGTCATAATAGAAGTTCACAGTTTATCACCAAAACTTGTGTAACAAGCAAAGGTAGCAAGTTTCGGATGTAACTACTCGAGACTTTGTTGATGAAATCCATTAACAGGTTGCAGTAGTTACGAACGTGATCGGCACGTTCCACGTTTCGTCAGGGGATTTCAAAGTAATAGCGATTGATAAGGGCAGCCGCGATCGAAACAAACAATTTTGTTTTACTACGAGGCTTAACTAAGCCATGTGTGGAGGTGATGTGCAATCTACGATAACAGTTGAAAAATCAATAATTTTTTGCGTGGTGTTTTACTGGAAGTGAAAACAAATAACTACCGAATATTTTCTGATTGTGTATGTTATCTAAATTCAAGAAGTCAATGGTTTGCACGCCGAATATGGACACAGAGCACGTTATGGATGTCATGCGAATAGGTTTTTTAATTTACGATCAACAAAAACACCGCACTTTACTGCTATATGCAGGCGTACTACATGAGGATCGTCATATCGAGAAATAGTTGCAAATCATTTGTTAAATTTCCTACGTGATTATTTTAAAGTGACAAATAGTTACAAAAATGTCTGAATGAATGGTATCTGCCAATAATGGTCGTAAAGATAATGACCGTTCTTTATACACAATGAATGATTCACTTTTTGCCGGGTTGTCTGTAGTAAACACTTCCACGTTGCAGATGTTATTCTTCTTCTAAATTGTTTTTGTTGAGTAATAGCTAGAGAGCGTTAGAGATGAACCAGCCTTTGGCTGAAAATCTCTTTAATAAAGAAAGAAAAAAAAAAAAAAAAAATAGCTAGATACTGACTCTGTGACAACAGTTACATGAATGTGTTTATGAATCGCATTGAGTGGAATAATTTGATTTCAACACAAAATTTTTTCAACCGTATATACAGTGACCGGCACAAATAAAAATCAACCCCGACTTGAATAAAAATTTGAACAATACTTACAACTTTTCAATCCTTTTTTTTTTTTGTTTTTAATGAATTGTATACAAAAATAAAACTCCAAAGCTCATTTTACCATGAAACAACGTTGACTTCTTCTTCTAAAATGAATAAAAATGATCATTTTGTTTACATGGTATGTCGTAAAAAAATCCAATACCGTATGAGTATTTTATTGTGTATTGTTCATTGGTTGTGATACTTTATTATTTGCATTCACCACATGAATTTACGTGTCGTGTGACCAGATGAATTGGTTTTGAAGATGTGGTAAAATGAACGGGCGTAAAATTTAATGCAGGTTCAAAATCTTAGAGCCCCCGCAGACTGCAGATCTTTGTCGGTCGATAGATTGGTCGGCCGACTTAATCAGTGCGGAGCGATATGCATATGTGCACACTACTCCCCCCGATTGCATTTGTTCTGTCGACCAACTATCGGCCGTCTGTTTCATCAGTACTGGCTAGCATCGATCTACGTACACACGACGGTTGATTATCGGCCGACAGTTTAATTCGCTCCTAATTTTGGTGTCCGACACATGTAAGTGTTTTGGGTGATTATTTGAGTCTATAGACGGCACTCGTACACACGCGTCGTCACTCGGATGTCGCCTATAGACGACGCTCGTAGCGGAAGGGTTAATACCGATTAGGATGACTCTAAGCAGAAAGATTTATTTTTATATTTTCGTTAGTATTAGTATTACTTGCGTCATTGTTATTAGTGCTTAGTTGCGATTGCCTATGCCAAGATTCCTATGCCAAGCCTTGAACGTGTTCTGAGTGACACACTCGAGATCAGGGATTTTCGAACAGTGTTCCGCGAAGCTTTTGCAAGTGCAAGTGGACTTGAAAACTGAATTTGGAAAAAGTCGTTAAAGTGATCGTATATTACTGCATTACTAATTTTGAATTAACATTTATGCACGTGTGGTTAGTCCTCGAACGAAGCAAACGAGAGAATGAGCTTGATGAAGTTTCATTTGTAACGTATGAGGATTCAACGCGTTCAGGACAACGTCATTCTGCGACGTCGTGAACTATGCCAATACTTCATGGTCGACATGTACGAAAGCGGTAGAGAGCGATCGGCTGCAATTCCTACGACAGCGATCAAAAAAGCAGTGTGAGGAAAAATACATTCACTTGCGAGACACTATCATGAGCTACGTCGACACAACCTAGGCAAAACGTAATGCATTGTTATGACATTACAGCACAAGTTGCTGGATGTAGGGTAACACGGGGTGATTTGGACCACCCCATTATCTCAAAAAGTACGGCTCAACTTGGATTTTTAAAAATGACATCTTCTTTTCTTAATGAACCGTATATAACTAAGGTAAAAAAAACTTTGGTAAAACTCGACAGGTGGAAGGAGATGGTAGCATGAACACATCAAGCACTTTGATTGTCAAAAAATGTGAATTTTCCGATCGTGGTTCTAAGGTTTTTCCCGCTGATTAAACAAACTTTCCGTGTATTGTGCAGTAAAGTTCTGTTCACCTACAGAAGAGGAACAATTTGATGCAGCGAAACTGTAAGTTTGATAACAAGATTTGAAGTTTTTCTTTGGTTTAATTGATTCCAGATGCCACTGAATTACAAAAAGAGGATGGGCAGACAACGTTGGAAGAAGGAGGAGATTGAAAGAGAAACGCAGGCCATCAAGAACGGATTTTCTTTGACCAATCATCGAAAGTGATTGAAAATGCTCGAACAACAGTGAAAAAAATCCATGCAGGATTCGAGATGGTATCAATCAAATTTTTCCGGTCTGGAATCTGGCCAAGACACCTAGTACCGATCCCAGAATACTGTTACTGGTTGTAACATTATTCCAAAATACTTTACATAAACATAAGTATGTTTTTTTCGATGAAACACACACTGGACCAAATCACCCCATAGATGGTCCAAATCACCCCGCATCAAATTTTAATGTCTAAAAATCATGATTAAACATTATTAATTGAGAGAAAACAAGTGTAGCTTAGCATACAATGTGACAATGACCCCCCTTTTCCCCTATAAGGCTGAATGGTAAAAGCAAGGATGACCTCATATTCACATTTTAGCTTGGTTAGCCGACAAAATATGCCCAGAGAAAATAGATAGTCTGATGATCGAATCCAGATCCATCCACTGATCAACTACTCACCCGTATTCTGAATTCCGACCAAAATTGAATTTTCCGAGCAGATCGTTATTTTCCATTCTGTAATCCTTTCGATTCAAGTTCAATCGAGATGTGTAAATGTAGTAACCTTGCCACGCAATTCGACATAGACAACTTTGAGCTTCGTGTTCTATTTCTGTGAAGCGAAAATGGTAATCGATTTTAGGCGCTTTCGAAACAAAAATTAAATAAAAACAGAAAGGAAATTTGTCCTACCGTGTCAAATATATGTTCTATGCAATAGAGTAACACATTACTCTTAATTTATAAAGCATCATATCATGAAATCTTGAACAAAAGTTGTTTCTGACTATAATTTTTATATTATATAAAAAGGTTTGACGGAAATGCAAGGAAATTAATAGAAAAATATTTATGCCAAGGTCAGGACTATCTTTCATAAGTATTCGCATAACATATTACTGGATATTACACTTGCACTTGCAAAAGCTTCGCGGAACACTGTTTGGAAATCCCTGATCTCGAGTATATCACTTAGAACACGTTCAAGGCTTGTTGCTTGGCATAGGAATCGCAACTAAGCACTAATAACAATGACGCAAGTAATACTACTTATAGCGAAAATATGAAAAATATATTCAGATTTCAAAATGCAAAAATCGATTTCGATCGAATCGTGAAATTCGATGGAAATTCAAACCAATCGAATTTCGGATGTTCGATATTGTTACCACAAACATGGCGATCAGAAACTTTTATCGACTCGACAGATGAAAACGACACGATCACAAGCCTAGGAGGATATCCAATATATCAACGATAAAATACTGATGCTAGCGTACAATCATTGAGAATCTTTGGGTGATAACATATTCTGAGCAAAACATTCAATGCTCATATTAATGTTGAGGTCTTTAATTAGGAAATGAGCAATAAATACAATCGCAAAGCCGGAATGGAGGAAGCAATATGGTTGTGTTCAAAATTCAGAATACTGATGTGAATACTACTCGAATGACAATGACGCAATAATGCGTTGCCAATTTGGTCGGTACATCGGCTCCAATGGAGTTTTCTGAAGTTTTCTCTGGTTCTCTGGTTTACTAATTAATGAACGGACCCAGAAGTTATAAATTTATTCACAATGGTCCCTATAAATAGTATAAATATTCACTCGACTTAATTTATATGGCAGAACAACGTTTGCCGGGTCAGCTAGTTATAATATAAAATTGTCTTCAAAAATTATTATCGCATGAGATTTTTTCACCTGTAAAAAGGTGTTTTTCATTTAAATAGAATACTAATTTGATACGAAGAATCAAATTCAAAATCCTGAAAATCAATTATCAATTATTATCTTTGACGCTTCCCTGAACTCGTAAACGAAGCTCAATGCTGTCAACGCGAATTACTTCAGGGGGAGGCTGTGCTCATGCACTTAATTTACTGGGCCATTCTCTACAATTACGTTGAAGATCTGTCGTTATTCGTGTCTTCACCCTTGCTACAGCATTCCACGTGCTCTCTTCGCTGCACATTTTCGGTGTCACCCACACTTTTCCGAACATCTCAGATATTTGTTCTCTGACTTGTTTTACTCTCTTCGCAGCACACGGTGTCTTCAACCAGAACAATGTCGATAAATATCATTCCGGCTATGACACATACGGTTGGCAACCCTCGGTTGAGACAACGATACCTCATATCCATATCCCTAACCTGGCCCGTCACACAAAAATTGTTGCCCCTCTAGCCTCGAGTAAACCGCGAGTAATCGGTCGAAACCTACTAACCATAGATTTAAGTTGAAATTTTGTATAAACAAATCTTGAATTAGCGGCTCCGCAAAGCTTATGCGATTGAACCCTACAAATAAATGAATTGGAAAAAACACATACGTCTTCACCAGCATTCGGTTCTGTTTGTTGATGAACGTTGCCTCCAAGCTACACAAGCGTATCTTAAAATTGATTTGGCTAGCTAGAAGGCATTTATCACCTACTACTACATCTTATTTTTGTTGTGCTCCACACTAGGAGGATAGTGCGCCTTCGTTAGAAGCTTCCATCCTGGGCGATCCGCAGCTCTCACCTTGACCCGTGCCCAGGTCAAATTTGGGTCGACTCCTCTCATCTCTTTACCTTCGTGAGTTTTCGTGGCCAAGAACTTCTGGGCCTGCTTTTGCTACGATGTCCTTGCTGGTTCCAGTCTAGTGCTTGTCTACAAATTTCAGTACCACTCCTTCGTAATGTGTGGCCGATACACCGCGACTTATGCCAGCCGGGAAGGGATCAAATGCGTGTTTACGTCGACTGTTACAACGGCAATCACGCCTATTTTTGTTTCTGCACTTTTTCGACTATTTCTATGACGTTCCTTTTGGGAACCTAATCTGCAGCTTTGAGAGTCCATGTTCGCTCTCTCACTCACTTCGTCAGCCTGTTGAGGATTTCTTTTTCTCCAGAAGTTTATCAAGTATATCCAAATCGGCCTGCACCATTCAACAGCAGTATAAGTTTCACCTCTTCCGTGTATCAGAGAATTTACCTTCATTCGGATACTTTTGTAGAGTTACTCCGAGCTTGTGTTCGCTTTTATGGCGGCATGTAAAGCCCCGTTAGAGATACCGTCAGGGCATGGTGATTTATTTCCCTTCAATCTCCTCGCTGCAACTTACAATTCTTCAGTGGTCCCTCTCTTGATATCTTCTTTCTCTTGGTCGTATTGTGTATTCGGTTAGTTCGTTGGTTCGTACTCCGGGAAGAAATGTTTGTCATAATCACTCTATACGCGTTTTTTCTGTATTATAGTCACTTTCAACACTTTTTGGCTGATTCGCAATTAACTTCCATTTTTTGGAAAATTGTCGGGAGTGAGAATTTAACTCGTGACCTTTAGCGTGGGAGGTATGGATCGCCTCCAGCTCTATACACGTTGCTCAGGGGTCTTCATCAACGGCGCGTCAGCGCACTTGAAAGCATCGTCTCCCGCTGAGTCTGATTTCGCGTTTCAGTGTGGAGTTTGTCGCTAGAAGCAATTCCTCTAGGCGTTCCTGACCCTCTGTATACTCCGCCTAAGTCGGAGACAGCTGACGCGTAGAGATTTAATCCCTTCACTCCACAAATAAACTGATTGGCGTACGTTTTTCAGCTGTGGCATTTCCGTGGCATCGTAGTGTCACATGCTCTCGTTACAACAGTACTCGATCTTCGGTTAACTTATGGAGCACCTATTCGAACTGTCCTATCGTTCACTTCGACGGTACTTAGCAAGTATATACAAAGATTTTAGCAATCACGAATCCCTCATTGAGAATTGAACCCACCTTTAACGTGAGAGGTGCGAATGTTACACCAACCACTACACCAGATCGCCTCCGGCGGCCCGGCAAGTTCAATAAGTCACAATCACGTCACCACAGGTGATGAGTCATAGATCTATATTTATGATCCGGAAACTAAACAACTGTTGAATTATGGTTCTTTCAAAGTGAACCTAACCGATCAAAAGTTGTTTGCGCTCGAAGCTCATCCGAACGAATGGCCTGTTTAAAAAAAATGTTTATGTAGTCTTAACCATAAAGAAACGTTGAACGGTCAATTCTGAATAGAAGACAGTCTGTTGTTGTTGTCAAAAGTCTTCGGTCAAGTAAGGAAAAACAACTCAAGACGACGAATTAATCTTCTCCATGACAATGCGAGCTCTCAGTCGTAAAACATACGTAGCAGCCCTCGTATTGTTGTTCGATCGAATCCTCAGAACGTTAGATATTCTGTTGAATTCACGCATCATCTGGATCTGTTTAGTTTTTATAATCGAATAAATACAATAATCTTTTTTCATCAATGCCCTAAGGCTAACGTCAAGTATATTTCGTCTGCCTTCGTGTTGGCCAGCACAAATATTAAAAGGTAATCCCCAGAGATCATGCCCCACCCCATCCAAAACAGTTGCATTGTTCCAATAGTAGACTCAGTCCATCAAAACGGTAATTAATATGTATTTTGCACATCTGAGGCGGTTACACATGAGGGGATTCGTTTTTCGTTTATTCTATATTATTTATGGATAGTTCAAACAGTTTTATTTGACGTAAATTTGTTAGTCAATATCCGAAAATATAAAAATAACCTCTATTAGCACCATCCACAGTTCACTACACTCTGATAATCGATTGTTCAAATATTTTCGATAAAATCCAGCCCGCATTAAAGATACTCCAAATACCCACCTCAACATGACTAGGATGCATAGTCCTCTGCAGACCAGCAGAGGCTGCGGTTATATTCACCAGTCGAATAATAATTTTTAATATTGCGTTCGATACAATCAGTATTATTATTTTTCATCTGCATATCTTCTTAAATGTGTACTCTGTTGGGGAATGTAATTTCAGTTTTCCTATCAAATTGAAAAGGCAAACTATCACTTGGGCTGATACCACATCTAGAAATAACTCATACCTCTAGTCATTAATTATTCTTTTATTTTTTTTGCAGACAATCAACATCTTCTGGTCCGATAGCACAAAACAGCAATAAAACCTACGAGAAACCGACAAAGCAACGAAACAGTGAATCCAAGCATCAACAACTGAAACCGTAGTCATCACGTGCCGAACATACCAAAGTGTGCGATCGACAAAAGTCCTCGATATTCCTGGCTGATTGTGTTTTCTGCAAATAGGGGAATCACAAAACGAACAGCAGGGTGTCTTAAACCGTATCTAATATAAGCAGTACAAAACATTTTCATCATGTCAATGTGTGGAGCCCAAATAGCCTTAGCGGCTCTCAAAAAAACACCACGCATCAGAATTTGGTCGATGACCAAAAATGCATATTCCACACGAGTAAGAATAATTGCATTTTTATTATCTTTATGCAAAAACACACATTTTTTCTGTTTCTCAACAACAGGTGGAATACAAACCTATCCGATCCGTGCTGGTTGCGAATCGTGGGGAAATTGCCATCCGTGTCTTCCGAGCATGTAACGAATTGGGCATCAGGTCTGTGGCGATATATTCTGAACAAGACAAAATGCATATGCATCGGCAAAAGGCAGACGAATCTTACATGGTAGGTAAGGGTCTAGCCCCAGTCGAAGCCTATCTTAGCATTCCGGAAATTATAAGGGTCTGTAAAGAGAATGACGTCGATGCCGTCCATCCCGGGTGAGTGTACATTGATTCCAACGTCCTGTTTACGATGTGCGATTTTGCACCATACAATATTGCTCAATTGTTTGATAAATAATGAGTAAGCGATCTCACGATCAAATCGTCATGATATCTGCACGAACTAACTGTCTTCCGTTTCAGCTATGGATTTCTGTCCGAGCGTTCCGATTTTGCACAAGCCGTTATCGATGCTGGCCTCCGATTCATCGGCCCGTCACCAAAAGTAGTCCAACAAATGGGAGATAAAGTAGCAGCACGACAGGCCGCCATTGAAGCTGGTGTACCGATTGTACCGGGTACCGATGGCCCAGTGACTTCAAAAGAAGAAGCCTTAGATTTTTGCAAAAAGCATGGTTTACCAGTTATATTCAAGGCTGCGTACGGCGGAGGTGGTCGTGGCATGAGAGTGGTTAGGAAGATGGAAGAGGTGGAAGATAATTTCCAGCGTGCTAGTTCAGAGGCTAAAGCTGCCTTCGGTAATGGTGCTATGTTCATTGAAAAGTTTATCGAACGACCGCGACACATTGAAGTACAATTACTCGGAGATAAAGCTGGTAATGTCGTTCATCTTTACGAACGTGATTGTTCAGTACAAAGAAGACATCAGAAAGTAGTCGAAATTGCACCTGCCCCAAGATTACCACGAGAAGTTCGAGACAAAATGACAGAATATGCTGTCAAATTGGCCCAGCATGTCGGATACGCAAACGCTGGTACGGTAGAATTCCTCTGTGACGAATCGGGAAATTTCTACTTTATCGAGGTTAATGCTCGATTGCAGGTTGAGCACACTGTAACGGAAGAAATCACCGGCATAGATCTGGTCCAATCACAAATACGTATTGCCGAAGGCATGACTTTACCAGAGTTGGGTTACAGCCAGGAAAACATCAAACCTCAGGGCTATGCTATCCAATGCCGTGTAACAACTGAGGATCCTGCAAATGACTTCCAACCTAATACTGGCCGCTTGGAAGTATTCCGATCCGGCGAGGGAATGGGTATCCGTCTGGACAGTGCTTCTGCCTATGCTGGTGCCATCATCTCACCTTACTACGACTCGTTGCTTGTGAAGGTAATTTCACACGCATCCGACCTACAATCATCCGCCGCCAAAATGAACCGAGCTTTGCGCGAGTTCCGTATTCGAGGAGTGAAAACCAATATTCCGTTTTTGCTTAACGTGTTGGAGAACCAAAAGTTCCTTAACGGTGTCCTAGATACCTATTTCATTGATGAACACCCACAGCTGTTCCGTTTTGCCAAATCCAAAAATCGTGCCCAAAAACTGCTGAACTATCTCGGCGAGGTATTAGTCAATGGCCCCACTACTCCTCTCGCAACCAAGCTAAAACCTGCCGAAGTGCAGCCCCATGTGCCTCTGCTGCCTCTGGGTAAGTACTACATTCTTGTTCAATGTTTAAATGGCTGCTGGTGTGTTATGTCATAAATACCCGGCATGTTCGTTTTAAATGCTTTTAATCGTTGTTATATCGTAAATGTGAAGCTTTTATAAAACATGCAAGGCATACTGTTTATTGGTAGAATTGTGCTTCATGCTGATTACATGAATCCTGATAGCAGGATGCTCAGATGTTTCGAGATTTTGTTGGACATAGTTTATTACATAACAGAGTCTCAGAATTTCGAATGCTTCCCAGACAACGCTTCAGCATAACCGAACCTATGAACATGATTGAAGGTCTGGTGACAACTGTGTCTGTTTCACGAGAAGATATTCTTCAAAGTATGGTGAAACCCTGATTATCCGCGAGCGGATGATCCGCGGTGCATGCTCGTGTCTGGACGTCATTTTTGGACTTTATTGCGTTATCCGCGATTTTCGTTATTCGCGGTGAACTTGCCAGTTTATTCCGCGGATAATCGGGGTTCTACTATATCATTCAATGATACATATAGGTTTTTTTCGCATATAGCGTTCTTTATAAGAATTGATCTTATCGGTCACTCCACAAAATTCGTCGATAAGGCTATCAATAAGCAGTGCTTTGACAGTAAAATTGTGCTTAAGTTCACTTTTTCTTTTTTTCTCCATTTAAAATTTATTTCTTCCAAATGTTAGTTGAAGGTTCTATTAAATTTACTCGAATTCTATTTTCGTTTACATTTCTAACAGAATGTAACATTTAACCTTTTTTAAAAAAATTAGCTGCTCTTTTACGTTGTGTTGACGTGTTCAATCAATCTTATTTATCATCTGGAGATTTAACATCTATTTTTACATATTTTTTTCCTTCATTCGATTCATTTTTTAATAACATTCCAACAGAGTAAAAAATGTATCTGGAATTGAAATATTTTGCTTCCGTTCCAAAATCATGATCCATTGCAAATTTCTAAGTTGAAGACCTTTGCAACAGAAAATGAATCGTTATTCATACATTCTGTCAAAAAGTACCGGAACTGTCAAAATTTCTTTTGTCGCAAAGTTGACACAACTGACTTTTATTATGAAGAGAAGTTCAAGAGCATTTTTTTCACAGTAGGAGAAGTGGGAGTAAAGTGGTCACTCTAAGCAATATACCAATTTTCTTCATCCACATACCGCTCCAATCCCCGTTTTTCAGAGAATATTTAGCTTAACCCTTTCGCGTACAACATCGAATCTCACTCATGGTGTACTTGCATAACATAAGGCGCTAGAACCTTGCATAACATAAGGCACTACCGTCATCGCATATCTCACTATCCCTCTGCTATGAAAGTTCATCATCGACATCACGATATGTTAGATGGTGGTAAAGTGGTAATTCGCGATGGTGCCGACGTCTGGTGGCGACTTCAAATTAGGGCCATAATTGTGCCCCAAACTCGTTAGTGTAATCTCTATCAGATTAAAAGACACGAAGCCGGTTTTTAAATTTTAAAATTTGAATGAAAATTTTCACATCATGTTATTTAATTTGACGGCGCCAGTGGTTGTATGGTTAGCGTAACAGCCTCACAATCCGATCGGCCTGGGTTCAATCCGAGCTGGCGTCGTTGGGATTTTCTGAGGCGAAAAATCTCTGGTTACGTCTTCCTTCGTAGGGGAAGTAAAAGAAGTTGGCCCTGCTCATGAGTTGTTGAGTCTGATAGTTAGGAATGGGTGGAGTCGCCTCCCGGATGTCGGTGATTGGCACCAAAGTGACGGAAATAGGCCGACGAAAAATAAGCGAAGATAAAAAAAATATTATTTAATTACTTGAAACACGTATTTCTGACTGTCATTCAACCATATGGCTATACAATTCCAAAATTGTTACTGAATGTTTTCATTATAATATAAAATTGTCTTCATAAACAATTTTTGCATGAGAGTTTTTCACCAACCGCAAACAAAAATATTTTTAATTCAAATAAAATACTAATTCCATATGGAAAAGCTGATTTTCATTCATAATTTTAATTTTGAAAACGTCCATTCCGACCGCAAATCAGCTATTCGTTGATGCTCCCCTAAACTAGTAAACGAAGCACAATTCCGCCAACGCAGATCGCTGTTTTGAAGAAAATAAATGCTTTTGACGTTTGAGAACATGGCAGGTGTCATACAGCTGGTTAAATCACTTGATGTGTGACGTATTAAATAATACGCTAAAGGGTTAAGATGTCGTACACAAATTACGTAACGCATGAAAGGAAAGGGGTTGAAGTTTCGTTACCTTATGTGACATAGGGAGAATGGGGTAGCCGTAACGGAATGATGTGTGTTTTCTGAGCCAAGACGATAAAGTACGTGTTGTGATGGTCTAAACAGTAGTCGATAGGCGGCACCAATCAATGCATTTCAAACACCGCTTTAATCTTCCAGATCATGATTTTGTCGTGGCTGCTAAACATTATGTTATTCCATCGATTATCGCAGATGCATAGGAGAGCTAGGGCACTTTAAACATGCTGCAACAGTTGGATACAGTGATTCAACGTGCAGTTTGTTCAGGAAGGCGCTGTTCTTCGAACGCATGAGCTCGTTTTTTAAAAAAAGTTAGCCAACTCCCTGAATTCGAATTTATTCGGTATCAAAGACTAATTAAGCCAGTAATCATAATTAATATGGATGGGGATCCGGACTCTAGAATACGCGTGACCACAGTGCAAGTCGGTGGAAATTTCATTGACGAAAAATTCCCCCTACCAGAACAGGAATCGAACCCGTACCCCCGGCATATTAGGTGTGACGCTAGCCACTCGGTCACGGGAGCACAAGCAGTCGAGCAGCTTAGTAAGCAGAACATTGTAAGTCGTTATCCATCACTGACTATTTTGCCCCAAACAACGAAGTAATTTCTAAGCGAATTATTCGCTCAAATATTCGATTAATTCTGCTAGAATATGTGAACAGTCGTTCAAACTGACGATTTGTCAAAGATTTCAAGTCGAATAAACTAAATTTCACGGGAAATTCCTTAAATACGATGCGCACAAAATTACATCCGAATGGCTACCGAGATAGCGATTTCTGTTTTCATTTATTGTTACGATGTAAGGGTAAATCGAGGAAGTAACGTAACAAACGGATAAACCTATATTAAACAAATTAAAAAGTAGATGTACAATTGAATTCTACGTTCTCAGTCGACTGACTATTGTCAATGACGATGACGTTTCTCCTCAATCGCATCTGATCGGTTGACAGCTATTGGGTGACAGCCGTAAGCGTTGGAGCATAGGGTCGCATCCTAAAATTTATATTTCGAGCTATACAGTTCTACTGCAGTACAGGTTGACTCAAATATCATGGAATTTTTCAAATATAATATAACTATCAATACGGTGGAGGATCCGTCGTCCGTGGCGCGTGCCGTTGTTTACGAGACAATCAAGGTCTTCACCCAAACGCATCGGCAGACGCGGCACCGAAGAAGAAGTAGCAACCGCCGATGAAGACGATGACGTGCACAGGGTCCAAAAATTCGAATATTTCGCACTGTGAACATTCGAGAAATAGGAATATTCTTACGACGAAAAATACGACATTAAAATAAATAAGATAGGAATACTCTTACACTTAAATGGCTACTGAGTAATGTGCGATTCACATAGCACGTTACGGAGAAGAAAGTCTACGCTCCGTCAACGTCTCCACCAATTCACACATGCAGTCAATGCTTCCACCAGCACCGTCACGTCAAATGCCAAACGAATGATTTATTTAATTTTATTCATGGTGTCGCCACCTACAACATTTTTAAATTGCAATGCCCTCTTTCAAATCAGCATGCCTAGAATCAGTTCTAAATTTTGAAAAATTCAATAAGAATCATTGAATTCAATTATTTAAATGCTTAAACCCCGTAGTCCGACCCTTATGCAACAATAATAATAAATAGAATAATTCTTTCAACTAGTCGCGAATGATTTTCACTCCGAAATTTGGAGCTAAGAGATATGTTGGCATAAAAAGTACAGTTAGTTACTTATAAAGCGATATGGTGAGGCACCACTCAGTGTCCCATTGGAGTCGGTTTTGACCAGTAATTGGACATTTGCGACTGGTGGCGACTTTCAATGTGGGGCCATAATTTGGGCCCCGAACTCAATGTTTACAAAAATGTCTAGAGAGGTAACTAGAGGTAAAAATGTCTAATTAAACGTGTTGCATCACAGATCTGTTCAATTAGCTTAATGTCGATGTAGATGTAAATTAATGTACAACCAAATCAAAACAAAAACCGAGACTCAAAGCCCAAAACCAAAAACCAAACGAGCCGTCCGTTTCCGTCAATTATTCTTTTCTACAAACCCTGCCGGTCGTTTTCGTTGAACGTATGCTGACGGGTCGTTACGTTGCTGGTGTATTTGAATGTTTTCATGAGAATTGCATTGTAGAATCATTGACGTATCGTGACGTGACGGGACGTGAACGTGACGTGTATGTTGTATGTGAATCGCACTTAATATACAACAAAATTATCGCAAGATAAAAATGTACACGAATAAATTCGGCTCTGTTATAGCTGGATTGCTAAATGAGTCTAATAAAATAAACAGTTGGGATGAAAAAAAAAATCTATGGATCGAATGAATGGATTCGTTTGGGTTGTGGAAGCAGTCAATTACGTCGTCGTTCTGCAACCAAGCCAGCAACGTGATGTAAATCCACCGAATGATATTCGGATGGCGTTTCGTGTTCGAAACCAACCACACACCTTTGTTCGTCAAATTCGGGTCGAAAAAGGCATTCCCACGTACACCGCCAACGTACTTCAAAGTACACTACCTGTCTACGGATGCTTTCGAATACGTGGACCTACTGTCCCACCAATCGCTATATTCGTTCGGATGAGGATTATGTTATTGCCACCGTCCAGTTCGAGAGCACTATCCGGCACATCATAAATCAGTCCCTGGAAGCCCTAACAATTTCCTTCAAGCTCGTTTAAGCCAGACCACCCAAGGATGAAAACCTGCCTCAGGTGATTGAGCACATCAACACCACGTGACCTACCAAAAAACGTACATCACAGACCCGCACATTCAAGAGTTGTTCCAGCTTCATGATCTCTTCTCCGTCACCGTTGGCTGATTGATGATGGTTCTGCATAAAGGTCATCTCGGTACGTCTACTGGTCCCATATCGATAAGGACATTGAAAAGCTGATGTAGGCGTGCAACGAATTTTGGATTGTGACGAAGACGGATCGTCAAAACTCAACAATTTTCCTCAAATAATCACCGTATTCACATGATATGGTTCTGGTTCTCCTTCCCAAATTCAAATTACTACTTCGAGGTACCCGTTTTCATTCGATGAAGGACATAAATTTCGAATAATAAAGCGAAAACTAAGGCCGACTTCACAAAATGCGGTTGAAAAGCTTCAAATAAATAATTTTTTATTTATTTATTAATAATTTTTAATAAATAAAAATATGTTTGTATTTTATTGATCAACTCCCGGTACTTTTTAGCAGAATTTATAGAAAAATCTCATATAATACTGTGCTCTGTATACTGTGTGTTTCCACTAATTGGTAATGTTTTAATTCGTAGTATATCTTATGTTTTAAGACTAATTTTTGTGTTATGCCACACCCTATGACCGTGTTTCTTCACAGATCTCTCGCCAGAAGCACTTGCCGAGGAGGAGGAAGGCAAAAAAGGTATCTGAACGACAGTAACTAACAGGCAGTCGACATAATACAGCTCTCAAATATCATTGCATTGCAAATATCTTGATGGGACACTACAGAAGTTTTCTCAAATTCACCGAAAATATAAGTTCATGCTACTTATATCCTGTAAATTTGCTTCTCGTTTCTTTAGCTTTTAAGTTTGAGAATGATTTCTGATGGTTTGTCACGTCAATTTTTTAACTCAATACTTGACTAACATGTAGATGCATAGTGTATTAAAATCTGTAAATAACTCTGAAAGTGATAATACTTCGATCACGGTAATCGTGGTTAATCTGATGCTTTTCAAAATCCAAACAAATCTATTTGAATAACTGTACTTAATGTTTTCGAAAAAAAATCAGTTTAAGTTACCGTCGATTGAATGAAAATAATATCAAAAAATTCAAAAGTCTCGAGAGATTATAAAAGTCATCATTTGAAAATCGAGCTGACGAGCGCACCGTGAACACCGTGATCGAAGGGATCAGAAAATGTCCAAAGGTTCTAAAAAAAACTTCGCTTTCACTATAGTTACCGATCCACCACGCGGCTTCAAGGATATTTTGCGCGAGCAGGGACCGGAAGGATTTGCCAAAGCCGTACGATCTCAGAAGAATTTGCTGCTGATGGACACTACCTTCCGTGATGCGCATCAATCGCTTCTTGCCACCCGTGTACGGACGCATGATCTGTTGAAAATTTCACCATATGTGTCACATAAATTCAACAATCTTTACTCGCTGGAAAATTGGGGAGGAGCTACTTTTGATGTGGCGTTGCGATTCCTGCATGAATGTCCGTGGGAACGACTGGAGGATATGCGCAAGCAGATACCAAACATTCCATTCCAAATGCTGCTGCGTGGTGCAAATGCCGTTGGCTACACCAACTATCCGGATAACGTTGTACACAAGTTCTGTGAACTCTCGGTAACAATCTAGAGATAACCATGCATAATATATTTTCTGTTTTCCTAACCTGATTCTCCTGCATGCAGGTACAATGTGGCATGGACATTTTCCGTGTGTTCGACTCTCTCAACTATCTACCCAATTTGATTCTTGGAATGGATGCCGCTGGCAATGCTGGAGGAGTGGTCGAAGCTGCGATCTCTTACACTGGAGATGTGAGCGATCCGACCAAAACAAAGTACGATCTGAAGTACTATACGAATCTTGCTGATGAGCTGGTGAAGGCTGGAACGCATGTGCTTTGCATCAAGGATATGGCAGGACTACTTAAACCACAGGCAGCCAAGTAATTCACCGAACACTCATATTTCTCAGTAAATGCTAACTAACCGATTTACCAACAGGCTACTTATCACAGCTATCCGTGAAAAACATCCTGATGTTCCTATCCATATCCACACTCACGATACCTCGGGAGCAGGCGTGGCCTCGATGTTGGCATGTGCGGAAGCCGGTGCTGATGTAGTGGATTGTGCTGTAGACTCAATGTCTGGGATGACCTCCCAACCAAGCATGGGTGCGATTGTGGCCTCCTTGCAAGGAACACCGCTCGATACTGGTTTCAATTTACGGGATATAAGCGAATATTCTGCCTACTGGGAACAAACCAGAACTTTGTACGCTCCCTTCGAATGCACGTCAACAATGAAGTCTGGAAATGCGGATGTGTATCTGAACGAAATTCCCGGTGGCCAATATACTAACCTTCAATTCCAAGCATATTCATTAGGCCTGGGCGACTTCTTCGAAGACGTCAAAAAAGCTTATCGGGAAGCGAATCTACTACTTGGTGATATAATCAAAGTAACTCCTTCATCCAAAGTTGTTGGTGATTTGGCTCAATTTATGGTTCAGAATCATCTGACTGCCGAACAAGTAACCGAACGTGCCGAAGAACTTTCATTCCCGAAATCGGTTATCGAATTTCTACAAGGAGCTATCGGAACTCCTCACGGAGGGTTCCCGGAGCCATTCCGCTCGCGCGTACTCAAAGACATGCCACGCATCGAAGGCCGTCCAGGTGCTTCCCTGGCTCCACTCGATTTTGGCAAATTGAAAAAGGAACTCCAAGAATCTCATCACGACGTCTCGGACCGTGATGTCATGTCAGCTGCCTTATATCCTCAGGTTACAAACGATTTCCTTAACTTTAGAGACTCCTTTGGGCCCGTAGATAAGTTAGACACACGCGTATTCCTTACCGGACCGAAAGTCGGTGAAGAATTTGAAGTCACAATAGAAAAGGGTAAGACCCTAGGGTTCAAAACACTAGCCATGGCTGAAGATTTAACAGTTAATGGCGAACGTGAGGTCTTTTTCGAACTTAACGGCCAGCTCCGATCCGTTCTTATCCGTGACAAAGAGGCTGTCAAGGTATTGTGTTTGATGTGAAATAGAAAACGTAGATTTGTTCACAAATGAAAATTCGTTTTTCAGGAACTCCATATTCACCCCAAGGCAGCGAAGGGAAATAAGGATCAAGTGGGTGCTCCGATGCCAGGCGCAGTTATTGGTAAATATCATTTAATTTTCAATGTTGCCATTAGTAATGTATTTTCTCGTCCGCAGAAATCAAGGTAAAGGTTGGAGATCGTGTTGAAAAGGGCCAACCACTAGTAGTTCTATCCGCCATGAAAATGGAAATGGTTGTTCAATCCCCACGAGCTGGCGTAGTAAAGAGCCTGGACGTCAGCGATGGTATGAAGCTAGAGGGAGAGGATCTAATTCTAACGCTCGAATAGGTCGGATAGAGAACTTAGCCGTTCAAAATGGAATGGAAGTTCAATGGGAATCGTGCTCTCGATAATTGCACCTGTTGTTAGAACTTAAAAATGGGGAAAAGTGATAAAGGGTTTATCTTCTGTGAAAAAGCTAGAAAGTGAATATATACTTAAAGTTTCCGTCGTGTGTCTTTGTTCATGTTTTAAGCATATGCACGACTTTAGGTCTTTACATTTTTTTGCTACCAATGTTTTGAAAAATATTCAAATGTAATAAAAATGTATGCTTATTTTATGCGTATGTTTTTTTCGGTACATAAGATGTTGTTTCATTCTATTTCAGTATCATCGGTCTTAAATTTCTTGCCAGCGAGCGTTCTCTTCAGGTCTGCGAACAGAAAATAGTCGCTGGGGCCAGATCTGGAGAATACGGTGGATGCGAAAGCAATTCGAAGCCCAATTCATGCAATTTTGCCATCGTTTTCATTGATTTGTGATTTTTCCATTTTTTTCACAATAACAAAAGTTGCTTCACTCTCAATGCTCACTCTCAATCCTCACGAACCAATCGACCGATTGCTATCAAATTTTGACACGTATCCATTGAAAGATGGCGCTTTGTGATAGTCAAGTAGATTTTTGCAAGAGACGCCATCTAGACGTCAACCTTATGAACTTTTCAGCCGAACTGTTATTAATTATTCGTCAATGTCTGATGTGTAAATACATAAGAAGTAGACAACACCTAATCAGTTGAAGTTCTCAGCATGGACTTTAACGTCTCCTCCGATGAACCAGAGGACGACGAAACTCTGGAAGAGATAAATGTACTTCTGTAAGTTGATCGTACTATTATACTCTCTAGTACATCAAAACACACTTGACCATCACTGAGCAAACCTCAATGGTCTCTATACATAATAAAATGAACAGTAACCCTCGACAGGGCAGAGAGGGCAATGTGAACAATTTAAACGACGAAACAAACAACCATTCTATCATCGACATTACCACATTGGATAGCCGGGGCCCTGCCAGTGCGGAAGTCTTTGAGAAGCGGAACTGGCAGAAAACCCCCGACATCCATCGGAAACAAGCGAGACGGACAAGCGAGTTTTACCCCCGTATTCCTCGCAGGACAGCGAGGGAACCATAAATAAACTTACCGAAAACTAGACGGACAAGCGGGTTAAACTCTCGTATTCCTTGCAGGACAGCGTGGGACAAAAAAAGACAGACATAGTGGACAGTCGGAGCCCCTCCAGTGCGGAAGTTACAGACCAACCGGAAGTGGGGAACACCCTCCAGCGCCCGGTGGACATTCTTGATTTCCTTGAAATAAATTATCTTCGACGATCTGCGAGAATCGCGGGGCGGAATATCATTCCGCCAAACGCAACAGTTGACGCCAATGAATACGACCAATGGAGGGCAAAGATCGAAAATTACATAATACCAGTTGCTGGACCTTCACGAGTATCTCCCACTTTTATCGCGGCTCCCTCATCTCATAGACCCGTCTTGGTTTACTCCAAGACGGGTCTATGGTACTAGGTGAGGCCGTTTCGTCACTAAGTTGGTTAGGGGAGCGGTATATGAAAACAGTACGGAAGAAAGCAGAAGGGGAATTATTTCCTTGAAGCGTGAAAGAGACAGACTGATCACGAGCGAGCTCCGGCACAAGCGTATTGTGTTTTGTTTACAAACAAAACACAGTAGATTTCCAAGATGGCTGAAGAGTGGTTTTAGCAAGTTGGCCCACCTTAGGGTAGACTTCTACGCGTCTCGGTTTACTCCTCTCTCCGATTCACTCTCGTCTGACACACTCCATGTATTTTTCGCAGTGTTGTGTAGACAATCTCATCAGGAGGCCACTCGGGCAAGCGGGGATAGATATGGAAACGTGTGTGTGTTTAAAAATTGAAACAGAAGTTGGAAAATTAGTGAAGGAAATTAGTAGTATGGCAGAATAAGTGAAACTGAATGGGAGAGAACAAGAAATCAAACAAATGAGCAAGTAGTATTGTTACTCCGTCTGTACCAAGTAGCAATTTTCGATCACGGAGGAGACCTAGAACTGAGGACCTTCATGTTCCTATCCCTGGGGAAAATAAAGTAAATGAGGCAAGACGCACAATTTATGCTGATATGCTGGGGAGCGAGAGATCAACTCCAAAGCAATGAAAAAACAGAGAGCCCTGTAGTGATAGTTCGATCGAAGAATGTGAAACAATCGGCGATAACCACAAAGCAAAGTTTGAAAGAAAAAATCGATCGCTCCGCAAATCAAATCTAGATCAACATGTCAAAAGGGTCTACCTTCTTTGATCGATTCTCTTCACCGTCTTTCTCTTTCAATAACCACGGCCTTTCAGACAGATTTTGCTCCAGTTTTGCCATGTAGTTTGATAAACGAGGTCCCATTTCACACTCCTTGTCGTCGAACACATCAGGAAATCCTGTTACTACTGCTGAGTTATAAATGGAAGAGAATGTAGATCAAGAGAATCGATAAAAGAAGATATACCCTTTTGACATGTTGATCTAGAAATTAATGCTGTACGGGAGGGACGGGATGGCTCTGTCATTCTGGAAGCGAAAGCAGGGGGGAATGTTAACTCTTCAGTGAATTCGGTTAAGGAGAAATATGGGGAAGAATATGACGTCATAATTCCAAAACCAATGTGACCAAGGCTGAAAATTATAGGAGTGTCTGATGAAGAACAGTTGATCAAAGCTTTGGAGGAGCAGAACGATTTACCGAAGCGGTTTGAGTTCAAGTTGATAAAACGCTACAAAAATCACTCCTCATTCATTGTGGAATTGTGGAATTCTATGCCAAGAGTCACGAAACACTTCTCAATTTAGAGAGAGTGAATGTCGGTTGGGAACGATGTCAGGTTGCAGAGTATTTTGGAATCATACGGTGCTTTAAATGATGTGATTTCAATCACAAAAGCACGATTTGTACAAATTCTGAGACTTACGCAAAATACTATCATCCGGTGATCTATCTAAATTGTCATGGATTATCTACAAATTTCGTTGAAGTTCGTTTTCTTGTAGAAACTCTGAAACCCAAACTGGTTATGATCAATGAAACATAGAAGATGATTATTTCCAGATCAATGGATACAAAATAATAAGTTGCTACTCGGACTCAAAACATACCGGTGGAGTCATGATGTACGTTCATTCTAGCTTGAGACATCGACTAATCTTCAGAGAGCAAGCCAACAAAAACTGGATCGTGGCGATTTTGATCCTAGATAGTATGAAGCCCGGTCATCATGGAGTTTTATATCATTCATCGGGAGCAAGCGATTCGATATTCCTGCGAATTTTGGAGGATTCGTGGTTGGAAGAAATCGTTAATCTATCCAAATTCACACTACTTGCTGGCGATTTCAACATCAACTGGTTCAATTCACGAGATGCTTCCCAGTTAAAGCTTGTGGCTGAAGCGAAAGGACTCATGCAATAAGTCCAGCAATGCACACGTTATTTGAATTTATTAAGGGAAAAATTGTCAGAAGCAGTGAGTTTAAGCCACTTCCACGAGAAAGCTAGAGGCTTCATTGATGTAATGAAAATATGTGTTAATCAACTAGTGGTTGTCAAGTTTGTTAAATTGAAAAACACGAACAAGTGGTACACTGTAGTGTTACAGCGGATGAAGCGGAAACGAGATGCTACATATAGAAAATTCCTCCAACAACGCTCTGACAAACAAACATACAAAGTCCACCGCAACGAATATGCATGTACACTGAGGAGAACAAGGCATGAATACGTGCAGTAATCGATATAAGTAAACAAACATAACACCAAAAAGCTATGGAAGATCTTGAAAAAAATTATCAAACCTAAGCTAGTCCACCCTCAAGCTATTAGCTTTAATGGAGAAGAAGTTAGTGACGAGCAGGTCATTACTGAAAAGTTCAACGAATATTTTGTGAGTAGCATCGAAGATATCAGTGACTCAATAGATGAGGTGGAAGAACCTGTAGAACTGACAGAAAATTTCACTGGTAGTAAGCTGTCGAAGTTTCAATCAATCACTCTTGAAAAACTCAAAACGGTGGTGTGGTCGCTGGATGACAAATCAGGATCTGATGAGATCAATTCCAGAATCTTGAGAGATGCATTTGAAGCTATTAAAGTACCCCTGTTAAATATAATTGGCCTCTGGAAATGTGGAAAAAATTGGTGGTAGTGCCCATCGAGAATGTGAATGGAACAGTGAAAGCAGAAGAGCATCGCCCGATAAACATGCTTCCAACGTACGAAAAAGTGTTGGAGCTAATCGTCAAGGAACAGTTGCTGGAATACAATGTAGTAAATAACCTTCTAGTTCCTGAACAATCTGGATACCGTGAGCAACATTCTTGTGAAAGCGCTTCAAATCTAGTCCTTGTGAAATGGAAAGAGACCTTCGATAAGAAGCAAAATGTGATTGCGGTGTTTTTGGACTTGCAAAGGGCTTTCGATATCGATATCGAGAAGAAAACTACTGAACACTCTTACAAAGTATGGTATTACTGACACTGTTCTACAATGGTTTGTATCCTTCCTTGACAGCCGAACTCAAAGGACCAAGTACAATTATGTGATATCCAATACCAAAGAGACAAATATTGGTGTGCCTCAAGACAGTGTATTAGGTCTTCTTTTGTTTATTTTATACATTAACGACTTAAAGAGCATTCTAAAACACTGTGATATAAACCTATTTGCCGACGATACTGTGATATACATTTGTACCGAAAATGCTATTGCTGCTACTGAAAAACTGAACTGTGATCTCTCAAAAATTGCCAAATGGTTGAAATTAATGAAATTGAGGCTGAAAATTGACAAAACAAAATACATGTTAATTAGCAATAAGTCAGTGTATAGTGAAAGCGTGAATGTGACGATTGATGATCGTGTGTTAGAACGTTAGAAAGATGATAAACTAAGCTTCAAAAACCATATTGACCACACAGTGAAAAAAATTGCGAAGAAGTTTGGAGTACTCTGTTGACTAAAGCAAGATTTATCGCAGTGGAGTTTGATTCACTCGTACAAATCCCTGATATCCCCGCACATAGACTTCTTCCCTTCAATCTTGTATTTCGCCAATGATCAGCAAATGCGTCGCCTCCAGAAAATCCAAAACAAGATAATGCGAATAGTCGTGCAATGCGATCGAAGGACTCCTATTCTGTTGATGCTTCGAACTCTCTAATGGCTCTCAGTAAAGCAACGCGTGACGTATCTCACGCTGCTACTGATACACAAAATTGCGAAAGGTTCAGCTCCAGCATACTTGACGTCCAGGATAGTAAGAGGGAGAGACGTCTACCGATATAGTACAAGATCTGCTAATAACATCCGTACGACATCGTTTTTGCTAGCAATCACTCAGAATTCACTCAGAAAATGTAGCAACAGAATCGTTTTAATTATGGTACATTTTGAATTAGAGGCAGATTAAGGCGAACGGAGGCCAAAGCAATAATAGTTCATATCTCTGTTATATTTGAGATTCGATTTTTTTCCTTCGAATATAATCTTCCTTCACTTCTTGAAATATGCCAGTTGAAGTACCTAGTTCCTCCTATATTGTTTTGTATACAATTGTAATTATATAATTGTATATATTTTATCACTTTTCATTCTACCAACATCATTTCGTGGTAATCTTAGTCAGCAATAAGTTTCACGTTCACATTGTCATCCACGTTCATTCACTTGAACCATTGTGGATGACGGAAATTTATAGTGAATTCCGAAAATCGGGAAAACACAATTGAATTTAGCCCAGATCGAATTCACACTAAAGTTAATTGGAAACAAGTGTCTTTTCGTATCTTGGAAAACGAGACACAATTTTAGCATTTAATGAAGCAAAGATAAGATGGAGCAGAATGGGCAGACATCACAGGTGAATGCTATAAAAGTTATCGCATAAACATACGTTCGGATCAGTTGTACACATTTTGCATTAATTCGAACAAACATTACACTGGATACGTGCATTGCTCGTGAAAGCATGGGAATAAGTATATTTTTATGGGCTATGGTGGCAATTGCACATGCTGCAACTGTAAGTGGAAATTAGCTATCTACTAGTAACAATCAGGAGAGCCAAATTCACACTATGGTTTAATTAAAGCACGATGTAATTCCAGTTCCTAGAAAAGATGTTCCTGTTATCAACTCATTTAGCAAGGTGGTGAACGGACAGGCAGCGAACCATGCCCAATTTCCGTGGCAAGTATCAATCCGGGCTACCCTTAGCCATTCGGTAACCGTCTGTGGTGGCTCGCTTATCGCACCACAATGGGTTCTAACGGCTGCTCATTGCGCCAAAGATTATACTGCGTTTCAAATAGGATTTGGCTCTATATATCTCAATGTTCCCCGTCTTACCATGTCGACCGTGACGAAAGTTGTTCATCCCGGGTTTGATCCAGTCAGGCTAAATAATGATCTTGCCGTTATAAAGCTCCCTTCGCCTGTACCGTTCAGCAATGAAATTCAACCTGTACAATTACCACCCGTTTCTTACGCTACAAAAACGTTCCAAAATGTTTTAGGACGGGTTTCTGGCTTTGGTAGAACCTCCGATGGTAAGGGGATTTCCACATACAATTCATGGTTTTTGCAATATTCACTTCTTTTCAGCAATCCAATCCATTTCAAGCACATTAAAATTTGAAAATATGCGAATAATTTCGAATACAGAATGCGCCACTGTCTATGGGACGTCTGTTATCCAGAACTCTACTATGTGTGCTCTTGGCTGGGATCAAACGAACCAAAATGTTTGTCAAGGAGATTCTGGTGGCCCACTAGTTGTAAATGATAATGGAGTATACATTCAAATAGGGATCGTGTCGTTTGTCTCGAACCGTGGTTGCAGTACTGGTGATCCATCAGGATACATCCGAACAGCTTCATATCTCTATTGGATAGCTGAACAGACCGGTGTTAATCTTCGGAATTAGATTCCATGCAGCTGAACTACACATCTTAAATAAATAAATAAACCGCTGTCATTGGATTTTTCTATTCGAAAGCTATAGTGAAATATCACATACGAGGTTGGGCGCTCCCATACACATCTGATCTTCATTTTTGAACGATGATCAATTTGTTTTTCGATTCCATCTTTATGGTGACTTTCGATGACTCGAGCTAGGACTCGGCAAAGTCATATTCAACTGACGGGATTACGAAGAAATCCACCTTCGCATGGAAATGAGTTTTGGCTTCTTCCAGCAGTTTCTCCGTCAACATGATTCAACAGTCTCTATCTCATTACATTTTCCCCCTTCAAACGGAGTTCATTGCATATTGAATTTATTCGCCCAGACTGAATTCGTTTCTCTTTCTCATGTATCATGTACGGATGTATCGATGTTTGAGTTCACGGTGGTTAACAATGGAGCTGTCCATTAATGGTGTAACTACTTTTTGGCATCAGACATAATGTTTTCGTTTCACTTCATATGAACGTTAAAATAAGATTGTGTATGCGGGAAACGAGATTCAAGTCGGGTAGGGTAGTAGTGGTGGATTGAAGTCTGATTGAATGAAGAGGCATGAGGAGCCTTTGAGCCAGTAAGTGAGTAATCACACGTATATTTCTACATCCTTTCAGGCCTTCGTGATCTGCCTGTCGTCATGATTCTAAAGGCTGATTTAGACGATGCCAGTCAGCGCTCTAGTTGAAGTATCCAGTGAACAAAGAACAGACACTCTGTTCAAGTTACTTGTACCAGTATCGAACAAGTAATTGGCCTCTAACTTGAACAGAGTGTCTGTTCTCTATTCACTGGATACTTCAACTAGAGCGCTGACTGGCATCGTCTAAATCAGCCTTAAGTTTTCACCTGGTTTAGGTCAATCCCGAAGAGCAACTACGAAGATTGTTGAAAGAAACAACGAAACGAGGAAACAATCCGTGCATTGCTTTTCCACAAGTTCCTTTTTATGAAAAAATAAAGAAATAAATTTAGGTAAAAATAACACAAATCGATAAACATATTTCCTGAAATGTTCCAATCAGCTAAATGTACCGATCGGCGTCATTGTTTACGTTTGTGAAATGCCCATTCAGTACAAATTTAACCATGTATCGATATGCGTCGGAAGCTCAACAACCGTTATCCAGATTGAGATCCAAAATGGAAACTGGATGTGAAACATTTATTTTGATAAGTTTGAATGTTTAACAAAATCTGAGCTTTATTTCTTTCCGTTTCAACTAGGGCAGTACTAGTTTTGAAAATATGAAACATGATATTTTTGGGTTTAGATAGGACATGTTCAAAAAACCTTGAGAAAAAGACCAATGCTACTCGATTTTAAGGTACTTATTTGTTTCAAAACTTACTAGAAACCTTTAATCGAAATAATTTATACTCCAAACACTATTTCTGTTTTATTTATTGTTAATGCTATGATATCTTATAATTTACGTTATATCGAGGTTGCTTTATTCATCAAGACTAGTGTCAAATGAATTACCACAAATAAATACATAAATAAATAAATAAATAAATATCGAGGCATGACTGTATTTCTGTTCTTCGTTTTTCTTTGCTGTTAACAATGTGATGCTCCATAATTTATTTTTTCGCTTTCTCTCGAGACTACTTAATTTTTTAATTAATTCTTTAATCCTTATTTCAGTTTGAAATCACAAATCATATGGTCCAAAATAATGAAATACATTGTCGGTCCGATTGGTTTTGAAGAGGTTCTCTCGGTTGCATTCTCGGATTTCGCGCGGGAGGCTCTCCGCCGTCGCGATTAGGAATCTAAGGAATGTCTTTGCGGTGTGCCTGAAGGGGTGACCGGGAGGGCTCCTCTGGAACCAATCGGATCGGCGAAAAAATGTACACGCGGTGAATCATAGAACATATCGCCAGGACGATTGTTACTAGAGAGGTTTTCTCGGTGACCTTCTCAGGTTTTCCAAAAATAACTCTCCGTCTTCGCGATTAAAGTGCGATACAGAGGGCCTGATTACGAGCGTCACTTCACGGTGAGTGCGAAATGATCAGATCAGATCCAGAGTAGATGTGATGAATAACGGAACATATCGACGAGTCGATTGGCCTTGGAGGAGTTCTCTCGGTTACCTTCTCAGGTTTTCCACTATTAAATCTCCGCCAACGCGATTGAATTTGTATGAAAAGTACATGCGATGAATACTAGAATATATTAATATAATATGTTATATAAAATGTATCAATTTTACAGGTTTTTCTTTTCAGGATACCTAAAGATAATCTCTGCCGCGTGTTGTAACACATGAGATTTTCAGATTTTTGTTTCATCGAGAGGTCAGTTGTTCGCATTTACATAATCGCATCACTTACTTCAGTGAGTTCTGATTCTTACCTTTCCCCACTAACAACTATCCAATCCATGATAAACACTAGGGAACCACGCTATAGAGGCGACCCTTCTGGCCTTCAGGCGGCGAATATCATACTAACATTCCTTCCCTTCCTCTGGTGACTGTAAGGACGTGACTGGCGTCGTTATTGACTATTCAAAGTTCGAATCACCGAAACTTGCACAGAGAGAATGGTTTCCTACTCTCAAGCGTTATTCGGTGTGTTCTGTGTGCAATTTCGCTGGTTCAGGTCAATCACGGAGAGCAACTACGAAGTGTAGAGTCTATCCAAGCTCAAGCTCGCTGCACTGTTCTATGCAAAGCTTCCACTTCTAGCCGACGACTCGAATTGAAAGGTTGGGGTTCTGTTCAAAAGAGCATGTCTCATTTTTCCGTCGTCGCTACAGTTCCCGGATCCGATTTTCCTCCGATCCAGGCTTTCTGGTTATCGATGAACGTTCATCGAACATTTTCGTTACAGTTGATTTACTACATTTAACAACATTAAACACTGTCTGCTTACGGGATACTACAGGTAAATCACTTCACAAACTCAGCTGGACGGTATCTTAACTTGACCTTCGTCAAGTTGACGTGCTTGAAGAAATAGAGCAACAAACTATGGAGATGAAGTTCGGATGCTACAATTTCCACACATTAAATGCTATTCGATCGTCGGGCGGCAAGGATTCCGACGAAAATGTTATTTTCTTGGACCATCGACGCTATAAACATATCGTCATTCACGTCTGTAACTTCCGTCGATATGGATGCGTCAACCTTCAATGAAAATTGCTTGCAATTCTGGAAGAACATGTTTCTGGTCACGCAAGTGGTGCATCAATGTGAAAGCCTTGGTGAACTGTAGAGCTTCGCCACTTAAGGAACGCGCTTCGGAAAATGAGAAAAGATTCTTCAAGTCGAGAACCACAGTCAACTTGAGCTCTCTCCGTAACATGGAAGACGTAAAAATCTTCTTGCTGAACTCACAGGGTATCTATACAAACTATACCTGAACCATTAATCTTCGAAGCTTGAATTTTAAGCCTGCAGGAAGAGCATCCAATGCTCATTCTCTCTTTTATTCATTGTAAAATTTACTAGTGGACGTCATCCACTCTCAATAGTAAACTGAATACAATCGCTTGAATGTAATTCGGTTCAGTAGAACTTGAGGTATCGTGTATATCAGTTTGAAAAAAAACTAGTTTTGAGAGAAACGCGTTTGAAGTCTATTGTTATGGCCGTATTATATCAATGTTATGAGATAATAGTAACTAAATTTTGAAGAAAAATGATTTAATTTGTGTTAATGAGAAATTATTGATTTTTTTCTTATATTCGGTATCCAACCGGATAGCAAATATTGGTCGGATAGGCCAGATCCTGATAGTTACCGGATATCTGTTTCATATGTAGTACATAATCTGTTTCGTTTGTACTTCATAGTAAGTACTAAAATATTGTGCACAACGAGAATGATTTGCTAGTCCCAAGCGTCATTCTGTGTGTTCTTTGTGCAATTTGGTTGGTTCAGGTCAATCACGGAGAGCAACTACGAATTGTACAGTCTACCCAAGCTCAAGCTCAAGCTCATAGTAAGTACTAAAATATTGTTACATGAAGACATAGAGCATTGGTGTATATTGTATTAGACCAAAACCATTTATAGTAATACTTAGTTTAGGCATGGTAGAGTTTAATGAATGGCACAACTTGACAAACTTGACATAAAAAATTGAAGCCAACTTCTGAAAAGTTGGTTTTCATTTTTGGTAAATACTGCGTTATCGTAGATAATACAAGAAACGTTGTCGCTGCTGGGAATTTACTATAGGAGTCACAATTGGAAGACTACATTAAAATTAGAGGCGACTGAACTGAAAAGTTGAAAGCCTTTATATTTCAACAACTAGCTACATGTAAATTATGAATAAGCCGATTAGGCAAAAAAGCGATTTATCTGTTGACTCACGACGAGGATGACGATTTCGATCAGTTCTATACTATTATTAAGGATTTCAGAATGCATAAGATAAAGGTTCTTCATGGCCTACTATGCTCAAAATTCAGGAACCTCAATCAAATATCTTTGTGTGTTATTCTAGCTACTACGTCCACACAACAATCATCAAGTGACGGCGATCCAGCCCCTCTCTGCTTACTCACGCTCTGCTGCTTGCATCAAGAAAAACCGGTATTTGGTGCTATTAATAACACAACAATGAAAACCTCATTAATGTTCCGCTCCGTATGGTCCAACTGTGAGCAGTGGAACAATAGGAATACTCTTATTCCGAAAAAGCGACATTGTATTATTTACCACATGTTATCGATAAGATAAAAATATACCCGAAGAAATTGGGCACTCTTACAGCTGAAGTGCTAATGAGCCTAAAATAAAATAAAAACAAATAGGATTTAAAAAATATGCATACGATAGAATAAATAGTTCAGTATATGAATGACAGTTCGACAGATGAACTTGACATTGATAAATAAATACATGTATGTTAGAAAATACATCATATTGTCCCTATTAGAGGAAATTTGATAAATTACATTTTTATTTCTGATGATATACAAACTTGTAATGCAGTGTGTCAGCACCTTTGACACTTACTGTGTACACCAAGCTGGGCTGTTGTTTAAATTGTGAAAAAAAACTCTACGTAATCTCTACACGTGTGCAGAAAATAAGGTTCTCATTGTTATCAAGTAATTTCTTGGGGTATTTTTCTTTCCGTGAGTGTTCACATTTCTTCCAGTTTGTCGAATCAGCAGTGAATTTTTCTCATTTTTACTCTAGAAATATTGATGAAAAAAATAGTTCTCCTATCTGGTAAGACGGATACTCCACCGAAGGGCAAGAAAAACATTTTGTTTTGAAAACAATTCGACTATCTCTTCTATCTTTTTTAACAGATATTGTTACGGTTCGCTAGCGAAACCGGAACCATGAAAAAAAACAAATTTAATGAAATGATGAATTGAGAAAAAAAAACAATCTGTAAGTTAAATAAATAAACACTCGTTCTTACCCACTTACCATCAATACTTACCTGTTAAGGCACAGCATGCTGTCAAAAGGAAAAATAAAACCTCTGTGAAATTAACAAAATCTTAACAACAGTTGACCCATTACGGCCCAGGTGTAGGTTATGTTCACTTTGCGACTTTTGCGGGAAACTCAAACTTTGCAAGCTTACACAACAAAACAACAAAAATGACAGATAAAATGATACTGACACAAAAACACTCTTAAATTGGTCATGTGGTATCATTTATTTTATTTTATTTTTTACAAACATCAACAGGCTTAACATGTTTGCGCTAATGACCGAGAATTAATTATTAAATAATAAAACTAAAAATAAAACTATAGAATTAAATATTAAACCTATAACAATTATAACTACTTAAGAACAGCAGAATAGAGCGCTTTGAGGGTCGAACGGGAAAGGTGGTAATCAAAAGACGAACTACAAAGATTGAACACACGACACATACTGGTTACGGGTTCATTGTAGCCGAAATTTGTTCGAGATGGTGTAAGGTACAAGTAATTACGGGTACGCAAATTGCGACGACTAATGTTAAAATTAATTAAGTATAGCAATTCGGGGCAATCGATATTTGATAAAATAATATCAGATACAAAAAGCGCTTTGGTAACATTCCTTCGAGAGCCCAATGAATCCAATCCTATGAGACTACAGCGATCCTCGTAGCTGGGCAGATTAAATGGGTCATTCCATGGCAGATTACGCAAGGAAAATCGAACAAATTTTCGCTGAATCGACTCAATACGTTGTACAATATTTTGGTAATATGGTGACCATACAACGCAAGCATATTCTAGAACGAATCGAACCAATGCACAATATAGGGCCTTGATGCAATGTACATCTGTGAATTGCTTCGTGACACGGAAAATAAAGCCGAGGACTTTGGATGCTTTAGAAGTAATGTAAGCTATATGATCACAAAAGGTTAGTTTAGAGTCTAACATAACTCCAAGGTCTTTAATAATGTCCACACGTCTCAAAATTTCACCGTGTAGTCTATATTCAAAGCATATCAATGTGCGCTTTCGAGAAAACGAAATAACCGAACATTTGGATGGATTTAAAATCATTCTATTCGTTGCGCACCATTCAGCAAAAATATTCAGCTGCTCTTGCAGAAACTCCGCATCTCCAGTGGAATTCACACGAAAAAACAACTTGAAGTCATCGGCGTAGGAGAGCTTCAGGCACTTCAGACGAAAATTAATGTCATTAAGGTATAGCAGAAAAATATATGGGCCGAGGTGGCTCCCTTGCGGAACACCAGACGTTACACGAAAAGGAGAAGATATAGTGTCTCCAATTTTCACCGACATAATACGATCAGTGCGATAAGACCGTAGCCAGAATAAGAAGGGACCTTTAAAACCAAGACGTTGAAGCTTAGCTACAGCGATGTTGTGGTTGATTTTGTCGAATGGTGCGGAGAAATCGGTATATACCGCATCGATTTGCTGTCGCAGCTCAAGTGATCGAGCGATGTATGATGTGTACAGAAGAAGATTCGTGGAAGTCGACCGTTTAGACACGAAACCATGTTGTTCCTCGACGATGTAATTGTTGCAAGCATGGGTGATAAAATCCAATACGATGTTTCGAATAGCTTGGAGATGGCACAAAGGCACGCGATTCCTCTATAATTAGTTACAGAGTTACACGTTACATCCTTCCTAGAGCCTTTTTTGAAGACAGGGAAAACAAAAGAATTTTTCTAGAGCAGGCATCTTGTACAACTTTATGATTAATCGTAGGGCAGGCTCCGACCGATGACAGGCTGGGTAAATTTTTAACGGTTGCAGAGACTTGATCACTATCAAGACTTTCACTGACAAAAACACCACTGAATTGCTTACGAAACAACTCGCAAATGCTTTCACTGGTGGAAGCTTCAGTATCGTTACGTGTCATCACGGTGGGTAAACCAAACTTTCCAGAACCCACTTGGGAGAGTACGCAGATTCGTTTGAATGCCATTTATATAGTCGGCGTGTAAAACTTTGTTCAGGCGTTTGTAGGTTTTGTTCACAAAAGAATACTGACTTCTCCAAAAATCATTGCGACACTTAGCAAATTTTCGAAGGTATGATCTTTTCAGTGACTTCAAGCGTTTGAGATTAGCATTTGTCCACGGAGGGTTGAGCGACTTCTTAGTCTTCTTCTTAGGAACAAACTGTTCAATCGCGTAAAGTAAAACATTGGACATTGATGACGTGGCGTTGTCTATATCCTGGTTCTCCAAAATATCATTCCAGTTGATATCAAGAAAAAAACGGTTCATTGACGAGTAATCAGCTTTTCGATAATTGTATTAAGTTGATTCAGCAGTGTTGGCGAAGACGAGCGGTGGCGAAATAGATATAGATATCAGAAGTGGGGGATGATGTCGACATAATTTCACCAGAGGAGCGGGTGCTTCAATGACTACCGTGTTGTGAGCGAGTTCTGAACTGATGAAACACAAATCAAGAATGTGGTTGTTGTTATTGAAGATATGATTCTTCTGACATAAACCGGCCGTGCTGACACTATCAAGAAGCCGTTCCGACAAACGATTCAGAGTAGAAAGTGAATGAACTGGATACAAGTAATCCGAGGCGCTCTGTGTCCAATCGATACCGATTTAAAATGCGCTTAACATTTTAGTTTCATCAAAAACAGTTTTTCAAAAACGGGCAATTTTGCGTATTAAATTTCATACGCTGGGCACTAATGGGTTAATTTACGATCGGAAAAGAAAGAAAGGAGGAGGGAAAAAGTGTGAGAGGAGAAAATAACTGCGGGAAGAGAGATGAATAGGAAAGAAAGTTTGACAAGAAGGAGGGAAGTCGAAAAAGGGTTCGGATGATGACCGACTCCTTCTTCTTGACTCACGGACAGTCGAAGAAATCGGATCGATCTAGAATTAGCGAAAAATTAGAAGTCGAAGTTACTTGAAAATTTAAAGTAAAAGTGCGAGAGATAATAGGGATTGGAAAGTCGCAACTCCTAGGAGCCGTTCGCGTCGAGTGACATTCGCCCTCCTCGCAGATGTCCGACGGCAGAGGTACCTCGAAAAAGTGCCGTTGGCCAACGAGCCCCGAACGTCATCGTTAGTCCACATGCATTCGGGTGATTCGATCGGAAGATTTGGAGGTAACAGGGCAGTGAAAACCAGGCTGAAACCAATGGGATCGACCACCGTCTGCGAGCACCGTGCGTTAGTAACACCTGGAACGCCATGCCAAACCGATGTAGTGGTTCTCAGATTTCCATGAAAAGTGGTAGTTTTGTTATTTATCGCAAAATATTAGGCCCGCTTTTTTTATTTTTTTCGTAGTAGTTCAAATGTTATGATTTTTTGAAAAAAGGCATTTTTGGATAAAAGAGGAAAAAGTATTTTTCGGACCACCGGTTGACTTTGAAAAATAACATATCAAAAACGAAAAAAATAGCATCTCTGATATCGAAGTATGTCATGTAAAAAAACCTCAGCTTTCAAGAAAAAATATAAAAAAATATATAGCTCTAGTACAAGGCCATGAAAACAATAAAAAAACGACTACAATCTATAATTACGAAAATACATTTTTTTTTTCAAAAGTTCAATATTTTTTCATAAAAGGCTAGCTCATTTACTTCAATTTGATATGTCGATAATCTAAATCGGTTCAGTGGTTCAGAAGTTAAGAACCACCCTAAAATGGAAATGGGCACCTCAATATAAACATTAAAAACACGGGTCTAGTGTTTTGCGATAAAGAACAAAATTACCACTTTTGACGAAAATTTGAGAACCACTATACCAGTTTGGCATGGAATGGCTGTATATACATATAATACTTACCATTCTTTTCTTACTGTACACAAATCCTATGATATGGTAATTCTACCTTCTATCGTTTAATCCGTGAGTCCGCTTCGTGTTCCTGGTGAACTGCCGACCCTGAGGTAACAGTTACTTGTGAGCTAGCCGCTACTAACAATGTTCATTAACTAGGTTTGTAAGAGCAACCAGATGTCATGGACGAATTAGCAGAAAAAAAAATTCTAATTTTTCATCACAGCTAGGACCTCTTCCGATCAATACAGATTTATCTGGAACGGTACAGATTTTTTCGTTATTTTTGGTATAGATTCTGTACGATACAGGGTACAGATTTTTTCCACGTGTGAAATTTCTTACATTTGAACAAAGCAACATCAAGGTACATGACGACTTTTACGTCACAGTATCGCCTGGTGCTGCTGATCATAAAAGCATTTTCAATGCAATAATTGATCAGTTTCAAATGGACGGAATTCTTAACAAGGATCGTCTGAAAGGATTCACGTCGGACGGTGCGCCCGTGGTGATGATGGGGTTTTGAATTCCGCAAAGCGCTTGATAAAAATCGATTGTCCAGATCTATTAGTCGTCAAATGTCATTTGCTGGCTTTGTGTGCTAGTTATTTATGTGAGAAAATTCCTGACTATCTTGAGCATTTATTGAGGGACATATATTAAGGTGCCAATGAAAATGGTCATTTCAAATTTCAAAAAGTTACCCAATGAAAAATGTTTACGATGTTCTCAGTAGAGCCGTTAAAAAACACCCTATGCAAAATATCAGCTCAATCGGACTTAAAAGAGAGCGGCGCAAAGCGGTCAAAATTTTAGTTTTTTGAAAATTGGAAAGTCACCCAAGGCGGGAGTAAAGGAAGTCGGTGTTCCCCATAAAAATTTGTTGATGCCAAATGTCTTAAAATTGCATGAAACGTCGAGATCTAGTGTCATCTCGAAAAAATATTTTTTTGTCATAAATCGACACTCTGGGACTTTTTTTCGTAGTTCGAAACGAAAAGTATGGTCTTGCCAATAAAAATAATTACCCGATTTTGAATTCGGAACTTGCTACGAGATGTTGATTTGGACGATAATATGCCCTATGCAAAATATTAGCTCATTCGGACTTCATTTACTCGTGTCACAAACGTTAAAATTTGATTTTTTTTTGAAAAACTAAAAATCACCGAAAATCGAGGTTTAAGAAAAATTTATGCCAAATGTCTTAAAATTGCATTACTCGTCGAGATTTACAGTTATCTCGATTTTTTTGTCAAAATATTTTTTTTGTCAAAAAAAATTGTTTTGGTGTTTGGCCGTTATTCCGCCTGGAAAATCGATTTTTGAGAATTTTTTTTAGATGACTGTAAATATCGACGTGTCATGCAATTTTAAGACATTTGGCATCAATTTTTTTTTAAACACCGATTTCCGGTGATTTTTCGGTTTTCAAAAAACTCAAACTTTAACGTCTCCGACACTAATAGAGAATTCCGAATGAGCTAATATTTTGCATAGGGTATATTATCGTCCAACTCAACATTTTGTAACAAGTTCCGAATGAAAAATCGCGATAATTATTTTTATGGACACCCAAAACCATACTTTTCATTCCGTATTTCGAAAAAAAAACTAAGTCACAGAGTGCCGATTTTTGACAAAAAATATTTTTTTCGAGATTGGCCGTTATTCCGCCTGAAAAATCGATTTTTGAGAAATATTTTTTTTAGATAACTGTGATTATCGACGTTTCATGCAATTTCAAGACATTTGGCATAAATTTTTTTTTCGAAAACTCCGATTTCCTCGATTTTTTTCTCTACATTCATTGGCACCCTAACATATATATCCAATAGCCCAAAAAGGACTAACGAATTCGAGATTATACAGAAAATTTTGTAACTCAAGCCGCTTAAAATCCTACACACTTCGGCCACCCGTTGGCTTCCGTTAGCGGCGGTGGTGAAAGGATGCATTTCACCATTTTCAGAAATAATTTTGTTTTGACGTAGGACTACGTCTTTCATTTCTATACCGGGGTGTAAAACCAAAGTTTCGAGAACGAAAACATTACGCTGGAGACCGAGATTTTTTCACCATTTAATAAGAATGTGACAAAAATCAGACTGCAGACCAAGGATGCAAAATTTCGAAAGAACATGTTGAAATCGAAAAGCATTTTTTATCAGTGCAAAATATTTCCACCGACACTCTTCTCTTCTTTCTATCGCGGTGCCGCGGTGCCTATGACTGCTGGCTCACCATCACGTTTGTTTTGACATAGTTTTCGTTCCATCGAAAGAAATATCAGTTCATTCTCGATGTCAGTGAATGCTCAAACCGAAAATATCTCCTTTCATTGCGTCCTGATGAAATTTTCGTTGGTCATACACCCATAAACTCAGCACCCGAATGTTCCGTTGCCCATCGATGTGTGTGCAATACGCGGCACAAAAATGGGACCGGGCTAAAAACATACCAGGAAAACATACACACGAACACGCGTTCAAACGTCTGACGCGGTGTCAGTGAGATGATATTTCTCTGGATGGATATTTGTTGCCTTCCCCTGTCAGCTGATCGAAGATGCGTATGAATATTTCGGGTATCCATTCTCAGTGAGACAGTGAAACGAATGAGTGTGTGCTTAATGCTTAATATCTTGCGCTGTCAGTAGAATGAGTGTGAGATTTTGCTACTCTGCTGCAGACTGAAAAATTGACTGCCCTCAAAGATTTAATGACAAAACCTCTGTTGCTTTTTGTTGGAGTATGTTTTGCCCCTGATCTGTGATGAAAATCACGTTGTTTCAATGTCCAACGTCCAATGACTTGAAGGTCATTTGAAAAACGGCAAGAATTTTTAAGTGGAATAGCAGCAGAAGAAACTATCAGAACAATGGACAGCGAAAGACAGATCATTTTCAATGATATTTTTTGCATTTTTTTCGTGAAGCAAATGAGAGAAAATTTTGATTTTGATGATCCGACGCTCAAGACAATTTTGAATCCCAGAAACTTTTCCAATTTTACAAGCATTAATGTAGTATTAGAGACGTTCTCTACAAACTTTACGATGGGAAAATACAAGATCTGGAGAATTAATTCCGTAACCTAAAGATAAAATTACTTCGTAAGGAAATCACAGTTTCAGAAAACGAGCATGTGCAAGCTTGGTGGACAAAAATTGGATGCCTAAAAAGAATTGACGGTTCGCTCGCATTTTCGGCGCTTCGATGTCTTGTTTGTTTCTTCCTCACTATGCCTCACTCCTCTGCAACTGCTTGCAATTGTTGCGATTTTTTTCTGAATATAATCAGAACAAAAATAAGTTTAGAAATCGGCTTAGCAACGATACAATGAACGCTATTTTGAGATCAAAAGATTTTAATTTCATTTAATTTATTCAAAAACGTCAACAGGCTTTACATAAGTGCCCTAATGATCGACCTTACTACTAATCTACAAATACTTCTTACAACTAACTTATTGGTAAACTAAATCTATGTGAGGACTACAGAGTACAGAGCTTTAAGGGACAAACGAGAAAGATGACAATCGAAACAGGAACTACATCGGTTAAACACACGACACATACTAGAAACGGGTTCATTACAACCGTAATTAGATGATGGGAGGAACAAGAAATTATTGGTACGCAAATAACGCCGGCTAATGTTGAAATTTATCAACCGAAGAAGTTCATTACAATCAATGTTTGATAAAATCAAATCTGACGTAAATAGGGCCTTGGCAACATCTCTTCGAGAACGTAATAAGTCCAACCCAATCAGTCTACAACGGTCCTCATAGCTTGGAAGATTGATAGGATCATTCCACGGCAAATTGCGCAAGGCGAATCGGACAAATTTCCGTTGAATTGATTCGATTTGCTGAATGCTATTTTGGTAGTATGGTGACCATACTACACAAGCGTACTCGAGAATTGAACGTACCAATGCGCAGTAGAGTGCCGTTATGCAATGCAAATCTTTAAACTGCTTTGAAACGCGGAAAATGAAGCCAAGCGATTTGGATGCTTTAGACGTGATGTAGGAAATGTGGGCACGAAATGTCAGTTTGGAGTCCAACATGACGCCAAGGTCTTTAATGGTGTTGACACGTTCCAATATTACACCATGCAGCTTATAATCGAAGATTATTGAAGAGCGCTTGCGGGAAAACGATATCACAGAACACTTCGATGGATTTAGAGTCATTCTGTTATTCACACACCATTCGTCGAAAATATCCAACTGTTTTTGAAGAAACTCGGCGTTTACAGTGGAATTCACAGGAAGGAATAATTTGAAATCATCTGCGTATGAAAGTTTCAAGCACTTCAAACATAAATTGATGTCGTTAAGATACAGAAGGAATATGTACGGACCGAGATGACTCCCTTGCGGAACACCGGATGTTACAGGAAATGGAGTAGATAGGGTATCACCGATCTTCACCGACATGACACGGTCGGTTAGATAAGAACGTAGCCAGCTGAGAAAAGAGCCGTTGAAACCAAGGCGCTGAAGCTTAGCTACAGCGATGTTATGGTTGATTTTGTCAAACGCAGCAGAGAAATCAGTGTATATTGCGTCGATCTGCTGTCTCCTTTCAAGTGAACGAGCTATGAACGAGGTATACAAAACAAGATTTGTTGCAGTTGATCGTTTGGGCATGAAGCCGTGTTGTTCCTCGGCGATGTAATTATTGCAAGCATGAGAAATGAAGCCTAACACAATAACCTCGAAAAGCTTGGAGATAGCACATAGGCATGCGATTCCTCTATAATTCTTAACATCCTTCTTGCATCCTTTTTTGAAAACAGGAAAGATGAATGATTTTTTCCATGCATTCGGAAAGGTACCACTAAGGATGGAGCGGCTGAACAAGATGCTCAGCGGTAACGAGAGGCTGTTAGAGCACATCTTCTGTTAGAGCACATCTTGATTTGATTAATTGGTAGCTCGGAAATTTTAATAAATTATATGCCATCAAGATTCAGATAAACTTTGTAAAAGCATCATCAAACACACGAATGACTTGCAAATGTAAATGTAGAATTTGTAGTGAATAAATGAGTACTTTTTCATGCTAATAAAATAGATTTTTCTTTACAACGAATTTTTCCGATGGTACAGATTTTTGATACAGATTTTTGGAAGAAAAAGTACAGATGAAAATGTGGCAACACTGCTTCCGACTTTTTTCAGTTAGCAGCAGAAACAAGAAAATTCAAATAGAAGTGACAGAATGGTTGTAAGTATCAACATCTCCTCGACATAGAGAGGAGATTCTAATGGAAGTCAGAGAATTGGCTTTCGAACTGACGGAAAAAGACGAACTGAAGCATTTGTTCAATAAACCAACTTAGATGTCTGGAAAAGTCTGGCTTAGCGGTTTTTACAACGTAATCCGATTCTGTCATTACAAATACCGGAAGCTATTTTAGACATGAAAAATGAGAAAAATTACAAGCCCCTTCTAGGTGATTTTAATCATCTGTATTATGAACTTCTACTAGTCGATATATTTCAACAAATACTGTACGCAATTAAACGAATCGAAGGCCACTATGATAGGAGTCGAGTTCCACTAGAGGAAGGAAGGAAGGTATTGAATTAGAGAGACTTTAAACTCTGAGAGTTCATTCGTCTCTTCCCACTAGAGGAATGGCGTTACTCATGTTTTCTCAACAACCCGACATTTTAACATTGCACTAGATTTAAAAGAATCATCATTCTATCCAAGGGATGAACACTCATTACACAAATAGTGAATGAGATCTTTTTTAATCTCATTTGTTTATTAATTTAAGCTCATTAGCTTTTAGCTGCAACAGTGCCGGATTTGATTGTATACATGTTACATGTTTATGGTATCAATAAATTTTGAATTAAACAGTAACCATTTATGAGTAAGAGTATTCCTTCTGTTCTTCCATTGTTCAGTAAACTAGACAGCAGAGATAATTGATATAATCATTGTTGTGCTATAACACAACAGCCCAAAGTTTTTCTTGTTGCAAGCTGAGTTTGCATATGGATGTAGAGAGGGCTAGACTCCGACCATGAATCGATCTCCATCGCTGATTGTTGCGCAGACGTAGTTATTGTATAACAACACAAAGATCAATTGAGGCCCTTGAGCTTTGAACTCACGATCGATTGCTTAGTAAACGAACGCGCAAGCAATGTGGCTACGAAGACCCCCCAAGGAGGCTTTTGTTGAGTATTGAATTGATAAGTTTAAGTTTTTGGATTTTGTCGTTTTGAGAATTTCTTTGATTAGCACAACCCCACATTTTGAATTTTTAGAAACGAATGAACAGCAAAGTTTAAAGACTATTAAAAAAAAGGAGTCAAGTCAATCACTTTGAATCAGTATCAAGACATTTTATTAGCACTAACATCTCATTTGAGTGACCCATATATCATTCAGTTGTAAAGCAAATTTGGTAGATGGAACGAAATATGGATTAAGAAACAGGGAAATTCAGAACGTCGTAATCCAGTTTGAGGATGCTTTTTTTAATATTTTTTCGAAAAAACAGAAATAGCGACTAACATCAGCTTTAACAGTTTTTTAACTGAGCGATTCGTTCCATTTAAATAATTAATTTACTTATTGTTTTGCCTTTTTGAAGTCAATCTCACTACTAGATCCCTCTTTTGCTTTGCGCTTGTGAATGATATTCTGAATTTGCTGCCATTCGCGATCCAGCTCAGCTTTCTCATTCTTCTCTGTCTTATGTTTGCGCGTTTTACGACCATCCTGCATTTTAACGCCATACTGGAATGCAGCCTTCGGAAGAGCTTCTTTGCTACTCATATAATCTACAAGTGAAATAAAATTGGTGATAACTCTTCGTCCAAGAATAAATGTAAGGTCATAGTACCCGAATATTCCTCTTGCGTATCGAAATCCCATCGCCCAATTGGCCCTTTTTTATTACCGAGATCCATTTTAGTGTAGTCGACTTCATCATCAGAATCGTCTATGGCGTCGTTCATTTCCTGCAAACCTGGATAACATTCTGCGTATCCTTCGGGTTCAGCCGTTAATTTCGTTATCAGTTGAGCTGATAGCTTAGGGGGTGCGGGGACTGTGAACAAACAATGGCATTTGAATCAATATATTGACTTTTAACAAACACAGGTATACTGCATACTTTGAATAGCTCCGACTTCACGCTCTTCTTGTTCGTTAGAGTTTTCGAAATATCTATGCTTGACTTGGCTATCATCTGCTTTCGATGAAGATGATCCTGCATCGTAACGTCGAGTTGGTTTATATTCACCGATGTCGCCATAGATGGAATCATCTATGTTCTTGTCTTCCGATAACTTGAACAGCGGCTTATCTTTGTCCTGTGTAGTATTAACAAAATTATGAACGTGACGTGCCGTGATTGATTATCAAAAATACCCACTCTGCGTTTGTTCTTCTTGCCTCGCCCACCTTGACGTAGATAGGACAAAATTTGGGCCAGTTTGTTAATTACGATATCATTTGTTGTCAGCGTTTGGGTATCGCCCGCTACCAGCGGAACCTCTGCCTTCGAACGAATCACCGTTGTTGGTATATCCGTTTCTGCGTTCTCATCTTCCAGCTCGATATGATAGGCCATCCGACCTGGAGCGAACATTTCATTGCGTTCAACATGTCGCGATCTATGGATGTAAACATATGATGTATGATATAATGTAACGATTATCATTATCTTAGTTGAAACAACGTTAAAAGCTTCGAACTTGAACGAGAAATAGGGACGAATAACCGCCTGTCGCGAATCAATTTATCGTTTGCAAAAACTCTTCCAAATCGTAGTGAGAAGTTCTTGTGACGACTGTCTGACGAGCATCGCAGAGTTATCCAGTGTTCGGCTTGCCATAGAATCGAGCATTTCGAAATTTGAATGACGTATGGCACGGTTGAATTTTATGGGTATGGGATGAGGAATTTGTTCGCACGGATTTTATCAAGCGTGTATACATCGAACCGCTCACATGTAACCAAACTTGATGATAAAGCAGCATGTTGAGCGCTAATGATTTCTCTGATAGCAGGAACAATAACAATGATTTTAACAACCGTTCTTAAATGATGTCAAAACACATGTTAGTGAAAGTGAATTCATTTCGGTGTCAATGTGACTCACGCTGCAAATATTCAAGTTATTCAATGCTGATTAAAAATATGTCAATCAAAGAGAAAACATTGTCATCGAAAGCCTCAGGAACACCCATCAGTGATAATGAAACGTTTTTTTTTTGTAATTTCGTTCATTTTTACAGGCTTTAGAAGGTTGCGTATGCGAGTTTCAATGAAGGGTTGTTATTTTCATTTTAAAAGTAAATTTTAAGTAATGTGAATTGATTGTGCAAATTATTTTTCTCAAACATAGTCATGAATAGAACAACAGTGATGAATGAGAAATTACAATTTTCTAAAATCAAATAATGGGACCTATTATGTAATTATAGAATTATAGAATTTTACTTGTTAGCTTTATTTTACTGTTATAGATACAGTCGGGTGGAAGCTGTCGGCATAAATTTTCGAGCTGTTTGGTTTGTTTGTTACGTTCCTGAACCTTTGCTTTGAGAAACATTTCGGGGACGTTTCAAGAAAAAAAGTTTAGAGGAAGAACTCGATTCGATAAGATTTTATCGCTTTACAAAATGATAGTGATAGTTAGAGGAATCGAATTGTTCGTTCGATTCAATTTACATAATAGGGGCCAATATTTCCGATAGATAGTTCTTATACGTCTAGTTAATTGGTCAATTGGTCTCACAGAACGAGAATCAAGTATTTTCATTTAATTAGAAAAAGTGATTCGCCTCTAATTGGTCGACCTGTAATGCGACATGAATAATTGGATGTTTTGATATGATTGGACGATTTTGTAAACCTTTGTGTTGTTTTGTAACAACACGATGAATTTTTAGGAGTGTTTTCAACCATTTTACTAGATTTTGTATTTTGCACACTTTTCTAGTGATTATTTATTAGATTTTCCTATTTTAACTTATTTTTCACAATGTGCTGTGTTCGTTGATAAGTCTAATAACAGGTTACAATCGCCTCTATTGCGGCACTGAGTTTTGTCTCGGTATGAGACATCAGAGGTAATTCTTTTTTTGCTTTGAATAAATTCAAATAATGCCTGAAAATAGCATCAGCAAAAAAAACAATAGTGACACAAATTGTATTTTCCAGTGCAATTGTTGTGTACCGTTATGGAAACATTTATTTTAAAAAAAATGAAAATTATTATTAGGAATGCAACAGCTGTGCAAATTATTTTTCTCAAACATAGTCATGAATAGAACAACAGTGTTGAATGAGAAATTACAATTTTCTAAAATCAAGCACATGATTTTCTCTCATGGCAGCTCGAAATCTTCTCGTTACAGTTTTATGGGCCTACCACAAGGCTCCTGCCTAAGCCCCCTCTTGTACAGTTTTTACGTCAATGATATAGATGATTGTCTAACTAGAGACTGCACGTTGAGACAACTTGCAGACGATGGAGTTATTTCCATCACGGGTACTAATCCCGTCGTTCTGCAAAAGTCGTTGCAAGATACCCTGAACAATCTGTTCACGTGGGCCCTCAAGCTGGGTATCGAATTCTCTACGGAGAAAACTGAAATGGCCGTTTTTCCTAGGAAGCACGAACCCGCCCAATTCCAGCTTCACCTATCCGGCAAAACGATCCAACACTCTATGTTTTTCAAATACCTGGGTGTATATTTTGATTCTTAGTGTACCTGGGGGAGACACATTGCGTATTTGAAACAGAAATGCCAGCAAAGAATCAATTTTCTCCAAACAATTACCGTAACATGGTGGGGTGCCCATCCAGGAGACCTCATCCAGTTGTACAAAACAACGATATTATCAGTGTTAGAATATGGCAGTTTTTGCTTCCGATCAGCTGCCAGGATTCATATTCTCAAGCTGGAGAGAATACAATATCGTTGCTTGCGTATAGCCATGGGGTGTTTGCATTCGACACATACGATGAGTCTCGAAGTTTTGGCAGGAGTACCCCCACTTACTCTTCGGTTCACAGAATTATCCTCCAGATTTCTCATCCGTTGCAAGATCATGAATCCATTGGTGATTGATAACTTCGAAAATCTACTCCAACTGACTCCTCAGTCAAGTTTTATGTCTTTATACCATGAGTACCTTACCCACGACGTGCACCCTCCACCAGGCATCTCCAACCAAGTTTGCTTCCCATACCTCTGCAATTCCTCTGTCATTTTTGATCTGTCCATGCGACAAAAAATCCATGGAATCCCAGATCACCTACGCTCCGATTCTATTCCGCCGATATTTTCGGCAGAATATGGGAAAGTTAGATCTGATAAAATGTTCATTACTGACGGTTCATTCATAAACGGGTCCACTGGCTTCGGTATCTTCAATGAAAATTCCAGTGCCTCTTTCAAACTCAAAGATCCTTGTTCCGTGTATGTCGCTGAACTGGGTGCGATATATTACGCATTAGGGATCATTGAAACATTGCCCATCGACCACTATTTTATTGTTTCAGACAGTCTCAGCTCAATAGAGTTGATAAAGTTGATAAATGCTCATCTTATTTCCTAACAAGAATAAGACAACTATTGAGTGTTTTGGTCGAAAAATTATTCAAGATTACCTTAGCATGGGTTCCCTCTCATTGCTCGATTCCGGGGAATGAGAAAGCGGACTCGCTAGCTAAGCTGGGCGCATCAGAAGGCACACTATTTGAAAGGCAAATTGCTTATAATGAATTTTTCCACATTCCTCGTCAGCACACGCTCGTAAGTTGGCAGCGCATGTGGAGTGAAGATGAGTTCGGTCGCTGGTTACACACGATTATCCCTAAGGTCTCGACGAGTGCATGGTTCAAGGGATTGAATGTAGGTCGTGATTTCATTCGCGTACGAGGCTCGCAGCAAACAATCTTTGTGATTGTGGCGATGGCTACCACGACATCGAGCATGTTGTCTGGTCGTGTATCCGATTCCATGCTGCCCGCTCTCAGCTCACCAGAGCATTGAGGGCACTAGGCAGACAATCGGTTATCCCCGTCCGGGATATCTTAGGTAGTCGTGATCCTTATCTTCTGCTTCATCTATACCTGTTCCTCAGAAACGCCGATGTCAACGTTTAATGATGTTTCCTCTGTATCATATCCCTCCTATCCGATCGATAAACTTCTAATTAGTCGCGGCAATACATACACATACTCTTTACAGATACACAGGTCAAAGGTTGTGCAGGCCACTGAACATTCAACAAGAGCCAAAGGTTGTACCACTCATGACAGCTCTACACGAGCTGAAGATTGTACCGCCCAGTGACCATTCTACCCTGTATTCCTCGAGTCAAGAGAGATGCACCACGATTGATATGAGGTACAGACTAGGGGGCGTCGCTGATTTATGATCAGTTGCACCCCTATAGGAAGTATCCCATGTCGGCCACACGTACATAGTACTGGAGACTGCAACATCCCAATTATGAGAATCATTGTAATACTAACCTCGAGCCAACCGCGAGTAATCGGTTACATATTACTAACATAGTCGTAAGACAAAAATTGTCAAAATATTGAACTTCCGGCCCCGTCAGGCTAACGCCATATGTGCCTTAATAAAATATATATTTTGGAAAAAAAGAGGGAAGCAATGTAACCACACCAATACAACTCAATGTGGTTGTTACTTTCACTTTTGCATACAATTCGTACGACCACTTTTCTGCATCCAGTGCAGGGATACCACGTGATTTTTTCAAATGTCTTCACATGGTACGTAAAAATGTCTTCAAATCTTCAATAGCTTACATTTGAAAAAAAGTTTGATAGCTTATTCAATGTTTATATTAATTGGCATTGTTATATAGCGCATTTCACTAAACTTGCCTTGGGATTTTGAAGTTTATTTCAATAAATGATAACAAAAAAAAATAACAAAGAATATATTTCATAACTGCGAACTAAATTTCATGAGTTTAGAAATGATAATTAACCTGATATACCGTTGATTGAGTGAATATCGCCCCGATTTTTCCACAAAAACGGGACTGTGATAACCCAATTTGTTTATTTCAGCTTTGAAGTTTTTGTTGTAGCTCAAACCATATCCATAAAACTGATTATTGAAATGATGTGTAACCGGAAAACCTTCGTTTTGTGAAGTGGACGTTTGAAAGATCTAGGCTAATGTATTGTAGAATATAGGTCCAAATTAATAAAAATACAATGTCACAATCATTCATTCTAGAAGACATTAGTTCATTCTACTGCAAATGAACTAATGTCTTCTAGAGACATTAGAGGCCCCTCGTTGTTGAATTCATTCTATATACTTGTGGATTTTCTGCTTGGAAAAGTTCGAAAAAAAGCGAGTGAATGACCCAGAGACTAGCTTTGCTGTTCATAAAGAACAGCTCGTTTAGATGAGCTGAGCTGATCGGAACTGTTCATCATGATGAGCTGGATTGCACGCCCCTAGTCATAACCATTAAGGTTTATCCGAGGTTGCTAGTTGAACATAAAAAAAACCCGAGGCAAAAGTCTCTGTTGATGACCAAGGATGGAAAACAAGGGAGCATGATGTGATTTACGATTAATCGCAAACTGCACAGATCGCAATCTGTGCAAACTGCGACTAACTATTAATCCTCACCCATCATAACCAAATGATTTTCTCTTGGTAACTCTGAGTTAACCAAAGCATTGCTAGACTGAAACTAGTTCGAATAATTGAGTTACTCTCCTTCCTCGTTTTGTTTACAACTCCTAACAAGAATTTGCTCCATGGGAATGAGTGTCTCTATGACGTACGATTCTCGCTCTCTCGTCCGGGCGTTCGCGCGTTTACTTCGATGAAACTGGGTAAAATAAAAAATGCGCTACAGCAGATAGGACGACTTTAATGTTTCATGTTTCTCAGAGGATTTCTCAGATGGTGTTTAAATTAATCAAGAGACTACAAACAATAATCCCCCTCAAATCACTAATTTTATGAGTTAATGTAAATGCGTTATTGGCCAAGGCTATTACGACATCGAACACGTGGTCTTGCGAGATATATTTTTCCGCCTGCCCAAATACAGACCACTTTTTTCGGGGCCGAGTAAACTGGTGTCTAGAAAAGACCTTGATTACCTTGAATTAATCAAAAAACATAAATTAGCGCAATTGACATATTTGCGCTAATTTATGTTTTTTTGTAAGCACGTAAATATTTGCTCATATTTTTTGACGTAGGACTACGTCTTTCATTTCTATACCGGGGTGTAAAATCAAAGTTTCGAAAACGAAAGCGTTACGCCGGAGACCGAGATTTTGAGCGTTAATAGCTCCTAAACAACTGAACGAAATGGTATGATAAACATTTCATTCGAAAGATAAAATGTCTACGCATTATATACTTGTTACTTTTTGATCCAAAAACTTGTTTCAATAGCCTTAAAATTGCTTTCAAAACAGGCCATTGAAATCACCAATCGGTATATAAGCGAGCGCCGCTCGGAAATCCACTCAGTTATAATTGAACAGCGATTGGAGCATGTTGTCGCTGTTGTGGTGAAGATAATTTCGTTTATCATGGAAGCGCTGATGAACGGTGTCACCAAGAGCCTGTTTGTGCATCTTAGGCCAGAAGAGACTCCATCAGGAGGAGAGTGATGTCACTTAAAAGGCGACCAAGAGAGTATCAGCATCGAAAAACGGTTCCGCTTGAGGCATCGGAGCAGCCGCCACACACACACACATACACGCGCGGAATTCTTTTCATTTGGTTGCTATCTAGCATCGAGAAGATTCCAGAAAGATGTCATCGTTGCTGAAAAATAATCTAAAAATAATCTAGTTCCCTTTAGAATTGAAAAATACATTCTAGCGAAAGAGTTTATTTTGATGTTTTCTGTCCATATAACTCTGCTGTGATCGAATACATTTGGTTTTGTGATTTTTCAATCAAGTGCTATTAACATCTGGTTATCGAGTTAGCATCAACCACTGGTTGGCGTCGAGTATCGAGTAGAATCTGCATAGATCTTATCGTTGCTGAAAAATAATCTGCCAGTTCCCCTTGAAATTGAAAAATACATTCAAGCGAAATAGTTTATTTTAATATTTTCTATCCATAAAACACTGCGACCAAATACATTTGGTTTGGTGATTTTTCAATCAAGTGCAATTAATTAGCAGGAAAGCTTCTGAAGATTATTCTTCCCCATCAGTAGGATATTTTCGTATCCGAAAATCATATAATTTTCAATCGATTATTGCTCAACCGCTGAAAGTTTCAAACTCAGAGAGTTCATTCGCATCTAGTTTGGCTTCCAAATTGCCATCGTAAACCACACCTTCTCTCGATTCAATCACGGACAAAAAGCATACTTAAGCGATATTCTTGTGGTGAAACTCATTTATTTTTCGCGAGGACATCAACTGGACAATATCGTCGCTGGACGAGCTAGACGGCGAGGGAACGAGTGATTCATTAACTGACCTGACTTGAAACGCATTCAGTATGTTTCGAACTGTGAGGGAGCGCAGAAAAGCCGATCCATCGGGAGAAGAGAAGGCAACCAAGAGAGTATCAGTATCGAAAATTGGTTCCGTTTGATGCATCGAACCAGCCGCCACACACACATGTTACATAAAGCTTGTTATGACTTTATTTATATCAATTGTTTCTTATCGGATCCGCACATGGGCTCACCAATCAAACCATCCGGCAATCACTCATTTCAGGTCCACATAACCCCAAACCGGTTCTTTTCAGGACCACTTCACAACTTTGAAAGAGTTTAATTGAAGTTTTCTGAATATATATGATCATTTCATACAAATAACTCATCCGCTCACAGATTTACAAGAAGAATTTTCACCAAACTTGCAATTTATTCTTTCATCCATTCATTGAGATGCAACTTCAAACAAATGATCACTAAATCAACGGAAGTCCTACGTCACCCTTGCGGTTATACCACAGATATAACCCACTTCCTGTTTTTTTGGATTGTGGCACTCTACATAATCTGTATGCAGATAGACTATCCACAGTTTGTGGGAATACTCATACAACTCAAATGGATAATGATTATCTGCTATCACAAAGCTGAGAAATTTTTTGACGTTTTGTTTTACTATTGATTCATTCAAAAAAAAAGCTTTATTTTTAAATGTTTTCTTATCCTGAGACTGGCTCACCATATTGCACTGCTACTAAAACCGTAGGCTAACTTCAAGGATATTTTTTATTCATTTTCGGCGAATAATCAATAGAGTGCCGTGTTATGAAACATCAGAATGATAGCAAAAACAATATTACGATCATAAGGTGTTGGACAGGTTATTCCAGACGACATTGGAATATATTCCATCTGATCATTTTTAGAAAGGTTAATGACCTTCAAAGGATAAATTTATCTTGGGCACATTGAATTGATGTTCATGACTTCCAGTCGGACGTTTATTCGCTCTGATAGTAATTGTGTGGTCCTCACAAAGCATATATTCCAATGCCGTCAGTTCACTGAAATTATTCGCATACCGTTTGATGATAAGGTAGGATATTGATAATCATTTGCTGCGATACCTATTGTTCCAACAGTATTCATTCGACAATATGAAGACTGAATACCTGAAATTAACCAGATTCAACCATGCAAATCTGCGGTCAAAGCAGTATGTACACTTGAGAGATGCAACAAGTTTGAAGGGATATTAAAAAAAACATTAGTTGTTCGATAAATCTACTGCCACATATGTCGGAAGTCCACGATACATGAATATCATACGTCCATACTATTTCATTACATTTATTCGCAACGAAGAACGTAACCAAACAGAATTGAATTAATCAAATATGTCATCCGTTTTATCTACAAAATAAAAAAGGGTCTGAAATTCAATCGAATTCGAAAGGTGTTTCGTGAAGTCACTAATTGAATTACTATTGGAAAAATTATTTGGAGAGAAATGTGAATGTTCAGAATTATTGGAATCTAAAAACGATTTTGGGCGGGATGAGATTCGCCCAAATCTGCTGGTAATAAAATTAATCAATTGCATCCATTACCCGTCTGCTGTTTATCGGGCGGGAGACGACAGCAAAATAAAATCGACACGAGACTGAGTCAGCCACTCACTGCGGTCTGTGCAATAGAGAATTAAAAATCCCTCGATGAGTGTCGTAAGATTTCAGTTGATCGTCTCTTGTTACACTTTCCGATCAAGAACTCATCATCCGCTCTATGGAATGGGATTAATCGTTTGTGGCTTGCACTCACGATAAAAGACGGGTGGGTAATGTCGGGGACATAACCGAAGTGACGTAGGACCGAATATGGTATGTTCTGTAGGCGGGTTTTCTTATTGTCGTGAACAGCTTTGCAAGCCAACTCGAGCACTCCGGCGGCCGAAACTCTATAACCGCTGTTAGGTATACTGGTGCTCCGGTACCAATCCATTCGGCCTAGTTACCCTTGCGGAGCAATCAGTGAATGCGACCAACAGAGAACTGCAAACCTGCACGGTTCGAGTGGGACTTTGCCTTTCCCTTAACTTGTCCTCCTTTGTCACGTCCACACGTCCACGTTGCTGCTTGTGTTGTTTTGTTGATGTGATGCGATGCGATGTGAAACGATGCCATACAACCACATTGATTTACAGTTTGAATGAGAATGAGATATTTTTCAGCGGGTCCGCGCGTTTTGTACTTTAGCGGTACACGCTCACAGGATAGAGACAAATCGGCAGACTCAGCCAAAGGGGCGAGTTCAACGAGACGAACGAATGAGCGTTAAAAGGCAGCGATGGCAAAAAAATACACATACTGATTTTAACCTCCGACCGAGAAGGTCGCGTTTTCTTTCAGCTCGGCAGTTTGGCGTTTTGGACAGCGGACTAGGACGTCTCCCCCTGGCGATTCCGAAGGAGTTAATTTTAATTATTTTTAAGTGACAGCAGAGTGGAAGAAAGCAACAGCTCGCGTCAACTGTGGAGAGCGGGCGCTTGCCGGCAAACCGGAAAAGCGCGCGCTTTTCAGCGTCACAAACGCCATGCCCCCTTTTCGGGCAGTGTTGGCAGTTTAACTGTAGTGTTGCTAAAATTAAAAATATAATTAAAAAGAAAATAAACACGCATACAGACAGTGAAGTGGCTGAAACGATTAGCACAACAAGTGAATTTTATAGTGATTCGCGTCAATTGGTGGTTTTAAAGTGCTTTACCGGAACAAAGTGAACTTTCGGGTACATTTCCCACAAGTGAAGATCCCTCAGGATTTTTTTTGTGATTATCACACTTTTTTCTGCAGACTATATCAGTGATATAGTCAAGCAGAAGCATGGCTTCTAGTAGCTCCGGGCCTCCGGGAGGCCGGGCTACAAACTTCTACGAGGGCATGCCCACCGAAGCCACCGCTCTACTATTTGCGGACCCCTCAAATGGCAACCTTCAAATACTGCTTCTCAGAGCTACAGGAGACAAGGTGCTTCCAACGAACCCCTTCACCGTGAGCAAAACCATCAATGCAGTTGCAAAAGATTTCAACAGCGCAAAACCACAGCGCGATGAAAAGAAGAAACTGCAATACATCTTGACAACTAGGAACGAGGATGTTGTCGGTAAGTTGCTTTCTATTACTAAACTAATAGACAACACCCCCGTAGAGGTGATCTTCCACCCAACTTTGAACCAACGCAAATGCGTGGTAACATGTAGAGACGTAATCGATTTAAAAAACGAAGAACTAGCGAAAGAGCTTTCCGATCAGAAAGTGATCGACGTTAAGCGCATAGTCAGAAAAGACGGAGAATCCATTATTCCTACACCAACACTAATCCTCACAATTCGCGGAACCGTGGTTCCCGAATTCATATATTTTGGCTTCATTCGCGCTGGGACTCGGAACTACTATCCGAACCCCATGCAGTGCTTCAAGTGTTTTAATTCTGGGCACACCAGCAAAAGATGCAAACGCGAGGACCCTCTATGCAGAAACTGCAGCAAAGAACATCCTAAAGACTTCGATTTTAAGATATGCAACTCTCCAGCACTTTGAACAATTGCCAAGGAAACCACTCCTCTTCAAGTAGGAAGTGTCCTAAATGGCTTGAAGAAAATGAAATAACTAGGACAAGAATAGATCGAGGAATCTCTTACAGAGAAGCCAAGAATCTACTCACCCAAAACAACGGTCCAACCTTTTCAAGCGTCTTACAAGACAGACTTAACAAAAATCGGGCACCAATAGCCGGCTGCAAGTGCAAATGCAGCTGCGCCTCGGCCGCTTCGGCCGCTTCTAGTCGCGAAAGCACTCCCTCAGTTATGGACACAATCATGACCGAATCGTCTACCGAAAGTTCGACAACCGAATCAAATAGCGAATCGGTAATTTCAATGGATACATCCGAAGCCCCGAAAAAAAACAAAAGGAAAATAAATAAAGAATCATCTTCAGAATCAGAACAAAAATCTGAAGATGAAACCCAAATTAATAAAGAAAGAAAAAGAACAAAAAACGAACAAAGAACCACAACACCAACGAATAACAACAACACAACCATAACAAAAAACAGCAACAACAACGCACATCAAACAAAAAACAACAACAACAACAACGTACATACATCAAAAAACAACAACACACACACAACAAACACCCCAAAGACCTCCACACCAAACAAGAACAACAACACCCCGAAGAAAACTTCTCTTTCCAAGGGTAGAGGACAATCGAACTAATCCTCTTTGGATAGTCCAAACACAACACAACTAAGACTTAGGAATTAGAGTTAAATCACTCTAACACATTCACTCCAATACAGAAATTCGGGATACAATGGAATATCAGAAGTATCCGACAAAATATTTTAGAATTGAAAATACTTATTTCGAGCTCCAATCCTACAGTCATAGCCCTTCAGGAAACAACTTCGATAAAAATTTCATTCCAAAGTTCATCACATACTTCAAAGAGGGTCCCAACCCATCAAAACACGGAGTTGCAATCGCAATCAAGGATGGCACTCCACATGATCTTCTTCCCATTACCACTGACCTTCAGGCAGTGGTAGTGCGCATTAAACACCCCTTTCCAATCACCGTCGTTAGCATCTACATCACTAATGATTCCGATCCGAACACTCTACGCGGCCAACTGGACCATCTGTTCGCCCAACTTCCCGCCCCAATCATGCTTATGGGTGATTTCAACGCCCACTCATACGCCTGGGGAGGTGCATACCTCGATCGAAAAGGATCCATCATTGAGGATTTCATATCCGACCATTCTCTTCTCCTTCTTAACAACGGCCAACACACCAGAATACATTATTCTGGTACTACTTCAGCCATCGATCTCACTATAGTATCAGACAAACTCTCTTCAAAACTTTCTTGGAACATCCACGATGATACTTGCGGAAGCGATCATTTTCCAATCTTCACTTCCTTCGGCCAAACTTCTCCAGAGTTTTCAACAAGGCCAAGATGGAAATTTGAATACGCTGACTGGGCTGGCTATCAGTTTGACATTGAAAACCGCCTCTCCACTAAACGAGATTGGACAGCCGAGGAATTCTCCAAAGTTGTCCTAGAAGTTGCAATGGTGCACATCCCCAGAACCAGTGGCATTCCTGGCAGGAAATGCGTCCCATGGTGGTCACCTGAGGTGAAGGCAGCGATCAAAGGTCGACGTAAGGCCCTTCGCAAATTAAGAAAGGCCAATCCGGCCCACTCTGCTTACAGAGTTCCAAAGGGCTCGCAAAGAAGCTAAGACTGTAATCAACTCAGCCAAGCACAACAGTTGGGTTAAATTCGTCAGCGAAATTAATCCCAACGCGTCAACAAAGGAGTTATGGAGTAAGATTGGCAGGCTTCATGGCAAGAAAAGGAGCAAAGAATATAGTCTTCTAATTAACGGTCAATACACCAATGACCGGAAAATCATCGCCGAGGCGTTTGGAGATTTCTTTGCATCCGCCTCCTCCAATCAAAACTACGACCAAACCTTTCTAACCCACAAAACGGAATGCGAAAGAATTCCCATCGTTTTTCAAACCGATGTGGAATTTGACTTCAACAAAAACCTCTCCCTCAAAGAGCTCGATTGGGTACTGAACAAAGTCAAACAAGGATCCACAGGACCTGATGACATCAGCTACCCTATGCTTAACAATCTACCCCATCTCGGGAAAAAAGCACTTCTGAAGCTCCTCAACAAAGTCTGGGACAGTGGAACCCTCCCCAGTTGCTGGAAAGAGGGTTTAATGATCTGTATCCCGAAACCAGACATGAACAACCATCTTCTTGACAATTTCCGCCCCATCACACTTCTAAGTTGTGTTGGGAAAGTCATGGAAAAAATGATCAATCGACGCTTAAACTTTTCTAGAGTCAAATAAGCTGATTGATCCCAGACAATTCGCCTTCCGTGCGGGAAAAGGTACAGAAGATTGCCTTGTAGCAATCGAAAAAATCCTAGACGACGCAACTGAAAAATTACACCACATTGATATTGTTTCCCTGGATTTATCCAAGGCCTTCGATCGGGCATGGAGGTACCCAGTGCTGAAAAGCCTTCTCGACTGGGGGATTCGTGGGAGATTAGGTCTCTTCATTAAAAGTTTTCTAGAAAACCGGTCTTTCAAAACCGTTATTAACAACCACCAATCTTCTCTAAAAATCCCAGAAAACGGCTTCCCCCAAGCTCAGCACTTTCACCAACCCTCTTCAACATTGCCATGCAATCTCTATTCGAGGTTATTCCGGACCATACAAAAATCATAGTCTATGCAGATGACATCACTCTTATCTCTACGAGCTGTTTCGGCTTAATTCAGAGAAAGAGGCTTCAAAAAACCTTAGACTCCATCCAAAACTGGGCTCAAAAACAGGTTTCAAAATTTCCCCGGAGAAATCCAAACACATACATATCGGAAAAGCTCTCAGAAGGAGAACCTATCTTCAGCTCAACAAAATCTCGATCCCTACAATGAGGACATTGAAAATACTAGGGGTTACTTTCGACAAGAAACTCAACTTCCTATCACATTCTCAAAAGACCAAAATAGCCACCAGAAAGAAACTGAACATCATCAAGGCTATCGCAGGCAACCTAGCCTCTGGTCATAGAAAGACGCTGCTAAATGTTGTAAATGTTTGGTTGGTCCCACAAATCCTTTACGGAATAGGCACCTTCAGCCGTGGAGGGGACAGGGTGTTAAACACCATTCAACCAATTTACAATAAAGCAATTAGGCTCGCAATTGGCGCTTTTCCCACCAGCCCTACTCTTGCTGTAATGGCAGAAAGTGGGCAACTTCCCTTCACCCATCTGGTAACGAAAGCCATCACTAATAAAGCCATCCGTCACTTGTCACTCCCCGAAAGCGACCACAATGCCCCATTAATACATAGGGCTAAAACATGGTTCAAAAATCTCACGAACAAAGATCTTCCCGATATATGTGAACGTTCATCTGCGACGGGAAGAATTTGGAACGTCAAACCGCCGAACATTAACCTTGAACTTCTCAAAGCAGTTCGGGCGGGAGACCCTTCTCCAAAAGTCAAAGCCTGCTTCAATAACCTCGTTGCATCCAATTTTCGAATCAATCACCAGGTATATACAGATGGGTCAGTCAGTGCCGATGGAGTTGGATGTGGAATCTTTGAGAGTAGATACACTGGTAGCTTTTCTCTTCCACCGCAATGCTCCATCTTCAGTGCGGAAGCTTTCGCCCTTTTAATAGCTACTCAAGAATGCACCCATGATTTTCTTCCTACCACAATATTCTCCGACTCAGCTAGCTGTCTCCACGATCTTCTGAGTGGAAACAGCAAACACCCATGGATTAAGCAAACAGAAGAGGCTGCTTCAAATAAAAACATCTCCTTCTGCTGGGTTCCTGGTCACTCAGGAATCCGCGGAAACACAGCCGCCGACATACTGGCCGGCAGGGGCAGCAAAATAGAACCCCCAGACATGCCCTGTCCTCCATCTGACATTGTCCGCTGGGTAAAACAGCAAGTCCGTGAAAGCTGGGACATAGGTTGGATAAACAGCCGTCCCACTCATCTTCATAAAATTAAAAATTCCACTCTCCCTTGGGAGGACCGCCTCAATAGTAGGGAAAGGCAAGTCCTTACCCGTCTTCGAATTGGGCACACTAACTTCACCCACTCACACTTGTTCTGCAGAGCCGAAAAACCCCAATGTGCTTGCAACGAAGCTCCGGTTTCCGTTAGCCATCTTTTACTTGAATGTCAACATACCAAAGATGCTCGAGTCCGACACAACATAGGTCAGAGTCTCCGAGATATCCTCAGTAGAGACGAGACCCAAGAAACCAATTTAATTGCGTTTCTAAAAGAAACCGACTTCTTTGGTAAAATCTAAATCGAAATACTAAATACCTTGGAAATTGCTTATTAAAGTTCGCCACTTCACTGTCATGTATGCGTGTTTATGTGTGTATACACATGTATGTACGGGTCGGAAGGAAGGAAATCATACATGTGAATACACGCATTTAATAATAATAAATAGCAAATAATACAATATATACTTACATACTCACATCTATCTTCTTTCCATTACATTATACTTTAATCAACTTCCTATTCCTACAGCCACACACACCAAAGAGGATAAATTCATTAAATAAACCTCTCCATTTTTCAGCTCTACTATACACCATTAAATTCAAAACCACTATATTTTATTATCTATTCAAACTGTATTTCATTTCATTTCACCCCACCCCACACCCCACTCCTCCCCTTTTTCCTTCCCATACCACTCCCACCCCCTTCCACTCCTCTATTCCCACCCAAATCCTTCCCACTCCTTTCCTTCCTATCCTCCTGAGAAGGGCCTTTTTGTTTTTTTTGTTTTTGGAACGCGCCTTTCGCTGGGTCACTTGTGCTTCGTTACTGCTTTGGTCCTCGGATCAGTAAATATTTACTTTTCTTTACAGCATATATTAAATATCTTATGAAGCATAGGATCCCTTCCTACCTTCTTCTTTAACCGAGAGTCGAGCGGACAGATCTGATGAGTGATTTTTTTTGGTTTCCCTTTCGCCAGTCCCCTCCGGGCTGGTTTTATTGTGCTCTTCACTGGGCTAGAGGCGAATGAACTGCAAAGTTTAAAGCCTCTTAAAAACAAAGAAAGAAGAAGAAGAAAAATACATTCATTACGATTTATTCGCTCGTTGGATCCACATGCAGTTGTTTCTAACAAACAACGAAGGCACCGAAGACTAGTGGAATAGTGGAAAAGCCGCCAAAAAGTTCGGCACGGCGCAGAAGAATATCTCGAAAACCGACAAGAAGAAAGAGAAGGAATCATATGCTATCTACATCATAAGGTGCTGAATCAGGATCATTCCGACACCGGTTTCTCATCGAAGGCCATGAGCGTCATTAGCTTCGTCAATGCATCTTTGAGCGTATCATAGCGGAAGCCCCGCTTCTGATCCACTACAATAAGCGGTCAACCATTAAGGCGTGGGACATTCAGATCGCAATCAATCTGTTGCTGCCCGGTGAACTTACATGCGGTTTCCGAAGGTACCAAAGCGGTGAAGATGTATACCAACTCCAAATAAAGGGCGTTTTCCGACTGCTGATTCGGAAGCAAACCATAAAAAGGGTACTTTTCAGGACCACAAAATCATCTTTAATCTAAAGAGTTTATTGTTTTGTTATCACCCGATATCCCCATCTTGTTAGGCTATACCTTCCTGTTTAGCGATTGCGTTTGCCACTCGCCACAGCTTCCACAGTTGGAAAATTTCTTCCCATCCAGCTTGGGACATGTTGTACTGTAAATTACATTTAATGCGACATGCCGAATCACCACTCAGTGTCGCATTGGAGGCGATTTTAACCTGTAATTGAACATTTGCGATGGCAGTGGTACAGCTTTCACAGTTGAAAATTTCTTCCCATCCAGCTTGGGACATGTTGGGTCATAATTTGGACCCCGAACTCTATGTTTACAACTAAATATGTCGCATCTTTCTTTCAATCTAGAAGCAATTTAAGAATTGATGAAAATTGAATAATCGGGAAAGTCCCCAACCATCAATAAGCTCAGAACAACTGCCAAATTCTCATACTCATCATATCCTGGCAAACAAATTATGAAAAAATCAATTTGTGTTCTATTATTATTTGGGATATTGTTTTAGAAAGCAAACTGTATTTCGTAAACTCTTTTTTGGAAGGTTTAATTGCCCTGATAAGCGCCGTGTTTTATGGAATGGTTCCAATGTAGAAAACTTAGTACTCGTGGTTTTGAAAAAAAACCATTTCGAACGCCCTCGATGCCGCCTTGTTCTGGCTTTGCCACCAAAGCAGTTTGTATAAAGAACAAACTTTTTTCTTCCGCTACCTGCTGCCGTTTTGCGATTGCGTTTGCCACTCGCCACTCGCTGCAACTGCCTGTTGTTGTCTTGATGTCCACCGAACCGAATGTGTTCTGTTCTGAATGCGGGTTTTCTCATCGTCGCAAGCAGCTTTGCCAGCCAACTCGATCACTTCGGCGACCGAAACTATATAACGCCGGCTAGGTGGACTGGTGCACTGATACTAACGCGTTCGGCCTAGCTACCCTTGCGGAGCAAGTGAAGGATACACCTACGGAAAACTGCAGACCAACACGGTTCGAACGGGATTTTGCCTTTCCCTTCACTTTTCCTCCTTTGCCATGTCCAGACATGGCTGCTTGTGTTGGTTTGTTGATGTGTTGTAATGCGAAACGATGTGGTGTACGGTTTGGATGAGAATGATCGTTACGGCAGCGGAGCGGGGATTTTTAAGCTGACTGGCTGGCTCTAGAATTACACATGTGTGAGACTGCGACCAATGTTTCGTTCATTTTTTTTCTTTTTCTTTTCCAATCGTGCTTCATTGTATTTCGCTGCTGCTCTGGTTGCCCATTTTGGTCGGTACGATTTGAGGAGCACAAAATGAACCAATCAAAAATGGGCACATAGTGCATTTGGACAATGCTTGATATTTCACAATTATTCAATTATTAATCTCAAGAAAAATGAAATGTTATTCGTTATGATAGATGCGTAGATATATTTCCTATCAATTGATGCAAAAACCTTTGCGATCTATTGAGAAATACTCGAATTATAAGCGTTCCAAATCTTGCATATTTTCCTACTTGTTCAGTGCCTAGATTTTCATTTTACCCCCCTATATCTTCCGGTTAGACGTAGTCCTACGTCAAAACTTGAGTAGTAGAAGTAATGCTTCGAGAGTGCAAGCAGTGGGGATTCCGCTCTCATATTGCTTTTTTGAGATCTTGGTAGCTCACCGTTCCAAGTATTCTCTCTGTGTATATATGAAGAATAAAAGAGCCTCGCCTGCTGGGGGTGATTTAAAAACATCCGACTAGAGGGATATACTTATTCATTGATCGTTGAATGTGATTTTTTACCATCCCTGTTGATGACTAAGAACGAAAGTAAACAAGTGACACTGATACAAAAGCCCTACTTCTTTTGACGATCTTTCCGGCCAATAGTTAGAAATTTATAAAAAAAAAGTGTCTCTCAAAAATTCACATACGCTATCATACTGAAATGTCTTCACATATTTCATAATGTCTTCAAAATGTCTTCACAGTAAGTCAAACACCTTCAAAATGAAGACATGTCTTCAAACCTGGCATCCCTGATCCAGTGTCACCGAGGGGCAAGCTCTAGATACGCGTGACCAAGAGAAAAATATGTTATATCTAGATTAAGAGTTTATGATACATAGAGAATTATGCCAGATAAAAAAATAAAAAAAGACATTTAAAAATGTATTTTCAAGGAAAACCGACGGAAAGAGTTTATTTCATTTAGTTTCATGTTATAAACATTCATTTAATGCTCACTTTTCTCGTGGTGTTTATACATGATCCCCCTCGGATTTTAACAAATAATTTCGATTTGATAGATGCATTCACAGTTTCTGCCGTCTCGCCTCCAAACTTTTGTTTTGTTCGCATTATATTGCGAAAAAATATGATTTCCATCACTACTATATTTGACACATTTGACAGCAGCAAAAATAGTTCAGTCCAGTACTGTTCGAATTGTCTGATTGAGTTTGTTGGTTGTTGCGTCAAATGATCAAATATTTTAAAATTATTATTGTTACAAAATCTGTATAAAATCTGCATGAATATCCAGTAATCTGTAAACTGTATATCAAATCTGTATGGTCAGAAAACATGCTGAAAATATGTATCATTACAGAAAAATCTGTATATATGGCAGCACTGGAACGGGAATCGAATCCGAACACCCGGCATGATAATGTGAGACGCTAACCACTCGGCCACGGGTGCTATTGGATTCTATAGCAAACTCAAATTGCAGTTGAGTTATTAACTAAAGAAAAAGTTGATGGAGAGAAATCGATCAAGTCACTTACACTCCTTGCATTCTCATATATCTTTACGCCCGACAAAGGAACAATACTTTTCTATACAAAGTTATACCAAAGGTTAACTCGTTATCTTTAATTCAAAACAACGCGAGCTTCAAAGGTGTGTCATCAACCAGACATTCGAAATCATTAACAAAAACTGATTACGCCAGCAGCGTTGGAGAATCTTGATTGATGCCCAATTGTTACCATTTCTACGAATCGAATCAAAGCCCGCTACATCCATAGATTAAGATTATAAACGGGACAGGAAATCCTTATTATCATTCAGCAAAATCAAAGTGTGCGATAAGATATTGTGTATGATCGTTGTTCTCTGTTTCTAATAGGTACGATTTGGGAAAAAAAACATAAGTATTATCAGATCATCCTACAATTCTTTTCCATACAAAAAAGATTCTAAAGCTATTAACAAAATACTTATGTCATCTGGACAGCAGCTCCAATCAAGTCTCAAAATTTTAAATTGGCAAACCTCGGATTATCGAATTCCACGAGCACGTTATTCAGATGTGATCAAAGTCATATTTGTTGTTGACGATAACTTCTAAAACCTCCCTCAATAAAATCGGAGACAAAACGACGAAAATCCACATTCTTTTTGGTTCACTTTCGTATGCCAATATAAATTCAAATGAATCAATTTCAATGCCACAAACACTTCACTGCAACATTCGGTTACATCGATTTCTAGAGAGCCAGCGCAATCAAATTCGTTGATTAATTGTTCGTCAAAGATCTGCTTGTTTGTATTTGAATGATTCGTTATCGACGAGGCATGCTTGCTCGTTGATAACGATACCAAATAGTGACAAACTTCAAAAAAGTCAAATTAGCATATAAAATGTGTTTTATGGCAGTTCACTCACCAGTATTAATCTAGTTGGACGGTGTCTTGTTTGACCGAATGGATAAATGTGCATTATTCGCGTTGCTCTTAGTCCTTGGAGCTCAAGTATTGCGAAAAAAACTGTGTTTATGGAGCATTCATTCAAGTATTTGTTTATTTTTTAGGCTCAGCCTCAGCGTGCTCCAAAGATTATCAATGGTCACAGTGCAACTCATCAACCCTATAATGCCTTCATTATGTATCTCAATGCTCAGAACGCAGGATTCTTCGGCGGTGGTTCGTTAATATCTGATCGGCACGTTCTTACGGCTGCAATCAATATTTTCGGGTAACATTTTTTCATTTGATTAGTGACATTTATTCATTTTTTTCTTCTTACGTAACAGATATCAACGATGGAACGTCGGTCTTGGTAGTAATATCTTCACTCAGCTTGCTACTATCACCTCGACTCAGGCTATAGCTCACCCCAATTTCAACCCTACCAACCGTGCAAATGACATAGGTGTCATAATGCTGCCGAGTTCTGTCGTCTTTACCACATATGTATATCCCATAAGACTGCCTCCGCTGACCTATATTAATCAGCTACCAGTAGAAAACGAAGAAGGTACCATTGTTGGGTTTGGCTTCACCAGTAGCAGCTGTTAGTAGCAACTAAACAACTAATCCAGAAAGAAAAAAAGAACTATAGTTTCATCACACAATTTTTCAGCGACAACCCGAGCAGACTATCTTATGCACTCATTTCAACGCGTGGTAAACCATAACCGTTGCCTGCAATTTTTCCCTGTGCAATCACCCTATCAATTTTGCGCTGAGGACAACATTGAACGTTCCAATGTATGCAACGGTGATTTAGGAGCAGGTTTTGTGACAATTGAACGTGGTCGACCGATTCTGACGGGAATAGCCTCGCTAGTGGCACAAAACTGTGGTGCCCAGAATCCCACCGGTTACACGAGGATTGCTGCATACAGACAATGGATACACCAAGTGGCCTATATTTAGAATTGTGATAACCACTATTTTTTAACTTATTTTTACAGCTTGTTCTGATGTGTAATTATTCATTCGTTCACAATAAAATCATTCATTGCGGTGCGGAGAGCGGTAGAGTCGCATCCCGGTTTGATTTTGATCGTTCATTAGAAAGGTAGTCTCCGATTTCATTGGTCGATATTTTTCTCAAACATCAATTCATTTGAAAAAGGCAAATGCCTGTTGTTAGGGTGGCAATGGATGTATAGAAATAAATTCATCATCGAATTTCAAACCCGACCATGTACAATATGTTTATTGGCCCAAAAAAATTACCTGTGCAAGATATCAATCGGACATGATTTAGGGGTGCCTCAAAGTTTTGATTTTTTAATCCACGCAAATCTTTTTTATGCCAAATAACGATTTTCGGCCAAAAATTTTTTTTCGAGATGACACCAGATCTCGACGTTTCATGCATTTTTAAGTCATTTGGCAACGAAAAAAAATTCGATTTTCCAAATTTCCTTTACTTCCCACTTGGAAGACTGTCGAGAATCAAAAAAATCAAAACTTTGATAACTTTGAGGCACCCTTAAATCATGTCCGATAGAACTGAAACTTTGTACAGGTAATTTTTTTGGGCAAATAAACAAAATGTACATGTTCGGTTTTTGAAATTTGACATGACCATTTTCGCTGTCAACGTCACCATCAATTCACACATGCAGCAGCACCATCACGTAAAATGTGAATGAATGCATTATTTAACGTTATTCACCGAAATGATTCACCCTCTTTCGAATTAGTTATAAATTATGAAAAATCCAATGAAAATAATTAAATTATATTATTTGAATGCTTAAAACACGTAGTCTCGACCCTTATTAAACAATAATAACTCTACTTAACACTTATTATCATAATAAAAAATCATTGTAGGGTACATATTTTATTCAAGATATTTTCACTTCTTCATAACATAGGATATGTAATTCATACAGATAAGATAATTTTTATGGGTAGTTTTTATTCTAAAAATGGTACCCTCGTTGTACAGGACCACATCCAACTTGGCCAGAACTTCTAGTAAACTAATTTCTCTCGCGTTGGTGCATTTTTCCCCACTTTACTGCCCAAGCATTGACATCCCTTCGTAAAACGACTGGTTTTCGTTCGGCGAGCTCCTCGGTGGAGACATCCAGCATACAGTCGAACTGTTCCATCATCCATTTGGGAGGTGCGTAGCAACTGCAAATGATACCCTCGCGAGACCTCGAGACTTTTTTTATCCTGTTATAGTTACCGGAGCGAACGCGATACGGCTCCGCGATAATAGAGACATCACAGTTCACAGTGCCTGTCGTTGACTGCCACAACCAGGGTCCGAAATCTTCGAAGGTGAAAAATGAAGACCGACTCTACTCTCAGTAGCTTCGCTTCAACTAGAACTGCTTCGGTAGTCGCCCACAACAAAAAGTGACTTGACTAGAAAATGAATTGACTAGCGTTGACTAGCGAGGATGACTGGTTAACTAGTCCAGTCAGTGGTTATTTTAACTGACTCGACTAATGAATACAAATTTGCCTCTTCATTCAACTGACTTCAATCCACACTTCCATTTCCCCCTGACACTAATTTTATACCCGCGTACGCAATCTTATTTTTACGTCCATATAAAGAGGAAGGAAAACATGATTTCTGATGCAAAAAAGGAGTTACCCCATCAATGCATGGTTTATTGTCTACCCATCGTGAACTAAAACCAACGAACTTAGACATTTATCAATTATGCTATAAAGGTCCTCGCGTTAGTATTAGTAAATAGCGTGCAAAATAGCGCATACACACTGCACGCTATTTTATACGTGTGAGTAATTTTCGTGTACGATACAAAAGAATCTAGCTCACCTGTAGCGTATGTCACACCACGTTGAACTCAAACATCGATGCATGAACACGTACATGGGAGAGAGAAAGAATTCGTTTTGAAGGAAGTCACTTCAAAATGCAATGAGGACAATTTGACTGGGAAGAATGAAATGATATACTCCAGTCGGAAGAGGAAGATAGCAACTAAACGTTTAGTCGTTTTGGCGGTGAAACTGCATGAAAAAGCCAAAAGTCATTACTAACTGAATACGGATATAGTCAGTCAGATAGTCAGCCGACTATCCTCATTGACTATGACTATGCAGAGCCCTGGCCACAACAGTTGCTGTGCGGTGTAAATGGTTAAGACTAATTTTGGTTATCTCCATCACTGTTGGCTTGCCCTTGCTGTTTGTACACAGGGCATTAGAATAATATGAAGTACTGTCCTCTTTTTCGCAGAGCATACACCTTGGTTGTCCCTTGCAGTCGCTGGCAAAGTGTCCCTCCATTCCGCATATCCTGCACAATTTGGATTTATTTGGTCCCAAGCAGTCTTTCGCCAGATGGCTGAAGTTTAAACACCTGAAACATCCAGTTGCTTGGGAACAGGAGGAATGATTCTGAAACGACCCACAGCTTAGCAGACGAAGCTCTACACAGTCATCTGTCATCGAGGAATGTTCAATCGTTTTCGAAAGATAATGTAATCTATGTACTTCTAGAACACATGAGAACTCATGGAGATGGACACCGGAGATCACTCTGGAGCATGTTTTTTCCACAATAGGCGTTGTGTGCAGATTACGTAACGCATGGAGGGGGAGGGAGGGGGCTGAGGTTGCGTTACTTAATATGACATGGGGGGAGGTAGCCGTGAACATTAGGTAACAAATTTCAATTTTTATTCCTGAATAAATTCTGGCGCCCCTATATGCTTGAGCAGCTTGCTTCGATTCTGGAACCGAAAGAGGTGTGTTTCCTAAGCCAAGATGATGAAGCACGTGTTGTAATAGGCTCAACAGTAGCTAATAAACAGGCTCTGATATTAATGCATCTCGAATATCGCGTTAATCTTCCGGATCATGATTTTATCGTGGATGCTAAACATCAGCTACTGCATCTTTCATCGCCGAATGCAGAATAAAGCTAAGGCACACTGGTCATGCTGAAGCAATTGGATACAGTGGTCCAACGTACGTTGCACTTAATTCAATGCACTCTTCTTCGAACGCATTTTCTCATGGACTCGATTTTGAAAGGGAGTGCGGGCTGCCTGAAGTCGGTGAAATTATTCGGTATTAAGGAATACTCAAGTCAGTAATCATAATTACAATGGGTGGAGGACCAGACGAGAACCCTCGTTGTGAAAAGATCAAAGATATGGTGATTCATAATTTTAAACAATTGAATCGTGAAGCAATATTCGTTGCTAAAAATGCTCCAGGACTAGGATTGGGCGATCTTGGATTGATATTTAGAAGATCGATCTTTTCTTCTCGATCTTCCGACTGATCGAATGACAGTATTTTGTCTGGCATACAAATGAAACACAAATTTCTACGTAACTCGAGAACTAATCAAGCAAAAGGAGCCAACGTGGGGGGTGTCTGTCATACACACGAAACATAATCATAACTCGAAAATTATTCGAGCAAATGGAACCAAATTTGGCATGTGGAGGTTTCAAGGGGCAAGAAATGTTGCTATGGCGATTTTGTCATACAAATGAAACACAAATTTCTGCATAACTCGAAAACTAATCAAGAAAATGAGATCAAATTTAGCATGTGGAAGTTCCAGGGGGCAAGGAATGTTTCTACGGTGATTTAACACTTCTCCACCCTCTCTAAGGGGAGAGGGGGGCTGCCATACAAATGAAACACACATTTATTTATAACTCGTATACGTGTGTACCAAAATTGTCCGCTTTCTTTTAAGTAAACGGACTGCGCCATACATGTGAATGGATATATTTCATAATACGTTATAAAACTGCATTCTTTCACTTTTTATCTTTTTGAAAAGGATTTTATCTAACGCCACTATTTCTCAAATTACACTACCCACGAAAAATATGATCTTTATATAACACTCATCAGAAATAAATATACAAATACTTCCTAATGATAAAATTTGCGTATTATTCGAATACATCCTTCTTTCGGGTGGATGTCGCATTCGGGTAGATGTTACATTGGGGTAATTGTTACATTCGAGTGAGTGGAATTCGGGTGAATGTCTTTCGACTAACTGTCTTCCGGGTGAGTGGGTTTCGGGTAAATGTGATGCAATCCTTTTAAGCAACTTATAGCATGCTTGAAATATTCAAAAAATAATTAAACTACTTTTTCGAAAGAGCCCACAAAATTTTCTTGGTTTTTATAAAATTTTTAACTCAAAAACTATAATACCTACAAAATTCTGGTCAAAGGATGAAATGTAAAAAAATTATTCAGATGTTTTTAAAAACAATACCAAAGTTTTTCTAAAAAAAAATCGCTGAAAAAAAATTATTTAAAAAATTAAAATTAATTTTTCTTAAAAAAGTATTTTTTAAATTCCCAAAAAATAATTATAATGTTAAAATAAAAATGTTACGAGTGAAAAATTACTTTTTCAGATATACAAGAATGCCATGTATTCCAGAAACTATAAAAGATAGAAATATGATGTCTTCGACCAAAGTACATGTTTTAATAAAATCTAAAACATTGTCGAATATACTATATACTATATCTTGACTTTAAACAAAATTAGGATTAGCATTTTTTTGTTGTTGTTAGAAAAACTTTTTCCCTGTAAAACTCCCCATCTTCCGGTGTATGAGTGATCTTTTGGAAATTGTAAGGACTACTCATAGATTTTTTTTTAAGAATTTAAAAAAAATATGGTTTTGAGGAAAAAGAATTTCAATTTTTAAACTATTTTTTTCGGTGAAATTTAAAAAAAACGTATGAAAATTCAATCAATTTCCTACATTTCATCCTTTGACCAAAATGTTATAGATATTATAGTTTTTGAGTTATGATTTTTTGTAAAAAATAAAGAAAAAAAAATTTGGCCGTTTTCAAAAAGTTGTCTAATACTTGTTTGAAGATTTAAAGTATGCAAAATTTCTTAAATGACCAATGTCTTTACACACACAACGTTTCACGGCTATTTGAGATGGTGCTGCCAACTCTCAAGACAAGTTGGCATAAAATCCGTCTAATACTACTTAACTATAAAACTAACCAATGTGTAAATGTTTAATGTGTAATGTGTCAAACTCCATTATTCTCATCTCATGTTTCCTAGATGATTTCTTAAGTTTTCGTGATTGTTACACGTACAAAACCGCATGCGACCAGCGGGCCGCATGTTCGAGTATAGCTGCTCTAGCGCGACTGTGTGTTGAGTGAAAAAAAAACTGATCTTCCTTCATCTTGCGCTCGCATATACCTAGAACTATGGTGATTATAGACCAAAGAGGGACCCTCCCGTTGAGGATGACGGAGTAGGTGGTGTTCGGGTTCGGTTCTTCGGTTTCGGTTCTCAAATGTGACTGTATTAAAATTACTTGATTTGGTCGGATAAAAAACACTGTTTAAACACTTAACAATATTCTTTATTAGTTCTAAGTTTATCGGTTCGATAGCTAAATAACTTTGTCGGTTTGGTATGCAAAACTAAACTTCGAGTCAAAAACACGTCGTTTTGGATTCTTATCGGGCAAAATTATTTGATGCTTGGAAGCAATCTGCCCCCAACTCTAAGAAGTCCATCGTGATAAATCGGTCGTAAGTTTCCAATACGTTTACACGGTTGATTCGATTCAATCCGTCGAATCTTATCCCTCTAATATTCATGTTGCAATATTTTAACTATCGTTTCAGTTGCCCGTTATAGCTCGTTGATCGTGTGATGACATGACTTTCTACGGACAAGCGGATTTTTCTGTCGGCAGTTGTCGATAAACCGAATGATGTTGACCATAATTCGTTGAAGCTTGCGAAAACTACTATATTTGTGCAGAAACGGAAATGGCTCTACCTTTTGGATTGACGTTGCTACTCCAACTACCAACTCAGGCAGGAGCTGATCTGGTTCACCGGCTCGTCCCATTCGAGTTTCACTTTCCACAACTGTTGAACCAACAGTTTCACTGTCACGATGACTGGAGCTATTAATCCAATCGGATCGAACAGTTTCGATTTTCGTCTCTTGTCGGAAAGGATTCGCTATGAAGAACAGATCATTCTGTAGATCCCACAGTAATCCAAGTAACTTAATTACTCCGTTCGCTTCATATTCCGGAATCGGCATTTGTTTCTCTCGGAATTTTTCAGGAATATTCGATAAAAATTCATCGGAATTTGAGCACCATTTATGAATGGCGAAACCACCTTTACACAGCAATTTTTGTAGTTGAAGATGAGTCTCTATGGCGTCGTGAATGGTATCAGCACCAGATAAAGCGTCATCCATGTAAAAATCCTCTCGCAAAACACGAGCTTCAGTAGGCGTCTCAGCAGCTTCGTCATCGGCGAGTTTCATCAAGCAGCGGCTGGCTTGAAATGGTGCGGATGCTGTGCCATAGGTAACAGTGTTTAACTGAAGCTCTCGTATTGGATCGGATGGATTTTCTCTCCAGAATATGCGTTGATATGATCTGTCATCTGGCAACTAGTATCTGGCGATACATTTTCGCTATGTCAGCTGAACACACATACAGTGGAACCCCGATTATCCGCGGAATAGTCGGGCCAGATCACGAAAATCGCGGATAACACAACAAATGACTAAAAATGAGGTGCAAACACAAAAAAAAACAGATATTTCAGTATGAAAACAGTGTTTTATCAATACAGGAATCATTGAACTATCCATCTGTAAGGTCGTGTACACCAGTAGTCAAATAATGTGAAAGTCATGACCAAAATAGAAGAACAAAAACCTACCACTCAAATTTAGGGTAGGTTCATAGAATTACTATGGAACTCGCTTTCGCGGATAAACCGCACCGCGGATCATCCGCTCGCGGATAATGAGGGTTCTACTGTACTTATATTTCCTGAAGCGCAACATGATTGAGAAAAGGTCGCGTTGCACTACAGAACCAACCATAAGCACATCATTGAGCGATAAATCTGCAGGAGACGATTCCGCACTCGTGTCGAACACTACTCTACATTTAGTGCTACTACTGGATGGACGTAGAACTGCATCATGTGGCAGATAATATATGTTTTCGGTTGATGTTTCGTTTGCCATTTCAACTTCTTCACAAGGGCCTAGAGTTTCATATTCATGGATGAAATCTTTATACTGGTCTCGCAAATTTGGATCACGTGCAAGACGCTTCTCTAGCGCAATGAAACGTTTCAGGGCCAATGTTCGGCAGTCATTCAGATATGAAGCATTCTCTTTAAACGGCAGGTTCACAATAAACCTACCACTATCATCACGTTTGCAGGTTCTCACGAAATGTTCCTCGCACAATTTTTGTTCGGCTGAATGTTTACTTACGTTAGGAACATCTTCGATTTCCCAAATCGGTGCATTATACTTTCAATGTCTTCAATGGATGCTAGATTCTAGTGTTGTGTTTCCAATGGTGTATTTGAGACAACACCAGCTACAACCCATCCTAGGAACGTTTCTCTCAATTGTGGCAAATTCTCTGCGAGGTTCAACTTTCCAGGTTTCATGAGTTCGAAAAACAATTCTGCACCAAAGAGCAAATCCACTTTAGCTGGCAGGTCACTCAGGCAGGAACTCAGGGTCAGCTAGTGCAAAACCGTTCGGCATTTCCCAATACGCAATATCAATTTTACTCGTGGGAATAATTCCGGCCACTTTCGGAGTCACCAAACATTCGATTTGGATTCTGTATTCACTGTTTCGAGAGCAAAAGCGCACCGTAATCTTGTGTTCGCGTGCGAGTGTTCGCAAAGCGTTGATCCCAGTAATCGAGACATTTGCATTTTTCTTCGGAATAGCTAATCGGTTAGCCATCTGTTCGGTGATGAAATTTACTTGTGACCTACTGTCTAACAGTACGCGACACAGATGGGGATGGTTATTTCTATCGAAAACATAAATAAAAGCTGTGAGTAATAGCACCGTTTTCGTATCGTGAGTGCAGTTGCAGGAACAGGTCGTAGAAACTGGTGATATATTCGGTGTGATTGCACTCGAAACCTCGGCTGACGGTTGTGATTCTTTTGGAATAGCAGCATTCAAACTTACATCGCGGTTTGCAACATCTGAATCGTCATGCAATTGCGTATGATGTCGCTTCTGGCATTTACGACACGTTTTCGGCGAAGGGCAATCCTTAGAACGGTGTCCCTTTCGGAGGCAGTTGAAGCATATTCCAAGTGATCTTACCTTATCAATTCTCTGAGCAGCAGATAAATCGTTCAGTTTGTTACACTGAAAATTCAGATGCTGACCACCACAGAAAGCACAAGCGTTGGTGATGGTTTTTTCTTCGGCAGGTTTCGTGATAGCAGCGTGGCTTCTCGTTGCTGGCAGCTTAACAGAAATAGGAACAGCTTTCGGTTTCGATTGTGATCCTGACGGTTGAGTTGCATTCTCACAATTCTCCAATATCTGACATCTAGATTTGAGAAACACAATCGTCGGTTCGTATCTTGGCAATCCGCCTCTCTTCAGAGTTGATTCCCAAGCCTTGCGTGTGGACCTATTTAGAGCATTGGCAATTAGATATACAACCATATGTTCAGATATACCAGTGAGGTTCTGTTGTAGATAACGCAAACTCTCAACATGGCGGGTTGCTTCATCAAGCAGTTTTCGTAAATCCTTGGGCGATTCAGTGGACATCTTGGGTAAGCTTAACAGTCCTCGAATGTGTGATTCAACAATTACTCGTTGGTTCTCATACCGTTCTGTCAGCACTTCCCATGCTTGATTATAATTACCTTCGCTCAATATTTTTGCATCAAGTACTCCAACAGCTGATCCGATGAGAGCTTTATCGAGGTGATAAAGTTTGACAGCATCACTATCACCTGACATCGCCATTAGATCTTGAAAGACAGCTTTGAATGTAGGCCACGCGGAATAACTACCATCGGAAGTAGGTATCGGTGCTTTTAATGGTTACTGTTGTATTATAACTTGGCGGCTTGGCTGTCGAGTTTTCATTCCTCGCGGTGAGAATTAAATCGTCCACAATCATTGACGCGGAATTATAAAGGTTTTCGAAATCCGCATAAATTTCTTCTTCTACCGCAACTTCATCGTCGGAAATAAGTGCCACCACTTTGCTGTGAAAGCTACTAAATTCGGTGTACGCTGACGATAAGTTTTTCGTAAAAACATTCAACTGTGCTAATCCTACATTTCGTTCCGCTTGTAATGATTTCTGCATGCGCACAACTTTTTGTTTAACCTGGTTGCGCTGACGAAAAACTGCTGCTAGCTCTTTCGAACATAATGTACTTGCAGCACACACGTCACTTTCGTTGTCAGGAAAACCATGGAATGATTCATTATGCTGCTCATCAGCATTTTGCTGTTTCGGATTCGGGGAATGTTCAAGCGGCATTGTGCCTATTTTCACCGGTGATTTATTTCGCTTTATAAATTCACACGCTGAATAAGTTCAATCACGTCTAGAAAACTTTCCACTGCACGAGGCGCAAGCGAACAAACGACGAAAGTTTTCCACTACACACGTGGAGGATCTCTTTTTTCGAAACGCAATGGTATTTTTCCACTGCTCGCGGAGTCACTTTTTCAGGATCGAACCTTTTTCAAAAACACTTTCTTCGCAAACGGATACACTTATGCTTGCGAGAAAAACACTTTTTATGCTAGCGGAAAAACCCTTTCACTCGGGATCCATTCATTCACTGTAATCCGGTTCGTTTTGGACCAAATTATGTTCGGGTTCGGTTCTTCGGTTTCGGTTCTCAAATGTTACTGTATTGAAATTACTTGATTTGGTCGGATAAAAACACTGTTTAAACACTTAACAATATTCTTTATTAGTTCTAAGTTTATCGGTTCGATAGCTAAATAACTTTGTCGGTTTGGTATGCAAAACTAAACTTCGAGTCAAAAACACGTCGTTTCGGTAGGCAAGAACTAACTCAATGAATTTTCATCGTTGCACACGCATTTCTTTCAGCGCTTGGATTTGTCGTCGCATATGTGTGTTCGCGATTCTTCTTTTCCTGTGGGTGTGGCTTACATTTCGGTTTCTTTTGCTCGGCGTTAGACCAAACAGGTGGTTAAACTTAAGTTTCTCTTCGCTACACAGAGGATATGGACATCAAACATCATCCTGCTGGTCGCCATGACTCTCTCATTGATGGAATATCGAAAAATAGTAGTGGTTTTATGACAGCAAACGAAGAGAGAAATCAGCTATAAACTACGATGTTTAAAAATCAACATGAACCATGTAAAAAGCATTTTTTTTCCATCATCCACAAATACAAAGTTATTATACATAAATAATTCAACGATGGAAATGAAATAAACCTTCCAGTCGTGATTTGAAGAATAGGATAAAGTAGCGTTCTCAAATTAAAATTACTGCTCGTATTACAATGATCCAGAATGAGATCCTATCCACTGTCTTAGTCTATTCTATGATAGCATCATTCATTTCTTTCACACCTCTTCTTCGATAATTGTTTATAAAAAATCGTCGGTCAGCAATCGACGAATTTATGTAATATTTTTTATCTAAAATGTAGATTGCGCGATACGTAGACATATCTAGGTGGTCATTTATCGGGAAAGAACCGCCCGTGTTATGATAACAGTAACACGCTGTAGGATATTTCATGGGAAACGAAATGCAATATAAAAGTGCGCCCAAATGTTATCCAATCATTAGTAGTAATCTAGTGAAAGGAAATCAGCTGAGGTGAAAATGGAACGATTTGCGCTGTTCATAACGCTCTGTGTCTTAACAGCACAGGTATTCTGAGTTCATCGAAATCCTCGTGATAGAGAGATATATAGATTTTTTCGCAGGCGTTACCAGATCGTACCTCGAGGATAATCAATGGACATTCTACCACTCACCAACCCTTCAATGCGTACGTTTTGTATCTGAATGCCCAAAACGCTGGATTCTTCGGAGGCGGCTCACTCATTTCCGATCGTCATATTCTTACAGCTGCTCAGAACATTTATGGGTAATGAATGTAAATATTCCTATGAAGTTGTAATCTACAGCATTTGCGTATAACAGATATACTCGATGGGATATTGGACTAGGAAGTAACATCTTTACACAACTTGCAACAATCACCTCAACACAAGCGATCGCACATCCCAATTTTAATCAACAAAATCGTGCAAACGATATCGGCGTCATTACATTGCCCAGTTCAGTTGTTTTCACGCCGTATGTTTCCCCCATTTCGCTTCCGGCTTTGAATGCTCCAACTCAATTGCCGCTTGAGAACGAAGAGGGTCTCATTGTTGGCTTTGGTTTTACTTCCGGCAGTTGTAAGTAGCGAAATGTCACTAAAAATGGTATAATTTTAATATTATTTCATTCATAGCAACCACCCGATCGGACTTTTTGTTGCGTTCATTCCAACGTGTAACTTCAAACAACCGATGCCAACAGTTCTACCAAATAACTGTTCCGAATCACTTCTGCGGTGAAGACAACATTGAACGTTCGAATGTTTGCAACGGTGACATGGGAGCAGCTTTCGTAACCAGCGAACGTGGTCGACTGTTTGCAGTCGGTATTGCTTCTCTGATAACACATAGTTGTGACTCACAGAGTCCCACAGGATATACGCGTATTGCGCCTTATAGACAATGGATACAACAAGTGGCCTTCATTTAAATTTGCTCCCACCTGTCGGCTAGATTTACGCAAATACAAACATTGCACAAACTAAATATCTGACTTTCTGTTCAAAATTCAGCTTAATCGTGTTTCTATCAACATGTCAAGTCGTTCTGTGGACGAAAAATGAATTGTTTCGGCCCATGACAATATTAACGATAAAAGTACATATATATACTGATTTTTTGGAATAACAACCATATATTTTTAAAAAAAAGACATATTCAGCATACCTTTGGATCTCCAAAATCCTGTGAACATTCTTTCCTAATGCAGTGCGGAATTCAATCTCGTCTTCCTTCAGCTGCTCTTTCTCGGGAACAGGATGCTTTTGGGTGGTTTCAGCGGGAACATCTACTATCTTCTCCATTTCATCTTCCTGTTCCTGCTCCTTGACCACGATCTCACTACGAACCTTTTGCAGTAAAGCATAATCGAGTCCTTTCACCAAGTGAGTATGCTCCATATCACCACCCAAAAATTTAGATTCCTGAATCTGTTGACGTCTCCGTTCCGCGGCATCCAACCCAGATTTTACATCCGGTGCCACGGCCCGATAAGCACCAGTCGAATTAGAGGCATCAACGTTCTGATAATCCGGGTTGGCCCCATCACGGCGCTCGCGAGCCCGGTCACGATATTTTTCCGCCAATTCCGCTAGTTTGTTGTCCTCCTGTTTCTTCAGTTGGGCATAAAAATTCTTCTTCTTCCGACGAGCTTCGTGCCGTTCTGATGAAGGTGGTTTCATGGTCGAAGATGATGCTGATGTCGAAGTAGATGATTTGGCCATTGCATCCCGAACAGAACCAGCCGCATGAGAAGTCCCGCTCGGTGCCCTTGGTGTCATAAGCAGCTTGCGGAAGTCGTCATTAGTTAAACGTTGAGTTGCCGGTGTTTCCGGCTCATGTATGTCTTCTCCAGGCATGGTTGTTTTTTATGAAATTGTTTTTCACTCCGAAAACTTGAAATTATTTTCCTGAAATCAATAAGCTCTCGAAAGAACAACAGTCCACTGTGTCAAAATTGCCAATCAGGAAAACAAACACATACTAGGGGTTCAACGATTGTCAGCTTAACATCCAACTCTAAAACGAATTCGAGATGCCGAATGTACCTTGCCGACATCTACTGTAATGTGAAGTAACTAACTTTCTATCTGAAATTACAGGGATTCTCCTCTAATTGGACATCTAGCTCATTGGTTAGACCTAAGTGGTGCGGACTCAATCCACTTCATTTTCAAGCAAATTCATGCATGTTTTCAAGCGATTTCTTGCAATAAATTCTCAGACCACCAGAGATGCCAGATTTACAAATATGTTTGTAAATTTACAGACATATCTGTAAAACACTTTCTATAACAATATTTCACAGGTTTTTGAAAAAATAAGACTCTGTCCATCACATCAAAGATATTTGGCTCACCATATGACATTTTTGCACAGTTTTAATACAGAAAAGTTATTATATTTAGTTTATATCAATACACATGACGTTAGTCCAGCGATACTCAACCTGCGGCCCGGCAGTCTTTCTGGTTGGCCCATCTGGTGTGTATAAAGTTTGGAACTCATACACATAAGTTCTTTTCCCCTGACATCATTGCGGACGAAAGAGAGGATGCAGTTATACACAATTAATGAAAAATTGCATTCTATGCAGGTAAGGAAAAATCTTGAACGAAAATTGTCTCTGATAATTGTTTTCTGTTCTAGATAAGATTGTTTTGCTGGAATGCAAGGAGATTTATTGAAAATTAATTTTAGGGTCAGGACTTTGTCTTCTAAATATTTGAACAACATCGAATAAAAATTTTCATTCTATGTTCAACAACTTAAGGTGGCCGTACACTGTTTGCCCGGAGGTCAAATATTTGTTATTTTTTGACAGATAAGGTTTGATTTGATATTTGTACAAACACTATTTTGTTTGCCACTCTTCAATTTTCAACAGTAGTAAACAATATCAAACACCGAACATGGAATAAATCAACTGAAATATTCAAGGTAACCTAACCATGTACCGACAGGTTCGAAGAACAGACTGAAAAAATATTTTAGGCATCCAATAATTGAATATTTGCTTGTCGTGTTTTGTGTAGAATATATTTGATCAGTACACGTTGACCAAATTTTATCTGTCAAAAAGAGTCAAATATTTGGCTTCGGTCAAACAGTGTATGAGCACCCTTACATTTGCTTTCGGGTCTGGTTATGACGAAATATGGGTTACTGTTCGGTATTGATACCACAGACATGGTTCATGGCCGTGTGGTGATCTAAAACTTGTATAGTCTTGCATGGCGGATGGAAAATATACACTGCATTTTCTTATAAATTTCATCAACGACAAGACCGCAAGCCTTGGTGGATGTCCAATATATCAACGAAGAAATACTGATTTTTATAAAAATTAACAACGCGTATGTATGTGTATGCATGTATGTGTAGATCTTTGAAACATTTAAACACACTTACAACACATAAGTTATTAAGTGGTCCGAAAAATCAATTTTTTCCACTTTTTCTCAAAAAATGACAAACGAAAATTAATTACTTTTGAACCACTGAACCGATTTAGATGATCGACATATATAAATTATATAAAATTATATATAAATTGAAACTAATGACCTAGCCTTTTATTAAAAAATATTTAACTTGCGAGAAGAATAATTATATTTTAGTATTTATTGATTTTAGTCGTTTCTTATTTTTTATGACTTATATATATTTTTTTTTCTTGCGCTATATGTTTTTATATTTTCTCTTGAAAGCTGAGGATTTCTTACATAACATATCTCGATATCAGAGATGCAATTTTTTCGTTTTTTAGATATGATTTTTCAAAGTTAACCGGTGGTTCAAAAAACATTTTTCCCCCTTTGTTCAAAAATAACTTTCTGCAAAAAATCATAACATTTGAACTACTGCACCGATTTAGATGATCGATATATTAAATTGAAGCCAATAAGCCAATAATGTCACACTTGCGGGAAGATTGGATTCTAGTAGCATAGGTCTAGTTTAGTCACATATGAATATGTTAAATGTAAAATTTACAAAATTATAACTTAAAAACGATAATTATAGCATCTTTGATATCGAGATATGTTAGGTAAATAATCCTCAGCTTTCCATAAAAAATATAGAAAAATATAGCGCTTCTATCTTTAACCGAGAAATCTATGAAAAACTAACTCAATCAATAATTACAAAAACAAAAATTCAATTTTTTCGCAAAGGAATATTTTTTCAAAGAAAAATAACTCGTAAGCTTCAATTTGATATACCGATGATATGAATCGGTCCAATGGTTCGAAAGTTATGACTTTTTGTAGTGGGAAAAATGGGGAAAATTGTTTTTCAAATCATCGATTAGTTTTGAAAAATCATATTTCAAAAACGAAAAAATAGCATATCTAATATCAAGATATTTTATGAAAAAAATTCTAACCTTTCAAGAAAAAATATTTAAAAAAATGGTGCCCCCTAGTCCAAAACCATGAAAACATTAAAAAACGACTACAATCAATAATTACGAAAATAGGATCCATATTATCTGCAAGTTCAATATTTCTCAATTATAGCTCATTGGCTTCAATTTGATGTGTCGATCATCTAAATCGGTTAAGTGGTTCGAAAGTTATAAATTTTTGAAAAAAGTCATTTTGGGAAAAAGTGGAAAAAATGATTTTTTGGATCACCCTAAAATGGAAATGGGCACCCTAATGAAAAAATAAAAAAAAATACGAGTCTAATGTTTTGCGATAAAGAACAAAATTACCACTTTTGACGAAGATCTGAGAACCACTATATTGGTTTGGCATGGAATGGTTGTATATATATACAAAATACAATCTTACGTGCATCGCGATGTACAAAGTATTAATGAATATGTGAAAATTAACGTTAAAAGACATTTCTATAGATCTGCACACTTTTATAGACTTTTCCATATTTTTAACAGACATTCACATGTTTTTACAGACTTTTTTTAAAAATCATCTGGCATCTCTTCCTTCCACTTTTTATTGAATATTTTCAAATCGCAGGAGTAAACATTTACGGGACTCTGACTTTGTTTGTTTTTATTTCGTTCGGAAAAACGTTATGTCAGAGAGGGGACATTAAAAATGCGTTGCTTAATGAAAGGCTGAGATGCTCTTTCAGAGATGCAATTGAAAAATTTAGTTCGTTCATTTTATAATTTTAATTATTTTGCCTTTGACAACAATACCTCTTTTATAGTGTTGATTATCATAAGAAAAATAACACTCCTGATCGTTGGATCTCTTTTGACATTTCAATTGGATCTTTTTTGACAGTGTCGTAATTTATACGCGGCGTTCGGAGGCGTTAAAAGAACACGTTTTATTGTACAAGTAACTTTATTAATGTCTACTCTGCGGAAGTCTTAACTCGAATGTTCGAGAACACGTAACGACGGAAGTTCAATCTGACAATCGCAAATTTCACGGATGTACATAAACGCTAATATGCCAAAGTGACAGATGATAATAAGAAATCGAGGGGTACATCTTTTTCTTAATAGGACATTGTGTGCAAGGTTGCTACAGCACGTCCATCCTGACACTACTGTCGGCCGCGACAGTTGAAACGCTGGTGTTCTCTCGCTTATCGTTTTTTTTTCGTTTACATTCATTTTATTTTACATATCAGTTGTTTTTTTACTCTTCTAGCTAATGTACTCGTTATGCAACATATTTTTCAATCGCAGTATTTGGTTTCAATTTCCACTAAAATTCATCATCTAAATATTCAACATCTTCATACTCGACTTCTGAATCTGAAAAATCGTTAATCTCATTATTATCGTTCTTCTGATAAAGTCGCATGTTCATAGGATCGAATATACCTTCAAAATATCTATTGGATACCTGAAATCCATCTAAATCTGTAATCAGATACCGATTTCGATCAAGAACCTTTCTGATGACGTATGGGCCTTTAAATTTTGGCTGTAATTTTCCTCTAAATCCTACTTGCTTGACGCTTCGAATCGATACCAGATCACCTTCGTTGTAATGCGTACGAACCTTGCAACGTTTATCATACTGTTCTTTATTATATCTCTGAAGCTTGCTAATCGATTGCGCGGCATTTTCGCGGATTGCAATTAAATTCCGATCATCTTTTTTTCGAATTCAACTCATTTACGTAATCTGTCATACCATCAGAGACATATCGTTTTTGCAGTACACCAAATAACAACCGAGAGGGTATATCTGCGATAGAGCGATTCAACGTGTTGTTCAACAAAAATTCTGCTTTTACTAATACTGTATCCCATTGTTGCTTACGAGCTTTTACTAACTTACTTAACAACGGAATTAATGTACGATTATAGCGCTCAATTTGTCCATTGGCCTGAGGACACGCAGTGGCTACAAGCTGGTGTCGAATTCCATGATCGTTTGCGAATGATTTAGATTGATCTGAGGTAAAAGCGGTACCACGATCTGATATTAATACATCTGGCGTAGAATATGCGATAAAATACGATTTCAAGTGTTTCATTACTTCACGTGAATTGGTAGTTTTCGTTGCATACAATTTCAAAAATTTAGTAAACGCGTCAACTATAGCGAGGATATGTTCGTTTTTGCCTTTAGTTCTGTCTAACGGTCCTAAATGATCAATATGAATCGTTGCAAAAGGAATATTCGTTTTGTCCACGAGGTTCAACGGTCCATCTAATTTATTCTGCTTCGGATTGAATGATATACACGTCACACATCTTGAAATATGATCTTTTAACTTAGCTCGCAAACCTGGAAACCAATACGAACGTTTAATCAACTCACTAACCTTATCGATTCCGAAATGTCCGAGATTACCATGGTACTTGAAAATGACCATGGTTTCCGGAATATATAAAAGTAAACGATTTTTATATTTACGAAAAAGCAAATTATCGCATATCTCATAATCTTTGCTCTGAGATCAGCGAATTCTAGATCAACTTTGATCCTAACAACCCTTGAATCTTTGATCTGATTCAGGTACAACGCGTTTTCAAAAACGTTAGATGATTCGTCCACTTCTTCTACTACATGACAATACATACGTGACAATGCATCTACGTGTTGCATTTTGGCGCCGGACCGATGCTTAACCGTGTAATCGAATTGTTCCAAGAAAAGTGCCCAACGAGCAATTTTCGGATTTACGTCTTTCTTATCTAACGTCGCTTTAAGTGAATTACAATCAGTCACGATTGTAAAATGTATACCGAAAAGATACACGCGAAAACGTTGTAAGCTATAAACGATAGCTAACGTCTCAAGTTCGAAAGAGTGGAGTATAGATTCGGCCGCTGTTATCTTACGTGAGAAAAACATCGTTGGATGAAACTGATTATCATACGCTTGATGCTGTACGAGTATACCACCAAAACCATTCGAAGACGCGTCCGTATGAAGCTGCGTTTCAAGTTTCGGACTGTAAATACTAAGAACTGGTTTCGATATCAACGCTTCCTTAAGTCTCTCGAATGACTCAAAATGTTTCGCTTCGAACTTAAAATCTGATCCACGACGATTCTGTAATTCATATAACGGAATAAATTTTCGAAAATAACTCATCAATCCTAAGAATCGATGTAGCTCCTTATCGTTTGTTGGTACCGGAAAATTACTCACGTTCTCAATGAGTCGATTACTAGGACGAATTTGGTTAAACGTCACGTAATAACCAAGAAACTCTACGCCGGTTTTAAGGAATGAACACTTTTTCATGTTAAGCTCAATGTGATTATCCGCTAAAGTACGAAAAAGTCTGGATAATAAATCAAAATGTTCATCAATTGTAACCGTACTCACAAGAATGTCATCAATGAATACTACAATCTCGCCCGATTCTACATATTTCTTCAAAACCTTCATCACGTACCGCGCAAATATCGACGGGGAATTCGTATATCCAAATGGCAACTTATTAAATTCATACTGTCCTTCTTCCGTAACAAATGAAAGATATTTTCTTGAGTTTTCCGCAATGTCCACGTGGTAAAATCCATTTTTCATATCGAGCGACGTAAAATATTTACGATCCTGTAGCTTCGCGATTTGGTCTTCAATGATCGGTAATGGAAAATGATCGCGTTCCACTAATTTATTTAACGGTTCGAAATTAACACAAAGACGATATTCGCCATTCTTCTTCCGAGTTAAAACAACGCGACTAGAATACGGAGAATCGCTTTCACGCACTATCCCATTGGACATCATTTCCTGCACGATTCTATTCTGCTGCTTACGTTCATAATCGCTAAGACGTAGAGGGGTTGCATTATAGTAACGATCTTCCTTTAATTTTATCTCCACGCAATGCTTAATCAAAGACTCGCCTGGTTTTTCGCGGTTCAAATAATTACGTTCGAAAAGTTCGTAAGCCTTACCACTCAGCGATCTCGTTTCGACTGTATCACCGGTGTCGAGATATACTTTTTCATCGACAAGTAAAATACTACTATCCACTTCGCCATCAAAAACATTCTTCATCGCTTCGACATCATATGCAACTTCACGACGAAACGTTAATCCGCGTAAACCATTATCCTGAAGGAATCTTCGGCCCATAAGCAAATCTACTTTCATCGTGGTATCGGTAACTATTGTCAAATTTGCGACATAAACAAATGAATCGATCACAATACTAGTCGAGTACGTACCTACTATTTGTATTTTAGAATCATTCACACCTACTAGATCCCTATCGCTAGCCCTATTAACTTTAATGAAATCCGAAATACAAGATCAAACTCACCGGACAACCTGAGTCCGCCATCGCCTTCATGGTTTTCAACCGTCCACCAATGATGACGTCACACGCCAACATCGAATTTGGGTCCACTTCCAAAAACTTGCATTCCTCGTTCGTCGTTCGTTTCGTTTTTTCCTTCACGCCAATTGTGTACGCCGTGTTTCTGCTGCTTCCACCGGCTTCTGATGATTGATTTGCCGATTCGACTGGTTGCTGACGTTCACCTCTTTGATCGCCCTGATTCCGCTTGAAACAGTTCTGCTCTTCGTGTCCAACCTTTCTGCATACACCGCACCTTGGTCGTCGTTGAGGTTGGGGACAATTAATCGAAATATGTCCCGAGCCATGACAATTGTAACACTCGTCGCTTCGTTTGATCGGGATCGCCTGTATCGATGTTTGGTTTTCTTCCTGTGGCTTCTTCGGTGTCGTATTGATAACTGTCGGTTGAAACTTCTGGCTCCTTGCCGGTAAACTACGGCGCTTGAACAGTTCCTGGTTCGCTTCACAGTATCGGATCTGATTTAGCAGCTCGTATATACTATCGTACTGCCGAGACGCGATGCTTGGATAAAGTGCATCGTACGAAAGACCACTAATTGTGTATTTGATAATCGCAGCGTTGCTGAGCTTGCCTTTCTGTCCCAGCGCATTCATCCGAAAAACGTAGTTGTCATATGATTCTTTCGAGTCTTTGATACATCTCGATAACTTCCGATGAATATCCACTTCATCTTCACGAACCGGAAAAGCCAGTAAGATCATCCGCTTGAAATCTCTCCAAGACGAAATTTGCTGCTGGACGCCCAAGAACCATTGATGAGCGGCTCCTGCTAATCGGCACGACGCGTAAAGTAGTGTTGACTTTTCACTCCACAAATACAGCTTCCGATAATGATCGAAGGCTTCAATCCATTGTTTGACATCGATTCCTTCTTTGAAAACTGGAACCAACTGCTTCAGTTCCTCCGGATGAAAGAATCTTTCTCCTCCAACGCTGACTTCCATTTTAACTTCTCGCTCGTCATCGTTATTCATTTCCTCCTCTTTCTCTGAGTTTTCTTCTTCATTTTGCTGCTGTTGAATTTGTGAGCGTCGTCTGCGAGTCATGACGCTGACTGTTTGCCGTTTTTCTTTCACACGATGGATCTAGCGCTACGCCTCCCGCTGTCGATGAAGTTCACGTTGATTCCGCTTATCGAAACTTGCCGTCAGTTTCCACACAAATTGTATGGCGCTACGCCTCCCGCTACCAATGGAGCTTCCGCCGATTTCGCTTTCGCTGGTGGATTCCGATGAACGCGTTGGAATCCGTCGTTAGATTTCTCACTTCCCAATCAGGAGATTTTCACAATTTCTACGCGACGATTGTAACAAATCTGAGCTGATCCCACTTCTGAAAATTACTGTCGTAATTTATACGCGGCGTTCGGAGGCGTTAAAAGAACACGTTTTATTATACAAGTAACTTTATTAATGTCTACTCTGCGGAAGTCTTAACTCGAATGTTCGAGAACACGTAACGACGGAAGTTCAATCTGACAATCGCAAATTTCACGGATGTACATAAACGCTAATATGCCAAAGTGACAGATGATAATAAGAAATCGAGGGGTACATCTTTTTCTTAATAGGACATTGTGTGCAAGGTTGCTACAACAGCCTATTTGGTTCAGTCCGCACTAACTAGGCTGATATAATTGATTATGTAGGGGCCGATACGAGAAGGATTTGCAGTATTTTTAGCGCAAAACACCCTATTCATCGTTTACCTAGTCGAAAAAAAAAGTTACAATACTTATAACAAGCCATTCCTCGTAATATACATAGCACATTGTAAAATGATGATTTTCTAACCTTTTCAGCGTGTAAAATACGCGTGTAGAATACATGAAACCGGGAAATTTGAAGATAAATTCTGATTTGTCTAGAAAATTTGAACGAATTTCATACCAAAAAAACAAAACATCCTCATTTTATTCGCTGCGCCATCTGGTTGTAAATCCAACGTAAATTCGTCAATCTGGAATCATACATGTTTGTCTATAGTGGTGTCATCTATACCCCCGACCAGAATCTTAAGAATAAGGGTAAGGTGACATTGGCTCGGAGTACGCTCGAAAATTTGATTGTGCGGATAGAAACAAACAATTTTGTTCGATAGAAGCTGACGAGATCGAACGAAGCAATGTAACCACACCAATACAACTCAATGTGGTTGTTTACTTTCACTATTGGCGATCTAACGCAAAACATCTGGATTTTGTTTTTGAACTAAGAAAATGATGCTAATGTAACCTAAAACTCAAAAACAAATCACGTATATTTTACTTCCGGGCTTTCCAAGGTAGTTCTCACATGCAGGAATCGTGCATTTTTCTACTTGTGTTTGATTGTGCTCTCGAATTTCCTTCTTCAATTGGCGATCTAACGTACAAATCTACACCTAGACGGCGCTGCGGTGAAAGTGATGATAGTTTTAAATTTTGCCATGTGAGCTTATGGAAGCTTTGTAGTTCTTTCCATAAATTACAATGTTATAATCATAAAAGATTATTTGATTGCGATGAGTTTGTAAGAAATTTAATTCTGCGTAATTTTATATATAACATGTTATTTATTTACCTCTTTCAGTAGTGAAAACTATAAAAATGTTGACAATGGTTGAATTAAAGAAGGGAATTCGAGAGCACAATCAAACACAAGTAGAAAAATGCACGATTCCTGCATGTGAGAACTACCTTGGAAAGCCCGGAAGTAAAAAAATATTTGATTTGTTTTTGAGTTGTAGGTTACATTAGCATCATTTTCTTAGTTCAAAAACAAAATCCAGATGTCTCACCGATCGTTTACGTTTTGCGTTAGATCGCCAATTCAACCATTGTCAACATTTTTATAGTTTTCACTACTGAAAGAGGTAAATAAATAACAAGTTATATATAAAGTTGCGCAGAATGAAATTTCTTACAAACTCATCGCAATCAAATAATCTTTTATGATTATAACATTGTAATTTATGGAAAGAACTACAAACCTTCCATAAGCTCACATGGCAAAATTTAAAACCATCATCACTTTCACCGCAGCGCCGCCTAGGTGTAGATTTGTACGTTTGTTTCTTTGTTTTTAAGAGGCTTTAAACTTTGCAGTTCATTCGCCTCTAATTTGTACGTTAGATCGCCAATTGCATACAATTCGTACGATCGCTTTTCTGCATCCAGTGTCACCGCCGCCTAAGAGTAAGGTTACATTGGCTCGGAGTACGCACGAAAACTTGATTGTGCGATAACTGACGAAAAGAAACAAACAATTTTGTTCGATTGAAGCTGACGAATTCGAACGAAGCAAATGGGAAGCAATGTAACCACACCAATACAATTCTATGTGGTTGTTTACTTCTCACGATTGTATGCGTTTCGTGCAGCCTTATTTTCGTAAGAAGCTGCAGGCAGTATCACCGCGGCCTAATGTGTTACAATCCGCTCGTAATATGAAATAAAAATTATGCTTCCTACTAATTTTATATATTACATGTACAAGTTTAATCATTAAATATTTTAACATAAATAAAACCCATCGTTATACTCGGAGAAAAATTACCGCTCAAAAATATAAAAAAAAAGTTTATTCAATACATATATATAAAAACCTATAAATAAATCTATTAAAATGAATAAACAACGATAACAACTAGTTGTGCGTAAATTGCATTTAAAATAATACATTAGTACCTTATGTTATAGCTTTGCGTTTCGCAAAATTTGTCGATAAAACAAGCTAGCCTTATCTAAAAGATTGTACAGAATAGTTTTTATGCATTTTCCGAAGTAAAATGCAATACTTTTGATCTGGAAAAGGCACTATGTCATAATAACACGCATTTTGTTTGGTGAACCGTTCTGACGCCATACACTCGACCGATCGTTTGCTTCCTGGGATTTACGCAAACAATGGATAGAAGTGGTTCGGATGGAGAATGTGGAACAGTACTCCAGCGCCCATCAGAGAGAAATAAACTGTCACTGCAAGCCACCACAACTTCCGCTCCCATGGGTTAACTTTCAGATTCCTAAGCACCCCGATTCCAACCAGGAAACCAGCAACGGCTCCACTAGCGTGAGCAATATATCCGACCTTGTCAAATGGATCGTATATGCTGTTGTAGATTGACACGCTTAGATCCGTAACGCAGAATACCAAGAACACAAACAGTTGTACTATGGCATATTCCATCTGACTCCAGTTCTGGAATAGAGAAGCGGTATTTTTATGAAAACTCATACATACATACAATAACATTTCACCAACCATTATAATAGTAGCTATGTGGGCAGTAATGAGTGCGTATACACCCCCGGAAGCACCGGCCAGAAATACTCTTGGCGAGAAAATTGACGTTCCCATTGAGCCCGCTGCAACTCCAGCTAAATAAACCAATGCCACACGCCACCAACAGTGAACTAATTCGAGCGCGACTCCAAGGAAGATCTGCACCAGTAGATTCATCACAATATGCATGAAACTGATACACAATGATAGAGAACTATACTCGAATCGTGAATATAAATGAATAGTTACCCAATATGTACAAACATATACGTTACAAATCGCCACGCTTGTTCTCGTAGTTGAGGATTGTAAATGAACAGGGTCGCCATCGGACCATTTGTGCTAGTTCCCATCTGGCTGTTGGAACATAAGCATGCCATGAGGAATAATTTTTTTTGCAAATGATTAGGGCAAAACTTACTTATTAGTTTCAACAATGTCTACTACAAAGAATATAATCTCGACTATTGAAAATACGATCATCGTTAACGGGGGTGGCCAGAAGGACATACTCCGTTCGTATTCGCCATCTGGAAGAATAATGGTTTAGGACAAAGAAGCATCATTGAGCATTTATATTGAAGACGAAATAAAAATAACAGAGATGCGAACATTAAGATAATAGTGAATAGTTTGCTTGTGTGGTGATCCCGATTCGGATCAAGTATAAGATTCGGAGTTTTGGTTTGAGAAGTATAAATTATTCTCACTTTCTTTTTGCTATTCATCTCAAAGCCTACTACTATTTAATAATGAAAAGCATAGCTTGCTTAAACTGTTCTGTTTTATTGTTCAAGTTTCACTTCAGTGGATTTGTGGAGATGTAATGTTCTGTTGGAATTGTAACAATAGAAAACAATATTCATCTATGTTATATAGCATGGGTGGTCAAAGCGTAGTCCGCGGTCTACCGGTCGCCCGCGTAGTTATTCCTAGGCGCCCGCCAGCTGATCTAGGATAGTGTCCTTTTCACATGCAATGAGTTAAACATTCCTTTACCTTTTGTCGTGATTATTGTATAAGGTGTTTTTAATTATCTCAATGAATCATATTAGTTGTGAGAGTAGATATTTCTAAGTTTATGTTTTAATTTGTTTTATACAGATTGTTAGTTATTTGATTTTTATATATCCAGTTGTTCGTCATAACTCGTACCAGTGGCGTAGAGTGAAGTTTTTGCACCCGTGCGGAAGAGTTGATTAGAGCTCCGTAATTGCATAGTAAACGATTCGAAGTTTCGCTTTCGGTATTACAAAAGCGACAAATATCATCTTGTTCGCTAGGAGAGTGTCCTGTTATAAGTTCAGTGAATGGGCCGAGGTCTTCCTTATAAAGACCCACCAATTGTAGAGTAACTTGAATACTCGGTGTGAATTTTTTTTTTATGGGTTAAGTTGTATTTCACGAACCAATTATTATTCGAATTTATCGATATAATGTATTCGGCATCGTTTCAGATAATAATTAAATATGGCCTTTGGTCAAAAACGCCATTTTTTTATCTCACATTGTACTAGAAATACAGAGTTTTCCATTCCGGGCTTCCGAAAGTATACAGCCCTGCGCTGACAACCGTTTGACATAGCTGTCAACCAAAGCGTCATATCGTTAGTTGAATGTCTGCCATTTTACAATATGTATCGTTTTAGCATCGCACAACGTGTTAATTTTGTTAAATTATAGTATAAAAATGATGAAAAACCGGCAAATGTTTTTCGAGCATTACGGACGGATTTTGGTCGTCATGGACGGTCAACAGAGCACACAATCGCTAATGTAGTGCGTAAATTCGAACAAACTGGATCCGTAGCGGATATTGTGAAACCTGTGCATCATCGTAATGTGCGTTCGGCCAAAAATATTGCTGCTGTTGCTGCCAGTGTGGAGGATGACCCGAATGTTTCGATTCCACTGCGTGCTCAGCAACTGGGCTTGTTAAACACATCATTGTGGCGAATTTTGCATTTGGACTTGCACCTACATCCATATAAAGTCCAACTGGTACAAAAATTAGAACGTGGTAATCATGGAATGCGTCGGGCATACGTCGATTGGGTGAACGAACAACAGCAGCAAAATGCTGAATTTTCGGATCAAATTTTCTTCAGCGATGAGGCACATTTCGAGCTCGATGGCTATGTGAACAACCAAAATTTCCGTATATGAGGCTCAGAAAATCCACACGTGATTGTTGAGAGGCCATTGCATCCGCCAAAAGTCATTGTTTGGTGCGCATTATGGTCTGGTGGAGTCATCGGGCCGTATTTCTTTGAAAATGAGGACGGCGAGACGGTAACTGTGAATGGTGAGCGCTATGGCCGCATGTTAATCTTTTTTTTTTTTTGCCACAAATTGAAGATATGGATGCAGGACGGCGCCACGTGCCACACAACACGACCGAACATGGCCATATTGCGAACGAAAGTTGAGGGACGCATAATTTCGCGCTTTGGTGATGTCAATTGGCCGTCCAGATCATGCGATTTTAACCCGCTAGACTTTTTTTTGTGGGGTTATGCGAAAGACCGTGTCTATGCCAACTCTCCGCAAACTCTTGAACATTTGAAAGACAACATTCGTGAAGTTATGACCGAGATACCGCCCCATATGTGCCGAAAAGTCATCGAAAATTACCTGTTCCGGATCAAGGTGTGCGAGGAAGCCCTAGGTAGACATTTGAATGATGTTGTATTTCACACATAATGGCATAAACCAAACTTTAATTTGAAATAAAAGTTTCATCGAAATTCGAATTCTAAGTGTGTTTTATTTCAATTTACTTTCGGAATTTAAAGTTGGAAAAGTTGGCAATATGTCTCGCCCAATCTTACTCCCATGATCCAATCTCAACCCCATGACCCATTCTCACTCCCCAATCAACGGTATGCAAAGTTGTTTAAATGATAATTCTAGGGTAACAATCGATTTCATGTGCCATCTATTTTTAATAAGTGACATATTTTTTATATTTACAAGTCGGACTCGATTATCCGGAGTATTCATATTTTTTTCACTCCGGATAATCGAGTCAAAACATTTTTTTTCTTTATTTGTTTTTTTTTTGCATGTATTTTTAGTTTTTTGAAAATAAAAGAGGAATTTGATTTTTAATTCATCCCCTTAAAGTCAGAAAACACCTTTCTCACATGAAAAAAAATAATTTATCTAGATTCTTTCAGACGATCATATTTAATGAAAAAAAATCCTCCTACGCATATGTTCGAATTTCAACAATGACAGAGTTATAGAACTATTTTTTTGTTTCGAACTCTGTTACTTCATACTGGCTTTACATTACAAAGTACGCTACGGAGGATGATTCTGATGCTTTCATTTGAAAGATGAGAAAATTTAGTACAGGATAAGTGGAACAACTAAATTAGTGAATTTCAATAACATTTTGTAAGTGAAACACTTAAAAGCTAATAATTTTTAATGTGTTATTATTAATTTTACCCTAAAATTTATATTAAACAAGTTTGTTTCTATCAATTAAAATGAAGTTCTTTAACCGTTCCACAATTTGTTCTTTGACGCATAAGTTTTATCTTTCCTAATTTGGCTGCAATATCGATATAAACAATTCCTGGTGAAAATTCAAGCAAAATCTTCAAAAATCACGATTTTTACCCCACTGTACATGTAATAGCCACTTAAACTTCACCTTAACGTTGAAAGGTTACATTTCTTCGTGAAATAAGTCATATTTGAAATATAAAAAAAAAAATTCCAAACTAAATATAATCGAGTCCAAAATTGTATTTAATCGAATCACATATAATCGAGTCCGGCCTGTACTGTATTCTATTAGTCAAATCATTTCATTTGATACCAATATTGAGGGGATTGCAAAAAAATACACAGTCGACCATTTTGTGACGGCGACCCATATTGATGGAGTTCTGAGAAAATATGTAATCCGCCATTTTGTAGTGGCCGCCATCTTGGATTTGCATTTTTCATAAATAATTGCATTCTACTAGTCAAGCCCCTTCTATTGATACCCATATTAACTATTCAATGTAGAATTATTATAGAAATTATTCAAAATTTCCGAAAATCAAAAATAAAACACTCCGGATAATCGAGTCTAAAATTCCGGATAATCGAGTCTAAAATTCCGGATAATCGAGTCCGACCTGTTTTAGATATTTCAATAACTTTAGTAGAGCAAGAAAGAGCAGCATTTTTTTAAATTTATTTTTTTCTTTTCCTTCAGTCGTACCAACAATACCAATACCAAACCAATTTTTTCCGCCAAAGACAGATCTTTTACTTTGAGGAATTTAATACTCTACTTGGGTGTTTTTTTCATGGAAAATAAATGCTTTATGGACATACGAAATGCCGATTTCCTTCAATCATTCTCCAATACTTAATAAAAAGATTTTCATGAAAAATATGTTTTACTTATCAATTATTTAGTAAACCAAGGAGTGTATCGAAAAGTAGTCTTAAACATTTAATACGTTATTACACACAAACGGGTGACCTTTTTTTTTGTCGTGTAATCCGAGCACGTTTACATGTCAAAAATCGAAATAGAAGTCATTTAGTCGAGGTCATAAAGTGGTTTTCGAAATGTCGCGGATTTATTTGGAAACTGAAATGAAAATTCTGCACAATTGGTGCACTGCAAAGGGTGTTACATACCCCAAAATAACAAAAAAAAAAATAAAGATTGCCCAGAAAGTGTTAAACGAATCGTCGCAAAGTTCGGTAATTAGTGTTCTTTCGAGGATTTCAGCAGAAGTTACAAATTGGACCGAAAAGTTATAAATTATACTCAGAAGAACAGGGGGACATAGCGCATTTTGAAACGAGTGATTTTTGTTCGTTTCGACCACTTTGACTTAGATTTGTTAACGAACCCAAAATTTTTACATTTCTCTACGAGACAAATTTTGCTCTAAATCTAGTACATTGAAAATATTAACTTGAAAAAGATACATAATACTGAAACCAATTCGATTTGAGTTCGAGTTACTCGTTTCGAAATGCGCAATGCCCCAGGTCTGCACCTATTCGTGATTTGGCCAAGAAGTTCAAAACCAGTACTGGAATTATTCAGCGGATTAGACAGAGATCTGGTCTAAAGACCTATAAAAGGCAAAAAGTGGCCAAACACCGGAGCAGGAAGATCGCGCTAAAACACGAGCTCGAAAGCTATATTGTAAACAATCCCAACCAGTGTATTCTACTGGATGAGGAAACATACGTCAAAGAAGATTCCAGAACGCTACCGGGACCTCAATTTTATACCAAATCGATTGGAGAGAGTTTACTATTAGCGGATACGACTGTTGCGATGGAAAAAAAATGACCAAAATGCTCGTTTGGCAAGCCATTTGCACGTGTGGCATGCGATCGTCAATTTTTTTCACAAAAAGGATTTGGCATCGGCACATTATGCCAAATCCACCCTACAATGGTTTTCGGAAAACAACATCATGTTCGTCGAAAAAGACCTCAACCCACCTAACTGTCCTCAGCTGCGGTCAACTGAACGTTACTGGGCAATTGTCTAGGCCAAGCTCAAGAAGGATGATACAGTGTCTAAAAATATATATAAGTTCAACAAGAATTGGTCCGCAGCGTCCAGAAAGTGCAAAAAGATTACTGTACAGAATTTGATGAGTGGAGTTGAATCTAAGATTCGATCATTTTTTAGAAATCAGAAAAAAGCTTGATTTTTTCATTTCGTTGCTATGCAAACTTAATATTCTTTAATAGAGATTTCACTTTTGTAAACACTTTCTGATCGTTTTCAGTTTCATTTTGATGTTTGAAAGTTTAAGAAAGTTTAAGTTCTTTTCGATACACTCCTTATAATTCTGCTCTTTTTATAGGATGATCTATCATAGAATATTTATTAGTCCCAGCAAACATTAAATCGTATAACTTTGCACATGATAAGTCACATATAATTTCGTATCAAATCACAATCGCATAAAATATCAATCAAAATATCGATCATATATATCTAAAATCGCATAAAATGCAAAAACACGATTTTCCATGTCATCGATGGATTGAGTGGTAACGTTGTCGTATCAAATCGCATATCAGTCCAAAAAGCATCGCATATCGTTATATACGGCTTTATATGCGTACAAAATATGGCATATACGTATATCGCCTCCACTTTTGTGTGTATATGCTAGTTATCTGCATCATATATCATACAAATGTGTCTTGGTTGTATGTATATCGCCTCCAATTATAGCTATTCATACGACTTAATGTTTGCTGGGGTATTATCTATATTTTTCCTTTAGCTTATATTTTAGTTTATCGTTTAGTACTTCATTCATTTTCTAATGATTCATTAACGTTGGTAGACCTCAGCCTGACATTCCAACAAATAGTCGCCCGGCATAACCAAAAGTTTGGCCACCCATGTTATATAGTGATACAACATTGTCCAAATAGTCAGTACAGGTTGTAAAATAAAGTGAGTGCAATGATGTCATACTAACTGAGTGACTCACAACAGTTTTAATCGAAGCTATCAACTTCCATACAAACTCCCCGCGTGTAATCTACCTCAATTCCAAAGATAACGCTTGCGCGCGTCGAATCAGTATTTAAATGTGAGTAAGCCTTATCGCCAAACGTAAAATGATTGCAAAACTATAACAAAGCTAAATGTGTGTATTCCTTGGAAAATTGAATTAGCAATGATTCCAAAAATGAGCGAAATGAAGCGTAAATTGATGATGCAAATGAGCAATCGATTTGTGAAAGACAGCCGTGATGAACCGAAAACCAACCGTATTAACTGCTACTACCAACCTCTCTCGGAAATAACAGTGCCAACCGAAATTTGCCTTTGAAATGCCGATCCTGCGCATCGCAAGCGTATTCGGGAGAAATAGTTTATTAATTACAAATTGAACCTAAACATGTTATGTTACATACCAGGTTCATCCGCAACAGCTGGATTCCGATTAGGCACCACCAACTTGCAATATCGCACGCACATATCTCGGAAGAGATAATTGTGCTCGCGGGACATCTGATAGAACTCTTCAAAATCCAAATGCCCATCATTATTGTGGTCGGCAGCTTTGAGCATTTGTCTTACAAATCCTTTCGGAAGATCAGGACATCTGCGAGCGTTTATCATTCGTTTGAGTTCCTGAATCGACAACAGTCCTGTTCTGTCACGATCGTACTGAAAAGAAAGATGAAATTGAGTTGCATTTCTTAGTTCTGAATGAAGCATAGTTCTATACTTTATCAAATATATCGCGAATTTTCTGTCTTTCCGTTGCCTCTTCCCTAGTGGTTAAACGTTGCAGAGGAATAATTTCGTGGGCCGGATCCATTGGACGTTGCATCCTTTGTTGATTGTTGAGATACGCTGCCATTTTTCGATCAAAGCGATTTTTTATTTACTTCAAACAATTGTTAACACTTTTGTTGAGCTGATCTAAATGGAATTGAATTAGAGGCGAATGAACTGCAAAGTTTAAAGCCTCTTAAAAACAAAGAAAGAAGATGAATGGAATTGAAGTATTTGTTAGTCGACACACAATGTATGTCACATCCAGATGAAACTTTCACTTTGTATCATGAACTTCAAACACACTGATTGACATACTTTTCAGGTATTGGACTTATCGAATCCTCGAATTCAACCGGAACAAACTAAAAACGATACTAAATGTTATCAACAATCATTTCCAAGAGCGACCACTATCAGTCATCCATGCCGAGCCGTGTCGCTGTATTGAGTGACTCATTATCAAAGCTACTCACAAGCCACAAGCCGTACGAATTATCTATGTATCCATCTCACATCACATGAACAGTTATGTTTAATTCATTGATGTTTGGTTGACATAAACCTGTACGTCATCTTCGGGGCGGTACGTAATGATATGAGGATATGTTAAGGTTTATATCGAAACAGCAGAAACGAAAAATTTCAATTCCCAACAATATTATGTTTGTCACAAGAAATTATGAAATTATTTTCTGTTTATACAGGAACAATAACAACAAACGAACAATAATAGCGTTTAAAAAATATCGGAAACCCGCAAAAATCGTGTGCCGTGATTTACGTTTACGTTAATGGGCCGACAACGTAAACAACACATTCTGTTCGCATTGACGACGGAGCGGCGGAATGGTGTCGACATCTGGATACAACATTAGTTTGTATGAGACCAACTATTCTCTATCAGATTAGTCGGCCCTAATACATGCTAAAATTTGTATGAAAATTTTTTTTTGGCCTTATTTACCTACTAAAAGTACGTTGTTCTGACCCTAATTTAAAATAATTCCTATGAATTTTCAGATGTTCTCGCCAAAACTCACCATTATAATATAAAATTATCTTTAAACGAAATTTTTGTATGATATTTTATCACTACTTGCAAGCAAAAGTGCTTTTCATTTACATATAGTGGTAATTTGATTTGGGAAAAATAATTTTCATTCATAATTTTCATTTTAAAAGTGTGTTTCATTTCCTCTGCAAACCCATATTGTTATGCCTACTCCCCCATTCCGTAATACGAAGCTCAATGTCATCAATAGTGATGTCTAAATTTTTCATTTATTCGATTATCGATCGGTAATCGGTAATGAATTAGAGAGACTTTAAACTCTGAGAGTTCATTCGTCTCTTAATTATCGATTAATCGTTGGGGTATTTTCCAATATTCGATTCATTCGAATAATCGTCTTTCAATATTCGATTAATCGAACGAATATGTATTTCTTGAATTAATCACGTATCACGATGTCATTCTGGTCGCGTGGTCTATTGACTTGTCGATGTTAGATGGTTGGATAAAAAATGTTGGATATAAAAAATTAAATAGCCTAATTCTTAGTCTGAAAATGCATTAACCTTGAAAAAGATTCCTTCATTTATTAATTCATTAATCGCGATTACAGTGACAATTATTCGATTTATTCATATTTTGATTTCAAATTATTCGATACAAAATTAATCGATTATAATTTCAGATACTCGATTATTTGAATTAATCGAACGATTAACCGACGTCTCTAGTCATCAACGCGGATAGCTTCATTCATGTCAAACTGGCACATGAATCCGAAACCAAAAATACTATACAAAAACAAAACGCGACATCTGTTGAGGATTACCCAACAATTTCTCAAACTGAAATGTTTCACACTGATGTAGCCCAAGACGGGTCTATGGTACTAGGTGAGGCCGTTTCGTCACTAAGTTGGTTAGGGGAGCGGTATATGGAAACAGCACGGAAGAAAGTAGAAGGGGAATTATTTGCTTGTAGCGTGAAAGAGACAGACTGATCACGAGCGAGCTTCGGCAATAGCGTATTGTGTTTTGTTTACAAACAAAACACAGTAGACTTCCAAGATGGCTGAAGAGTGGTTTTAGCAAGTTGGCCCACCTTAGTATATACTTCTAGGCGCCTTGATGTAGCCATGGTAACCGTCAAGGAAGCACAAACGGAATGTTTCATAAAATTCTTCCCAGACAAACGTATTCTTATTTTTTGGAAAGTTTACAATAATGTTCTCGAGTCAGAACACATTTAAAACAGGTGTTTATCGCGCTAATGGATCAGTGGCAAATTGGAAGTTTAGGTGGGTAAAGATATGAATTTCATAGCGAAACAAAGGTTATAATTTCACAGTGATAAATACAAACGTCAGATTATTAACCCCTTAATGCCCACTGTAACTTGAAACCAACTCATCACTCTAATCATGTTATGGTGCAGTTATGCCAAGCTTTGTTACGGATTTTCCAGACTTTGGCACGCTCTCTGATATCGAGCTAAGCACTCGTTTTCGCTTTATATTGCTGCAATACTCCTGATTTAACAAATGAATAAACAAATTTCAATTTGCCTACCAAGCAAATAAATCAACTGAAACAGCGCTTCAAACGTTAAATTCAAAAATAAAGAAGTCTTTCGAGGAAGACGCTAAATAAATTTCACTTAGGGGCTGGCCACTTACCACGTGGACAACATTAGGTGGGGTGGGAGTTTAGGAAATGTCCACGTTTGCCCACGGTGAGGGGGGTTTGATATTATGAAATAAATTTAGAATGAATCAACTCTTTTTTTTTTGTTTCGAGTCTTTTTCTATTTTTTAATGCACAGTTGTCCCGATCTGCACTTTCATTAGAATAATTTTAATTCATCGTTTTCTTGTTTCTTGTGGTCGTCCCGAGCCATACTTGTTTTGCGCGGTTGTCTTGATCCGCACTCTTATCATTATCTTTTTTTCGTACGGTCGTCCCGAGCCGTAGTTATTTGTGCGGTCGTCCCGATCCACATTTTTCATCCATTCAACCACTTTACTGCTCGGTCGTCCCGATCCGCACTTCTATAACCAAATCATCGTAATCATTTTTTTTTCTAATGTGGTCGTCCAAATCTACGTTTTCATCATCATTTTCTTTTGTACCTACACGGTCGTCTCGAGCCGTACCCGTTTGTGCGTCTTTAGAGTAACGTTCATTATTAATATTAGGCTGTCAAAAAAGTCCTGCGGTATTTTCGCGAGGTGTGGTTGTAAGCGCGTAGTTCTAGTTGTATTCATTGTATCGAGTCATACTATAGCTTGTTGGAAAGGTATTTTTGCGCGCTATAATATAGTCCTTGACAGTGTTTTGTTTGGTTAAGTCGTTCGTGAGTTATAGGGCCTGATTCTCGAATACACTACGAATACACTTCACGGTGGAAACGGTATGAAACGCATCCGCGATGACAACGGTACGGTGTCGACATCTGGATGCGAGATTAGTTTCCCACTAAATGTATCATTATAATATCAAATTATCTTCAGATGAAATCTTTGTATGGGATTATTATACCACATGAAGAAAACAAAGTTTTCCACTCACATTGAATACCAGTTTGATACGAAGTAGATAATTTTCATTAATGATTTTTTATTTGAAAAGTGCTCATTCTGCCTGAAAACTCATCATTATCTTCGACACTTCACTAACTCGTAAAACGTAGTTCAATGGCGTGCCGTTCATTTCGTTTCCACCGTGAAGTGTACTCGAGAATCAGGGCCATAGTGTCGCAAATATGGAGCAAAATAAAGAGAAAATCCGACATATTTTACAGTACTACTATGACAAAGGCAAAAATGCATCTCAAGCTGCCAATAAAATTTGTGCAGTTTATGGACCCGATACAGCTTCCATTTCCACCGCACAATGATGGTTTCAACGTTTTCGTTCTGGTGTAGAGGTCGTCGAAGATGCACCACGCTCCGGAAGGCCTGTCGTCGAAAATTGCGACAAAATCGCTGAATTAGCCGAGAAAGACCGGCATAGTAGCAGCCGTAGCATCGGCCAAGAGCTGGGGATAAGCCATCAAACCGTTATTAACCATTTGAATAAGCTTGGATTCACAAAGAAGCTCGATGTATGGGTGCCACACACGTTGACGCAAAAAAAACATCTTTGACCGTATCGACGCATGTGAATCGCTGCTGAATCGCAACAAAATCGACCCGTTTCTGAAGCGGATGCTGACTGGCGATGAAAAGTGGGTCACTTATGACAACGTGAAGCGCAAACGATCGTGGTCGAAGCCCGCTGAAGCGGCTCAGACGGTGGCCAAGCCCTCATTAACGGCCAGGAAGGTTTTGCTGTGTGTTTGGTGGGATTGTCAAGGAATAATCTATTATGAGCTGCTTCCCTATGACCAAACGCTCAATTCGGACCTGTACTGCCAACAACTGGACCGCTTGAAGGTAGCACTCATGAAGAAGAGGCCATCTTTGATAAACAGAGGTCGCATTGTCTTCCATCAGGACAACGCCAGGCCACACACTTCTTTGGTGACGCGCCAGAAGCTCCGGGAGCTCGGATGGGAGGTTCTTTTGCATCCGCCGTATAGTCCGGACCTTGCACCAAGTGACTACCACCTGTTTTTGTCCATGGCGAACGAGCTAGGTAGTCAGAAGTTAACTACAAAAGAGGCCTGTGAAAATTGGCTATCCGAGTTTTTTGCCAATAAGGAAGCGAGCTTCTATAACAGGGGTATTATGAAGTTGGCATCTCGTTGGGAACAAGTCATCGAACAAAACGGCGCATATTTGACTTAAAACAGATGATTGTAGCTAATTTTATGAACAAATGAAAATTCAAGAAGGCCTGTGAAAATTGGCTATCCGAGTTTTTTGCCAATAAGGAAGCGAGCTTCTATAACAGGGGTATTATGAAGTTGGCATCTCGTTGGGAACAAGTCATCGAACAAAACGGCGCATATTTGACTTAAAACAGATGATTGTAGCTAATTTTATGAACAAATGAAAATTCAAGAAAAAAAACCGCAGGACTTTTTTGACAGCTTAATATATGATCCGTAATTTTGAGTTTCAATGCGTTATACTTATGACAGACATACAGCTGTACTACCGTTGTACTTCGAAAATTGTATGTCTGTCACCATGTACAGCGCTAGAACCATGCAAGCAACTCGGTACAATCGCTGTATCTGTACCGACCTGTTTCACCGTTGTACATAGTTACAGCTGTACTGTGCGCAGCGCCATAGACGGTTAGTGGTGGGTAGCATGAACAAACCGAATCAAAACACTTGGTAAACACTCCTTTCATTGGCTTTATCTTGAGTTAAGAACTCAGATTGGAAGCTTGTTTGTTGTGTTTGATAGTTTAGACGGCAAATTAAAACATTTTTCATTGAAATATGTGGTAAAAATTGGTCAAATTTGCGATTGTCAGTTTGACATGCGGTAAAATGTAGAACCAAAGTATGTGTGTCATGCTACCGTGGTACCTGTACAACGCTGTACTAGTACAACGCTAGTACAGCTGTATGTCTGTCCTTGATATTACTGAGAAGTAATATATATGAATACAATGGGTTTACAAAACAGATATGCACCAGTATTTATTTTTATAAATATCAACTACAAAACATAGAAGCATCTAGTATTGAGCTGCATTAAGTGAAAAATAAATCGTTGTTTCTGACAACAAGTTTCAGTTTTACTATCATTCAAGTCAACCTGCAATTAAACATGGAGCATTAGAATTTCTGACAGCCCTGCTGTTTAATTTATACTTTTTTCAAATGTTTCTTTCAATTACTTCATACCTCCAATGGTAGGATAGTTCTGCTACCTGTAGTCTACCGCCGCCGGGGTAGTCCTGGACGGACCAGTCATGTCGTCGTCGCTGTGATAGAATTCCAGTTCTCGTAATTTCGACTTGTTCCTCCTAAATTACAAAACTAACAAGAGGTTGCCCTCAAAAAGAAGATCTGTCTACTTTGATATGGTTTCTAATTGTCGATGATTTTCTTAAAAACCTAGCTGATTTAGGATACGAAGTCATTGGGTTCTGACATATTCATTTAATGAGGGGTAAATGTGAGTAATACTTATGACAGACATACAACTGTACTAGCGTTGTACTTCGAAAATTGTATGTATGTCACCATGTACAGCGCTAGAACCATGCAAGCAACTCGGTACAATCGTTGTATCTGTACCGACCTGTTTCACCATTGTACATAGCTACAGTTGTACTGTGCGCAGCGCCATAGACGGTTAGTGGTGGATAGCATTAACAAACTGAATAAAAACAATTGGTAAACATTCTTTTCCTTGACTTTCTCTTGAGGTCATAACTCAAATTGTTAACTTGTTTGTTGTGTTTGATAGTTCAGACGTTAAATAAAAACCCTTTTCATTGAAATATTTGGTGAAAAATGGTCAAACTTCTGATTGTCAGTTGCCTTAACTACACACTGAAATGGTGCAACTTGAGAGAACCTAGCGTTATACCATGGACAGACTAACCGTCTATGGCGCTGTGCACAGTACAACTGTAGCCATGTACAGCGGTAAAATAGGTCGGTACAGGTACAGCGATTGTACCGAGTTGCTTGCATGGTTCTAGCGCTGTACATGGTGACAGACATACAATTTTCGAAGTACAACGCTAGTACAGCTGTATGTCTGTCATAAGTATTAATCCATCAAAAACAGTCATAAGGCATGGTACATAAATTACGTAATGCTTAAAATGCAGATTTTGGACCCCCTCCCCCTATGTAACAATAAGTAACGCAAGACGAACCCATCCTCCTTGATCTACGTAACGCCAACTTTATCTGTGCATGAAGTCAAATTTGTTCGAAAAATTTTCATAACATTTTTGCTTTTGTTAAGTATCGAAAATATCAACTTAAAAAAATCAGGCATCTGCCCAGGTCGGAATCAAATGTTCTTAGAACGAAATTATTGAAAATGTATTGAAATCATCCTGATATAGCAAATTGTAATTCTGTCCGATTCTTTGTCCGTCCAAATAAACTCGTTATTTTCCACCACTAACACCTCGTTCCCTCGTTTTGAAACTGGTTTTTCGGGGCACTGACGTGTGCCAAGTAGCCCGCTCTTGTGAAGTTTTTAGTGCTCCTTGAGCACCACTTCTGATGCGAAATAGATATAGCAATCCTGGTCAATCCCGGAAGAATTTTCGACAATTTCGTAGAGTTTTGAACAAACAGACATAAAATCCAGAGAAAATTTATGCTCACATATGTTTGCTTCCAAACCATCTGGCGTTCGGCTGAGAGAAACAACTGGTATGGCTGCTACCAGTTTATGGCTGGTATAAATTGATGTTGATTTACAAAAAAGTAATTACTCCTTGGTTCAACGCAGCAGTTCCTATCGTTATATTTCACTTTTTTCAAAAAGTACTGGGATGTCCTTAGGCGTCGTACACAAATTACGTAACGCTAAAATTTTTTTTTAAATTTGGACCACCTCACAACCCTCCCCCCCTCCCCTACGTAACGCAATTTCCTATCTATAAAACAGGAAGTGGGTTATATCTATGGTATAACCGCAAGGGTGACGTAGGACTATCGTTGATTTAGAGATCATTTGTTTGAAGTTGAATCTAAATCCATTCTGAATGAATGAATAAATGAATATTTGGGAGACTTCGAAAACGAGAGCGTTACGTTGGAGGCACAAGGTTTTATGCATCCAATATAGGATACGAAAAACCTTGTTCTGAAGAATAATCTTCAGAAGCTAACCTGCTAACTGTACTTGATTGACAAATCACAAACCCAAATGTATTATATGTATATTTTATGGATAGAAAACATTAAAATAAACTCTTTCGCTTGAATGTATTTTTAAATTCCCAGAGGTACTGGCAGATTATTTTCAGTATCGATTAGATATTTCCACATTTTCCTCGATACTGGAAGCCCACCAGTGGTTAATACTAACTCGATAACCACGTGTTAATAGTACTTGATTGAAATATTTGGTCACAGTGTTACATGAATAGAAAACATTCAAATAAACTCTTTCACATGAATGTATTTTCAAATTCCCAGAGGAACTGGCAGATTATTTTCCAGAAATGATTAGATCTTTCCGGAACTTTCTCGATGCTGAATGGCATCCAAACGGAAAGAATTCCGCGCGTGTATGTGTGTGTAGCGATGTCTTCCCGGGGAACCGTTTGTGGCATCACTCTCCTCCTGATGGATTCCCTTCTGGCCTAAGGTGCACAAACAGGCTCTTGGTGACACCGTTCATCCGCGCTTTCATGATAAATGAAGAGCTTCACCACAACAGCGACAACATGCTCCAATCGCTGTTCAATTAGAACTGAGTGGATTTCCGAGCGGCGCTCGCTTATATACCGATTGGTGATTTCAATAGCCTGTTTTGAAAGCAATTTTAAGACTATTGAAACAAGTTTTTGGATCAAAAAGTAACAAGTATATAACGCGTAGACATTTTATCTTTCGAATGAAGTGTCAATCATACCATTTCGTTCAGCTGTTTAGGAGCTATTAACGCTCAAAATCTCGGTCTCCGGCGTAACGCTTTCGTTTTCGAAACTTTGATTTTACACCCCGGTATAGAAATGAAAGACGTAGTCCTACGTCAATACACAGAAAGTGACGCAACCTCGACCCATACATACATTTTGTATTTTCCAGGATAACCCTCAAAAAAATTTACTCGCTTATCGAGATCCCACGCTTTGATTCGTCTATAGACGAAGAACCACTTGAGGAACCATCCAATAGTGAAGAGGAACACTTGGATATCGCGTGGCAAGAGAAAGTTTTCAGTAAATCTGAAATTGATTACTATAGTGCCAGAGACAACTGTCATACTGAATTGCAAAATGCGTACTATCACAAGATCAAATCGTCACGGCTGACTGAGCAGAAATCGAGAGGAAAAATTTTCACCTATACTGCGGCCGATAATTTCGCTCTTGATGAGGAATTATGTGCCACCATCGGAAACAAAACGGTCCATTTGGATGATGAAAAACTTAATATGGAAACTATGTTCGTTATGGCAGATCTTGATACGGAAGAATTGTTATTTTCACTCGCTTGGAACAGCACTGAAAACGTCCTCTTCGTTTACCCGGATTTCAATTGCATGAAAATTAATCCCTACTACAAGGAGATCCAAGGAGATAGTCGTCAAATGTATCATTTTGGAATAAAAAATCTTAGTTTCAAAAAATGGATTACATGTTCACAAGAAACCGTTGAGATTCGTGATGTCTTTGCATCTAAGGTTCATCTATAAAAAATATTTATGGCATCTTTCATCCCTAAAATTTCTTTCTATAATGTAGATCACACGATTCAACATTAGAGATAAACTGTCGAAAGACAATTTCGAATATCCAGAAAATCATCAGGTTCAGTTTTTGATTCTTCTGGAAATAATTTCTGGTACAGGATTTTCATACAGTGACATCTTCATACGATACCGACTTGATATACCGTCAGCAGCTAAAATGATTGCCGGATTCGTGGATGGAAGCACGCACAGTACAAAACAATGCAAAGGAAGATGGCTCTATGGTCATTGTCATGAAATTACACTACAATTGCCGGAAAACCATAAGACAAGCGATGGTGATGGCTCTTCCAATATTCTGATGAAGATATAAATTGAACTTTTATTTCAGATTGCGTTAGAATATACTTCGATATTATCTCCACCGATAGTTGGAAACGGGAACTATTATGAGCTGCTTCCCTATGACCAAACGCTCAATTCGGACCTGTACTGCCAACAACTGGACCGCTTGAAGGTAGCACTCATGAAGAAGAGGCCATCTTTGATAAACAGAGGTCGCATTGTCTTCCATCAGGACAACGCCAGGCCACACACTTCTTTGGTGACGCGCCAGAAGCTCCGGGAGCTCGGATGGGAGGTTCTTTTGCATCCGCCGTATAGTCCGGACCTTGCACCAAGTGACTACCACCTGTTTTTGTCCATGGCGAACGAGCTAGGTAGTCAGAAGTTAACTACAAAAGAGGCCTGTGAAAATTGGCTATCCGAGTTTTTTGCCAATAAGGAAGCGAGCTTCTATAACAGGGGTATTATGAAGTTGGCATCTCGTTGGGAACAAGTCATCGAACAAAACGGCGCATATTTGACTTAAAACAGATGATTGTAGCTAATTTTATGAACAAATGAAAATTCAAGAAGGCCTGTGAAAATTGGCTATCCGAGTTTTTTGCCAATAAGGAAGCGAGCTTCTATAACAGGGGTATTATGAAGTTGGCATCTCGTTGGGAACAAGTCATCGAACAAAACGGCGCATATTTGACTTAAAACAGATGATTGTAGCTAATTTTATGAACAAATGAAAATTCAAGAAAAAAAACCGCAGGACTTTTTTGACAGCTTAATATATGATCCGTAATTTTGAGTTTCAATGCGTTATACTTATGACAGACATACAGCTGTACTACCGTTGTACTTCGAAAATTGTATGTCTGTCACCATGTACAGCGCTAGAACCATGCAAGCAACTCGGTACAATCGCTGTATCTGTACCGACCTGTTTCACCGTTGTACATAGTTACAGCTGTACTGTGCGCAGCGCCATAGACGGTTAGTGGTGGGTAGCATGAACAAACCGAATCAAAACACTTGGTAAACACTCCTTTCATTGGCTTTATCTTGAGTTAAGAACTCAGATTGGAAGCTTGTTTGTTGTGTTTGATAGTTTAGACGGCAAATTAAAACATTTTTCATTGAAATATGTGGTAAAAATTGGTCAAATTTGCGATTGTCAGTTTGACATGCGGTAAAATGTAGAACCAAAGTATGTGTGTCATGCTACCGTGGTACCTGTACAACGCTGTACTAGTACAACGCTAGTACAGCTGTATGTCTGTCCTTGATATTACTGAGAAGTAATATATATGAATACAATGGGTTTACAAAACAGATATGCACCAGTATTTATTTTTATAAATATCAACTACAAAACATAGAAGCATCTAGTATTGAGCTGCATTAAGTGAAAAATAAATCGTTGTTTCTGACAACAAGTTTCAGTTTTACTATCATTCAAGTCAACCTGCAATTAAACATGGAGCATTAGAATTTCTGACAGCCCTGCTGTTTAATTTATACTTTTTTCAAATGTTTCTTTCAATTACTTCATACCTCCAATGGTAGGATAGTTCTGCTACCTGTAGTCTACCGCCGCCGGGGTAGTCCTGGACGGACCAGTCATGTCGTCGTCGCTGTGATAGAATTCCAGTTCTCGTAATTTCGACTTGTTCCTCCTAAATTACAAAACTAACAAGAGGTTGCCCTCAAAAAGAAGATCTGTCTACTTTGATATGGTTTCTAATTGTCGATGATTTTCTTAAAAACCTAGCTGATTTAGGATACGAAGTCATTGGGTTCTGACATATTCATTTAATGAGGGGTAAATGTGAGTAATACTTATGACAGACATACAACTGTACTAGCGTTGTACTTCGAAAATTGTATGTATGTCACCATGTACAGCGCTAGAACCATGCAAGCAACTCGGTACAATCGTTGTATCTGTACCGACCTGTTTCACCATTGTACATAGCTACAGTTGTACTGTGCGCAGCGCCATAGACGGTTAGTGGTGGATAGCATTAACAAACTGAATAAAAACAATTGGTAAACATTCTTTTCCTTGACTTTCTCTTGAGGTCATAACTCAAATTGTTAACTTGTTTGTTGTGTTTGATAGTTCAGACGTTAAATAAAAACCCTTTTCATTGAAATATTTGGTGAAAAATGGTCAAACTTCTGATTGTCAGTTGCCTTAACTACACACTGAAATGGTGCAACTTGAGAGAACCTAGCGTTATACCATGGACAGACTAACCGTCTATGGCGCTGTGCACAGTACAACTGTAGCCATGTACAGCGGTAAAATAGGTCGGTACAGGTACAGCGATTGTACCGAGTTGCTTGCATGGTTCTAGCGCTGTACATGGTGACAGACATACAATTTTCGAAGTACAACGCTAGTACAGCTGTATGTCTGTCATAAGTATTAATCCATCAAAAACAGTCATAAGGCATGGTACATAAATTACGTAATGCTTAAAATGCAGATTTTGGACCCCCTCCCCCTATGTAACAATAAGTAACGCAAGACGAACCCATCCTCCTTGATCTACGTAACGCCAACTTTATCTGTGCATGAAGTCAAATTTGTTCGAAAAATTTTCATACCATTTTTGCTTTTGTTAAGTATCGAAAATATCAACTTAAAAAAATCAGGCATCTGCCCAGGTCGGAATCAAATGTTCTTAGAACGAAATTATTGAAAATGTATTGAAATCATCCTGATATAGCAAATTGTAATTCTGTCCGATTCTTTGTCCGTCCAAATAAACTCGTTATTTTCCACCACTAACACCTCGTTCCCTCGTTTTGAAACTGGTTTTTCGGGGCACTGACGTGTGCCAAGTAGCCCGCTCTTGTGAAGTTTTTAGTGCTCCTTGAGCACCACTTCTGATGCGAAATAGATATAGCAATCCTGGTCAATCCCGGAAGAATTTTCGACAATTTCGTAGAGTTTTGAACAAACAGACATAAAATCCAGAGAAAATTTATGCTCACATATGTTTGCTTCCAAACCATCTGGCGTTCGGCTGAGAGAAACAACTGGTATGGCTGCTACCAGTTTATGGCTGGTATAAATTGATGTTGATTTACAAAAAAGTAATTACTCCTTGGTTCAACGCAGCAGTTCCTATCGTTATATTTCACTTTTTTCAAAAAGTACTGGGATGTCCTTAGGCGTCGTACACAAATTACGTAACGCTAAAATTTTTTTTTAAATTTGGACCACCTCACAACCCTCCCCCCCTCCCCTACGTAACGCAATTTCCTATCTATAAAACAGGAAGTGGGTTATATCTATGGTATAACCGCAAGGGTGACGTAGGACTATCGTTGATTTAGAGATCATTTGTTTGAAGTTGAATCTAAATCCATTCTGAATGAATGAATAAATGAATATTTGGGAGACTTCGAAAACGAGAGCGTTACGTTGGAGGCACAAGGTTTTATGCATCCAATATAGGATACGAAAAACCTTGTTCTGAAGAATAATCTTCAGAAGCTAACCTGCTAACTGTACTTGATTGACAAATCACAAACCCAAATGTATTATATGTATATTTTATGGATAGAAAACATTAAAATAAACTCTTTCGCTTGAATGTATTTTTAAATTCCCAGAGGTACTGGCAGATTATTTTCAGTATCGATTAGATATTTCCACATTTTCCTCGATACTGGAAGCCCACCAGTGGTTAATACTAACTCGATAACCACGTGTTAATAGTACTTGATTGAAATATTTGGTCACAGTGTTACATGAATAGAAAACATTCAAATAAACTCTTTCACATGAATGTATTTTCAAATTCCCAGAGGAACTGGCAGATTATTTTCCAGAAATGATTAGATCTTTCCGGAACTTTCTCGATGCTGAATGGCATCCAAACGGAAAGAATTCCGCGCGTGTATGTGTGTGTAGCGATGTCTTCCCGGGGAACCGTTTGTGGCATCACTCTCCTCCTGATGGATTCCCTTCTGGCCTAAGGTGCACAAACAGGCTCTTGGTGACACCGTTCATCCGCGCTTTCATGATAAATGAAGAGCTTCACCGCAACAGCGACAACATGCTCCAATCGCTGTTCAATTAGAACTGAGTGGATTTCCGAGCGGCGCTCGCTTATATACCGATTGGTGATTTCAATAGCCTGTTTTGAAAGCAATTTTAAGACTATTGAAACAAGTTTTTGGATCAAAAAGTAACAAGTATATAACGCGTAGACATTTTATCTTTCGAATGAAGTGTCAATCATACCATTTCGTTCAGCTGTTTAGGAGCTATTAACGCTCAAAATCTCGGTCTCCGGCGTAACGCTTTCGTTTTCGAAACTTTGATTTTACACCCCGGTATAGAAATGAAAGACGTAGTCCTACGTCAATACACAGAAAGTGACGCAACCTCGACCCATACATACATTTTGTATTTTCCAGGATAACCCTCAAAAAAATTTACTCGCTTATCGAGATCCCACGCTTTGATTCGTCTATAGACGAAGAACCACTTGAGGAACCATCCAATAGTGAAGAGGAACACTTGGATATCGCGTGGCAAGAGAAAGTTTTCAGTAAATCTGAAATTGATTACTATAGTGCCAGAGACAACTGTCATACTGAATTGCAAAATGCGTACTATCACAAGATCAAATCGTCACGGCTGACTGAGCAGAAATCGAGAGGAAAAATTTTCACCTATACTGCGGCCGATAATTTCGCTCTTGATGAGGAATTATGTGCCACCATCGGAAACAAAACGGTCCATTTGGATGATGAAAAACTTAATATGGAAACTATGTTCGTTATGGCAGATCTTGATACGGAAGAATTGTTATTTTCACTCGCTTGGAACAGCACTGAAAACGTCCTCTTCGTTTACCCGGATTTCAATTGCATGAAAATTAATCCCTACTACAAGGAGATCCAAGGAGATAGTCGTCAAATGTATCATTTTGGAATAAAAAATCTTAGTTTCAAAAAATGGATTACATGTTCACAAGAAACCGTTGAGATTCGTGATGTCTTTGCATCTAAGGTTCATCTATAAAAAATATTTATGGCATCTTTCATCCCTAAAATTTCTTTCTATAATGTAGATCACACGATTCAACATTAGAGATAAACTGTCGAAAGACAATTTCGAATATCCAGAAAATCATCAGGTTCAGTTTTTGATTCTTCTGGAAATAATTTCTGGTACAGGATTTTCATACAGTGACATCTTCATACGATACCGACTTGATATACCGTCAGCAGCTAAAATGATTGCCGGATTCGTGGATGGAAGCACGCACAGTACAAAACAATGCAAAGGAAGATGGCTCTATGGTCATTGTCATGAAATTACACTACAATTGCCGGAAAACCATAAGACAAGCGATGGTGATGGCTCTTCCAATATTCTGATGAAGATATAAATTGAACTTTTATTTCAGATTGCGTTAGAATATACTTCGATATTATCTCCACCGATAGTTGGAAACGGGAACGGTTGTTAGGGTATGTATTGTTAGATAAAGTTTAAGATTTACTTAAAGGTTCTGGAACTGAAAACTGTAGCACACTCCACTCTTTTTTCCAGGAATGCATACCTCCAAATATCGACATCGTTTCTCAATACTAGTTTTGAGCGTGACCTTATATGCAGCAAAGTTCTAAACAATGGAACAATTTTTGATAAACTGGAAGCTTTCCTAGTTGGTGGACGAAGAGAAGTTAAAACATTAAATTTCTATGGACAGGTGAAAAGATTACATTGGTTGATTGATGTGAATGCATTGAAATATTTATAACATTTACAGAATGATTCGTTGCTTCTTAATCGTTACGGAAGTCGTACCGAACAGGCGGGTCATCTTAAAATTAAGTGTCAAGTAATACAACAACATCGGCCCCAAGCGATTCACATTTCTGCGAGTACGAAAAAACGTAACAAGTTGAGCTCTAACTTAATTACTATAGAAGAACTGCTGTCATCTTATCACCAGGCTCGTGAAAGATTAGAAGAAATTGTAAAGCTTGACTATTGTTGAGTTGTGTTCGTATTTTCAAATGTTCGCATGATTCATGCCCAAAAATCTTGCTCATCTCCCACTGTTCACAAAGTGTTGTTTAAGCACCACCCTCGCGTTTGACATGTACATATATAAAGCGATGTTGCCATATTTTTGCAGACTTCTGTTATTTACCTCAATTCGTCACAGATAGCAATGATGCGTTGTGGAGTATTATGATGGTTGTTCAGGAAAAAAGCATAAAAGATAAGAAAGTACTTAGTATAGATTTTTACTTTTTTTTCATACGGGCGTACAAAAAGATTGGACAGGCGCATAATTTGGTTGTGTTTTCTTTCGCTGTATGAGCAACTCATTTTTAGATACTCTCTCCTAATATTGACATATTTGCTGAAAACCTGTAGCGCCAGAGTTCATTCGGACAAATAAAATTAGAAAATGGTTGTTATCATTGTGTGTTAAAACAGGCTAACGAATTGGGTGTATAAATTAAGAACCGGCTCTTTTGAATAAAAATAAAAGCGATCTCTAAGTAAATTAATGAAAGAACGGGTCATATTGCATATTGTCCATCGCTTTTCACTATTCAACCCATTTTTCTGGCAATATATGGATTTCGTGATAAAAAAAAACTGTTCGTCTTTTGAGACCAGGAACGGTTCAAGCATATTTACGGTACCTTGCTTTGAATTGGAACTGAGAATACGTTGCTAAATAAGCAGATAGAAGGGACAAAGTCTAGAGCATGAGGCCAGTGAGAGAAAATATCTCATCTAATATTTCTCGTGTAGTTATTAGTCTTAATAGGAATATTATGGTCTCGTAGCTCGTCGCCTTTCAGCGGCCTATACACGATTATTCGTATTGACATTAATTCAACAGAACGACATTAACAATGATCATTTAAGGTCGACGAAGTTGGAATGACTGACAAAAATGACTAAAATCTAGATTTTCTGATCTCGGTTCATCATTGGTTGATGAAGTAATGAGGGCTGAGTTCATTTCAGGACAACAAAGTACGGTGGCGGCATCTAAAAACATTTTGCCCGTTTGAAGCAATCGTAAGCTATTATGAGTACTATGCAAAAAAGCAGTTTTAAATCATTGAAAGATCAATGAAAATAATTGCTAATGGTTTTCTGAATTCTCAAAATATGCTATTCTAAACATTTTTTTAACCATTTCAAAAGATCTTCATAAGGACAATTTTTTTATATTACACCAAGGTTTTTTTACGCGGTTTTTTTGCGTGGTTTTTTACGCGTATTTTCCAATTAACGCGTTTTTTTACGCGGATTTTTCCAATTAACGCGGTTTTTTTACGTAGGTTTTCCAATATCACATCTCCCCCTCAGCTCACATTTTTCTCTCATGTTCCCTCAGAGCATATTTCGGTAATAAGTGCTTGTAACGGAGCTTAGCGCTTAGTGCCGCACTTTATCACGATTCTTACGTGGATTTTAGGTGTTGGGTAACGGGGAGCTCGCCGGGCGGTGCAACGGGACAGGGTTTTTTCGGGCAGCGATTTGTGAACGTCTTTCCGTCTACTTAGCACGGGACAGTCCAACAGTGGTACTGCACGTGCATCGGCAGTGTACAAATCACAAGGGAATCTTCTAGCAACAGCACATGCCTTCATTCGTGAGGAAAACCGAGCTACCAGTAACCAACGAAATTGCAGAAAAAAACTACGGGTTTTCGGAAGCGAGCAACACTTAACTTTTTACTTCCGTTATACATACGGATAGTCCCATTTGATATCTAACATTAGGTGACATGGTTTTTTTACGCGGATTTTCCAATTAACGCGGTTTTCTTTTACACGGATTTTCCAATTAACGCGGTTTTTTTACGAGGTACATATCCCCCGCGTAAAAAAACTGGGTGTATAAAAAATCATCAGACAGACATAATTTTCGTTCAAGATTCTTTCATAGTTTGCAGAGAACTTTTCAAAGTATCAATTAGAATATTTTTTCGATACAGAGAAGATAATTTTCATTAATATTTTGTTGTTGCGAAAGCGTGTTTATTTCTTCCACCGATATGAGTGCCTGAATGGCTGCACATGTACAAGCTGTCAAAATCGGCTTCTTTGTCGCGAATCATTGTACATATACAGTCACCCTGGTACGCTAGAATAATAATAATAATAATAATATGGATTTAAGTGAATCTCGTTTGAATATATTTTACTGATAATGTCAATGGACGAATCTAAGTTAAATTTACAACCAAATAGCGATTTGATTTGGTTTCAAATTCGGTCGATTTTTTTAGAAACATCAGAATTTTTGTTCAAATTTCCAAATATAATCATTTTACATTGTTTCATTTATAACAAATGAAAGATGGCTTGACATAAGTGTTGTAATTTACATTTTTTACTAGATAAACAATGGGTAACATGTGATGCGCTTCAAATACTGCAGATCCTTTTCGCATCGGCCAAACGGAATCTCCAACAAAATCAATGATATCAACCAACTTAATGTGATATCGATTTCATCGCCATTATTCACAGAATGAGCTTCTGAAAAATGTCCGAAATATGCATTCTCAAACTTAAAAATTTCGAAGATTGACTTTGGTAAAATCGGACGACATTCAATGGTTAAAATGAATTTAAATTGAAATTAATCAAAATAATAACGACCGAATGATTCGTCTTCCTAAGTTCGAAGCCGCCGGACGCATATATATATCGTTATCGAGCAAGGAAGTGATACCGTTATTCTCGTGGCTGGTGAAGTGATCATCGCATCCTAACGGGATTCCCTATATTGCGAGTGGATTGTATCGAAGCAATCACAACAAGCGGGAAGAAGAAGGCCTGCACCGCGGGCGCTGTGTGCTGGTGAATTTGTCGCCTCTCGTGATCGACACCATCATCGTGCTGTGTTGCGATACACCGGTTCAGCTGTACTGAACGATTGACACGCGATTCGAGTTGGAAACCATTGGATCCGCACTGGGTGCAAAATAAGTATTATTAATTTCATTAGGTTAAGGTTATTAGGTTAAGAAAAAATAAAAAAAAATTGAAAAGATAAGTGAAAAAGTACATCTGCCACTTTAAATGGCAGATGAAGGAGGAACCGTTGACATGGAGATTGAATCCACTGTCTACCCCCCTACGGGAGCTGGAAAATCGCTTAAACGCGTTCCCCCCTCGGAAGATATCTCTTTAGAGGAAAAGTTAATCCACCTGAACAAGCCCCCCTCAAAAAAATTTGCAAACCTTTCCTCTTCACCCCCCCCCCCCAATCTCCCGCTTCCGCTCAACTCCCGAACTTGCCTCCCAGCCCTACTGATCCCGCTCCCGCTCAACAATCGACCTCGTCCTCCCCCACAGTTGCTTCCTCTCCCCGTGTCAAGGTCTATCCAGAAGATGCACCTGGATCTGGCCCATGGATTGTTTTCTTCCGGCCCAAACCAAAGGGAAAATCCCTCAATGTCATCCAAATTTCGAAAGATCTGGCAAGATATTACTCTTCCGTGGTTGAAATTTCCAAGGTTAGACCGAACAAACTGCGTGTTGTCGTGGCTAATCGGAAGCACGCTAACGATATTGTTGTCGACAATAGGTTTGTTATAGAATATCGCGCCTATGTGCCCTGCCATAACGTAGAAATTTCGGGGGTGATTACGGAAACGGGTCTGACGAGCGAAATAATAAAAAAGGGAGATGGCAGATTTAAACAGCTCCCTTTGAAACAAATTAAAATTTTGGACTGCCATCAACTAGGAAAAGTTTCCCAGAATGGGGAAGAAAAAAAGTTCACGCCGTCCGACTCGTTTCGAGTAACTTTTGCTGGTTCCGCCCTCCCTGACTACGTTATGGTGGATAAATTAAGGCTTCCAGTGCGACTCTTCGTGCCAAAGCCCATGACTTGCAACAAATGCAAGTCAGTTGGTCATACAGCAGACTATTGCGCCAACAAGGAGCGCTGTGCCACTTGCGGAGAGCAACATGAGGGGAAATCCTGCAGTGCGACTGAGCATAAATGTCCATATTGCGGGGGATCCCCACATGAGCTCTCAGCTTGTGAAACTTATAAGAGTCGCTGGGATAAACAGAAGCGCTCTTTGAAGGAACGCTCGAAGAGCACTTTTGCGGAAATTTTGAAGGGCGCTTCTCTACCGGCTCAAGAACAACAACCAATCAACACACAAAATGCCTTCTCCACGTTGCCCGTTGACGAAATGGAAGCGGACATAGCTAACGGGGGCACACCGTTCATTTTCCAAGGGAATCCCCGGCGCAAAAATGTGACCACTCCCAAAGTTCAAGGACAAGTCCCTCCGGTGACAACCCCTGTTAGCTTGCCTAAAAATCGAGTGCAGCGGACAAGCAAAATCAGGTTCCTCCTGGCTTCCGTGGCAATAGTTCACCTTCGAACGACCCAGCACTCGAGGGGACATCAAAAACCCCAACTGTCCCTATTTTTCCGTCCAGTTCAACTTCCCAATCGGGATTTATAAAGTTGTCTGACCTTTGGATCAAATCTTCAAGTGTTTTAATGTTTCCGACTCCATCAGAACCATTGTCATCTCAATGCTTCCAGTATTAAAGACAATAATGTGAGTGAGCACATGTCAACAAGTTGCTGCGGTTAGCCGCAAGCAACTTGTTGACATGTGCTCACTTCTTCCTGAGCCACGATTGATCTTGGGAGACTTCAACTCTCACGGAACTACCTGGGGGGAACAGTACGACGACAATCGTTCATCGTTGATATATGACCTTTGTAACAGCTTCAACATGACCGTTTTGAATACTGGGGAAACAACACGTGTTCCTAAACCTCCTGCTAAACCAAGTGCTTTTGACCTCTCGCTTTGCTCGAATTCACTATCGTTAGATTGCAAGTGGAATGTAATCCAGGACCCCAACGGTAGTGATCACTTGCCAATCAAAATTTCCATCACCATTGGGTCGAATTATTCTGAATCTATAAACATGGCATATGACCTCACAAGACACATTGACTGGAAAAAATATTCGGACGCGATTGCTCTAGCCATCAATTCCAGAGATGGTTTGCCTCCATTGGAGGAGTATAACTTCATTTCTCGTTTGATCTATGACAGCGCGGTTCGCGTTCAAACGAGACCCATCCCAGGCTCCACTATTCGTCGAAGGCCTCCCAATCCATGGTGGGATAGCCAATGTTCCAAGCTTTATCAGGATAAATCGAACGCATTCAAAGCTTTTCGGAAACGTGGAACCATTGAAAATTTTCAATCGTATTTGGACCTTGAAAATCAATTTAAAAACTTGATCAAAGGGAAAAAACGTGCTTATTGGCGAAATTTCGTGGGAGGTTTGTCACGAGAAACGTCAATGAAAAAATTATGGAAAGTGGCTAAAAACATGAGAAATCGCTCTTCATCGAATGAAAGCGAAGAATATTCACATCGATGGATTTTTAATTTTGCACGGAAGGTTTGTCCCGATTCCGCTCCTGTGCAAAAAATTGTTCGAGATATACCACAAGATAGGTGCGATCTTGATTCCGAGTTTTCGATGGTAGAATTCTCTCTTGCTCTCCTTTCTTGTAACAATTCGGCTCCAGGAACGGATAGAATTAAGTTCAACTTGTTAAAAAACCTCCCTGATGTGGCGAAACATCGCTTATTGAATTTATTCAATCGGTTTCTGGAGCATAATATTGTTCCAGATGATTGGAGACAAGTGCGAATTATAGCTATTCAAAAACCCGGAAAACCCGCGTCCGACTTCAATTCGTACCGCCCAATAGCAATGCTGTCTTGTATACGGAGATTGTTGGAGAAAATGATCTTGTTTCGCCTTGATCGATGGGTTGAAACGAATGGCCTACTCTCAGATACACAATATGGGTTCCGCAGGGGCAAGGGGACGAATGATTGTCTTGCGTTGCTATCTTCAGAAATTCAAATGGCTTACGCCGAAAAAAAACAAATGGCTTCAGTATTCTTGGACATAAAGGGGGCCTTTGATTCTGTTTCAATAGAGGTTTTGTCAAACAAATTACACTCTCGGGGTCTACCACATCTATTGAATAATATGTTATATAACTTGCTTTGTGAGAAACATTTGAATTTTTCTCATGGGGATTCGACAGTAAGTCGGATCTCCTACATGGGAGTCCCCCAGGGCTCATGTTTAAGCCCCCTTTTGTACAACTTCTATGTAAGCGACATCGACAATTGCCTTACACAAAATTGCAACCTAAGACAACTTGCAGATGATGGAGTGGTGTCTGTCGTAGGATCAAACGAATCCGACATGCAAGAACCCTTACAAGATACTTTGAACAATTTTTCAACCTGGGCCATTGGGCTAGGGATTGAATTCTCCACGGAGAAAACAGAGATGGTGGTTTTTTCTAGGAAGCATAGACCAGCAAAACCAAAGCTTTAACTTTTGGGTAAACCGATCTCTCATGCTATGTCATTCAAGTATCTTGGGGTCTGGTTCGACTCCAAATGTACTTGGGGGGCCCATATTAGGTATCTGAGTAAAAAATGCCAACACGTACTTTCTTCGTACAATTACCGGCACCTGGTGGGGGGCCCATCCCGAAGATCTTATGATGTTGTATCGAACAACTATTCTCTCAGTGATGGAGTATGGCAGTTTCTGTTTTCAATCAGCTGCCAAAACACATCTCATTAAACTCGAGCGAATTCAGTATCTTTATCTCCGTATTGCGTTGGGATGTATGACCTCAACGCATACCATGAGTCTCGAGGTTTTGGCAGGCGTACTCCCACTAAAAGATCGCTTCAATTTATTATCTCTTCGGTTCTTCATCCGGTGTAAGGTTATGAACCCATTGGTGATCGGAAATTTTGAGCAACTGATCGGGCTAAATTTTCATTCTGGATTCATGACTTCATATCATGAATTCATCTCTATGCAGGTTGATCCTTCTTCGTCTATTCCCAACCGTGTTTGTTTTCCTGACTACATCAATTCCTCTGTATATGTTGATCTGTTCATGAAGGAGAAAATCCATGGAATTCCAGATTATCATCGATCGGGGATCGTTCCTACGATCTTCAATGCAAAGTATGGGCGTATCAATTGTGATAATATGTACTTTACTGATGGGTCCTCTATGAATGAGTCCACAGGATTTGGAGTGTTCAACGAATTTTTTAGCACCTCCCACAGTATTCAGAATCCTTGCTCAGTGTATATTGCTGAATTGGCAGCAATACACTGGGCGCTGGACAGCGTCGCCTCACGACCTGTTGAACACTATTACATTGTAACGGATAGTCTTAGCTCTGTCGAAGCTATCCGTTCAGTGAGGCCGGAAAAGCACTCGCCGTACTTCCTTGAAAGAATACGAGAAATTTTGAGTGTTTTAACCAGACGCTGTTATGTCATTACCTTTGTCTGGGTCCCTTCACATTGCTCAATTCCGGGTAATGAGAGGGCTGACTCATTAGCAAAGGTAGGTGCAATTGAAGGCGAAATTTACCAGCGTCAAATCGCCTTCAATGAATTTTATTCTTTAGTTCGTAAAAATACCATTGTTAACTGGCAACGCAAATGGAACGAAGATGAATTGGGCCGGTGGCTCCACTCAATTATCCCTAAGGTTAGCCTCAAACCATGGTTCAAAAGTCTGGACTTGAGTCGGGACTTTATTCGCACCTTCTCCCGACTCATGTCCAATCACTGTTCGTTAAACGCGCTACTCTTTCGTTTTGATCTCGCCGACAGCAATATCTGTGCCTGTGGCCAAGGTTACCACGACATCGAACACGTTGTTTGGTCGTGCGAGGAGTATCTTGTTGCCAGATCGAATTTAGAAAACTCTCTTCGGGCTAGAAGAAGGCAGCCCAATGTGCCGGTGAGAGATGTGTTGGCTGGTTTAGACCTTGATTACATGTCCCAAATATATGTCTTCCTAAAAGTTATCGATCTTCGTGTCTGATTGTCCTTATATCCTTATATTCTCCTTTTCCTTTTCCTTCGCGAGAAATCAAATCCCTTCTCATTAACAATAGAATAAGGTGAAATGTAAATACATATTAGATATAAGATAGGCTTAAGAATTGAGTGTAATGAATGTGAGTGTGAATGTGAGAGTGAACATTGTTAACATATCCTTTTATCCCTTCCTTTTCCTGAAGAAAATATGTCACCCTTCTAAACTCGAGTAGACCGCGAGTAATCGGTTTTCTACACCATTAACATTAGAATTAAGGAAAAATGTTTATATATACTTGTAACAATACAGTCAGGAGTTTGGCTCCTTTAAACTTATGTAACTGAGCCTGTAAAAATAAACGATTTAATAAAAAAAAAAATCACGACCGAATCTCGCTTTAAAGCATAGAAATACAAATATCAATACTTTTGTGGTTTTAAGATCTAATGTAGGTGTCGCATAAGCTTTTGCAGCTTTGCGTATATTCGTCAATACGGATGATCGTGTAAGGCCGAGATGACATTGGACCGGAGTGCGCACGAAAATTTGATTGTACGATAACAACTGTCGAAGAAAAACAAACAATTTTGTTCACTACACCCAAACCAGCGTTGGCTGAAAACATTTCAAAGGTCAGGTGAAATGCTCAAATAATGAGCTGTTTTAAAAGCCTAAAAAAAGGCTTGTGTGTATGCGAGCAGACATCTCTTTCTGTTTTCCTTTGGGATTGTGCAAAAAAAAGCCCATACGACGTCAATGGGGATTCAACCAAGGCCGGCTGGAATGCGAAGCTATTTCACACGACCACGCTGTCCATATAGCTGCCAGTGCCGTTATATAAAAGATATAAAAGCGTGAAATATTACACCTCATCATAAAATGAAATTGGAAAGTGTTTTCTAAGAGAATAAAGAACATGAACGAGAATATATCTTTCTCTGTCTGGGCCGTGTATTTGGCAAACTATACTATATATATATATATATATATATATATATATATATATATATATATATATATATATATATATATATATATATATATATATATATATATATATATATATATATATATATATATATATATATATATATATATATATATATATATATATATATATATATATATATATATATATATATATATATATATATATATATATATATATATATATATATATATATATATATATATATATATATATATATATATATATATATATATATATATATATATATATATATATATATATTATACTAATGATAGACACTTATTGGGGAGTAGACCATTTCCTGTTATTTTTCGGCTCATTTAATGTAATAAATTGGGATACCATAACATGTGCTAAAAGGAGACGTGGAACAGACTCGGCCAAGTAGTCCGGAGCCAGGAAACTGAAAGATGTTGAAAATTTGGAAGACAATTTCGTTGAGAAGAAATTCAAAGATAAGTTGTGGTAAGATAGTGAGTTGAAAAGCGACATAACAAAAAGTCTTACAAGTAAAAGAAACGTGACTGGTAGTGTGTAGTGAAGAAGTTGAGAGGAAAGACCATCTTCTGACCACCTGAATAGGTCAGAGCTAAACCTTTCTCTCGTGGGTTCTGTATAGGAGCTAGGAGCGACCTCATTGGCATTGGATCACGACGAGTTCATCGGTCAGGACGAACAACCTCCCAGCAGCAACGATGAACAGCAGTGCGACGAAAACCACCACAAAGGACGAAGCGAGGGGCCCCAACGATCACGGTACCATACTAACCCCTCACATTGAAAAAATTAAAATTTGAAAAGTATAACTTTTCCTTCCACATCTATCACCAAAACCATTCCTTTTTCCATAGACAACCACCTTTATTATTGTTTTCGAACGAATACAATACGTTCTAAAGTATGCCTCGCACTGAAATATAAATGATATATTGGGTTGGGGAAAAAGAAATGTCGTATATTGTTAATATATGGCAACACTTAAACATATCTTGTGTTGTATTTATCGCATCGGGTCATACTATACGGCTATTTAAAGACGACAATCTGTGCTACAAGTGTTGTTTTGACAGTGTTGTGATGGTCCTTTTCAGTCTCAAGTTATAGCGCGTCAAAGATGGAGTCCACCAAGCAAAAAAATCGCCATGGTTTACGTAGTTCGGAGCCAAACGAAGGCGGCCGAAAAAAATAGTGAAGTTGCCTTCTAAATGGCAACAAGTTTGCGAACAAAACGGCGCATATTTGTTTTAAATTAGATAATTTTAAGTAGTAATTTTAAGTAATAATGAAGTTGCCTTCTAAATGGCAACAAGTTTGCGAACAAAACGGAGCATATTTGACTTAAATTGTATAATTTTAAGTAAATAATGAGTCAAAATTCGATCAGAAATACGACATTTCTTTTTCCCCAAACCCTATATTTCAAAGCAAAACTTAACCTAACTAAAGGATCGTCTCCTATGTTTCAAACTAACTGGGCAATCGATGGAACACAGGTTTGTTTGCGAAAGGCCGCCACTTCTGACGGCGGGTTGGCGGCCGACTCGGATTTACTACATATATTAAATTTATATCTAGGTGCCAACTCCAAGAAGTTCTAGATTCCAGAGAATCGATCTTTGCCGAACAAATCTTTGAAAAATCTAAATTTTTTTCTCTAATTTACCTTCTTATTCTATATGAGTGTCGACTTTTATTTGAACAGAAAAATTTAATATTTTTATTCAAACATCGAAAGCATTTCCTTTTATACCTCAGCATGAAGGCCACAATAAATTTTAGAATCCATTAAATAAATTAATTGAACAAGCATTTGAAATTGGAAATTCAACAAATGGTTTTTGTTCAGAACTCAAATGACAACGATCCCAACGCCGCCTGCGAATTACGGATCTCTATAGTAGCATGTCCGAAAAAGATCCTGAAGCTATTGTGAACCAGAGCAGAGGGTCCAAAGCCTCTGAGGAGGATGGTTGTAATATCAGTTATCCATGGTTATTACGCAAAGAATGACATGGATAAACCCCTAAGCCAGGAATTTCCTCTGGGATCTTCTCAGGTTGAATCATATATAGTCTATTCGGGGAATATTGTAGGAGTTTTTCGGCAACCTTCTCGGGTTGCCAAAAATAATCTCGATTGCTACGATTGAAGAAATTGAAACGTAATACGAGTAATACAAATAAAAATATATAGTTCAAAAGTTCTTAAAGGAGTTTCTCATTGAGGTCAGGAAAAATACCTACGTACTACGCACGATGAATAACGAAATGTATGACCGACCCGATTAGAATGGATGAATGGATATTATTTCCAAAATCTCGTTTCGTCCAATTGTCCAGAATTCGCGTTTTCATAATCACATCATTAACCATAGTGAATCTTGAATCTTCTTAACCTAACATGATTCAATATTAATCGCAAGGGAACTACGCTATAGAGGCGACCCTTCTGGTCGCGAATATCATACTAACATTCCTTCGTAAGGACGTGGCTACAGGGTCTTTCAGATTAAACGCTCACGCAACAAATTTGAATAACTTCTACAAAAGTGAACCGATTTTTATTTATAAAAACCAAAATAAAGCTTATTTTAGGACATTTACTATGTGACCGCCCCTTTTGAGATAACGCGTTTTACATGGTAGACCGAATTATTCATACAAAACTCTAACATGACGACTTCGATGCTGTTGAAAATCCGAGTTATTTCTTCTTTAAGTTCGTCCAAATTTTGTGGCTTATTAACATAGCAACGTCAGGCGAGAAATGTTGAATTTCTTAAGACCATAAGAGGACAAAGTTTCATTAAGGCTTCGGTTGCTCGAGTAATACGATTTCAATAAAAATACACGTTCTTGTAAATTGTACATCTTGACACTAAAAACCATACGATCAGATTGAACGAGTATCCGCATATTATCGTCTCGAAGTGGAGAATGCAGTGTTACCATCGACGGAGCGAAAAAAAATTATAAGGAGCTATTTGATTTTTGGGTGAGCGTTTTATCTGAAAGACCCTATACACTGTCTCGATTTTATAGAATTTTAGACTCGAATATACAGTTTGATTTTTTTTTACAAATATGACTTATTTTAAGAAAAAATATATTATTTCAATGTTAAGGCGGAAGTAAATTGACTACAATAAGTACAGTAGAGTAAAACTCGTGATTTTTGAAGATTTTCATTGAATTGACTCACCAGTTATTGTTTAAAATGATATTGCAGCGTAATTAAGGAAGATAAAAATTGGGTGTCAAAGAACCAATTGTTGATCTGTCAGAAAGCTTCAATTTGGTTGATAGAAACAATCAAGTACAGTTTTGGGATAAAACTAATAATAAAAAACCTAAAAAACCACTAACTTTTAAGTTTATCACTTCCAAAGTGATATTTAAATCTACTAATTCAGATGTTTCACAGCTTTATCCTGTACTAAAATTTTCTCGTTTCTCAAATGGAAGCAACAGTTCACTAACTCCGTCACTGTTGAAATTCGAACATATGTGTAAGATGATTTTTTTCATCAATTATGATCCTGTACTACCTCCTGAAAGAATTCGGATTTTTTTGTGAGAAAGGTAATTTCCAACTTTAAGGAGAGAAATCAAGAATTAAAATCTTCTTCATAAAAAATGTGTATATAAAAAAAATTAAAAAAATGTTTTACTCGATTATATACAGTGAAAAAAGGTGGAGGCTTTATAATCGAGTCCGCCCTGTATTATTAAACACATTTTTCTTTAATTTTTTTCACAATTTTTTTAATAAGACGTGTTACTCTATTCAATATGGTAAAGTTATTTTCATTCATGATTTTTATTTCAAACGTATATTCCACCTTACCACCACCTCCATGATTGTCAATGTCGCTTCTCAAACTCAGAAAACGAAGCTCCATGTCGTCAACACGAATTGTATCGAAAGTTTCTGAAAAATACGAATATTGAATGATGCTAAAACTATTTTTCTGGGAAAAATAGGCATATTCCAGCTTCTTGACATGGATGTCAGTTCAGAATGAATGGTAACCAAACTTCTCCGGTACTTTTCATAATTCTTATTCGTCTCGTATGATTGCAGTCTGATGTCGCATAAAATAAACGCATGCAGAACTGTGAAGGTGGATAGTAACTGCGATTGTAAGCGCCGTAATTTAAGCTCTACATATGTATACAATCAATTCAATATTACCATTAGCATTCATTCTTCAGGTATATGAGTATATCAACGATAAAATCAACTTTCGTCGTTATACGTAACTGATGTTTGCAGCTCTCTATTTTTCCGTATTCCAATCATATGATGTTCGTAAACGATATGAATCCTACACAAAGCATAACAACAGAGCAGTTTATAGAACTCACACTCAGCCAAAGAATTTTAGCGAGGGCCTGATCTCCAATATTAATCCTCCTAATACTTCATGAGATTCTTTCTTGGCATATAGTTAGGTGCGTTTCATGATTTTAGTATGAAAAACAAGTCCAACAACGCGACTTATTCATTGTATGCCTGTTGATCTATCAACATTCTTTCGTGTTAGGGGTAAAGTTATCTAGTCTACGCAATCGGCAATCTCTGGCATGAATACATTTTGTTACGTTCCCCAGAAAAATATATTAAAAACCCCACAGAAAGGAACGCAAGAAATAGAAAAGTGTAAAACACCTCACCTTTTGTGCCCTGTTGCCATGTTTTCGTTGGCCCGGCCTTATGTACACACGTTTTTACGAGGTCTATATATCTCTTTTTTTGCCTCCACAATACTGCTCTCCATCCCACCGCTCTTTATATTTCTTATTCAACCTGCAAGGCCAGCCTCAACCATGTTTGCTTTTTAGCAAGTAGACATGAATAACGTTACTGGCGAGAAATAACATCGAAGAAGCAGTGAAGAAAAACTCACTTGCCGTCTAAACTTGCTCCCGGTGCTTCTTTTCCTACATAATCGTGCAGAGAATAATTTATAGAGGGCAATAGAAATTATACATATAACAATAACGAGCCTCTTCGGTCTGAATATTGTTATTGTGAAATCATTAAACAGTCTAGTAGCAATATCAAGAAACTTACAATTATTTTAAGAAAATTTAATTGAATGTGCGAAAATCTAATCTAACTCCAATTGCAGAAAATATCAGCCTTTGTTTGAAACAGCTTGGCGTCTCGAGAAAACTTTCTGTAATATCCATAATCTGTGACGTCAATAGGTATGGTGGAAGAATGGGCAATAGTTTACCTGGCATGCCATTTTGTTCTACAGTGACACTATTTCCCATTGAAGTTTGTAGCAGAAAACAAAACCCCTTTCAGTCGAAATTTCAACAATACGGACATCGTAACTACCTTTTTCCGCCATCCCATCTCTTCAACGCAAATTGCAATCTTCAACCACGTGATCAGTTTATGTGATGCCAGTCGCTTTGGATATACAACAACAACAAAAACTATGGGAAACCAGATATGAGGACACGCGACCGGGGACAGTAGATGGAAACCGAACGTGTCTGAGCATTTTTCCACAAAAGAGCTACCCACTATCCTTTGGGTGCATGTTTTTGACACGTGGAAAATTGATTTGCCTCAAAGTTTAGAGATTTACTAACAGCAGCGACCTGTTGCTCCTGTGACCTAGCGGCCAGCGGTGACAGTGCTTGCGCGAAACTTCTATCTTATACTGATAACCATGGCGTGAGCTATATTTTGACGAGATTATCCAATTACAGTAAGGAATGTGGCAAAACTCTAACATCGACACCCCAAAGTGATGATTCCCAAAACAATTCTAGAGATCGCACAACTTAGATTTAGGAAATACTGAACGAAATCTATATATTAGGCTGTCAAAAAAGTTCTGCGGTTTTTTTTAATTTTCATTTGTTCATAAAATTAGTTACAATCATCTGTTTTAAGTCATTTTTTAGCCTGGATTCTTCGCCGATTGCCCGAAGTAACCAGACGAAGGAAAGTCGCGTCCAAGTTCCGTTATCGGTTACCGCGTGATTGTTGTTTTTTTTTGCCGCTGAAGAGTTCATTTCGCTATCTGGATAGTGAGTGAAGTGCCCTGCCTGCAAGTGGATAGAGGCTTTCATCCTCGGAAAGCCAAGCATTGGTTTTTGTTTTGTCGCTGCTTCGCCGACATTGGAGATTTCGCCGAGCCAACAGTGACAGTGCGGGTCAGCTTTCACCGACGACTGTGTGTAGTGGTGTCGTAGGCACATTCCCACCACCAACGAGCTTTCAGCACGCTCCCGTTCATCTGCACTGGAGTGCGTTCATAGGTGAATAACATTAAATATACTGAGAGAAAATATTTAATAATTATAAGTTTTTTTTTTTTGTTTTTGTGAATTATTTTATTGTGAAATATTGTTTAAAAAAATACTTAGAATATAAGTGAAAATTTAAAATGGCAGAGAGTGGGGGACCTTCGGATATGGAGGTCTCTGACTCTAGTTCCCTCCTAACGGATAAAAAAAAGTCACTCAAACGTGTTCCAAATACGGAAGATACTTCTTCTGGGGACGAGTCAGCTAACCCTACCAAGCCTCCCTCCAAAAAACTAGCAAATCTCCCATCTGCCCTTAACGATCCCACTCTACCTTCAACCTCGTCTTCTCCCTCTGTTCTTCCCGCTCCTTCTCAACCTTCGCCTTCCCACTCTCAATCCCCGTCCTCGCCTTCCCCCCCTGTTATTCCCACTCCCCGTGTAAAGGTCTATCCAGAAGATGCGCCCGGAACTGGTCCCTGGGTTGTTTTCTTCAAGCCTAAGCCAAATGGAAAGGCGTTGAGAGTCATGCAGATCGCGAAAGATCTGGCAAGGTATACCTCCGTTTCGGAAATTTCGAAGGTTAGACCAAACAAATTGTGAGTTGTCGTGAATGATCGAAAAGACGCAAACAAGATTGTTGTCGATCAGCATTTTACAATTGAGTATCGGGTCTACATTCCCTCTCACATAGTCGAAATTGAGGGTGTGATAACCGAAACGGGCTTGACGTGCGAATACATTACGAGTGAAGGTACCGGCCGTTTTAAAAAACTGCCCTCGACGACTGTTAAGATCTTGGGTTGCCGCCAGCTCGGAACAGTCTCCCATGAAGGAGAAGAAAAGAAATTTACGCCGTCCAACTCGTTTCGAGTCACCTTCGCTGGTTCAGCTCTCCCTGACTACGTGATGGTAGATAAATTGAGGTTAGCCGTGCGACTTTTTATTCCAAAGCCAATGACTTGTCTAAAGTGCAAGTCAGTTGGTCACACGGCTGCTTATTGTGCCAATATAGAACGATGTGCCACTTGCGGAGAACAACATGAGGGGAAATCCTGCAGTGCGACTGAGCATAAGTGTCCATATTGCGGGGGATCCCCACACGTGCTCTCAGCTTGTGAAACATACAAGGCTCGCTGGGAGAAACAGAAGCGCTCTTTGAGGGAACGCTCTAAACGCACTTTCGCAGAAATTTTGAAGGGCGCTTCTCCACTGGCTCAAGAACAACAACCAATCAATACACACAATGTCTTCGCTACGTTGCCAGTTGACGAAATGGAAGCGGATACAGCTAACGGGGGCACGCCGTTTATTTCTCAAGGGAATCCCCGGCGCAAAAATGTGACCACTCCCAAAGTTCAAGGACAAGTCCCTCCGGTGATACCCCCTGTTAGCTTGCCCAAAAAATCGAGTGCAGCGGATAAGCAAAATCAGGTCCCTCCTGGCCTCCGTGGTAATAGTTCACCTTCGAACGACCCCTCGAGGCACTCGAGGGGACATCAAAAACCCCAAATGTCCCTGTTTTTCCGTCAAGTTCAACTTCCCAATCGGGATTTATAAAGTTGTCTGACCTTTTGGATCAAATCTTCACGTGTTTTAATGTTTCCGACTCCATCAGAACCATTGTCACCGCAATGCTTCCAGTACTAAAGACAATTTTGCAGCAATTGATGCAAACATGGCCCCTCCTTGCAATGATTATCTCTCTTGATGTCTAATTTAAATAGAGAGGTCGGAGATATCACTGTTTTACAGTGGAATTGTCGTAGTCTTATGCCTAAATTGGATACATTCAAATTTCTAATTCATAAACTCAATTGTGATGTTTTTGCTCTATCCGAAACCTGGCTCTCTTCTCAAAATGATCTCTCTTTCCACGATTTTAACATAATACGCTTGGACCGCGATGACAGATACGGAGGGGTACTATTGGGGATCAATAAGTGTCACTCATTTTTTAGAATTGACCTTCCACCTATTGGAGGGATCGAAGCTGTTGCTTGTCATGCAAACATCAGAGGCAAAGACCTCTGTATAGTCAGCTTGTATTGGCCTCCGAGAGCTGCGGTTAGCCGCAAGCAACTTGTTGACATGTGCTCACTCCTTCCTGAGCCACGATTAATCTTGGGAGACTTCAACTCTCACGGAACTGCCTGGGGGGAACCGTACGACGATAATCGTTCATCGTTGATATATGACCTTTGTAACAGCTTCAATATGACCGTTTTGAACACTGGGGAAACAACACGTGTACCTAAACCTCCTGCTAACCCAAGTGCTCTTGACCTCTCGCTTTGCTCGAATTCACTATCGTTAGATTGCCAGTGGAATGTAATCCAGGATCCCAACGGTAGTGACCACTTGCCAATCAAAATTTCTATCACCAATCGGTTGAATTCTTCTGAATCAATAAACATGGCATACGACCTCACAAGACACATTGACTGGAAAAAATATGCGGACGCGATTGCTCTAGCCATCAATTCCAGAGATGGTTTGCCTCCATTGGAGGAGTATAACTTCATTTCTCGTTTGATCTATGACAGCGCGGTTCGCGCTCAAACGAAACCCATCCCAGGTTCCACTATTCGTCGAAGGCCTCCCAATCCATGGTGGGATGGCCAGTGTTCCAAGCTTTATGGAGATAAATCGAATGCATTTAAAGCTTTTCGGAAACGTGGAACCATTGAGAATTTTCAAACGTATTTGGACCTTGAAAATCAATTTAAAAACTTGATCAAAGGGAAAAAACGTGCTTATTGGCGAAATTTCGTGGGAGGTTTGTCACGAGAAACGTCAATGAAAAAATTATGGAAAGTGGCTCGAAACATGAGAAATCGCTCTTCAACAAATGAAAGCGAGGAATATTCACATCGATGGATTTTTAATTTTGCACGAAAGGTTTGTCCCGATTCCGCTCCAGTGCAAAGAATTATTCGAGATATACCACAAGATAGGTGCGATCTTGATTCCGTGTTTTCGATGGTAGAATTCTCTCTTGCTCTCCTTTCATGTAACAATTCTGCTCCGGGATCGGATAGAATTAAGTTCAACTTGCTGAAAAATCTCCCTGATGTGGCGAAACATCGCTTGTTGAACTTATTCAATCGGTTTCTGGAGCATAATATTGTTCCAGATGATTGGAGACAAGTACGAGTTATAGCTATTCAAAAACCCGGAAAACCCGCGTCCGACTTCAATTCGTACCGCCCAATAGCAATGCTGTCTTGTATACGGAAATTGTTGGAGAAAATGATCTTGTTTCGCCTTGATCGATGGGTTGAAACGAATGGCTACTCTCAGATACACAATATGGGTTCCGCAGGGGCAAGGGGACGAATGATTGTCTTGCGTTGCTTTCTTCAGAAATTCAAATGGCTTACGCCGAAAAAAAACAAATGGCTTCAGTATTCTTGGACATAAAGGGGGCCTTTGATTCTGTTTCAATAGAGGTTTTGTCAGACAAATTACAATCTCGGGGTCTGCCGCCTCTATTGAATAATATGTTATATAACTTGCTTTGTGAGAAACATTTGAACTTTTCTCACGGAGATTCGGCAGTAAGTCGGGTCTCTTACATGGGACTCCCCCAGGGCTCATGCTTAAGCCCCATTTTGTACAACTTCTACGTAAGCGACATTGACAATTGCCTTACACAAAATTGCAGCCTAAGACAACTTGCAGATGATGGAGTGGTGTCTGTCGTAGGATCAAACGAATCCGACCTGCAAGAATCCTTACAAGATACTTTGAACAATTTTTCAACCTGGGCCATTGGGCTAGGGATCGAATTCTCCACGGAGAAAACAGAGATGGTGTTTTTTTCTAGGAAGCATAAACCAGCAAAACCAAAGCTTCAACTTTTGGGTAAACCGATCACTCATGCTATGTCATTCAAGTATCTTGGGGTCTGGTTCGACTCTAAATGTACTTGGGGGCCCATATTAGGTATCTGAGTCAAAAATGTCAACAAAGAATAAACTTTCTCCGTACAATTACCGGCACCTGGTGGGGAGCCCATCCCGAAGATCTTATAATGTTGTATCGAACAACTATTCTCTCAGTGATGGAGTATGGCAGTTTCTGTTTTCAATCAGCTGCCAAAACACACCTCATTAAACTCGAGCGAATTCAGTATCTTTGTCTCCGTATCGCGTTGGGATGTATGCCCTCAACGCATACCATGAGTCTCGAGGTTTTGGCAGGCCTACTCCCACTAAAAGATCGCTTCAATTTATTATCTCTTCGGTTCTTCATCCGGTGTAAGGTCATGAACCCATTGGTGATCGGAAATTTTGAGCAGCTGATCGAGCTAAATTTTCACTCCGGATTCATGAGTTCATATCATGAATTCATCTCCATGCAGGTTGATCCTTCTTCGTATATTCCCAACCGTGTTTGTTTCCCTGACTACATCAATTCCGCTGTGCATTTTGATCTGTCCATGAAGCAAGATATCCATGGATATTCAGATTACCAACGATCGAGGATCGCTCCAACGATCTTCGATGAAAAGTATGGGGGTATCAATTGTGATAATATGTACTTTACTGATGGGTCCACTATAAACGAGTCCACAGGATTTGGAGTGTTCAACGAATTTTTTAGCACCTCACACAGTCTTCAGAATCCTTGCTCAGTGTATATTGCTGAATTGGCAGCAATTCATTGGGCGCTGGACAGCGTCGCCTCACGACCTGTTGAACACTATTACATTGTAACGGATAGTCTTAGCTCTGTCGAAGCTATCCGTTCAGTGAGGCCGGAAAAGCACTCGCCGTACTTCCTTGAGAGAATACGAGAAATTTTGAGTGCTTTATCCAGACGCTGTTATGTCATTACCTTTGTCTGGGTCCCTTCACATTGCTCAATTCTGGGTAATGAGAGGGCTGACTCATTAGCAAAGGTAGGTGCAATTGAAGGCGATATTTATCAGCGTCAAATCGCCTTCAATGAATTTTATTCTTTAGTCCGCAAAAATACCATAGTTAACTGGCAACGCAAATGGAACGAAGATGAATTGGGCCGGTGGCTCCACTCGATTATCCCTAAGGTTAGCCTCAAACCATGGTTCAAAAGTCTGGACTTGAGTCGGGACTTTATTCGCACCTTCTCCCGACTCATGTCCAATCACTGTTCGTTAGATGCGCTACTCTTTCGTATTAATCTTGCCGACAACAATCTTTGTGTTTGTGGCCAAGGTTACCACGACATCGAGCACGTTGTTTGGTCGTGCGAGCTGTATCTTGTCGCCAGATCGAATTTAGTAGTCACCCTTCGGGCCCGAGGAAGGCAGCCCATGGTGCCGGTGAGAGACGTGTTGGCTCGGTTAGACCTTGATTACATGTCCCAAATATATGTATTCCTTAAAGCTATCGATCTTCGTGTGTGATTGTCCTTATACCCTTAGTTTTTCCTTTTCCTTTTCCTTTGTGAGAGATCGGATCCCTTCTTAAGAATAAGATGAAATGTAAATACATATTAGATATAAGATAGGTTTAAGAATTGAGTGTGATGAGTGTGATGAGTGTGATTGAGAGTGTGAGTGTGATCATTGTCAACATATCCTCATACCCCTCCTTTTCCTGAAGAAAATATGTCACCCTTCTAAACTCGAGTTGACCGCGAGTAATCGGTTTCCTATATTATTAACATTAGAATTAAGGAAAAATGTATATATACTAGTAACAATACAGTAAGGAGTTCGGCTCCTTTAAACCTATGTAACTGAGCCTGTAAAAATAAACGATTTAAATAAAAAAAAAATCTGTTTTAAGTCAAATATGCGCCGTTTTGTTCGATGACTTGTTCCCAACGAGATGCCAACTTCATAATAGGGTAAATAATCTTGGTTTGTCCAGTCGAAAATATGATCATGGTTTGCCCACTTTTTTGAATGCTCTAATTCAGCGCTCCTGTGTCAAATAAGGCCTTCGAATGTTTCGAAACATATAAATGAAATTGCCTTTTACATGATTTATAGTAGTTTGATAGTATATTTTTACGAAATCACATGTTTTAAAGGATTATAAAATACACCTTCTATTTGTGTCAATGCGCCCCTCATTCGAGCTAACTTTTAATCGATCACCAGATGATTATTTGGCACGTATTCAGACCTTTTCTGGATTACAACACATATAAATATTGTAAACATCATGCTTGCTCACCATTTGTATCGGATTTACATAGCTAAACCATTAAATTAACGTATTTTGATGAACTCAATTCTGATCATGAGTTGTCCAATTCAATAATGTTGTTTTGTCCACATGATTTCTATGGCAACCGCTTGGCGCGCTGCAGTTTGTTTATGTTTGTTTATGGTGTGCTTCGCGCATAGCAGAAGTATGGTTTTTCTGTGTTGATTGTGTTGAGGTGAACACTTCTAAAATGCCCAAGAAAAGGCAATAATCTGAAGAAAGCCTAAATTATGAATTAATCAATATGATGACAGTAAACTTAAGCAATGATAAATGCAACATCTAATTGTGAATTCGAATGTTTTCATTCAAAAATGAGATTTCTAAAACCGGACAATCCATGATCATTTTTTTGGGCAAACCATGATCAGAGGTGGTCAAACCATGATTATAATTCTTCTTTAAGGGAAATCGTAAAAAAACATAAAAATTTGAATAATTTCAACACCTTATGGTAGTATTAGCAACTAGAGACTTGGGGCTTTTCAACAAACCCAAACTCGTATCGATTATGTGTGATTTTCATGAAGAAAAATCGATTTGCATTTACTAGTTGCGTAAAAACACTCCAAATTGGACAAACCAAGGTCATTTACCCTACCCCTGTTATAGAAGCTCGCTTCCTTATTGGCAAAAAACTCGGATAGCCAATTTTCACATGCCTCTTTTGTGGCTAACATCTGACTACCTAGCTCGTTCGCCATGGACAAAAACAGGTGGTAGTCACTTGGTGCAAGGTCCGGACTATACGGCGGATGCAAAAGAACCTCCCATCCGAGCTCCCGGAGCTTCTGGCGCGTCACCAAAGAAGTGTGTGGCCTGGCGTTGTCCTGATGGAAGACAATGCGGCCTCTGTTTATCAAAGATGGCCTCTTCTTCATGAGTGCTACCTTCAAGCGGTCCAGTTGTTGGCAGTACAGGTCCGAATTGAGCGTTTGGCCATAGGGAAGCAGCTCATAATAGATTATTCCTTGACAATCCCACCAAACACACATCAGAACCTTCCTGGCCGTTAATGAGGGCTTGGCCACCGTCTGAGCCGCTTCAGCGGGGTTCGACCACGACCGTTTGCGCTCACGTTGTCGTAAGTGACCCACTTTTCATCGCCAGTCAGCATCCGCTTCAGAAACGGGTCGATTTTGTTGCGATTCAGCAGCGATTCACATGAGTCGATACGGTCAAAGATGTTTTTTTGCGTCAACGTGTGTGGCACCCATACATCAAGCTTCTTTGTGAATCCAAGCTTCTTCAAATGGTTAATAACGGTTTGATGACTTATCCCCAGCTCTTGGCCGATGCTACGGCTGCTACTATGCCGGTCTTTCTCGGCTAATTCAGCGATTTTGTCGCAATTTTCGACGACAGGCCTTCCGGAGCGTGGCGCATCTTCGACGACCTCTACACCAGAACGAAAACGTTCAAACCATCGTTGTGCGGTGGAAATTGAAACTGTGTCGGGTCCATAAACTGCACAAATTTTATTGGCAGCTTGAGATGCATTTTTGCCTTTATCATAGTAGTACTGTAAAATATACCGGATTTTCTCTTTATTTTGCTCCATATTTGCGACACTATAACTCACGAACGACTGAACCAATCGACATGAAAATTGGTATGTAGGGGTTTTTGGGGCCGGGGAAGGTTTTCGTGACAGTTTGAGACTCCTCCCCCCTCTCTAAGGGGGGGCTGCCACACAAATGAAACACAAATTTCCAAATTTCTCGAGAATTAATCAAACAAATGAAACGAAATTTGCCGTGTGGTGGTTTTAGGGTGCAATAAATGATTCTATGGTGGTTAGATACCCCTCCTCTCTCTCTTAGGGGGGGCTACCATACAAATGAAGCACACATTTCTGCATTACTCGAGAATTAATCAAACAAATGAAACCAAATTAGTCATATGGAGGTTTAAGGGTGCAATAAATAATTCTATCTGATATTACAATGTCGAGTTTTGGTAGAAGTACTTGGAATTTTATAGTAAAAGGTAATTTTAAAGGGTAGATTAATCAATGAATGAATGAATAATTCTGCGATTGGACCCATGAACAGCGCTTAGTAAGAAAACGTGGATGAGATAACGAAAAATAGATTTTGGGCGGGACGAAGTTTGCCGAGTCGGCTAGTAACTATATAATAATGCGTGCTCCCATGGTCGAGTGGTTAGCGTCACACATTATCTTGCCGGGGGTTCGGGCTCGATTCCCGTTCTGACCGGGAGAGTTTTCGTCAAAGAAATTTCTTCCGACTTGCACTGAGGTCACGCGTATTCTAGAGCTTGCACGCGTATTGAAATCTGAACTAAGAACTACTAATAAAAATGACACAAGTAATACTTACGTTGAGAAGGCAAAAGTTCCACTGGGAAGAAGAAAAAGAACTATATAATAAGTAATCTTTAAATTAAATATACAATTAGTGTCGAGATGACATTCCATCAACACGTTGAGCCCCGGATTGTTCTTGCTGCACTTTCCATTCAGCCCGCATCATGCATGTTTTCACAACATCAGTGAAATATCCCAAAAATACTAATTGTATAAATAGGAAATAGTCACAAATTCAACTAGGAAGTATTCACATTTTGTAACACATCCGAAAGCAAACCATAGATTATTATTTTCTTACTATATGGGCTGAAAAGTCCCGGGATTTTTTGTGAAAACATTCGTTTTTTGGGGGAAGCTGTATTTAATCCACATAGTTTCTTATGTTCCCGTGGTCGAGTGGTTAGCTTCCCACATTATCATGCCGGGGGTTCGGTTTCGATTCCCGCTCTGGCTGGGGGGATTTTTTGTCGAAGAAATTTCTTCCGGCTTTCACTGTGGTCATGCGTACTTTAGAACTTGCCACCCCAGAATACATTCAATGCGTTTTATCCGGCATAGAAATCTCAACTAAGTATTACTAATAAAAATTACGCAAGTAATATCTACGTTGAGAAGGCCAAAGTTCCACTGAGAACGTTAGTGCCATCCAGGAAGATGTTCTTAATCCCAGCTTTAAAACAATCTTTAGTCATGTTGAAATCAAAAATTTGGCAGACATTGTTGAAGACTCAGAGGCAGGAACTGAATGGGTTGTTGAAGCCACAGCATGTTCTATGTCCGGGAACAGCAATTAGCGTTGAGAATCGCAGCTGACGTTGAGGAACGTTTGCTGGTATATGCAAAAGAAGATCCACACAATCGATGTTTTCACTGAGGATGTCGAATGCAATCAATCTTTGCATCTTCAGCCGTTTTGCCGTGAGTAGTTCTTAGTCGATTAAACGACAACGTTCCGAATAATGGGGAAGATGGGCGGGGAGACGCCGCAATGCAAAGCGCACGAAACATTTCGGTACACGCTCAATTCGTACAATCTCGGAAACGTGGTGTGGGGCCCAGACCGGTGTAGTTTTGCTCCTCACAAAACCACAGTACAAAGCTTTTAGTGCATCTACGTCGGTGAAATGTGACGCGTTCTGACGTATAAATTCCCGGATAGAGAATGCTTTGGAGGAGATTGCAGAGATGTGATCGTTGACACGTAGCTTAGAATCCATGATTACATCCTAAATAGTCACGGATAGAATGTACACGATCCAAGAAAAAAGTGTCGATGTTGTATTGGTAGTTTATCGGCTCATAGTAACGACTAAAAGTGATCACATGTTGTTGGCTTTGCACCACTGTGCTAGAGAATCTATATCGGCCTGCAAGCTGCAGCAGTCCGAAGCTAACTTGATGACTCGGAAAATTCAAGGTCGTCAGCAAACCATAGTTTTCCAGAAGATATTCGTCGACACAAGTCATTAATAAAGGTTATACGACGATGATGCGACGGTAACATCCAGATCCTGGTTGGGGTAGCTCAGTCTTGAACAGGCTTTGGAAGAATCATCCAAGAAGATCAGCGATTTCATCAGGTAGGTTTGCTGTGGTGTTACCGTATTCGATAACTTGTGGTACTCGATTACTCGCTCTTTGTTATCTAACGAGCTGTGAACTATAAACTAATCGGTGGCTCATGGTTATTTTTCACAGTTACAGTTTAAGGGATATTTTTTTTATAATATGTGGGCTGAACAATATTGACAAGAAAACAAGTCACAGGAAGTACCTAGAAATTCATTTCTATCAGCTTTTTATGCCCTATCAAAAAAACAGGCATTAAGTTTTTGTTAACCAAGAACACAGAAACAAAAAAAATTAGAAATATGAAAAGCTGAAATTTCAGAACCTTTATCATCTGGTAACTATCTAGAAGGTCGTTATACATTCTTCTCTTCGAAAAAAGACCCAAAAAACACGCTACAACTGTATGAAATGTAAAAAATATGTTTGTCTCGAGCATGCAGTTATGGTATGTTCTGATTCTTACACCAATGAAATCCATACCTTCTTCTTCAAATGAATACCACTAAAGCCTAAAACATATAAAATAGCAATATTAAGACGCGTCTACATTACGCCAATCGGCCTTGGCCGTCCGGTAAAGCTGACTAAATATGGACGTACCGCCCGGGCTTGCCGACGTGCCGAAAATCGACTCGAAACAAACCGAACCCAACCCGAAACAAGTGGGTCCGGTTCGAGAAAGTCGAACCAAGACAAAACGAAGTAAATTATCGTTGACGATATTGTGCTTCGTGTGTTCGTGACGGCTTCGTACATCTGATGGGGCTTTGGCTTCGTGCACCCGATGTGGCGTCCACATTAACGAACCGAATATGCCACCTGGTACAGGCCGATCGCCATCATTCGGCATAATGTGGACGCGCCTTTACAGAGAAGTTTAACTTTCGGTCTGTGACACCTTGCGCGAATATACGTTTTATGATTATGCACGCGAGTCTGAATACCATCCATCGTGTATGAATGTGTGAGTGAGAAGGATGATGTATATGTGCAGCTACGCTTGAAAACAGAATAAAGGGAGAAAAATAATGCATACCACTGTAGTTTTAATGTCAAATGGCAAATTAGCTCGCGCAAGGGCAGTATGTGATGATTACCAAAAATGTCGACCGTTTACATCACTGGGTAATGGATCCACGTTTCATCCATTGTCACAAAACGTCGAAAAAAGTTCACTCGATTACGCTTCAACAACGCAAAATCGGCTGTTGATTCATCAACGCACCGCTGTTTTTGTTCGACGGTCGCGGCAAACGCGGCACCCATCGCGCGAATAGCTTTTTCGTGTCAAAAATATCGTGCAAAATGTATCCCACTCGTTTTTTGAAATGCCTACGGCCTCAGCTAATTCGCGTAACTTCAAAACGAGTCAATGCAGTCAATGTAGGAGGTCAGTCAGTCAGTCAGCCTTAGGGACCGACGCGTTATTTTTTTGTGCGGTTTTCTGTTCTCGTGCTGTTTTTTTAGAAGCATATTTCACTGAGTAATCGTCCATTTAGTTTTATTCTATGTTTTATATGCATTTTAGTGCGAAAAACGCACATTTGCGTCTAAATTATCCACTTCTCAAATGTTTCCCATCCTTCCATCAAATGCTCTAAGTTGTGCCTTACATGATTGCTAATAGCAACAAGTTTCGACATGTAGGGGAATACGGGGTAAGACAGCCACCCTAAGCATGGAGTATTATCAAACACAATGTATACAAAATTGAAGCATTTCTTCATGTCAGCATCGATCTTTAGGATGTTTTCCGCAATCACGTTGATTTTCAGAAAGTTTATTTCTCATTTCATAATGTTATATGATAAATCAAAAAAGGTATGAAAATGGTGCTACTAAAATCATACCGGGTTACGTTGGCCACCACTAGGGGTGAAACGGCCACCGTATAGAGGTTAATTGTTTCCGGCAAAATTGTACAACAGATCAACGCCGTTATACTTTAGATGAAGTGGCAAGAGTAGGAGATAATATTTTCTCTGAATTACCCATAACGTGCCTAATACGTAACACTTTTTTTTATCCAAAATATGTATTTTTATTAACGCTCATATGGCGTCAGCCTGACGGGACCGGGAGTTCAATACGTAACACTTATCGTAATAGAAAAAAATATTACATGTGGCATCTGAAAACGAATCAGATTTATCATGAATGCGCCTCGAGTTATGCAACCAACAAATCAAGTGGTGTGACGTGCGTTCAAATTTTATATTTTATGGCAAATCACATCTCTTGCAATAGTGCCCGTCTTAACCCCGGTATGAGTCGACTAAAAATGCCTCAATAATACAATGAAATGCTTAAAACACATACCGTTTTCTATATAAGCACAACTAACAGATCGGTGTGTTTACTATTATAACATTGGGCTCACGAGACATGTACATATTCACCACTAAAACATTAAATTTCTAGCGAGCAAATTTATAAATCTGTGTTCGTAGCCATCTGAAAAGCTTATTCTTGTTGTTTTATCATAACGTTTTACCTATACACACGCCAAAATAAGTATACATGATTGAGGGTAATGCAATACACCAAAATAATGTATTATAATTGTCCAATAGTTGTTTGTTTCAATAATCTAGAGAATGGCCATCTCCCCCCGCATTCCCCTAATTAAAAGCACAACAGAGCCACGCGCAACCGAAAAGTCAAACTGTCCCATCGCAAAGCAGGGAAACAAAAACAAATCGATTGGTCAAGGACGTTATAATTTTCGTAGCAGTTTTGTTTGTAACAGCTCAAAACTGTAAATAGTTTAATTTTAAATAAATCGATTCAGTACAAATAGAATGTCACTTACATTTTTTGGTATAGTAACTCGAAAATCAAACAAATTTCTAGCTCAACTAATTCAAATCGTTTAGCTCCTAAAATAGTAAATTTCAGTAAATATTCTCCAAAAAACTAATAAATTCACCTTTCCACTAATTCTAATTTAAATTTTATTTCTTTTTCAATTTCCTATTATAGTTTCTACTCCCTATAACTTTAGTCCTTTTGATTCAACTGTAATTTAACTTCCTTTCGCTTTCAGATCTCAACCAACTATAGTTTCCTGCTCAATGCACTGTATAGACCCTTTTCTTCTATAATTCAAATACTTTTTATCTCCTCCTTCATTCGATTATTCTTCAGTTTTTCATCTGTCTCTATCTATGTGCTACAAACAGTTTCCTATTGCTTCACGCGCAGCATCTTGGACCATTCTAACTCCGACAACTCCGATAAGGGGATTCGGTGCATGGCGGGCTAACAGACGTTGATTTGAGTTATTTTCATGGGGAAATTTTTTATGCGGTCCACAAAAAAAGTTTTTTTCAAATTGTGTACCGAACACGATTTTTTAATGCTACTAGCGAAGTTTTGCACGATATTTTTTGCGATTTTGTTGTGCGGTCCTTATCCCCCGCACAAAAAAAAGGTTTGCCTGTATATATGCACAGTTATGTTCCGTATTCTTTCGCCAGTTTTCACACAGCTTCAACATTCCAGAGATAATGTTGTGACAACTGTCAATTTTAACATGGGCCCAACCTTGTGGCAGCTTAATTCAGATGACTCTCTCTACCCGGTCACGATCTCCGATTTCCTTGGAATCGAAAACGAAAAGAATTGCATGCTAGATTTGTGTTTTGTTAGTCATGAACATTAGGACTTAACTGGACTTTAGGACAGTTCCATCACCGCTTGTTAAAATCTGTAAGCATCATACAGATAATTGAAGATAAGTACGCAACGACGTTCCTGCGACAGTACGGTCTTCTCACGAGCTCAGTAAGTAAGTAACTTCGCTACATCGATCATTTCTGGTATTCTACTTATGCTATCGACCAACTCGCTTCTGTGAAGTCCAAACGGGAGCCGATGAAACAACCTTAGGCGAATGCTGATCCTAAATATCAAACATAAGGGATCGATCCCATTAAATGTTCAGTACAACGACTGCACTACAAATACAGCTATCGAAGCAGCAGATCTATTTGCTGAGTCTCTGCAAAACGTGTATTCCACGGAATATTCTGTTAACTGTCCTAAAAGTACCAGGGATATCCCATGCATTGAAATGCATTTGCCACCAATGACAGTTACTCGGCATGACGTACTTGGTGTGCTAAAAGGTATCGCTGCTAGCAAAGGAGCTGGTGCTGATAGTCTACCGCCGTCCTTCCTCAAAGAATGTGCTGATTCTTTAGCTTACCCTATCGCCATGCTATTCAACCAATCACTTTTTTTTATCCCATTTATTTATTTAGCATTTTAGCTGTAACATAGCCGGGTTTTAATCGTGTACATGTACATATGTTTATGTTTCTATAAACTGTAAATTACACAGTAGTTAGTAGTAGCCATTTAGGCGTTAAGTTTTCTGTTCTATTACATTATGGTAAATTACACAGTAGTAGCCATTTAGGCGTAAGGGTATTCTTTCTGTTCTTCCATTGTTCAGCAGACCGGACAGCGGAGACAGTGGATATTGATCATTGTTGGGTTATTTATAGAACAGCAGCCCGATGTTTCTTGCAGAGCAGAGCAATTGTATGGATAAATCGATCTTATTTCGACCGTGGATCGTTCTCCATCGCTGATGATGTTTGCGTGGACGTAGTTATTCTATAACAACACAAAGATGGTCAATTGAGGGCCCTGAGTTTTTGAACTCACGACCGATCGCTTAGTAAGCGAACGCGTAACCAAGTGGCTACGAAGACCCCCTAACCAATCACTACAGAGCAACATTTTTCCTGATGCGTGGAAAGTTGTCGCTATAGTTCCGATACACAAATCCGGGAGCATCAACAATGTTGAGAACTATCGTGGTATTTCCATTTTATGCTGCATTGGGAAAATTTTCGAGAGGATTATCCATGGAGTACTGCTGAGAAATTCGCAGATACTTATAAGCGAATACCAGCACGGATTTATCAAGAAGTGCTCCACGACATGTAACCAGATGATGAAGTGAACAAAGTCATAGAAAAAAGCGGCCAGGTCGATTCCATCTACGTCGACTTCTCGAAAGCCTTCGATAGAGCTCCACATGAGCTGATGGTCAACAAGATGTCTCGAATGGGCTTCCCTTCATGGGTGACTGAATGGATCCGATCATATCTTACTGATCGTAGAGCTTACGTTAAACTCGGTTCAACCCATTCTAAGGAATTTGCGATTACTTCCAGTGTGCCACAGGGAAGTATATTGGGACCTCCTCTCTTTGTTCTGTTCGAGAATGACATGTGTCTACGACTGCGATCAAAATTGCTGCTGTTTGCGGATGATCTGAAGATATACCGGACCATCACTTCAGCTCTCGACTGTTGCGCCCTCCAAGCCGATATCAATGAACTGCTGCGCTGGTGTTCTAATAATGGTATGGATATAAATATTGCGAAGACGAAAATAATCTCCTTCACACGTAAACAGTCGTTCATTCGCTTCAACTATAGTACAAACTCGGTCTCCCTTGAGCGTGTAAAGTCCATTCGTGATCTTGGTGTGAAAATTGATAGCAAGCTGCAGTTCAACGAGCACATAGCACGGACCACGGCCAAAGCGTTTACAGTTCTTGGATTTTTGTAACGTAGTACGCAGTTCTTCACCGATGTGTATGCTCTAAAGGCCCTGTATTTAGTGATCCCCGATAATCGTTCGATTAATCGATTAATCGAATACTTCCTACAGAAATCGATTATTAATCGAACGAATACTGCACAACCAATAATCGAAGCGAACGAATAATTTACATCGATTAATCGATTCAAACCCAGAGCAAAAAAAACCGTACAGCCGCTGCAGTTTTATCCTGAAAATCAATAATTATCGATGACGCTCTCCTAAACTCCTAAAAGAAGTTCAATGCCGTCGATGCGAGATGAGCTTCGTTTACGAGTTTAGGGGAGCGTAAAAGATAATAATTGATTTTCAGGCGTAATGAACACTTTTTTGATTCCAGATGCCTTTCTAACAAATGAGAAATATTAGTCTAACTAATTATTTCTCTCAGTGTGACGATTAATCGATGATTCGATTATTTGGATCGATTAATCGTATCGAATAAGAAACTGCTTAAAAGTATTCGATTAGTGGATGAACGATTAATTTCAAAAATCGGGGATCACTACCTGTATTGTTCGCTTGTGCGAAACATACTGGAATATGCTGTCCCGGTGTGGGCTCAGTACCATGCTAATCAACTAATCAACCTTGAAACACTTGCATCCAGACAGACTAAATTGCGACGACTGTTCGTGTTTGACCTGCTGACAGCTAACATAGACTGCTCGTTTCTTTTTCAAAATGTCAACATAACTGTTCCCCCTTCGTGGACTACGTAACCAGCTTTTTCTTTCGCCCCCTACGAGTAGAACGACGTATGGATACTACAGTCCTTTTTATGCATGTTTGAGAGATTTTAAGCAGCATTTTTTAGAGCAGTGTTCGAATTCAATATAAATAGAGCTGTTTTTAAACTTAGACTTAATAATATAGGTTAAGATGTAGTCTGCGCAAATAAAATCGAAGACGAAATAAATAAATAAATAAAAAAATAAACGACGCCACTAGGTTATGTGTGAAGTTGACATGACATTCCATTTATTTGTTCACAAACTATAGTTTTTTAGGTGTCAGTACCTGAGCATTCGTAGAGAAAATGGAAAAAGAGGAATATCGTATTTTGACCGAACATTGTTTTTTTTTATCGGAAAACTCCTGAACAATCAATGCAGCGGTTGACGAAATGTTATTCCACTTCTGCTCCTTCGAGAACATCAGTTTATCGGCGGTTTAGTGAATTTAAAAAGGGCCGTACAAACACCGCAAATGCACCTTGCTCTGAAAAAGAGGCTACGAATCCAGAAATCGTAAAACAAGTGCATCAACTTGATTTTGAACGATCGTAAACTGAAGTTACGCGAGTTAACTGAGGTCGTAGGCATTTCAAAAGAACGAGTGGGATACATTTTGCACGATATTTTGGACATGAAAAAGCTATCTGCGCGATGGCTGCGCGTTTGCTGACCGTCGACCAAAAACAGAGGCGCGTTGATGATTCAACAGCAGTTTTGACATGGTTCATCCGTAATTGAGTGGACTTCTTTCGATATTTTGTGACAATGGATGAAACGTGGATCCATTACCAAACGACTGAGTCCAATAGGCAGTCTGCAGAGTGGCACTGAGGCTAATTTCAAGACATAGACGTTTCTTACTACATAAAGGGAATGAAATGTACAATATACAGCTTGGTCCAAAGAACGATTGTTTTCATTAAAAATCCCGGGAATTTTCAGCCCATGTAGTAGATATCTATAGAGAATCTGCAGGGAATTCAAGTGTCGTGTTAGCTTTGCGGAGCCGTTAATTCAATATTTGTTTTTAAAAAGTTTCAACTTCTATGTTTAGTAGGATTCGACCGATCATTCGCGGTTTACTCGAGGTTAGAGGGGCAACTTATAGAAACTTCAAAACAAATCAAAAGCTCGTATTCGACATTAGGCATCTAAATATCATCTGAAATTCGAACCCCACAGTTTCGCATCTAGGATCTGAAGTTTAAACTGTAAATAATTGTTTCTGAAAACTATCTCTGAACTATATTTGAGAAGGCAAAGTATCCCTCCCATTCGTATATTCGGGACCCATAGAGCCACATTTTTCACATTGTCTGCTTATTAGGGATGATGTGAGCGAAAGGATAGGAGCAGAAATTGAGCATAAACGTTAAATAATTTTGTATAACATATTTCATTGTTCTCGCTCATGAACGGAAACATCTTTACGGGAAACGTTCGCATGGAAACAGGTGCACGGAACAGACATTTCATACCATACTGCACTATCTGCTAATATTTTGCGAACCAGGATACGTCGTGCCATTTCCAAGGACAGCACAGTATATAAGATTTTTTTCTCCCTTCGTCCCTTTTTCTATATGTATGTATATAAATGCAGTCATATTTATTTCTGCTCTGCGTCCCAGGAATTCGTCCTCAATATATGTGAAACTAACCTCCAGCAGGCAGTCGCAATGTCGCTGGCAGACATTTTTATGTATTTTCTCTCGATCTCATCGTTTGAACGACTTTTCGAGAATTTTGGGAAAGGTGGATCACAATTATTGACCGAAAAGTATTCCCGAAAATGAACGAAAATTCAATGCATTCATTTTGAACATATTAGTCATACAGTTACAGTTGTAACTCCCACACCATTCAATAAGTTTGTGGGATGTTTTTTAGAACAATTACTTTAATGCAAAATAGAAAATGCTTCATTGCAAAACCTAAAAACAAATAATAATGAACTGGTGACTATTTTGTTTTCGATATCTTGAAGGTTTAACCCATTATAAGACCCTTTATAAGAATATTATTTCAATATTTTGCTTAACCAAAGATTTCTAAAGGTGTCTTGCAATACTACAATTTTTTTAGGGCTGCTAAAATGTACGGTATCAATTTGGGTATCTATTTTATGTAGTAAACCACGATTTTAAAGCGCCGACAGAACATTCTCCTTAAGTTCGTTGAAGTTTTTCACTGTAAGCATTCTATTTAGGATCTACTGTGTAAGATTATGCAGTTTTTTCAATGTATGCTTGTGTATTTGATGAAAAATATATTTTTTTAAAGTTTATATAAAATAATATTAGGTCGGGGACAAAGCAATCCATTATTTTTGAGTGAAATTCAAAATCTTTTTTTAATATGGTTAATATTGTCCGATTTGGTTCAAATATGCACCGTTTTGTTTTGGATTTGCCATTCTAAAGGTAGCTTCATAATGCCTCTCTCATAGAAGTCTTGGTCCTTATTCTAGAAAAACTCTAGTAACAGATTTTTACAATCTTCTATTGATCACAGTTTCATATCACTCAGGAAGTTTTATAATGCTAGAAAAAGGTGGTAATCGCTTGGGGCCAAATCCGGACTATATGGTGGATGCATTAAAACATTCCTCTCGGAATTGAGTGGCCTTGCGTTGTCCTGATGGAACAGAACACATCCTCTGTTGGCCAATTCTGGACATTTCTGGTCAACTCCCAAGCGTCATTCGGTGTGTTCTTTGTGCAATTTCACTGGTTCAGGTCAATCACGGAGAGCAACTACGAAGTGTAGAGTCTACCCATGCTCAAGCACAAGCCTCACGGGTAGTCGCAACTATATTGCCACCAATTTTTTCAACAGTTTCAATAGTTATTTTTTTATCAATGTTTTTTTTTATCAAATATGTGTTCTTCCTCGTGTAAGTATGTTCTCTGAAGTTAAAGTCGATTCCGTGCCTATAGAGCAAACTTTACCTGTATTATGTGCATCACCAACACATAAACATCAGATTATTCAGTGCTTTGACAATAAAATTTGTATTTTTTTCCAAATCATGTGTACTCGTCAAAATTATATCACGAGATTTCTTATTGATGTTTTGTAGAGCGTCGATCTTTAGGATGTTTTCAACAATCACGTTAATTTTCAGAAAGTTTTCCTTTTAATTTCATAATGGTATATGATAATTAAAAAAAAGATAATAATAATGGCGATACTGAAATCATGCGGGGTAGCGATGGCCACCACTAAGGGTAAGACGCCACATGATTCTTATCGTATAGAGGATTATTGTTTCCGGCAAAATTGTACTACAGATCAAGGGGTGAGTTACCTATAACGTGCTAAATGTACAACACTTGTGGAATCATCATAATAAAAAATTCTATGTGGCATCTGAAAAAAAGAATCAGATGTATAATGAATGCGCCTTGAGTCATTAAACCAACAATACAGGTGTGATATTCTCAATGAATTCGTCAATTACGTGCGTTTAAATGATATCTTTTATGACAAATCACATCTCTTACAACAGTAGTCATTATCTTTGGTCGAAATTTTTCGTCAAAGAAATTTCTTGCCACTCTGAATACACCCAAGTCATGTTATTTGGAATGGAAATCTGAACTAAGTACTGATGAAAATGATGCAAGTTCCTTCGGCGAAGTTCCTCTAGGAACGTTAGTGCCATTGAGGAAGAAGAAAAACTTCCTCCTCCTGTTCGCTGAAACTGAAATACAGTGGAACAGCGATTATTCGCGAGCGGATTGTTCACGACAGCAAGTTCCATAGTAAATCTATAGGCCTTCCCGGAATTTTTCAATGAGTGATAGGCTCATGCACTTTTGTTTTGGTCATGGCTTTCACATTATCTGGCCTTTGATGTACACGACCTTGTAGATGGATAGTTTAATGATTTCGGTATTGATAAAACATAGTTTTGATGCTGAAATATCTTTTTTCGTGTTTTGAACTCATTTTTAGTTTTTTATTGTGCTATCCGCGATTTTCGTTATTTGCGGTGAGCTAGCCAGACTGTTGCGTGGATGATCGGGGTTCTACTGTAGTCGAAATTTTCTTTTTTATAAATTGTTTTTCAAAATACCGGAAATAGAAGAAGTTTATACCCCGATAGCTCACGATATTCCTCACATGTTTTTGAAGATTTTCTCTAAAAATAATTTGATACCAGCTACACTTGCACTTACACTTACACTCACACTTCGCTTTCTGACCGTGAGTCTTCCGTTAAACATCCATGGCCTTCGTGGAAGCGGCTAGCCCAACGTGACAATGAACAACGATCTAGGGTCTGTTCATCACAAGCCTCGCTTAACCCTTTCACTACGGCAGTGTGATCCGTCGGAGTGTTACCGCTGAACGGAGCACTGCGCCGAAAAGTATGCTGGTGTATGGTGTGATCGATGTGCAGTATCACCCTGATATCGCCTATAGACGACACTCGTAGAGAAAAGGTTAAAGCTTGATAAATTTCTGGGGGCGTTTCACCACGTACAGTCAATCCTAAAATTGAGTATACACATGCTACTTCACGATACTCTCCAATTATTTGGTACAAAATATTTTGAATACATTTCTTCTTTTGATATTATAACACATACATTTAACTAACTATGCGCGCAAAAAACGTCTTAATTGGAGATTTTGTATTTGTATTTTAAACATGAAGTAGAAATGTGACCATTTAATTTCTTCTCTTATCACTACATGAGAGTAAAATGGATCGATTTTACGATGAATATGAGTTGCATTTAATTATTTACTTTATAACCCCGAAAAACTCAAAAATAACAAAGCACCACGAGGTGTATACTCAATTTTGGAATTGACTGTATGGTTCAACTCTAATGAAAGAATCTGATCTGATCTTCGGCGTCAATGTACTCTAAATACTTGCAGATGTCATTTGTATGTTGGGCTGATAAAAACCGCTGGGATATGCGATCAAATCTGTGCCTAATTTTAGAAAATGAAGTTGCAATTATGGCAATTGACATTATCATTGCGCCATCTACTAAGTAATGTTACAATTTTGTGCACCACTTTTGGAAAAACCCTGGTGTTTTTTTTTTTAATTTACAGTTACAGTGTACATTTGAAGACCCCACGTGGTACGCTGGTAGTATTTTCAATTAAATACTACAGAAACAGCATACCAGGGTTCGTATGATAGTTGGATATGTATCTATCGCCCTTCGTTCTCGTATTATTCTTTATTTTTACGAATGTCTATTCACAAAATTATAATAATGGGAAGATATGGAATGACTGTTCAAAACATTCTGCAGGAGAAGAGATCTGAAAAAAAACCGAAGAGTAGAGAAGATAGAGGCAGACAGCGTTCACCGTTAGTCGGAGAGAGCTAGCAACACGCGGATCGGCGTAAAGAAACACAAACACGTGTCTAGAGAGATCACTGGGTGTGTGTGAGTGTGTATGTTTCCGTGTTTCAATTGTATAGTAAAATGTCAGCCATTTCGCACTGAAAACGTTTACGCTGCAAGATGTTTGAATTGACGAAGCTGATAGTGTGACATTCGTGAGCATGGACTGGACAATAAATGAACATTGTGAACATATTCCGGCTTTGTTAAATAGTCATCTCGCCGAAGCATATCCAACAAAGTGCATTTGTTATCATAGGGTACTCTACGGACCAGGCCAACATTGGTACAGCGTAATCGTTTACACTTGATATGCAGTCGCTTGTTCATTCGCTCTGGCTGCTTACACTTGCCCGCCGTGTTGCTGTCTACCTCGATTATAAAAAAAAAATCTACATAATCAAAAAATAGCCAAAAAACATTCAGAAAAATTCAAAATTTAGCTTTTTAAATTTTTCTTTCGTGACGAAAATTTTGTTATTTTGGTATTTTTTTAATTGGAACATTGCTAGCAACTTTGTCGCTGACTTTACAAGCAGTTGCGTATTTTCTGTGCTCTCTGCCGTGCAAAACCAAGCATGGGTGTGTGTGTGTGCGTGAGGAAAGATTCGTTTTTGGGAATGGAAAACAGCAGCAGCAACAATGGGCACGAAGTAGTAGTGGAATCAGAGACGGGTATGGAGAAAAGAGAGAGCTTGATGAGAGCGAATGAACCAGCGAGAGCAAAGTGAGTTTTGATGTTCAGAAAAAGAAAATGGCCGCCGTCGCGTGTGTGTACATCAGCACTTTGGTAGCGCTCTTGGCATAGACGTTTTTGTTTTTCCACGTAATTTTTCACCTTCTAAGCGCGGTTCATCGACACGGACGGGGTAAAAGATTTCTGTTTCTACTGTGATTTTTCGCGTATGTTCCGACGTTCCAGGAGTTATGTTTATTGGACAAGCAGAAGCTCGGAAAAATAACCTCTCGTCTCCGGAAGAAGCAAGAAAAAGTGTGCTCCCTGTCGCATCCGGAATAATCGGTGTGCTGTGAGTTTCAGTCAGTTTTTCTCCCTTTGATTTGCCTGTAGCATTCCTTTTTCCGTTTTGATGGATTTCAATTATTAAACGAGTGCGATATTTCGTGGGGCTAAGCCCAGATGAGAAGAATTTAGTGTGGCAGCGCTAAATACTGCATGCGTTCAATTTTCATTCTGGGAAACGAACGTGATTGTGGACGAGAAAGGAGAGGCGAATTAGAAAAGAAGAATATTGCAGCAGCAGCAACAGCAACAACAACGGTATAGCAGCAGCAAGCAGAAGAAGAAAAAGCGAATTCTGTGTCTACTTTGCGATCGAGAGGAAGAAGTGAGTGATGGGGTTTTGGCAATTGTGGCTATTTTGAGGCTGAAAAGATCTAAAAAGTGCTTTCAAAAGTTCTGTAATATCGTGGAGGTGTTAACCAGGTTCACAAATAATAGCAAATGTTCCGAAATGATCTGAATATGTGCTTGCATATGGTGTGAGAAGTGTGATTTTCGTGTCTCTTCAAATGTGGCTCAAGTGCAATGGCTGAGGCGAGTTTTTTCCACCTTAGTATCACACTCTGATGGATAGAATTCAGGATATAATACGGTATTAACAGATGAACAATCCTAGTGTGCTGTGTAAAAAAACGTCGTCAGATAATTGGTGTGCAAATTCTGCTCGGTACGGTATTATAACGTATGTGTATGTATGGGTCCACTTAGGTCCATGTGATTGACTACGCATTCGACTGTAATTAGGTCGACTCGATTCTGAAATATATTTCAAATGCGAGGTAAATAATCTTTACAGAAATCGTCGATCATTTCTCATGAATAATAGGGAAAAAATGAATTCGTCACGAATCCGAGATGATGCTCGATTTGCTCTCGGTTCATTTGGGAATAGCTTTAATTACGCAATGTTTAGTGACAAAATTCAATATTTCACGTGATTTTCGTGCAGTTAGGATGAAGTAGATTCGATTGAAAATCGAACTATGGCAAACCTACTGTTTCAATTTGGTAAATTAATGACTATTGTGTTTCCGGAGAACACAATTTTTAGGCCAGTGAAAATGTGATCTTCCATGAAACCGATTCGACTTGCCAAGGTGTATATTAGCTGGAAATAATGATTCAAATAATATCTTAGTTAAATCCATGCTATTTTAGTTCATGCAGTATTTGGTGCTGCTATACAAAATTTTTCTCAACTGGGCGATTGAAGATTGTGATTTGCATTTTCCGAAACAAACATTGATATATTCGTAGGTTCAAAATATAGGGATGTGTTTTTCAACTGAACCACTTTCTATGAAGGTATATAAACCCACCTATTAATACAGCTACAGTCTACTGCGTCATTTATGAAAATATAAATAAATACGACAGCAATAGTATTAATACACGCCCCACGCGGTCGGGATTCTTCTGACTAGGTTTTGAGCAGCCATAATCTATCAATAAGACATAATATGAATAGTGTTTCACGTGTTTATGCTCAAATCCGGACACACAAAATTTATTACTCAGAATTTGAATGTTTCACTTGATAATCTCAGGTCTACAGGAGGACCATCTTCGGGAATTCTTCGGACAAATGGTCAAAAAAAAAAATCAATATTCGGGATCTTTCTGTGAATCTAGAAACTATTCAATAAGCAACCACGAGTTTGTGCTCTTGTTATTAATATATCTCAGGAATCAAATTAATTTAGTACTGTGCTTTACCCCTAATTAAACATCTAGTGAATTGGACAGACCTGTAATGAGATACGAATAATTGAACATTTGATACTCTAATTGGACATTTTAGTAAACATCATTTGTGCAAGTTTATACAAAAAAAATAGGAGTGTTCTTCTTTTCCTTTGTTTACGGAGACTTTAAATCCAACGATTCATTCGTTTTCGACTGAGTAGTGTTTTCAACAATTTTTCATCTATTTTACTAGATTATGCATTTTGCACGCTTTGCTAATCGTTATCTGTTAGAAATTCAATTTTTTCCTGTTTTAACTTGTCTTTCACATTGTGTTTTGTTTGTTGATATGTCCAATAACAGGTCACAATCGCCTCTAATGCTACACTGAGTGGTGCCTCGGTACTAGGATTGGACGATTTTGGATCGTTATGTAAATGATCGATATTTTCCTTAACAATTTCCTATATTTTGGATAGATTCTTTGTATTCCGAATAATAGCAAAAAACGATCTTTTCTTTCGATCTTCCATCGGATCATCGGGTTAAGCGGAGGCATTCTTTTCTAGAATTATGACTGCTACCAAGATTTCGACTAAATCTCAGGCACGGTTGGATTTTATGGGGTTATTGTCAGCGAAGTTATGGATAAATATCAGTGGTTGAATTTCTAATAATAATTTTTCATTAATTTATTTAATTAAATAAATGCATGATGGTACAAGATGAATGCCCTGGAAAATACAGTTTTTGTGGGTTTTATTTTTCGTGACCTTCATGGTGAGGATCAAAATAAAATGCCTTTTAGTCCGATAAGTACTTAGCCTCATCGCCCGATGGTGTCAGTATCGCAAGAGAGATTACTTATCGTGTAGTACATTTTCGCAAACGGCTACTGTCAAAATTTCAGCCGAATCGGACTCGAAGTTTTGTTTTGATCGTGTGTGGAAGCGGGCGTGTCCGCGGATTTTAGATAATAGAAAAAAAAAGGAAACTGCCGTCGTCACGGTCAAATTGGTCGAATTGCACTATTTGCACGAATTGTATTCTACAGATTTGGGCACGTGCTACTTTTTTTTTGTTTCCAAACTTGAAAAAGTTACTTGCCGGGCAGAAATTTGAGTCGAATGATCGCCGCCACGGAGGCCTACTTTGCAGACCTCGAGAAACGTATTTTTCAGACGGATTAAAGAAGTTGGGGAGCATCGCAGGGTCAAGTGTATCGAGCTAAAAGCAGACTATGTTGAGCGCCCCTTTTCCAATTTTTTTTTATTTATTGTAGGCTAAGTACTAGAACAAATAATAAATTGCAAGAGAGCATTCGATTTTTCAAATATCGATTTAAGGGGGTATTCTAGTGTAGAGACACGAATTTCGGACGTTTTTTCGAACTCCGTAAAAATAAAACAAAGAATATTTTTACTATCCATTATATCATTATTCGTTTATCTATCTTTCAACAATAAAACAAAAATAGGACAGAAAAAAAATATTCATAATTAGAATAGTTACATGCTGGTGAAGTGAGGGTGTTCAAAAAAAAGTTGTGCTATGGCGTACACGATTCCAGTCCTTCTGGTTATCTGAAACAAAAAAATCGAACAGATTCTGAATCAGTAAAGATGTCGCTATGGCATGAACCTCGGACAAGTCAAAAACATGGGTTTTAACAAAATGGCGGCCTTTTGAAAACAAAAATGCTGTTTAAAACGTTTTTTTTGCGTTTACCGATTTTTTAAAAACAGTAAAATTAAAAAGTTATAATTTTTTATTGGTTCATGCGATAGAGAGATGTATGCAGATTATTTTCATATAAATTTGACATAAATCGGTTCAGTAGAACTTGAGATATCGTGTACGCCAGTTAGAAAAAAACTAGTTCCGAGAGAAACGCGTTTGAAGTTCATTGTGATGGCCGTAACAGGTTAGATACCACATCACTAAGATGGCTCTAACTAGGTAAATAATAGGATTTTCGATAAGTCCTTTCTAGAGTATATTCTTGAATGCCTAAACTACAGAAATATGGTAAAAAAAAATTTCGATTTTTTCAGATTTCTAGACTTTTGAGCTTTGTTAAGGGGGTATTCTACCCCTTAACAAAGCTCAATTCTTTGGTACCAATTTAATCAGTGAATCGATCCCTACGCCGTTTAGAAAATCGATTCGCTCTTTCTAAGAGTTCATTGTTCATTTAAGTTCATTTTTTAATAGAATCTAAATGTGTACCCTCTACGCTAACGGGTTCAAGCACATTTCAACAAGGTACCTATTAGCTTCAGGAAAAAGTTTTGTTGATTTGAATTTGGTGCTTGGAAATTGTTTAAATTCTATATACAACGGATTGACACATGGTTCACTCTGTCTGCACATTATATAGAGTAATATCTGGTCAGCTTACCGACAGCAATGAGTAACAGTAAATACACTCGAAATGCACTGCAGTGCATAAAACTTAGAATCCGATGATGTGTAGAACGAAGAGTCCCCTGATACAGAAAAGTCCTAAAAATCGTCGAGAAAATCTTCCATTTCTCGCTTTCAACAATGCGTGACATTTTTTTACATTCGCCCACATGGTCCGTTCTGACTGCATACGAAATGCTTAATTTAATGCAATCGATAACATGATTTTTTTAACTTTGCGACTTGGTTCCCTCTGACTTAACACCGACCAATTTGAAGCGAAGGAATCGAGGCTAATAGATGAAGACGAGGCGCCCAGAGAGATGCAGCCTTGATGGACGAGAAAATTAAAATGCTCGAAAAGGTTTATGAACATAATACGATTAATTCACATTCTCATCTCTTATGGCATCCAATAGAAACATTCTTATCTTTGAAGAAAAATAGTTGTTGGTTGAACTTTAGATCCAATATACGGTTCGAAATAAGTCCTTAAAATAAATCAAGGCTCTGGAGTAAGAATGGGACGCATTTTGATGAAAAAAGAAAAAACTTGAACAAATTCACATATCTTACTAAATCGCATAATGAGCTTTAAAAACATGATTGCCTAATTATTGTTTATTCTGATTGTTCAGATATGCGGATGAGATTTGATCCATGCAGCTTAATTACTTAATTTGACTTACATTGAATTAAATGTAGAATTTCAATTGCTTAGAAGGGTCGCATTATGGATTTTTGGTTCAACTTAGAAACTTATCAAAAAGGGTATCCGGGAAACAATAAAGTAAAAACCTTTTCGCAATTCGAATTTTAAAAATCAATTTTAACTAACGACATAGTGTCATTAAATTTTCATTTTTGAGAGTCGGGAATATTGTGAAATCATGCGGGAAAAAGTCGGGAATTCTAAAACTGAAATCGAGTGGCCACCCTGAGATCGAAGTTTTTCTAAAGATCGCCCAATCCTAGTCAACATCATACAAAAAAACGCCGAGCAAAAAAAAGTTAATTTGTTCTTAATGACGTTGTAAGCAAACTAAATGTTAGATCGCACTCAGAATTGTCATCAAGATCACTAACTAAAATTCAAAATTATAAATTCTCGGTACACTCTGTCCAACTTCTATAAGACCAGGTGAGGATCTTGCTGCTTTATGTCATTGCAAACAATGCTTCAATTTATATTCTAGTGTGTAGGTATTGATGGCTACCATACACTGCATGTTTTCATATGTACAAATGTTTTTGTATTTTTCAAGTTTCTATAAGACCAGTTACATTTTTCGTTGTTATAGTTGTTTTGATGAATAAATCTGGAAAATGCCGAAGGAAAAAGTGTTCATGGAAAGAGAAGAAAGAAAATCGATGTATTTCACAAAAAAATCAGGAAGTGGGTTATATCGGTGGTATAACCGCAAGGGTGACGTAGGACTATCGTTAATTTAGTGATCATTTGTTTGAAATTGCATCTGAATCAATTCTTAATGAATGGATGAATGAATGAATTGCAAGATTGCTGTTCGTTCTTGTAAATCTGTGAGCGGATGAGTATATGTATGAAATTATCATATATATTTAGAAAACTTCAATTGAATTCTTTCAAAGTTGTGAAGTGGTCCTGAAAAGAACCGGTTTGGTGTCATGCGGACCTGAAATGAGTGATTGCCGGATGGTTTGATTGGTGAGCCCATGTACGGATCTGAAACGAAACAATTAGTAGAAATAAAGTTATAACAAGATCTATGTAAATGTGTGTGTATGGGTATGTGTGTGTGGTGGGTGCTCTGAAGCATCAAACGGAACCAATTTTCGATACGGGTACTCTCTTGGTCGCCTTCTTTTCTCCTGATGGATCGGCTCTTTTGCGCTCCCTCACAGTTCGAAACAAACTGAATGCGTTTCAGGTCAGGTCAGGCCAGGTGATGAAACCCTCGATCCCTCGATCCCTCAATCCCTCGCCATCCAGCTCGTCCAGCTCGTTCAATAACGATGTTGTCTTGTCGATGTCCTCACGAAAAATGAATGCGTTTCACCACCAGAATATCGCTTAAGTATGGTTGTTGTCTGAATGCGTTTCAGGAATCTTCTCGATGCTGGATGACATCCAAACGAGAAAAGTTCCGCGCGTGTATGTGTGTGTGTGCGGCGGCTGCTCCGATGTTTCAAACGGAACCGTTTGTGGCATCACTCTCTTCCTGATGGATCCCTTTCTGGCCTAAGGTGCATCAAAAGTCTCTTGGTGACACCATTCATCAGCGCTTTCATGATGAACTTCACCACCAGCTCCACCACAGCAGCGACAACATGCTCTAATCACTGCTCAATTATAACTGAGTGGACTTCCGAGCGGCGCTCGCTTATATACCGATTGGTGATCTAATAGCCTGTTTTGAAAACAATTTTAAGGCTATTGAAACAAGTTTTTGGATGAAAAAGTAACAAGTATATAACACGTAGACATTTTATGTTTCGAATGAAGTGTTTTTCATACCATTTCGTTCAGTTATTTAGAAGCTATTAACGCTCAAAATCTCGGTCTCCAGTGTAACGCTTTCGTTTTCGAAACTTTGATTTTACACCCCGGTATAGAAATGAAAGACGTAGTCCTACATCAAAAAATTGGTATCAGAGAAATTGCTCGTCGGATTGGACGATTCTATCAAGTAGTGCTCAATTATTTAATTAATCCTCAAGGATACGGTAATAAGGAGAGAGCTCCACGTAAATCGAAGCTCTCTGACCAGGATAAACGGGGAATAGCTAGAATAGCTTCGAATACCTCAAAATCGTTTATGCAAATAAAAAAATACTTCAATTGAATTGTTACTCGGGTGACAAATTCGTCAAGTTTTGGTAAAAAATCCTCACATGAAGAGGACTTAAAAGATTAAATCTCCTCATCTCACACCTAGAGGCGAATGAACTGAAAAGTTTAAAGCTTCTTTAATCCAACATCATCATCTTACACCATCTCAAATCGGAAGACGTCTGAGTTTTGCCAAAGCTCACATGAACCGACAGTGAGACATGGTATGTTATGACAAAGAATTTTTCCAAAAGAAAATATTTTGCTATATACCATAGCGAAAAGTTTTTCAATGTATAGGGTATCTTCATTGACGAAAAAAAATGTGATGGTCCTGATGGTTTCAACGGAGTTTCAAGGAATAGTATTTTTCAACCAAGAATTTTGGTGGAGGCTCGTGCATGGTTCGGGTGGGATTCTGCGCAACCGGAAAGCTAAAGATAGCCTTCACATCATTCAAGGATTATAAACATGTTCTGAAATCCTCTCTCTTACCGTTTTAGTGTGGATATCGTCACAAAAAATGATGGATGGGTTATACTTATGATATAACCGCAAGGTTGACGTATGACTGCCGTTGGCTTAGTAATCATTTGTGTTTTTTTCAATTAGCAATAATCGCACCTCGGATGTTCCTCATTGGGTACGACATCGCTGCTGCGCAGAGCTATCTTTAGTATGTATTGATTAAACTAGTGAATGAATTCAATTGCAAACAGATTCCAATTCAGGTCAATTCATGCACTATGGTAGTGGTTATAGCTGCAAATAGTTATCAACATTTTGCCTAATCATCAAACGGTATGCGGTAGAAGTAGGAATAGCGCATAATAGCGCTCTGATATTATGATTTAGGAAGTCACCTTCCTAAATCATAATATCAGAGCGCTGACTAGCCGACCTTGGCTCTTGCAGATGTGTCTCCAAAAATTGTGTTAAAACATTGTTTTTATTGTGATTTTTTTCTCAATTTGAATGTTGCATGCATCAATTTTATGAATCCTAGTTTGAGTGTTATCGAGTGTCAAGGATTTGTGTAGTTTTTAATTTAAAAATCTGTGGTATTGTTGTGTATTGAGGTGGATAGGCATAATTGTATTGATTCTGCCGAATGTGAATTCGTCATTGTGTTGGACAGTTGCAATTTATTTCGTTCCACTTTCCGATTATCTCGACACTAGTTGAGCCGTCTTGTACACATCTATACACCTAATAGATTGCGTGCAAGTTATGGCACCTTGTACACTACTATACAACCAATAGATTGTGTGCAGGTGTGTGGCTTCCATGTGCATAAACTTGACGTGGAATAAGGAACAAATAATAAGCACCGTCCAATCTGTTTATGAATTTTTGACAACCAAAACTTTGATGGATTTCACTATATACAAATAGAAGTTTCAATAAATACTCAATTTTTCGATGTTTTAACTGTGTATCGTCCACCCTCGTTTGACTTTAATAAATTTTATGACTTCTTAGAGAATAGACTAAATTTGTCAAAACAAAGACCATTTTTTATTGTAGGTGATATAAATGTTCCTGTGAATCTGTCTAATAATAATACTGTGTTACGTTATAGCAACCTCCTTCAATCATTAGGTTTCTTGTGTTCAAATACATTCACTACACGTACAGCAAGTAATAACATCTTAGACCATGTTGTGTGTAAAATTATAGACGCGCCGAACATTCGCAACGATACTGTGTTTTCCGATCTCAGTGACCATTCACTGATAGTGTCGTCATTCAAAATGCATGGTCCCAAAGCGAAAACTAAATTGAATAAGACAATAATTGATCACAATAAATTGAACGCATGCTTCTCTAATTTCTTAAATACAGTGACTTGCGGAGAAAATGTCGACGAGTGTCTTGCTAATATCTCGTCGACATACAACTCGATGCTATTGGAATGTTCCAGAACCATCTCGGTAGAGGTCAATACTAAGGGTAATTATTGCCCTTGGATGACCTACGATCTATGGAAATTGACAAAAATCAAAAATCGATATTTAAAGAAATTAAAAAGACGGCCTAGCGACTCCCATCTACGAGAATTGCTAAATCACGTATCGAAGAAGACACAGGTTGAAAAATGGAAGAGTAAAAAAGTATATTTCGAACAAATGTTGAACAGTACGAACCAATCCAATATGTGGAAAAAATTAAATTCTATTCTTGGACGTTCCAAAGAAAAACCCCAAACTAGACTAATTCATAATGGTAGGGAATTTGAAAGCGACAACGAAATATGCAACATTTTTAACAACTATTTTTCGAACATTGGAACTCAGTTGTCCAGCGCAATCCCTAAAAATAATGACAATATTTCTCTTATGAATTCCCAACCCGTCCGAAATACGATATTTTTGTTTCCCTCAACCCAAGCTGAGGTGCTGCTGACTATAAGTGAGTTGAATAGCAAGAAGAGTTGCGGTCCTGATAACATTCCAGTAAGTGTCATAAAAGGGAATTCAGCCGCATTCTCAATTATTTGTTCAGATATATTCAATAAAATGCTGTCTACGGGAATTTATCCAAGGTGCCTGAAAGTAGCTAGAGTTGTGCCAATTTTTAAGTCTGGTGATTCTACGAATCCGAGCAATTACAGACCCATTTCAACACTATCTGTAGTAAATAAAATAATTGAAAAATTGCTTGTGAAGAGATTTCTCGAATTCCTGAATAAAAACAATGTTTTTTACAAGCTTCAATATGGATTCAGGCGTGGGTGTAGCACTACAACTGCCGTCACTGAACTTGTGGATGAAATAATTGAAGGAATCGATCGTAAAATGATTGTCGGAGCACTGTTTTTAGATCTCAAGAAGGCTTTTGATACAATTGATCATAAAATATTATTAAAAAAACTAAATACTTATGGTATCCGAGGAAAAGCCAACGACCTTGTACGAAGCTATCTCTCCGATAGACAGCAATACGTATCTTTGAATAATGCCAAAAGCAACCTGTGTTCAATAAACGTTGGTGTACCCCAAGGCAGTAATATCGGACCTCTGTTATTTCTATTGTACATCAACGATATCGGGAACCTGCCACTTATAGGAACTGCTAGGCTTTTTGCTGATGACACAGCATTGTTTTACCCGTGCTCAGATGTCAAAAATGTAGTTTTAAACATTAAAAAAGACATGACTGTTTTGTGTAAATATTTCCAAGCAAATTTATTGTCACTCAATTTATCAAAAACCAAATACATGGTTTTCCACTCTCCAAGGAAAAAAATCCCCATTTACCCTGACCCCGCAATTATGGATGTTTCAATTGGGAGAGTGACACACTTCAAATATCTTGGGGTTCTGTTAGACGTAAACCTATCGTGGATGTATCATATAAATTATCTTGAAAAAAAAATCTCCTCCCTTTGCGGGATTTTGAAAAGAGTATTCACTTTTGTACCACAGAGAGCTCTAATCAATTTTTATTTTGCATGCATTCACTCTCAACTGCAGTATGGTATAATAGTGTGGGGTCATGCATGCAAAACAAGACTTAAGAAGCTTCAATCATTGCAGAATAGATGCTTGAAAATAATATATAGGCTACCGACTCTACATCCAACTTTGGAATTATACTCTGACAACCCTAATTGTATACTGCCTCTTATCGGACTACGAGAACTTCAGACTTGTAAACTTGTACATAGTGTTATTAATGACAATAAATCCCACCACAACCTAGAAATCCCTACAGCAAACCACCGACACAGCACACGACAAGCCCAGAATTTAGTACGAAGTCGAGCAACGACTAGTATAGGCCAGCATCGCATTCTATTCTATGGACCGTCTCGTTTCAATGTATTACCGTCTGAAGTCCGACTTATCACACGCTCTGACCTCTTCAAAAAGAAATTAAAGGAACATCTAAAATCGACAATAAACGCTTTCATAATTTGAACAACGAACAAGCATAACAATTCCTGTAATAACTCTCCATGTTCACAAATTCTTTCTCTAAGTACGAGTGCCAGTTCTATTCATTGTTAATGTTTTCCTAATTATTGATATTATGTTGTGTTGTAATTATACTTGGATCCCTTAAAAGAAATTTATTTTTCACTGGGATCCAAACATCGTCCCTTTTATGTCTTCCCGTTCACCCTTTGGCGTCCCTTTCTTTGTGTGTTTTGTCTTTTTTTTCAATTTAATAAATGGTGCCCAACTCCAGGAAGCTCATAACAGAGTTTCTTCGAGATGGGGGTGAGCGGAGGGAAAAAAAAAAAAAAAAAAAAAAAAAAAAAAAAAAAAAAAAAAAAACCGCCAAAGTTTCTGCTCACTGCGAACAGCATCACATCATCGCAGAAGAGCAGAAAGGATGCAGGAAAAATACGCATGGCTGCAAAGACCAGGCCATCATCGACGCAGCCATAGTCGGCCAGGCGGTTTATAACCAGCGGAACCTAAGCATGGCCTATATCGATTACAGGAAGGCTTATGACTCCATACCTCACTCGTTTCTCGTCCGGGTATTGGAGCTCTACAAAATTGATCCCTTCGTCGTTAGGTTCCTGCAGCATGCGATGAGGCAGTGGAGTACGTCTCTGCACCTCAGTGATGGGGAAAATGTGTTGCAGTCTAGAACGCTGCAGATAAAGAGGGGGATATTCCAAGGCGACTCTTTCAGCCCGCTTTGGTTTTGTCTGGCATTGAACCCCCTCAGTAGGACGCTCAATAGAAACGGTCATGGCTATAAAATAAGGTATGGCGACGGCGCCCACGAAGAAGTGACCCATACCTTCTACATGGATGATCTCAAGGTCTACGCTGATTCACGTCAGCGTCTAGGTGTAGCTATCCGGGTTGTCGAAGACATAAGCAGGGACATTTGCATGGAGTTCGGCCTCGACAAGTGCCGCTGTGTCCATCTGCTGAAAGGGCAGCTTACCGAATCCGGAGGTTACGAGGTCTATGACGGCGAGTTCATAAGAGACATGGTTCGTGGCGAATCCTATAAATATCTTGGATTCCGACAGCTCACCGGGATTCGCCACTCCGACATCAAGACGGAGCTGCGAGACAAGTTCTTGAGTCGAGTGAACTGTGTCCTGAGGACTTTCCTCAACGCGGGGAACAAGGTACGCGCGATCAACACATTCGCGGTTCCCCTGCTGACCTTCAGTTTTGGTGTAGTCAAATGGAGCAAAACTGACCTAGAGGACCTTGAGAGGAGGATGAGGAAAGCATTTAAAGAGGCCGGAATGCACCATCCTCAATCGGCACTGGAGAGAGTTTCACTGCCACGCAAAGAAGGGGGACTTGGAATAGTCGACATATCTGCACTGTGTGTTGCCCAGGTACGACAACTGCGCGAGTACTTCGCAGAACGCGCCAACCAAAACGCGCTATACCGGGCTGTCTGCGCCGCCGACAGAGGATACAGCGCTCTGCACTTGGCGCAAGCGGAGTACCAACTCAACTGCAATCTGCAGACAGTGGAGGAGAAGATTGCAGCTTGGAAGCAGAAGGCAGTGCATGGTGCCCACCCCCATCAACTGGACCGGCCACACGTCGACAAGGCCGCATCTAATCTGTGGCTAACGCGTGGTGAACTCTCTTCAGTAGTAGAAGCCGACATGATAGCCATCCAGGACAGGATAATGCCGACGAGAAACTGCAGGCGGTACGTCTGGCATCAAGACGTTGATGACATTTGCCGGATGTGTCATCAACCAGGTGAAAACATAGAGCACATTATGGGAGGCTGTCCCGTTTTGGCCAACGCAGCCTACACCGAGCGCCACAACAACGTGGCCCGTATTGTTCATCGACAACTGGCGCTCCAATGTGCTCTACTGGAAGACAACGTACCAAACTACCGGTACCTGCCTGCACCTGTCCTGGAAAATGACCGTTTCAAGCTGTACTGGGATCGCACTGTTCTGACCGACCTCTCGATCCACCACAACCGGCCAGATATAATGGTTTACGACAAGAGCGACCGCAAAGTCACCATCATCGATGTCGCTATTCCACTGAACCAGAATCTGGAGGAGACCCACGGTCGCAAAATCTGCAAGTACCGACCATTGGCCGTGGAGCTCAAGGAACTGTGGGGGCTAAGGGAGGTCCCAAGAATTGTTCCAGTCGTTCTCTCTGGAACTGGAATTGTCCCGAAGACACTTCTGGAAGCGCTAAAGGTGTTGAATATGGAGAAGGAATTGGCCGGCATCCAAAAGTCGGTCATCCTTAGCACCTGCGCGATTGTCCGACAATTTCTCGGTCAGGACTGAAACAGCACGAGCATGCAGATACGTGCATTCCGCAGAGCCTAGTCCCCCTTTGGCATTCAGAAGCCCGGGGGCAGGTGAAAATTCTGGCTAGGTTCGCCTAGTTAAGAAGTGAGATAAGTCTGCCAAAAAAAAAAAAAAAAAAAAGCAGAGCAAGCGATGTGTCGAGACGAAGTTCAGTACGGCTGAGCAATTCATTCGCGAGTGGGGCACGCGAATCAGCACCAGTGGAGGCCACAGTACAACAACCCCCTGAGCCGGAAGATCCACAGCCAGATCAACAACTACTACGCGATCTGGTCTTCCATTACGACGAGGCGATCTCACAGTTCCGCGACACGGACCCTTTGTCGCGCCCCAGGATCCCGAAGTTGCAGCATTCCCGCAGGCTGACAAGTGCAGTAAAGCTCATGAACGAGCACGTTCTTCCGCTGCACTTGGTTGATGCTGAGAACATGGAGGAGCTGCAACTGAAAGTTTACTGTGCTGCTGTGGCGACCGCCAAAAGTTTAGGATACCGTATTAGGCCAAGAGGCGGACTGCTCCAACATCTCCGTGAAAGGCGTGAGCCTCCATGGCGAAGGAGATTGGAGCAACGGATCCTAAACAAGCGCGCCGCAATTGGAAGACTGATGGCGTACAAAAGAGGCAGCAGATCGGCGAAATTATGTCGCCAAGTTGCTGTGATCGTGCGGCCTACTGAACTTCGCCAGCTGGGAGCTCACCAGCTGACGGAAAAACTCGACACACTGGTACAGCAATTGAGCGTCCTAACTAAACGGCTGAAACGTTACTCTGACTCTGCAAAGCGCCAGGAACAAAATCGGATGTTCAGAGATAACGAAAAAGCGTTCTACGACCACATTAGCGACGAGAAGCCCGACTACCGCGAAGGTTTGCCAGATATTAGCGATGTGACGAACTTCTGGGCTGGTATTTGGGAGACCCCAGTAGAACATCGCGACGGGCAAATGTGGTTAAGACGGGAGGAGGAGAGTTGTGGTGAAATTGGAGAGATGCCAGCTATCATCGTCGGAGAGAACGATGTCCGCGAAGCCTCGCGGTACCTGAGGAACTGGGCAGCACCGGGCCCCGATGGTGTCCAGAACTTTTGGCACAAGAAGCTGACCGTCGCACATCCAAAGATAGCTGAGTGCTTCAACAAGGTGCTACGTGACCCACACAACCTTCCTGAATTCGCCACCCGTGGCGTCACCTTCCTCCTCCCGAAAGACAGCAACACATTGAACCCATCAAAGTACAGACCGATAACGTGCCTATCGAGTCTGTACAAAATACTGAGCAGCATAATTACCGCCAAAGTTTCTGCTCACTGCGAACAGCATCACATCATCGCAGAAGAGCAGAAAGGATGCAGGAAAAATACGCATGGCTGCAAAGACCAGGCCATCATCGACGCAGCCATAGTCGGCCAGGCGGTATATAACCAGCGGAACCTAAGTATGGCCTACATCGATTACAGGAAGGCTTATGACTCCATACCTCACTCGTTTCTCGTCCGGGTATTGGAGCTCTACAAAATTGATCCCGTCGTCGTTAGGTTCCTGCAGCATGCGATGAGGCAGTGGAGTACGTCTCTGCACCTCAGTGATGGGGAAAATGTGTTGCAGTCTAGAACGCTGCAGATAAAGAGGGGGATATTCCAAGGCGACTCTTTCAGCCCGCTTTGGTTTTGTCTGGCACTGAACCCCCTCAGTAGGACGCTCAATAGAAACGGTCATGGCTATAAAATAAGGTATGGCGACGGCGCCCACGAAGAAGTGACCCATACCTTTTACATGGACGATCTCAAGGTCTACGCTGATTCACGTCAGCGTCTAGGTGTAGCTATCCGGGTTGTCGAAGACATAAGCAGGGACATCTGTATGGAGTTCGGCCTCGACAAGTGTCGCTGTGTCCACCTGCTGAAAGGACAACTTACCGAATCCGGAGGCTACGAGGTCTATGACGGCGAGTTTATAAGAGACATGGTTCGTGGCGAATCCTATAAATATCTTGGATTCCGACAGCTCACCGGGATTCGCCACTCCGACATCAAGACGGAGCTGCGAGACAAGTTCTTGAGTCGAGTGAACTGTGTCCTGAGGACTTTCCTCAACGCGGGGAACAAGGTACGCGCGATCAACACATTCGCGGTTCCCCTGCTGACCTTCAGTTTTGGTGTAGTCAAATGGAGCAAAACTAACCTAGAGGACCTTGAGAGGAGGATGAGGAAAGCATTCAAAGAGGCCGGAATGCACCATCCTCAATCGGCACTGGAGAGAGTTTCACTACCACGCAAAGAAGGGGGACTTGGAATCGTCGACATTTCTGCACTGTGTGTTGCCCAGGTACGACAACTGCGCGAGTACTTCGCAGAACGCGCCAACCAAAACGCGCTATACCGGGCTGTCTGCGCCACCGACAGAGGATACAGCGCTCTGCACTTGGCGCAAGCGGAGTACCAACTCAACTGCAATCTGCAGACAGTGGAGGAGAAGATTGCAGCTTGGAAGCAGAAGGCAGTGCATGGTGCCCACCCCCATCAACTGGACCGGCCACACGTCGACAAGGCCGCATCTAATCTGTGGCTAACGCGTGGTGAACTCTCTTCAGTAGTAGAAGCCGACATGATAGCCATCCAGGACAGGATAATGCCGACGAGAAACTGCAGGCGGTACGTCTGGCATCAAGACGTTGATGACATTTGCCGGATGTGCCATCAACCAGGTGAAAACATAGAGCACATTATGGGAGGCTGTCCCGTTTTGGCCAACGCAGCCTACACCGAGCGCCACAACAACGTGGCCCGTATTGTTCATCGACAACTGGCGCTCCAATGTGCTCTACTGGAAGACAACGTACCGAACTACCGGTACCTGCCTGCACCTGTCCTGGAAAATGACCGTTTCAAGCTGTACTGGGATCGCACTGTTCTGACCGACCTCTCGATCCACCACAACCGCCCAGATATAATGGTTTACGACAAGAGCGACCGCAAAGTCACCATCATCGATGTCGCTATTCCACTGAACCAGAATCTGGAGGAGACCCACGGTCGCAAAATCTGCAAGTACCGACCATTGGCCGTGGAGCTCAAGGAACTGTGGGGGCTAAGGGAGGTCCCAAGAATTGTTCCAGTCGTTCTCTCTGGAACTGGAATTATCCCGAAGACACTTCTGGAAGCGCTAAAGGTGTTGAACATCGAGAAGGAATTGGCCGGCATCCAAAAGTCGGTCATCCTTAGCACCTGCGCGATTGTCCGACAATTCCTCGGTCAGGACTAAAACAGCACGAGCATGCAGATACGTGCATTCCGCAGAGCCTAGTCCCCCTTTGGCATTCAGAAGCCCGGGGGCAGGTGAAAATTCTGGCTAGGTTCGCCTAGTTAAGAAGTGAGATAAGTCTGCCAACAAAAAAAAAAATAAGTTCAGTGAGCTGGCGACATGAAGGAATATGCAGTCTTGAATAACCGAGCCAAAGCGTTGCATTTGTATCCGCTTTTGTAGACCGTGTTAGAAAAACGAATTTCGGAGTGTAAAAATGCATGGGGGTGTAAAAGTACTGCCGAGATCTGCAATGCCGATTTTCCCAACTTATTTCTGTGTTGGGAAAACACATTCCGGTTTGCAAAAATGCAAGCGAGTACAAAAGTACTCGCAGCTTGCATCTCATTTGCAATGCCAATTTTTTGAAATCTGTTAGGGAAACATTCCGATTTGCAAAAGCGCAAACGAGTACAAAAATACCCGCTGCTTGCATCTAATTTGCAATATCAGTTTCCTCTGGCTGCATGGTTTTGAAGACTGCGTTAGGGAAACATTCCGATTTGCAAAAACGCAAACGAGTACAAAAGTACTCGCTGCTTGTATCTATTTTGCAATGGCTCCATGGTTTTGAAGTTCGTGTTAGGGAAATATCCATTCATTCCAGCGATGGTATCTCAATCGTTGCGTGATCATAACTGAGTAGATTTCCGAGCGACACTCGCTTTTATACCGATTGGAGTGATTTGAATAGCCTGTTTTGAAGGCAATTTTAAGGCTATTGAAATAAGTTTTTTGATCAAAAAGTAACAAGTATAAAACGCATTTTATCTTTGGAATGAAGTGTTTATCATACCATTTCGTTCAGTTGTTTAGGAGCTATTAGCGTTCAAAATCTCGTTCTCCGGCATAACGCTTTCGTTTTCGAAACTTTGAACTTACACCCTAGTATATAAATGAAAGACGTAGTCCTACGTCAAAAATCACATTCCAACAAAAAAATGCTACTATTCATACCAGCAAGGAAACTAAGCAATGGGTTAAGGACCAAAAACTTAATTTTTTGAACCGGCCGGCTCGCTCTCCAGACTTGAATCTTGTTGAAAATCTTAGGGGGATCCCTGTACGCAGAATCTACACTGAGAGAAAATGGTACACTACGATTGGAGAGCTTAAGGAAAAATATCGAGAAATCCGTTCAGCAGAGTTAGGTAAATAATATTCCAACACGAATTTTACAGGATATTATAGCCGAAATGGCAAGGTTGCCAATTATTGACATGTAAATCAGCCGATCGTTTTGAACTTTTCATTGATAATAAATTTTGAAATGGTCTTATAGAAACTGAACAGCTGGAATTATCATATTTAAGCACAATAAATAAACAAACAACTCTTTTGAACGAAATTAACGTTAACTATACTTTATTCTAAGCATTCAACAATGTATGAGTGTATCTTATTCGAATTCTAATTGTTGTGTTGCAACGAAATAGAACCAGAGTGGTCTTATTGAAGTTGGACAGAGTGTATATATTTGACAGAATGTAGAATCCAAAGCCCCAAAATTTCAAACCCTGACACAAATGGAAAAAATGATGAAATCAACGTAAATATTGAAATTGAATGATTGATAATGGAGAAGACGAGAATGGGGAACTATCTCTCAACGAATATTTATGATTAGCTAAAATTAGTTATCCCTCGTTAATTTATTCTAGACTGTTAGCAAGTCTGCTGACAAATCTGGAAAAACTAACATCGCACCAATACGTTCGTTTATTACACAATTCGAAGAATTTACTTTGCATGTGATCAGCGATATTCGTCTCAACAGCTGGGTGAAGGTGGATCACAATGATGTCAAACGGAATTTTCAATGAGATCATCCAAATACATGATGGACAAGAAAAATATAAATAGTTTTAGTCAGTCATCTAAATCAGCATATCAACAAGAACTTCGCGAAATCATTCGGACGTGATAAATATTTATCATTCACCAGGTATATGAATTTGAAATCTAAATTTGCCAAAAAATGGTTCTAACAGTCAATGTAATCCTTACTATAATGCATTATTGGCAATATTACCTTGTTCGACACCCAGCAGAGAGTTTCAACTCGAAACAAAACATGTTTCACTCTGTAGTACAAGTTTGGAGAGCTTCAAACATGTCGATTTTTGTGCCTGAAATGTTCGACTTGCGACTTGAGCTTCTGCTACCATTTAAAAAAATCGCAGTGCTAAGCATCATAGATAATGGGTAAGTCCAAGAGGAAACAGGGGAATTGGGTAGAATGGCTATGGACGGAAGACTATGTTTGATCTACTATGAACCACCCAACTTGGAGAAACCGTTAATACCGAACGCTATCGAAAACAACTGATAAATTCGTATCGAGCTTTGAGTGGAAAATAACCAGAGTACCAAAGAAAGGCAACACTAGGTTATTTTGTAGCATGATAATGCTCTCCACGCGCTGCAAAGCCGATCAAGGAAAAGATTGAATCATTTGGTTCGCATGGTTCATATTCTTTCATGCGGTTTACTCACCAGAACTATTTGCATCGATGGGACAGGCACTTGCTGAGCAGCGCTTCAATTCTGACGAAAATATGGGAAACTGGTTTACTTCTAAAGAAGAACAGTTCTTTTGGTGTGGTGTCCACAAATTACCAGAAAGATGGGAAAATGTTAGCTATCGATGGAAAATACTTCGAATGAAGTAAAGTTTTGAATGTTGATACTATAAACGTGTTTTTGTTTTAAAATTTCCGATTTCATACATTCCGTTGAATATATGCCGGAAATTTGTGTTTTCATAGAAAATGCTTTATTTCAAATCTAAATTTATATAACCTCCTTCAAGACAGGCCCTTTCTGAAGCAATACACTTTTCCAACGAGCAATTCAGTCTTCGAAACACTTTTTATATCTGTATTTAGGAATCGTTTCTAGTTCACGCAGCGAATTCGTTTTTTATGTCTTCAATGCTGTAAAAACAGGTCCCTCGAAGCGGTAATTTGAGTTTCGTAAATAGGAGAAAGTCACACCTATGTCTCGTCGCCAATGCGTTGGAAGAACGTGGGATCTAAATTTGATCGCTCAAGCATGTCTGCAGCCACTTGATTGCGATGAAATTTTTGAAGAACACTTTTGGCACTAGTTGCGCCGCGACTTCTCTCATGCCCAAAACATTGACCAAAATATGACGAACGGTCCCATAAGGGGCTGTCCACATACCACGTGGGGGGTAGGGGACATGAAAATTTCCACGCTTGTCCATGGTGAGGGGGGAGGAGGTATAGATTAGATCACGGGGACACTAATAATTATTTTGGAAAATATATATATATATCTATTTTTTCTGAATATAAGGCTGTCTGATAGTACTGCGCGGTGGAAATTCTATATTTCTTCATATCGATGAAATTCTTTGCTAAAATTTGTATTCTGAGAGTACTGCATATGAGCTAAGAGCGATCGATTTATTTTCATTGATTTTAAAGAATTTTGCATTATCATTATCGATCAGAATTGGAACGCTTTTATCAGCAGGATTCAGACGTCACCAAAGCATGTTGGAATGTTATTAAAATATACGACGTTTTCGATGTCTTGATTCAGCTTCCGCTCTCAATGTTTATGTTTTTTTAAGAACTCGAACAACAATCCGACCATATCTTCGGACAAGTCTCCCTAGCAACGATGCTCTTCTTCGTTTAATTGTAAGTTTAATTACATTTTGTGGAATACGCTTCTAGTTATTGGGTTGTCTAGCAAGTGCGGGTGCACAACTGATAATAATCGAATCGAAACCCGGATCAAGAATAATCCTCGGTATACGACACATCCATTAGCAAGTTCCTTATGAGTATCTATGTTCATGAGCAGCTGGTGAAGCTTGTAGCTTGATTATGTAAAACGCTACAATGTATGAGTTCTGCAACTTTTGACCGAAAACATTAAATGGATCGCACCAACAACTCGCTTTACAAATGCAATAAAAACTCGCATTTTGAAGCAAACAGTGACATGCGAGGAAGAACATAATCATTTATAACAAAGCGTAAAAAATCTTTGGGGTGAGCGAAATGAACCATCATTGGATATCTCCAAAGCCGGTCTTCACCCGCAGAAAGTCATTCTTTTTATCTAGTGGAATAGGACAGAGGCGTCTCTTCCGCTTGATCAAACCGTTCATAGGACAGGCAGACAATCTCAGAATAAAATGTAAATTATTTCACATTTCTAACATGTATGAGGAATTATTGAAGGTATTTTTTGTGATTTCCATGTTATCCCGAATATCCTTATTATATTTTCTATTTTGGTGGAACTAGAACCCACCGTGAAGAATATAATCTAATAATTACATTTGAATAAACCTCAACCCGCACGCAACACAGCTTTAACGCTACGAAATAAGCAGAAATTACTACCGGGTTCAAACCATTCATCTGAACCCGCCGTCATCCAAACACAGGGCAAACACAGTCAACTACGTATGAAACGATCACTACTACTAATGCGCCGCCTTGCGTAAAATGACGTTTTTGGGTTCAATATTTCTGCTGAACAAAACCGATGCAAACGATGGAAAATACACACTACCATTCTTCAGTGTTTGTTCGTAGTTGTCATTGTTTCCGTTTCTGTTTCTCTTCCTATTCCTGACGTCATTAAAATTTGAGAGAGGGCACGATACCGCGAGAGTACACAGCACCAAACATCCTGAGCGAGCATGATACAAATAAAAGAACGAACCAATTCATTCATGTTAGAGACGAATGAACTCTCAGAGTTTAAAGTCTCTCTAATTCAATTCCTTCCTTCCTTCATTCATGATTTCCCTGAGACGAACCAGCCCAGGAGGCTGAAAGTCTCAAAAATAAAGAAAAAAAAAAAAAAAAAAATTCATGATTTCTGTGGATGTGGTGATATTCTTCGTTGATGTGTGGTTTTAATTCGAGCGTTTTTATCGATTTTGTTCATTCGACAATTTGAACCCGGTACATAAAGTACACGTATGTCTGCTTACGTTGTAGAGACGAATGAACTCCAAGAGTTTAAAATCTTTTTAATCCGTCATCATCATCATCATTGCTTACGTTTCAAAACCTCCGCTGTATTGGCCGGACATGTGGATGCAATATCTGCGTACTTTGGTCTTAATGCTGACAAAATTGTGGCCCAGAGCTATGATGGCGCTACTGTAATGTCCGGACATAAATCTGGTGTGCAAACATTGGTTATTCACTGTCGCGCACACGTATTGATCTTGGTTTTGTTTCACTCGTGCACAAACAACAAGAAAACGTCAAGGTTTTTCAATACGATCTCATCTCTTGCGGCATTTTTCTCGCAGTCGTCAAAACGCAGCGAGACATTGAAGCAATTTATGAAGACCAAAATACCAAATGTTTGCAAAAATAGATGACTCGAGTTATGCACCTATCAATGAATGTTTGGGTGAGATTTACCTTGACGGCAGTGTCTTTGATGCTGTAACTTATACTACATCCAGAGGTCCTCACGCATTCATGCTTGAGTTCAACACTGTATACCTGCTAAAAGTTTTTTCGAATATTTTTGCACATACGGATGTTCTTTATCAGATTTTGCAAAAAAAGGAATTAGACGTAGTCGAATTTTTGCGTATCGTCAAGGCTTGCCTTGATTCAATAGAGGAGCTCAAAGCAGATCATCATTCCGATAGTGCGCTCAAAGATGTAATTGATGTATCTGGCGAAACTATGATTGACAGTAACGTCATCAATTGTCGTCGTTCATATTAAAACACAAAAAAATTGCCGACTTCGATGTCGCATTACCTACTGGGAATTTGAATATGCTTATTTCATATCACTCGAAATTCGATGAAACGAAGCTTTGTAATAATCTTTTTAAATTATAGTCATTATTCCCATTATCGTTGGACAAAACCTGCATCAAACCATCTCCAAAACGGCTAGCCAGAACTATACCGACGGATCAAGAATTATTTGCGGTCGAGATCTGACCAGAAACGGTTATTTGGAATTATGATGATGACTGTGGAAAAAGATTACTATTATGACATAAGTCAGATGTCTTTATTTTATGAGGAATTCATTGAAATCTTTGTGCTCATAGTTGACCGTAGTATTCTTTTGTTATACAGGCAAACCTGTTTTTGGGCGGGTGATAGGGATCGCACAAAAAAATCGTGTTCGCTAAACAATTTGAAAAAAAACTTTTTGTTGTGTGGTGGATAGGTCCCTATGAAAACGCATGAAAAAAAATCCTTCAGAAAATAACCCAAATTCTAATTATTCCATTCATGAACAACATTCGATTTCCTTTTTTCACTTTCATAAGCGGCCTACTCACTTGCACAGATCATAAAATCAACTCTTTGCTCCTGTCAATAAGCTCCTACTGACACCTTAAAAAAAACAAAACAAAACATGAGAATGGGAATTAACTGACACAGTCCCTATGTAGAGCGATAAAATACATATCAAAGATAGTAAAAAATGAGCGAATACTTCATTTTCTTTCAAATACTGCACCAAAAAACAAATTGCACCAAAAAAATCGCATAAAAACTGGTTTTACTGTATATGTATAAATGTTGAAAAATAAAAATGTTAAAATCTGTCATCGCAATACTGTTGTTTTAATGTTCCAAATGAAATTGAACAGGTAGCTCAGTTGGTCACGCGTCGCCTCTGGAATAGGAAAGAAATTCAGTATCATGAGCTTCTACCAAACAACCAATCGATGAAATCCAACAAATCGATAAAACTCAACAAATACTCTGAAATGGCCACGGCGCCCTATTCCAGAATAATGCCAAACATGTCTTTGACAGTTCGCCTAAAATTGTTAGAGTTTGTCTAGGATGCGATAGTCCACCCGCTATCATCAGATATTGCATCTTTTCATTAAAACTTGTTCAGGCCGCTAAGAAAAAATATTTAAGGTCATGAATTTCGACTCACTGTACACAGTGTTTTTGACGAGGAAACAAAGAAGTTCTGCGATGATGGATATTGCAAGATGCGTGAAGGATGACGAAAGATTGTGGCACAAAACGGTGCACATACACAGTGCATTCGAAAAGTTCTGGGACTATTTTTTAAAACAAAGAAAAAACGAGATACTCAAAAGATTAGATATTAGTTTTCTACATATAGGCCTTCTCTTCCCACACAAACTTTTGAACGTTCGTAGAGGTGTCGGAAGGCGCGTTTAAACTGCTCAGCCGGTATGCAGTTCATAATACGCATCACATTTAGTTGAATGTCTGGAACATCGTTAAAACGGTCCCCTTTCAGAGCGTTCTTTAGCTTGGGGATCAAGGGCGAGGTCTGGAGAATAGGGGGATGGGTGATGACAGTCACCTTTCGTTAGGCTAGAAACTGCGCTACCAAAATCGCGGTGTGCGCGGGCGCATTATCATGAAGTAAAAACCATTCTCTAGATCGGTACTGGGCGGACTGAACGCGCCGTATCCGTGCCAATAATCGTTCCAGGACACTTGTAGAAGACCGCATTCACTCTTTGCACAAATTTTGATGGCAGCTCTGTGCTCCATAATTAAAATTGTGACGCGACAAAAATCAGTGCGATACTCTTATCAGCCAAAACTAGCTACTGAATCGAGATAGCGGTTCACGGTAGAAACGGTAACTGGGCAAAAGTTTGCGGAAAGTAGTTCACGCGTTGGAGCAGAGATAGCGCCACTTCCCGATTTTAGTGCGCGGTAGTCCCAGAACCTTTTGAATGCACTGTGTAGAATCGAATGTGCACCCGTGGCCGAGTGGTTAGCGTCTCACATTATCATGCCGGGTGATCGGGTTCGATTCCCGTTCTGGCCGGAGGATTTTTCGTCAAAGAAATTTCCTTCGACTTGCACTGTGGTCACGCGTATTCTAGAGCTTGCCCCTCGGAATACATTCAAGGCGTGTTATTTGGCTTAAGAAATCTCAACTAAGTATTAATGAATGACGCTAGTTAATGCATATGTTGAGACGGCAAAAGTTCCACAGGGAACGTTAACGCCATTCAAGAAGAAGAAGAAGTGTAGAATCGAACAAATTACGACATAAATTTATTCGATTCTATGTGCACCGTTTTGTTCCACAATCTTTCGTCATTCTTCACGCAACCTGCAAAATCCATCATCGCAGAACTTCTTTGTTTCGTCGTTAAAAACTGTGTACAATGAGTCGAAATTCTTGACCTTTACTATATATAAATAATATCCATAATTTATACCTATTTTTCAGAATTTTAAAAACACATGTTTTTGAGAAAAATGAATTTCAATTTTCAAAATATTAATTCTTCAATAATTTTTTTCTTGAAAATTTGCTTGATTCGTTTTAATGTAAACCCTAAAAAAATCCTACATTTAATTTTTTGACTAAACTTTTGTAGGTCTAACAGATTTAGTGCCCATCTTCCGATGTATATGTGGCTTGTTGGAAATCGTATGGACTATCTATTTTTCATATCTATTTTTTTTACAGAATTTAAACAAAACATGTTTCCGATAAATTGAAACTTAATTTCCAAAATATTTTTTTGGTCAATAAATTTTTTTTCGAAGATTTATTTGATATTTTTTAATGTAAACATAAATACAAATCGGACTCGATTATGCGGAGCATTGATTTTCTTTTTCACTCCGGATAATCGAATCCTCCGGGCAATCAAATCATAAAAAAATAAAATAAAAAAAATTAACACAAAATTTGACGTCTTTGCGACACTAGTGAATAAAGTTCGATTGAGGTGAAATTTTTTATAGTGTATTTTTTGCGGGAATCGACGTTTTTCAGGAAGTTGTAGGTCGAGTCCGACCTGTAATATCCTACATTTCATTCTTTGACTAAAATTTTGTAGTTTTAACAGATTTGAGAATTTAAAAAAACGTTTTGAGAAAAAAATAATTTTTATTTTTAAAATATATTTTTTAGAAATTTCTTTTAAATAAAATTTTGGCATTAAACAATTTCCTATATTTCATCCTTGGACCAAAACTTTTCAGGTATTATAGTTTTTGAGTTATAAATCAAAATTAAGAAATTTGTTTGGCCCTTTTCAAAAAGTAGTCTATTTTTTGAATATTTCAAGTATGCAAAGTTGCTTAAAAAACCCACAATGTTTCACTGATATCTGAGATGGTGCTGCCAGCAGCCAGTCGAGTAGGCATGAAATTCGTCATAACATTTCTATCTCCCTATTGGTACCTTATACACTGCGTTTCATAACTATAGAACCATTCCATTTTTTGAGTTTCCAGAGATCTGGAAGGAATCGATTGAATTGGAGTATATAGTGTAGAGTACAATAACTATCTTCATTTGTAAGACTGGCCATTTGAACTTTATTGTTGTGTTCAGGTGAGAAACATTTAAAAAACTAAAATTCCAGTGTTTCATGACTATAGAACCAGATGAAAAAAACTCTCACTCCTTAACACAATTAACGTCAATTTAACATGAATCACAATAAGTTTCTAATTCTTAGGTCATCTTCAGTTCTCAATCAGTTCAAATAACCCATTCGGGGTGGTTTCGATCAAGCTGCGTTTAAGCTCTTCAAACCACTCATACTGTTTGTAAGCTGCATCTCCTATTCGTACGACAACTCCACATAAGTTCCTGACAGGGTTTTGGTTTAGTAAACAAGCTGACCAGTCCAGAATCTGAAGCTCCTATTCATTAAATCATGCCACAACCTTCCAAATTTTATGAATTGATGCCAAGATGCCCAATTATCACATTGTTTTTGGTGCAAAAACAGCAGTAAATGGTTCTGAAGTACTTCATTGCACTTCTGACTGTTCCTTCGTGTTGATGGTAAGCTATCTAAACCAGGCCTTTTTGAGAAAATTTTCCCATTTCATTAGGCATTTTGGCATCAATTCAAGAAATTTGGAAGGTTGTGGCATGATTTAATGAATAGGGGCTTCAGATTCTGGACTGGTCAGCTTGTTTCCTAAACCAAAACCCTGTTAGGAACTTATGAGGAGTTGTCGTACGAATAGGAGATGCAGCTTACAAACAGTATGAGGAGTGGTATGAATAGCTTAAACGCAGCTTGATCGAAACCACCCCGAGTGGGTTATTTGAACTGATTGAGAACTGAAGATGACCTATGAATTAGAAACTTATTGTGTGCTCTCTTTACTTTGTGCCATATTACAGCAACGCATTTGATTTTTGACTCACTATCTATATGCCATAGACAGTCATCATCAATCGAATTGTCAAACGTGCGGCGTTGAAAAAAAATGCTGGCCTGATGGCCGGCCAGCCTTAAAAACAACATTCATCAAACACCGTTCCATAAGGTAGTGTTTTTTTCCATTCTTCAAATTAAACATCCAGTTTAATTTATAAGAATGGGAAACAAGTTGAGCTCGAAATATTTACGAACATGCTGCTCGAATGAACATGTGTTTCTCTATCACAAGTTTTTTTTTTCATGTGCACATGGTTTGCAAAATTACTTTGTGTGTTTTGCAGAGAGCGGGTTAGAGGTTTTCGGCGTATGAAACGTACGTGTCTAATTGATGCTTCGAATAAATAAAATATAAAATATCCCCCGTCATCGGCCTCGTCTTTATAAACATTTCAACAAAATGGCCGACCTACAAATATTTCCAATAGCGCCTCGCCTTGCTTCCATCGCTGATGGACGAGAATGTGTGTGGCTTTTTGCGATCTTTAGTCGGTCGAGAACGAGTGAAGAGTAGTCGTCGAGAGAAGCAAACACAAGAGGCACACACACAATATATATGCATGGTTTGTGTGCTTATAAAATTGTTTTCTTATTTTGCGGTACCGATTTTCTTACGCGCTGCTTACCAGTCAGTCTACCGCTCTTCTCATTTTGCGTCCTTCGGGAGTCTCGGTTGGTAGCACTCCGCTCCGCTTTTTTTTGCTACCTCCTCACGAAGAAAAAAAATGCAGAAGGAAGACGGATCAATGCGAGGCAATAAACGATGAAAATGAAATGTGCCTTGTTTTCGCCGGCTCGCCACGTTCAAGAAGAAATAACGGAGCTCTACCCGGGCACTTACAGTCATAATACAACGGAGGAAGGCACGAGAAATCCAGATGCTTGAAGCCTCTCCATCCGAGGAGCAATCTCTTGCGAAATACGCATGTTACAATGGGAAATTTTGTCGTAGCACGTGGATAAAAATAATAATGATTCTCAGAGCAAAGACCACATTTTATATGATAGGATGCCAAAAATCGATTATTTCGATGATTTTTTTCCCACAGTTGCCGAAATCATCATTCATGACTTTAAACCCAATCAGCATTCTTTCCAGCTGATGGAATTACATTCCCTACTGTGTTCGTCCTTTTTTTATATTTATTCCGTGCTTTCGTTCCATTTTCGCTTCTCGTCGATCCGTTCTCTCCAACTCTCGGGTTTCCTCTTCAGTTAGCATTTCACGTCTACATGGCACGGTAGAAGAAGCACTTCTCGTTGTTCCCTCTGCCGAAATGTGTGCCTATCTGATCTAAGGAGAATGGTTCCCTGGATTACGACGGTTCCGTATTGGAGGTATGCAGGAACGGAGAGTAGTGAAGGCAGCCAACGCATTGACGCATACGGAAATTGTTGTGAAAGAATATCTGCAGAGAAGAAGGGCATCAAGGAGAAGTAATACGAGTGGCAGCTGGATTAAGGGACGGGACGGGAACAAGTGAGGGTGGTTGATCAGGTTCATAGCATAGTCGAGGTGAGATTCATGAGCTGTCGGTCCTGCCGTGGATGACCTCGAAACTAAGCAGAAGTAAAATTGCAACGGAAAATAACGAAGAAGAAGAAAAAGTGCAATGAAATTGTGTGGCATGTGTGTGCATGGATATGTTTGAAAGTTCGTTTGGTGAGACACGCCTGTCAGCCTGATTACAAATTTCTGGATATACACTGTGAACATGTTTTTGCTGAGTCACTGAAATCACACTTCTCGTGTAACCTGAAACATATCATATTCAGTGCTTGTGTTTGGACTTGAGATATATATATATATATTTTTAAATTATGGGTTTTCTTCTACTTGCAGGTGCAAAAGGTGAATACGTGCTGTTTTCTTTTTAGTATTTTCTCAGTTTCGGAACAATCACACATTTCAAGAAACGGAATGGGTTGTCGAAAATCGATCTCTGAGCAAGTGATTCATCTGTGAATATACCTGTGCATAATCGATATCCGATAGGAAAAAAAAATCGGAAAAGTGAAATACCGTGTTTTCTGAAACATAGTAGCTGCGACATACTAATTATGTGATTTTTTTCTTCTGTTGTGAATATATGCAGATAAAAGGAAATCCTGATGAAGAGAAGAAAAAAAGCTGATGCGTGAAGTGAAGTTTAGCCCTGTGTGAAAAATGGTATTTGAAGAAGGGCATGCTCAATAGCAGCGCAAGCAAGCAAGAGAGAAAAATAGTAGTGATTAATTGTTGCTGAAAGTGAATATGTTTGGAGATCACAAGTGTCTCAACATAGGCAGTTTAGCGTTAAATAAGTGAATGAGTGAGCCGAAATTGAGCCGAAGTGAAATTTATAAATTCAACCAACCAATCTGTGTGAACAACTACGGAAAAATATGCTGACTTCGGAATGATATGGAAGCGGCTATACGTTCAGTGCAGCAGGTTGGGCCGCCGGGCCAGAGGTCCGACACTGGCCCTTCATCGCAGCCTCCTCCGACGATGTCATTTCAGCAGCGGATGCCGTCCGGTGTTGCGCAAATCCATAGGTAAGCAATTTATTTTCAGTTTAATTAAAGTCTCTTGGATTAAAACATCTTGAGGTATCTGAGAAAAATTCATTTTTAAAAAATCGTGTCAAGACGGCACCATGTTATACCATGTGGATCGGAAAGAATTTTTGAGAGTTCTCATTTTGATAACCTAAAAGAATGGAAAATAATCATGTGAAGAGTCATAGACATTTTTATGGGGTATCGCGGAAGGAATTCATTGAACAGTATCCAATTAAATCTGAATAAAAATGTAAGGAATTTCAGTTTTCAAAATTTTCTCAGACTTGTTACACACATTCAAGAATTATCACTCAAAATGGAGTATTCAGTATCGGTACCTCAACCGTCGCACGGGGGAAATTTTGAAAATATTTTCATTCTTTGCTAAATATTTATGTTTTTAGCTATTTTAACTTGCCACAGCAATCCTATGAACAAAAGATCCTCAGAAATAAATGCTTTACTCAAATCACGTAAATTTGGCTTTTTACAAATTTTCTATGAAAAATATTGAACCATGGAGTGTAGTTGGCAAACCTTCAAATCTTTTCTAGAAAACAATATATCCTAATAAGGGAATTACATGTCTTGCTAAACTATTTGATATTTGATGAGAATCTTATCTCCAGGATTAAGAAACTGCGAAGATTGTTAATCAGCGAATTAAGTAATAGAGAAGTTTCGCGCCAAATTTGTCATCAGTCATTTTTGTATTGCGTTGACGTCAACAGTCAATCTGAGGTGGGACAGGGTTATAATCGAGGAAAGTGAATCGTAAATCGAGAGTGAATACGAATCGGCATTTCCTGTGGTCAATTATATACCGTAGTACTTCCTACTACTACTTACTACTGGTCACTTTGGACAGAATTACTACATCATTAGGTATCAGATTTCAAATGAAAATTTGAAAAAAAATTAAATATGGAACGGAGTAGGAGTTTTAGCATGAAATTTTGATTTCAACATCCGCACTTAAAAATGTTTTCAGTTTCCGAATATTTTTTCAGATTTCAGATTTAGGTTTTTTTATCTTTCTTGATTATTGCATTTAAATTTTAAATTCGATTCGTGAATACTGAGTTCTGAAATTCGTACTCATATCACATTCCAGAATTTTCTATGGACTCATATTAATAGTCTCGGATCTAGAATCGAATTTCATACTCTAATTGTCTGGTTTTTCATTCCAGATAAGGATTTCGATTTCAGATTGAATATTTTGATTTCTAAACATCGGAATCGATAATTATGTTTCAGGTTTAAGGTTCCTTCAAAATCGAGTCTCGCTCGTAGTGAATCGATCGGACCAAAACCTGTAACATCGAGTCCAGGGTGTCGACTACCTGGAAAAAAAAATTGAAAATCAGGGAATATCATGGAATTCAAACGATGTCAGGAAAAATCAAGGAATTCGGTCGCCAATCAGGGAAAAAGAATTTTTATTACTATATAAGCTGATCAGAATTTCAATTATTGCGGTACATGTGCATTTAACTAGCAGATTATTTGTGTACATTTGTTGCTTTTGCCCTACGAAATGGGGAAGGAAAGATCTTGGATTTAAATAGCTGCGGATGGCATATTTTACGAAGTATCTGTCAGCTATCTACCATGTCTTCAAACCTGTACCAGTGCGACACGCCTGATTCACATCGTATTCGGGAAGCACTGTAAACCCATTGACGTTTTGAGTTACAAATGGAAGGAAAATGTCGGTGAAACTCAAAGAGTTTTCGAGATTACTTCTCACACCAGAAAATTTGTTGAGAGTCGTACGTCAAAGTAGTTCAGTGCTTGAACGATCCGCTGCTCCTGATTGAACTGTTTTTTTTCAAATCCGTTGCCGATCAAGTTAAACCTTTTTACCGCGAGTTCGCAATTGATAAGTCTATAGTACCATTTTTGCACAACGCCCTGAGCCAAATGACCAAAAGTATAATGCGAAGATTTATGAAGATCTATCAGCTAAAGAACGTCAATCATTTTGTCGAACTGAGGTCCCAAAAATGAACGACTGGACCATTTTCAAAAGAATTGCTATCGGGGGATAAGTTTACGGATCTTTTTACCAGCGTGAAAGTGATCTACTATTTTTCGCATGGAAACGTCAAACTAGAGAAGGCCTTTCCCATTATTTTAGAATGTGTTTATGAAAATAGGCAGCTAAGCGACAAATTTTTGATGGTGGGTTTCACACTAGAAAGAGAGCTTCAATACAAATTTCGAAGAAGCTAATCGGAATTGATGAAACGAGAAAGAGCGGCGGACTCTCTCGAGATGAAACGAAGAAAAATTTGGTACAGAAAATTACAGTACAGAAAGAAGCGGTAGTTTGCGGGAAAAATTACTTCGTTGAAATCATAACAGTTTCGTGAAATTGATCGGAATCAAAATGTGTATCCATCATGATAACTTTGAACAGCAAAAATAAATCCTATTTCTCATTTTCAAACCACTTCTCAGTCGTCGTCTCAAATCTTTGTTTATTTAAAGTGGAAAGTTCTGCTCATTCCGGATACGCCGAAAACATTATTTGAGTAACTAGAATAGTGCGGGGCAAAGTTGTGCACCTAACTGTTGTAGTCCAATAACTCTTGAAATAAAAGCAAATAAAATTCAGTTTGCTGACTAAATTGTAACTATATACAGGGTGGCGCATAAGTCACGTACCCGATTTGCACAAAAAAAAAATCGTATAAAAAAATGTCTCACGATACAAAATCTTTATTCTCGAATAAGAAAACGATACAAAGTCGACAACCGAACCGCTTAGGAACCAACACGCTCGATAGTTGCAGCGCGATCGTTATTTTTTTTCCTTCAGAGAGCGTTGCGTGACTTATGCGCCAGTCTGTATATTACCTTCGAAACGTAGTACAAGAATTTCTCGGGTTTTGTTAGTGGACACAAACCTTTTTCAATACAGAATGACCAATGCGTAGTTTTGCCCCATAGTGGACGCAAAAGCGCGCACCGTACGGGGCAAAAGGGCGCACTTATTGAATTATACTTCTGAGGTAACTTGTAACAAAAATAAATACTTTATCATTACCAGTGGGAGAAACATCATCACTAGAGTGTGTAGGCACCATAGAGTGGAAAAGAGGGGGGTGTTGTATGATGTTTATGGGTGGGTGTTATGGTCGAACTTACCACGTGGAAATTTTTGGGAGGAAGGGGACTGACAATATAAGATATCTGAAAATGTCCAAAATTTGAAACAGAATTATTTTTATTAACAAACTAGCTGACCCGGTGAAATTCGTCCCACCCACAATTGATATATTGATATAAATCATTTCGAACACTCAAATTCCCACAGAAATCTTTTTTTCTGTACGTAATCTATACTCGTGGTATATTATTTCTTTTTTTCATATCAACCTGATGCAAACTAAGACGCATCAATTCTGATACTGACTGTTTAAATCTGTTGCTCCTGTCTTGAATTAAATGTAGGGAATCCTCATACTGACTGTTTAAATCCTTTGCTCCATTCTCGAGTCGTGAGAAATCAAATCATTTATATATATATATATATATATATATATATATATATATATATATATATATATATGTATATATACACACTATAATCTACTATAGAATGAAAGTTTCCTTGGCAGTGTAGTTTCCAACTTTCCAGTTATTTTAGGTAACTAAATCGTCATCCCTAAAATTGAGAAAATTAAATCAAAACATCGCAAAACACTTTTTTCCTCAAAACTTTTTGCCACTTTCATGAAATGTATCTTGTTTATATGTGTGAGCTGCTGGTGTAATAATTTATCAAACAAATGCACTGTTGTCGAATTTTCATGCTCGTTTGTTTCAAAAAAGACCAATGCGCACTTTTGCCCCGCACTACTCTACTGATTGAAATTATGTTAAAGAAGTTGTTTTCAATAATCAGAATAACTGTTTTATAAAAAAAATATTGAATAACATTTTATGATTAGATTTACATCTATTCCAGTGATTGCAGTACTTGTCGACGGATCGCGCGGTGTTTTCGACGTTGATCGTACCGTATTCTGGTGTCGGCTTGTCAACAATTAAGCCCATTTGAGCCTCGAATTGACTTTAAATACGTTTCCTGCATTCCTCGAAATTTTTCTTGTTAGCTTCTCCTCGAACTTGCCACGTTTTGAATGGTAGTCTTAAAATAAAGTACCAGATAAATATCTTCTCACTTTTTGAAATGAATAAGACAAACCTGAAAGCTAAGTGTAATAAACATTCAAAAGATTTGATCCAGCAATGCAGAATCGACAGACCGAACCTGAATTTTCTGGAATTAGAACTTTTCCGTAAGATAGCGTGCTTACATGCTTTCCCATCGAGCATGGTGGACAGAAACTCGAAAGTTGCCTGCAGATCGATACCGTGGCAGCAATGACTCTACTGAAGATTGCTCATTAAGAATAAGGTTTGTTTCTCCTTTTGCAAACATGACCATGATGGGTCTGCAGAGATGTGTAGGATTTTGCCACAAGGTTTCTCCTGTTTCAACATCAATTAGTTTGACGGGCATCAAGCAATTAGGAACAAGTATTTATCTGTTGAATTTTCATTTCAAAACTTTTGTTTTGTGTACTGTGTTTGGTACAGCCGTCCATGCCCCATTTGCAGATCAATTTCGTTTTTGTAGGGTTAGTTATGTGGTGATGCTTTATCTAGCTTACCAATACTTGTTTAAATAGTTTTGGGCATTCATAAGCAAGTATGAGCGCATTGGAAACCTGAAAAATAAATCTTAATAGATTTTTGTCTCAACACACTGTGCGACTGTGCTTGTTGGGTAAAATTTGTAAAAGCCAAATTCAGAATGGTGCACCCTAGAAGCGAAATAATAAAAGTTTTTTTAAAGGAATAAACGAACAAGGTTTGAGCAGAATCAAACCAATTTTTCAGTAGATAATTTTTCATTGGAATTACTGTAAATTTGTGACAAAATATGAGGTGAATTCATTGATAAATAAGAAAATTGTTTATATAACGATAAAAATAGCTTTTTTTTGGTATAAGCAACTAGTATATTTTTGATACTTCTATAAATCAATTCAATTTGATAGAACAAATGAATTCTCCGATTTTTGTTCTGGAATTATGGATTGGCTGATGAAATTATGGATTGGATTAATCTGAGTCAATAAAATGAACCGACTTAGTTAACAGGTGATCTGTACAACGTGGCTATTTTTAGCTTCCTTCCGTTTAGTGTAGAGGTGTTGGATGGTTTCGAATCACGTTTATAAATTGCACTATGTGGAACACTTTATGGCTTTTGAAAGGTTTTTCTTCGCTTGAGAACCAATTATGGCCCACGCAATCATCGTTAGATGATTGCTTATCAATTTCCATTGAACGGATAACCTCTACTGAGCTGAGACTGTCTAAAAGATAAAATAATGATGAGATCAGATTTAACTTATTTCGCCGAAAAGATCGGCGCAATTACATCGAGCGTAGATGATCTGGGATTCCATGGATTTCTTGACGTATGAACTATCTGTTACAATTAGATAGAGATTAGATAGAGAAATTACAAAAGTACAGGAAGCTCTCGGATGGAACTCGGATATTTGTTGCATGTTGATTTTGAGTATCTTTGAATAAGATACGCCGCATTCGTAGTTGAGAAATGGTAATTAGAAAAAATTTCAACCCTATTTTATGATATTAATTTCAATACTATGCTCTTTTAATTATTTTAATTATCTATATTGCAATAAATTGCTAGGGAGTGTCCAAATAGATTGGTGCTAAGATTTAGTAAATTCGTCAAGACTTTATTGAGCAATGAGCACTCAAAATTGAACAGTTTCCGTTACGCAACCGATATTTTTCAATTTGTTCCCTTAGTATGTTCCACGACGATGAAAAATTCAATGAAAAAAAGTGCTTATAAAACCTCTTTTAGTTATACGTTATATGCGTAGATCCACCGATTTGTTTGATTTTTACTGGAATATAAAACCGTTGGCTACCGTTACCAAATTGTTTTGTATGTTAGTAATGTCACCTGCTTTTCGAATTGTATATTATGCCTAAATAGTTGTTGCTAAAGACATTGTTTCAAATGCCGTTAGTTGAAAAAATCAAAAAATTATTTGGATATTTGTGGGATTTGTGGGAACCACAAATCCTTCCTGTGGAACATGTCCAATTCCTGAGAACATAGCGTCCGTCCATAAAATAATTCGACCTGATCTTTGAAACGATTTACAAGGCTAGAACATCTTACACACACAAGATTGTACGTTATGTATCTCAAACGAGAACATCAATCGCAATACATTAAAAATTATTGATCTAAACTTCAGAACGATTTGGAAAGCTCATGAACATCTAGCATTTGTGGATTCCTGACGAACGATTGTCGTAGTGTCGAATGAGGTAAACAAAATTTGAAGGGATTAATGTGGATAATTGAATGGAGCTGGGGATAGTCTAACCTAAGTGCTCGTAGGCTAATTGTACACTAAACGGTCAAAACGATTTTTTTAAGTTGTGAAAAATCTGATTGCGAGGTCTGACGGTTATGTTTGTACCCTGATTATGAAGAGCCTGAAGTGTTGGCTAAGAATGAAGCAAGGTTTGCTCAGCTGTTTCCTATATCCAGACCGTTTTCGGGAATCTAGTAAAACGGGAATTCTCTTGTAAATTCACGGTCAGTACGATGTAGGTATTTGGTTCAATTCACGATCGGTCAAGTATCTTGAGTTCACTGTTGGGCCGGAAGTATCGGCTAGAATCAGGCTGGGGTAAGCTCAGCTATCTGGCCTATAAAACGATCGCATTAGCAGACCGTTATCGAGAATCTAGTAGAACTAGAATCTTGGTATTGCGTTCAATTCCCGATCGGTCAAAAACATTTTAGGATGGGAAATTTTCTTGATATTTAACGTACTACTCAAATAATACTCAAATCTTTGTAGGGGTGAACCATTGAGATACATTAGAATAAATGAGTCGGAAATTACAAAGAAAATACAGAAATACGGGATGGAAAAATGCACCGACAGGTATAAGGTGTTTTTGGTTTTAACATTGCCCCTTACCACTAAGCTGACACGAGATGAACATCATATGCGGATCCTTCGAACGTAGCTGCCATGGACTTTTTATTTTATAACATAAACACTAGTTCTTCAATGGTTCAAAGGTAAAACATGAAAAAAATGTGAATTCAACAAATCTCTGATACTCTTCAAACCACATGAGCAAATTACTTGCATAACTTTATTTTCGAATTTTTCTGTTCTGATGTAGTCTCTACACTTATTTTTCCTACGTCGTAGCCCTGTACCATATTCTTCCCATTCAATCGAGAAACTTTTACTTAGTCGCGGCATACATACATACACTATCAACAGATACATAGGCTCCCCACCATGTTCCGGTTATGGTTTGGAGAAAATTGATTTCTCGCGTAACTTTTGAAATGGTCCTATGTAACAAATGTAAACAAATCGAGTTAATGGATGCACGCTATTAGTTTTCAATCATTGAATGTATTACAAAAACAATCGTTCACGTATCTGTCTTCTTCATCTTTTTATCGCTGATACAAAAAATATCCAATGTACAGATTCGGATTTTAAGCGCCCGGTTGTTACTTCGGACGCTTCCTTCCTCCGACGCCCGAAACGTCCGAAGTAACAAAGCAGTCAAAACAATACGAAGTCGTACTTCGGTCGTTTCGAGTTTTTGTTTCTTACAGGTGTTGTTACCGATTTCAGTGCAATTCGACGAGTGATAACAATAATAATCTGCCTTCAGAATGAAATGCTGTTATTTGGATTGTTGTTTAGTAGTTAGTTTCAAATTCTTATCGTGCAACGTAATATGTCCAATGTGCAAATAAAAAAAAAAAAAAAAAAAAAAAAATATATATATATATATATATATATATATATATATATATATATATATATATATATATATATATATAAAAATATATATAAAAATATATAGGGTTGGGGAAAATGAAATGTCGTATTTCTGATTGAAATTTGACGCTTTATTTAACATACTTAAAATTATCCAATTTAAGTCAAATATGCGCCGTTTTGTTCGCAAACTTGTTGCCATTTAGAAGGCAACTTGATTATCCACCCCTTATAAAACCCCCCTTCTTATTTGCAAAAAACTCAGACAGCCAGTTTTCGCAAGCCTCTTTCGAGGCCAATTTAGTATCACCAAGAGCGTTTTGCATGGACCGGAAGAGATCGCTTGGAGCCAGGTCCGGACTATACGGTGGGTGCAATAGGACATCCCATCCAAGCTCCTGTAGCTTCTGGCGGGTCATCAAAGATGTTTGAGGCCGAGCGTTGTCCTGGTGGTAAACAACACCATTCCTATTGATCATTTCTGGCCGCTTCTGGTCAATCGCCTGCTTCAAACGGTCAAGCTGCTCACAGTAGAGAACCGAGTTGAGGGTCTGGCCATAGTTGAGCAGCTCATAGTGGATGATTCCCTTCCAATCCCACCAAAAACACACAGCAAAACCTTCCTGGCCGTCAATCCGGGCTTGGCGATGGTTTGGGCCGGCTCACCGCGCTTCGACCACGACTTTTTTCGCTTAAGGTTATCGTATGTGATCCACTTTTCATCACCAGTCACCATCTTCTTCAAAAATGGGTCCAGTTCGTTCCGTTTCAGCAATGCATCGCAGGCGTTGATTCGGTCTAAAAGATTTTTTTGCGTCAACTCGTGTGGCACCCATACATCCAGCTTTTTTTTGGAATCCAATCTTCTGAAAATGGTTCCAAACGGTTTTATGGTCTATACCCAGTTCCTGGCCAATCGAGCGAGTGCTCACATGCCGGTCTACTTGGATGATTTCAACGATTTTATCGGTTTCCACGACGATTGGTTTACCAGTATAGGGTGTATCTTCGACAGCCACTACACCAGAACGAAATCGATCAAACCAACGCTGTGCTGTGCGAATCGTTACAGTATCGGGTCCATAAACTACACGAATTTTTTCGGCCGCTTTCGTTGCAGTTTTACCTCGCAGGTAGTAAAAACGTAAAAATGACGAGTTTTTTACTTGGTGGACTCCATCTTTGACGCGCTATAACTTGAGACTAAAAAGGACAATCACAACACTGTCAAAACGACACTTGTAGCACAGATTGTCGTCTTTAAATAGCCGTATAAAGGCCGTTTTATATTATCCAGCACGTAGCGTGAACGGCACGTACCGACACCGGCAGACAAATACATGATGTATTCATATCATCAGACATAGCAACTTCTCTGTACGGACCGGCAACGCGGACGAAGCGGAGAAATGCTACTGGTGATTGAACCGATGTCGTACCGAAGAGCGACGAACGCACCCATACCATGAACTTTGACGTTTGATTTGTTCGTATGGTGCTACTCGCCCGTGTAGTCGTGCCCGGCACCGGCAAAATATTCTTTTCGAGAAATCCTTCATGCATTTGTCTGAAACGTGCTGTGTATGTTCGGAGCCGTTCCGCTATATATACGCATATACATTTGAAACACACGCAATAATATTGGTCTTGCATGAAACGTGCCGTGCCGGTTACGCTACGTGCCTGATAATATAATATTACCTTAATATGACCCGATGCGATAAGTACAACACAAGATATGTTTAAGTGTTGCCATATATTGACAATATACGACATTTTATTTTCCCCAACCCAATATATCCACAAACTTCACACGTGTTCATAAAAAGTATACCATTTCTAGGAAAATAAACCGACCAACCTGTTAGCGCCGTTTAACCGTCATCGAACAACATAAACTATATTTTTGTTCTGTTCACAGTGTTAATATAAAATATCAACATCAATCAAAATATACTTTCACGAACCTTCCCATTTGACAATCGAGTTTCTCTGCATTAGCATTTGATTCGATTCATTTGTCATAGAGACATTTTCCAAAGGGTTTCTGCTTCCGTCACCTTCATATCACAATACAAATTAGATACAAACAAGTTCTTTTGGGTACCATCATAAGTTGTGAGTGAGCGCAGGGAAACGAGGGAGGGTTAAGAAACGAGAGCAGTAACGTGAGACACGCAGTAAATAATAAGAAGCTTCCAAACCGGTATTCCTCTTGCGGAAAACATTTTCATGTATTATTTATACTAGCGCGAACCGGTTTGAGAGACCATCAAGAAAGATGATGGGCTATCGATGCAACAACAAAAAAACAGGAAGTGGGTTATATCTATGGTATAACCGCAAGGGTGACGTAGGACTATCGTTGATTTAGAGATCATTTGTATGAAGTTGAATCTGAATTCATTCTGAATGAATGAATATTTGGAGAACTTCGAAAACGAGAGCGTTACGTTGGAGGCACAAGGTTTTATGCATCCAATATTGGATACGGAAATATCCTACTGATGGGGAAGAATAATCTTCAGAAGCTATCCTGTTGATTGCGATTGATTGAAAAACCCCAAAACCAAATGTATTTGGTCACAGTGTTACATGGATAGAAAACATTCAATTAAACTCTTTCACATGAATATATTTTGAAAATTCCCAAAGGAACTGGCAGATTATTTTCCAGCAATGATTAGATCTTTCCGGAACTTTCTCGATGCTGAATGGCATCCTAACGGAAAGAGTTCTGCGCGTGTATGTGTCGATCCTTCGCCGTCCACCTCCTCCAGCACGTTAGGCAACGATGTTGTCTTGTCGATGTCCTCACGAAAAATGAATGTGTCTCACCACCAGAATATCGCTTAAGTATGCTTTTTGTGTGTGATTGAATCGAGAGAAGGTGTGGTTTACGATGGCAATTTGGAAGGCAAACTAGAGGGGAATGAACTCTCTGAGCTCGGAACTTTCGGCGACTGAGCAATAATCGATTGCGGGCGCATACAATATTGGATACGGAAATATCCTACTGATGGGGAAGAATAATCTTCTGAAGCTATCCTGTTAATTGCGATTGATTGAAAAACCACAAAACCAAATGTATTTGGTCACAGTGTTACATGGATAGAAAACATTCAATTAAACTCTTTCACATGAATATATTTTGAAAATTCCCAGAGGAACTGGCAGATTATTTTCAGTAACGATTAGATATTTCCATATTTTCCTCGATACTGGAAGCCCACCAGTGGTTAATGCCAACTCGATAACCACCTGTTAATAGCACTTGATTGAAACATATTTGGTCACAGTGTTACATGGATAGAAAACATTCAATTAAACTCTTTCACAAGAATATATTTTGAAAATTCCCAAAGGAACTGGCAGATTATTTTCCAGCAATGATTAGATCTTTCCGGAACTTTCTCGATGCTGAATGGCATCCTAACGGAAAGAGTTCTGCGCGTGTATGTGTCGATCCTTCGCCGTCCACCTCCTCCAGCACGTTAGGCAACGATGTTGTATTGTCGATGTCCTCACGAAAAATGAATGTGTCTCACCACCAGAATATCGCTTAAGTATGCTTTTTGTGTGTGATTGAATCGAGAGAAGGTGTGGTTTACGATGGCAATTTGGAAGGCAAACTAGAGGGGAATGAACTCTCTGAGCTCGGAACTTTCGGCGACTGAGCAATAATCGATTGCGGGCGCATACAATATTGGATACGGAAATATCCTACTGATGGGGAAGAATAATCTTCTGAAGCTATCCTGTTAATTGCGATTGATTGAAAAACCACAAAACCAAATGTATTTGGTCACAGTGTTACATGGATAGAAAACATTCAATTAAACTCTTTCACATGAATATATTTTGAAAATTCCCAAAGGAACTGGCAGATTATTTTCCAGCAATGATTAGATCTTTCCGGAACTTTCTCGATGCTGAATGGCATCCTAACGGAAAGAGTTCTGCGCGTGTATGTGTCGATCCTTCGCCGTCCACCTCCTCCAGCACGTTAGGCAACGATGTTGTCTTGTCGATGTCCTCACGAAAAATGAATGTGTCTCACCACCAGAATATCGCTTAAGTATGCTTTTTGTGTGTGATTGAATCGAAAGAAGGTGTGGTTTACAATGGCAATTTGGAAGGCAAACTAGAGGGGAATGAACTCTCTGAGCTCGGAACTTTCGGCGACTGAGCAATAATCGATTGCGGGCGCATACAATATTGGATACGGAAATATCCTACTGATAAATAAATATATATGATGGCCCTCCACTTACCCCGTACATGGAAATTTATATGTTTGGGCAAATTTATCTAAAACGATAATTTTAAATTAATTTCTTTGAAAGCTAATGTCCTTGCATTGTCTTTGATTCCTATGTACGTCCATCAAAACCTTTTTTAAAATTTTTTTTTTTTTTTTGCATTTTGCTGCATCATCATATTTTTACATTTCAACAAAACAGTTCAAACGCAAACACAACCACTTATTTACAAAGCCACATTAGTTCTGACAAATGTCACACAATTCCGTTTGAACTCATTCACACTAGCTTCTTTCATTTGTACCGGTAGCATATTATAAAGCCTTATCCCTTTGTAGAACAGTGAATTCTGAGTGCTTGCTAGCAGAAACGATGCCGTACGGATGTTATTAGCAGATCTTGTACTATATCGGTAGATGTCCCTTCCTCTTATTATCCTGGACGTCAAGTATGCTGGCGCTGAACCTTTTGCAATTTTGTGTATCAGTAGTAGCGTGAGATACGTCACGCGTTGCTTTACTGAGAGCCATTGGAGTGTTCGAAGCATCAACAGAACGGGAGTCCTTCGATTGCATTGCAGGATTATACGCATGATCTTGTTTTGGATTTTCTGGAGGCGACGCATTTGCTGATCATTGGCGAGATACAAGATTGATGGGCAGAAATCTATGTGCGGTGATATCAGGGCTTTGTACAAGTGAATCAAACTCCACTGCGATAAATCTTTCTTTAGTCGACAGAGAACTCCAAACTTCTTCGCAATCTTTTTCACTGTGTGGTCAATATGGCTTTTGAAGCTTAGTTTATCATCTATTATAACACCTAAGTATTTAATTTCACAAACACGTTCTAACAAACGATTATCAATCGTCACATTCACACTTTCACTATACACTGACTTATTGCTAATTAACATGTATTTTGTTTTGTCAATGTTCAGCTTCAATTTCTTAAATTTCAGCCATTTGGTCAAGTTTGAAAGATCACAGTTCAATTTTTCAGTAGCAGCAATAGCATTGTCGGAAGAAATGTATATCACAGTATCGTCGGCAAATAGGTTTATATCACAGTGCTTTAGTATTCTCTTTAAGTCGTTAATATATAAAATAAACAAAATAGGACCTAACACACTGCCTTGAGGCACACCAATATTTGTCTCTTTGGTATTGGATATCACAGAATTGTACTTGGTCCTTTGAGTTCGACTGTCAAGGTAGGATACAAACCATTGTAGAACAGTGTCAGTAATACCATACTTTGTAAGAGTGTTCAGTAGTTTTCTTCTCGATATCGTCTCAAAAGCCCTTTTCAAGTCTAAAAACACCGCAATCACATTTTGCTTCTTCTCGAAGGTCTCCTTCCATTTTACAAGGACTAGGTTTAAAGCACTTTCACAAGAATGTTTCTCACGGTATCCAGATTGTTCAGGAACTAGAAGGTCGTTTACTACAATGTATTCCAGCAACTGTTCCTTGACGATTAGCTCCAACACTTTCTCGTACACTGGAAGCATGTTTATCGGGCGATGTTCTTCTGCTTTCACTGTTCCATTCACCTTCTCGATGGGCACTACCACCGATTCTTTCCATGAGTCAGGTACATTTCCAGTGGCCAAAGAGTCGTTTATAATATTTAACAGGGGTACTTCAATAGCTTCAAATGCATCTTTCAAGATTCTGGAATTGATCTCATCAGATCCTGATTTTTCCTCCAGCGACCAAACCACCGTTTTGAGTTTTTCAAGAGTGATTGATTGAAACTTCGACAGCTTACTACCAGTGAAATTTTCTGTCAGTTCTAATGGTTCGTCTACCTCATCTATTGAGTCACTGATATCCTCGATGCTACTCACAAAATATTCGTTGAACTTTTCAGCAATGACCTGCTCGTCACTCACTTCTTCTCCATTAAAGTTAATAGCTTGAGGGTGGACTAGCTTAGGTTTGATCATTTTTTTCAAGATCTTCCATAGCTCTTTGGTGTTATGTTTGTTTACTTCTATCGATTGCTGCACGTATTCATGCCTTGTTCTCTTCAGTGTACATGCATATTCGTTCCGGTGGACTTTGTATGTTTGCCAAGCTTGGTCAGAGCGTTGTTGGAGGAATTTTCTATATGTAGCATCTCGTTTTCGCTTCATTCGCTGTAACTCTACGGTGTACCACTTGTTTGTGTTTTTCAATTTAACAAACTTGACAACCACTAGTTGATTAACACATATTTTCATTACTTCAATGAAGCCGCTAGCTTTCTCATGGAAGTTGTTTAAACTCACTACTTCTGACAATTTTTCCCTTAATAAATTCAAAAGGGCAGTACGGCTATAGTTTTTCCAACACTTAATTTTCACGTTAGTTTCATCAACTTTGTCCAAGCTACCGTCAAGAGACACACACAAAGTTTCGTGGTCAGATATCTTAAAATCCGGTACAACACAAACATTGATATCACAGTTCGAGAATATTAGGTCAATTAATGTTTGACTAGTACGGGTTATACGTGTGCATTGTTGGACTAGTTGCATGAGTCCTTGCGCTTCAGCCACAAGCTTTAACTGGGAAGCATCTCGTGAATTGAACCAGTTGATGTTGAAATCGCCAGCAAGTAGTGTGAATTTGGACAGATCAACGATTTCTTCCAACCACGAATCCTCCAAAATTCGCAGAAATATCGAATCGCTTGCTCCCGGTGAATGATATAAGACTCCATAATGACCGGGCTTCATACCATTCAGGATCTCAATCGCCACGATCCAGTTTTTGTCGGCTTGCTCTCTGAAGATTAGTCGATGTCTCAAGCTAGAATGGACGTACATCATGACACCACCGGTATGTCTTGAGTCCGAGTAGCAACTTATTATTTTGTATCCATTGATCTGGAAATGATCATCTCCTATGGTTTCAGTGACGTGTGTTTCATTGATCATAACCAGTTTTGGTTTCAGGGTTTCTACAAGAAGACGAACTTCAACGAAATTTGTAGATAATCCACCACAATTTAGATAGATTACCGGATGATAATCTTCCGTAACCATTAGTTGCTATTGGTTTCGTTCAAGCAGCTGTCGTTTTCTAGCAACCAGTTTTTTATAAACAGCACATTCGTTGCTGTATGCAAAATGCTTCGTGCACAAATTTAACTTCCGACTTTTATTCATTCTATCACAGTTGGCGCAGCAAACTGTTTCCGATTGGCACTCGCCTGTTTTATGGGCACCAGCACATTTTGCGCAGGTCTCAGAATTTGGACAAATCGTGCTTTTGTGATTGAAATCACAGCATTTGAAGCACCGTATGATTCCAAAACACTCTGCAACCTGGCATCGTTCCCAACCGACATTCACTCTCCCTAAATTGAGAAGTTCTTCGTGACTCTTGGCATCGAATTCCACAACAAACGTGAATGAGAAGTGATTTTTATAGCGTGTTATCAACTTGAACTCAAACCGCTTCGGTAAATCATTCGGCTCCTCCAAAGCTTTGATCAACTGTTCTTCATTCAACTCATCAGACACTCCTATAATTTTTAGTCTTGGTCGCATTGGTTTTGGGACGATGACGTCATATTCTCCCCCACATTTCTCTTTAACCGAATTCACCAAAGAACTAACATTTTCCCCTGTTTTCACTTCCAGAATGACAGAGCCATCCCGCCCCTCACGTACAGCATTAATTTGATTTGCGGAGCGATCGATTTTTTCTTTCAAACTCTGCTTCGTGGTTTTCGCCGATTGTTTCACATCCTTCGATCGAACTATCACTACAGGCTCTCTGCTTTTCCATTGCTTTGGAGTTGATCTCTCGCTCCTCACCATATCAGCATAAGTTGTGCGCCTTGCTTCATTTACTTTATTTTCCCCAGGAATAGGAACATGAAGGTCCTCAATTCTAGGTCTCTTCCGCGATCGAAGATTGCTACTTGGACCAGACGGAGTAACAATATCACCCACTGGCTCATTTGTTTGATTTCTTGCTCTCTCCCATTCAGTTTCACTCGACTCCAATTGATTAAATTTCTCCTTATTTTCTTCTGCCATTCTACTAATTTCCTTCGCTAATTTTCCAACTTCCATTTCAATTTTTAAACTCACACACGTTTCCATATCTTTCATTCTTCTGTCCAATTTTTCTTCCCATTTTTGCACACTTTCACTGAATTTTCCAAGAATTTCATTGCATTTTTTCATCACATCATTGTAGCTAACTTGCTGCTTGCGGCACCCATGACACATATATTTCAAACCACGATTTGTTTTCATTGCTTCCATTCCATGCCTATCTATTTACTGATGGGGAAGAATAATCTTCTGAAGCTATCCTGTTAATTGCGATTGATTGAAAAACCACAAAACCAAATGTATTTGGTCACAGTGTTACATGGATAGAAAACATTCAATTAAACTCTTTCACATGAATATATTTTGAAAATTCCCAAAGGAACTGGCAGATTATTTTCCAGCAATGATTAGATCTTTCCGGAACTTTCTCGATGCTGAATGGCATCCTAACGGAAAGAGTTCTGCGCGTGTATGTGTCGATCCTTCGCCGTCCACCTCCTCCAGCACGTTAGGCAACGATGTTGTCTTGTCGATGTCCTCACGAAAAATGAATGTGTCTCACCACCAGAATATCGCTTAAGTATGCTTTTTGTGTGTGATTGAATCGAGAGAAGGTGTGGTTTACAATGGCAATTTGGAAGGCAAACTAGAGGGGAATGAACTCTCTGAGCTCGGAACTTTCGGCGACTGAGCAATAATCGATTGCGGGCGCATACAATATTGGATACGGAAATATCCTACTGATGGGGAAGAATAATCTTCTGAAGCTATCCTGTTAATTGCGATTGATTGAAAAACCACAAAACCAAATGTATTTGGTCACAGTGTTACATGGATAGAAAACATTCAATTAAACTCTTTCACATGAATATATTTTGAAAATTCCCAGAGGAACTGGCAGATTATTTTCAGTAACGATTAGTTATTTCCACATTTTCCTCGATACTGGAAGCCCACCAGTGGTTAATGCCAACTCGATAACCACCTGTTAATAGCACTTAATTGAAACATATTTGGTCACAGTGTTACATGGATAGAAAACATTCAATTAAACTCTTTCACATGAATATATTTTGAAAATTCCCAGAGGAACTGGCAGATTATTTTCAGTAACGATTAGATATTTCCACATTTTCCTCGATACTGGAAGCCCACCAGTGGTTAATGCCAACTCGATAACCACCTGTTAATAGCACTTGGTTGAAACATATTTGGTCACAGTGTAACATGGATAGAAAACATTCAATTAAACTCTTTCACATGAATATATTTTGAAAATTCCCAAAGGAACTGGCAGATTATTTTCCAGCAATGATTAGATCTTTCCAGAACTTTCTCGATGCTGAATGGCATCCTAACGGAAAGAGTTCTGCGCGTGTATGTGTCGATCCTTCGCCGTCCACCTCCTCCAGCACGTTAGGCAACGATGTTGTCTTGTCGATGTCCTCACGAAAAATGAATGTGTCTCACCACCAGAATATCGCTTAAGTATGCTTTTTGTGTATGATTGAATCGAGAGAAGGTGTGGTTTACGATGGCAATTTGGAAGGCAAACTAGAGGGGAATGAACTCTCTGAGCTCGGAACTTTCGGCGACTGAGCAATAATCGATTGCGGGCGCATACAATATTGGATACGGAAATATCCTACTGATGGGGAAGAATAATCTTCTGAAGCTATCCTGTTAATTGCGATTGATTGAAAAACCACAAAACCAAATGTATTTGTTCACAGTGTTACATGAATAGAAAACATTCAATTAAACTCTTTCACATGAATATATTTTGAAAATTCCTAAAGGAACTGGCAGATTATTTTCAGTAACGATTAGATATTTCCACATTTTCCTCGATACTGGAAGCCCACCAGTGGTTAATGCCAACTCGATAACCACCTGTTAATAGCACTTGATTGAAACATATTTGGTCACAGTGTTACATGGATAGAAAACATTCAATTAAACTCTTTCACATGAATATATTTTGAAAATTCCCAAAGGAACTGGCAGATTATTTTCCAGCAATGATTAGATCTTTCCGGAACTTTCTCGATGCTGAATGGCATCCTAACGGAAAGAGTTCTGCGCGTGTATGTGTCGATCCTTCGCCGTCCACCTCCTCCAGCACGTTAGGCAACGATGTTGTCTTGTCGATGTCCTCACGAAAAATGAATGTGTCTCACCACCAGAATATCGCTTAAGTATGCTTTTTGTGTGTGATTGAATCGAGAGAAGGTGTGGTTTACGATGGCAATTTGGAAGGCAAACTAGAGGGGAATGAACTCTCTGAGCTCGGAACTTTCGGCGACTGAGCAATAATCGATTGCGGGCGCATACAATATTGGATACGGAAATATCCTACTGATGGGGAAGAATAATCTTCTGAAGCTATCCTGTTAATTGCGATTGATTGAAAAACCACCAAACCAAATGTATTTGGTCACAGTGTTACATGGATAGAAAACATTCAATTAAACTCTTTCACATGAATATATTTTGAAAATTCCCAAAGGAACTGGCAGATTATTTTCAGTAACGATTAGATATTTCCACATTTTCCTCGATACTGGAAGCCCACCAGTGGTTAATGCCAACTCGATAACGACCTGTTAATAGCACTTGATGAAACATATTTGGTCACAGTGTTACATGGATAGAAAACATTCAATTAAACTCTTTCACATGAATATATTTTGAAAATTCCCAAAGGAACTGGCAGATTATTTTCAGTAACGATTAGATATTTCCACATTTTCCTCGATACTGGAAGCCCACCAGTGGTTAATGCCAACTCGATAACCACCTGTTAATAGCACTTGATTGAAACATATTTGGTCACAGTGTAACATGGATAGAAAACATTCAATTAAACTCTTTCACATGAATATATTTTGAAAATTCCCAGAGGAACTGGCAGATTATTTTCAGTAACGATTAGATATTTCCACATTTTCCTCGATACTGGAAGCCCACCAGTGGTTAATGCCAACTCGATAACCACCTGTTAATAGCCGCGCGTGTATGTGTGTGTAGCGATGTCTTCCCAGGGAACCGTTTGTGGCATCACTCTCCTCCTGATAGATTCCCTTCTGGCCTAGGGTGCACAAACAGGCTCTTGGTGACACCGTTCATCCGCGCTTTCATGATAAATAAAGAGCTTCACCGCAACAGCGACAACATGCTCCAATCGGTGTTCATTTAGAACTGAGTGGATTTCGGAGCGCCGCTCGCTTATATACCGATTGGTGATTTCAATAGCCTGTTTTAAAGCAATTTTAAGACTATTGAAACAAGTTTTTGGATCAAAAAGTAACAAGTATATAACGCGTAGACATTTTATCTTTCGAATGAAGTGTTTATCATAACATTTCGTTCAGTTGTTTAGGAGCTATTAACGCTCAAAATCTCGGTCTCCGGCGTAACGCTTTCGTTTTCGAAACTTTGATTTTACACCCCGGTATAGAAATGAAAGACGTAGTCCTACGTCAAAAAAGAATAAAACATTGTATAGCAGACTCTAACCACAGAGAAATGGAAACGTGTAACAGATAAATAATTTGGAGTCTGAGAAACTGGACGTAATGTTAAACTGATCTCACCGTGGAAAGAGGCAGCAGAAGTGTGTGGCTTCTCAAATTTGCTTGACGTATGGAAGATGGGGTGCTGTACGAATCACTTGTCGATAGAACCACTGATTGTCATTGCGGTAGTTTACGGTTTTCAAGATATGAACCAGGTACCATAGAATTATCGTCACTTGTTGAAAATGAAACCGGATCATAGTCGTGATTCAAATCTCATGTAAGCAGCTGTTTATTGATAATGATAAATAATTATAGATAATTATAATTTTTTTTTTTTTTATTAATCCGATTATTTTTACAGGCTCAGTTACATAAGTTTAATGGAGCCAAACTCTTAACTATATTTCAACTAGCATATATCAACATGTTGTTTCCTTAATTCTATGGTTAATGAAATAGGAAACCGATTACTCGCGGTCGACTCGAGTTTAGAAGGGTGACACATTTTCATTAGGAAAAGGATGGGATGTAAGGAGATGTGTGTTTACACTCGCACTCACATTCACATTCACATTCACATTCTCATTCACACTGACACTTCACACTCAATTCTTAAAACTATCCTTACATCTAATATGTATTTACAATTTAACTTATTCTAATGTTAGTAGGAAGGGAACCGATAGCTCGCGAAGGACGAAAAGGAGGGGAAAAGGATGTATGAACAATCACACTCGAAGATCGATAGCTTTAAGGAAAACATATATTTGGGACATGTAATCAAGGTCTAACCGAGCCAACACATCTCTCACCGGCACATTGGACTGCTTTCCTCCAGCCCGAAGGGAGTTTTCAAAATTCGATCTGGCGACAAGATACAACTCGCACGACCAAACAACGTGTTCGATGTCGTGGTAACCATGGCCACAACCGCAGAGATTGCTGTCGGCAAGATTAAAACGAAAAAGCAGCGCGTCTAACGAACAGTGATTGGACATGAGTCGGGAGAAGGTGCGAATAAAGTCCCGACTCAAGTCCAGACTTTTGAACCACGGATTGAGGCTAACCTTAGGGATAATTGAGTGGAGCCACCGGCCCAATTCATCTTCGTTCCATTTGCGTTGCCAGTTAACGATGGTATTTTTACGAACTAAAGAATAAAATTCATTGAAGGCGATTTGACGCTGATAAATTTCGCCTTCAATTGCACCTACCTTTGCTAATGAGTCAGCCCTCTCATTACCCGGAATTGAGCAATGTGAAGGGACCCAGACAAAGGTAATGACATAACAGCGTCTGGATAAAGCACTCAAAATTTCTCGTATTCTCTCAAGGAAGTACGGCGAGTGCTTTTCCGGCCTCACTGAACGGATAGCTTCGACAGAGCTCAGACTATCCGTTACAATGTAATAGTGTTCAACAGGTCGTGAGGCGACGCTGTCCAGCGCCCAGTGTATTGCTGCCAATTCAGCAATATACACTGAGCAAGGATACTGAAGACTGTGTGAGGTGCTAAAAAAATTGTTGAACACTCCAAATCCTGTGGACTCATTCATAGAGGACCCATCAGTAAAGTACATATTATCACAATTGACACGCCCATACTTTGCTTCGAAAATCGTAGGAACGATCCCCGATCGATGATAATCTGGAATTCCATGGATATCCTGCTTCATGGACAGATCAAAATGCACAGAGGAATTGATGTAGTCAGGAAAACAAACACGGTATAATTATAAATAATGTGTACAATAGTAATAACGATACACAGTATCGGAATATTCGAAAGAAGCACAAACGAATTTCTCCTGCAATACATTACTAGCATACCTATATGCGTTGGTAATGTCAACAATGAGCAAATCACAATAACAAAAGTGAACTAACTTAGCGTTAGTCACTGCAAGCAAAAGTAAACATCAGAATTGCGTACTAGTGTCATACACATCTGTACAAATAAATTATGTCTATATTTATTCTATGAACCAGTTTCATTTGAAATGTATCTCTTGTCGTTGATAATTCATTCGATACATTTCTTCAAATTCGTAAATATCACGAATGTTGATATCGTTGAAGTATTTGAATAATAAATTTTGCTTTCGCCGTTGAAGTTGATGAGTTTCTCTGAATTAATGATTACTAAATATTGCAACGTGTAAATGGAATTTCCGTTTCAGTTTTCGCACATATAGCAGATTTTATAGATATAGATATTACGACATAATTTGTTTTTGCTGACTCATATCCCAAGTACAGATAGAACTCTGCTGCACATTGAAGAAACCGACAGATTTTCTTTCTCAAGCTTCTAATAGCTACGGCGACACAAAAACAAGGAAAAAAAACCTCGGCGTTAACTAACGTCTGCGATGTTCTGTCTGTATAACGTATAAATTTGCTTCTGAATGAACCTAATGTTGTATATCGACATATATATATACGTTCGCTATAAATAATATCTCTGGTTGAATGCAGGAAGGTAGGCAGAAGTGAAAATACGCTGTTGCCACGTTATGGAGAGGCCTCACTGCGGGACCATTAGCACAGCTTAACTCACGGAATCAGCTTTGTAGGCAGGCAGGCAGTACATGATGGAGTGAACGCAAAAGAGATGGATGGGTACGAGCCGGGAGGGGTCTGAACTGTATGACGGTCGGTCGGTCGGTCGGAAACAGTACACAAACACATGACTCCACTCCACTTCCCTTCACTCGTGGCTTTCTTCTAAAGCTTTTATATAGGAAAACCACTGATGTGTTTGTGACCAGAAAAAAAATACATGTATGATTCTTCTGTGAGGTCTTGTTATTTTGTATTATCACTTTTTCTTCTATATCTACGGTTTCACAGCGACGCTTACATACAAATAAGTATATGTTCATTTCATTGCGATAATGCATAACCGGTTTTCGCCAAAATCATTCCTTTGGTTGTAGAGCGAATTATAAACAAATTGTTTTCGTCAAAAATCCTCGGAAAAAAGAACGACATTGTGTTATATATTTTTATTGTATGCAGCATTCCTCGATCGGACACGTGGAAGCTAAATATAACACATGAGAACCCATGTTCAGAAGTTTCAGTTTCAGTTTTGAAAATCAAAACAAAAACAAAACATTGTCTGTGTCAGTCGCCCATATGGTAGTTTTCATCATTATTTTATTCTTCTGTCAAATGTCACCTGCCCGGCATTATCATTTTATCAGTGACTCATCAAATTACACATTAGTCAATTAGTGCATCTTGCAAAAATCTACTTGACTATCACAAAGCTCCATTTTTCAATGGATACGTGTCAGAATTTGACAGCAATCTGTCAATTGGTTCGTGAGTTACAGCATTGAGAGTGGAGCAACTTTTGTTATTGTGAAAAAATGGAAGGATCACAAATCAATGAAAACGATGGCAAAATTACATGAATTGGACTTCGAATTGGTTCCGCATCCACCGTATTTTCCAGATCTGGCCCCAGCGACTTCTGTTCGCAGATCCGAAGAGAATGCTCGCTGGCAAAAAAATTAAGACCGGATGATGAAGTGATTACCGAAACTGAGGCAATCATACTACTTCAAACCGATACTATAAAAATGGTATCGAAAAGTTACAAGATCGCTATAATCGTTGTATCGCCCTCGAAGACAATTATGTTGAATAATAAAATTGAATTTAAAAAAAATATAGTTTTACTGTGTTGCCTTATAAACTTTTCAGTCGAACTGTTATGCCTCCATAATAACTAGTGAATAAGTACTGAAATGTATTTTGAAGATAAAATTTGAAAAACAATTCAAAAGGTTTCTGAATATCTGCTAAGGTCGGTTAGGATTTGCTTGGAGTAATAGGGTTTCGCTAGTTTCGTAATATGTTGGTTAAAAAAAAGCAAATGATTTTCCAATATCTGCTAAGGTCGGTTAGGTTTTGCTTTAAGAAATTGGGTTTCACTGGTTTCGTTATACTTTAAGTACTAACCTCGAGTGACCGCGGGTAATCGGTATTGATAATCTTAGGTTTAGATTAGGTTAAGGTAGATTAAGTTAGGTTACCACTCGGCTTTCGGTTAGGCTTTCTATTTTTTTAGCAAGCGAAAATGCTAATTCAGAGAAAAGATTATGAATTGTTACAGATGAAAATGAAATAAATAAAAGGAAAAGAAAAAAAAAATAGCATCTGTGTTTCTATTGAAATTTCTCTTTTTCGGCGTAGTTTTACTTATCATAACTATTACATTGTGAGCTTCAGTGAACTTCAGCTTAAAATTTTTGAAGTTTTTCGAGATCTGAACAAATAAAACAAAAAATATTTATTCTGCTCATTATTTTATTATTTGCTTAATAATCTTCTAAGACCACACAAATAATTAAACGAAAAAGAATTATTCAAAGTTTATAAAAGTTACAAGCTATATGGCACACATTATTATGCCGAAGGATTCGGCTTCGATTCCCGTTCATGCTAGAGGGTTTTTCGGCAAAAAAAATCTTCCGACTTGCGCTGCGAACCCGCTAATAAAAATGACGCAATCAATACTTACGTTGAGACGGTGAAAGTTCCACTGGGAACATTAGTGTCATTCAAGATAAAGACAAGCCATATAAAAAAATATCAAAAATCATATTATGTATGAAAAACAGTCAACTCTCCCTAACTCGATGTTCTGTATCTCGATATTTTCTTAGTGTCGGTATGAGCCTGTGCGTCCATCTGCCGTTTTGCGCCGCACTCCACTCTTGCTGCCACCTAGCCATCGACTCCGCCCTCATTAGCTTCCGGATTCCTCTGGTTCCCCTCCTCCTATAGCACTCGCTGTCCTCCGCCAAGATGATGTCTATGGGGACCAACCTGGCTATGACGTAGACCGCCTCTGTTGACACGGTTCTGTACGCACTCGCGACTCGCATCGCCATGAGCCGATACGTACAATTCAGCCTCCTCGTGTTCCGCTGAGTTTCCAACGCCGCGATCCAGGCTGGACCACCGTATCGTAGTGTCGATGAGGAGACACTAGCCAAGAGGTGCCTCTTGCTGCTGCTTGGGCCAAAGTTGTTGGGCATGATTCGTGTCAGTGCATTGATTGTCTTCGTTGCTTTTTTACAAGCGTAGTCGACGTGACTGTTGAAGTTCAGTCGATCATCGATCTGCACCCCCAGGTATTTTAGGTCTCGCATCGAGGTTATCGAGTGCTCTCCAATTGTGATTTCTGCACGTTGCACCGCCCTGCGGTTGCTGACAATCAGCATTTCCGTCTTGTGGTGGGCTATCTGCAGTTTCACACTTTGCATCCACTTTCCGATCATGTCTATCGACTCGGTCGCGAGCATTTCGACCCGTTCCAAAGATTCCCCTGTCACGAGAATAACGATGTCATCCGCGAAGCCAATGATCTCCACACCTCTGGGCAGATTCAGTTTTAGTACGCCATCGTACATACTGTTCCAGAGCGATGGACCCAGGATAGATCCCTGTGGAACTCCAGCCGTAGTTTTAATCTGCGCCTGGCCCGTGTTTGTCTCGTACACTAGCACACGGTTCTCGAAGTAGCTTCTCAGTATTCTACACAGGTAGTCAGGGACTCTCATCGTGTGGAGCGCAGTCGCGATGGCCTCCCAGCTGGCACTATTGAACGCGTTCCTAACGTCGATCGTTATCACTGCGCAGTATCGATTTCCTCTGAGCTTCTGTTTGGATGCTCTGTTTGCTTTTTCGACCACTATGCGAATGTCAACTACCGTGGATCTCCCTTTCCGAAATCCGAATTGACTATCGGACAGTCCACGAACTCTCTCCGTACATTCCGTCAGCCTATTGAGGACGATTCTCTCCAAAAGTTTCCCCAGAGTGTCCAACAGGCATATGGGTCTATACGATGCTGGATCACCCGGCGTCTTTCCTGGTTTGGGCAGTAGTACTAGCTTTTGTACCTTCCATCGATCCGGAAAGTAGCATTCGTCTAGACACTTCTGCATTGCTGTCCTGAACATATCAGGGAATGCTAGGACTGCCGCTTTTAAGGCTATATTGGGGATTCCATCTGGGCCAGGCGCTTTCTTCGTTTTGAGGCGTTTCATAGCTGCAACTAGCTCGTCGTTCGATACCTCCCTGCGTTCGATGTTATCCTCATCCTCCCCATATGGCGTGGGTGGCCAGGTCGTTGGGTCGTGCTGCGGAAATAACCCTTCCACGATAATTTTTAATTTTTCGGGACACATTTCGGAGGGTGTCGTTGGGCCCCTGAGCTTCGTCATCACCACTCGGTAGGCATTGCCCCATGGATTGACGTACACGTTCCGACATAACTCCCTGAAGCAATTAGATTTGCTCCGCTTAATCGCCCGTTTAAGAGTGGATCTAGCCTCTCTGAATTCCACTCTCCGCTCTTCTCTGGTGTCTATGCTTGACCGTTGGAAGCGTCTTCTGGCGCTAAGGCAGTTGGCCCGAAGCACGCCAAGTGTCTCACTCCACCAGTAGGCTGGAGGTCGCTTATACCTGGGTTCCCTTTTTCTTGGCATTGTTATATCGCATGCTTTGGCTAGCGTTTCCGTCAGTTCATCCGCGTTCATGTTCAAGACGCCGCTCTCCACGCGTAGTGCTTCGATGAAAAGATCCTTGTCAAAGGTTTTTGTCTTCCACCTGCGCGGGCATGTCCTAGTTATCCGTACTGCCACAGAGTTCCGTTGGCCAATGGTATAACGGATGGCTTGATGATCACTGTGGGTGTATCCTTCGCATACCCTCCATCTCATTTTTGTCATTAACGACGGACTGCAGAAAGTCAAGTCGATGATGGACTCTCGGCCATTTCGACGGAAGGTACTAGTGGTACCCTCGTTGCACAGGGTAACATCCAGCTTGGCCAGAGCTTCTAGTAAGCAAGTCCCTCTCGCGTCTGCATCTGCATCTGCTTCCCCAATCTACTGCCCAAGCATTGAAATCCCCTCCTATAACGACTGGTTTTCGTTCGGCGAGCTCCTCGGTGAGGACATCCAGCATATAGTGGAACTGGTCCATCGTCCATCTGGGAGGTGCGTAGCAACTGCAGATAAAAATTCCGTTGATCTTTGTGATGACGAAACCCTCGCGAGACCTCGAAACTACCTCCTGAATGGGATATCGGCCCATGACCTGGATGGCGGCCATTCCTACTTTATCCGTCACCCAATTACCGTTACCGGGGGGAACGCGATAATTGCGACATCACATTTTGTTTCTGTCGTTGACTGCCACAACAGTTGCTCTGCGGTGTCACAATGGTTGAGATTTATTTGGGTTATCTCCTCACTGTTGGCTTGCCCTCGCCTGTTTGTACACAGGGCAATTAAAGCCTCCCGTCATATGGTCATTACTGTCCTCTTTTTCGCAGAGCATACACCTTGGCTTTCCCTTGCAGTCGCTGGCAAAGTGTCCCTCTATTCCGCATTTCCTGCACAGTTTGGATCTATCTGGCCCCAAGCAGCCTTTCGCCAGGTGGCCGAAGTTCAAACACTTGAAACATCGCTCCAATTGCTTGGGAACAGGCGGAACAATTCTAAAACGACCCACAGCCCAGCAGACGTTTATGCTCTCTAGCTTCAGCAACTTGTTCGCTGCCTAAATGGCTACTGTGTTAATGTACCTTATGCAATGGTATAGAAGGAATACTCCTACGCCGGATAATCGCAACTGTGTAATGTGCTATTTATAGATATGATAAACATGTGACATGTACACGATTAAAGTTCGGCTCTGTTACAGCTAAAATGCTAATGAGCCTAAAAAAACAAATCGGATAAACAAAATGGAGCACTTCGAATTTCGAAATGATTCAATCCAATACTTCCTATTCACTTTGCAAGTAAACATGATGGATTTCATGGCACCTTTGACTGATTTTACAAGCATTCTTCTCCCCATAATGCGATACCTCCCCAACTCGATGGTCCCTTGGATATCGAGTTAGGGAGAGTTGACTGTATATAAAACCATATCAAAAATTCAAATAAATCGATTCAGTACAACTTGAGATATCGTGTACACCAGCTTCAAAAAGAGTAGTTTCGTGTAAAACTACGAGTAGAAATTTGGCTACTAGTATACATCTGGATTTTTTTCTGGAAATTTACTAAAAAATCAGGCAATATCGGGGATTTTTTACGAACAGCTGCTCCAACGTCAAAAACAAAAAGGGGCTCTACGAAAATGCCGTCTGGAAATAAACATGGCTTTCGTTTTGAAAGTATTTATTGGGAGAAGATTCCTTAATGACCATAGCGAAACATTTCTCGAATCAATGTTGATTAAATGATCATTTCGTCGACAGGTGCATTAATTGAGCAATGATATAATTGAACATCACGGTGCTCTCGTGACCGAGTGGTTAACGTCACACATTATCATGCCGGGGGTTCAGATTCGATTCCTGTTCTGGCCGGGGGAATTTTCATCGAAGAAATTTCTTCCGACTCGCACTGAGGTTACGCGTATTCAAGGCGTGTTATTTGGCTTAGAAATCTCAGCTAAGTACTACTATAGCAAAACTTTTTCTGAAAACCCCGATTTCCTTTACTCCTCCCCCCTTGGGTGATATTTCGATTTTCAGAAAACTAAAATTTTTAGATCTGCGACAATAGTAAATGAAGTCCGTATGAGCCAATATTTTGCAAAGGGTATTTCATCGTGCAAATCAACATTTCGAGCAAGTTCCGAATTAACAATCGAGATAATTATTTTTATTGGCACTTAAAATCATACGTTCCGTCTCGTATTCCGAAAAAAATTAGTCCCAGAGTGTCGATTTTTGACAAAAATTTTTTTTCGAAATGACACTAGATCTGGACATTTTATGCAATTTGAAGACATTTGGCATATCGAAAACCCCGATTTCCTTCACTCCCCCCTTGTTAAAAAAACTCAAACTTTGACCGCTGTGCGACACTAGTAAATGTAGTCCGATTGAGCTGATATTTTGCATAGGGTAGTTTTTAGTGGGAATCAACATGTTTTGATCAAGTTCGCTTTAAAAATTCGAGATGGTCATAAATGTAAAAACATTTATTGCGTCCTAAAACCTCCACATGCCAAATATAGCTCAATTTGCTTGATTAGTTCTCGAGTTATGCAGAAATTTGTGTTTCATTTGTATGCGAGCCCCTCTTTAGAGAAGGGGGTTTCATTTGCTTGATTAGTTCTCGAGTAATGCAGAAATTTGTGTTTTATTTGTATGGCAGCAATATTCACCTATCATGACCACTTTGCCCCCAAACATCAAAATAATTTTTATGTTAATTAATCGCTGAGATTAAACGAAATATCTGTTCACCTCTCCTAGTCATCCAAACTGATGAGATTTCCAATATATTAGATTGAATAAACTAAATTCCACGAGAAATTGCTTAGATACAGAACTACGGCCTAATGGCTATCGAGAGAGCAATTTCTGTTTTTATTTATATTTTGACATGCGACAGCTCTACTGAAGTACAGAGTAACTCAAAAGTCATTACATTCTTCGAACATTAGGTGACTATCAATATGGCATATATAGTCAATAGTTATACTACCAAACAAGCAGGTGACCACTTTGCCCCCCCATGACCAATTTGCCCCCACTACCCCTAATGTAGAAATTTGTGTTTCATTTGTATGGCAGCCACCTTCTCCTATTCATTTGTATGACACATTCTTTTACGATTTCCGGTACAACTATTCGAATCTCAGGAACAGGAATCATAAACAAGTTTGACAGAGTATTTATTAACTGCACCACACCCATTCGCTTTCAAGATTTGATTAAAATATGGGGCTAAAACTCGAATAGTAAAAAAAAATTAAATAAAATAAAATCTTTTTCAGTGCTTGCTCTTTGTTTCTGATCGTCTAATTTTCATGAATTTTCATGATGTTTCATGATCGTCTAATTTTTCTCGGTAGTTTTATATTTCGAATTATTCCTTGGTTCATTGGTTTAGCAATAGATACTGCAATCGGCATTTGTAGAAAAGGCTCATATTAATCTGTTATCATCAATTTAATCTCCTCAATGGTACGTAGTGAAGTTATCCATCATATTAATAAAACGGTTTTAGGTTGTAGTTTTTTTTTGACGTGGGACTATGTCTTTCATTATGGCACCCTTAATCCGAAAATCAGAAAACAGGTCACGTTTTTATTTGCTGCGAGTGGATTTTGACGGTTTGCATACCAATCGAATGTTCTAAATTGAGGAAAATTCGAAGTATTCCTATTTTCCCATACATTTGCAATAACGGGCAAGTTATGTAGCCGCGAGTTAGTGCGCTGTCGCTAGAGTATAAATATTTCAGTACGTGTAGTCCGGAAGTGACAAATCTTTGAATCATCGAAGATTAATCGATCTTCCAATTATCATCAATGGTAGTTTAAAAGTATCAGTAAAATAGGAACACGGTATGAAAGTTATTCGGTTTCGTCAGTGATGATTTCTACAACACTTTTTTTCTTCGAATGAGTTAATGGAATATTTTATTATTTTGAAAAGTAAACTAGATTCGTCGCAATTATATACCTGGTTGAAACTATCCATTACCCGATAATCGGTTGAAAATTTTCCACCACAAACAATATTTGAATCTTACGAATGCCGAAACTCTTTTTAAAATTAAGGCACAAGACACAGAACGACGCAGGTGCTTCAAAATTATGTATAAATTTATTAGTTATCATTTTTTAGTTTCTTCAAAATGTCATCTTTGATGTCAAACTTTCTGGTGTTTTTGTCAGGTAAGTCTTGACATGGAAGTGGTCTCTTCCTATAACATTCAAGTTGGATAACGTCAAAAACTAGTCGAAACTCACATTTATTTAAATATACCACCATTTCATTCCATTCACGTCCCGGAGGATATTTAACTCGCCTATTTTTGTCGCTCAAAGGAATAAATACAAGTTCCAGTTCGCGAAAGTTGTCACAAAAATATATCATCGGCTACCTTCAAATGGAACTTCAACAATTGACGAAATAAAATACTGTATTACTGATTCCTACACGAATCGAATTTGAGAAACGGCACAGGCCATACATCTCATTCCAAACAATTAAAAAGAAAGTTGCTCAGAATCATCTTTTTTTGTAGCAATATTCGCTACAAATCCCACAATAAGAACACTTTTCGTAAGCGACGTGAATACGGCTGATTACTGGGGGCGATATGAATACTCAAAATAGTTTTTTTTTTCTGCTTAATCCCCTTTTTTTTGTTCAATAACTCAACGATGAATTGAAATTTGCATATTGTTTCCTCGAGAAACGTGATATAAATGAGACGTGATAAAAACGCCCAGTCATATAATCGAGACGTTACTGTAATTTAAAGCGAATATTATATATGACGAATGGATACTATAAGATTGATCACCTCCAATCCGTCGCTCAAAATATATCCTGACGTTTTGATTTTAACGTATCATTTTGTATCCCGTGTTGATTTGATTGATGTTTATCTATAGTTTCTAGTTTAATAATATTTCATTGAACCATAGCATAGAATTTAGGATAAATGTAGAATTTGTAGAATAATTTAAGTTCACTTTATGGAAGCGTGGCTTTTGACAATTTTATATAATTTATGTTTTTGTATATGTATTATGTTTTTGTATATTCTTCTTCCCCACCATACTATCAGTTCAACCTATGTTTGTACGAGACTTCCTTAGAACTTTGAAAGTCCTCATAAAGAGTACTCTGTCTACCGCAGACGCCGAGGACAGTTATCTTCACTACAGGCCGTTCTAAAATACCAGTTGAAGTCTGAACTGTTACTCTCTTTAACTTGACTGGTGGGGATAATTCTGCCTTTTGGCCACACAATCCTAGGATGTTGGGGATCCACGATCACGATTATGTCATCAACCGCTATGGGCTTCGCTGGCGTAAACCATTTAGACCTTCTGGTTAGACACGACAAATAATCGCAGAGCCACCGCTTCCAAAAGAAATTGGCCATTGATTGTGACAGGTCCCATGACCGCTTCAGCGCTACACCTGTATCTTCGCAAGTCACTGAAGGTTTCATACCATTAGTTCCCAGAAGAAAATTATTTGGAGTGAGGACAAAGGCTAACTCATCGTCAACAGGTACTTGCGTTAGTGGTCATGAGTTGATAACATTTTCAATCCCGACAAGTGCACCGTTAGGGACTTCATCACTAGGTAGTCTTGGCAATTTCAACGGTTGCAGATTACGCTTCACGGATTGCACCAGCTTTTCCCACGCGCCACCCATGTTTGTGAATCCAGAAGGTATTACATATACTGATAGTGCCGTGATTCACACGGATTCGACTGTGGAAGCTGTGGAAACCGAGTATCAGAAATGCTCCGTAACCCAGTTTAAGGACTGGCATAAGAGCGTTGCAGCCCATGAAGTGCACTTTGAAGAGGAGAGATATAACAATTTTGATAAACAAATTTATGGACAAATAATGTAATTTGCCTATTGATTATTGTTTACAGGGCGCTCGGTTTCTTTTAGACTTTTCGACGAACGAACATGTTTTGTAGGTCGGAAAAAACACTCATTTCTAGTGATTATCTAATTTATGGGTTCTATCCCCGATATGAAAATCGGGAGGACTGTCAAAATACGTCTCCACAGCAGCTATTATTCTTCGTTTAGTTAAAATCGTTCCCACGTCTGATTTTTAGGAGAATCGAATTTTATATCCATTTGGCCCGAAAAGTTATATCAATAATATTATTCCAAGTTTTGAGAGACTTTACGAACAATATTTCCCAAGAAGCTTCTACGACACCGTCTTAGTCGGTATCCGGGTTTGCTCAACTCTTTAGCCTCTTGTTTCACTGCAAACTAGAGCGATTTATCCATGGAGATGGAACGATGCTCAGGGCTTCCGTTAAAAGACAAATGAAGATCACTAATTTTCCGTTATTTTTTCTGAAATTTTGAATGAACGTTAAAAAATAAATTGTTATGAAATTTAATAGTTTTATGCGTAGCAATGAATCGTCCGTTTTTGTTTTCAACACAACTGGCTTCAACTTGCATTTGTACAGCATGGTTAATACATACGCAGATTAGCGGAACAAATCGATGTGCTCGTTTTTGCGCAGCGCTGTTGAAGGTCAAATAGTAGGGTAAAAGGTTAACTTGTTTGGTGTTATCTTACAAAATAGGATTATTATCTATCAACGATAAGGTTTTCAGAAAATGTTCAATTGTAAAATATACTGACTCGAAAACAGCAAACGCTTATTAATATACGAATGAGATGATAGATTTGCATGAAACTTCATTTATTAGGGGAACCCGGGGCAAGAGTGCCATACGGGACAAAAGTGCCATACGGGGCAAGAGTGCCCATCTGATTATTTTGCGTATTTCCATCTTTTACAATTATTTAACTACAGAACTTAGTTTTATACAGATACTGCATATATCTCACATATTATCAGCCAGAACCTTAAATATTTTTTATTAGAACACAGATAAATACTAACTGAGCTTCTTACAACTGCGATCTATATAAGAACGCACAGGCGCAAATTAACAAAATACCCTCAGTTTCTATATGTTTGCATGACTCCACCCATAAGTACAAATAGAATAATCATTTTCAACTTAATGTATGAACTAATTTAAATCGTACGCATTTATTTCAATAAAAAATAAATTTGTTATCTCTCAATTTCCGGGGCAAAAGGAGCCATTATTACCGGGGTAAAAATGCCATGGTCGTAACCTCGAATTCGATCTGTCAAACGCAAATAGTGTAATCGTGGTTGTGTTTGTTGTGGTCATGGTTTGTAAATATGAACGGATTTCGTTCCGAAACCAGTGGCAGATGGAAACTATGGTTGTTGCCGTACCATCTGTAAATCATGGAGACGAGATGCGGAGGAATATAGTTTGCCCAGAAGAACATTGGCCAAATATGTGCAGAAGTTAGGCCGTTTTAAAACTGTGTTTTTTAAACAACAGGAGGAGTAACTCGTGAGTCGCATCCTTAATATGCAGAAATTATTTTATGGGCTGACAACATACGACATCCCGAACCTAGGGTATAAGATCGCAGAGTGAAATAATTTAGATCACTCTTTCGACAAAACATCAAAATTGGCCGGTTTTCGTGAACGCCACCAGAACTTGAGTTTGCGTTCTTTGGAACCACCGTGAATTTCACAGTGCATCAAAAATCATCTAATATAAAATTCTCGTGTCACGATGTTCGTGGTTGAACTCCTCCGAAACAGCTCAAACGATTTTCAAGAAATTATGGACAAAAAACTTGGTAGGCACGAGAATAAAACGTAAACTATATATGATACCGCTAGGGTACCAATTACCATATGTTTAATACCGATTAGGGTGGCCCCAATGTCCTGGAAAAAAGGTAATGAAGATGGTCGAGTTTCGAGCGACATAGCATGCGCTGCCATAACTATTTCGCAAATAGTGACGTCAGTCGTTGTGTTTATCTATGATTGCCCACCGCATCCATGTAAAAATGCTATTTTCAGGAAGTAATTTATCAATTAAAAACGTACATTTTTGTAGAGCTCACGCTAAATATGAGGCTAATGTGATAGCGTGAAGTGAATATTTGTGAAATGACGTCGAAAAAGACGGATAAAAGTGATATTTCCATGTGCCTTTTTCACTCCCCCACGTTCATAGAAACAAACGAAGTTTCAATATTTTACCGTTATGAAGTTGATGTTTCGAAGGCTCTCAGTGTCGGTGTGTATGTGAGATAATAATCGCCAATTAATCAGAATTTCACCGAAAATGTTACTGCTTTCGAGAACTAAGCATACAACTGCTCTCTGGACCTTTTTACCACATGAATAATCGAAATAAGCAACGATATAATTGTCATCTGTTAAAAAAACAACCAGTTGAATGATTTCATGACGATCACGTTATTTTCATCAATTCTAATCAATGTATACATTCAATGCATATGTCGTTGAATACATTGCTGGAGTCATGGTAGGCGACTGCACAGTGACGCAAGAAATTGTGATTCGAAGAAGAAACAACAATATGGAGTTCATCGTTGACACCCACCGTTCAAACGACACTCTCCATCTTCTTCTTCAATGGTACTAATGTTTCTAATGTTCCTAACGTTCACCATCTCAACGTAGAATCACTTACGAATGATATAAAGGTAGAGAGCGAGCTTGATTACAACGTTACATGTATTCAGTTCCACACCTTGCTGAATGTATTCGGCTGGATGGCAAAATTACAAAAAATTGGGATTACCTCATATACACATTTTTAATTTGGATAATCGACAAAATACGCCCTGAGGAAATCGATAGTGTAATTTCCTCAAAAATTCCAGTCATTGAGCTTCGTGTTTCATTTCTGTGAAGCGTAAATTGTTATGAATTTTCGAGTGGAATGAACACGCTTCTAAAACAAAAAAATAAATGGAATATGGCTCTTTTGTGTGTTCTGTGTAGCAAAATAATACATTCTCTTCAGGTATCTTAAACAAAAATATAATTATATTATTTTATATTTTGAATGATATTTCAGTTGAAATGCAAGGAGATCAATAGATAATTGTTAAGTTAGGGTCAGGACTATGTCTACTAAGTATTGAAACAACATCGAATAAAAATTTTCATTCAAATTTCAACAACTTAACATTGCTTTTATTGTTCGATATTGTTACCACAAACATGGTTCATGACCGTGCGGTAATCTAAAACTTGTATAGCCTTGCATAGCAGATGGAAAGTGTACAATGCATTTACTCAAAGAATTCACCAACGCAACACGACCGCAACCTTAAATGGATGTCCAATATATCAACGACTGAAAACTGACAATGATAGACAATCATTCATAAAAATTAACAATGCAGACATTGACATGGAAAATCGTTCGGCAGTGCCATATTCGCCTCAGCTGAGCAAAACATTCAATGCTCATATTAATGTTGAGTTCTGTGGTTCGATGAAGAGCAACAAATACATTTGCAATTTATATTGATATTCTTCATTTAATTTTTCTACTTTATGACAAAAATATATTCCTTTTTTCACTTCAGATTCTTTAATGAAAAACATCGGGAATGGAATACAAAGAATGGTTTGTGATTTTTTTTTAAATTTTGGCGATGGTCATCGACTTGCCGCTCTATTCCTCGGTATGTCAAACACAAGAGTAACGAACGTTTCACGTATATGTAGATCGTTAAAACGTTTAAACACTGTTACAATACATTAGTTATTTTTTATTTAACAACCAACATATTCACTAGAAATAATTTTTATGGCAAAACAAAACAGAAAAACAGAGACACAAAATACTTAAGCTTAATACTCTAGCGTTTTCGAATTGATTAATGGTTATACATAATTGCATCCACGTCGTCGGAACTTTCTTGGTGGATATACAATGTTTAAGAACTAGGTTCGTGAAACTATTCTCCGGCAGAAGGTGATTTTTGCTTCCAATGAAAAATTCACTTTGGATAACTTGGTTTTTCAATCCCAAATGACTCAAATGATAGTCACATAAATGCATTCGAAAATTTACGGTTCACGATAATTACTTTTGCCGAAATGTCCATATTACTTCATTGTAACCGTTATCTAGAAACACGAAAATTGACTTGATCCATTCCTTTTCTCGAAAGATAAATTGTCAATACCTAATTACAATACATAAACTGTCAGAAAAATTAACCACACATATAACGAATCTTTAGGTTTCTTTCGTCATTATTTCTTCATTTCGGTTACCTGATAACTTCCGTCGTCGCCTTTTCAAGATTAGCATGAAGTACTACGAGCGAAAAGTCAATGGATGCTTCGTCAATTCGCATCATCGATAGATTCCTTCGGTTCTTTTCGAGGTAAACCATGAATAACCTCCGTCGTCGCCTTATAGAAATCAATATTAGGAACTATGCACAAAAAACTTAAGGACACATCATCCATTCGAATCACAGAGGAATTCTTTCGGTTCCTCTCCAAGTAACGTAATTAAAAGTAATTAAATATATAGTCAATCCGTATTATATAAGGATTCTTTCGGTTGCTCATAGATAACTTTCAGCACCTGATTTTGGGTCTGCAATACTACTACATAGTACATACATTTCCAGCCGAGTATTGAAACACCTAGTGTTTTTTCAATCGTGAGGTCAATAAATGGCTCGCCTGTACTCGTCAAGCTGTAAATCTTCACGCATAATATGACTTATGCTTTATCGTTGTAATGTAGGGAACACGAATCGTTCATTGAGACAGAAAGATTTGAAGAGCTTCTAGATCTATTCCGCAGTCTTTCGCAGTCTTCTTGCACTCAAATAATGCGAGAGTTACCACACACTTCCCGCACAGACCGAACTTTAGTGTTACTATGAAACCAAAGAAATATTGGTACGGCCACAAAATTTTGTGAAGCGATGGAGAGACATCACACGACACGACTGCAGTGTTACCACTTGTTTTTCGCTTCAAATTTCTCTGCTAGAGGCGGTCGCGATTTCACTGACAGAACTATACAGAACGATTTAACTCATGGCTATACTAGGTGTATAAGATTTTCAAGATATCGTCGTGTCGACAAATCGAAAAACATGATACAGCACATACCGCGGTGAATCCTGATTCGTACTCATCCCTACCAAAACAATTATCCCTTTCATGATAATCGCAACTTCTCCGGTCACGAAAAGTATCATAACATACCATTTCATTCCATGGTAACCGAATCAAACATTCTTGTATTATTGTATTTTTTTTAACATGATGAACCAGAGCAATAAGACACGATACTGGAATCTTCAAATGCAGCATTTCTAAAAGATGTACATAACAACATGAGTTCCAATACAGAAGCGTTATCTTTTCCTCATATTGTGCTGTCGTTTGCATTTGATTTGGCACAGTTGTCCGTTTTTGAACAAGACTTAAATAAACTCATGCAATCATAGAATATGGCACAGAAAAAACAATATTGAAAACTTAAAGGCCCGTGACCCCTCACATCAGTAAGCCTAATTTAGCCATAAACAAACAACTAAGTGTACTTTTCATAAACACTGTGTTTCTCTTTGAAAAATGTACAAGAAGGACGTATTCAATTCAATTTTCTCCTGCGATTTTTTTTACATAAATCATGAGCTACCTGTCTTAGGAACACGTGACAGAGAAGCGAAAAGCGAGTGACGTGCGAGAAGCCACATTGTCGTACGTAAAAACCCAATTGTTTTGAGAATCATACCAACATTTTTTGTAATGTTCTCTGAAGCAACTATCGCTGTTTTCACTACTTCACCTTATTGGTGGTAAGGGTCTACAGCCCATGCAGAAAAAAATAAATACATTTGATATCCCTGAAATACGAGCAAATCGCGAGATTCGAGTAATAAGAGCTAAAATGTAGGGGAAGTGGGGTAAAACGGACATGATAAGAAGAACTTCAATTATATTATTGGAAACTCATGTTTCCCAAAACTTTGATGCAGTTTTTTGCAATTCAATATACTGTTTCTCTACCTAATTGGCCAAATATTTTACAAAAAAGTGTTTTTCAATGTTTTTTACTGAAATTAAACAGACATTTTTTTCGTTGCGGGCAATATGGACAGGTCTGTAATATATGAAGCGTTGAGGTTTATCGATCGCGAGATTCGACCAAGGTCTGAACTCATCACGAATGTCCGTTGAATGATGAAAAAATCGAATTAATCCACCTAGAAGTGATATCGTGCCTTTCAGCAGTATAAACGAACAGTCACTCAACTATTATGCTTTTGATTCCAGTCAGCTTCTAAACAGTCTACATTTGGTGATTTGATTTCCATTTATGGACGCAGGACATTCCTTAGGAATAGATTAAACAGACTTTTCACAGTCCATCTTTCTCTTACTGGCAACTGTTCGTTTTACCCCACCAGTACAATTATTTCAATAATTTCAATTTTCCACTCAAAAATGAATTTGCTTTTCCGTACATACCTAATATCGCTTCTCTGTTAACTCACAAACCGAAATATAACCATCAGCGAATTGAATTTTGACATTAAACCTCAAAATGCTTAATATTGAAGCAGCCAAAATTACATGCACACGCGTAATCATGTATGATTTTCGGTTTTTGTTTCCCTTTTCCATTTTTGATCAGTATTCATTGCCATAGGGTGGCTTAAATATTATAGAATAACATGTAGAAGGTGTTCTCATTAACAGAAATCTGAAATTCAAAATGTAACTTCTCCTTCTTCTTCTTCAATGGCACTAACGTTCCTAGAGGAACTTCGCCGTCTCAACGTAGTATTACTTGCGTCATTTTTATTTGTACTTAGTTGAGATTTCTATGCCAAATAACACGCCTTGAATGCATTCTGAGTGGCAAGCTCTAGAATACGCGTGATCACAGTGCAAGTCGGAGGAAATTTCTTTGACGAAAAATTCCCCGGACCAGAACGGGAATCGAACCCGAACACCCGGCATGTTAGTTATGACGCTAACCTCTCGGCCAAGGGAGCACCATTATGTAACTATACAACTCGTAAGCTCGTAGGAGAACCTCGGACAGTGGGAGTAATATGGACAGATAGTTGATTTGTTAAATGTAACTATACAAATCAACTATCTGTCCATATTACTCCCACTGTCCGCGGTTCTTCTACGAGCTTACGAGTTTGTCTTCGATGTGTCGAAAAGTGACATTTAATGTGCAATATCTACATCAATCAATATTTGGTGTCGATGGCGGAAATTCTTCTACAATACGCACTCAATACGTATTTGGATTAAGTCCCAGACCAGAGAGAGAGAGGAAGGAACCACGGGGACGTGTATCGGATAAATTAAAATTCTGTATAATTTCTTATCAGCTCCTTCTCTAGAGCACTGCCAGATGGATTTTTTTCTAGACCCACCCGCCCTTACAATTCTCCTGTCCCTGATGAGAGCAAATGAGACCGATGAAAATGCCTCTTGTTATTCTACGGGTAAATAGCTCTTCGAACCGCCGCCACCACCGTCGTTGTTGTCATGTGCGCCTCCGAGGTTCCTGTGTGACGAGAGTCGCTCTTGTGCGTGGCGGAAAGAGTACATAACTGTGGGTTTTTATGTACATCTCCGAGTGGAAAACAACTTCTTTCCAGCACGATATCCCGTTTTATGCTTCTACATACAATCTGGTCCGAAGCCGGTGTGCACATCGAGCGAAAAACTCAAGCAAACATTGGCGAGAGACACGAATGCTTTGGTCTAGCCTCGGCACCACCAGCAGAGCAGCGAGGAGAGTGGTGTATCGATTTTTCCATTTATAGCAGAGATGAAAGTTTATGTTTTATGAGTTTTTCATACTAACGAATCGTTCCCAATCCGATGTTGTTCTGGTTTTCCAGCGATTGCCTTTCGCTATTGGCTATTGGTTTGAATGTGTGGAATTGCGATGTGTTTTTATCTTTTTTTTTTTTTTTTTATCTTTTTCATTTTTCAAAGATTTTTCCTGAATTTTTCATATTAGAAATGATGTGAAGATTATTTGATGTTGAGTATACAATGCGGTCTACAAGTGAAGACCTTGAACATACCTAAAATTTCGGTTTATTCCTGTATATCTTTCGAAATCTTAGACATAGTTTTACATTTACGATTTGTCTATTGCTGGTCACTACTTTCTCTTATTATCGGACAGATACGATTCGTCGGAAATATGGGCTAATTTTATGGATATCAGTCGATTTTTTTCACATCGTAAGCTTGGCCATTTGCAAATGACTGATATTCAGAGGCAATGATCGTGAAGGATGGCTGGGGGCTTTTATTGATCAACAGGTTTCAGTTCGTACGTGACCCAAATTCCTTCTATTCTAATAAAAGGCGAAAGGTGTATTCAAAAATTGAAGAGAGACCAGAGTACCCGAATTCCTTGCTCATAAATTGTTTCATTAGTTCCCATTCCTTATACATTTGATTTGCCTTAATCAACCTATTTATTCGTATTGAAGCATAAATTTCAAATCTCCCACAAATGATGAAAATTTGGCTCAAAAACGGATATTGCGTGCTGTTGGCGTCGAAATCTTGGGAACTTCCAAAAATAACGCAAATAATACTATGTTGATAAGGAGAAGTTCGTATAGGAAGGTAAGTGCCGAATAAGAGGATCCAAATAATTCCAAAACTTCTTGAACTCTTCGAATATCATTTTGGTGGTAGAATGGCTACAATATACTAGTATTTCCCAGATTCACAAACGAAAATGTGGAATAAGAACTAGCGGTGGGTGATATCTGTGATATAACATCAAGGTACACATAGGACTTCCTTTGATCATTTGTTTAATGTTGCATCTGAATCAATTCACAATGAATTGATGATTGGATATTTTGAAAGACTGCTGAAAGTACTTCTTGTAAGAGAGAGAGAGAATTCTCATTAAAACAGGGAAGTACATATCATTCAACTTTTCAGAACTTGTTGGTGGCTCTCAATAGAACTGACGGATATACGCGACTTTGTAGAAACAGATGAAAATGGTTGGTACATGATAAAATTTTGTTCTCGCGAGAACAATACATGACATTTGTGGCCCGTATGTATTTCGTCTTCTACACCCTCACTGCAACATCACCACCATCATTTTCTATATTTGATAACGCATAATATCAACAATGCATACGTGCGATTCAATCGTGGATAAACACTTTTGACCTTACGGTATAAACACGACGATGTACATTCAATTGAGTTTGTTGCTCGCGTAACTTTTAAAGAGATCCAATGCACCAAATGTAAAAAAATCGAGTTAATGGATGCACACTATTAATCTGAAGTCATTGAATGCATTACAAAAACAATTGTTCAATTCTTTTTATCGCTGATACAAAAAATGTCCAATGTATAGATTCGGATTTTGAGCACTCGGCTGTTACTTCGGATGCCGCTTTACTCCGACAACAACACGACATCATACTTCGGTCGTTTTGAGTTTTTGTTTCATTCAGGTGTTTTTATCGATTTCAGTGTAATTCAACGAGTGATAACAATAATAATCCGTCTTTAGAACGAAATGTTGATATTTACATTGTTGTTAAGTAGTAAGTTTCAAGTTCTTATCGTACAATATAATATGTCCAATGTGTAAACGCGTGCAGTCAAAACGTCCAATGTAACATTGATAAAGAACGATACCTTTTAAGGGGGTATTCTAGTGTAGAGACACGACTTTTGAACGTTTCTACGAGCTCCGTAAAAATAAAACAAAGAACATTTTTATTATCCATTATATCATTATTTGTTCATCTATCTTTTAACACTAAAACAAAAATTGAACGGAGAAGAAATATTCATAACTGCTATAGTTGAGAGCTGATGAAATTAGAGGGTTAAAAAAAGTTGTACCATGGCGCACACGATTTCAGCCCTTCTGGTTATCTGAAACAAAAAAATCGAACAGATTCTGAATCAGTAAAGATGTCGTTATCGCATGAACCTCGGATAAGTCCGAAACATGTTTTTTGGCAAAATGACGGTCGTTTGAAAAACAAAATGCGGTTTAAAACGTTTTTTCTTACGTTTCGATATCCGTTTCATAGTACTTTTGCTCCCAATTTGAGTTCATTTTTAAACAGGTGTATATATATTAGGCTGTCAAAAAAGTGTTGCGGTATTTTTTTTGAATTTTCATTTGTTCATAAAATTAGTTACAATCATCTGTTTTAAGTCAAATATGCGCCGTTTTGTTCGATGACTTGTTCCCAATGAGATGCCAACTTCATAATACCCCTGTTATAGAAGCTCGCTTCCTTATTGGCAAAAAAACTCGGATAGCCAATTTTCACAGGTCCAAAACATGTTTTTTGGCAAAATGACGGTCGTTTGAAAAACAAAATGCGGTTAAAAACGTTTTTTCTTACGTTTCCCGATTTCTAAAAAATAGTAAAATTTAAAAAAATATTATTCTTTAGAGGTTCATGCGATAGAGAGATGTTTGCAGATTGTATCCATATAATTTCGACATTAATCGGTTCAGTAGAACTTGAGATATCGTGTACGCCAGTTTGAAAAAACTAGTTTCGAGAAAAACGTGTTTGAAGTTCATTGTGATGGCCGTATCAGGTTAGATACCGCATCACTAAAATGGCTCTAACTCGGTAAATAATAGGATTTTCGATAAGTCCTTTCTAGGGTATATTTTTGGATGCCTAAACTACAGAAATGTGAAGGAAACAAAATTTGATTTTTTTCAATTTTCTAGACTAGAATACTTCCGTAAAATAATTCGCGGAATAATGTTTCAGACCTTCGTTTTACCCGAGTTGACGAAAATGCTACATTGGACCTTAAAAGTTACGCAAGATTTCTTCGACGCTTCTTCCGTGCATTTTCTGAGAATGCATATCAGGCGAAAACGTCCGTTCAACACGGTTACAAAATAGAAACAGGATTGACCAGGGAGAACACAATATTCATAGTAGAGATCGAAATTCTCGTTCAGCTGCGAGACAACGATTCAGTCAATCAATCTAGTTTTCGATGAGTTGTGCAATGTGGAAACTTATTTTTCAAAGAGTAAGAAATGTGGGAAAATTTCTCTCTGAAGTTCAACGAGAATGGTTTTTCGTCTCTCATTTAGTACTGAAACCTTACTTAACCAACGTTAGGCTGTTTAGACAGCGTCTAAACTACCTGCATTTGGACAAAACCATTTTTCGGGTAATCGCCGAAAAATGGAAATCGGCATTGTGTTTCTCGTGAGAATCAAAGTGAGCGTATAAGATTCTCTTGCCCCTCATATTCTCAACAATTTTTCCCTGTGGATGAAAAAGATGCTTTTTCACTCAAATCGGCGAGCATTTCGATCTCCGTTTCATAGTACTTTTGCTCCCAGTTTGAGTTCATTTTTAAACAGGTGTATATATATTAGGCTGTCAAAAAAGTCTTGCGGTATTTTTTTGAATTTTCATTTGTTCATAAAATTAGTTACAATCATCTGTTTTAAGTCAAATATGCGCCGTTTTGTTCGATGACTTGTTCCCAATGAGATGCCAACTTCATAATACCCCTGTTATAGAAGCTCGCTTCCTTATTGGCAAAAAACTCGGATAGCCAATTTTCACAAGCCTCTTGTGGCTAACTTCTGACTACCTAGCTCGTTCGCCATGGACAAAAACAGGTGGTAGTCACTTGGTGCAAGGTCCGGACTATACGGCGGATGCAAAAGAACCTCCCATCCGAGCTCCCGGAGCTTCTGGCGCGTCACCAAAGAAGTGTGTAGCCTGGCGTTGTCCTGATGGAATACAATGCGGCCTCTGTTTATCAAAGATGGCCTCTTCTTCATGAGTGCTACCTTCAAGCGGTCCAGTTGTTGGCAGTACAGGTCCGAATTGAGCGTTTGGCCATAGGGAAGCAGCTCATAATAGATTATTCCTTGATAATCCCACCAAACACACAGCAGAACCTCTTGGCCGTGATTGAGGGCTTGGCCACCGTCTGAGCCGCTTCAGCGGGCTTCGACCACGACCGTTTGCGCTTCACGTTGTCGTAAGTGACCCACTTTTCATCGCCAGTCACCATCTGCTTCAGAAACGGGTCGATTTTGTTGCGATTCAGCAGCGATTCACATGCGTCGATACGGTCAAAGATGTTTTTTTGCGTCAACGTGTGTGGCACCCATACATCGAGTTTCTTTGTGAATCCAAGCTTCTTTAAATGATTAATAACGGTTTGATGACTTATCCCCAGCTCTTGGCCGATGCTACGGCTGCTACTATGCCGGTCTTTCTCGGCTAATTCAGCGATTTTGTCGCAATTTTCGACGACAGGCCTTCCTGAGCGTGGCGCATCTTCGACGACCTCTACACCAGAACGAAAACGTTCAAACCATCGTTGTGCGGTGGAAATGGAAACTGTATCGGGTCCATAAACTGCACAAATTTTATTGGCAGCTTTGAGATGCATTTTTGCCTTTGTCATAGTAGTACTGTAAAATATGTCGGATTTTCTCTTTATTTTGCTCAATATTTGCGACACTATAAATCACGAACGACTTAACCAAACAAAACACTGTCAAGGACTATATTATATCTTTCCAACAAGCTACAGTATGACTCGATACATTGAATACAACTAGAACTACGCGCTTACAACGACACCTCGCGGAAATACCGCAGGACTTTTTTGACAGCCTAATATATTTATAATATATGTGTAAATGGTTTACTGGTTAAGGACTTGTGTGAACTCGATAATCTGTATACGAAACGATTTTGAGTCTAGAAGTCGTGAAAAAAGGCGTAAATCTATTTTTCTGGATTCAATAGGAATTTGGTTTGTGCTGTACCCCTCCAGCTCAATATTTGTATTGTTTTAATTATTGTATTCGTGATTGTATTAATTATTGCATTCGTGAGGAAGTCAAAGGGCATATCCTCCGATGCCATCATCCGATTGAATTTCTACGTATATCATTTGATGACGGGGCAGGATTTTCAGAACCATTTACATCGATACCGTCAATTGTTCAAACCATCGACGTGTATGTCAAAATCGAGATTGAGCGAGTGCCAAAAAATCATCAGATTCAACCAAGCAAGTATGAACCTTGCTTGGCTGAATCTGACATGATTGTTTGTTGACGTTGAATCGTTCCGCTACTAAGCGAACGATCATGAGCTCATAACTCAGGGCCCCTCAACTGACCATCTCTGTGTGTTATTCTAGCTACTATGTCCACGCAACAATCATCATGTGACGGTAATCCCAGTCCTTTACCGCTCACATTTTCGGTCTGCTACATCGGTAATTGGCGCTATTGATAACGCAACAAAGGAAGACTCATATCAACAGTCCAGCTGTGAACAGCCCAACTGTGAACATTCGAACAATAGCAATATTCTTACGCCGAAAAAGGCGACATGTGTTGGGCATCGATAGAATAGAAATTCTCTTACGCCTAAACGGCTACTGTGTTATAGATAAAACAAATATTTATCGATAGATAGCGATACTCTTACGCCTCAAAATGGTAACAGTGTAATATACAACAAAAAGTTATCTTAAGATAAAGAATGTAACCGAATGAATTCGGCTCTGTTACAGCTGAATTGCTAAATGAGCCTAATAAAATAAACTGTTGAGATAAAAAAAAACCAAGCAAGTATGCGGTCCGAGAAGTACGTACATTGGGAGATTCAATAACTTAACAAAAATAAAGAAAACAAGTCGTTCGACAATTCCTTGGTTGACCCAGTTGCCAGGAAATTTAGACGTTCAGTTTTATTCATTACACTTACGCAATTTGTCAAAAATCGCTGAATTGACCTTGACCTACATGTGATTCGCTCATCATGTTTACTTGCAAAGTGAATAGGAAGTATTGGATTGAATCATTTCGAAATTCGAAGTGTTCCATTTTGTTTATCCGATTTGTTTTTTTAGGCTCATTAGCATTTTAGCTGTAACAGAGCCGAACTTTAATCGTGTACATGTCACATGTTTATCATATCTATAAATAGCACATTACACAGTTGCGATTATCCGGCGTAGGAGTATTCCTTCTATACCATTGCATAAGGTACATTAACACAGTAGCCATTTAGGCAGCGAACAAGTTGCTGAAGCTAGAGAGCATAAACGTCTGCTGGGCTGTGGGTCGTTTTAGAATTGTTCCGCCTGTTCCCAAGCAATTGGAGCGATGTTTCAAGTGTTTGAACTTCGGCCACCTGGCGAAAGGCTGCTTGGGGCCAGATAGATCCAAACTGTGCAGGAAATGCGGAATAGAGGGACACTTTGCCAGCGACTGCAAGGGAAAGCCAAGGTGTATGCTCTGCGAAAAAGAGGACAGTAATGACCATATGACGGGAGGCTTTAATTGCCCTGTGTACAAACAGGCGAGGGCAAGCCAACAGTGAGGAGATAACCCAAATAAATCTCAACCATTGTGACACCGCAGAGCAACTGTTGTGGCAGTCAACGACAGAAACAAAATGTGATGTCGCAATTATCGCGGAGCCGTATCGCGTTCCCCCCGGTAACGGTAATTGGGTGACGGATAAAGTAGGAATGGCCGCCATCCAGGTCATGGGCCGATATCCCATTCAGGATGTAGTTTCGAGGTCTCGCGAGGGTTTCGTGATCACAAAGATCAACGGAATTTTTATCTGCAGTTGCTACGCACCTCCCAGATGGACGATGGACCAGTTCCACTATATGCTGGATGTCCTCACCGAGGAGCTCGCCGAACGAAAACCAGTCGTTATAGGAGGGGATTTCAATGCTTGGGCAGTAGATTGGGGAAGCAGATGCAGATGCAGACGCGAGAGGGACTTGCTTACTAGAAGCTCTGGCCAAGCTGGATGTTACCCTGTGCAACGAGGGCACCACTAGTACCTTCCGTCGAAATGGCCGAGAGTCCATCATCGACTTGACTTTCTGCAGTCCGTCGTTAATGACAAAAATGAGATGGAGGGTATGCGAAGGATACACCCACAGTGATCATCAAGCCATCCGTTATACCATTGGCCAACGGAACTCTGTGGCAGTACGGATAACTAGGACATGCCCGCGCAGGTGGAAGACAAAAACCTTTGACAAGGATCTTTTCATCGAAGCACTACGCGTGGAGAGCGGCGTCTTGAACATGAACGCGGATGAACTGACGGAAACGCTAGCCAAAGCATGCGATATAACAATGCCAAGAAAAAGGGAACCCAGGTATAAGCGACCTCCAGCCTACTGGTGGAGTGAGACACTTGGCGTGCTTCGGGCCAACTGCCTTAGCGCCAGAAGACGTTTCCAGCGGTCAAGCATAGACACCAGAGAAGAGCGGAGAGTGGAATTCAGAAAGGCTAGATCCACTCTTAAACGGGCGATTAAGCGGAGCAAATCTTATTGCTTCAGGGAGTTATGTCGGAACGTGTACGTCAATCCATGGGGCAATGCCTACCGAGTGGTGATGACGAAGCTCAGGGGCCCAACGACACCCTCCGAAATGTGTCCCGAAAAATTAAAAATTATCGTGGAAGGGTTATTTCCGCAGCACGACCCAACGACCTGGCCACCCACGCCATATGGGGAGGATGAGGATAACATCGAACGCAGGGAGGTATCGAACGACGAGCTAGTTGCAGCTATGAAACGCCTCAAAACGAAGAAAGCGCCTGGCCCAGATGGAATCCCCAATATAGCCTTAAAAGCGGCAGTCCTAGCATTCCCTGATATGTTCAGGACAGCAATGCAGAAGTGTCTAGACGAATGCTACTTTCCGGATCGATGGAAGGTACAAAAGCTAGTACTACTGCCCAAACCAGGAAAGACGCCGGGTGATCCAGCATCGTATAGACCCATATGCCTGTTGGACACTCTGGGGAAACTTTTGGAGAGAATCATCCTCAATAGGCTGACGGAATGCACGGAGGGAGTTCGTGGACTGTCCGATAGTCAATTCGGATTTCGGAAAGGGAGATCCACGGTAGTTGACATTCGCATAGTGGTCGAAAAAGCAAACAGAGCATCCAAACAGAAGCTCAGAGGAAATCGATACTGCGCAGTGATAACGATCGACGTTAGGAACGCGTTCAATAGTGCCAGCTGGGAGGCCATCGCGACTGCGCTCCACACGATGAGAGTCCCTGACTACCTGTGTAGAATACTGAGAAGCTACTTCGAGAACCGTGTGCTAGTGTACGAGACAAACACGGGCCAGGCGCAGATTAAAACTACGGCTGGAGTTCCACAGGGATCTATCCTGGGTCCATCGCTCTGGAACAGTATGTACGATGGCGTACTAAAACTGAATCTGCCCAGAGGTGTGGAGATCATTGGCTTCGCGGATGACATCGTTATTCTCGTGACAGGGGAATCTTTGGAACGGGTCGAAATGCTCGCGACCGAGTCGATAGACATGATCGGAAGGTGGATGCAAAGTGTGAAACTGCAGATAGCCCACCACAAGACGGAAATGCTGATTGTCAGCAACCGCAGGGCGGTGCAACGTGCAGAAATCACAATTGGAGAGCACTCGATAATCTCGATGCGAGACCTAAAATACCTGGGGGTGCAGATCGATGATCGACTGAACTTCAACAGTCACGTCGACTACGCTTGTAAAAAAGCAACGAAGACAATCAATGCACTGACACGAATCATGCCCAACAACTTTGGCCCAAGCAGCAGCAAGAGGCACCTCTTGGCTAGTGTCTCCTCATCGACACTACGATACGGTGGTCCAGCCTGGATCGCGGCGTTGGAAACCCAGCGGAACACGAGGAGGCTGAATTGTACGTATCGGCTCATGGCGATGCGAGTCGCGAGTGCGTACAGAACCGTGTCAACAGAAGCGGTCTACGTCATAGCCAGGTTGGTCCCCATAGACATCATCTTGGCGGAGGACAGCGAGTGCTATAGGAGGAGGGGAACCAGAGGAATCCGGAAGCTAATGAGGGCGGAGTCGATGGCTAGGTGGCAGCAAGAGTGGAGTGCGGCGCAAAACGGCAGATGGACGCACAGGCTCATACCGACACTAATGGGCTGTTCACCCAGCCCAGGTAACACGGAGAGGTAAATTTCCACCTAACGCAGTTTTTGTCTGGTCATGGCTGCTTCAGGCAGTATCTGCACCGGTTCGGACACGCAAGATCGCCTCTTTGTCCGGAGTATGGAGATGTGGATGAAACACCGGAACACATCGTATCTGAATGTCCCAGATTCACCACAGTGCGCGAGGGGCTACCTACCCTTCATGCTGGGAACATCGTGGAGGAAATGTGTCGTGACGAGGGCACCTGGAACGCAGTCAACAGTGCAATCGTACATATCATGTCCGAGCTACAGCGGAAGTGGAGGCGCGACCAGCATGCGGATAACGCCTGACCATAAAAGATGAACAACTGAGACGGCTGTAGTACCGGATAGTACCCCCCGAGAGCCGCCGTGACGGAGTGCGCGTCATGATGGAGGGCACTACCTAATCGGCGCTCCGCTGCGAAGAGAAATCCTGCGAGGGTGACTGTGACGGGGCGCGCGTCAAGTTGGAGGGTGCTTCCTAATCGGTACACGTCTCGACAGGTAACCGGATACTGCCGTGGAGAACAGCAAAAATGATTGCCTGGCAACGCCTGATCGTGGCCTGGATGGAGAAACACTGCGAACATTTCGAAGGAGCGAGCATCAAGAATGCAGCCATGATCAAAATGGTGCATACCCCACGAGAGTAGCTGTGACGGAGTGCGCGTCATGTTGGAGGGCACTACCTAATCGGCGCTCCGCTGGGAAGAGAAATCCTGCGAGGGTGACTGTGACGGGGCGCGCGTCAAGTTGGAGGGCGCTTCCTAATCGGTGCACGTCTCGACAGGTAATCGGATACTGCCGCGAATGACTTATAAATGGCTGCCTGACAACGCCTGATCGTGGCCTGGATGGAGGAACACCGCGAACGTTTCGAAGGAACGAGCATCAAGGATGAAGCCATGATCAAAATGGTGCACACCCCACGAGAGTAGCTGTGACGGAGTGCGCGTCATGTTGGAGGGCACTACCTAATCGGCGCTCCGCTAAGAAGAGAAATCCTGCGAGGGTGACTGTGACGGGGCGCGCGTCAAGTTGGAGGGCGCTTCCTAATCGGTGCACGTCTCGACAGGTGAGAAACCCCGCGAGGGTGACTGTGACGGGTTGCGCGTCAAGTTGGAGGGCAATTCCTAATCGGTACACGTCTCGATGGGTAAGCGTATGCCAGCGAAGAGGACGTAAGCGCAGCGAACTGAAAAGCGAATAGAGAGGAAAAAATATTGAGAAAAAGGGAAAGAACAACGCTAGTCAGCGTTGAAAACTCGAAGAGTGCATGAGCACAGCCACCCCCTGAAGTAGTCGCCTAGATGTGGTCCCAGGGGGAATAAGGCAACGAGTAGAGGGCTTGGTTTTTGTGGGTGCGAACCCCACTCAACGTCTGGGTTAACCGTTCCCAGATAAGGCTGGAAGAGCGTTCTTCACCTCTATAAAAAAAAAGTAGCCATTTAGGCGTAAGAGTATTCCTTCTGTTCTTCCATTATCCAGTTAGACCACCAGACAGCGGAGACAGTTGATATGATCATTGTTGTGTTATTCATAGAACAGCAGCCCGATGTTTCTTGTAGAGCAGAGCAGTTGTATGGAAGAATCGATCTTATTTCGACCGTGGATCGATCTCCATCGATGATGATTGTTGCGTGGACGTAGTTATTCTGTAACAACACAAAGATGGTCGATGAGGGCCCTGAGTTTTGAACTCACGATCGATCGCTTACTAAGCGAACGCGCAACCAATGTGGCTACGGAGATCCCCTAGTGCTCCATTTTAACATTTCGAAAATGAACAGCGTAATTTGGAAAAGTAACAGGATTGTGTTGTGCAGGGCAAAGTCAAACTAAAATTGGCTTAACAACTAGAATCCTTGTGCCTTTTGTCATACTGTCCCTTATCAGAATCAATATATTTCTTGTCATGTGATGCGAATATTGTTGAAGAAAGTGGATTTAATATAGTCTATACATCACCAATCCTGAGATTACAAAGAACTCTATAGATTCAAAGATAAAGATTTCACCACCGAATCGGATTGTCGTATCTATCAGCGAATGAAGAACGTAATTTTCTTCAAATTTATTTCTTTGGCAACCTCTAGAAACCGAAACAGTTCCGAATTTAACCGTGCTATGAATAAAAGTGTTAAATTTAATTGAATTCGGAAAGAGTTATATCTATTCACTAATTCAAATTCGAAAGGCATCGTCTGATATTGATCGCGAATGTACGGAAATTATGAAATTTCGTTTTTTCTGAGTTCCAGAGATACGTAAGAAGGCGGTTAAATTGAAATATAGTGCAGGATATAACAACTATTTTCATTTAAAAGATTGGTCATTTGAACTTTATTGTTGTGTTCAAGCGCGAAACATTCAAAAAACTAAAATTCCAGTGTTTCATAACTATAGAACCAGACGGGAAAACTGTCACTTCTTTACAAATTAACTTCAATTTCACATGAATTACAATAAATTTCTAATTCGTAGGTCATCTTGAGTTCTCAATCACTTCAAATAACCCATTCGGGGTGGTTTCGACCAAGCTGCGTCATGTTGAAGTGTGTATCTCATTCTACGCAAAGGATACTGCTCGTTTAAGCTTTTCAAATCACTCATACTGCTTGTAAGATGCATCTATTATTCATACGATCACTCCTCATAAGTTCTTGACAGGGTTTTGATCAGGTAAACAATCTAACAAGTCCAGAGTCTGAAACACCTGTTCATTAAACCATGCCATGACTTCCCGAATTTTATGAATTGGTGCCAAATTACCCAATTATCACGTTGTTTTTTATGTAAATCAGCAGTAAATGATTCTGAAGTACTTCGTTGCACTTCTGACTGTTTATCCGTTTTGATGGTAAGCTACCTAAACCAGACTTTTTTGTTGAAAATTCTCCCCAAACCATAAAAATCCGATCTCCAAAGCTGCGGGTCCGAACACTAATGTGGAAGCTAATACCTCTTGACTCTTTCAGGAGAACTTCTCCTGATAAAAATAAATCCAACTTGAATAGAATTTCTTCATACTGGAAAAACTTACGGAATAGTCTGGCTACCTCATCGCGAATAACGAAAATCGTGGATAACGCAATAATGGACCAAAAATGAGTGCGAAACACGAAAAAAATATGTCAACATGAAAACTATGGTTTATCAATACAGGCCTCTTAAACTATCCATCTACAAGGTCGTGTACACCAGTGGTCAGATAATGTGAAAGCTATCCGGGAAGGCCTATGGATTTACTATGGAACTCGCTGCCGCGCATAATCCGCACCGCGGATCATACATTCGCGGATAATCGGGGTTCCACTGTATGTTCAAAAAGGCCTGGTTTATATAGCTTTTCATCAACACGAATACACAGTCAGATGTGCAATGAAGTACTTCAGAATCATTTAGTACTGTTTTTGCATCAAAAACAATGTGATAATCAGGTAATTTGGCATCAATTCAAGACATGGTTTATTGAATAGGGGCTGGTCTGCTTGTTTACTAGATCAAATCCATATCAAGAACTTATGAAGAGTGATCGTATAAATAGTAGATGCAAATTACAAGCAGAACGAGCAGTATCCTCTGCGTAGAACGAGATACACACTTCAACATGTCGCAGCTTGGTTGAAACCAAACCGAATGGGTTATTTGAAGTGATTGAGAACTAAAGATGACCTACGAATTAGAAATTTATTGTATTTCATGTAAAATTGACGTTAATTTGGTAAAAACGTGAGAGTTTTCCCATCTGGTTCAATAGTTATGAAACGCTGGAATTTTAGTTTTTTGTTATTGTTTCGCCCTTGAACGCAACAATATAATTCAAATGGCCAGTTTTTAAATGAAGATAGTTATTATATCCTACACTATATACTTTCATTCAACCGACTTCTTACGTATCTCTGGAAACTCAGAAAAAAATGAGTGGTTCTATAGTTGTGAAACGTAGTGCATAAAATTCCTAGTACTTCTACCAAAACTCGTCATTATAACATCAAATTAATTTTTTACCAACATATTCGGCGATCCATTTTTATTTATATAGATAAAAGAAGATGCAGGAGTGCGTTTTATCACATTAAAATCCATTTCCACTTTCGAACAAAGATCAATTTCGTTAGCGCAAACATTCAATGGACTAACAACGCTTGTCACTATGTAATTGTAGAACATATGGGAATCGAATTTTCCGAATTTTCCCATTTTCCTTCGGAGTTTTTCGAAAATTTTCAATTGTCATGTTTGATTGGAACATGTTTGGTTGAAATATGTGTAATATTTTTATGGGACCCCTCCGCATTCCAGAGGAGGGAGGGTGTCATACCATCATAGAAATATTTTTCGTACTAAGAAACCCTCAAATCCCAAATTTGGCTCCATTTGCTTGATTAGTTCTTGAGTTAAGCAGAAACTTATGCTTTATTTGTATGGCATTCCCTCCTTAGAGAGGGGGAAGAGTATCTATTTACCATAGAAAGATTACGTGCCCCCTAAAATCTTCACATGCCAAATTTGGCTCATTTGCTTTATTAGTTCTTGAGTTATGCAAAAATTTATGCTTCATTTGTATGGCAGACACCCCCTGAGAAAGGGGGGATGGGTCTTGAACTATCATAATCCATCCTCGCCCCCTCGATCGCTGGAATCTATGTGTTTCCTTAACACAAATTTCAAAACCAATGAGCCAGGGAAAATCGGAATTGCAAAAAAGATGCAAGGTGCGGGTACGCATGGATTTCTGCAGAACGGAATGAGTTTCCCCAATACAGACTTCAATACCATGGAGTCTGAGAAAATCGGCATTGCAAATATATGCAAAGTGCGAGTTCTTTTGTACCCAGAGAGGAATGTAAAATACATTGATTGTTTAATGATTCTTTCGTTCACATATTTTGGAAGTCCACCGTAAATGAATTAAATGAACAGGGAATCATGACATACGTCAGATTTTCAACGAATTTTTTCAACGTGAAGATTACGATTGCGAAATATTGCGATTTATGTTCTGCCCGTGAACTTACTGGGTATAAATAATTATGCGATTCTAAATCACAGTCTCAATCCAGCTAACGAGCAGACGACAGTTTTTCCTATTGCTGATATACTACTACAGGACTATGTCTTTCATTTCAAAGTTTCGAGAACGAGAACGCTACACCGGAACAACAAGATTTCGAGCGTTAATACCTCCTAACCAACTGAACAAAATGATATGATAAACACTTCATTCGATAGAATTCGATATCTATATGCTTGTTAGTAATTGATCTAAAAACTTGTTTCAATAGCTCAAAAAATGCTTTGAAAGCAAGCTATTAGAATCACAAGAATCTGTATATAAGTGGATGCCAGCTCTGAAATCCATTTAGTTTCTCTTTTATTTTCCCATGGAGTGGTCATGAGAAAATATTCGCCTGAAACGCGAGCGATGGAATATTTGCGCAATCGGCTAGGTGTTCCCGTAATGCAAAGATATCCGAGGTCATCAGTTCCTTATTTGCTTTGTGTAAATGTGTAAATGAACCCAAGCGAAGGAATATTCGCATACATTTGAGCAATCGGCTAGATTTTTGAGTGACGCAATGGTGTCCAAGAGCATAAGTTTTTACTCTGCTTACGCGCGGTAGTCTACGTCTACCTTGCGGTTATATCACAGATGTAACCCACTTCTAGTTTTGTTCGGTGGAAGCACCGCGTCGATTTTCATGTCGTCTCGTGGAAAGTGCTTCTGTATTTTTGCATCACACGCACATATTATTTTTTATCATTACGCGTTGCTGGAAGATTGAAGAAGTGGTGAGTGTGAGATAACGGTGCGGGTGTGTGTCAAGTGTGAAAGATACCGCTGCGAATACTAGAATAGAGAAAGACGATTCATTTTCACAACCAGTTTCACACGACGAAAAAATGCAAATATTGATTGATAGTTTTAGGCGAACTTTCTTCGTTCCATTAGTCTAAATCACCTCTTCTCTTCTTTTAATTCCAGGTAATACGCAATATTCGAGGATAAGGACATTGTTATGCAGGTTGTACAAAAACTTCCATAGTGAAGTTGTACGGTGAGATTAAAATGGAGATGAATCGTCGATCAACTGGAATCACATGAGTATAAATTTTAGAGGAATTTCTGTTATTTGTTTTGTAGAAGTATTCTGAATCACGCCTCTAGCTTCCACGTTGCAACTGTAATTCTATTTTCATCGTTTCATCGTACGGAATCAAATATTCTGTATTCATTGGGAATTACATGTCTACTCAAGGGAAAGTGTGTTCTGCTCTCGATTGTTAAGTTCCAGTTGAGAAGTTCCGTTTGCTGTAAATTATATACAGGAAAGTTCCAGAGGCAACAATGCCGGAACACATGTTCTTTCTCGCAAATAGAATAACTTTAAGCTAAAGTGCAGATCTGCAGAAAATGGAACAATAAAGTAGGGCTGGGAAGGGCGGTGGAGTATGTGAGTTGTATGTGTAACGAAGCGAGCCCTGATGGCGGCGGCGGTCATGCGCAGTATAAATTTTGTTTCCCGTGCTCGTCTTGATGAAAATAAATGAAAATGATGGAATTGAATCCTAAAACTGATGTATTAATTCGTCTGTTAATCACCCGAACTCTATTGCTTATTTGAAGAATTTACTTTTCGATCCAAGGAAAATTTTATCTGTTTATCGCTTTTTTCACTCAATTCTCTCTACATGCTATCTTATCTCTTCCCATAATTTGAGATAGACGATCTGAACTTCATCTTTCAAAACTCTCGATAGCAGTTTCATTATTGATTTTTTGTGTTTGTAATTGAACAAGCAGTTTTTAGTAGAATGACAACAACAAAATGATTTTCACGTATGATAGTGTTGTTCTGAATGTTTTCTGGGAAAAGCTTCTCCGTTTGAATAGATAACAACCATCCCATCACTCCATTTCATTTTTCACATTAGTTCCCCTGTCAGTTAAGAGAATAATGCATCGATCAGATGAGTGAAACAGTTTCGCAAAGAATGTCTAGCTATTATGACTGATCTGAATTGATCCCGGCTTCTGGCACAAAATCCTTTGCATGGTTGACTTGGCACAAAAGCGCATCGCCCCGTCAAAATTGCTGGAGTCAATAAGAGCAATGGTGCTGTTATTGATATCGTGTCAGAAAGGAGGGAAGAACAGCGGCGGCGGTGGGGCTGAATATTATTCTTATATACAGCAGCGCACCAACACAAACGCATTGTTTTTTGAATGCCGTAACGCAAAACCGCGCTCCGTTTCCATGTTTCGGAGCATCCCGGAGATTGCGAAGCCCCACTGCCGGGCGAGGAGCTGTATGTGCTCTAGCTAAGCTATACTGCCTTGTTTTTGTACATAAATTATACCAGTACGTGGAAAATAATACAGAGTTTGTTGTTAGAGTGTGCGGTTGACAAATGTCAGAAGAGAGGGGGCGTGCAAGGAATACATAATAATAAAGTTTTAAAGAGGATAGACCGAAAGAAGACAAAAAATAAATTAAATCGTTTTGGTAATAGTCTGCGTTCGAAATTCATGTCTATAAGGGATGTCAATTTCATGATGTTTTGTGTGACCTTGAACTCTTTTGTGTATATTTTTAATGAATCATTTTTATTGTCCATACGTCATATGGCAGGAAGTGTAGAATACAGCGGGGTACTTAATTGAGTGTTTCTCGAGCTAAAAGAAGGGGTATGCAGGGATGCACCACATTTGATTCAACGATGTTTAGCAATCAAGTTTTAAGTTTCCTTATAATAAACTAAAGTTTATTTGTTCTTAGAAAAACTTGTTCAGTAACACGTTAGAACGGACGGACTATTTTTATTTCTTCTAGTTTTGTTCCAGTCATTATATCTAATTTTGAACGTGGTTGTTCGGTACGAGAACTCATAGTATTCGATTATTTTTCGCAATGAGAAATTAACATCTAACGGAGTAAAGTTTAAGCGAGAGAAGAAACCGATTCATCCGATAAAGTCAACGAAATTAAAGCGTGATAGTTGTAGAATTTTTAGCGATAACAATCTCTTTTCTTTCGTTTTGCCCTCAATGGTCTAGTTCCACCCAAGGCGCTTAAATCAATGTATAACAGGTGAAGCAACATCATCACTTCAAAAATTAAGGGATTACGGTCTGTGGAGCGGGGGTTGTTTGTTTTGTTATTGGTAGGATACGCCATTTTTGCATTTTCACATGCGAGAGTAGTGGAAATGAGAATTAAATTCTACAAAGTCATTCCTTCTTTTCCACATAAATTCGCGAAAGCCGAACCTAGCAGGCATCGTTCGAATAAGCGCCGTGGCAGTTTGTAGAGAGCCGCCGGCAGCGTTCTGATGCTGTTTGTAAACAATACCGACAGCAATTCCAATATGGCTGAAAGTGCATTTCATATGATTGTTTCACCTGGTGTATATAGAGGCGCCTTGGTTCCACCTACAGTTCAAAAAAGACATGCAGCACAAGATATCGTGGAATATATTGAAGTCTGGTTTGTGAAAAAAAATGCATACGTGGTTTTTGTCTCTTTCACATTATTTTATGTTGCTCCGCGGTGACTGGAACTGGAACAATTGTGTTCAACGTAGTCCAGGATGACTAATTGGAAAAGTCTGCATACAGCACACAATGCTGCAATACCTATGTTTCAGCGAATTACCCGGAATGTCCGACGCGAAGGCTTGCTTAACGACACTAAAGGCCTCTGGGCCCAAAAACGTGGTTACTACTTGACTAAACAAACACTTTTTCCTTTCATTGGTGCAATTTAAACGGATTGTTCGATTGTATTCACGTGATTCTGGGAGCTGCCGCACCAAACGGACTGTGATCCCCTCTCGCTGAGAAGCCTGGGGTGATATTGCGCATTTCGAAACGAGTAACTGGTTTCGAGATAATTCAAATTCGAATCGAATTGATTTTAGTATTATGTATCTTTTTCGAGTTAGTATTTTCAGTGTACAGGGAAACTTCGATATAACGTACCCTCGTTATAATGTACCCTCGATATAACGTCACTCGATATAACGTACATTTTACCTCGATATAACGTACACATTTCCAAAGTGTAAAGGAAAAAAGTTTTCAATATTTTTTTTCTGATAGAACAATGAAGTATCTGTATTGTGATGCTAAAACAAGTTTTGTGCCTTCAATCAATCCCGAAATACAGCTGGTTTTTAAATTCCGGATTCTATATGAATCAACTTTAATCAACAGTACGAAGGGAAACATCATTAAAAAGGCGGACTTCGTCTTCTGATTGAAGTTATTCGTTAACTTTACTAAAACAGCAACACATTAATGTATTATAGACTACGTTTGTGAGTACTTTATTATGCTTCGATGTAACGTACAATTCGATACAACGTACAATTTTGAAAGTGAAATGTACGTTATATCGAAGTTTACCTGTACTAGGTTTCGAGCAAAATTTGTCTCGAAGAGAACTGCCAAATTTTTGGGTATGTAAACAAAGCAAACTCCATAGGTATTGCAAATGTCAATGCCAAAAAATAAATTTTATTTGACATTATATTAGAATTGTGAATAAAAAGAAAAGATCTCGAAATGATTCCTGACGACAGCGATATCGCTTATCCCACAGAGGCGGCAATAGGGGCGATAAAAATTACTCTCTTTAGCTAAGTGAAAATCAGTAAGTTTGTCTTATATATTTCATATAAAATTGATAAAAAAATTTTTTGTTTCAATGTTTCGGCAGTATATTAGCCTTAGTCGAGAAGCATTTAAAAATATTTCGGATACAACCGTGTTCAAATAACTTCCAGAAGTACTGCCACTCCTGCAGCTTCGAAATTTGTGGCCGTTTTGTATCTTCTGGCTTCTGGTCGTATCAAATTAATGTAATGAAGGAGAAAACTTTTTACTTGGTATGTCTCAACCAACAGTTCCATCAGTGTTCAATGAAATAATACCACTTCTGGAAAGAAGCTAATGCGGAAAATGGATCGAATTGGATACAACATCGTTTAATGAAACAAAGCAATATTTCTTCGACAAATTTAAGATACCCGGTGTATTGGTGTTACTCATATACCCAGAGATGCCAACCTTCCTGATTTTTCAGGATCTCAGACTTTTTGGCTCGTGTCCTTACATCCTGACGTTTGAAACGAATCGTCTACGTGATAGACGTCGCCTTTTCATCAGGACAACGCCAAACTGCATGTCTCGATAAGTTACACAATAAATTATTTGTGAGTCACGGTAGTAAATGCTATATCATCAGCTCTTAAACCAACCGGTTATTACACCCTCAGATTATCACAGGTTGAGGTTTCTACAAAATTCATTCAAGGGCAAGAACTTCGATTCTTTGGACAGCATAAAAAATACCTTGAACAGTTTTCGACGAGAAAGTGCACATGATCTGGTAAGATAGAATTTTAAAGCTGTACGAAACATGGCGAAAGAACATAACTGTGCACATAAAATTGAATTAAAGTTATGTCTATCTAAAAAAATGATGCCTTTGTTATATTAAAAAACGGCACAAACTTTCCGGACATACCAAAATGACCTATCCTATTTTATTTTCATTTTCCCTGATTTTTGAAAATAACAGTTGGCAACCTTGCAGGTGAACAAATCTACTGCAAATGTGATGCTTATTGTATTTCTTAGTGCTTCCACGGGGGTCGATTACCTTGAAAATCCTTGAAAATCCGTCAATTATAATTTTGATTATTGTAATAGTTAGAAAGTTTATGATACCAAAAAAGTTGTATTTGACTGGTTTGACTCTCTGTAGATTTTTCAGAATATGTTGTTTGCTTTTGCCTGTATGTGAACTTAGTTCTTCCGAAGGGTAAACAGTGCAAAAGTAGACGGCTTTTACATTCGCGATGTTTTACTGGCATTTTTGGCATCAGTATCTGCCGTTCAGCTTCAACCAGTTCCCTTCCTTTTCTTCTTCGAAAACTATCGATAAATTATTGCTTGAAAATCATACTATGAAAGCTGAGCTCCTGTGGTGCCTGGAAACAGTTATGTGGCACAAATCACTCCACACTGCTGAAGAATACATTATTGTATTGAGAAGAATGTTTCATGACAACCAGGGAGCTGGGGGGTCTCCGTAGCCACATTGGTTGCGCGTTCGCTTACTAAGCGATCGATCGTGAGTTCAAAACTCAGGACCCTCATTGACCATCTTTGTGTTGTTACAGAATAACTACGTCCACGCAACAATCATCAGCGATGGAGATCGATCCACGGTCGAAATAAGATCGATTCATCCATACAATTGCTCTGCTCTGCAAGAAACATCGGGCTGCTGTTCTATAAATAACTCAACAATGAGCAATCAACTGTCTTCGCTGTCCGGTCTAACTGGATAATGGAAGAACAGATAGAAAACTCTTACGCCTAAATGGCTACTGTGTAAATGTGTACCATATGCAATGGTATAGAAGGGAATACTCTAACGTCGAAAATGGCAACTGTGTGATGTGCTAATTATAGATATGATAAACATGTGACATGTACACGATTAAAATTCGGCTCTGTTACAGCTAAAATGCTAATGAGCCTAAAATAAATAAAAGGGATAAAAAAAACCAGGGAGCTGAGAAGGTCTAACTTGAGCTTTATGACGATTTTTGGTTGGATGAAACTATTAGCGAATTCGTTTTTGTTCAGTTTCAACCTCAGTGCCGCACTAACTGCTGTCAAAACGTTTTTTTATTCAGTCAGTTTCGCACTCAGTGTCGCACTGGTTCGCCCCGAAAGCTGTTAGTTTCGCACTGAGATGTTTCACGGGTTGGCACTCGGGTTCACCAATACAACTATACCGAACTGTCAGGTTCCGAGTATATTTTGGAAAAACCAAAAATAAAAACTATGAAGATGAAAAACCTGCTGCTTTTGCTTTTGTATTATTGGAATCGTAATCCAATTCGGATTCTGATTTTGAAAGTATATTCGAGCAGACGGCATTAAGCTACGTGTGCTTTCATTGGGAGGCGAAAATAATGATGGATATTCAGGTGGAATAAACCTGCTTTCAAAATCAAAATTATGAATGAAAATTTACTTTAACGTATCGAATATTTATTTCATGTGATGAAATAAGAGGTTTTTTTTCGATATCACAGAAACATATTGAACGAAAACTGTGGCTAATGATGATTTTATATTATAACTAGCTAACCCGGCAAACATCGTCCCGCCCATTTACTTGATTAATTCTCGAGTAATGCAGAAATTTGTGTTTTATTTGTATGGCAGCCACCCCTAAGAGAGGGGAGAGGGGTATCTAACCACCATAGAAACATTCATTGCACCCTAAAGTTTCAATATGCCTAATTTGGTTTAATTTGCTTGATTAATTCTCGGGTAATGCAAAAATTTGTGTTTCATTTGTACGGCAGCCCCCTCTAAGAGAGGGGGAAGGAGTATCTTAACACCATAGAAACATTTATTGCATCCTAAAACCTCCACATGTCAAATTTGGTTTCATTTGCTTGATTAATTCTCGAGTAATGCAGAAATTTGTGTTTCATTTGTATGGCAGCCCCTCGTTTGAGTGGGGGAAGGACTGTCTAACCATCATAGAAACATTTATTGCACCCTAAAACTTTCACATGCCAACTTTGGTTTCGTTTGATTGATTAATTTCCGAGTAATGCAAAAAATTGTGTTTCATTTGTATGGTAGCCCCCTCTAAGAGAGGGGGAAGGAGTATCTTATCACCATAGAAACATTTATTGCATCCTAAAACCTCCACATGCCAAATTTGGTTTCATTTGCTTGATTAATTCTCGAGTAATGCAGAAATTTGTGTTTCATTTGTATGGACACCCCCCCTTTGAGTGGGGGAAGGACTGTCTAACCATCATAGAAACATTTATTGCACCCTAAAACTTTCACATGCCAACTTTGGTTTCGCTTGGTTAATTTCCGAGTAATGCAGAAATTTGTGTTTCATTTGTATGGCAGCCCCCCCTTAGAGAGGGGGGAGGGGTCTCAAACTATCACGAAAACCTTCCCCGGCCCCAAAAACCCCTACATACCAATTTTCATGTCGATCGGTTCAGTAGTTTCCGAGTCTATAAGAATCATACAGACAGACAGACATCACTCCATTTTTATATATATAGATAGATAGATAGTAATTATTTGTGGAAAAACCAGGAAATGCATCGACAAATGGTTAAGTAAGTGTCAGAACTACATGTTTTAAGTAATAAAACAATATGAAGTGAAAACATTCATTCAAACTTTAATATTTTTACACTGCACTTGGCCCTGCTGATCTGATAGAGAATAATTTACCTCCCAAGCATTAATATCGCCATTAGACGTCGACACTGTACATTTATCGTCGCGAATATAAACAAATCAGACTATATAACGCACACCAACAAAACACCGCATTCGTGAAACTGAAAACGTTTTTTTATTACAGAGTCAGTTTGGCACTAACTCAGTTTTAAAAACGAATTCGCTATATGTAAGCTAAAAAAAAATTTCAAATTTAAAAATTTCATTGTTTAGACTAACTAAATGTTTTAGGAGCTACAGCTAAAGTACTTTTAGAGAATTTTATTACTAGTATACATCTGAAATTTTTATGAAAAAATTACTGGAAAATCAGGGAATGTCAGGGAATTTATTTTCGGATTTTGAGTCGACACCCTGTTCCATAGTGCTGAAATAGAAATTTTGTATTGATACTCACATACTTGTACAAATAGATATCAGAACCGAAAGAAATGCAATTGAAATTTCATTTGATGTAAGGTGTAGTATTAAAATCAACCTTGCACTAGCATTTTTCCATACGACGATCACCTCTCGTTTCGAGTTACAAAATGCTCGAACACAATATTATGTAATGTCAAACTTTGCTCGAAACTCTACTACACCCATACCTCGCTATATGGCCTCTCTTTATACGGCATTTCACCATAACGGCTCTCTTCAATTAAGGTACGTTTTTGATTTACGGCCTAAAATGTTTCGCTATAACGGCAAAACATTTTTTTTTCGATGTCGATATTAATACATAATTCATGGAACATGAAGTTGTTTCATTTTTGTTTATAGATTATTGTTGATTTTTGGAGTCTGTTATTATTTTATGTACAAATAAAATGAGAAGATAATATGTATTTTGAATGATAAACATAATGTTAATAATAATGTTACATATTTTCCGTATTTAGAACCGATCCGATTGAATTTGTATGAATTTGTATTAGAATAATTGATTCCTTATGGGGGTCTTCGTAGCCTAATTGGCTGCATGTCCGCTACTAAGCGAACGATCATGAGTTCATAACTCAGGGCCCCTCAACTGAACATCTTTGTGTGTGAATTCGGCTCTATTACAGCTGAATTGCTGAATGAGTTGGGATAAAAAAAAAATAATTCCTTTTATGGCTTTTCGCTTTGCGGCCAAGTTTGGTGGAACGTATCTAAGCCGATTCTGATGAACTTTCGAACTTATAGCTGAATACATTCTACCACTTTCCCATATCAGATGGTATGGATTCACATTTTTTTCAATAAAATCAATATTATTCCTTTCTACGATATTCGGGCTGTAATGACTAAGGGCCCTTCGTGTGATCGAATGAACGGCAACATTATCTTCTGAAGATATTTCTCTTTATAAAGTTGTCCGTTCATACACTCTGTCCAACTGCCTTGTTTTCTGACACCACTGCTCGAAGAAGATTGTGACCAGGGTTACCATATCTACAGAATAATCTGTATTTATACAGATTTTTCAGTCTATTTGAAACCAAGAATCTTTAGATACAGATTACACATTTTTTAGGTTTCCATACAGATTTACAGATTTTTCAAAACAACGATCCAATATTATTTATGGCATGATCACAATAATATTTTTTCCCTACTCACCAAATTTATTCATATAGCATTCGAATCAGTCTGAATGAAAGTCATTTTGGCATTCATGTGTAGCGTGTAATACTGCTTTCTCATGTCCAATCTAAGGCTAAAAGATGCCAAATTCTGCGACATCAGCCAACTTTACAATAAATAAATATCACTGTTTTTTTTTACTAGAGCACAGTAAATGCGAATTTTTACGTGGATACCATCAACATCGTCAAATTCATAATAACTATACCAACTAATGACACTACTATTAGGCTGTCAAAAAAGTCCTGCGGTATTTCCGCGAGGTGTCGTTGTAAGCGCGTAGTTCTAGTTGTATTCATTGTATCGAATCATACTATAGCTTGTTGGAAAGGTACGCGCTATAATATAGTCATTGACAGTGTTTTGTTTGGTTAAGTCGTTCGTGAGTTATAGTGTCGCAAATATGGAGCAAAATAAAGAGAAAATCCGACATATTTTACAGTACTACTATGACTAAGGCAAAAATGCATCTCAAGCTGCCAATAAAATTTGTGCAGTTTATGGACCCGATACAGTTTCCATTTCCACCGCAAAACGATGGTTTCAACGTTTTCGTTCTGGTGTAGAGGTCGTCGAAGATGCGCCACGCTCCGGAAGGCCTGTCGTCGAAAATTGCGACAAAATCGCCACACACGTTGACGCAAAAAAACATCTTTGACCGTATCGACTGGCGATGAAAAGTGGGTCACTTACGACAACGTGAAGCGCAAACGGTCGTGGTCGAAGCCCGCTGAAGCGGCTCAGACGGTGGCCAAGCCCTCAATCACGGCCAAGAGGTTCTGCTGTGTGTTTGGTGGGATTATCAAGGAATAATCTATTATGAGCTGCTTCCCTATGGCCAAACGCTCAATTCGGACCTGTACTGCCAGCAACTGGACCGCTTGAAGGTAGCACTCATGAAGAAGAGGCCATCTTTGATAAACAGAGGCCGCATTGTCTTCCATCAGGACAACGCCAGGCCACACACACTGACGCGCCAGAAGCTCCGGGAGCTCGGATGGGAGGTTCTTTTGCATCCGCCGTATAGTCCGGACCTTGCACCAAGTGACTACCACCTGTTTTGTCCATGGCGAACGAGCTAGGTAGTCAGAAGTTAGCCACAAAAGAGGCCTGTGAAAATTGGCTATCCGAGTTTTTTGCCAATAAGGAAGCGAGCTTCTATAACAGGGGTATTATGAAGTTGGCATCTCGTTGGGAACAAGTCATCGAACAAAACGGCGCATATTTGACTTAAAACAGATGATTGTAACTAATTTTATGAACAAATGAAAATTCAAAAAAAATACCGCAGGACTTTTTTGACAGCCTAATATATGAAAATGACAATTTTGCTAAATACCCTGCTTTTCGCCAGTCAAATAACGTTTTTGCACTCGTAATCGGATGTTTACGCTGATTAGCCAAACTAGCTCTTGTTGTCATTCGTTTTAATGTACCACCAATTGCACCACAGGGTCCTCTGCAGTGTGATGTTGCTAAACCGACACCAACCGACATGAAATTTATTCTTTTCACCTGCATTTGTTGTTTCAAAAATGTAATCAATTTAGAAATAAATACTTGCACAGCTTGTGCCATGACTTAAAATTTCACATGTAACTATGAAGCTTATTTTGTCAGAGAACCTTTTTCATTTCTATAATAATGAACGAATGAATGGATTGTTGCTTGATCATTGTTCCAGTGATGACTTTGAACTTCATCTTGAAGCATAAATGAATAATTTTCTGAAAACTCGCAAACCACAACAACCACTTTTTCTTGCAAATTAGCTTTTATATTGTTAAGAGATGTGAACTGTTGTGTTTTAATGTAATCACGAATACGAATTAAATTGTGTCTTTGAAGCTCTTCTAGGAACCATTTCTCAAACTCGTCCATTGTTAGGCATTTTTTTACATTCACTTAGGTATTTTGATCTATTCGATATCTTACATAATATTTTTTGTTAACAATGTGCTGTACGAGAAAAATCTCTTCAAACCATAAAAATCCCATCTCCTAAGCTGCGGGTCCAAAAACTAATCTTGAAGCTTATTCCATGGGTTTCACTATTTCAGGATTTATTTTCTGATGAAAAGAAACGCAACTTGAATAAAATTTCTGCCACAAATAAATACCTCTCATTTTAGAGACTCATTCTTCGTGCGAACAGTTATTCTGTGGAACCAGCTACCAGCTAAAATTAAAATCATTCGATCACGCGGACGGTTCAATCGTGACTGTATAGATTGGCTAGAAGGAAGAAATTAGAGATTAGAATTAGAAAATAGTTATTCATTGAATGCTGATCCAAAATTTAGGATGTGATCATATTGAATCCAATTGCAGAATTTAAAAAGGAGGAGTCCTTACTCTGAAAGTATATATGAATGAATAAAATGAAAATGAAAATGAAAAGAACATAACGGTATAACACGACTAACATATTAAAAGGGCCCATTCACTATAAAAAATACAATATATTAGATATATTTTTTCAAAGAAAATTAATTTGGAGTCTGGCTGGAAGGTACAATCTGTAAATTTGTAACTGTAATTTTGATTACTGGCGTTCAAGAAACATGAATGTTCAAGATTTTTTTTAACCATTTTCTGAGAAATGACGAAAAATCCAAATATCGAACATTGGCCAAATCCTGCAACAATAAACAATTGGAAAGTTGGGATTCAGTTGATAGCTTCAAGTAGTAACTCATCAACAATGCACATATAATCTCATAAACGGGAAATTGTAAGCTTTCTGCAGCTTACAATTTCCCGTTTATCAAGATGAGCATTCGTATCTTCGAGTCCAATCTCGCGGTTAATCAAAACGGCTCAGGGTGGTACACGTTGCTGTCTTCCTTGCTTTTTAGCGAACATAGAAATAGACAGTGAAGAATTCCGTGTATGTTACAAATTTGTCCAGCAACCCCAATATTAATCCTCCTGTACTAGCGCATACGGTCTCACAGACCGAGAATGAATAATTTTATTTTGAGCATTTTTGAAATTGAATGAAGTTAAAGAAAAAATATTTTCTGGAGTTTGTTCAATCAAAACATAATTTCTTTATATAAATACCAATAACGCTAAAAATACACAATAGTAATATTACAGAGACACACACAGTTTGTGACGTCATGCGCGAGTATACGAGTTATGATTCTGCGCGCGAGTACAGGAGGGTTAATGAAATCCGAAGATGATCCCTCGCATCACTTCAATTAAATTCCTATTTGCGTACAACCCTTGAACAACCATAGAGATAATGTTATGTAGTCAGAACCCCATGCTTCCTACACAAATGTTGCTAAATGAATAAGCAATACTGTGCCTAGGAAACGATTTATCTTATTCTGTTCGAGAAGAAACACATTTTTAAATTAATGCAATCATTGCGGTCAAGGTCGAAAATATTACAACTTCAGCGAGCTGCGCTAGCACATCGTTGCATTCGCGTGTGAAATAACGAGTCAGCAATTTATGTTCATCTGAGTTCCATTTTCCATTTTACTCGACGATTGATTACCGTTACTGTTATATACACTAACTGATGCGTGTTGTGCATATTCTCCGGGACAACGGTCATCAGTGCCAATGTAACTACTGGAACTTTGTTTTATCGTTTTCATTTTTTTCGCTCTTGTACACACTATATTAATAACCTGTTGATAATGGCAATCACAACAAATCAGAACCATCACTTTATTTTTGGTTCGTCTGAAGGCATTTTTCATTTTCAAATCTCAAGTTATTGTTGTTTTTGTTAAATGGGAATAGGAAGCATCAATCGTCGATTCCTCACTGTTATAATTAACAAAACAATCATTGGAGTAGATATTACAGGATGTCGACTACCCGGAAAAACCTTGAAAATCAGGAAATATCAGGGAATTCAAACAACGTCAGAGAAAATTTTAACCATCACAGTAGTGATGCAATATGTGTAAAAAATCACGCTCCAGATATTTGGTTGGAAGGTCCGTAGTTTCTGTTATGGTTGAAACAAATCGACATTAAGCCAGGATGCGTTGTTCTTAGCAAACCTGCAAACACGCTGTCAACATCCTTCGATTCCCTCCGTGAGTATTTTTCTTTTTACGAAAACTATTGATAGATTCATGTTGTTCCTGCCTATTGACAAGAATGTTTCACAACAGGTAGATTGTTGAAATGGTCCACCTAAGCTGTGAAAAATGAGCTAAATTATGATGTTTGATGATCAAGAAACATTGCCTAACACAAGCTGCATTTTTGATGATTTCTACAAGACATTAACAATGGGGAGGCGATCTGGCGTAGTGGTAACATCCGTACCTCTCACGCTAAAGATCACGAGTTCGATTCTCACTTCCGACACTCTTCCGAAATGCAAGTGAAAGTGACGAACCAACTAAAAGTGTTGAAAGTCACTATAATAAAGACAAAAAAAAGACATTAACAAGACTACGAAGAATTAACTTTTGGATCTGAATGTCAGATTTTGAGATGAAGAAAAAATTCGAGAGGTTGTATCTGAGAAACGACCGCTTAGGACGTAGGACTACGCAATGTTTTTTTGAAATTTGGTGGTTTATCATTTCGGATATTATTTGCGAATACGTCAAAATTTCATAAATAACTCTAGTAAAAAGTTCCGGGGACCCTGAAAAGGTTTAATGACTTGCGTGGTTTTATAGAATCATTTCGAGAAGCAACGATTCGTTTTTTTTTTCTCTATTATAGTGACTTTTAACACATTTCGGCTGAGAATTGAACTGGTGATTTCTGCGCGAGAGGTATGAATGTTACCACTACGCCAGATCGCCTCCTCGCGACGATTCTTTCTTGCGAGAACAATACACGAATTGGTCATATGTCGCAATTTGTTTCTTTATATCAATGCACACATTGCACTGAGTATTTAACGAGAAGCATCTTCCGTGCATCACCATTCAATAAGCATACAACACGCGTCTAACAGATGCATACAGTTGCAGCGATAAAAATGAAACATCGCGAGAATGACCGTTTATAAAGCTAGGAGCTTGTTGTATCAGAACAGAGCCGATGCTCACGAGAGCAAATATGAATGGTTACTAAAAGAATCGAAGGTATGCTATTCACATGTACAGGAACTGAACAAGTTCTAAGTTTCGCGCAACGAAAACAATCAACACACTAAATGCAATCCTAAATGTAAAAATGTATCAAAAAAATTTTAACTTCAGAATGGACCTTGATAAACAAAATTGTGATAGATATAATTTTAAAATAATGAATGTTGTGTTATTCTGAAATTTACATTTATTTTCATTTCTGGAAGGGTACCCTCGAAAACGTTCTTAGCAACTGCCTAAAAACATACTGCGTCGTCACATTCCAAATAGCACTTCTTGGATTTGTTTCAATATGGTCTAACTGAACAGGGGAATTTCGTCCCACTCAAGATTGATACTGGGGTGTATGTTCGAAGTTTCTAAAACGAGAGCGTTACGTCGGAATAACAAGATTTTGAGCGTTAATACCTCCTAACCAACTGAAACCACTTCATTCGAAAGACAACATTTCTACGTGTAACTTATTGATCCAAAAACTTGTCTCAATAGCTCGAAAATTGTTTTGAAAGCAAGCTATTGAATTAATAAAAATCTATATATAAGCGGGTGCCAGCTCGGATATCCACTCAGTTATAATTGCAGTACAGTGGTTGGAGCATGTTATCACTGCTACAAGACTGATGTGGCGAAGCTAGCTTCATTCATCAACAAAGCGATGATGAACGGTGTTACCAAGAGCCTGTTTGTGCAAACGAATGGCACTGGTGCGTTGTGTTCGTTCAAGCTTCCCCCTAATGCCAAAAAAGAGTCCACTGGAGAGAAGAATGGTACCGCTTAGAAGGTGACCAAGAAAGCGCCAGCGTCGAAAAAGGCTTCCGCTTAAGGGGATAAAGGATGGGTATTGAATACAGCCGCCATCCATACACATACACAAAACTCTTTCCGTTTGTTGGTGGTCGAGTCAGCATCGATTGCCGGCGGGCGTTGAGCGAGTAGACAGGCGCCAAGAAGAAACCGAAAAATGTTAGCGCTGCTGGCAAATAATCTGCCGCTGGTACCGGGGAGGAGAAAACAGCAACGTTACACAACACGAGGGATTTTGTTTTCAGTAAATTAAATTCAGTTCTTCTTACCACTGAAAATTACTTTGAAGCGAAAGAGTTTATTTTGTTTTCCATTTATAATAATATAATACTGCGATCAAACACATTTTGTAAAATTACATCTTTCGGCAATTCATTACGGGTACAATGAATCTTAAGAAAGACAATTCATTCCCGCTCGGCGCTCGCCGGCAAATGATGCTTACTCAACAATTCTTCAAGCGGGAAGTGCATTGGGTGTTTTTTTTGAGGTGGTGAACATTTTTTAGCCTTTTGAAATTCGAGATGACGTTTTTCATTGGCACCCTAGCGGTTATGCACTTGGTCAGCATGAGTAATCAGTTGCTCGTACTGGTGGTGTAATGGTAATCGTCATATCAACAATGAAATCTCGCGTAACTTTTGAAAAGGACCTATCCACATTGATTGACTCTTTCGATAACCGCGGCCTTGCAGACAGATTTTGCACCAGTTTTGCCACATAGCTTGATAAACGAGGCCGATCTTCAAATACGTCAGGAAATGCTTTTATCGCTGATTTAAAGAATGAATGTTGACGAAGGAAACCGATCAATGTAGATAGGTCCTTTTTCAAAGTCACTTTTCGCGTTTCTGCTTTCTTTGATATGGCGGCTGAATAGAAAAGGGATTGTGAGAGAAGAGCAGAGTGTTTGGATGAGTGAGCAAGATAATTCTTCTGTCGCTTCGCAATCACACATAAAATTTCACACATAGGATTTCACACATAGTTACTAACAAAGAATACCGTGTGAATTCTAATTTATTATACCCCGAGAAAAGACTAAAACACTTAAATACTCGAACAATACAATACTAAAATAATAATACTGAAATACTAAAATATTAAATTACTAAAATATTGAAATACTAAAATATTAGAATACTCAAATACTGAAATACTGAAATATTAAAATACTAAACTTCTAAAATACTCAAATGCCCAAATACTCAAAAATTCAAATACACAAATGCTCAAATTTTCAAATTCTAATATTCAAATACACAAATGCTAATTATTAATACAGACGAAGGTAGACACCATTAGAAAGGTACATAAATTGAGGCATTAATTTGACTTCTTAGAATTGATAGGTAAGTTTAAGGTTTAGGACTTTTCGCCAATTGCAGCTGTTGTTTCAGCAATCTTATCATAATATAACATCGATATCCAGATCAAATCAAATATCAACTCTAATACTAGCGAAAGATACGACTCGACGGAATTCGGAAGAAGTGGCGTTATGTTAAATAAGAAGTTGGTTGCTGATGTTTGGCGCATGAGTTTCGTTGTTCTGTAGCCCCACTTCATAAAGGTATAACGGCTATTCAACCAACACCTCTTCTCGGAGACTTTAAATATTTCGATTCATTTCCTCCGAATCAACATTGTAATGAGTCGCCGCTCACTAATATGGAGTGTTTTAACCCATTATGTCAACAACAGCCATTGCCAATTATCAAATTTCCCATTGGTGATTAGATGATTAGAAATAAAAATGTAAACAGAATCGGTACAAACGACGAGAAATCATTGACACACACTCTGAGCCATATTTAACGGTCGTAATCGACACACAGCTACAATCTAGATGAAGAGAAACGTAACGCTAATAGAGTAGTGAAACATAGAAGGAACCGGTTGAACTCCAACATGAACGATCTATATATGCATTTCGAGAGCATGTCTGATATAATTTATATTTTCGATTGCTGTTGTAAAAGTGCGGGGTGAAACGACAGCAATATTAGCCTTGAAAACTTTCACATTTTTAGATCGGGATAGACTCGGTTGTTTTACGTTGATTTGCTGCGATTTTTTTTTCATCTTGGATCGGGGAAAAGTTTTTCCTCACAAAAAAGATTCACATGAAGTATTGAAGTCTTTAAATACAAGATGATTTTCGAAATATAGCATAATCTGGATGAATGATTTTTAAACACTAAATAATATTTTATTTTCAAAGGGTTGAAGCCATTTGTTGTTATTCAATAAATTATGTACCGTAATGCTTCAGATTCCGTACTGCTTTTTAATCCGGACACTCCATCATTATATTCAATATCATCACAAAATCAATAGATCATTGGCATGTTCAATAGATGCGACTGATAGGTACTTTTGAGACAATTCAGTATAGTGTGAGACATAGTACCTAGCTGTTGAAAAAAAGGTCAACAATCAAAACAAAAAAAAAACAAAGAATGCGAGATGCCCAGAATAAAAACCACATTCAGAAGATGATTTAAAATCCGGACGGATCAAAAGTTCACTATGATTTTTTTTTATTGAAGGAGTTTCATAAGAGTATATTACAAAAAAGTGTTAAATAGAAAGAATGGGGCAAGGATTTAAGTTTCAGATAGAATATAGAATAACAATGAAATAATAAGTTTCTTCAAAAATCAACTAATTTCTATCAATGAAATGCTGCTGACAAAATGTGTCCGAAATTGAAAGCAAAAGTGTCCGGAATTCAAATCACGACATTCTTGAGAAATTTCAAATGTTGATCAAATGTAATAATATTACGTTTTTTTGTAGTTTTGATGTTTGTGTTGTTGGAAGTTATCCTCGTAAGGTGTCGTGCACAAATTACGTAACGCTAAACATCCGGAAACTTTCTCTTGTCAGCTGCTTCAAACCATTTCTGCTTACTTTGTCTTTCATAGCTTCAAATGACTTAAATCTCGTTCCTTTGAAATGTGATTTTACCTTCGAAAACAGATAGAAGTCGCAAGATGATTATCCACAAACACTGGAATAAGCCTGCGCAATGTTTTGGGGGAGAATACATGATCTGATCTTCCACACTTTTGGTGTTTATCCTTTTTTCTTTCAGCAAAAATGCGAAGAAAATAGCATTGGGTGTGTCACTTAATTCATTTCGTTTTTTTTACATGAAAGACACATAATTCTTCGCATCTTTCTGGCAATTTACGGATTCCGTCGCGAAAGAAATGTTTATTTTATGAAGCCAAGAATGAATCCAGACAATTTTTGATACCATGTTCTGAAGAAAAGTATCTATCGAAATAAATGGTAGTCGGAAGGATCAGGTCTGAGCTATATGTCGGGTGAATCAAAATTTTCCATCCCCTATTTTCCAAAGAGTTTTTAACTCGAACAGCAACTTGAGGCCGAGCATTGTCATGATAGAATATGATTGACTCGTATCCGGTCGCATAATCTGGATGTTCATCGGCAATAACTCGCTTTGAACGGATCTATTGTTGCCTGTAGAAGTCTCCACTTATCATTTGATCAGGTTTCAGCAGGTCATAAATGAAAATCTCACCCTTTTAGTTCCACTAAATACAGCTGAAAAGTCACGTAATTTTTCAACAAACGCCACTAAAAATGAACATGATTCACTTCAAGAGATCATCTGTCACTAGCTTATGTGTGAAGTTTCATGACATTTCGTTTTTTTGTTCACACACTAAAGTTGTTTAAGTGTTGCTATCTGACAATTCGTATAGAAAATGAAAAAGAGGAATATCATATTTCAATCAAACATTGTTTTTTGATGGGAAAAACTTCTGAACAATCAATGCAGTGGCTGACGAAATGTTATTCCACTTCTGCTCCTTAGAGAACAGCAGTTTATCGGTGGTTTAGTAAATTAACAATGGATCGTACAAGCACAAGCAGATGCACCTCGCTCTGGAAGGCCAAAAGAGGCTACGAATCCAGGAATCGTAAAACAAGTGCATCGACTTGTTTTGAACGATCGTTAAGTGAAATCACGCGAGTTGGCTGAGGCCGTAAGCATTTCAAACGAGTGGGATACATTTTGCACGACATTTTGGACATGAAAAAACTAACCGCGCGATGAGTGCCGCGTTTGTTGATCGTCAATCAAAAACAGCGGCGCGTTGATGATTCAATAGCCGGTTTGGGGTTGTTAAGGCGTAATCGAGTGAACTTCTTTCGACGTTTTGTGACAATGGATGAAGTATCCATTATCACACTCTTGAGTCCATTAGGCAGTCTGTAGAGTGGTTGACAAGTCACGAAAGCCGGCCAAAGCGGCCAAAAGAACAACGGTCGGTTTTAGCCTCCGTTTTTTGGAATACGCATGACATAATCTTTATCGATTACCTGCAGAAGGAAAGAACAATTACCGTATATTATGTAGCGTTATTGGACAAACTGAACGACGAAACTGAGAAAAAACGGCATGTCGGTGAAGATACCAATAACTTTTGTAGCCGATGGATTGACAATTTTTTCATTTGAACTAGAAGCACATTATATTCTGAGGTGGTGGATTGGAATTGAGCCATCTGGTCTTAGGAACCATTTGAAATTTCAAGAAATTTACGAAAATGGTCAAGTCCCAAGGCAAGGCAAGGTAAGGTATCTTCACCTACATAAAAATGGCCCCATATGGCGAAGACAAAAAATCTGTACCATCACGGCAACGCATCGTCGCATAAGTCCTTAAAAGCGATGGTCAATTTGGACCAATTACGATTCCAATTGGTTGCTCACCCACCATATTCTCCAGACTTGACCCCCAGCGACTAATATATGTTCCCAAACCTCAAGCGGTGGCTCCAGGGAAAGAGATTTACATCTAATGAGGAAGCCATCGCAGAAACTGGGGCATATTGCGGAGACCTAGAAGTTTCGTACTACAGAAAGGGAATCGAAATGTTGGAAACTCGCTATACCAAGTGTACTGCCCCCAAAGGAAACTATGTTGAGGAACAAATGCGACTTTGCCCAAAAAACGATTATTTTCAATAAAAATCTCAGGACTTTTCAAAACATGTGGTACCGTGGATATTCGGATTCGATGTTGATGTTACTTATTGGCCAGGTTTTACATAAGATCTTTTGAATTTTGGGTTGTCGAATCTATTGTCTATTGTTGAATCTATTGTTCGTTCCCAGTAGTGATTCAATGCAAACAAGCTTTGCTTTTGTATCGCACATTTTGGTCGATCAAAGACGTTCGCCATGTATTTGGATGCGTTCTGCGGCTTTGAGTCGCTTGGAAATAGCTTGTCGATAAACTTCCAATGATTCTGCAATCTCTGTTTGCGTTTGACACGAATCTTGATCGGACAATGTCTCTAATTTTTCATTTTCAAAAATTCATACGAATGGTTGATATATGTAGACACTTCACGATGCAACAAAAATGAGCAGCCGTAAACGATTATTTATAGCACCTCTTATCAGTGTTGCTACACGTACAGATTTATCTGGACCGGTAAAGATTTTATCGATTTTTTGGGTACAGATTCTGTACGACACAGATAACAGATTTTTGTACAAAAGTACAAATAGGTACAGATTTTCTGGAGTGCTTAATTATCAGCACGTGGAGTTAGTAAAATAGATGAGGCAGAGGTTGTATTTCGATGATTAGACCCTTAAGGCTGTTGCAATGTTAAATCATAGAAACTTTTCCAATTTAACAAGCAACAACGTTGTATAGGAAGCGTTTCCAGGGTTCTACGATAAGGTTTTACATGATCTGGAGAACGAATTATGTGCCCTATGAGTAAAATTGCTTTGGAAGGATATCACCGTTTCAGAAAACAAACATTTGCATGATTGCTGAACAAAAATCGGATGCCTGAAAGAATTAACGGTTTATAGAATGATAGTATGCAATCTTAATTTAGTACGACTATGTATAAGCACCGTCAAACACACGAGAGATTCAAGGCTTGCAAATGTTAAAGTACATTTATAGCAAATGTGGTATTAGTAGTAATTAAATTAAAATGTGAAATTAGTAAAACAGATTTTTTTTTCTTTGACGATTATTTTCGATGGTACAGATTTTTGGAAGGAAAAGTACAGATGAAAAAGATTTTTACCCCTTCCGGTACAAGTGAAAATTTGACAACACTGTCTTGTACTATCTTTTGGAAACGAAACGAATTGAAATTCACAACCAATATAAGCAGATGACCAATTTTTTCGGTGCTGTAAAATACATATTAGGCTGTCAAAAAAGTCCTGCGGTATTTCCGCGAGGTGTCGTTGTAAGCGCGTAGTTCTAGTTGTATTCATTGTATCGAGTCATACTATAGCTTGTTGGTAAGGTATTTATAGTCCTATAATATAGTCCTTGACAGTGTTTTGTTTGGTTAAGTCGTTCGTGAGTTATAGTGTCGCAAATATGGAGCAAAATAAAGAGAAAATCCGACATATTTTACAGTACTACTATGACAAAGGCAAAAATGCATCTCAAGCTGCCAATAAAATTTGTGCAGTTTATGGACCCGATACAGTTTCCATTTCCACCGCACAACGATGGTTTCAACGTTTTCGTTCTGGTGTAGAGGTCGTCGAAGATGCGCCACGCTCCGGAAGGCCTGTTGTCGAAAATTGCGACAAAATCGCTGAATTAGCCGAGAAAGACCGGCATAGTAGCAGCCGTTGCATCGGCCAAGAGCTGGGGATAAGTCATCAAACCGTTATTAACCATTTGAAGAAGCTTGGATTCACAAAGAAGCTCGATGTATGGGTGCCACACACGTTGACGCAAAAAACAGCTTTGACCGTATCGACTCATGTGAATCGCTGCTGAATCGCAACAAAATCGACCCGTTTCTGAAGCGGATGGTGACTGGCGATGAAAAGTGGGTCACTTACGACAACGTGAAGCGCAAACGGTCGTGGTCGAAGCCCGCTGAAGCGGCTCAGACGGTGGCCAAGCCCTCAATCACGGCCAAGAGGTTCTGCTGTGTGTTTGGTGGGATTGTCAAGGAATAATCTATTATGAGCTGCTTCCCTATGGCCAAACGCTCAATTCGGACCTGTACTGCCAACAACTGGACCGCTTGAAGGTAGCACTCATGAAGAAGAGGCCAGCTTTGATAAACAGAGGCCGCATTGTCTTCTATCAGAACAACGCCATGTCTATCCTTGTTTTTTTATTTATAGCCAATCTGCATTTATCTCTTCCCAAGTTATTCTGTAATAAAAGTTGTATTGTACGGTACTATTTTATCATTTCAAAATCGTAACTGTTTAATTTATAAGAAAAATATATACAAAACCATTGTACAACTAACTTGTCTGTTATTGAAAATAAACTAATTCTTCTATTTGTTCTCTTTTTAACAGGTCTGTTGACACGGCTCAAAGCTATAGTAAGGGTGTTGGGCCACCTCAATCCGCCTCCAGATCGGCAGCTAGTCCTCTCTCACCACCAAGACCTGGTCCTGGGGCGGGAGCTGCAAACTATCCACCATTCGCCGGAGCACCAGCACGGGAAGCACCGCTTAGATATGTGCAGAACAATTCGTACTATCGCGAAAACCCTTACACTCGGGTATCACAGGTCAATCGATTGAACCAAATTATTTGAACTCTATAAATAATACCACAAAATTTCTATGTTTTAGGTTCCACAAATGCCTGAATACCATAGGCAGGTTCCGGTTGTCTCCGTATCTAGTAGTATACCCGCACCTATCAGTATAGCAAATTCCATGGAGCCAGTACAACAATCAACCCGACCCCGAATATCCCTGCTTCCGCATAATCCCGATTATCCGCAAGCACGAGCCGTACAGCAACTGCCACCAGCACCATCGGATAACGGTCCACCCGCATTTAAGAAAATACGCCTGAATGAGAATAGTCAACCTGCGCAATCCCTCCTGAACGTTGATACACGTGATCCACCGGTGTCATCCGGTGCGTATCATCCCCAGGTGGAAGCGATCTCACCAACTTTACCAAGCGATCCCACTGAGGAACTTCGTGCCACTAAGGATGACCTGTTGCAGCAGATCGCCAAGGTGGACATGGAGATCGACAAGGCGGAGAAGAAGATCGCTATGCTGAAGAAGAAACAGGAAACGCTTGAAGAGGCTTCGCTGAAACCGGCGGTTGAGGAAAGCGCCGCCGAGACGCAACCGAAACATCGCAGCATGGCACAACAGGTTTACGCCGATAACAGGAAACGAGCATTGACGGCCCATGCTGTGCTGAGTGCACTTGGTACTGCCACCGATCTACCGCTGTACAATCAGCCGTCCGACGCGGAAGTCTGCCGCGAAATTCAAGAACGCCACAAAACATTCAAACAGCGTTTGCTGATGCATTTCAAGAAAGTAAAATCAGAACGAGCGGCAGCGCAGGTGGAACTGACTGAGCGATATGCGCAGTTATCGCAGGAATGGTCTAAACGTGTAGATAAAATGGAAGGTAGTGCAAAACGGAAAGCGAAAGAAGCGAAAAACCGAGAGTTTTTCGAGAAAGTGTTTCCCGAGCTTCGAAAGCAACGGGAAGATAAAGAACGATTTAATCGTGTAGGTTCTAGGATTAAGTCCGAAGCCGATCTTGAAGAGATCATGGATGGTCTTCAGGAGCAGGTACGTTGCGATAAGGATTGATAACGAGCACAGCATATTTATTGTAAACAATTACCTCGCTATTCTATTCCAGGCGATGGAGGATAAAAAAATGCGTTCATATGCTGTGATTCCACCTTTAATGTTAGACTCCAAACAAAGAAGGCTAGTGTTTAATAATGAAAATGGAGCGCTAATAGACATGGAAACAGAATTTAAGGTTAGTACCATCAGGTTTTAACATTTACCAAGGGAGTCGGTTAGTCCGCAATGGAACCATTTTTTGCGTTTGTACTCGAACTATTTTTATGGATAACCAGAAACATCAATTCTCGATATAGTTTTACTAAACATATTGAAAGCTGATGCCATGAACAATATAGGTTCGAAGATTAACTTCGCCATCTAGCCAAATTTTTGAACTGATTCTCAAGGGCTGAATAGGTTTGAATATTGCCAATGGTTCCACGTTTCCGAAAATCTTTAAATGCATTCAATCTGTCTGCATGAAGCTTGAAACACTGGCTATAAATTTGTATGTTTTGTATCCAACGCGAACTGCGTTGTCATATCTCAAACGAGAAAGGAAGTTATACTCCTCCAAGGAAGGTAAACCATGTCTGATACTAATGGCTAGAGTAATCGCGTCCGCGTACTTTTTCCAGTCAATGTGTTTTGTGAGGTCGTGAGCCATGTTTACTGATTCAGAAGAACTCACCCCATTGGTGATAGAAAATTCGTTTGGCAAGTGATCACTACTGTTGGGACCCTAATTTACATTCCACTTGCAATCTAACGATAGGGAGTTTGAGAAAAGCGAGGGGTTAACCCTTAAGAGCACCTGATTTTGCCTATCCGCTGCCCACGATTTTGTAGCCCCGTGACTTGGGCACATTTTTGTGCCAGGAATTCCTTTTTGCAAACAAACGGCGTGTTTTCTCAAACCGAGTCCGTTGATGCGTTGTTTGCGGTTGATAGGTGTTGTTGTTGTTGAGCCAGTGGAGAAGCGCCCTTCAACATTTACGTGAAAGTGCGTTTCGAGTGTTCCTTCAAAGAGCACACTGTAGGCTTTGCTCACATGATGTGTTCTCGGCAAGTGGCACGGCGTTCCTTGATTGCGCAATAAGCTGCCGTGTGATCAACTGACTTGCACTCCCGTGAATGTTGACCTCCCTTGAGGGAATTCGGCAACTCCTTTACTATTTGTTGTTTCGCACGTCGGACTGGCTTCAGTTATCACTTCTTCAATTTCTACGTCATGGGAAGGAATGTAGATGTGCTATTCCAATTCCAAAGTAACGGGTGGCAATTAACATTTTGATTTTTTTTCCGAGGGCCCTATGTTCAACAATGAACGAGCTCAGAGAGAAATGAGAAAAGAGAGAAATGATACAACATTTTAAAAGCGAACAAGCGAATAAGCGAACAAGCGAACGATTCCGACCATATCGATATCCTAAGATGCCCTTGTTGGATATCGGATAAGGCAGAGGAAGACCATTCAAATTATGAAAGCAAATTGCTTCGTTCTTTTTTTCGTGCCAAAAGTAGATCAAATTCCTGGAATACGAATGTTTGAAGAAAATTTTGATCAAAACGTTGCTGGACAAATTTGCCTCGGTGACACTGAATCGAATATTTCTTCGGGGTTTTGGGCTCCTTGGTGTACAAAAATCACTGCAGAGCCACGAATTGTAAACAGTTGATTGGTAGAAACAAGAGATGCATTTGCAAAGTTGACATGAAGGATGTACAACGTTCCTGTTTCGTCATCAAACGGAAGCTTCGGCAGACCGTTATCAAATGTTCACTAATTTTTTGACGTAGAACTACGTCTTTCATTTCTATACTGGGGTGTAAGTTCATAGCTTCGAAAACGAAAGCGTTACGCCGGAGAACGAGATTTTGAGCGTTAATAGCTCCTAAAAAACTGAACGAATTGGTATGATAAACACTTCATTCGAAAGATAAAATGTCTACGTAAATGTCTATATAATGCTTGTTACTTTTCGATCCAAAAACTTGTTTCAATAGCTTTAAAATTGCTTCCAAACCAGACTATTGAAATCACACTAATCGGTATATAAGCGAGTGTCGCTCGGCAATCCCCTCAGTTATGATTGCGTAACGATTGAGTTACGATCGCTGGAATGGATGGATGTTTCCCTAACACAGACTTCAAAACCATGAAACCTAGGGAAATCGGCATTGCAAAATAGATGCAAGCAGCGGGTACTTCTGTGCTCGCTTGCGTATCTGGAAATTGGAACGTTTCCCTAACACAGAATTTAAAACCTGGGAGCCTATGGGAGTCGTCATAGCAAATTAGATGCAAGCAGCAGGAACTTTTGTACTCGTTTGCGTTTTTTGCAAATTGGAATGTTTCCCTAACACATACTTCAAAACCATGGAGCCTGGGGAAATCGGCATTTCAAAATAGATGCAAGCAGCGGGTACATTTGTATTCGTTTGCTTTTCTGTAAATTAGAATGTTTCCCTAACAGACTTCAAAATCATGAAATAGGCATTGCAAAATAGATTCAAGTTACGAATAATTTTGTACTCGCCTGCGTTTCTGGAACTCGGAGTGTTTCCCTAACACAGACTTCAAAACCATGAAGCCTGGGGACATCGGCATTGCAAAATAGATGCAAGCTGCGGGTACTTTTGTATTCGCTGCGTTTCTGTAAATCGGAATGTTTCCTCAACACAGACTTCAAAACCATGGAGCCAGGAGAAATTGGCATAGCAAATTAGATGCAAACTACGGGTACTTTTGTACTCGCTTGCATTTTTGCAAACCGGAATGTGTTTTCCCAATATAGATTCCGAAACCAAGAAGTTGGGAAAATCGGCATTGCAGATACATTCAAGTCGGCAATACTTTTATACCCCCATGCATTTTTACACTCGGAATTCGTTTTGCTAACATGGTCTACAACGCTTCGACTCGATTATTCAAGACTGCATTGGAAGATATCTCTTCATGTCGTCATCTCACTGAACTTATACGCATACCGTTTGATGATTAGGCAAAATGTTGATAACTATTGCTGCGATAACTATTACCATAATGTATGAATTGACCTAAATTGGGATTTGTTTGCAATTGAATTCGTAAATTGTTTCATTCATTTACTAGTTTAATCAATAATTTTATCAATACACACAAAAAATAGCTTTGCGCAGCGGCGATATCGTAACCAATTAGGAACACCCGAGATGCGAGTATTGCTAATCGAAGAAACACAAATGATTACTAAGCCAACGGCAGTCCTACGTCAACCTTGCGGTTATATCGTAGGTATAACCCATTCATAGTTTTTTCAACAATGGACAATGTATCTTTGATTCCAATAAATCTGATCTTCTTCAAGTATGTCTTTTTTTGAGAGCTTGAGAAAAAATTCTTCAAATTTAGTTGCCACCCGTTATTAATCATCAACAAACTCATATAGTTCCGGTTAGATACGACAACTTGCAATTCGTTCGGTCTAACCTTTCTAATTTCGGTTACGGAGGTAAATGTTGTTAGGTTTGTCATGATCTGAATGACCTCCAAGACTTTGCCATTCGGTTTTTACCAGAAAAAGAAACTCACGACAGTGCCAGGAGCATTGTCCGGATAAACTATGACAGAGGAGATAGGTTTGCATTTTTTAGAAGGGACTTTTGAAGATGGAAAGACTCATCCCCGGAAGTGTCTTCTGGACTGGGGGCACGTTTAAGTGGTTTCCCAGTTCCTGTTTTAGCAACCAAGGGAGAAAAAACTATTTTCAGTGGATCAGATGTGTAAGTTGAAATTGTCTGTTTTTTCGAGGAAGGAAACACATAACTTTCAGGAAAACCTCAAGATATGTTTATTCGAAATAATCCTCGTTTGATTCTACACATTTCGTCCTTTTCAAAAAAAAAAAGGTTTTTGTCTCGCACATGGACAACAAATTCACAACAAATTCAACCATTCGCCAACCCATTTTTCGACATCTTTATTTGGCGAAGCGCTCCTCTGCAAGTGCATGTTCCATTGAAGCATAAAAGTGGAAATCTGACAGGGATAGGTCTGGAGAATACGGCGTGTGCAATAACGTTTCCCAGCAAACGCTTTGTTGTGCCTTTCACAGTTTTTGCGGTTTGCGCCGGTGCCTTATCAAACTGTAATATCACTTTACCGTGTCTACGGGTCCATTCAGATTCTCTTTCCTATTGATGTAGAGTTTCACACTCATCATGTGTTGTCGGTAATGATTCGTATTCATCTCACATCTGGTTCTAGTAGCTCGTGGTACACCATACCCTCCTGGTCCCACCAAACAGAGAGCATCTTCTTCATCAGGTGAAAGCCATGATTTTTTGTGCTCTGGATTCTCGAAATAAATTCATTTTTCCTTGCCCATCACAATCCAATGCAAAAACTACTTTTTTGGTGCTGTTGAAGAAGCATTCCACGAATGGTTTTGCGATGCGCCATTTGCCTTTCACTTAATTTGTGTGGTACCCATTTTCTAAGCTTCTGGATCGGTTTTCAAGGAATGGATGCCTCCTCGGAATTACACAGCAAAAACAAGACCCCCTTCCCAACAATCGGAAACGACGATCGATTGCAGCATTCGCATACAAATTATTTTATAACACTGCTTTCATCAATATGATTTGTTTGATATGATGAAATATTCACTACACCGTATCAAACATTTCGTATTCTTTACTATCATATCTGAAGTGTACGAAATTGAACAGCGGTAGGTTATCAGAATGAAACTCAGTATGTCTTTTATTTCGTAAATGAATATATCGTCAATTACAAAGTGGAGGAAAAATGGATGCGTTCAAACAAGAAGGAGACTATTTCACAGATCTGTCACTGGTGGCGTTGCTGGAATAAAGTGTGGCCAGTTTGACTGCGAAATGAAGTACACCGCAAATCCATACGTCGAAATACATTATCATTTTTTGAGACCATGATGTCATGGGGGCAACTTTCCTGCAGATGAATACGGATTGAGGATAGCTAGCTATCCGCATTTAGAAAAGGAACATTTGTGAGAAGTTACACGTCTTTTCTTTCCTTCGAACAGAAATGCAGTGAGAGCGCGAAGTTCGAAGAAGAAGGACCTCTTAATGGACCTGTTTCGTGGTCTGTGAAGTGGAAAATCAGTTCTCTGAATAACTGACAGAAGACAGAATTTCAAAACAAGATTTTTTGCGGTAATCTCAATAGTCATGTTTTGCTAAAAAAATATTACAATGACAAAGTATCGACATGTTCTTGAAGTCCCAATATTTCGTTTAGAATCTGAAGATAATATATTTCAAATATAGAGTAACTTTTATCAATACCACCATTACTTAAAATAGAGTTTTCTTCAAACTAGGAACGGTTAAACTTGAATGTGTGGACCGTTGGAGAAAAGGAAATTTTCCGGGAGAAATTTTTGCAGCATCCGAAGAATTTCGGTATCATTGCAGCCAGCTTAGATCGGAAAAGTGCGCAGGTATGTACTTGAAATTCAATATGTCAACAAATTGTAAAATCTAACGATTCAAATATTGCTTTTATTTGTCTAGGACTGTGTACGATATTACTACCTCAGTAAAAAGGCGGAAAATTATAAGCAGTTGTTACGAAAATCCAGACAGCGGACGCGAAGTTCTAGGAATATGCATAAATCCAATCAAAACCAGGCGCAGTGCATAGTGGATGCTTTAACAACTGGTGTTACAACAAGGTAAGGGGAACCGACATTTCTACATGTTTGTTGTTGTAAATCTAACTCTGTTTTCCCTTATCTCTTTCTCATTGAAGACTACAACGCGAACAACAACAAAAGACTGTAGGCCGTGATCGTGCCGCGAATTCAACAAATAGTTCATTAGGAAATAGTACGACATCAAATGTCACAACAAATTCATCTTCAAATAATACTAACAACAATAACAGTAGCAGTAATAACAGTAGCAGCAGTAGCAGTAGTACAAGTAGTATTAGCGCGAGTACGACTGTGTCTAGTGTAACAACTACAACAACTACGACAGTACCGGCAGCGTCTATATCAGCGACAGCGGCGGCGGCATCAGTAACCAGCAGCACGATGACTACTTCGGCGACATCTCCTGCCGCAGTAGCTGCATCAACGATTGTGACGATTACGTCAATAAGTGCGACAAGTATATGTAGTAGTTCCAGCACAGCTACTATTAGTAACATCAGCAGTAGTGCTAATGGAATCAGTAATGCATCCAATGTAAATTCTGTGCTCTCGGGAAGCGAAAGTACGGAAACGATGGATGAAGAGGAAACGAACAAAGACAAACAAGCCGCTGGTTCTGGTTCGCCTGCAACATCTCTATCTGTTACTGCTGCTATTGCAACAGCGACTATTTGCAGTACTACGGCATCTACTGTTTCTACGATTGCAACTGTGTCAACATGTTCGACACCTACAACCATATGCTCATCTAGAAGTGCAACGCCCTCATCCCTAGTTTCATTAACGATCACATCAACTGCATCAACATGTTCGCCCAGTTTATCAGTAGCGCCTTCGTGCATAAATACAGCCGCGGTGACCCTTTCTACGATCGCATCTGTGTCTGCACCTGCTTCGGTCGTATCTAATATCAGCAGCAGTAGCAACAGTACCTTGGTCACGATTGTGTCTAATAGCAACAACAATAATGGTGTGAACAACAGTTGCAGCAACAATAATAACAACAATAGCAGTAGCTTATCGGGTGTAACTGCTGTGGAGACGTCTTTTGTACCTAATCTTAGCTCTAGTATTTCTATTCCACTGAATGGCGTAAAAACGGACGTGCTGAATTCTGCTACAGTTGTTGCGTCGACGGCCACAACAGCATCGAACAACAGTAGTTTCTGCATTAACGCCAATGTAAATAATGTACAATCAACCGTACCTAGTTCGGTTGTTACTGGTGGTGGCAGCAGTGGAATCGTTTTGACTCATGCCGGGTCGGTGCCGGTAACGGCAATTGCACCAAGTGGAATCAATACGTCGTCGTCCTGCTCACAACCTCCGACGCATTTACAACAACAACAACAACCATTGCAGCACCCACACACAAATGCAATCATGTTTAACAACACGAGCACCCCGAAAAGTTTATCAACGACGACGTCGTCGTCAATGGACATCATTATCAAGGATATAACGCTGGGTTCCGTAGTGGCAAGTGTGGTGAACAGCAAACTTGGCGTCAAAGATAACCTGCTCAAAGATGATTTGGATCCAAGGTAGTATGGATGCTTTTAGAAGTAAATTAGAGTCTATATTGTTTTTTTCTTTCTTATTTTCAGTGACCCAAAGAAGAGACGGATAGAAATTGACGGAGTGAAGGATGAGAACGTAACACAGGAAAGTAAAGGTAATGTGAATTCCTTGTTTGAATTAATGTTTGGGTTTTTTTATTGACGGAATTGTATTGCTAATGGTATTGTTCACTTCAATTGATCAAGTGAACACAGCTGCTACTGCTTACATGTTTAAGACTGTTCCCGATTATTGATGTCCGATTTCTCTTAATCGTTCATTAAATAATCAGATATTTTGCAGCTGTTAATTGTTGCCTACAACCGTATGTATCTGATTTTTTGAGTTGTTGTTGTGTTTGATTGCTTCCTTCGTCCAAAAAACCTTGTAGTTCAACGGTCCTCGATTTTTTCGGAGGTTTCCACGTCAAAACAATCATTCCCAAATTTTTTGAACCACCCAAACAACTGCGATCTTCCAGGAGCATGCTCACCTTAAGCTTCGACAAGCATTCGATGAAATTCTGCAACTTTTTTCTTGGAACGGTAGTAGAAAATCAGTTCAAATTCCGCAATTGGTATTTTCATGATACAGAAGTCGACATATTCGAAGTCCTTCAAACCAATGCTACAGAGTAAGGGTAAGAACACACTGTGCGGCTCTCCCGCGCATAACTTGCAATGACAACTGCTCGACTGATTTCAATGAAATTATGCGCGAAAAATTTGATAGGCATGAAAATAGGTTGTAAACTATATATGACTATATTTTAATGCCAAGCAACACGCCTGGAACGTATTCTGAGTGACAAGCTCTACAATATTTGTGATCAATGGACAAATCAGAAGAAATCTCTTTGACGAAAAATCCTTCAGCCGTTCTGAAGGAACAAGACGGATATTGCACAAGCATTCAGCAACAAGATCCATAGAAACTTCATTAACTATAAACATCATTACTTTTTTTGAACTAATGTTTATGAACATTATAAACAAAGGAGACGAAACAAACAAGAGAGTGCGCTCGATGCAATTCCTACGACACAATCAACAGAAGCGGTGTATGAAGGAATACATTCTTTTGCGAGACACTATCGTGAGCAACGCCGACACAGCCTTTGCTATTGTCATGTCAAAACACAATTCATTTTCATGATATTACAGCATGTATTCGTGAAAATGATAATGGATTTTCAGGTGGAATAAGCACGCTTCTGGAACAAAAATTATATATTAAAATTAACTCTAGCGTATCGAACATGTGTTCAATGTAAAAGGTGTACTCTTTTACATTCTCTGCAGGTGGGGTAAAATCTAGAACAAAAATTGTATCTGATAAGGATTTCATATCCATATAAATAAAAAAGATTCAACAAATGTGATGCTAAACGCATAACTCAAGGAAGGAATCGTCCGATTTGGGCCGTCTTTATTTTTTTGTATTTGTCTCTGCCCATAGATGTTAAGGCGAAAAAATATTATTTTCTTTGTAAATCTTCGAAGGAAAATGGGAAAATTCGGAAAATTTAATTTCCACATGTTCTTCAATTACATCGTGATAAGCGTTGTTATTCCATTTGATGTTTTCATTCCATTTGAAATTCATTTTGGTTCGAAAATGGTTTTGGATTTTCAGGTGACATAACACAATCCTATATCTTCTTTATCAGGAGTTGCGTTGGTGTGAAGCGTAAATGGTGATGGATTATCAGGGAAAGATTGTGATGGATTGTTAGAAAAAGAGGAAATTCTAAAACGGCCAATAAAAAGTCCAATCAATGAATAGGATTGAACCCATGATCGTGCTTAGTAAGAAAGTGTAAATGTTTGAATGTTTTCATATCAAAAATCTATTTTAGGCGGGACGAAATTCGCCGGGTCTGCTAGTAATAACATAATAATGACAGCTAGTGAAGCTGTCGAAAGCTGCTGAATGTGTGTTACATTCGGGTCTCTGGCAACCCTATCTCAACAAACAAAAATTGAGCCTAGGCAGCATAAAGCAGGGCTCGAGCTCAGGGAGCTCACTTTTTTTTCAACTGTTTGGAGTCATATATGTTCAACATTAGATTACGTTGGATAGTTTCCTTCGGCAAGCGATGTTTCGATACCCATCCGGAAGCTTTATTTGCGATTTGCACTGTGATTTCACTGCTGCTGGATCGCGCGGAGCACTTCATTTTTAATTTCAGGTTATGATTTCTATGCTCATGATTTTCTTTGCTGGCTACAAAAAGATGGCCGCATAGGATTCCCTTGGTTACATCAAATTCCCGCTGAGGCTCATCATTTCAAAATATGCGCTGGAGAGCCATCTAGTGTGCTCCTACGCTAAAACTTGGTTTGTTTTGGTTTGAAATCCGTTGCTGGATGTGCAATTTTGACGAAAAATCCACCTATAGGGTAACTTCGATATAACGTACATTTCATTTTCAAAATTGTACGTTGTATCGAATTGCACGTTATATCGAAGCATAATGAAGAACTCAGAAACGTAGGTTATATTACTTTATTGTGTTGCTGTTTGGGTAAGGTTAATGATAAAATTCAAGACAAAGCCAGCCTTTTTCATAATGTTTTGCTTCGTACTGTTGATTAAACCTTGATTCATTTAAAATCCTGAATCACAAAACCAGTTGTATTATGGGATTGGTTGAAGATACAAAACATGTTTTAGTTTAAAAACACAGATAATTCATTTTTCTTTCAGAAAAAAATATTCAAAAAGTTATTTCTTTACACTTTGAAAATGTGTACGTTATATCGAGTGACGTATCGAGAGTACGTTATATCGAAGTTTCCCTGTATTTGGACGCCCCTGCCAACGCAGATCTGTGGTGTAACCGCAAGGTTGACGTAGGACTATCGTTGATTTAGTGATCATTTGTTTGTAGTTGAATCAAAATCCATTCTGATTAATGAATAAATGAATATTTGGGGGAATCCGAAAACGAAAGCGTTACGTTGGAGGCACAAGGTTTTATGCATCCAATATTGGTTAAGAAAATATTCCACCTATGGGGAAAAATAATGTTCAGAAGTTTTCATGTTAATTGCACTTGATTGAAAAATCATAAAACGAAATGCATTTAATCGCAGTACTATATGAATAGAAAACATTAAAATAAACTCTTTCGGTTGCATGTAATTTTTAATTCCAAGGGGAACTGGCAGATTAGCTTTCAGCAACGATACCATCTTTCCGGTTTCTTTTTGTACGTTATAACGAGGGTATGTTATATCGAAGTTTCCCTGTATGTTATTTGCAACACATGAAGTTCGAGCAAGAACCCGACTCGATAAGATTCTCTATTTACAAAATACGAAATAGTGAAGGGTGATAGCAATTCGATTTACACAATAGGGTCATTATAGTTACTGAGCAAAGTCGGTAGCATCCAACGAACTTCGACAGTTATCATGTTTGCTATGAAGGTCATCGCGTTAGTACACTGTATTCTTTTTTACGCGATTTTTTACGTGATTTTGTTTTGCGTATATATTATTCATATAATTTTCGTTCCGAATTTTAAAAAAATATGTTTTTTGGGAAAAACGAATTTTAATTTTCAATTTTTTTAAAGTTTGTTTGGGTTTTTAGTGAAAGCTTGAACAATTTCCTACCACCACTACTATCAACAATTTCCTGCCACCATGTTGGGTAGCATCGATCGAATGGAATTTATCGGTGCAACTGTCATGATTTCGAGCTTGTTGCATACCTTTAGTTTACCAGACCATTGCATTGTTTGTTTCAGTTTGCATTCCTGATATTTTGCTTGAAAAACATTTCAGAAACGCCTCAAAATAAGCAATTCGCAACACATGAAGTTCGAGCAGGAACTCGAGTTGATGAAATTTTCTCGATTTACAAAATATGAAATGTTGTTCGGTGTGACAGTGATCGTATCGATCGCTCGATTCGATCGATTTGTATAAGGCATCATCTTATGGGGGATCTGAAAAATGTTGATGGCATTTGTATCACTCTTGTCAACAAACACTAGAAACCATCACTATTTCGTGGTTAACGAGTGCATATAATTTAAATTTTTTTTTGCTTTGGTATATGATTAAAATTATTTTATTCTGGAAAACAAAGTATATTGGATTCTTTCTTCAGGCGACTTTTTTGCGCGATTCTCTTGAAATTGTGCCATTTTTTACCCGATTTGCTTTACGCGATTTGGCACTGTCTATCGTGCCTCGTTTGTAAAAGAAATCATGCGAGTGGGCGCCAGAGACAACATTTTTTTACATGGTATAAGCTCGAAATAAGCTGTACAGGATGAACATATGCGCACCATTAACAAATGGCTACCGTTGGATACTGGGAAAACTGATGTTTTAGGAAATTAAGAGGCAGCAAGTAAAATTTTAAATTTACCATTACTCGATAAGATTATCTTATGAGTTAGGCAAACCATTCCATTCATGCTCAGAGATAGAAGTAGCTGGGAATGATGAAAGTATCAACCGTTAAATTTAATATTCGTTTGTCCACGTACATGACATATGTGGTGCTGATTCACATCCACTTGGGAAAAAACTTACAAAATTTTGAAACACACGCTTTGTTCGCGCCACGTGTAGCGAGCGCTTACGTGTTCTGACATGTCAGGACAAATAAATTGAAATCCTCCATTTTGTCAGCAACAGAAATTTTCCATTCACTACCCGAAGCAATTGCTCTCCATTTCATTCCATCGTATCACCCGCAACGTGCGAGAGCGAGACGAAATAAGTAGCAACATTACAAACGAACAGCACCCGAGCGAGCCGAGTCAAGCCGACAGGATAGTAACCCCACCAACTTCCGACAAACATAAAAGCAACGCACAACGTGATTCATGATCCCAGTTATTTTCCTAACCGCCAACGACAAAGTGATTACTAAATGTTGTGTAATGAGTGAAATATAAAGAGAAATTTTGGACTCCAAAAACTTGTGTTTTTCAATTTCCACAGTGTGCTTAGCCAGAACCATCCAACCGCAGTTAGCCCGGTTTATGCGCTAACATTTGGTCCTTCGAACCGGATCGGGTTCTGCTATCCTGTGGAATTGAAATAAATTTCATGAACAAGTGAATAAGTTGAAAAAACATTGAGTAGCAATTGATCAACTTATGTGGAAATATCTTGTGGTAGTGTTTCGGCGTGAAACTGCCAAACGTCGATAAATCCCTTCATTTGGAAATAAAGGTGTCGAAAGAACATTGCGTAGCAATTGATCGATATTCTTCTGCAATCAGTTTTTTTGTGAATTTGTGATAAGCATCATACCAATAAGCGTCTCTCGTGGCTTAGACAACGTGAGTTTTTTGCGAAAAAGAACAGTTGTGGTTTATTAACGTGAGGACTATAGATATTCGAGAAAAATGACGACACAACATAGCCCTGTTAAAACCACCAGTGCTGAAGGCTCTAAAATAGTTCCGTCAGGTACACAGCGCGCAGATGAATCTGCAAGTTTTAAAGGTTTTGCTGAATGGGAGCTTGCTATCGATTCTGGCAGCCAAAAGCAATTGGCGTCTGTATTTCGGCAACGTGAGCAAGTGAATCAAAAGATTGTTCGTGTGTAGAATGCGCTTATAGCTGCAAGGAATCAAGTCAGTATGGCGCAGTTGAAAACGTTCACTAAAAATATTGATGCGGCATACTCGGAGTTCAGCGGTTTCCACAGCGAGGTAATGGCGATTATTCCCGATGAAGCAATTCAATTTCAAGAGGAAATCTACAGTGATTTTGAAAACCGCTACAATTCAGTGTCAACAACTATCGAGGAACTACTGCAAGTTCATGTCACAGATGCAGGTGGTGCCCATAACAATCCAGCAGGTAGGAATCAATCTCCAATCATAGTTCATCAACAAGCACTCCGTGTGCCCTTGCCAACATTTGATGGCCAATACCGAAATTGGGCTAAATTCAAGGCTATGTTTCAGGACCTTATGAGCACCTCCACAGACTCTAACGCTATAAAGCTGTACCACCTGGAAAAGGCTCTGATTGGTGATGCCAGTGGTGTCATCGATGCGTCCACCATCAGAGATAATAATTATGAGCATGCGTGGCGCATTCTAGAAAATAGGTTCGATAATAAACGTCTTATAATAGATACACACATCCAGGGTATCAAAAATCTGAAACAGATGACGAGGAAATCATCCAAGGAATTGCGAGATCTCATCGACGAATGCACACGTCATGTTGAAGGTCTGCGCTTCATGGGTCAGGAACTTCTCGGTGTCTCAGAACTTCTTGTTGTTAATATTCTGACCTCCGCTCTTGATAGAGGTACGCGTGAAAGCTGGGAGAAAACATTAACCAAAGAGGATCTGCCTACTTATAAAAATACCATTGATTTCTTACAGAACCATCATTTAATATTGGAAAGATGTGAAGGAACATCTGTCGTGTCCATTGGTAAGCCAATGCAGCAGAAATTAACAAAATTATCGAACATAAGATCGTCTAATGCAATTACATCGTCATTTGAAGTCGTATGTGATTTTTGCTCTGAAAGGCATCTCAACCATATATGCCCAGTGTTTAGAAATATGAGCATCCATGAGAGGAGTGCAAAAGTAAAATCGACGAATGCTTGCTACAATTGCCCGCGCAAAGGCCATCGCGTTAATACATGTCCATCCGAACGAACGTGCAGCAAATGTTCTAAAAAACACCATACCTTACTTCACCTGGACCAGCCCATTTCTCCGAACCTAACTGTGTGCAGTGCCGAGCAATCAATCTCATATAATGAATAAAGGGTGTGTCACATCAAATTGCATCACGGAAAAAAACGCTGTAGAAATTTAATTTTTAGGAATTATATCTTCAGCTTTCGCCTTAAAATCAGATAAGAGTGTATAGATCACGTTGGTCATTCTTCACTGTCAATTTTTCGTAAATTTGGAAAAATGTCGTCGAACGAAAAAGAGCGTCGTGAATTAACCCTGTGCACTCATTTCGAGAATCCGGAGTTGTCACATCGGGACATCGGTAAGATGCTGGGAATCGTCCAATCCACGGTCAGCAGAGTACTAAAACGATACTTCGAGAACCTAACCATCGACCGGAAGGTGAAGAACGGCAAAAATGGATGCTCCGTCAGTGAAAAAGATCACAAGCGCGTAGTTAAGCAGTTTAGACGTGTTCCGAGAAGTTCGGTCCGGGATGTCGCCAATAAGCTGAATTTCTCAAGTTCATTCGTCCAGCGGACCAAGCAGCGAAGGGGCCTGCGTACATACAAGGTTCAGAAAGCTCCTAACCGCGACGAAAGGCAAAACATGGTGGGGAAGACGCGAGCCCGGAAGCTGTACACCGAAATGCTGACGAAGCCGCATTGCCTGGCAATGGACGACGAAACCTACGTCAAAGCGGACTTTCGTCAGCTGCCGGGCCTGTTGTTCTTCTCCGCAGAGGACAAATTCAGCGTTCCGGAGGAGATTCGCAAGCAGAAACTATCCAAGTTTGCCAAAAAGTACATGGTGAGGCAAGCGATCTGCTCTTGCGGAAAGCGGAGCGCCCCATTCGTGATGACCGGCACGGTAAACGGGCAGGTTTACCTCAAGGAGTGCCTACAGAAGCGCTTACTACCACTATTGAAGCAGTACGAGGGCCCGACCATCTTCTGGCCGGATCTCGCTTCGTGCCACTATTCAAAGGACGTGTTGGAGTGGTACGAAGCCAACGGGGTCACCTTCGTGCCAAAGGAAATGAACCCGCCCAACGCGCCGGAGCTTCGCCCAATAGAGAAATATTGGGCGATTATGAAGCAGGCCCTCCGGAAGAACCCAAAAGTTGTCAAATCGGAGGCGGACTTCAAGAGAAAATGGATTTCTGTTCAAAAAAAAACTACAACCTGACGTTGTACAGAACCTTATGGATGGGGTAAAGAGGAAGGTACGAGCATACGGGCTTGGGCTCGAAGTATGAATAAAAAGAAAATGCCAAAAGTTGTTTAATAGATTTTATTTTACTGTCTAAAATTTTCAAAAGGATCGGTCTACTGAGCGAATTTCTACAGCGTTTTTTCCGTGATGCAATTTGATGTGACACACCCTTTATAATGACGTATCATCAGAACCGCGATCACAGTTTCTCGAAAACTCAGTGAATACTTCCTGTTCCAGCATCTCGAAGGTGACAAAGCAAGTTTTACTTTTGACGGCTACTGTAAACATTCTCGACAGATATGGCAACCCGCATGAGTATAGAGCTCTATTGGATTCTGGTTCGCAGGTCAATTTCTTGACCGAATCTGTAGCGAGAACTCTGGATCTAACTGTGTATCCTACTAATATTCCTGTTGTTGGTATTGGAGGATCTAAAACGGTCATTAACAAAAGGACATGCGTGATAGTTAAATGAAATTACAGCAACTTCAATACAGAAATGGAATGTCTTATTGCAACTCGCGTGACTGGATCGGTGCCATCTACAAAGATCAATGTTACCAACTGGCGCATTCCATCTGGATTACAACTAGCTGATCCAAGCTTTCATACTCCTGATAGAATAGATTTATTAATCGGAGCTGAACTCTTCTTCGATATATTAATGCAGGGCAAACTTCGTCTTCGCGATGACCTACCATTACTACAAGAGACTGTATTTGGATGGGTGGTCACAGGTACCTACGAGCAACAACAACATGGAATACATTCGAATGTGGCAACAACTGAAGATCTTGTGCAAAGCATTCAACGTTTCTGGGAGATAGAGGATGTCGGATTGCACAACCGAAAAAGAAGAAGTTTGAAGAGCACTTCCAGCGAACGCACCGTCGTGATGAAACCGGGAGATTCATTGTGCAGCTTCCATTTAGAGAGACCGTAAGTGATCTGAGCAGCAACCGAGCTCTAGCCTTAAGGAGGTTTATGTTACTAGAAAAAAGACTTATTCGCCAACCAGAAATTAAGCATCAGTACTGCCGTTTCATTGATGAATATCTCAATCTTGGTCATTGCAAGGAAATCGATGAAATGAAGGATCCACCGAATACTCAAGCCTATTATCTTCCTCATCATGCTGTTCTTAAACCTTCTAATACAACAACTAAGCTCCGAGTTGTGTTTGATGGAACAGCAAAGTCATCTAAATATTCTTTAAACGATGTACTGAAGGAAGGCTCCACGGTACAGAGTGATATTTTTTCTATAATACTGAGATTCCAAAAACATCGTTATGCATTTATCGCTGACATTAGCAAAATGTATCGACAAATTAACATCGATGAAAATCAATCTCGCTTTCAACGCATATTCTGGCGAAAATCTCCTTCAGAACCATTAAAGGTATTAGAGCTCACTACCGTTACTTATGGGACCGCATCAGCTGCATACTTGGCGACTCGATCTTTGAAGCAATTGGCACAATGTGAGATAGATGCTTTTCCATTCGCTTCCGAGATAGTGATAAACGACTTTTATGTTGATGACGTGTTATCTGGAGCTGAAATTATCGAAGAAGCAGTCCGTTTACAAGGAGAACTGCAGAAACTGTTGGCGAAAGGTGGTTTTCCTTTGCGCAAGTGGTGTTCCAATTCACCTGAAGTTTTGAAAAATGTTCCAATGGAAGATCGAGAAATCTGCACTACATTCGAGGAACTTCTGTGTACGGATCAGTAAAAACGCTTGGAATATTGTGGGATCCAATTCCTGATAGTTTCCGATTTGAAGTCCGTGATGCCATACTTGACAAACTTGTCACTAAGAGGTATGTTTTCTCAGAAATCGCTAGATTGTTTGATCTTTAGGACTGGTTTCTCCTGTACTGGTACTTGCTAAAATACTGATGCAGCGTATTTGGACCTCCAAAATTGATTGGGACGACACGTTAGATTCTGACTTGCTCCGAGAATGGATTATCTTTAGAGACTCATTACCTGAGATTGCTGAACTGCGCATGCCTAGATGCGTGGTTGAGCCAAACTCCACTCGTATAGAAATACATGGATTTGCCGATGCTTCCAATAAGGCATATGAGGCGTGTATCTACCTGCGATGTTTTAAGAAGGATGGATCCATAACAGTTAGTTTACTGTGCAGCAAATCGAAAATTGCTCCGATAACCGAGATGACTATTCCCAGGAAAGAATTATGTGCTGCATTAATTCTGGCTCGATTGGTAGAGAAGGTTTCTGCTGCAATGAAACTATCCATTGACGATATCTATCTGTGGTCAGATAGTCAAATTGTGTTGTGCTGGCTGAAGAAGTCGGCTCATAAATTAGAGGTTTTCCAACGCAACAGAGTTATCGAAATTAATCGTTCAACAAATAATTGCGAATGGAGATACGTTCGCACTGAATTCAACCCAGCTGATATTGTTTCGCGAGGTCAGTATCCTGTTGATCTAAAGAAGAATCAATTGTGGTGGGAAGGACCAGACTTCTTGCACCTTAGGAACTATGATGTTGAAGCAGTGCCTGACATTCCTGATGTAGGTCTTCCTGGAATTGAAGAACATGTTATAGTTGTTACATCTATCTCCACTCAATATTTACCAGTGTTCGAAAAATTCAGCAATTTCCGAAAATTACAAAGAGTCATCGCTTATGTTCAACGTTTCATTAGAAATTTACGATCAAAACCATCGGAAAGAATCAATACCCCGTTTGTTATGGTTTCCGAAATGAGACATTCCTTAGAATACATCGTGAAGGTGATTCAAGGAATCGAATTTTCATTTGAGGTGAATAGTATAATCAATGGCGAGACACCAAACAAATTATCTTCACTATGTCCGATCATAGATGAAAAAGGATTGTTACGAGTTGGTGGTCGTCTTCAAAACTCGACTCTACCTTATGATGCAAAGCATCAATTACTTTTACCGCATGGTCATCCAGTTACCGAATCACTACTTCGCGCATTACATATCGAAAATCTCCACATCGGGTCATCAGGACTTCTAGCTACGGTTCGCCAGAAATTTTGGTTGGCAAAGGCAAAGTCAGTAGTTAAAGGGATCGTCCGCAGCTGTGTATCCTGTTTTAAAATAAATCCGAAAGGCGTTCAGCAATTGATGGGCAGTTTGCCGAAAAATCGTGTGGTTCCAGCTTTTCCTTTTGAATTAACTGGTGTTGACTACGCTGGTCCAATAACTGTGAAGGAAGGGAAACATAAGCCAAAACACGTGAAGGCTTACATCGCGCTATTCGTATGTCTTATAACAAAGAATATCCATCTAGAACTGGTGACAGATCTGAGCACTGATGCGTTCTTAGCCTCCTTGGATCGTTTCGTAAATCGAAGAGGTTTGGTGAAAACTATTTTTTCCGATAATGCAACGAATTTCACAGGAGCCGCTCGGGAATTGCATCTCTTGTATTCATTTCTCAAGGACGAATCAACGCAATCAAGAATTGTCGAATTTCTTCATCCAAAGGAAATCGAATGGAGTTTTATTCCGCCAAGAGCACCGAATTTCGGCGGACTATGGGAAGCCGGAATAAAAAGTGTGAAAAATCACCTGAAACGAACTCTTCAGACCGCTGTTTTAACATTTGAAGAGTTTTACACTGTGCTAACTCATATTGAGGCTATACTGAATTCTCGTCCATTATATGCACATTCAGATGATCCAAATGACCCGCTGCCGATAACTCCAGCTCATCTTCAGCTAGGAAAACCGTTAGAACCAGTACCAATACCTTCTTATTTAGACGTCCAATCAAATCGTTTATCTCGTTGGCAGTATCTCAACCTGTTACGGGACCAGTTTTGGAAACGATGGTCCAAGGAATATTTGTCCACGCCACAAACTCGTGTTAAATGGTCAAAGAAACGTCCGAACATACAGCCGAACATGATAGTCATCATAGCTGAAGACAACACACCTGCCCAAACATGGGAGCTGGGAAAAATCGTAGCTGTACACCCAGGTAACGACACAATAGTTAGAGTAGCAGATGTAAAAACTGCTTCTGGAGTGTATCGTCGTGCCACAAGCAAATTGGTTCCTCTTCCTATTCAAGACAACGAACAGTTAAGAATAATTGAAGCGAAGGAATAGTCACATTTCGCCCCGGGAGAATGTTCGCGCCACGTGTAGCGAGCGCTTACGTGTTCTGACATGTCAGGACAAATAAATTGAAATCCTCCATTTTGTCAGCAACAGAAATTTTCCATTCACTACCCGAAGCAATTGCTCTTCATTTCATTCCATCGTATCACCCACAACGTGCGAGAGCGAGACGAAATAAGTTGCAACATTATAAACGAACAGCACCCGAGCGAGCCGAGTCAAGCCGACAGGATAGTCACCCCACCAACTTCCAACAAACATAAAAGCAACGCACAACGTGATAGAGATGGGCAAAACAGTTCACTTTGATGAACGGTTCACTCGTTAACAGCTCATCAAAGTGAATCAGTTCTTTTGAACCGTTCTTTTGCTCTTTCGTTCGGTGGTATTAAGAACAACATAGAATGTTAGCTGGAACCCAACATCAATAGACAGCTATTAATTGATATCGTTGGTTTGGATAGTGTACGTATGGGTTTTATATTTTTGAAATTTAGTGGGAAAGCTAAGCTGCTTCTTCTTTAAAAGTCGCAAACTGTATGTGAAAATATGTTTATCGATCGACAAAAGTTTATGTAATAAATTGATGCGCACAACATATGTGCAATTTTTCATATTCTCTTTTTTGGACAACACACAGGTTCCATGTTAGATAATATTTCATAATGTTCATTCAGGGAAAAAAAACAGCAGCGATTTTCACTAACAATCAAACATACAAACAATCACGATAACACGTACACGCAATAGGCCAAACAATGAATTGAAATCCATGAATAAACTTTTTTCTCAACATGCCCTCACTATAAGATTTTATGTTTACTTCTTCTTCTTCTTCAATGGCACTAACGTTCCTAGAGGAACTTCGCCGTCTCAACGTAGTATTACTTGCGTCATTTTTATTAGTACTTAGTTGAGATTTCTATGCCAAATAACACGCCTTGAATGCATTCTGAGTGGCAAGCTCTAGAATACGCGTGAACACAGTGCAAGTCGGAGGAAAATTTCTTTGACGAAAAATTCCCCCGACCAGAACGGGAATCGAACCCAAACACCCGGCATGTTAGTTATGACGCTAACCACTCGGCCAAGGGAGCACACATTTTATGTTTACCTTATCCATGAATCGCCTCAGCTTCCCCCAGATTTTTGTTCTGATAATTAGGAAGTATAGAATGAACGCGGAATTGAAAGAATACATGAAATTGAAAAAAATATATTGTTTTGCTTTTACCAAACTACGAAAATCTAATTTATTTTTTAACCCAAAATTTAGTATACATTAACAAAATAAACTCTGCGGTACAAGCATTTTGCTCATAAATGACAATATCGTTTTATTTTCCTTACAAGCGTTCGCGTTATATTTATCCATTCTGTCCAGCGCAAATCAGTTCAGCTGCACTAGTTCGTTCGCAAACAGTTCGCCCGCAAACACTTCGTTCTCAAACAGTTCTTTCTCATACAGTTCACTCGCAAACAGTTCGTTCTCAAAAAAGTTCTTTCGCATACAATTCACTCCCAAACAGTTCGTTCTGAATCAGTTCGTTCTCAAACAGTTCACTCTCAATCAGCTCTGTCCCATGCAGTTCCACCACGAGACTAATGCAATTTAAATCCGTATGCAACAAGTAATGTCAATCAAACCATTGAACCGCGCATCCGTCGAAATTTCAAAGATAACTGTGTGCAATGAGCGGTCAAACTCTTGGCTCAACTGCTTTACAAATTGACAAGGAATGTAGAAATATACGGGTGATATGGAATCTACTGCTCGAAAGCTATGCCATCTAATATTGTGTATACATTTCCGTTTGGAATAAGTGAATTGGTTCGAAATTTCATCCCAGTTGCTGATTTTGACGTAGGACTACGTCTTTCACTAAGGGTGCCGAATCAGAAAACAGATCACGTTTTTATTTACTCACTGGGTATCTACACTCTGACCATCTACTATAAGACCACCCTGTTTTTATTTCGTTGCAACACAAACAGTTAGAATTTCAACAAGATACATTCATACATTGTATGCATTGATGCTTTTAATGAAGTATATTTAACGTCAATTTCGTTTGAAAGAGTTGTTTATTTATTTATATTGCTCAAATATGATAATTTCAGCTGTCCAGTTTCTATAAGACCATTTCCAAATTCATAAGTATTATCAATGAAAAATTCAAAATGATCGACCGATTCACATGTCAATAATTGGCAACCTTGTCTTTTTGGATAATAACCTGGAATATTCGTGTTGGGATACTATTTACAAAATTCTGCTGAACGGATTTCTCGATATTTTTCCATGTTTCCGAAGTTGCGACCTAGAGCTCTTCAATCGTGGTGTGCCGTTTTTCCCCAGTGTAGATTCTGTGTACAAGGATCCTCCTAAGATTTTCAACAGGATTCAAGTCCGGAGAGCGAGCAGGGCAGTCCAAAAAATTTAGTTTTATGTCCTTAATCCGTTGCTTAGTTTCTTTGCTGATATGAGTAGTAGCATTGTTTTGCTGGAATGTGATTTTTTGTGACGATATCAACGCAAAAACGGTAGGAGAGAGGATTCTAAAACATGTATGTAATCCTTGAATGATTTGAAAGCTATCTTGAACTTTCCGGTTGCACAGAATCCACCCCCCCCCCCAAAAACCATGCACGAGCCTCCACCAAAACTCCTGGTTGAAAAATACTGTTCCTTATTCTGTAAATCACGCCAGTACTCGTGGAAACCATCAGGACCATCCAAGTGGAACTTTTTTCGTCAATGAAGATAACCTATACATTGAAGAACTTTTCGTTATGGTATATAACAGAATGCATTCTTTTGGAAACATTCTTTGTGACAACATACCATGTCCCACTGTCGGTTCATGTGAGCTTTGACAAAATTCAGACGTCTCCCGATGTGAGATGGTGTAAGATGAGGAGCTTTAACCTTTTAAACCCTCTTTATGTGAGGATTTTTGACGTAGGACTACGTCTTTCATTTGTATACCGGGGTGTAAAATCAAAGTTTCGAAAACGAAAGCGTTACGCCGGAGACCGAGATTTTGATTGTTAATAGCTCCTAAACAACTGAACGAAATGGTATGATAAACACTTCATTCGAAAGATAAAATGTCTACGCGTTCTATACTTGTTACTTTCTGATCCAAAAACTTGTTTCAATAGTCTTAAAATTGTTTTCAAAACAAGCTCTTGAAATCACCAATCGGTATATAAGCGAGCGCCGCTCGGAAATCCATTCAGTTCTAATTGAACAGCGATTGGAGCATGTTGTCGTTGTTGTGGTGAAGCTCTTCGTTTATCATGAGAGCGCGAATGAACGGTGTCACCAAGAGCCTGTTTGTACACCTTAGGCCAGAAGGGAATTCATCAGGAGGAGAGTGATGCCGCAAACGGTTCCTCGGGAAGATCTCGAAGCAGCCGCTACACACACACACACACACACACATACACGCACGGAATTCTTTCCGGATGCCATTCAGCATCTAGAAAGATCCGGAAAATAATCTGCCAGTTCCTCTGGGGATTTAAAAATACATTCATGTGAAAGAGTTTATTTGAATGTTTTCTATCCATGTAACACTGTGACCAAATATGTTTCAATCAAGTGCTATTATCAGATGGTTATCGAGTTAGCATAAACCACTGGTGGGCTTCCAGTATCGAGGAAAATGTGGAAATATCTAATCGTTACTAAAAATAATCTGCCAGTTCCTCTGGGAATTTAAAAATACATTCATGTGAAGGAGTTTATTTGAATGTTTTCTATCCATGTAACACTGTGACCAAATACATTTGGTTTTGTGATTTTTCAATCAATCGCAATTAACAGGATAGCTTCTGAAGATTATTCTTCCCCATCAGTAGTATATTTCCGTATCCAATATTGGATGCATAAAACCTTGTGCCTCCAACGTAACGCTCTCGTTTTCGAAGTCCCCCAAATATTCATTCATTCAGAATGAATTCAGATCCAACAAATGATCTCTAAATCAACGATAGTCCTACGTCACCCTTGCGTTTATACCATAGATATAACCCACTTCCTGTTTTTACCAAAACTTGACAAATTGTCCCCCGAGTAACATTTAAATTGAAAAAAAAATTGCTTAAGCGCTTTTGAAGTATTCGAAGCTGTTCTAGCTATTTCCCGTTTATCCCGGTCAGAGAGCTTCGATTTACGATTAGCTTTGATTACGTCGAGTCTCTCCTTCTTACCGTATCCTTGAGGATTCGCCAAATAATTGAGCACTACTTGATTGGATTGTCTAATCCAATGAGCAATTTCTCTGATACCAACATTTTCTTGGTGAAATGCATCGATTTGTCTTTTTTCTCTCTCCGTGATCACTTTTCCCTTCGGCATTTTCCATATTTATTGATCAAAACAACTAAAACAACGGAAAATGTAACTGGTCTTTTAGAAACTTGACACTTGAAAAATACAAAAACATTCGTTTACGCTCAGCGCTTACACACACACATATGAAAATCATGCAGTGTATTGTAGTCACCAATACCTACACACTAGAATATAAATTGAAGCATTGTTTGTTTACAATGACACAAAGCAGCAATATAATCACCTGGTATTATAGAAATTGGACAGAGTGTAGCATTGCAATCAACACATCGAGCCGAGCCATGGCAAAGTAGGCTTAATCTTAATGTTTTTGCCACATTATGTAGGAAAAAATCAAGCTGGGCTATCATCGCCATCTTACAAGGAAAATGATTCTTCAGCTGGAGTGCTGTGTGATTTGGTATCGCGTTCAAGTCGCAAAACTGTCTTCAATTTTTCAATTTGGTCGCATGTGGCCGGATGCGAGGAGGACCGTTGGGACACGATCAATAGTGCAATGCGCACATTGAAATGAAGTAAGAAATTGCGACATATCACCAGTTTGTATGTTGTTCTCGCAAAGGCAAGAAAGAGTCACTGCTTCTAAAACTGCTTCTACAGGACCAAGGCTTAATGACTTACACTTTTCAGGCTCACCTAAATTTTCTAGTAAATAGAGATTTCTTTGTTTTTATAAATAACATCCGAAATGATAATCAAGCAAATTTAATAAAATGAATGCGTAGTCTTGCATCCTAAGCGATAGTGTTTTGGATACAACCCCCTATATATTTTTAAATTTTTTTTTCAATCTCGCATTTATATTCCTAACTAGCATTTTTTTCCGGATTACAGAAAAGAAACAGTCTATTTTCAAAATACATTCAAATATTACGATTAGTCAGTCAAACAATCAGTTTAGGCTTAGAGTGAAATAAAATTATTTTTTTATTATTAGAGTTGATATGTCACGAGCTAGCATTTTGATTTTTGATACCCTGTATATGTGTAATGACCGCTGCATACTTGTTTCTTCTATCAGTTTATAGAATGTCTTCGTCAGCATGACACATTTTTCGGTGTTTGTGTACAAAGTAATAGCTAGGAAATTTACTCCCGCATGTTTTACATGGATAATATTGCACATTCATATCGAGAGGCTTAACCTCGCGCTTTGTACCGCCACCACCACCACCACCGCTTCCATTGCTGCTAGATTTTCCAAACTTTGTGACCGTTTCCTTTTCCCCGTCACTAGCGACAGTGTCGTCCACTGTTGTTGCTGCTGCATTGGAACCAATCTCTAGAGAGAGAGGAATCAAATGCCTCTTCGCGTGCTTTTGATAACAGTATTGTGATTTGAAGGTATGCTTGCAATACACACAGCTGTAAGTTTCGCCAGCTGATGTTGTTCCTGCGCTATTTGTGTTGGGTGCGCCACTTTGCTGTGAGCTTTGCGATTGGTTGTTGTCCTGGCTGTTCTCATCCTTGTTACTGCCACAGTTGTAACTTTCGGCCGAAGATAGATTCTGTTTGTGTTCGTTTATGTTCCGCACCATCTGTTGGATTTGGGATAGAAGATAAAGTGAATACTTTGCAGCAATGCTATTTCTAATTCACTCACCTGTTCATGAAACGATGAGCTCATATACCGCGAAGGGCTGTTCGATTCATTTGCCAGGCAAATTGTGTTATTGTTCATACCATATCTGTCGTTAAGAACTCGACGGAATCGCACCGGGCCATCACAACTAGCAATATCAATAATTACACTTTTGTCATTCGATGGAGAATTTTTCGCGATGGCAGCTAAAATACATTCCGATTTATTGGAGCAACGTTTGAGCGATTTTGATTGGCGCTTTTGGTTATTTGAGTCTTTTATAGATTTTGATGTTTCGCTTGATTCATTATTAGTATCATCGACTGGTTTTAATTTTTCCGTTATTTCACTTGTGGTGACTGGTGGGGGAGAATTCCTTTTGCTTTCACTCAGTTTGGATACACTTGCTGTTCCAATTGTCGAAAAACTTTTAAATGGAGTATGGGTACTCGGTAGTAGAATGTGTGAGGCAGGAGGGGCAATGAAGTTCAAACCTATTCCCGTAGCTTTGCTCGCTATCGGTCGCACCACTTTCCTATTCTCCAAGTCACTGATAGGTTTGGGCTGATTGTGACTGTTGGATGCTCCAGCTGTTGCTGATATCGTATTCAGTCCCATAAAATAATTTTCTGTTTGTGTACCGGACAAAAAAGCACGACACATCTCCAATGCTCGTGGCATGTGAAGTATATGTGTAGCGAGTAGGACACCAAAAATGTTTTCTATATTCAAGTCTAAAAATCCCGTATACATATAAGTGAGAAGTGGTGTGAATTGCTCTGCGGTCACATTGGGGACATAGATTGGTACAGTTTCCACGCTTCCTGTCGAATTGTCAGAACGCACAGCCGCTCTCAGATAGCCACTGTGGGCGGAAACTAGTGCACTGTGTGCAGCATAACGGGTAAACGGTGGTGGCCCGACTTCAATGATTGTATCTGGTGGCAAGGCTGTCGTGGGAGGCGCTAACCAATTTGTGAACATTTTTTTATTTGTTCTCGTGGTTATTTCAGTTTACTGTCAAACACATTGGTATGTGAGAGCTTCGGCATACGTAAAATGATTTTTGCAATTTAGGTATTATAATTGGTTTAATTGGAATAATATTCTATTTTTTGCCAAATTCATTCAATCCTTTTTTGTCCTGCCCGAGCAGTCATGTTCAGTGATATGCATTATTTTTGCATACACCGCTTGTCGAGGGCTTGCACTTTTTTTTGGGCCTCCAACTCCCCAAGGCTTCGAGAATGAAACTCGAATCACTACTGTTCGCGAATTGGATGCTGTGGATTGGATTAAATTTCATTGATTTGTTTCAGTCCAACTGCTGTCTTCTGGATTCCGTTTGTCTGGTTTGTTGTTTTAGTTTCGTTTTTGCACCGTTCATTTTTTCAGAACACTACAGTCACGGAAAACGCCTCAGGAAACTTTTTCTTTCGTATCAATTGCACTCAATTTCACACTGTAATAATTCATTGCAAATCAATTTCGATTGGGCTGTCAAATTGTTGCAATCCGTGATTCGCAGATTATCCGAAAACAATCTAATTATATAACATTAATGCAATTGGACGTTGTCATGCACACATTATAACTGCTACTATGTACTTAATAATTAATCACAAGATGGTCATGTAACTTCCGTGGCGATTTCCAACCGTTCAAATCCTTTGCGTATGTTTATTAAACACTACATCACAGAGTGGCAGATTGCGCCTCCGAACGCCCCGAGAAACAAAGAAAAACACCGTGCGAATCGCATAGAGTCACTTCAGCGAATGAGTGAGCGAGGATCATATTTCATATCGCAAACCGTCGGTGACTAGGGTGGAAAGCGATGATTGTGTCGTTATGATCTACCATTTCCCGCGCTGATTCGTATCCCTTTTTTCCGTTGGAGAGAAACTCTCGCGTGCGGAACCGAAAATAAAGTGTCTCTCTTTTTGTTGTTGGTGGTTCCCTTGGTTGTTTATCTTTTATTAGGTGCGCGGTTTTATCCTTGTTTTCCATCCGGATGCTCAATCAATCGAATTGTTGATTGATGCAGATTGTTTCAATGAAGTTAGTTATGATATTAAAAGGCAATTTGGGAAATGGAGTGATGCCTCGAATGTGTTTGATGCAATCTGCTATAATTGATGTGCACCAAAGGAATCTGTACAGATTAGATTATGGGGGATATCCGCTGCAACAAGAAAAACGAAACTAAATTGCTATAATCAAGCATTCTTTATTATCCGCTAATAGAGTTCATCTCTCTAAAACCATCTCAAGTCACACTCTCGCCAAACATTCGCGATAAAATATGCTATCAGTAAAAACAAAGGTAACCAAATAGGAAAAGCATCGGTAAAACAAATACGCGGGTAGATTGGGCAGAATCGAAAGGGATTCGATGAAGGCAGCAACAAGATACGGATGATATTCTGCTGCCGCGCGCACAGTGATAGCAACGTGGAAACCCAAGAGCCGTTCAAGAAAGATATAATGTTCTCGTGCTTTTGCTGCCAGTCGATAGAGTTGCGATGAAGTTTCTTGTGTACATTTTCCGTAGTGATTTAGATAAACACAAAAAATAAGCGGCGGTGCAAAAGGAGGAAAAGCCGCAGGAAACGAGCAAGCAAGTCGAAAAAATTGAATTAAGTTGAAAGTATTTGTGTTTCAATTTAATTCGTCATTTTTCTGCTGATGGAATAGGTCCAGTTTTGTGTGCGGGGCTGCTGTTTGGGCTGTAGATACGTATTCTTCCTAATGGCAAAGGTCGTTTTGATTTATTAGAAAAAATGCAAATAAAAGTTGGCAGTCGAATATCAGATTCCTATTAATTTTACAAGCGATAGAGGGAATCCACAGTTACAACTTACATTAATGTATGCCGGAATTATTTTGCAGAAAAATATATAGAGAGTGCTGCTCATGACCAACGACAATGTTAATGGAAAAATACGAAATTATTTGTTTCGATTCACTTGTTTACCGTTCTAATCTATTTTAGAATACAGCGCGGACTCGATTATATACAGTCTTCGATTACTTTTCACTGTATATAATCGAATCCTGTATATACTCGAGTCAACAAAAAAAAAATCGTTTTTTTATGCATATACACTCGACAAAAAAAAGGAACAGAATGCGAAGTCGGAAATTTCAAGTGATTTTTGACATGCTGTTTCTTCGTGAAAAATCAACGCATATCGATGGGATGCGCACCATTTTGAAGCTACAACTTTCAGGTATTATAATATTTTACGTACATATTTTTTATCTTGGTGTGTGTAGGTGTAGTGGGCAACAAAGAAAAATCGATTTTAAATTTCTTCCCGTTATTGTTGCCCACTACACCAACACTTACCAAGATAAAAATGTGTACAGAAAATATTCTAATACCTGAAAGTTCTAGCTTCAAAATGATGTGCCTCTCATCAATATGCGTTGATTTTTCATGAAGATCAAAAATCACTTATAATGTCCGACTTCGCGTTCTGTTCCTCTAATTTTTGTCGAGCGTATGTTCCGTTTTTTGAATATAAAAGAGGAATTTAATTTTTGATTCATCCCCTTGAAATCAGAATTCACCTTTCTCATCCTATTTGATGAAAAAAATAATGATTACCCCACTGTACATACTAGCCACTTAAATTTCACTTTAACGTTGAAAGGTTACATTTTTGCTTGAAATAAGTCATATTTGAAATGAAAAAAAAAACTTTTTTCAGACTGTATATAATCGAGTCTAAAATTGTATATAATCGAATCACATATAATCGAGTCCGACCTGTATATCAACATCTTAGAATCAACTTTTGAATAGAAATTTCTGATGACCCTAAGAAGAACTAATGATTGCTTCGAAGAAGCGGTTGAAGATGATTGATTCTCGATTCGTTCTAGCTCTCGCGAGAACAATACATAAGCTTTTTCGTTTTTGTTTCATTTTTGTCAATGCGCACTGCACTGTATATGCATCGTGAAAGTTATTCGTCTTCAAGGGGATAAAAACCAACATGTATCACGGCGTTTTTTTTCGTTGCTAATGCAAATAACGGCCACAGACGCTTATATATTTGTTCCGCCACACTCATTATCTACCTTTGACAAAGCATGAAATCAGTAACGCGTATTTGTGATGCAGTCATACACAATACCTCTTAATCTGACGATATGAAAACCGATTCAGTGCATCTTTTCATCGGGCCCCTGCGGTATCTTCCTTTCACAACACTATCGACCCTAACAGACTTCGAGTCGGCCTCTGTGTGAGGTTGTTGGCTGGTCGCTGCTTGAAACAAAAATAAAATGAAATCACAAGTGAACTTTCCTTCAACACTCACCCCGGTGCAATGGTGGAGCTTACGTTGCAATACAGTGGAACCCCGATTATCCACGAGCGGATGATCCGCGGTGCGGATTATACGCGATAGCGAATTCCATAGTGAATCCATAGTCCTTTCCGGAATTTGTCAGTGAGTGATATTTTTGTTTGTGTCATGGCTTTCACCATTGGTGTACAAGACCTTGTAGATGGATAGTTTAATGATTTCTGTATTGATAAAACATAGTTTTCATGATGAAATTTTTTTTTCATGCTTCGAACTAATTTTTAGTCCTTTATTGCGTTATCCGCGATTTTCGTTTTCTCGATTAGCTAGCCAAACTATTCCGCAGATAATCGGGGTTCTACTGTATTTTACTTAAACGGCGCGCTTTTCATTAGAGTGCTATTAATTTTTTCAATAATATAAACCATTTACGAATTAGGGAACTGTAATGTACAGCAGATCAAACAAATCTCAAAGAAATTTCGATTCAATTAGTATGCATGTTGCATGTTATTAATGTTAAAACTATTTCATAAATACGTAACATGTTTTTTTTTATTAGGCACCTTTAATGTAGAATGGGTAACCCACGTCAAAAACAATATATTTTGACATAAACTCGATAGGATAATTGAATGTAATTTTCATGTATAAAACATTTAAATATACTTTGTCGCAATTTGACACAACCAAAGAGGCGTAGGACTACACCAAGGGTTGTCAATTTAAATATATTGTTTTATTTTGATTTGTTCAATGTTTTTGATAATGTATCTTGTGCGTGAAGCAATCTACCAGAAAATGAATTAGTTGACTATTAGAATTAATGTTTCGGTTCACTTTTTCAATTCATTCACTCTAGCCTTGAAAAAGGTCTTTTAGACACCTTCGTCTGTCGGATGCTAATTGAATGTCTGTTAAATCGTGAAAAATGTTGTTCCTTGGAAAAGGTTAATTTAGAAAACTTACGCTCAACTCTCTGTCTTGAGATATGCAATTTTGGACGGCCTAGCCTCTGCCGCCGACGACGATTGGTTACTAACTCAATGACTGTCGAATCGTAATTGATGTGTTGCGTATGCACATATTGTGCTACCAAAATTATCAGTTTTTAACCAAAGAACACAGCTCTCACCGCTGGAAAATTCCTTTTTCACACTCGGTTTCAAATGCACTGCACTTTGACACCACTTTTAATCCGGAAATAATGCATGATTTTTTTGGGAATTCCAATGTTCTATCGAAAAAAGTCACCAGTAAGCACAAACACTTCTAAATTAACACAAGTCAAGAGGGTCACAATAAAATTACAAAAATGTATTCGCTTTTAATTGTTTCGTTTCGGATGTTACTATAAAAAAGATCGAATTTTTTGAAATGGCCGTGAAAAGGGTCGATAGTATGTGTGGTTTTATGGAAATAGCTGGGATGGTTGATTCATGATTCATTATTGAAGGTTCTCGCAAGAACACTATCCAAGCTAGCCAAATGTTGAAATTTCTTCAGTTCAGTTTCAGTTTTTTCTAGACACTGCAGCCACAGGTGATTCTCTTTTGTACAAACACCTTCAAATCGATTTCGCGTTGAACGCAGCCGCTGTTACTGTTGTCTAGCAGCTAGCTTTTGCCACCAGTGACTGACGTAGCAGTCAACGTGTTAATCGGTACCATTTGAAGAGCACAAATTGGACCAATCAAAACGTGGCTCTTAACGCTTTTGGATAACACTTCATATTTCGTGAATACTCCGTTCATTGTGATAGATGCGTAGAAATATCTTTGCTATCTATTAAGGGGGTAGTACACTGTAAACATCAGAAAAAGTATGTGATTTTGGCAATTTTTTTCAGCCAGAAAATAAATTACCATGATTAATCTGAGATCACATTTTAATTTGGTATATATTACTAACCAAACAAAAAATAAATTGGTGTCAATTGGACTGTCCTCTGAATAGCCGCGGTTTGTTGAACCTTTGCAGCCAAAACCTTGTAAACTGGTGGAAGTTCTACAAGTTTTTCTAGTGGATCTTTTTGGAGTGGATTTTTTAAAAATATTAATTTTTGACTAAATGGCGTAATTTTTTATAAAAATTAATGCGTTTCTGCCTCAAAAATCGATACATAAACATTCACCAAAATTTTTATTTTTCTAAATATCAAAAAAATCCTACTAAAGATGACAGAAAATATAGTGGAGAATCTGGGAAAAATTATTTCAGCAAAATTGGATGGACCGTTCCGGAGGTAGAACTCCCACCAGTTTGAAAAATTTAGTTTCGAGAAAAACGCGTTTTCAATTTTGGATCCGTGTACCTTACACAAAGACTTAGGTCCACTAATTGACTTGTAACTTTTGAACGGAGCATCGGACAAACCTGGGACAAAAACTACAGTGAAGGAGTCATCCCAGAGAACAGACATTTTTTTAAAAGTTTTTCAAGTTTCCATAGTGTACTATCCCCTTGAGAAATACTCGATTTAGAAGCATTCGGAATCTCTTATTTTTTCCTACTTGTTCGGTTTTTAGATTTTTATTTTATCTCCTATATAGTCCGGTTAGACGTAGTCCTACGTCAAAATAAGTATGGCTATGGCTATAACACTTAATTTATTGGGTAACTTATGTTGGATGTGGGCACACAATCGTAAATGTGATTACCAATAATTGATATCATTTTTTATGTGAACATAGTTTATATAATGTTCTATTTACTAAGGTTTGTTGAACTTTATGCATTTTCTTCTCTTTTGCAAATTTCGCATACAAACGACATTATTTTGAATTGAAAATTTTTTGCGTACGTATTTTTTTTCAATTGATAAATGGAGGGTTCTTATTGAATTTAATATTGTTCAGTTTTTATTGAATTTACAATATATTATTTGATGAGCCTTTAGTAAGGGTAATATATCTCATTTGTGATTGTTTTTGATGAAAAATCTTTGCTTAGTTGTCTCTTTTTATGTGATTCGGTCCCAAGCTATTCTGCTTATTGATTTTTTTTTTGCTCCACATTTTTTTTTCCCGAGAATTTATCCGAGATTTTGAGATATTGATTTTTTTTGTAAATGTCTTCTATGACATTTAGATTTTGCAAATGGCCCAATAAGGCCATTTGATTAATAAAAAAAGAAGGAAAAGATAGTCACTTTTATCAATTTCAATGGATCGGTGCTTTGAACTAATTATCCGTACTAAGTACTTTTATTGGTGTTAAATTTGCAGCTGTTCGAAAAATCGAACAAAATTATTTTTAATTTTCAATGGCTGGTTAATGGGTCAATGACCATTCGTATCGATTAACGTTTGTTAATGAAGGAACAAATATTCGATTAGTTGATGAACAATTATTTGTAAAATCAGACATCACTAGGTGCAAGACTGAGATTGATTACAGCAAGGTCAATATTTATATGGTGACTAGCTGACCCGTCAAACTTCGTCCCGTCCAAAATTGGCATCCACGTTTTCTTATTAAGCGCACGTTCATGGGTATAATCGCAGAACTGTTCATTGATTGATCTTCTAATCTACCTTTTAAAATTATTTTTTACTATAACATTTCAGTACTTCTAGCAAAACTCGACATTACAGTGTCAGATTATTTTCAGACACAATTCTCGTGCAAGATTTGTCCGTTACATGGAATAAATGTAATTATAGAATAAAGACAGTCCTAAATCACACAATCCCTTTCTCGAGTTTTGCCCTTATCAACACCTTTTTTATATGTATAGAAGAAGATATAGGACTGCGTTTTATCACATTAAAATCCATTCCCACTTTCAAGCGAAGATCAATTTCGTTAGCGCAAACATCAAATGGACTAACAACACTTGTCAATATGTAATTGTAGAACATATGCGAATAGAATTTTTCGAACTTTCCTATTTTGCTTCAGAGTTTTCCGAAAATTTTCAATTGTCATGTTTGGCTGGAATATGTGTATTATTTTTACGAGACCCGCTTTCCATTCCAGAGGAAGAAGGGGTGTCATACCATCATAGAAACATTTCTTGTACCCAAAAACCCTCACATCTCAAATTTGGCTCCATTTGCTTGATTAGTTCTCGAGTTATGTATATATTTCATTATGTATTTTTTTTATTTTCCTTGGATGAATGATATGCACTGTGGTTTCGATTTTTTTCGAAGTGTTTTTGATGTATTATAATTGTATAATGGTCGAGTTGTAAGCGTTTGGAATCTTTCATTATTTTTCACATGTTCAGTTTTTAGATTTTCATTCTACACCCCATACCATACCATACCTCTTAGAAAGATACATATTATGTACGTGAATCTAAAGTACCCAGAAAATGTAACCACATTTATGGTAGTGCTAAGCCGAATCGAATCATGGATGCCAAGTTCGATGGTGAGATAAAGTTCGGTTGAATTATACTGTTAATGGAAAACGATGAGGATGGGGGCTTCTCCTCCCTTCGCGCTGGCCTGGCACTGGTCGCACACGTCATATCCGTGAAACAAATCACAATCCGTGGAGAAATTTGCGGCGGATTCATTTAATGGTTTGCAAACAAGCAGTGGAAAAATATGGAAAATTTAGCGAGACAAAAAGAGCTGACGAGAGTCGGAAAAGAGTCTCTCAAGATATGCGAGTATAAATATTTGATGATTATTCTGGGTTTTTTATTTTCTTCCCAAGGGACCTTTCCTTTCATTTTGGTTTGGTTGGCAAATGAAGTATGTATTTGTATTGGTGACATAACCAAGCATATTATTTTGCAATTGAAAATCTTTTTGATCGGCAGAATTATCATGTCATGACTGCTGATTGTTGAATTGTTTCCGCACATCAAGCAACAATTGGAACAACAATTATCAACTGTTTCTTGCTAGGGCGGAAAGCATACAATCATCAAATTTATTGCGTTCAAATTAATTAATATTTACTATTAATTAAAATTCAATTTTTCGCAGCCGTTTTGGCCCTTTTCGGGGCTGTAAATGTGTATGTGTGTGCATTATCATTTCCCTTGTCTTTTGTTCCTCTCGTTCATCGTGTTTTTGTCTGTTTGTTCTTCCAGATACTCTTTGTGAATCAGTACTGTGAAAGGGGGAATGTATTTAACTTTGATTGCGGGAAACCCAATTTGTTGGGAAGCTAATTTGCTTTACATTTCCACCCTATCCTGCTGGCGTCATCTGAAACCGGATTGACACTCGCGATGAACGTTTCCTTACTTACATGAATCGGTGTTCTATGTGACAAAGCGCAATCCACAAATTGAATCATGAAATATCACACTGTAAACAAACCGAAAATGCCACCTGTCACTGGTTTGAACAAATTGATTAACACATACCTGAGGTTTGTGCATTGAGTGGTCAGATTCAACGAACGCTAGTTAGCGGGAAGCGGTTTTTTTTCCAGAAGAAATGTGGTCGAGGTAACTATGAATGTTTAACGAAAAAAAATGATATGCGTGTTAAGCAGTGTTCATCGTGTTTTATACGACAATGTGGAATGTTTGCGATGTGCTTCTGCTTCCTTTATTCCTTCCTACCCATACAAAATGTCCTGCGTGTGCACCTGTTTGCGAAAGGTCCGATGTCCGAGAATATTGCCTGCTATTGTGTTCCTATTATATTCATATGCAATTCAATCATATAAATCCATTTTAACCTTTTTCGGGAAACTCAGAGCGCACAAATTAGTATAATTGCATTAAATTTTAATATATTCAAATATCAGGGAAATTTCCATCGAGTTTTTCTTGCTCTCGACTTTTCCACACGGACATTTTTTTGTTGTACATGCAGCCTCAGTGCAGAAATTTAACAAAAGAAGAGATTGTGTGCGATACAGTCAGGATTGTCGTTTGAGTCTCTCGTGTATTGCATATCTCGCCACTGAACGAGCGATATTTTCATTTACTTTCGCTTTTCACTCTTTTATTGGCTTCCCGTTGTAATCCTTAGCTTTGACTCTCACTACGATTGTGCCAAACGCGGCGGAACATCCTCGGAGAGTTTGGCACGCTCGGTTTCAGTTGCAATTCAATCCGATCCGGGGGACCGATGGGACCGAAGTTTACAAATTGTTAGAAAATGGAATACTGCTGCCACCGTGCGGGAAGATTTTTTTGATTAGTGACAGATCAAACGCAGTGTTTCAACAAAGTGGTGAACGGCAATTGATTTGGCACCGCTCTTCAGTTGATTGTGAATTTGAATGATTTGATCGATTCACTGTTTTTCGAATGTTTGAAAATGTGTACATATATTTTTTGTATTTATATGTTGGCAATTTGGAATTCAGTTACTAATACTGAATTCATTGTAAAACATAAGCTTTGCATCTCCATCATTCGCCTTGCCAGGGTTCATGGAAATCAATTTTGAGCGTCAGCTTTGAGCTTCTCAAAAGTGATCCAGCGAATGCCTGGCGTTTTTATACAACTCCAAACTTTTAATAGGTACTTCCGATTCACATAGAATGTTGGTGGAAGCTTCCGGCGAGCATGCTCTCGGCAATTCGCAATGTTATGGATGATTTAAAAAGTTTAAAAGTGGTAATTTTGATGTGAGGAATGAGAAACGTAGAAAACAACCAGCAGTGTTTGAAGACGCCGAATTGCAAGCTTCATTGGACAAAGACAACGGTCAAACTCAACAACTCACAGAACAAATAAATGTTGACCAAACGTTATCGGAAACAGTCGTGTTGGACCGTGCTCTGCTCCAAAAATGACCGGTATATCAGAAAACGCAACACAAAGTAATTTTTCTTGATGATAATGTCCCGTCACATCAAACAAGACTGGACAGGGAAAATGTTGATCTACTCAATTGCCTTTCTTTGAAGATTCTCTCTCACGAAATTTATTTTCATCATAGTTTTCTTAAATATTAATTTGTCAATACAGTTATTGAAATATAAGTTTGGAACATGTATTTTTCATATGGAATGAATTAAGGTTGAGATTCTCAATTATTGTTCATATATTGAACCCAAGTATATATCCGATGAATAAGAGAAATTAGAGAAAATATGCAACCATTTGTGTTGTCAATTAAAAATATTTATCCGGACAAGATTGTAATCTGATCACAGTCGTCATCGGCAAACAGTTCATGTTTGTGGATCTTCAACAGATCCAATTAATAACTTTTCGACTATTATCAGCAACCGAAAGTTTGCCTTCATGCCAGGCTTTGCCTCGCTGAATTCATGTGGAATTGACTGTTAAACATCGCTGCTCGGAATGATGATAGCAGCAATCGTATCTTCAGCTGACGCCAGCGGAATCATCGTACTCGGAACGGGATAAGTGGGCAAACAAAACAGTCGGTTAAATTATGATATTCAACAAGAAATTTGAATCCCAGTAAAGGAGTTTAATTTAGCGAGAAGTTTTGCCACTCGTTTAATTAATTCAATTTAATTAGTACGCGCAAACTGACGATATTTGATACCGCCGCTTGCTGCTTCCAGCCATCCTCACTCCGACGACTCCGACGGGTACGGAGATGGAACCGTTTGAATTTATCACACGAGATATTGAAGCGCTAATGCTGTCACTGATTTCACCGCCTCGTCGCACCGCATGTTTCTCCATATTGGCAAAGAAAGTTGGACGGCGATGGCGACCGTATGTTCCAGTCGGTCTGTAAATTATGATTATTAAATGTAAATGACATGACATGATGAGCAACTGATAATTCAATATGAGCTTTATTTACCGATCACAATAACTGCTTTCGTTTTTTGGTTTTTGATCAAACAAATCGCGTTTCTGAGACCCGAATTAGAACTGCACGCGAAGATGCCAAATGCATCCCAACCGCACATTTCATTGCACCATTGTAGCAATATATACGAATAAATTTTACATCTCAACACCGGTTGGGTGGGGTGGCTTCTATTTGATTTCAGATTTCAGTCTAAATTAAGTCTGTTTGCACTTTTGCTATTTGATTCATCACTTCCACGGTAAACCAGCAGTAGTCAAAGTTTACACATATAATACCACCATGGAAAGGACGACTCGACTGCTCTCCACGCTGGAGGATAATTGATACGTCGTGTTCTTGCGGGATTATAGAAAAATCGAAATTTGATGATATTGCGATATTACGTCTCGTGATGATGAGGAAGTATCTTTTGCTTCATTGTCGGCTCGGTATCAATCAGGCCAAAGGAAAGGAAATGCTAGTTGTGTGTTTATGCAATGAGTCTGAAACAGGAGAGATTAGGTCTTAAAAAAGGTCTAATCTTATTGCTATTGATATATCATATTTGATAAAAATAACATACATGAAAATCGTTCATTCTAGATTATTGATATATGTGGGATTGAATCTCATTGTCTGTACTATGAAATATCAGTACAGGGTAACTTCGATATAACGTATATTTTACTTTCAAAATTGTACGTTGCATCGAATTGTACGTTATATCGAATCATAATAAAGAACTCAGAAACGTAGCTTATATTACTTTATTGTGTTGCTGTTTGAGTAAGGTTATTGAATACATTCAACTAGAAGACGAAACCAATCCTTCTCATGATGTTTCCCTTCATACTGTTGATTGAAATTCGATTCATTTAGAATCCACAATCACAAAACAGTTGTATTTCGGGATTGGCTAAAGGTACAAAAAAAGCTTCAGTATTAAAATACAGATAACTCATTATTCTTACAGAAAAAACAATATTGAAAAAATTATTCCTTTGGACTTTGAAAATGTGTACGTGATATCGAGTTAAAATGTACGTTGTATCGAGTGTCGTTATATCGGGGGTACGTTATAACGAGGGTACGTTATATCGAAGTTTCCCTGTAGATGATTCACTGTCAAAACCATCAAACACATATCACATCAAACACAAATCATCAAACCTGGCTTTGTAACTTTATCGACATTCTCGATGATTGTAAAATTCTATATACAGTAAAACCTGTTTTTGTGCGGTTTTTTTGTGCGAATCTTTTTTTGTGCGATTTTCTGTTCTTGTGCGGTTTTTTTTGTGCGATTTTTTGTGCGGTGTATGAAAAGAAGCATATTTGACAAAGTTATCGTGCATTTAGTTTTTTTTTCGATGGTTTATATGCATTTCAGTGCGAAAAAAGCATATTTGCGTCTCAATTATCCACTTCTGAAATCATTCCACTCCTATCATCAAATGCTCTAAGTTTTTGCATGACATTATTTCTAACAGCAACGCGTTTCGACATGCAACTAAAACCACAAAACAGCCACGCGCAACCGAAAAGGCAAAGTGTCCCATCGCAAAGCAGGTAAACAAAGGGAAATTGAATGATGAATGGCGATGATTATTTTCTTGGGGGAAACTTTTTTATGCGGTCCCTATCTACCGCAAAAAAAATTTTTTTCAAAATGTGTACCGAACACGATTTTTTAAAGCTGCTAGTGAAGCGTTGCTCGATTTTTTTATACGACTTTTTTGTGCGGTCCCTATCTCCCGCATAAAAAAAGGTTTGTCTATATCTATTATTTTTTATGTTTTTTATTACTTTGAATACTTCTCACTATCCTCTGAGATCTCCTATCCCCCCTCCAAAAGTCCATCCTATCGTGACCGATGGTCCAGAACCTATCTTCCTTTGTATCTCAGGAACGCTGCTTCCTAACAAATTTTCGGTGATGTTCAAATGAAAGGTATCACAACGCTGGCAACTTGATATGGTGACTTTTTTTTTGGCTTTCTTCATTCTAGCGTTTCAGTGCCATTTTGCGTTTGTATTGGTTCAAAAAAAGAGAAAAAATATTTTTATCCGTATGGCAAAAGATCGATGTTTTTTTAGATGGCGAAACATTACAAAACAAGGCAATTTAAATTGTTTATCTGAATAAGTTATATAAATTGAATCTATCTGTTACCTGTAGTATACGGCATGCCGTTATTTGGTCTTGAACCGACCTCCAGTTTTTACATCGTGATTACTTAACACGTTCACTCTGGCACTTGCCACCAATGGCTCGCACAAGATTCAAAATACCTGTTTTTCAAATGCTTGTTTCTCATAACGATAACAATCAATTACAAAACATTACAAACAATCAAAACAAAACATTACAAATAACAATTACAAGAACATGACAATGGATTACCAAATGAAACCTATGTCTACCCACGGCTCTTCAAACAAGCATTTAATTATCCATTCAATGGTTCAATAAAGTTTGGTTAAGCAAGTGCAGAGATATCTCAGGAAACATAAATAGTGAAAAGCTAAAGTTTTTTTAAAATATTATTATGTAGTTTTTCAAACTCGCCCCTCTTAAAGGTAGGTGCTTAGAAATCAAATTCATTTCAAATAATTTATGATATAACTAGTGCTTATTCGAATAACGTTTAGGATTTTTATAACCTACCAAAGAACCAAATTTAAAATTTAGTTTAAGGAGAATATTAAAAACGTTATGGGTGGGTCGATATATGAAATTATGGAATAGTTTTAACTTCTAGAAATATTTTTCCTGTGAAAGGTTTATGACGATTTGCATACCAACCGAAATTCTTTAAGATTTGTTTGAAAAGCTATACAGCGCGGACTCGATTATATACAGTTTCTGATTTATTTTCACTGTAAATAATCGAATCCTGTATATAATCGTGTCTAAAAAAATATTTTTTTTATTCGTTTTTTTGCATGTATTTCTCGTTTTTTGAATATAAAAGAGGAATTTGCTTTTTGATTCATCCCCTTAAAATCTGAAAACACGTTTCTCACATGAAAAAAATAATTATCCAGATACTCTCAGGAGGTGACAGACGATCATATTTGATGAAAAAAATCCTTCTACGCGTATGTTCGAATTCCAACAATGATAGAGTTGTAGAACTTTTTTTTGTTTCGGACTCTGTTGCCTCAAAATGGGTGTACATTACAAAGTACGCTACGGAAGACGATTATGTTGCTTTCATTTTAAAGATAAGAAAATTTAGTACAGGATATGGTAGTGAAACATATAAATTAGTGGATTTCAATAACATTTTGAAGAGGAAAACTTAAAAGTTAATAATATTGAATGTGTTATTATTGATTTTATCCTTAAAATTTATATCAAACTAGATTGTTTCTATTTAATTGATTAATTGAATTGAAGCTCTCTAACCGCTCTACAATTTGTGCTTTGACACCCAACTTCTATACTCCTTAATTTGGCTGCAATATCGATATAAACAATTCCTTGTGAAAATCCAAGCAAAATCTTCAAAAATCACGATTTTTACCGCACTGAAATTGAAATGTTACATTTCTTCTTGAAATAAGTCATATTTGAAAAATAATTAAAAACCAAATTTTCCAAACTATATATAAAGGGTGTGTCACATCAAATTGCATCACGGAAAAAACGCTGTAGAAATTCGCCCAGTAGACCGATCCCTTTGGAAATTTTAGACAGTAAAATAAAAACTATTAAACAACTTTTGGCATTTTCTTTTTATTCATACTTCGAGTCCAAGCCCGTATGCTCGCACCTTCCTCTTTACCCCGTCCATAAGGTTCTGTACAACGTCAGGTTGTAGTTTTTTTTGAACAGAAATCCATTTTCTCTTGAAGTCCGCCTCCGATTTGACAACTTTTGGGTTCTTCCGGAGGGCCTGCTTCATAATCGCCCAATATTTCTCTATTGGGCGAAGCTCCGGCGCATTGGGCGGGTTCATTTCCTTTAGCACGAAGGTGACCCCGTTGGCTTCGTACCACTCCAACACGTCCTTTGAATAGTGGCACGAAGCGAGATCCGGCCAGAAGGTGGTCGGGCCCTCGTGCTGCTTCAATAGTGGTAGTAAGCGCTTCTGTAGGCACTCCTTAAGGTAAACCTGCCCGTTTAACGTGCCGGTCATCACGAAGGGGGCGCTCCGCTTTCCGCAAGAGCAGATCGCTTGCCACACCATGTACTTTTTGGCAAACTTGGATAGTTTCTGCTTGTGAATCTCCTCCGGAACGCTGAATTTGTCCTCTGCGGAGAAGAACAACAGGCCCGGCAGCTGACGAAAGTCCGCTTTGACGTAGGTTTCGTCGTCCATTACCAGGCAATGCGGCTTCGTCAGCATTTCGGTGTACAGCTTCCGGGCTCGCGTCTTCCCCACCATGTTTTGCCTTTCGTCGCGGTTAGGAGCCTTCTGAACCTTGTATGTACGCAGGCAGCTTGGTCCGCTGGACGAATGAACTTGACAAATTCAGCTTATTGGCGACATCCCGGACCGAACTTCTCGGATCACGTCTAAACTGCTTAACTACGCGCTTGTGATCTTTTTCACTGACGGAGCACCCTTTTTTGCCGTTCTTCACCTTCCGGTCGATGGTTAGGTTCTCGAAGTATCGTTTTAGTACTCTGCTGACCGTGGATTGGACGATTCCCAGCATCTTACCGATGTCCCGATGTGACAACTCCGGATTCTCGAAATGAGTGCTCAGGATTAATTCACGACGCTCTTTTTCGTTCGACGACATTTTTCCAAATTTACGAAAAAATTGACAGTGAAGCATGGCCAACGTGATCTATACACTCTTATCTGATTATAAGCGAGAGCTGAAGATATAATTCCTAAAAATTAAATTTCTACAGCGTTTTTTCCGTGATGCAATTTGATGTGACACACCCTTTAATCGAGTCCGACCTGTACATTATTTTTCTCGAATTAGTAAATGGTTTAAATTTACTAAAATTGACAGCATTCCCATTCTTCGGACATAAATGCGTAGCGTAGCAAAAAATATATGCGGTCAATAATGAAAAACTATGCATGTTTCCAGAGACGAATGAATAAGAAACAAAACTCTATGACCATAGAAACAAAGAATGAATGAAGGCACTATATTAGGCTGTCAAAAAAGTCCTGCGGTATTTTTTACAATCATCTGTTTTAAGTCAAATATGCGCCGTTTTGTTCGATGACTTGTTCCCAACGAGATGCCAACTTCATAATACCCCTGTTATAGAAGCTCGCTTCCTTATTGGCAAAAAACTCGGATAGCCAATTTTCACAGGCCTCTTTTGTGGCTAACTTCTGACTACCTAGATCGTTCGCCATGGTCAAAAACAGGTGGTAGTCACTTGGTGCAAGGTCCGGACTATACGGCGGATGCAAAAGAACCTCCATTCCGAGCTCCCGGAGCTTCTGGCGCGTCACCAAAGAAGTGTGTGGCCTGGTGTTGTCCTGATGGAAGACAATGCGGCCTCTGTTTATCAAAGATGGCCTCTTCTTCATGAGTGCTACCTTCAAGCGGTTCACTTGTTGGCAGTACAGGTATGAATTGAGCGTTTGGCCATAGGGAAGCAGCTCATAATAGATTATTCCTTGACAATCCCACCAAACACACAGCAGAACCTTCCTGGCCGTTAATGAGGGCTTGGCCACCGTCTGAGCCGCTTCAGCGGGTTTCGACCACGACCGTTTGCGCTTCACGTTGTCGTAAGTGACCCACTTTTCATCGCCAGTCACCATCCGCTTCAGAAACGGGTCGATTTTGTTGCGATTCAGCAGCGATTCACATGCGTCGATACGGTCAAAGATGTTTTTTTGCGTCAACGTGTGTGGCACCCATACATCGAGCTTCTTTGTGAATCCAAGCTTCTTCAAATGGTTAATAACTGTTTGATGACTTATCCCCAGCTCTTGGCCGATGCTACGGCTGCTACTATGCCGGTCTTTCTCGGCTAATTCAGCGATTTTGTCGCAATTTTCGAAGACAGGCCTTCCGGAGCGTGGCGCATCTTCGACGTCCTCTACACCAGAACGAAAACGTTGAAACCATCGTTGTGCGGTGGAAATGGAAACTGTATCGGGTCCATAAACTGCACAAATTTTATTGGCAGCTTGAGATGCATTTTTGCCTTTGTCATAGTAGTACTGTAAAATATGTCGGATTTTCTCTTTATTTTGCTCCATATTTGCGACACTATAACTCACGAACGACTTAACCAAACAAAATACTTTCAAGGACTATATTATAGCGCGCAAAAATACTTTTCCAACAAGCTATAGTATGACTCGATACAATGAATACAACTAGAACTACTCGCTTATAACGACGTATATATATATACATATATATACTAGCTGACCCGGCAAACTTCGTCTCGCTAAAAAATTGTTTTTCGTTATCAATACCTTCAAACATCCACGTTTTCTTACTAAGCGCAAGTTCATGAGTCCAATCGCAGAATTGTTCATTGATTGATCTTCTAATCGACCCCGTTGAATTTACCTTTTACTAAAAAAGTCCTAGTACTTCTACTAAAACTCATCATAATAATATCAGATTATTTTCAAACACAATTCTTCAATATTTTCAATATTCAATATTCTTCAATATTCAATATTTTCAACCACTTGCAAATAACATGTTTCTCCCTTACATGGAATAAATGTTTGATACAGAAAATATGATAGAATAAAGACAGACCCCTCCCCTCTTCTCCCCTTAGAGAGGGAGGAGGAGTGTCCATTCACCATTCGTGCCCCCTAAAATCTTCATATGCCTAATTTGGCTCCATTTGCTTGATTAGTTTTCAAGTTATGCAGAAATTTGTGTTTCATTTGTATGACAGCCCACTCTTAAAGAGCAGGAGGAGTGTCTAGCCACCAAATAATTGAGAAATTTGAGTTTCATTTGTATGGCAAACATTAATTGCACCCTTAAACCTCAATATGTCTATTTTGGTTTCATTTGCTTGATTAATTCTCGAGTAATGCAGAAATTTGTGTTCCATTTGTATGGTAGCCCCCCCGTAGAGAGGAGGGAGGGGTCTCAAACTATCACGAAAACCTTCCCCGACCCCAAAAACCCTTACATACCAATTTTCAAGTTGATCGGTTCAGTAGTTTCGGAGTTCATAAGAATCAGACAGACAGACAGACAGACATCACTCCATTTTTATATATATAGATAGCGAATCAGTCAGTGCAGAGAATAAGCACTGTTCGAGCTCAATTCGATGGCTCCGAAGTCATCGGTGCATGTATTGAGTCCACATTGGTGTTGTTTCTATGCGTTACCAAAAGTAGATTGAATTCGTTATAATATTTTTTTGACGTAGGAGGACTATGTATTTCAATAAAGGTGCCAAATCAGAAAACACGTCACATCGGTCAAAATTTTGGGAATAGTGTCAACGTTAAAAATTATTTTCGCTACGAACGGATTTTGCTGATCCAAATAGCCACCGAATCGAAGCTCTATAAGATTTAATATGCTATACATTAGAATTGCGCAGTGGGAAACGGAAGATGTACTAAGACTGGAATAGATCTCCGTGTTAGTTGTCGATTTTCGTGCCGTTTGGGAAGAGTGATTCTGTATTTTTTACATCACTTTTACATCACATCACGTTGTTATTTTTATGCGTTGTCAAAGGTAGATTGGAGAGTTTGAGAAATGTGAAATAATGGTGTTGATGGGACAAAATATAATAGTCTGTGACCGAGTGTGTTAATACATTGTCATAAGGACACAATTGTGTATTGCTTGTGTATTGGTGAGAATGAATCATGAATCTACCATCTTATGCTTTCATAAAATCACCAAAACATTCTACCTACTACAAAGTTATTTCAAAATCCTCGATGCACTCTAAAGTAATATTAGAAGCAACAAAAAGCGAATTGATTTTCATATTTTATCCGGGACAGAACTTGTGTGTTCGGATTAGATTTTTGGCCATCTTAAAAGTGGCGTCGGAATGCAGCGCATTCCATCCCGAATGTGAAGAAACCATATTCCAGTGATGAGTGCTGTGTTCTTCGGTAGAAAACTAAAGATGAAAATGAATTCCGCAACGGTTGCTTTCGCCACCACAAAACTGTTTCGGTTCGGATTCTCTGTTGTCGTTCTGGGAAAGGAATTTTGGATTATTTCTTGGAGAAATGTTGTTTTCGGCGATGTAATTTGGCTCGAGAGAGTGTCTCAGATTTTGCGTCCATCATCACTGTGGAACGACTCGTACCAGCCATCCTTCCTTTGAAAATCGATTTACCATGTTACAGCAAAAAAAAATTATCTTATAAATGTCTGGCCGATGTAACCCATCGGAACAAAATTTTTCACTATAAAACATTTCTTTAATCCCCGATGCAAATTGTAGAATGAACAATAACGACTCGTATGACTCTCAAGTCCAGAACACTATACAAGTGTCAAATTGAGATAACATTTTAGAGTCTGACGCTGGCTGCCAGCATGGTCGTATAGAAGTCAAAAGTGGAGGATTTTTTTACTGAGCACGTTATATTAAAAGTGTGAATAATTTCTTTATTTGAATGTGTTATGTATGAAACCATTTAAAAAATTTCTTCAAGTGCAGAAGAAATTCATATGAATCAGGATAGTGTGAGATGGACGCGCCGTTGAAATGCAAAGAGATCCGACAATTCCAAGCTGTCAATGGTAATACACGAAAAGTGTTTTCGAATTCTGACTTGGTTAAATTTCATTTGATTGGCTTTCTATTTCGCACGGTTTCGTGATTTTCCCTCGTCCCAAATGGATAGCTGGGACAGAACATACATTGGATGCCTACGAAACGTTCAGCAAGTTCATTCGGTATGATTTATAAATGAATCATCATCAACCAAATTAGAACATTCACGACCCCCCTCTAAACACATCCACGGTTCCGTGAATATTTACCGAGCCTTTGTAAAACAGGATATGATGCTCGCCTCTATATCCTGTGTCTATGTTGACAATGAATCTCTCCTCTCATTCAACGAATAGCATCGGAAACCGGCTGAAGCTGAAACAGCGCTATCATCAATATCGAACTACGAAGGGCTCTACATTGTTGCACATCCTATCCCCATGTATATACGATATCATCATCGTGCCCATTATCTTGTTTTATTTGCATCGATTTCCAAATCGCACAGATGATGATAATGGTAATTCAATAAACATCGAGATTAGCTTTTTTTGTTTGTATCTCGGTTTGAATTCGTCCGCTCACCGCGCATAGTTTTTGCCAAAATCAACTGTTCTGTTACGCGGCTGGATGATGATTGTGTTTACTCATTGCGTTCAAAATTTCCTGTGCCGACATATTTGCACCTCGAACAAAGATATGATATACTCAGTTTGCTGTTGCAATTGTGGATGGAAAATTTTAATTTATTATTTAAATATAATTACAATAATTTCGCTGGTTATCAAGCAGTAAATAATTGATGGAAATTGCCTTCTGCACACTCTTTGCGTGTCTGGATGGAGAGTTGTCAGCAACGGTGATCATATACACTTGGTGGCAATTAAGCCCGCGCCACCCATCGTGATGTAGGCTGATATAATTTCCACGTAATAACAAGTAGTCACATATGAGAATGCACCGTTAGAACGGAATGTAGCGCGATAAAATTATTGGGATCCGGTTCCGCTTTCTTTTTTTTTGTCTAGAGTGAATTGACTTTTCAATCGGTCTATTAATTCTTCGCTTGCTTCATATGTCTGTAATCTCCAGGACAATGAAGGGATACGGACAAGTTATAAAGAACCATACAAATGAAACACAAATTTCTTTGCATATTTCGAGAACTAATCAAGAGAATTGAACCAAAATTTGCATATGGAGGTTTTAGGGAGCAATAAATATTTCTATGGTGGTTCAACACACCTACCCCCTCTCTAAGGGGGAGGAGGATGTGCTGCCATACAAATGAAACACAAACTTCTGCATAACTCGAGAACTAATTAAGCAAATGGAGCCAAATTTCAACCAAACATATTCCAACCAAACACATTCCAACCAAACATGACAATTGAAAATTTTGGAATTCTCCGGAGGAAAATTCGAAAAATTCAATTCGCATTTGTTCTACAATTGACAAGCGTTATTAGTCCATTTGATGTTTGCGCTGACAAAATTGACCTTTGTTCGAAAGTGGAAATGGATTTCAGTGTGATAAAACGCACTCTTATATCGTCTTCATCTGAATAAATAAAAATCGATCGCCGAATGTGTTGATAAGAGAAAAACTCGCGAAAGGAATTGTCCGAATTAGGGCTGTCTTAATTCTATCATATTTTCTGTATCCAATATTTATTCCATGTAACGGAGAAACATGTTATTTGCAAGTGGATGAAAAATCTTGCATGAGAATTATCTCTGAAAATAATCTGATATTATAATGTCGAGTTTTGGTAGAAGTATTGAACTTTTATAGTAAAAAATAATTTTAAATTATTATTAGTTGACCAATCAATGAACAGTTCTGCGATTGGACCAATGAACGCGCGCTTAGTAAGAAAACGTGGATGAGATAACGAAAAATAAATTATGGGCAAGACGAAGTTTGCCGGGTCAGCTAGTTGAATATAAAAGAAGAATTCAATTGGTGATTCATCCCTTTCTCACATGAAAAAAATAAATTTATCCAGAATCTCTCAGGAGGTGATAGACGTTCATATTTGATGAAAGAAATCCCTCTAGGCATATGTTCGAATTTCCACAATGACATAGTTATGGAACTTTTTGTTTTGTTTCGGACTCTATTGCCTCAAACTGACTCTACAATAAAAAGTACGTTACGTAGGACAATTCTGTTGTTTCCATTTGAAAGATGAGAAAATGTAGTACATGATATAGTAGTGGAACATCTAAACTTTAGTGGATTTAAATAACATTTTGGAAGTGAAAACTTTAACCCGTTTCATCCCAAGCGTTCGAAAAATCGAACAGCAAATTCGATGATTTTTCATGGCTTTGGAAAGCAACCATATGGTAAGGTTTTGGCATCAAATTATAGCTTAGTCTATTAGATACCATCTACTTTCGATTTCATTCAAATTTGTATTTCTTTATTGGATATAAAAATCGGTTTAATGTAAATCTGTGCGGATAGTAAATAACCTCACATAACTCAACATAAAACAAAACCTTACAAAATTTACAAATATGTTAACTTTTCTACAATATTGCTTTGATATAAGATCACACATTGTGATGTAGGATAAAAACCATCAGATTGAACCTCCTACAGGAACAAAAATATAGGTTTTGACCAATGTTTATGTTTGGCTTTTTTTTATTTTTTGTCGTTTTCTGGAAAACGGAGGACCGGAAAAAATAATTCTCGAAGATTGGGGTGTCTGTAACGACAATAATCAAAATAACATGACATCCAACCTGTAATACGAATCGTAGATTTTTGTCGCTCGCGGAAGGAATAATTTCATTTAACAGGGTATGAAATCATTGTGAATGTTCGTTAAACGTTTAACGCTAAATTATTCCACCTAGGTTATCGATATCGTGTATTTGTCATACCCTAGAACATGTTTATCCCGTATGTCCGAAACATGTCAAATGTTTTTAACATTTGGCGATTTAATTTCCGCTTATGGACGCAAGGCATTCCCTAGAAATCGAAAAAAACAGATGAATCAAACAATTTTCACGGTACGTCTTACTTCCACTGGTAGCTGTACGTTTTATCCCACCACCAGCATACGGAATAAATTTTCACCTCCAGTTTTCCACTGAAGAATGCAGGCCTCATCGCTGAAAAATACTTTCTTCACATCCGGCTTCAACCCGGAAACAATGCTCGAATTCACGAAAACTAATTGATCGATCGAAAAAGTCATCAATAAGTCATTCACGATTCAGTCATGCTGCAAAGGCAAATGAACTAAGAAAGTTTGAGAGTCTGAGAAAGGCTATGTAACTCAAAACATCATAATTTTTTTTTCCAAATATATATTTTTATCAAGGCTCATATGGCGTTAGCCTGGCCGGGCCGGAGTTCAATATTTTAACAGTTTTTCTTATTATCTATGTTAGTAAAATGTAACCGATTACTCGCGGTCGGCTCGAGGTTAGTATTACAAGTGTTCTCGTAATTGGGATGTTGCTGTCTCCTATACTTTCTACGTGTGCCCGACACGGGATACTTCCTATTGGGATGCAGTTGACCATTAATCAGCAACGCCCCCTAGTCTCTACCCCATATCTAGCGTGGTGCGTCTTCTCGACTCGAGGAATCCAGGATAGAATGGTCAGTAGCCGGTCACATCATCATTATCATCAATAAATTTGAACACGCTCTCAAATTCACAGAAGCTCTCTTCTAGCAACAAATAAAAAATATAAAAATCGATTTGCTTTTGATTACTTCGAATATCGTTTTAGAATGCATCGAAATTTTTTAAATAATTCTTTGGGTGATTTATGATTCATTCTTGTTCTCGCGGAAACAATATACGAGATTTGTATCCTTTCATAGACATATTTATGGATCTTTTTTATGGATTTTTGTGATTTTAATAGTTTACTTTCAAAGCAATTTTTGAGCTAAGGAGTTTTTGGATCAATGAGTAACAAACATCACTCATAAACTTGTTATCTTTCGAATGCGACTGTCATATCGTGTAGCCGGCAAAGAGGTATTAACGTTCAAACTTCGCACTCCAGACATAACGCTCTAGTTTCCGAAATTTTAAACTTACACTCCAGTTCATGTAGGAATGATGTGGTGAAAATAATATAGAAGCACTCTCCACCAGACGGCATGAAAATCGAAGCGGTGCTTTCACCGAACTATATTGCACCACTGTGTATGTTATCTATCTTCCATTCTTCCTTCGTATCGAGCATAACTAATATTATGAGAATTTTTTCGCGTATTACTCGATTACATTCTCAAATCGCGATGACGGTGATTTTTAATGAGCTACCTAATAAGGTAACCGAAGGAACTCCCCTAGGACGATTCGAATCGACGACTTATTCCGTGACTAACGCTAATACTGTATTGTATTCTAAAAAAAAGACGCCGAATATTATTAGTGAGCTAGCTAGGAAGTGAATGTACTCCTATAAAATGAATCGAATCAGCGATATATTCTATGATTTTAAAACGAAAACTAGATTTCTGATGCACAAAAGTAGTCATCGGCTCCATTGTTTGCCCATGAAAAATTAAATGAAAAAGAGAAATGAATTCAGTGTGGGAGGAGTCACTTCAATATGCAATGAAGTCCATTTGAAATGAGATAGTCGAGTCGTAGAGGGAGATAGCAACTAAACGCCCGAATGACTGTTGAGTCATGTTGATGGAGAAACTGCTGGATGAAGCGAAATCTCACTTCCAAATGAATGCGTAGGTGTATTTCTTCATTGTCCCCTTGACTATTCTCAGTTGAATATGACTTTGCCGAACCCTGGTTCGGAATTTGAATTATGCGTCCAAACTTGATTCATATTACGTAGTGTTCTTAAACTTTGTTTATACGTGTTTCTATATGGCTGCTCAACCCTTTCATTGATAAATTTAAAGGGGTAGGGTAGGGGTAAGAGGAATTTCAAAATTCTTGAAAATGCAGAAGATATATGTTTTCAACATTAGCGTGTCCACGTGGACATTGTCTATATTCCATCCCACCATTTTCGTGACCGTTTCATAACCCGTAGGGACTCACTAAAGTTGTTGTATGTGAACAGACCCTAACCTCTTCATGACGACACCGACGAATATAAACAATCTCATTTGAAATATAAACGATTAAATTATATTTCGGTTTGAAATTTGAATGATGAATAACACAATTAGAAATTTAGTTATTATTCATGTGGCATTTGTTTGGTTATGGAAAATAATTGTGATTGTTTTCATACTGGAGAGAAATCTGGGGAAATATGCTTTTGATTCGCTGTTTTGTATCAAATTTCATTTTTTAAATCCATATTTCGTGTACCGAGCGTTATTGATTAGTGTCACGATTTGGTCATAATCAATCCCGACAGGAACTTTCCGGACAGCTCAATATTTTTGTGAATATGAAATGAAGCCATCGACGCCGGTCTCGGCTGGTTATGTTCTATGAGAGAAAACTCTTCATAAGTGTGGCATATCAACGTACAAAATCACTTCCATGACATAACGAAACATATGAAACACAATATGATTTCATTAATCAAAGTTAGAATGTCCCGTGATTGAATTGCAAAAAGACAGCATTCTAAAACGAACAATGGTACGATGAATTTCATTTCACATCGCACTCATACCGCATCATCATTTCTTTGCACTTCGTTTAGCGAATCGAATCGAGAGAAAGGACACGTGTAGTGGCCAATTAACGAAATAAAGTAAACATAGTTCGTCGGTTGGCGGCGAGTCAGTTTTCATTTCCCTGTGTCGACCCTTTTGACCAGATGTCAGAAATTTGAGGTGGGAGCAAATCGAGATGACCATACACCGAACCAACACGGTCAGCTTGTTTCGAGTGGCACTGAGGATCTGAATATTTTATTTGATTTGTGCTCACCTCGGAAGACACAAGAGTCATGCCCTGTTTTTAACACTTATTTGGTCCAATGTTGTCATAAGGAATAATTTCTCAACCTATTGTAGCATTGGGGCAAACATTGCATTTGTATCTGATTATGGAAGAAGAATATCAAACACGGTTTTTCCTTTTTGTATTTTTCAGACAAGGGCAACATGCTACATTCATGTTTTGTGTGTAAGGCTGAAACATGTTCGCGCACACGTCCTTTGGAACGAGGCCGGGGCGCACAATACGGCATACCGGAAGAGGCGATTCCGCCGGGGGCACGTGTTTGTAATACGTGCCAATGCAAGTCAGTGAAATCGAGGTACGACTTGCAATATTATTCTCCTTCTGCCATTGCACAGGGTTTAATATTGAACGATCAATCCGTCCATTCTAGATATACGAACTGTCCCTTACCGACATGTCCTAATCCGAAAGATAGAGTTAAACGCTTTCGAAATCTTCCACCGCGTCTCTTCGAGCTATCTCCGGAGATTCGAGATCCAATTATTCAGGAACTACAAATACCACCGAATGTGACGAAATGCTGCTCCGCTTGTTTGACGCGCATCCGGCGTAAGATGGGCACCCATCTGCTAGGAACCAACCTGACGGATGAGGAAGTAGGACGAATGAAGAAACTCCTGCAGGACATCGGTCCCAAGTGGAATCAACTAGCAGAAGCGCTAAACAAGACTCCAGTTGCATTGAAGAGTTTCTATTTCCATTTCAAGAAAAAGTACGGCTTTGATTTGGCTATGGCAGAATACTACAAACAACACCCTGGAGAGGATCGTCGACCGGCGATGACTGATGTTGACGAATCGGATATGAGCGGTTCGTCTTCAGATGAACGTGACGGTAGCAGTGATACGACTGCTTCCGCTGAAAGTCCAAACAATTCGGTTCCTTTGAATGTAACGAAAGAGGAAATCATCGTTGTTCCCGAAACATTGGGACCTCCTCCTCTCACTAAGAATTTTGAAGATGATAGATTGTTACCTCCAGGACAACCTCCCAGGAAGCAGAAACTCATTGAAGAATATGATAGTTCTGCCACAGAAACAGCTGACGAAGAAAACGAAACCTCGCCAGCGAATAGGCAGAGCCCCAAAGCACATTATCCTCCACTCGGGGGTGTGAATCCAGTCATCTCAGTGCATCATCCATCTTTGCTAAATGGACCTCGGAACAATGAGGTTAACTCACCACAAAACGTCAGAGATGTTGTGTTGAATGTTATCGAGCGGTCGCTTAAATCAAGTATGATGCCAAGCTCAGGAAAACCGCCACCAATGAAAATTATTAATGATCTGTCTTTTGCCCCACGAGACTATCGAGACATGTCGAAAGGACCTCCTACCCAGCGACCCTCATCGGAAGGTATGGCCACCTTATCGATAGTGAATACCCATGCCCATGGTCCATCACAGTTGATATCTCATCATCCTCATTCGATTGGTTCACAAATACAAGCAACCATTACACCAGTCCCGCAACAAGCTTCGCAGCAAATGACGCCGTCACAGCAGATCCCGCCTCCTTTGCAGCAACAGCAATCGCAGTCTCAAATCACCACTCAACCATCGCAACAAGCAGTTGGCTCCATCGGTCACGAAAAGGACATACCTGTGGTGTATCTTCGGGAAGAACCTCAAACGCTCGATCTCAGCATAAAAAAGCCTCAGCGAGATAACTTTCCTCCGCCAGCTCATAGCAACAAGATGTCTGGTGTTTCCAGCCAACAAAGTGCACTGCCGCCACATTCTTCTAGCAGTAGCACCGTAACCGTGTATCGTTCAGAGAACTTTCCACCGCCGAGTCATCAGCAGCAATCACAAAACATTCCATCGCATGGATCACCTTATAGTTTGAGTTACCATGGCGAACCCATGGGTCGTCCATCCAAGTCATCGTCAGGGTATATGTCATCTGTTCCCGGAGGTCAGCCGATAGCTTTGAACCAGGGCTTAGTAGGCCCTCCGAATTCGGCACCTTCAGTTGTTGGCCGGGGTCCAATGTCGCAGCAAACAATTTCTTTAACTCCGCCACCAAGCAAAAAGCAGAATGCTCCCAAATTAAGCCCTAAGATGCCACATCAAGTGCAATCGGCTATGCAACAGCCACCGCCACAATCGCATGGATCCAAGGGATCGATTACGCAAGGAACACCAGTGAATGCAACCGGCCAACAGATCATTGTGCAAGGCCAGACGACGTTGAGTCCGCGATATGACAACATGCTTCGACAAACGCCTCCGTCGAATGATAAGCTCGGATCTATTACCCAAGGTACTCCCGTACATGTGTCTACACATACCCTGTCGGATAAACGTGCAGCATACGAATACAAATCATACAACAATCGTCAAAGTCCGGCACAGGTATCCCAACCGCCACCACAAGGAAGTCCTCAGGCACCACAGTTCACTTACACCAGGACGGCACCGGCATTTTCACTCGAACCCCAGCAGCTTAGCTCACGGCAGATCATTATGAATGATTACATTACATCACAGCAGATGCACGGGCAATCGCAGGCACGCAACTCGGCAGGTACTGGAAATCGACCGGAGAAGGAGTCTCCTTCATCACGAAGCGCTCCAAGTATCGTGAACACTCCAGCTGCTTTGCTATATGCCGTTGCCGAACGTGAACGCAACTCCAGACCAGAATACCTGAGTCGAGCGTCTCCCGCCGACCATATCAATAGGTATGTTTACATAGCCGCAGCGATGTGCCGAGAACAATTTCTTACCACGAATAACATTTAGGGTTTCTCCCGTTTTCAGTACTCCTAGTCCACATCGAACACCTCCACCACCACAGCGTCAGGGTGTTATTCAGAGACATAATACCGTCGGAGGAACCGGAGGAGCCGGTGGAGGAGCAGGGTCGAAGCCACCAAGTCCAGCGCCTAATCGTCTGCATCTAGTTCCCCCACCACATCATTACATGCAAGGTTTGTGGAATCAATTCCCTTCTGTTTTATACATTCAACTATTTTGAACATTTTTTGCACAATGTAGGACACGATGCATTCACTTCGTTGGTGGATTTAGCTGTACAACAACAGCCGATGACTGTGCCACACAAGGACGATAAGCGACAATCGATTGCTGAACAACAACAGGCACCGCCACCACCAACGCATCATGATATACGATATCACCAAGCTACAATGATGATCCATCATCAGCAACAACAACAGCAGCATCAAGCGGCCGTAGCGGCAGCTGCTGCGGTACAACAACAACAACAAGCAGCAGCTGTTGCTCAGCAACAACATGCAGCGGCTGCTGCTGCTGCCGTTCATCAGCAGCATGCAGCTGCAGCTGCGGCTCAACATCAACAGCATCAGCAGCAGCAGCACCAACAGCACCAGCAGCATCAGCAACATCAACAGCATCAACAACATCAACAACATCAGCAGCACCAGCAGCATCAGCAACATCAGCAACTCCAGCAGCAGCACCAACAGCATCAACAGCAACAACAACTTCAAAGACAACAACAGGTTCGCTCACATTACTATCACTGATTGTAATCCTCATTTTAAATATAAATCACCTCTCCCACAGCTTGATCTGCAACGGCGTCAACAACCCCAACTTCATCCATCTCTCCAGCATCCGTCGGTGGTGGCCTACCGGGAACAGCAGCAACTGGATCGAGACCGTGAAATCAGCTATCGCGAACGGCTCGAACGAGAACGTAGTCTCCAGGCGGAGCGTGATCGATCGATAATAGCGGAGAGACACGAGCGCGATCGAGAACGGGAACGGGAACAACGCGAGCAGCGTGATAGACAGCAAAGGGAGCGTGATCGGGATCGATTGGCTCACCAGGAGGAAGACGAGCGTCGTCGGAAACATTACGAACTGATGGAGAGGTAAGCTGAGTGCCAAGATGTGCCATCAGTGTTTCGTTTCTAAAATTGGGTACATTTATTTTGTTTGCAGACCAATGGAAACGCTGGGAATGCGCCCATCTTCGGACGGCTCGTTGACCGCTGCGAACCTGATTGATGCGATTATCACTCATCAAATTAATCAAACAGCATCGGAGCCACCGTTGCCGCCCAACCGTGACATGCACCGTCCTCCTTACGTAAGTATTGCATTCTTCGTGGATAAGACTTGAACCATTTAGAATCCGGAATCACAAAATCAGTTGTATCTCGGGATTGGTTAAAGGGTAAAAATGTTTTTATATCAAAATGCAGATAATTCATTGTGCTTTTCAGAAAGAAAAACTAAAAAAAGGAAGTGGGTTATATCTGTGGTATAATCGCAAGGTTGACGTAGGACTATCGTTGGTTTAGTGGTCCTTTGTTTGAAGTGTCCTGTTTGGCACGGAAATTACGATAATCTTCTGGTATACGAAGTCTCCGGATGGTTAGAGTTTTTTGCGATGTCGATGTCGAGAGTCCCGGGTTCGCCTCGATTGTTTTCAATACCTTCAAATTCAGCTTCCATTCATAAGTTCCACTTCGACGTTCTACTGATCCATCCGAACAACAGTTGTACGTACACAGAAACATTTAGCACATCATACACGGTCGAATTAGCCACTTTCCGCGATTTCGTGATTTTAGTACATGACCACGGCCGATTGATGTAGGTAAATCAATTTTTTTCTTTCGGCTTCCATCCTGCACAACTCTTCCAAAACAAAACGGATCAATGTAAAATTTTCATCGTCGGAAGATACAGATTTTCCAAACAATAGCTGTCAAAATATTTCAGATACGCCTTCTATGAGCGCTACTATAAAATGAACAGTGATTTCGGATTCTAAAAGCTTTACTTAGAATATATAAAACGTGTGGTCTTGTTCTTTTTCCAGTTTCCATCACGTGACCATCGCCCATCGCCAATAAGTGAAAACAATGGGAAATCTCATTCACCCAATGTGATAAACATCGATGTTGACTCGGAACCGATTCGAACGAAGAATATTACACTAGGCGAATTAGCAGAAACTATCATCGCTAAAGACTACTCGCCAAGTCCTAACCCATTCCTGCAGATGCGTCCCTCGATGATACCGATGTCGCTGGATTCTGCTATAATGGCCTCGTCAGATGCATGGAAGTATCGTCGAATGCCACCAGCGAGCAAAGAAGATCAGTCACCCCACGTTCAGCCGCCAACTTCTTCTTCACAACAGCAACAACAACAACAACAACAACAGCAAATGCAGATGCAGGTGCAACAATCTCAACAGGGTCCCCCTGGACATCAGTACGTGCATCCTTCGCAGCAACCACAAAACAAAGGCCCAGGTCGACCTACTCCCGACGATCGTCATATCATTCGAATGGCTCAATCACCAGGTCCACGAAATAAATTTCACGAATCAATCTCACCCGATACGCAATTTTTCCATCCCGGTGCCCCACTGAGTCGGGGACCTCGTGATTTTGCCCTGGATTGCTATGTTAAGAATCGAATTGTCGAAGCAATGCGAACGGAAGATGACAAACGTGGTGACGATGGAAGAGACCAACAATCGCCTCGAAATCCTTCGCCAGCTCATCACGGACCACCGCCATCTCATCACAACAAAGATCACGACCGTAGTTCGACTCCGGGAGACATGATAATCGACGATGAGACTTGTCGCCCAGCGTCCGGTGGAAACCAACATCGTCCTCCATCGTCATCCCAACTACCCCCGCATTCTCAAAATCAAGGAGTAGTACATAATTCTCTTCATTCGTCACCCTACCTTGGAAATCAATCCGCTCCGCAGCCAGTGACGACGTTTGCGCCGCCCACATACTATCCATACAGTGCATTGACCGTATCCGGAGGTCCGGTGGGCAGTCTTGGCGCGCCCGGAGGCTCCGCGAAAGCGGCATTAGTCGTTCCAACACTAAGTGGTAGTGGTGTTGGTATCGGAGTTCCACCATCAAATAGTGGCAGTGGGATGAACGACGATCGGATGTCTTCATCGTCGGTAGCTGTCGAACCGAAACCACTTCTCTCGGCACAATACGAAGCGCTGAGCGATGAAGACTAAGATACGCTGTTTTCCCCATTGTGTATTACTGGACGAGAATGATAGAATAAAACAGAATACATTCAGTATGGAATCTATCTCATGCAAAACTTGTAATTTATTATAAATACTAATTATAAAACACAGAAAGGTATGGATAACAACACTAAACTATGATGAAGATTATAAAAGGATGAGAAGAAAATAGTATTCAAAAATACTTCAAAATCGACAAAAAAACAGCTATAGATATACAACGAGAATTAATTATTAAATATACAGGAGAGAAAAAAAAAACAGAAAGAGATGGTTATCGACAACTGCATAACACGCTAAATTTATTCCGTAAAATCATAGAAGCGTTAATATCTTATTCAGTCGAAAGTGACAGGTACAGAATTAAAAGCGCTTAATCCTGAAAATATCCCGGCTAGGAACATAACACGAACAACAACAAAAAAACCCAACATTACACATACAATCACAATTATCCCAAATACAGTTACTGCGAGAAGAAGAAAATGAGGGTAGAACTTATTTAATCTTTTACGCGTTGTTGACTGTGTGTAATAAACCAGAAAAGAAAACAAATCTTCACACATGTAATATTCAAGAATGTTTTAATATGTTTGTTGGAAGAAGGAAATCGTAAAAGTGCGATAAGATGTCTGTCGCATTGATGGAAAAAAAGAAGCTTATTCACGACTAAGGAAAGAATAAATGTATGAGCTTAATCGGAAAGCTAGAGAAACACAAAAATAGTATGTATATGCCAATCAACCCGGGGAAATAGAAAACATCCAATAACAATACACTAGGCTGTAAGGCTCAGTTAATGTTGCATTTTTTTCTCTGTTATATTTGCTTCTCAGTTCCATGATTTGATTTGAATACCGGGACATTTCCACCAACATCGATCAAAGGAAAAGAAAATCTGCATTATTTCTTGGATATTAATTCAAAGCCAGAAAGTTATAAACATTAGTTTTAAACGTCAGTATGGTTTAACAACAGTGCAGAGGAAGAGAGGAAAACAATCCGCAGAAAACACTGTAGCAAATGTATAACACCGTTATAGTCCAAATGCTGAGATTAACGCGCGCTGTACAATATAACACTAAAACGCATATTGCATCAACAAAAAGTAAAATAAAATAAAAAAAAAGAAAAAGAAAAAGTGGTAATATCGATTTTGCGTTCTCTATAAAGAAAACTGCATGTAATTATATTATTGTCAAGTTTATTAAGATAGTTCTCAATTTTTAAGTTACAACTTAAAAAACTAACGATTGATTGATTACTGAACATATAAAATTTAGTTAGGTAGGCAGAGAAAAAAATTAGATCGCAGTAAGGCATAAGAGAGAATCAATGATTAAACATTGTGTAATTTTTGTGTTAAGCTTTTTTAGTTTGTAATTATTTCCCTTATTTTTCTAAAAAAAATATATATTAACACTATATGCAAAATTTAAGCATTAAGTGAATAAAATATAAAATAATTGAAAACTAACAAGCTGTTTGCGCTCCGCATATTGTACCAGTGATTGTGAAACTCCCGGGGTCATCAAAGGATAACATCGTGGGAAATTTACCGCTGCAACAAACAAGACGGAGACTCGAAGACTCATGTAAGTTTATTTTTCCATTTATTTATTATTAACTAGCTGACCCGGCAAACTTCGTCCCGCCCAAAAATTATTTTTTGTTATCACATCAACGTTTTTTTTATTAAGCGCGCGTTCATGGGTCCAATCGCAGTTCATTGATTGATCTTCTAATCTATCCTTTAAAGTTATTTTTTACTATAAAAATTCAGTACCAAAACTCGACAGATTATTTTCGGATACAGTTCTCGTGCAAGATTTTTCATCCACTTGTAAATAACATGTTTCTTCGTTACGTGGAATAAATGTTTGATACAGAAAATATGATAGAATGAAAACAACACTAAATCGGACAATACCTTTCTCGAGTTTTGCTCTTACCAAAACATTCGGCAATCTATTTTTATTTATATAGATAGAAGATGATATAGGAGTGCGTTTTATCACATTAAAATCCATTTCCACTTTCGAATGAAGATCAATTTCGTTACTGCAAACATCAAATTGACTAACAACGCTTGTCAATATATAAATGTAGAACACATACAAATTGAATTTTTCGAATTTTCCTTTAGAGTTTTCCGAAAATTTTCAATTGTGTAATACCATCATAGAAACATTTTTCGTACCCAAAAACCCTCACATCCCAAATTTGGCTTCATTTGCTTTATAAGTTCTCGAGTTATGCATAAATTTGTGATTTATTTGTATGGCAGCCTCCCATTATAGAGAGAGGAAGAGTGTCGAACCACCATAGAAACGTTTATCGATCCATAAAACCTCTATATGCCAAGTTTGATTCCATTTGCTTGATTGGTGCTCGAGTTATTCAGCGCATATTTTGCCCTGGTTGATATCAAGCTTGACTATTCTCAATATTCTCAAATCTAAAAATCCCATAAAATCCCAATAAATGCACATATTTCAGATAAATTTGTTGTTCAATCATTCCTCAAAATTCAGCAGTCTACATTTGTGCGTTTTTTTTCTATATGTTTCATAATATTGTTATCTATTATCAACGAGATAAGACCATCTGCGATAATACTCGATTTTGCGTTACCTGTTTCACACCCTTGAAAATACAAGTAGATGGTAACCTTCCAGGAACACCAGTTTCGTTAAATTTTGACCACACAGTACCATCGACAATTGTTCCGGTCTCCTGGAACGTGTTTTCTGTTTCTTCATAAGAGTCTGCACTGCTTAGCAACCTACACCTTTTCCCGGATGTATTGATGACATTTTCATTTTCATCATTGATGATCGACTCCTCATCGTTATCTTCAGTGTCAGATGGTCCACTTTGAATACAATCTGCCTCATCTCCACATGACAGTTCAGAATTTATTGCATCGATTCTACAGAACATCGAAGCACTCGTTTACTTTTCCAATAGCTCATTTTTATTCAACATTTATTTCCTGCATTTAGGCCTCAAAAGAAATAAAATAAACAACTTGTTAGAACAAGTATTACTGCATAGAAATTCGAATAACAATTACTACTTTAAATTTTTGAGAAACTGCAACTTATCAAGTATACAGCCAAAGGGAAAATTTACCATGTACTTGTATGTTATTATGTGACGGTAATCGAAAAAAAAATGAAAACTGCCTTCCAATACAATGCCGAAACTGATCATCTACGAAATTTACTGAATTCAGTAATAAAAGTAGTTTTATTATTTAAAATTTCTCAAGCAGTCGAAATGACTGCTTTTGGACTATATAGGTATAACATATCTATATCTCTGGAAATGATGTTATGTTGTGTAAAAAGTCACAACATTCTAAGAAACTGTGCCATTATATACATAACAGCTTTCCTAATTGAAATTGAAAAGCAGTCAAAATGGCTTGCTTGGGCAATCTAGTGTTAATGAGGTGTGTTTTGGCAGCTGATTGAAAACAGAAACTGCCGACTTCTCTATTTAAATTCGCCATCGAGATAGATAAACATTGCAAGAGGGGGCCATGTTTGCATCAATTACTGCAAAAGTGTCTTTATCATTGGAAACTTTGCGATGACATTGGATCTGATGGAGTCGGAAAATTAAAACAAGTGATGATTTGATCTAAAATGTCACATAACTTTATAAATCCCGATTAAGAAGTTGAACTTGACGGAAAAACGGACAGTTGAGGTTTTTGATGTCCCCTCGAGTGCTGGGTCGTTCGAAGGGGTTACTGTTCCCACGGAAGCCAGAAGGGGCCTGATTTTGCTTGTCCGTTGTACTAGATATTTTAGGCAAGCTAACAGGGGTAGCACCGATGAGACTTTTCGTTGGACTTTGGGAGTGGACACATTTTTGCGCCGGGATTCCCTTGGAAAATGAACGGTTAGCTGCTCGTTAGCTCGTTAGCTGTGTCCACTTACATTTCGTCAATTGGCAACGTGGAGAAGATATTGTGGTTGGATATTGGTTGTTGTTGTTGTTGAGCCAGTGGAGAAGCGCCTTTTAAAATGTCGATCGTTCCTTCAAAGAGCGCTTCTGTTTATCCCAGCGACTCTTGTAAATTTCACAAGCTGAGAGCACGTGTGGAGTTCCCCGCAATATGGACACTTCTGCTCAGTCGCACTGCTAGATTCGCCCACATGCTGTTTTCCGCAAGTGGCACAGCGCTCCTTTTTGGCGCAAAAGGCTGCTGTATGACCACCTGATTTTTTGGCAAGTCATGGTCTTTGGCACGAAGAGTCGCATCGGTAGTCTCAATTTTTTTAGCATAACATACCCAGAAAAGGCGGCACCAACAAAGGTGACTCGAAACGAAATTTAGTTTATTCCTGTTCATGGGTGACTTCCCGAGTTGGTGACAGTTCAAGATTTTTACTTCCATTGAGTGGAGCTTCTTGAACTTGCCTACTCCTTCTATTTCTATTTGTTCGCTCGTCAGATCCGTTTCAGTTATCGCAACCATCGTGAGCTTGAGTTTGAGCCTTCGTAGACTGTACACTTCGTAATTGCTCCCCGTGATTGACCTGAACCAGCGAAACTGCACATAGAACACACCGAATGACGCTTGGGAGTAGCAAACCATTCTTACTGTACAAGTTTCGGTAATTCGAACTTTAAATAGTCAATAACGATGCCGGCCACGTCCTTACAGACACCAGGAGGAGGGAAGGAATGTTAGTATGATATTCGCCGCCCGAAGACCAGAAGGGTCGCTCTATAGCGTGGTTCCCTAGCGTTTGTCAAGTAAGGGATAGTTATTAGTGGGGGGAGGTAAGAATCAGGATTCACTGTGGTGAGTGATGTGATTAGGAGTTTATCAATTTCATTCTTATCATAATAACCAGCTATTACAACTGTTCCGAACAGCACCGAGCACAAATTACCAGTGGGTTATCCAGCGTTACAGGAACCCGTGACTGAAGACATTGCAGACGAAAAAACAATAGATTGACAGATCATGAACACTCACTCACTCACACATACGAATACTAAAATATCTAAAAAATTCAGACAAACAACAAATCACAAAGGAACACATTGGACGTATAATTAAAAGCAGCACAGTTCAAATCTAGTTAAAATACAAATATTAGCACCTTTCGTTGGACAGCAGATTATCTAACACAAGCAGGACTAAAAACGTAATTATTTATAAATTAAACATGAATTATATTAAAACCAAATAAAAATTACAGCTTAAAAGCATCTCAAAATAACCTCCAAACGAGTTTGCTAAACGGTTGTCCGAAGTCTTGTCGGCTGTGCCAACAACAACCATTCTCCTCAGGGGCTTGGGTACCTCTGCTCTGGTTCTCAATAGTTTCATGTTCTTTTTTGGACATTCTACTATAGAGATGCGTCATTCGCAGGCGGAGTTTTATGGGATGGAATAAATACTCTATATTCGAGAATGAAGTGCTCATCAGCAACAATCTCATTTGCCTCCTTTCGTTCGGACACGACAACTCGCAGTTTGTTCGCTCTTACTTTGCAAATTTCGGGAACAGAGGTGTATCTTTTCAGATCTGTCATAATCTGAACCGCCCTCAGGGCATTACCATTAGGTTCGGGCCGGAAAAAAACCCAAGGACCAGCGCCAGGTGCATTGTCCAGATGAAGCCTGACACGGGAAGTGGATACAATAGCAGAGGAATTCGAGGACGAGGGTATTTGAGGATCACTGCAGAGGCGCTGCTTCCTCGGATCCGGCTGCTTTGGGCACCTTAGCACTACTTCACCACGGAGCACAAAATATAATAAACAACTCGTAGGGGAGGGGGGAAAAACTTCGATAACAATGCTTGAGGAGTGAACAAAAGCGCACCCAGCTCCTTCAAGTTGCTGGCGAGGAAATGATTACATAAAATACATATTCAATACTATAAAGTTAGTTTACAATCACAGCTTTATTTAAGAAGTCTGCCTATTCCATCTTAAAGCTTTACATACCAAATTTTGCTCCATTTGCTTGATTAGTTTTCGAGTTATGCAGAAATTTGTGTTTCATTTGTATGGCAGCTCTCCCTTAGGGAGGGGGGGTGGAGTGTCTAACCACCGTAAAAACATTTATTGCACCCTAAAACCTCCACATGCCAAATTTGGCTCCATTTGCATGATTATTTTTCGAGTAATGCAAATATTTGTCTATCATTTGTATGGCCCCTATTCTGTATTTCGGTCGATTAAATTTTTTTCGGACGACTTGGTAACATTCCATTTTATATTCCGTTCGTGTTGTTATTGCATTTCGTTCGATCTGCTTCTCTTCGAACATTGAATGGGCGGAACGTTCGGAATAGGGAATGCGAAATTATAATTCGAACGAAATGCAAACCCGTCGGAGTACAGAATAGGGCTAAATAGAGGATCATATTTGATGAAAAAATCTTCCACCCTTATGGTCAAATCTCAATTACGAAATAATTATTCAACTTTCCCTTGAGACCGTTTTTTTGCCTTAAATTAACTTTGAATCAAAAAGTACGCTGCTTGGCACGATTCAAATGCTTTCATGTGAAGAAATTTTGCATGAAATTCTGTTGTGGAACATTTAAATTAGTGGAAGATAACAAGAAGGATAACGTGGATGCGATCTGGGGTAGTGTAACATCCATACCTCTCACGCAGAGATCACGAGTTCAATTATCACTCCCGATATTCTTCCAAAAATGGAAGTTAAAGTGACGAACCAGCCGAAATGTATTGAAAGTCACTATAATAGAGAAAAAAAAAGGATAACAGTGTGTTGTCAAGGAAGCTATTGTAGAATGGTTGGAGAGCTTCAATTTGGTTGATTATTGGAAAATTGATAGAAACCCATAAAAAACACAAAATTTTAAGTTTCTTCTTCACCTCTTAAAGTTACTTGGTACGTGGACTTGATCTATACCCTCTCCCCTTTCTCTGTGGATAAGCGTGGACATTTCCTTACCCCCTGCCATCCATAAAGTTGGCCACGTGGTATGTGGACAGCCCCAAATCAGAAAACTGGAAGTCGAAACAATACTCTTGAACCACACTGAACAGTAGAAAACAAAGTTTAAAGTGTTATAACTACTATTCATTTCGATGCCCAAGTCATCGAAAAACAAATGTTTTATGTGCTCAATGACCGTTGCATTTTAGGGGGTCGGGTCAGGATCACCTTCTCCTGAATATTTGCATCATTTACCCTGTTCGTTCACTCGCTCACCAGTTCACATTCTGGATTCTGGATTCTGGATAAGCGTGGACATTTCCTTACCCCCTGCCATCCATAAAGTTGGCCACGTGGTATGTGGACAGCCCCAAATCAGAAAACTGGAAGTCGAAACAATACTCTTGAACCACACTGAACAGTAGAAAACAAAGTTTAAAGTGTTATAACTACTATTCATTTCGATGCCCAAGTCATCGAAAAACAAATGTTTTATGTGCTCAATGACCGTTGCATTTTAGGGGGTCGGGTCAGGATCACCTTCTCCTGAATATTTGCATCATTTACCCTGTTCGTTCACTCGCTCACCAGTTCACATTCTGGATTCTGGCTTTCATTGAACTGAAATATAATAGCAGCCTTGGGAAAGTATTTTCGGATTCTTATTTCAGGGATGGAATCCACCGGACAGAAGATCACTGGAAAAAGTGATCATGTTGAATTAAAAATGTATTTAAAATTACAAAATCGCATTTTTCTAATCGATCGTCTTTTTGAACAACCTAGTAAACCCTCAGTCAAAAATTGTCGTACCTTGTAGTCTTCTTCCGTCACTAGAATTACCCTTCTGGATCATGTTTGAATTGTTCAGAGAAGGTGCTAGCTTTGAAGTAAATACCAACAATAGTTCACGAACGAATCTCAAGTGCAAACCAGGACAATAGCCATTGATTCAAATGATTAAATTGATTACAGGCAATGTCAACTTGTATGGTAGAACTGCACAATTTGGTTCCGCTGCATAAGTCAACCAGAAAAGTCATATTGTTCGGGTCGTATATTTCCATGAAATATTTCACCAGCGCAACATTTCATCTCGATCGTCACATGTTGAGAACAAAACAGGCACACGAGACTTGTGCGTAGCGTAAAGCATTTTTTTTCGGACGCTACACGAATCAGCGCGTAAACAGAGGCCGTCTGATCGTTTCTCAAAAGCGGACATTTCAAAATCAATCAAAATACAATGGACCGTCGGGGCTATGCTGCAGTCGGTGATGCTAGAGGTGTTCCTATCTTCTCACGTTCGTCGCGTTGTTGTTCGCAGAACGCATCTGTGATGATCTCTATTTGTTCCCTTCTGCCGCGAATGATTACTATTGGTGATGCAGTGTTGATAGTGGCCGCTGCGCGCATTCGTTATATCAGTTGACATTTGACTTCGGAACGATCCGGTTGAGTTTTAAGTTTTGAGTAGCTGGTTAGTTTTCGAGGTGTGCGAATCCGTGCTTTTCCGTGCTCATTGTGATCCAATTAGGCTAATTTCACGCGCTGGAATGCTAGTATTGTGAATGGGGAGCCACATTGTATGGGGATGACTGTTTAAATTTAAGTCGCGTGAAAAGGATTTCGTTTTGAATGTAAAGTTGATGGTCAAATAGTTGAGTGTTGTGAGAGAATTCGGTGGAAGTTTTTAAACTTCCTCACATCTGTAGTATAATAGCGGATCTTCAAACCAGAATAGATTGCGCCTTTTGGAAGAAGGTAAATCAATGTTACTATAGGAAACGGAAACACATACAGTGATACGTGATACGTTTTATGTATTTTCTAAGCATTAGCTTGGCTTTAAGAGTGAAATTGGAGCAAGTAGCAAAATGTGTACTTCGTTAATGAAGCAAATTAATTATTAATTAACAGTTATATAAGGATGTTGTACGGCAATTTGTTCAAAGTTGAGTGTTACAAAAATTTGTGAAAACCAGGTGGTTCACATTACTCCCTAACGATAATGTACAATTATCGTTTTTTGAATTATCGCGTAAATTTCAAGAACAAGTTCTTCAAAGATAAAACAATTTGTGGTACAATTAAAAACAGAAATTCGCTGAAGGTAAACACAATATCACAAATCTACAATACCAATAGTTTACAGTTACAGTTTGAATAGAAATGTTGTCGAATGTGTGGGAAGATGATCAAGCAGAATATTGGTGTCGCATGATTAGACGCCATTTAAATATGGTCTACATGATTGTAATAGATTTTTATTTTTTCACACCATTTAACAGACCAAGAAAACTTGCCGACCTTATTAAGTTGTCGTTATATGTTCGTCTTTGACAGTGCTGTTTGGTGATTGTTCTATTTCGCTGATAAAGGTTTCCTTGATGGTCACACATTCTGCTTTCACTGAACCACCGGCCATCAACTTGACGAGCGTGACGAGTTGTTCTACGGAAGAATTCAATTCTACTTCCTCGAAGTTTTGGTGTACTAGACACGCTTAAGTTCGATGCTGTGGTAGCTACTTTTCGCATTGGAATTTGTATTTCGGACATTGTTATTTGAATATGTTTATCTGAATCGCTATACTGTGATAATTAACCGCGTCCCGGATGAAAAATTGGCGTCTTCATGTTCCCACCGGCGTTTGTCTATCCGATTTTTTCAAAACTTACTCGGTACTACGGGGTTATGTTGAGAAAAAAAAATTGTTATGAGTGTATCCATATTTAGTTTATTGAATTAGACAGATGGGTTATTATTAGAGACAAAACGGTTAATTGTTTAGGCGGATATCGGATACCCGCGAGCCTCGAGGCTGGATGCCTTTTTTGCATATAAAAATCTGAGAGAAACTGCATGTGCTTATAAATGAAACAAAGGATTACATTTTGGGGAGAAATAAACACATTTTTACATTTTTAAAAATAATGAAGGATGAGCATCAAGTTTGCTACAAAGAATCTCGGACAGATTTTTTTCCTGATAAAGATTTTCTTGAGATTTTGTGGATATATTGAAAAAACTTTAATAGTGGTCGAACAAGAGTAAGTTCTACGAATTTAAGTGAGCAAAGAACAACAATCAATTATTTTCATTCAAGATTAGAAAACAGCTCAGAGCTGTCGTAAGGGATGATTATCTAAGATAGTTTGACGACATAACAGTACATCCAAAGTTAATTTTTAGCACATGTTATGGCATCCCGATTTATTACATTAAATAAGCCGAAAAACAACAGAAAATGTTCTACTCCCCAACACGTGTATCATTTGTATAATATTAGGCTGTCAAAAAAGTCCTGCGGTATTTTTTTTTTAATTTTCAAATTTTTAAGTCAAATTGCTTCGACAACTCGCAAGCAGATCGGTCGAACCTATATTTGATCCGATACAGGTGTTTTTTTTACATCCGTTTCTAGTGTGTATTTTTTCATCTGGTGCGCTGCGAGCGAGTAAAGCTCATAAAAAGTGGTGCGCTATCGAGACAATCCGGCAGCAAGTCACATCATCACACACACTACACAGCAGCGGGGCAAGTAGAAGTTTATTTTCCTCTTACCTCTTCCATCATTCTGTATAGCTTCTGTGCTCGATTTATACCATTGTTTATCATTGTGTTTATCATATCGGCAAGCGTTGGCATTAGGGGTGTTCATTTCTTACATCACCGTTGAACTTTTATTGGAACTTTTTTCATTTTCAAATTACACATAATAACAAAAATTGAAATAAATAAAATTTTCAACAATAACTAATATAGAAATATAATTTCTTTTACTAATTTATATTTTCCAAATTATTATATTCTGTTCATATTGAACAGTTGTCTACTTCTTCGTTTTTATTAATATGGCAGAGGGCGGGGAGGATCCCCCACCCACGCCAAAGAATATATCATATAATAAACCTCCTCCTGAAGAGCAGGAGGATGAAACAGAAGATGAGGAGGAAAATTCTGTATACGAAATAGAAAGCTCTGAAGATGAGGAAAAAGACGAGAAGCAGGATTTTCGTCTAAAAGAATACCCTGATGACGCCAAAGGCCCATTTATCGTATACTTTAGACGAAAATCCAAACCTCTTAACGTCATTCGCATCTCAAAAGAGTTGACACAGAAATTTTCCGAAGTTACCGAGATTACTCGGATGGGGCCAGACAAATTACGAGTTGTCGTCTCCAGCAGAACCCAAGCGAATGAAATAACGCGCTGTGATCTCTTTGCGATCGAGTATCGCGTATACGTACCCTGTTGCAACGTTGAAATAGACGGTGTAATAAACGAAAAGGGTTTGACTCGAAAAGAGATACTCGATGGTGTCGGTCGCTTCAAGAACTCTTCACTTAAAAGTGTGAAGATTCTTGCATGCGATCGACTGAAATCTGTGTCACTTAAAAATGACAAAAGAGTTCTCAATCGGACAAACTCTTTTCGTGTGACATTTGAGGGTTCCGCCCTTCCAAACTACGTTGCAATAGGTGCACTTCGTTTACCTGTTCGGTTGTTTGTACCCCGGGTAATGAAATGCAACAAATGTATGCAACTCGGTCACACGGCCGCCTATTGTTGCAACAAAAAACGTTGCGCAGATTGTGGAGAGAGCCATGATGAGAATCCTTGCCCAAAAGAGCGCAAGTGTCTTCATTGCGGCGGGACTCCTCATGATCTTATTCAATGCCCGGTGTACATACAACGAGGGGAAAAAATCAAGCGTTCCTTAAAAGAACGTTCCAAGCGGACTTATGCAGAAATGCTTAAGAGTCCCGTTCCAACGACTCAGGACAATCCCTACTCCATTCTGCAGAACGACGAGCCTGTTGCTGACGCTCCCAATGCAGGAAGTTCCGGTACATCGCAGGGTGCCATCAGGAAAAGAAAAATTACTTCTTTTCCATCACTCCCCAGAAAGAAAACCGAAACTTCCCAAGTTGGAATGAAAACTCGAATCGAACGTGCTGAGAATAGACCGAAGCAAGTACTTCCTGGTTTAAGCGGTTCTTCTACGCACCAGGGGTCCTCAGCACTTCCCGGAGCAGCACCCAACACGTCTGCTCCTTTTTCGCGGTCGAGGCAACAGCCACAATCTGGCTTGCTTGCACTTTCTGACCTGGTGGACAACATTTTAAATGCTTTAAATATAAATGACCCTCTTAAAAGCATAGTATTATGTTTGCTTCCGATTGTGAGAACATTTTTGAAAGAAAAATGTGGTTTTTTGGCAGCGTTCATTTCCCTCGATGCCTGATTCAGGGCAAGAGGTCAAGGATTTGACCACTGTAATACAGTGGAATTGCAGAAGCATCATTCCTAAACTAGATCAGTTTAAATTTTTAGTTCACAGCTCTAACTGTGATGTATTTTCTCTCTGTGAAACATGGCTTTCTTCAGCCAATGAGCTGAATTTCCACGATTTCAACATTATTCGCCTCGATCGAAATGACTCGTTTGGTGGCGTACTATTGGGGATTAAAAAATGTCACTCCTTCTATAGAGTCACTCTCCCATCGATGACAGGCATTGAAGTTGTTGCTTGCCAGACACAAATCAATGGCAAAGACCTCTGCATTGCTTCGATATATATCCCTCCCAGAACTACGGTAGGCCGCCATCAGTTCTTTGATACTATCGAGGCAATGCCGGAGCCGCGGTTAATCTTAGGTGATTTCAACTCCCATGGAACAGCATGGGGATCACTCTACGATGACAACCGTGCCACTTTGATTTATGATCTGTGCGACAACTTCAAATTGACAGTTTTGAATACTGAGGAAGCAACCAGAATAGCCAACCCTCCTGCACGGGCAAGCATGCTAGACATATCTCTATGCTCTTCTTCGTTATCCCTGGATTGCATGTGAAAGGTAATCCAAGATCCCCACGGTAGTGATCACCTACCAATAATTTTATCGATCGCTAATGAATCAAGCTTTCGTGAGTCAGTCAATATTTCGTATGACCTCACGAAGAATATTGACTGGAGAACATTTGATAATATCTGAAGCAATTGTTTCAATGCATGAACTTCCTCCACTCGAAGAGTAGAACTTTATATCGAGTTTGATTTACGAAAGCGCACTTCAAGCTCAAAAGAAACGTGTACCGGCTACCACTTTCCGACGTCGTCCTCCATCACTTTGGTGGGACAAGGAGTGTTCAAAGGTCTACCTTGAAAAATCATCCGCTTTCAAAAAATTCAGGAAAACTGGATTAGTGGAATGGTTTCTAAAGTACCAAGCTCTAGAAGCCAAACTAAAAGGTTTGATTAAAGCAAAAAAGCGTGGATATTGGCGGAAGTTCGTCAATGGTTTGTCAAGGGAGACCGCTATGAGCACTCTTTGGAATACGGCTAGGAAAATGCGTGGCTGGAACCATACAAACGAAAGTGAGGAATACTCTGACCGTTGGATTTTTAACTTTGCAAGGAAGGTTTGCCCCGACACCGTTCCTGCACAAAACGTCGAACGCGACATTCCACTTCAAAGCGATTATGAGAATTTTTCGATGGTGGAATTCTCAATTGCTCTTCTCTCATGTAACAATTCAGCTCCGGGGTCGGACAAGATTAAATTCAACTTGTTGAAGAATCTTCCCGACTTGGCAAAACAGCGTTTGCTGAACTTGTTCAACAAGTTTCTGGAGCTGAATATTGTCCCGCATGACTGGAGACAAGTGAGAGTGATAGCCATACGGAAACCCAACAAGCCAGCTTGCGATCACAACTCATATAGGCCGATTGCAATGTTATCCTGTATTCGTAAATTGTTAGAGAAAATGATTCTACTTCGTTTGGACAAGTGGGTCGAAACGAACAATTTGCTGTCAAATACGCAGTTTGGCTTCCGCCGAGGTAAAGGGACAAATGATTGTCTCGCGCTGCTATCTTCTGAAATCCAAATCGCATTTGCTCGCAAAGAACAAATGGCTTCCGTTTTTCTCGATATCAAAGGGGCATTTGATTCAGTTTCCATGGAAATTCTCTCAGAGAAGCTTCATAATCGTGGACTTTCACCAATTCTCAATAATTTCCTGTACAATTTACTGTCAGAAAAGCACATGATTTTCTCTCATGGCAGCTCGAAATCTTCTCGTTACAGTTTTATGGGCCTACCACAAGGCTCCTGCCTAAGCCCCCTCTTGTACAGTTTTTACGTCAATGATATAGATGATTGTCTAACTAGAGACTGCACGCTGAGACAACTTGCAGACGATGGAGTTATTTCCATCACGGGTACTAATCCCGTCGTTCTGCAAAAGTCGTTGCAAGATACCCTGAACAATCTGTTCACGTGGGCCCTCAAGCTGGGTATCGAATTCTCTACGGAGAAAACTGAAATTGTCGTTTTTTTCTAGGAAGCACGAACCCGCCCAATTCCAGCTTCACCTATCCGGCAAAACGATCCAACACTCTATGTTTTTCAAATACCTGGGTGTATATTTTGATTCTAAGTGTACCTGGGGGAGACACATTGCGTATTTGAAACAGAAATGCCAGCAAAGAATCAATTTTCTCCAAACAATTACCGGAACATGGTGGGGTGCCCATCCAGGAGACCTCATTCAGTTGTACAAAACAACGATATTATCAGTGTTAGAATATGGCAGTTTTTGCTTCCGATCAGCTGCCAGGATTCATATTCTCAAGCTGGAGAGAATACAATATCGTTGCTTGCGTATAGCCATGGGGTGTTTGCATTCGACACATACGATGAGTCTCGAAGTTTTGGCAGGAGTACCCCCGCTTACTCTTCGGTTCACAGAATTATTCTACAGATTTCTCATCCGTTGCAAGATCATGAATCCATTGGTGATTGATAACTTCGAAAATCTACTCCAACTGACTCCTCAGTCAAGTTTTATGTCTTTATACCATGAATACCTTACCCACGACGTGCACCCTTCACCAGGCATCTCCAACCAAGTTTGCTTCCCATACTTCTGCAATTCCTCTGTCACTTTTGATCTGTCCATGCGACAAAAAATCCATGGAATCCCAGATCACCTACGCTCCGATTCTATTCCGCCGATATTTTCGGCAGAATATGGGAAAGTTAGATCTGATAAAATGTTCTTTACTGACGGTTCATTCATAAACGGGTCCACTGGCTTCGGCATCTTCAATGAAAATTCCAGTGCCTCTTTCAAACTCAAAGATCCTTGTTCCGTGTATGTCGCTGAACTGGGTGCGATATACTATGCTCTAGGGATCATTGAAACACTGCCCATCGACCATTATTTTATTTTTTCAGACAGTCTCAGCTCAATAGAGGCAATCCGCTCAATGAAAGTTGATAAACGCTCATCTTATTTCCTAACAAGAATAAGACATCTATTGAGTGTTTTGGTCGAAAAATTATTCAAGATTACCTCAGCATGGGTTCCCTCTCATTGCTCGATTCCGGGGAATGAGAAAGCGGACTCGCTAGCTAAGGTGGGCGCTTCAGAAGGCACACTTTTTGAAAGGCAAATTGCCTATAATGAATTTTTTCACATTCCTCGTCAGGACACACTCGTTAGTTGGCAGCGCATGTGGAGTGAAGATGAGTTCGGTCGTTGGTTACACACGATTATCCCTAAGGTTTCGACGAGTGCTTGGTTTGAGGGATTGAATGTAGGTCGTGATTTCATTCGCGTGATATCTCGGCCCCTGTCCAATCACTACAACCTAAACGTGCATCTCTATCGCATTGGGCTTGAAGCAAACAATCTTTGTGATTGTGGCGATGGCTACCACGACATCGAGCATGTTGTCTGGTCGTGTATCCGCTTCCATGCTGCTCGCTCTCGCACTGAGAGCACAAGGCAGACAATCGGATATCCCCGTCCGGGATATCTTAGGTAGCTGTGATCCTGATCTTCTGCTTCATCTATACCTGTTCCTCAGAAACGCCGATGTCAACGTTTAATGATGTTTCCTTCGTTGTGTCCCCGTTTCATATCCCTCCTATCCAAACGATAAACTTTTACTTAGTCGCGGCAATACATACACACACTCTTTACAGATACACGGGCCAAAGGTTGTGCAGTCCACTGATCATTCAACAAGAGCCAAAGGTTGTACCGCTGATGACAACTCTACACGAACTGATGATTGCGCCGGCTAGTGACCATTCTATCCTGGATTCCTCGAGTCGAGAAAGACGCACCACGCTAGATATGGGGTACAGACTAGGGGGGCGTTGCTGATTAATGGTCAGCTATCGAAGATGACATGAGCTGTGCCTTTCGACAACGTTCTCAAGAATCCTGGTTTCGGTGGAACTTGCTCAGATTAGCACTGGGATTACTTTTCGTGAAGGGAGGAAAGGATCAAAAAAGGTTGAAAACCAATAGGAGGTATCCCATGTCGGGCACACGTACAGAGCATCGAAGACTGCAACATACCAATTATGAGAACACTTGTAATACTAACCTCGAGCCGACCGCGAGTAATCGGTTACATATTACTAACATAGATAATAAGAAAAACTGTCAAAATATTGAACTCCGGCCCCGTCAGGCTAACGCCATATGAGCCTTGATAAAAATATATATTTTGGAAAAAAAAACTACTTATGAGATGATCTATATTACCTAATTCAGTGATTTTCAACCGATGGGGAATCTACCACTGCCCCCCACCCTTAGTGAGAAATTTGGCCATTAAAAGGGGGGAATTGTGCAAGGGAATATTGCACATTTACTTCGCTATGAAGATGCCAAAAATTGCCACAAAAACTTCAATGGATACACTAAAATTTGCGATCATCGGCAAACATTTCCAAATCTGAAACGTAATGTTCAATTGAATAACTTCACAGTGTTTGAAAGACTTTCGTCAGTGAATGATGATGGAACAGACGATGAAACAGTATAGAAGACCATAAAAAAGGAAATTGTACAGCATTTGTCAAGACTTTTTACAACAAGTTAAACTTGAAACATATTCTCTCTATATGAAAGAACATGATTTGGACATGGTTTGAATCCCTTCCGACTAGCAGTGACGAAAGATTCGGATCAATTTCGGAACAAAGTCATCGATCTACAAATAACCTATTTTTATCCTGAGTGTTGTTGTCTTTTGTGTAGTATTTATGTGAATCTGAATTTCCTACAATGCTGTTGATAGAAAAAAACACAGTAACCAAATGGATATCGAAGATGACATGAGCTGTGCCTTTCGACAACGTTCTCAAGAATCCTGGTTTCGGTGGAAATTGCTCAGATTAGCACTGGGATTAGTTTTCGTGAAGGGAGGAAAGGATCAAAAAAGGTTGAAAACCACTGACCTAATTGCAACCTTTTTGGACCCAAGATTCAAGTCAGACTATTTTGTATTTTTTGAAATCATTTATCACATATCAAATGATGCAAAAGAGAGGAAACTGAATTAAACCTTACACGCGAAACTAACGACGCCTTTTTTAACGATGTGGTAAATGAAATAATAGCCTACATCGCGTTCAGAGAAAGAAAATCCCATTGCTAATTAAATCTATCTTTATGTGAAAACATTTCGAATCGATCGCATACAGGAACCTCACATTTGGTGATTATTAAACTCTAAGCAGTACCCCCAATTGGCAAGGTTTGCTAGTGTTTATTTTTTAGCTCGTTGCAGTAGTGTTTATAGCGAAAAACTGTGTTCTCTGAAGCTGGAATGGTGTACGATGCAAAGCGTAATCGGTTGTCACCATCAACTGCTGAACATTCATTGTTTATGCATCATAATTTACCACTGGTTAATGTTGAGTACTGTTAATAAATTAATGTTATGAATTAATATAAATTTAATTTTAAACAAACATGCCTGTCATTCTTTGTGTGGACACCGACTGGACAACATCGTTGCTGGACGGGCTGGACGGCGAGGGATCGAGTGCCTTTCTCAAGGCAAGAGGGCGGAGGTGGTAGCGCTGGAGTAAAATAGAGTAGTGTTTTCAAAGGGCCTTTCTCAAGGCTAGAGACGAATGAACTGAAAAAGTTTAAAGTCTCTATAATACAATACCATTACCATTACCATTACATGCCTGCATTTCAGTCATTCAACTTTATTTTTAATTATGTATGAATGAATAATATAAACCAATTGATCTACCGGAACAAATTTTCATATACAATCGTGTCTATTTTTTTCAAATTCGGAGATATTTTACATCATTATCAAATCATGTTTGCATGAAACACATATGAAAAATTTTCAGAATTCGTAATAAGAGAAGTACACCCAGGTTTTTCAGGCGATGAATAGGTGCTCCGTAAAAAAAATCGCCGCTCACACAAATCTGTATATCCACCGATGCCCGCTCGAAAATTCATTTTGCACATCTCATTTGGTGGTTATCGGAGTAACATCGTTGCCGGCGAGCGTTGGGCGGGAATGGATTGTTTTTTTTTAAAGACAGGTGAAGGGGGAGTAATGATGTAGTTTTCTTTCCACAAGGGCCCTTCTCAGGGCTAGAGTAAGGAAAATCCTTGTAGTTGTTATTTCAATGTGAGATGAAGATGGTCACGCTCACACGCCTAGCATTATGCTCTTCTCTCCCAATTCCGTTTCTTTTCTGCAGCCGGACTGAACGGATCATTTAGCGAAAATCGAAGTGTCGATGATAAATTGATACAGATGGGTGCCATTGAACATGGATTTGATATTGAAGAATACGAAATGTTTGATGTGGTGTAGTGGATATTTCATCATATCAATGAAATCACATTGATGAAAGCAGCGTTATAAAATCATTTCTCTACGAATGCCGCAATCAATCGTTGTTTCCAATTGTTTGGAAGGGCGTATTATGCTGAGTAATTCAGAGGAAGGAAGGAAGGTAGGTATTGAATTAGAGAGACTTTAAACTCTGAGAGTTCATTCGTCTCTTAATTCAGAGGAAGAATCTATTCCTTTTTTAAACGTAAATGATTCTGCTTCGGATCAAGGAAATGGCATGATAATCAAAATGTCCAATAATTATATGCACGCTACTTGTCGACTTGGAAAATTGTTGAAATAGCTTGAAAATTGCTTTGAAAACATGCTATTGAAATCACATAAATCTTAATATAAACTGGCACCCGCTCCGAAATCCATTTAGTTGTCATTGCGATATGAGATGAGGATGGTCACGCTCAAACGCCTACGCATCATGCTCTTCTCTCCCAATCCCATTTCTTTTCTGCAGCGGACTGGTGATCGTTGAACAAATATAAAAGCGTGTGTGGAAGCAGTAAATGTCTAGAAGTAAAAAAAGTAAAAAAAAATAATCACATTCTTGGGTTTCTTCTGGAGTATGAAGAAAAAGTTGTTTTTTTTTTAAATCTGTACATTCTGTATCTTTGCTGAAAATCTGTAATTCTGTATATACAAATTATGTATCTCAAATTTGGTGAAAAATCTATAAAATACAGAATACTCTGTGTATGCGGCGACCCTGATTTGATGCTATGAACTGATAATTTTACTATATCAACCTCTGGTAGCTCAATATCTAAGCTTTATTGTGTTTTAGGCAAGAAATCATTGTAAAATATATAGACATTATCGAGAATTATGACGATTATGAACAATAAAATATATCGCTGGTTCAAAAGATGCATATCGCTTTTTATATTTATGATCGGCACACATGGACAGAAGAGTAGCTACTTGATTAATTCTGAACTAAAATACAGGTCGGACTCGATTATATATAATCGCAATTTCACTTTCAACGTTAATTTTCGAATACAATACATAATCGAATCACAAAAAAGCACACAGAATGTTGAAAAAAAATGGTCGACTATATATAATCGAGTCCGACCTGTAATAAAAAAAAACATTTTTTTCTGTGATAAAATTCTTCCCATCATTTATTGCATTGCAACCTTTAACATTTGCACTAAATCATAGAGGATGTTGACTACGGCAGTTTGAAATAATGTTTTCAATCTCACTTATGTGCAAACTCAAGAAAAGCCATTGAACGCTATTTCGAAGGAAGCTGTATCCACGATATAATCTCCGTCAACAAAGCGTTTTGTGTTATAGATTCACTTGTAGATTCACAAATCTATATTAGAGGACTCGATTATCACGAAAACTGATGATGGTGGCAGATGCTAATATTTCGTATAAACACAGGGCGATGATTTTCACACATCTTTGCGAACGAGGAAATGATAATCTGCATATCGCCAACAAAAACTAGACGAATTCGATGACAATGACCTTGGCGATGCCTACAGCTTCTACTCGCGCGTCATAAAAAGGCCAGATGCATATTCGTTCGATCTCTACACAGATTATCATCTCTTTTGTCGGGTTGTTGGTTTTTTTCACTCGCTCGCCAATCAGAGGCTGTTGGCCTTAGTTGATGCCTAAACGCCACTTTGTGTCACCTATGGATGTTCGAATGTTTGAGATGATGGACTAATATTGTCCGTTTGTACTCAGTTGAAGGTTGAAATAACTCCGAACAGGTTTTTTTGGTTTGTTTTTAGACGTGCCGCAAACCAAAATTCAGCAACCGGTAGTCTTTTGAAAGATGCACGTATGCGGAATCAATAAAAAGGGATAACTGACTCTTCGCGTTTCTGTCGGAATTCATCTTATGATTATTATGATTATATTATTATCATGAGTTGCCTCAACATGATTTCTTAATCTAGTGAGACCGCACATGATGCTCTTGAATATATTTATTTTGATATACCTGTATCATTATTCTACTTTTCATGATAATCGAATAAATAATTTGATATCCATTGCATCGCGGTTCTCGAAAAAATCAGAACTGCTTGGAAAAATAAAACGATGCTTAGAAATAGTTTTTAGTTTTGTTTTTGATATAATTCTGTTTTCTTTCATACTATTTTCATATATTGCAATGTTCTATGATGAATTCACGCATGGTTTGAATGATAAAACCTTTTGCTTCTTGTATGGAATTAATTTTTCTAGAAAAACTTTACAATGCTTTTGCATATGCCCATGACCTCCCATGCTTCTTCGACTTTATATCGTATAGAACAGTGCACAATGGTTGCATTTAAGTGGAAATTAGCATTTAGAGCTCGACAGTTATTCTCTAGACAAAAACCGTATCTACCACAAAGTTGTTTTTTAACCAAGTTGCATTAGGGGAAACCATGAAAAACCCGGTTTTTTACTCTAACTTTTATATTTCAGATTCTACATCAAAATTGTCTTCACAGCAAAAAAAACAGTGTTTTTCATGGTGACCCTAACGCAACTTAGAAGAAAGGCGCTATATCGGTTATTTCAAGAGATAGAAAAAACTTTGTTCTACAAAGATGTTTTAAATAACTGGGGCTACAATATTGTCGAACTATGTTTAACTCTATCTATAAAGATAAGAAAGTTAGAATTTTTATTTCATCGACAATTATGGTCACCCTATTTTTGATAACATAAAAATGAGCGCTCTATTTTGTGTAACAACTTTGTCGAAGACGGTTTTTGTCTAGAGAATAACTGTCGAGCTCTGAACGCTAATTTCCACTTAAATGCATCTCCTGGACCATTGTGCAGTGGTGTTCAACCTTTTTTTCAGAGGGGCCACAAACACATGCTAGGCATGGTGTCGCGGGCCGCAAAACAAAAATAAATGTACTACGATATTATAACTACCGAGAAACAAACATTTTAAAAATTCAAGAATGAAACTCTAGTACAAAGTAGTAGTACATTTGATGGCTTGCCCGCGGGCCGGATGTTGAGTATCGCTGGTATAGAACCTCTCTTCAACTATTCATGAAACATTCTACAGTATCTGTTGACCATTTCTTTGTAGAATTCTAATTTTAATGGAATACAAAAACATATGTTTTTAGGTAAAATAGGTGGGAGTGCGGGTGAGATCGTCACCATGTCGGGGTAAAACTGCCACCTTTAGATAAACCTCAAGGGAGGAGAGGAGAGGTAATTGCGATTGTATGTAATTGGATTGCTCAGACCAAATGTCTACCATGGCATCTGATGGGTGCGAATGCTTACGGGGCGGGGTTTCTCCAAAGCCTTTCTGGCTGGGGTGATTTTCCGTATAAATGCGCGGAAATCTTATCGCGATCGCCACGTGGATCGCAGATGGTTTTGACGGGGAACACTGTATATCGAGGACACTATGTGAATTCTTCCTCTATTTATTTCTGCTATACACTATAGCACTCTAACTACGCGTGACGCGTTAAATAGTTCGGGATAATAAAAACTTGGTAAAACTATAACGTGGGAAATAAACTGGAGCTATCTTTATTCCAACTTTTATTCACGATAGCTAAGCGGAAAACTGATTATACTTTGACAGTAAAGCGGAAAAGGTGGTCATAGGTGTCAGAATATTGGTTAGCCAGTGAGAGACTGTAATACGGTAGTATTTCACTAGAACTACTTAACTAGCGTATTGCTGATTTCTGCGAATATTTGATTTAGAACCTAACAACATCAAATGACCAAATGACAAAAATGACCAAAAAGCAAGAAAATTAATGCAAAAAAAAAACTGTTCACTGATGGCTTATTGGACCACACAGTTCTCGCTGTTGATACAGTCTTAGGTTTGCGGAACGAATGGTTCCGATTCCGGTCTAGAAATCTCAGCCAGCACTTATATTAAAAGGATGTTTCACGTTATTTTTTTCTTGTCAATTCAAAAGCCAGAGGTTCTCAAGATCAAACAATTGATGGGCAAATTTCTACTCCTTGCAGGGCTCGGCATAGCCATAGTCAACTGAGGATAGTCAGCTGACTATCTGACTGACTATATCCGTATTCAGTCGGAAATGACTTTTGGCTTCTTCACGCAGTTTTCCCCCCAAAACGATTAAACAGTAAGTCGGGCGTTTAGTCGCTATCTCCCTCTACCGACTCGACTATATCATTTCATTCTTCCCAGTCAAATTGTCTTCATTTCGTTTTGAAGTGACTTCCCCCAAAACGAATTCGTTCTTCTCTTTCTCTTTCCCATGTACGTATGCATGCATCGATGTTTGAGTTCAACGTGGTTTGACATACGCTACAGGTGAGGTAGTTTTTTTGTATCATACACGAAAATTACTCACTGTTTACAAACAAAACACAGTAACCTTTCAAGATGGCTGCAGAGTGGTTTTTGTAAATTGGGCCACCTTGGGATATACTTCTAGGCGCTTTGGGGTAGACAATAAACCGTCCATTGTTGGGGTAACTTCTTTTTTGCATCAGAAATCAAGTTTTCGTTCCTCTTTATATGAACGTAAAATAAGATTCCGTACGTGGGTATAAAGTTAGTGTCAGAGGGAAAAGGACGTGTGGATTAAAGTCAGTTGAATGAAGAAGCAGATTTGTATTCATTAGTCGCGTCAGTTAAAATAAACACTGACTGAACTAGTTCTCCAGTCACCCTCGCTAGTCAACGCTAGTCAATTCATTTTTTAGTCAAGTCATTTTTTGTTGTCGGCGACTGCCGAAGCAGATCTAGTCGGAGCGAAGCTGCTGAGAGTAGAGTCAGTCTTCATTTTTCACCTTCGAAGATTTCGGGCCCTGGTCCGGAGTAAACACGAGAGCTTTAGGAAATCCCAGGAATTATTGACATGACCTGTTCAACGTTGGTTTTGGCTGTTTTATCAGTCCAGTTCTGCCGTTTTGTAATCCAAATATAAATACGAGGCATCTACAAAAAGTAAGGACGCATTTTTCCCGTCAGTGAAAGACACAGGTGTCGGTTTTGCCCTGATTGAAGATGTCGGTGTTACTACGAATGGACTCGAAATTTCAAAACAAAGTTACAACAAATCTCACAAAATACACTGAACGATGATCTAATATGAATTAGGTTCACTCGCTCCTGAAGGCATTAATTTTCAAAAAATCATTTTGCTGATAGGGCGTCGTGCACAAATTACGTAACGCAATTTCCTATCTCTAATACACAGAAAGTAAGGCAACCTCGCTATAATAAGGCATTTACATTTAATTTGCTATAATAAGGCATTTACGTAGGACCAATTAAACAAGTATGCATCAGAAACATTCATTTTATTTATTTATTTTGGTTTAACGTCTTTACAACATGGTCTGATTCACAATTTTTCTCTAATTAACTCGGTTCGTGGCAATCTCCCTCCAATTCCGCGGGAACCCCGTGCTCACCATGTCATGCTCCACTTGGTCTAACCTTGCTCGTTGTGCTCCTCGTCGTCTCGTACCAGCCGGATTCCCGATGAACACCATTTTTGCAGGATAGTTGTCCGACATTCTTGCAACGTGTCCTGCCCAACGTATCCTTCCAGCTTTGACAACTTTCTGGATACTGGGTTCGCCGGTGAGTCGCGTGAGCTCGTGGTTCATCCTTCGCCTCCATACGCCGTCCTCCTGTACACCGCCGGAGATGGTTCTTAACACCCGCCGTTCAAAGACTCCGAGTGCTCGCAGGTCCTCTTCGAGTATTGTCCACGTCTCGTGCCCGTAGAGGACAACCGGTCTTATGAGCGTTTTGTACAGAGAACATTTCGCACGACTGCTAAGTCTGTTTGACCTTAGGTGTTTGTGGAGACTATAGTAGGTACGGCTCCCATTGATGATGCGTCTCCGGATCTCGCGGCTGGTATCATTGTCAGACGTTACCATTGAGCCAAGGTAGACAAATTGGTCCACTACCTCGAACTCATCGCCGTGGGTCATTACACTACTACCTAATCGGGTCCTGTCGTGCTCGGATCCGAAAGCCAGCATGTATTTGGTTTTAGACGCATTGATTTTCAGTCCAATTTTCTCTGCTTCGTGCTTAAGTCTGGTGTAATGTTCAGCTACCGTCTCAAATGTTCTGCCGACAATGTCTACGTCATCAGCGAAGCAGATGAATTGACTGGATCTATTGAAAATGGTACCACGCAAGTTAAACGCCGCTCGTCTCATAACACCATCTAGCGCAATGTTGAACAGTAGGCAAGAGAGACCATCACCTTGTCGAAGCCCTCTGCGGGACTCGAATGGATCAGATAATCCACCCGAAATTCGCACACAGCACTGTATTCCATCCATCGTAACCTTAATCAGTCTTGTCAGCTTCACGGGGAAGCTGTTTTCGTCCATGATTCTCCATAGCTCTTTTCGTGTTATTGAATCGTATGCGGCTTTAAAGTCGATGAATAGATGGTGCGTGGGGACTCTGTACTCACGGCATTTCTGGAGAATCTGCCGCAAGGTGAAGATTTGGTCAGTAGTAGACCGACCTTCGATGAAGCCGGCCTAATAGCCTCCCACGAATCTGTTTGTCAGTGGCGATAGACGATGGAAGATGATTTGGGAAAGCACTTTGTAGGCGGCATTCAGGACGGTAATTGCACGAAAGTTTCCACAGTCTAGTTTGTCCCCTTTCTTGAAGATAGGGCAAATAACCTCATCTTTCCACTCCTGAGGTAGTTGTTCTTTTCCCAAACTCTGACAATCATCCGATGCAGATAACTAACCAATTTTTCCGGGCCCATCTTGATAAGTTCCGCTCCGATTCCATCTTTGCCAGTTGATTTGTTGTTCTTCAACTGTTTAATAACATTCCTTACATCACTTATCGTTGGGAGTGGTACATCTTCATTATTTACTGCACCAACGTAATCGCTTCCATCGTCATTTTGGTCCTCTGCCTGTACGTCATTCAGGTGTTCATCGAAGTGCTGCCTCCACCTTTCGGTCACATCACGTTCGTTCGTCAGTATACTCCCATCCCATCCTTATTCCGACACATTTCTGCTCGCGGCACGAAGCCTTTTCGGGATGCATTGAGTTTCTGGTAGAACTTCCGCGTCTCATGAGAACGGTGCAGCTGTTCGAGTTCTTCACACCCTTCCTCTTCCTGGCGGCGCTTCTTTTCCCGGAAGAGTTGGGTTTGCTGTCTCCGCTTCTGTCTATATCGTTCCACATTCTGACGGTCAGCTTGACGCAGCATGAGCTCCCGCGCAGCGTTCTTCTCCTGTAACACTAACAGAAACTTTCATATCACCTCAATAAAGCATTGTGTTTTCACTACAGTGTTTATGATACTAAAGCTAAGATAATGCTACGAAATTGGACTTTTAACCCTTTCGCTACGAGCGTCGTCTACATTAGGGTGATACAGCACATCGATCACACCAGCGCGATATGCACTCTTTTCGGCGCAGTGCTTCGTTCAGCGGTAGCACTCGGACGGAGCACACTGCCGTAGTGAAAGGGTTAAATTGAATACAGATATCTATACAGATTTTCTGAGAAAAAAGTTGATGGGTCTAAGCCCAGGGGCACGGTCGGGATCTTGACAAAGGATTGCGATTGTGTGTAGTAATTGCATTTGAATTGAGGTTTTTCATTACTCAAAATCTGTAACCTTTTCCCTTTTGATACATCAAATGGAAGCCCTGAAAGAACCGTTTTCACATTCTGTTCAAAAATGTACACAAAAAATATTGTATATAATAAAGTATGTATATTCGGTATCCTATGGCCATGAGTGCTCTCTTGGGAAGTTCTTGTAGCTACTGTAGTGATCTGATCTCATTGTGTGCTAAGTTCTGTTTATGTATAGGAAAGGGAAAGAAGAATGGGCAAGTGCATTCGAAGGAAGTGAAGCGGGCATCTGAGGAAGACATATATGGGGAACACAATATTAAGATCGCGACTTCTCAAGCTATCATAATCTGATATGCTCGAGTATACCCTTTAGATCTTCTAAATCAGCAGCCAGTTAAATTCATTAATTGCATTTTTACATAACCAAACAACATGCTCTATATCATGAAATCCTGGACCACAATTACATACATTGTTAGTAGCAAGACCTACACGATGAAGACGTGAATTGAGCCCAAATTGATTGAGGATAATAGAGTAAAACCATCTTTCGAGATCATCCCTCCATTGATTCTACTTACTTATAAATGCCTGTTCGTCCGAAAATTGGAGAATAACTCGTGATACGCATCGACACAAATTGTGAGCAAATTGTCAAATTGTAGGCAAAAACATACCCATTTTAATCGTCAAATTGTTTTACTTTTTTACTATATTTTTTGTTCGTGTTTCAAGTAAAATTTTGTTGCTGGATAAATTTCCCATCTAATAACACAACATATGTCGTAGTAACGATTTTGAGTTTTCGTAGAGGGACCCCCTTATATAGAAATCAAAGACTTAGACCTATATCAAAATAAAGATGATATGATTTTTTCAGACCAAAAACGCAGATTTTATTATGCCAACCCTGCTTCTTATCCGTGTTTGAAGAATCTGTTTTCGTATTTTTACCGCTTCCTGTTTTCTGTTCGGCAGTAAAATGTTGGTCAAATGATTTACATATGCTAAGCACGGTTCTTTTTGTATCTTTTAGTTTTCTTAGAAAGATCGTATAAATACAACGTTGGATTTGTGCTTCGAACAAATTTAAATTTGTCATTATCTTAACAAATTTAGGTTGAATTTAAAATCGTAGTGGAACTGGGAGTGAGACGGCCAGGTTAAGAAGATCTTAGATAGTATCTTTAGAAACTATTTTTAAAAATTTAATTGTAGTTCAATACACTGTGTTTGCGCCGATATCTCGAATGTTGAGCAAGTATCCCATAGAATAGTTTCCCATTTCCATCCCAATACTCGTCCGTATACTTTTTTACTATATTTTTTATATAAATATAACACATCTACTAAACCCGAAACACAGCGTATAAAGTCACGAATACGAAGGAAGCCATAAACTGTATGCAGATGATTTTTATCAATTAGAGGCGAGTGAACTTAAAAGTTTAAGGAAAACATCTTCATCCCTATCAATGATATATGTTTATTTTGTAATAATTTCGTGATGCTTATTCAAGAAGCATCGCGGAAAAAAATCCATTTGTGTTTACGAGGGCGGTCCGATAATGACTTAGCCACATCGCCCGATGGTGTCAGTATCGCAAGAGAGATTACTATCATGTAGTACATTCTCGTAAACGGCTACTGTCGAAATTTCAGCCGAATCGGACTCGTAGTTTTGTTTCGACCGCGTGTGGAAGCGGGCGTATCCGCGGATTTTAGAAAAAATGGTAAAAGAACAATATCGTTCACATCTCCGCCGTCGCCACGGCCGAATTGGACGAATTGCACTACAAACTACTGCCCCATTCACTGTATTCTCAAGATTTGGCCCCGTGCGACATTTTTTTTTGTTCTCAATCTTGAAAAAGTCACCCGCCGGGCAAAAAATCGAGTCGAATGAAGAAGTCATCGCCGCCACGGAGGCCAACTTTGCAGACCTCAAGAAAACGTATTTTTCAGATGGATCAAAGAAGTTGGAGCATCGCTGGGTCAAGTGTATCGAGCCAAAAGGAGACTATGTTGAGAAATAAATTGCCATTTTTCCAATTTTTTTGTTTTTAATGTAGGCTTAGTATTTATAGGACTGCGTAGAAGTATTCCATGTGTTCTGAGCAGAGTAGCAAAATCTCACACTCATTTTACTGACAGCGCGAGATATTGAGACAACATCAAATTCAATCAACAATCAACTGGCAACTAAAAGAAAAAAAATACTCAGAGGAACCAACCCGTGGCCGAGTGGTTAGCGTCACACCTAACATGCCGGGGGTTCGGGCTGAATTCCCGTACTGGTCGGAGAAATTTTTCGTCAAAGAAATTTTCTCCGATTTGCACTGTGGTCATGCGTATTCTAGAGCTTGCCACTCAGAATGCTTTTAAGGCGTGTTATTTGGCATAGAAATTTCAAGTATTGATAAAAAAAAGTCACAGGAGGGTTGTGTCCGAGACACGACCGCATAGTTGACGTAGGATTCCGTTAGGTTATCTGTTACATGCTGATTTTGGATATGTTCGATTACATTGTTAATCTCTTGGTGGCCCTGAAAAGGGCCGTTTTGTCTGGTTGTTAGGTATTCTTGGTTCACTCTACCAATGTCCATAACCGAGTGATAATGATAGAAAGATGGTGATTAGTCATGATGGTGCGTATCACGATAGGAGATGCCTAAGTGGAATGAGATATGATGAAAGTCGCGCTCTGTGGCCCTGGACGAGATGGCTCCTGTGTTATGTATGGATGAAATAAAGAAAAAACTCATCAATGTAATATAAGATAATTATCATTATCGAACACAATTATCAAGTTTTCTCACCAGACAAAAAGTGTTGTTTTATTATAGAGAAAATATATTTGAAATGTAAATGGCATTTTCGCTTTAAACCCAACGGAACACGATGCTACATGCCTCAATGCGAATTTCAATTGGACAATAATATCGCTCATTGATATGAAATTTCACGAAGCAACCAACATTAAAGTTCCAAATTTAAAGTTTATTTATATTCTATCACACATAGATTTTATTCAGTTCATTGAAATATCATTCTTCAATTAATCCATCGAAAGATTCTTATTGGAACGAACATAAAACAAAACACTCATTCATCGCTCCCTACTAATTCGCCAGCAAGTATGCAATCAGCAATGCCCACGCTAGTTACAACAAGCACTATCCATTTGTGCGCGTCGTTAGTTAAACTATCGACCACGAGGGTATTTATATGCTGATTTCCCCCAGACACCTTGGATTTGAAATCTCTGTTAGGGAATACATGTCGGTGGAAACAAAAGCCCCCCTACTTTCATGTATTTGCAATGCCGATTTCCCCCAGGCAGCTTGGTTTTGATGTCTCTGTTAGGGAATACACTTCGGTGGGAGCAAAAGTTCCCTCTACTTTGATGTGCCGATTTATCCGTATTTTCAATTTCGACCAATCAGAACGAGATATTTCCGTTTGGAAATTTTTTGATTGTTTGTTTGATTGTAGTTAGTTTCATATGATATATTATTTTATCAATTGTGATGGATTGTTATGGAGTGCTCAGATCGATTGATGCAATTATCTCGTAAATCCATCAGGAAAAAACTGACCAATAACTGTAAGTACATGAGCCACCGCATGTGTCGTCAATTTCGACCAATCATAAGTGTGTATTTCCGTTAGGATAGAGGTTGAGATTTTCTAATTATTTGTTAGTTAGTTCCATGACATATATTATTCGATTCAATGTAAAAAATTGTTATGGAGTGCCGAAATTGATTAACGCAAAAATCTCATCAATCCATCATGAAATGACTGAGCAATAAGCATTTGAAATTGGACAATTTTCACGATTTGCTCGATTTTCAATTTTCAATTTGTACCCCAATATGTTCCCGAAAGACGTAATCCTACGTCAAAATTACGCAAGAAACACTACGTTGAGACGGCGAAATTCCTCTCGGGACGTTTAAGAAAGAGGGGCCAACCATGTAGCTTTTTGGGACGTGGACCGCGATAGCGCTCTTCTCGTTTTATGTTAACATTTTAGATTTAGCACTTTTGAACACGTTGAGCCCCGAATTGGTCTTGCTGAGCTTTCCATTAAGCCTGTATCAAGAGCATTTTTACAATATCAGTGTCGGTCCCAGCTCCCAAAGATACTTTTTGTATAAATAGTAATTAGTCAGAGATTCGGCTAGAAAGTAGTCACATTTTTTTAACATCCGAAAACAAACCAGATGTATTTTTACTTTCTTATTTTGTAACTGTCAGTCCCCCAGGGACCGACGCTGGACTCAACGTGTTAACGGCGGTACGGGTGTATTGGGTGTACAAATTGAACAAATCTTGATTCTATCGCTTATTACTCATACATTTTTCGATGGATTTAAGAATTATTCTGCACCAATCCTTCAATGCATATAAATATAACCAAGCTCATCTGCATGCTCGAAAAAAATTACTCCGTACTCAAACGGTTAAACAAAACGTGATAAACACTACAAAGGAAGAAAAGTGGGAGCATCATATTATCTTTATGTAAATTTACAGCCTATGATGAAACGCCTTTTGAACATGTTTAAAAAAAAGTCGACGATACAATACTCGTTCCCTAACTAGGCTGGAAATTCAATCCAATTAGCGAATTCCACTCGCTTAGTGAGCTGCAGAATAGCGAAATCAAAAGAACGAATTGAATATGACGCCTATTATTGATACACAAATGGGCTGCAGCCTAGTCAACGCACGCCCTGTTTAAGAGCCATTTAAAATAGGCACATTTAGCGAACGCACAATTTAAAGAAACGACCCACGGGTTGCTTGTAGTTCTAACATTTCAGTTCTAGCTGGCTCAAATGGAATGCACTTGATAGGACAGAAAAAAATATCTGCATTCAGATTCAGTAACCATCTCTGAATCTGAATGATTCAACGGCAAACCGACCTGTGAATCTCATACGCTACCGAACCAAATATACAGCTTACAGGCTACGTTCAGAGGACAAGAGAGTATTGCTAGACTCTCTTCGAAAATTCTCACAGCTGTTAAACGTTATGAGTACAAGTTCTTCAGCACATACGCATGGAAACATTCGTTCTCGCTCTTTTCCCTCGCGTGGCATCTTCAGCGCAAACATCAGTTGCTCGATGTGTTAGTGTGAGAGTTTCAGAGCAGCTGAACAGTTTTAATGTTCGTTCATTCAAATTTGAATGAATGGTGAAAGCGCTGCCATCCAGAGAAATATCAGCTCACTGACACCGCGTCAGACGTTTAAACGCGTGTTCGTGTGTATGTTTTCCTGGTATGTTTCTAGCCCCGGTCCCATTTTTGTGCCGCTTATTGCACACATTCGATGGGCAACGGCACATTCGAGTGTTGAGTTTATGGGTGTATGACCAACGAAAATTTCACCAGGACGCAATGAAAGGTGATATTTTCGGCTTGGGCATTCACTGACATCGAAAATGGACTGATATTTTTGTCGATGAAACGAAATCTATATCAAAACAAACGTGATGGTGAGCCAGCAGTCATAGGCACCGCGGCACCGCGATAGAAAGAAGAGAAGAGTGTAGGTGGCGATATTTTGCACTGATAAAAATTGCTTTTCGATTTCAACAAGTTCTTTCGAAATTTTGCATCTTTGGTTCTGAGTCCAAATAGTCTTTTTTAAGACCTTTTTTTTCTTGAGATTCCCGTTTCCTGAGCTATCAACGTTGAGGCCAACGTCAGCCGAAGGCTTCGCCGATCTTGTCAATGGCCTTTCAATGGTCAGAACCACCATACTGCTTTTCGAATTATTCGGTCAAATTTTTCGCAAAAAGCGTTTTCCAATGTTTTGACGTAGGACTACGTCTTTCATTTCTATACCGGGGTGTAAAATCAAAGTTTCGAAAACGAAAGCGTTACGCCGGAGACCGAGATTTTGAGCGTTAATAGCTCCTAAACAACTGAACGAAATGGTATGATAAACACTTCATTCGAAAGATAAAATGTCTACGCGTTATATACTTGTTACTTTTTGATCCAAAAACTTGTTTCAATAGTCTTAAAATTGCTTTCAAAACAGGCTATTGAAATCACCAATCGGTATATAAGCGAGCGGCGCTCGGAAATCCACTCAGTTCTAATTGAACAGCGATTGGAGCATGTTGTCGCTGTTGCGGTGAAGCTCTTTATTTATCATGAAAGCGCGGATGAACGGTGTCACCAAGAGCCTGTTTGTGCACCCTAGGCCAGAAGGGAATCTATCAGGAGGAGAGTGATGCCACAAACGGTTCCCTGGGAAGACATCGCTACACACACATACACGCGCGGCTATTAACAGGTGGTTATCGAGTTGGCATTAACCACTGGTGGGCTTCCAGTATCGAGGAAAATGTGGAAATATCTAATCGTTACTGAAAATAATCTGCCAGTTCCTTTGGGAATTTTCAAAATATATTCATGTGAAAGAGTTCAATTGAATGTTTTCTATCCATGTAACACTGTGACCAAATATGTTTCAATCAAGTGCTATTAACAGGTGGTTATCGAGTTGGCATTAACCACTGGTGGGCTTCCAGTATCGAGGAAAATGTGGAAATATCTAATCGTTACTGAGAATAATCTGCCAGTTCCTTTGGGAATTTTCAAAATATATTCATGTGAAAGAGTTTAATTGAATGTTTTCTATCCATGTAACACTGTGACCAAATACATTTGGTTTTGTGGTTTTTCAGTCAATCGCAATTAACAGGATAGCTTCAGAAGATTATTCTTCCCCATCAGTAGGATATTTCCGTATCCAATATTGTATGCGCCCGCAATCGATTATTGCTCAGTCGCCGAAAGTTCTGAGCTCAGAGAGTTCATTCCCCTCTAGTTTGCCTTCCAAATTGCCATCGTAAACCACACCTTCTCTCGATTCAATCACACACAAGAAGCATACTTAAGCGATATTCTGGTGGTGAGACACATTCATTTTTCGTGAGGACATCGACAAGACAACATCGTTGCCTAACGTGCTGGAGGAGGTGGACGGCGAAGGATCGACACATACACGCGCAGAACTCTTTCCGTTAGGATGCTATTCAGCATCGGGAAAGTTCCGGAAAGATCTAATCATTGCTGGAAAATAATCTGCCAGTTCCTCTGGGAATTTTCAAAATATATTCATGTGAAAGAGTTTAATTGAATGTTTTCTATCCATGTTACACTGTGACCAAATATGTTTCAATCAAGTGCTATTAACAGGTGGTTATCGAGTTGGCATTAACCACTGGTGGGCTTCCAGTATCGAGGAAAATGTGGAAATATCTAATCGTTACTGAAAATAATCTGCCAGTTCCTTTGGGAATTTTCAAAATATATTCATGTGAAAGAGTTTAATTGAATGTTTTCTATCCATGTAACACTGTGACCAAATACATTTGGTTTTGTGGTTTTTCAATCAATCGCAATTAAAAGGATAGCTTCAGAAGATTATTCTTCCCCATCAGTAGGATATTTCCGTATCCAATATTGTATGCGCCCGCAATCGATTATTGCTCAGTCGCCGAAAGTTCCGAGCTCAGAGAGTTCATTCCCCTCTAGTTTGCCTTCCAAATTGCCATCGTAAACCACACCTTCTCTCGATTCAATCACACACAAAAAGCATACTTAAGCGATATTCTGGTGGTGAGACACATTCATTTCACACAGGTGGTTATCGAGTTGGCATTAACCACTGGTGGGCTTCCAGTATCGAGGAAAATGTGGAAATATCTAATCGTTACTGAGAATAATCTGCCAGTTCCTTTGGGAATTTTCAAAATATATTCATGTGAAAGAGTTTAATTGAATGTTTTCTATCCATGTAACACTGTGACCAAATACATTTGGTTTTGTGGTTTTTCAGTCAATCGCAATTAACAGGATAGCTTCAGAAGATTATTCTTCCCCATCAGTAGGATATTTCCGTATCCAATATTGTATGCGCCCGCAATCGATTATTGCTCAGTCGCCGAAAGTTCCGAGCTCAGAGAGTTCATTCCCCTCTAGTTTGCCTTCCAAATTGCCATCGTAAACCACACCTTCTCTCGATTCAATCACACACAAAAAGCATACTTAAGCGATATTCTGGTGGTGAGACACATTCATTTTTCGTGAGGACATCGACAAGACAACATCGTTGCCTAACGTGCTGGAGGAGGTGGACGGCGAAGGATCGACACATACACGCGCAGAACTCTTTCCGTTAGGATGCCATTCAGCATCGGGAAAGTTCCGGAAAGATCTAATCATTGCTGGAAAATAATCTGCTAGTTCCTCTGGGAATTTTCAAAATATATTCATGTGAAAGAGTTTAATTGAATGTTTTCTATCCATGTAACACTGTGACCAAATATATTTCAATCAAGTGCTATTAACAGGTGGTTATCGAGTTGGCATTAACCACTGGTGAGCTTCCAGTATCGAGGAAAATGTGGAAATAACTAATCGTTACTGAAAATAATCTGCCAGTTCCTCTGGGAATTTTCAAAATATATTCATGTGAAAGAGTTTAATTGAATGTTTTCTATCCATGTAACACTGTGACCAAATATGTTTCAATCAAGTGCTATTAACAGATGGTTATCGAGTTAGCATTAACCACTGGTGGGCTTCCAGTATCGAGGAAAATGTGGAAATATCTAATCGTTACTGAAAATAATCTGCCAGTTCCTCTGGGAATTTAAAATTACATTCATGTGAAAGAGTTTATTTTAATGTTTTCTATCCATGAAACACTGTGACCAAATACATTTGGTTTTGTGATTTTTCAATCAATCGCAATTAACAGGATAGCTTCTGAAGATTATTCTTCCCCATCAGTAGGATATTTCCGTATCCAATATTGGATGCATAAAACCTTGTGGCTCCAACGTAACGCTCTCGTTTTCGAAGTTCTCCAAATATTCATTCATTCAGAATGAATTCAGATTCAACTTCAAACAAATGATCTCTAAATCAACGATAGTCCTACGTCACCCTTGCGGTTATACCATAGATATAACCCACTTCCTGTTTTTTTTTACTGGAATAAAAACAGACCGATAAGTTAAACATTCTTGTGGTACGGAGTGCCTCTCCCTCGGAACTGGCTCTAACACCTATGACTTTCTATTGCTTTTCGTGAAGAATTAGTGAAGAAGAATTAGAAGAAAAAAACGTTATTGTATCAATCCAAGCAACACTTACTATCAATTAGAGGGTCCACCTGTCTGCTCTACGATGGTAACGGTATTGAATTAAAGAGACTTTAAACTCTGAGAGTTCATTCGTCTCTTGCCCTTGAGGGCGGGAAATTTAACTGGAAAGAAAACTAAGAAAAACTATTGCAAAATTCGTTATTCTCGCTCGACCCAGTCCTAGTAACCGCTATGGATGTATGTCGTATCGCCACACCCTACACGGCTCCGGGGTCAAAAACACAACCAAACAGTAGGAGCAGGGAAAAAAGCCCCTTTTAGTGTGCTTGTGGAGCTCGCTTCTAAAAGGGGCGTAAAAAACCTGCTCATCTTTTGCTGAAAGTAGAAGAGAAGACAAACGAAATTTTATCAGTATAGGTAAATGTAGTAATTAGACCTTAGATCTGATCGAATAAACCTGTATCCTTTAGGAAATCGATGGTCCTTTTTTCCTCGACGGCGTCGTCCGATAGTGCTGTCCTTATGGTGTCTGCAACCTGAAACTTTATTCTTGAAGCATTAAATTTAGGGCATGTGATTAATATGTGTTCCACCGTGAGTCTTACATTGCATGACTCACATAGTGTTGGTTCCAATCTACACATGATAAATTTGTGTGTTAAAAATGTATGCCCGATACGTAAACGTGTCAGACATACTTGAGTAGATCGGAGAATACTATCCTTCCAGGGAAGGGTAGTATTCTTGATCCTTCTTAAGAAGAGGTCGCGGGAAAAATACCAACTGTTCTCCCAGCTCAATCTGAGGGATTGACTGACCCATCTGATGGTGTCATTTGCTGGGTGGGAGGTGGTCCCTAGTTCGGAGAGCCTACCCTCCTTGGCGAGACGATCAGCCTGTTCATTACCCTGGATTCCGCAGTGCCCTGGGACCCAGCAGAAAGTGATGTCCTTCCCTGTAATTTTTTCCTCAATGCTTTGTATCCAAGGGTGTTTACTATCGCCACTTTGTAGCGCCCGTAATGCACTATAGGAATCTGAGAAGATCACCACTTTACTGTCGTTATCACAGAGTGATGTCGCGACAAGGAGAGCGGCAATTTCGGCGGAGTATACCGAACATATGGAAGGCAGTTGGAATTTTAGCTCCGTGTTATTGGCAAAAACTCCAAACCCTGTTAGGTTTCCATCAAAAGACCCATCTGTGAAGATTTTTTGGTGGGTGTGATACTTGTTATGAAGGTGGTTATTAAAACAGGCCGTAACAGTGCTGTTGGCTTCCCCAGCCCTGACAGCATTTTTGATTGACCAGTCTATCTTTGGCGGATGTGCGTGCCATGGGCGTTGACCGACTCTGCTTAATGGGGCAATAGTCGGGAGGGTGACTTGGCTAATATTTTGCAGCCAAATGTTGGCTCTGGAGTAAATGGATAGAAGATCCGGGTATTTCTCGGACGTCCGGATGGCTTTAGTGGCTAGTATATTTTTGAGGAAGTGTTCGAAAGGAACTACGCCAGCCTCCACAAGCAGAGCGTTTATTGGGCTGGTCTGAAGGGCTCCTGATGCATATCTAATCACACTATGGTAGACAGGCTTTAAGTAATTCAAGTGAGCCCAAGAGGCACGGCTGAAAAGTTCGATACCGTAACGAATTTTAGAGAAGATAATGCTTTTGCCTATGTTGCAGATGGTTTTACGAGAACTCAAGCGGCATCGGCCACCTAAAGTTTTCACCAGTCACGGGCGGCACTTCATACTAGCTTTAGCATTTCTGAGGTGTTGTCCGAAGGATAGTTTACTGTCAACTAGCACGCGGCCCGTTTACTCTCCTTTACCTTTGGGATCGGTATTACCAAGCACATTTTCCATGCGTCAGGGAAATAGCTGTTAGCCCAACATTCGTTGTATACCTGAAGGAGTAGATTTTTTGCATGAAGAGGTAGATGCTTGATCATCGGATATTCGATTCCGTCTGGGCCAGCTGATTTGCTTTTGGAGATTTTTATTGCCCATAACAACTCGTCCAAAGAGAACTTATCGTTGTATTTGTGGACCTGTTCCGAAGCAGGAGGAAAAACTTTAAGTTCCGCCTCCGCCTTAATAGCCTTGAATTCGTTAGTGTAGTTGGAGGTGGCTGAAATAGTGGCAAAGTGGTCGGCTAGATGGTCGGCTATGATGCCTGGATCTTCGGTGAAGGTGCCATTAATCTCGAAGGAATAGCAGTTTGAAGCTTTCTTGCCACTAAGTAAGTTGACCTTGTTCCAAAGTTCAGATGTCGAAGTATTAGGGTTGATGCTGTTGGCGCGTTCCTCAGCGCCAAGGCATGCGCTCAATGTGTGCATCGATGACGTCATTCCGGAGCGGTCGAATCGGGCGCGAACATACTCCCGTCGGGCTGGCAAGAATTTACTGAGAATTGATGGTGTTGCCGTCAATAGGATGAACGAATTTGGTCGAGTTTAATTGTCTGCATACTGAGTCTCGAATCCTGATACTTGTTGCTCCTAGTAATTTATCGGGACCTCGGATGGACAGCGAATTTCTCACTAACTGGCTGGGTTTTTGTAAATATCGGCGTATGTCTCTTCTTGATTGCTGGAACGATATGAACGGTTGTCAGCTTATGCTGCGGTTTCTCGTCATCGGGGATGTCATTCGTGGTTTCTGATATGTATTTGATACTAAGGTAACCTTGGGCATAACAAGATGATTTGCAATGCTCGGTTTTCTTCTGCAGATTTCTTTCCGGTGGAAGGAAGCGTCGTATTGTCGGATTCCGGTTGTTTTCATTATCTTGAAACGATATTCGCGATGGCTGGGTTACCACATATCTCCTAGTGTCGTCTATATTGATCATTGGCTGGAACAACTTCTCGCGCTTCGGAACCGTTGGTACTGCGGAAATTACTTCGGTGCCAACAAAACATTGTTGAATGTCCCCATCCGAGATGCGTTTCAAGTAACTCCGGCAGGTTGTCGCCTAGTTGGAGGCGCCCGGCCTTCAACAAGCGCAAAAATTGTGACACGCCGATCAGCATATCGATGGCTCCTGGGTGGTTGAAGTTTGGATCTGCGAGGGGTAGGTTTCTATCAATCGGCCATGATGAAACGTTTATTTTTGTTGCTGGGATTGCTTCCGTTATAGTTGGAACCACTAAACATTCGACATCAGTGCCGAAATTGGAGTGTGTCGATTTTATTTGCACCATCACTTTTTCTTTGGCGAAGGTGTCGGCTCCACCGATTCCTGCAATGGGTACTCGTGCTGGTCGTCGAGTGACAAACAAACGGTCAACTAAATCTTTGTGAATGAAGTTCACTTGCGATCCACTATCCAGTAAAACTCGGCAAGGTGTTGTGCGTTCACGATTGTCCTTGAGTTGAACTATAGCCGTCATGAGCATCACTGTTCTAGCACCCCTGTGACAACTGCAGGAAACGACGGTATTGGTGATTGGCTCGAATTCATGGGGTTCATCCGTCGTGACCGAACGGGAATGGTGTTGTTCTTGTAACTTGTAATCAAAAAGCTGTTCCTCTGTATACGATGGCTCTTTGTGCAATAGAGTGTGGTGCTTTCGCTGGCAACGAGAGCAGGTCTTCTTGGATGAGCAGTCAAGTGTGCGATGTCCTGGACGGAGACAGTTGAAGCAGATTTTCAAGTTTTTTACCTTCTCATAACGCTGATCCGGAGATAGCTTGTGTAATTCTGGACACTCGAAATGGCGATGATTTTCTTTGCATAAAAGGCAGGATTCAGCTGTTGTATATGATTTCTGATTCGACTGCTTAGAACTCACGAACGGCTTGATTTGTGTCTGTTTCGGTGTAGCCTGGTATCGGTTTTGGAATCTTTCCAATATCTGACATTCGCTTCGAAGAAAAGCTACAGTGTCTTTCAGGTTCGGTAATGTGGCGTGCTGCTGGTTTCTCTCCCAAAGCTGCAGTGTTTGGTCGTCCAATCGTGACGTTAGGATTTTCGTTAGAATGAGGTCTGAAAGTTCATCCACTTCTAGCCCCTGGTACTCAAGTCCACCAACGTGGCGATTAAACGTTTTCACCAGCTCGAGTAAATCCTTTTGGTTTCGCTTGGTCATCGGCTTCAAATCAAGCAATCCGTCGATATGTGTGTCGACGATCACTCTCGGATTCTCGTACTGGTCGATAAGCTGCTGCCATGTTTGCTGGAAGTTGTTGTCCAGAACCATCTTTGCAGTGATCCAACCCGCTGCATCGTCTATTAGAGCCTTGTCGAGATGGTGCAGTTCAACTGCATCGGAATCTCCACTGCGAGCGAAAATATTCCAAACATCGTGCGGAACTTCGGCCAGTTCTCCACTTTGCCGTCGAAGGTTGGTACAGGAGCTCTGATTGGTTGTTGGACAATAATGGTGGGACTCGAAACTGGTTGTTTGTTATTGCTGGCAGGCGAAAGTGACTCGGTGAGTTGCTCCAACAAAATGAGAGTGTTTGTATGAAGCGCATCAAATTCATTCAACACTTCACCTTCCGCCTCGTTGTCAGATGATACGGTGGCTGCAAGTATTTCACGATGTATTTCTGTGAACTCCTTGTAATGAAGCTCCAGTTTCTTCGCGAACACCTTCAGCAATGATGTGCTTATTTGTTGTGGCTTATTTTCGGCTTCCTCAAGATGGTGACTAATCATTTTTATTTTCCTGGTGATCTGCTGACGCTGGTAGCATAATTTTTCTCTGGAATCCACTGCTTCTTTCTTCGTTGGTGTGGCAGCTTTCACCTGCTGTCGCTGACAGCACAAGGATTCTCTGGAATCTTCCTCTTTCTTCGATGGTGTGGCGGCTTCTTTATTCGAATCTCGGTCGGATTTCGGTGTGTGTCGTACTCTCGGCATTCTCAACGTTTTCTTACGCGATTTCCGGTTTACTTTTTCCCTATCTGACTTCCGTTCGCAAAACTCTCACCGGATAACCAATTCGCATAGCACGTTGATTCGAGATCCGGTTCGAAGGACCATATGTTGGCGCGTTCCTCAGCGCCAAGGCAGTGGACTGTATAAGTAAGACTGGTCAACTGCGTGGAAATAAAACTTTTCTTCCGCCTTGAAAAGGGCAGGCAATGGTTTCCACAGCAGTCTACTAGCCAGATATCGATGGTGCGAAGGTTTATTCGGAAGGCAAGAGTGCACTTGGAAGTCAAACACTTTTCTTCTAACTAGTTGTTTATTTGACGATGTTACAATATAACGTGTAAAACAGAATACAATAATTCCTCGACCGCCACCTCATTTTATGTGAAAGTGAACGTGTGGCGCTAGCGATGTAATTCGGTGCGCAGTGCTGTCGGCGATGAATATATCTGCCCCGCGCATGCCGTCATTCCGGAGCGGTCGAATCGGGCGCGAACAGATGCAATCAAGAAATTCCATCCAACTGTTTTGCTTGGCTTCGGTTATTACCTTCCTAGCTAGAGCTCTAGCCGTTTGGAAGTTTGTTAGGGCAATCATTTTGCAAGCGCTTCCATCAGGAAGGCGTCGTAGGACACGGAGGGATTTTCTTCTCCTTTTGATGGCTTTTGATGGCAACTGCATCGTTCCACCATGGTACAGCCTTTCGGCCGGGTTTCCCACTGCTACGGTGGATATTTTGTTCAGCCGCTAAAATAATGGCGTGGGTAAATTCTTCCACAGAGCAGCTTTCATGTTCGGAAAGTAAGCTGTTGATTGTGGATTCGAAGCCTTCCCAGTCAGCCGACTGGTATATCCATTTCCTGCGCAAACGAATGTTTGGGTTTCTAGACAGGGTTCGGATGTGGATGGGGAAATGATCACTACCTCTGAGGTCAGTATCAACGGTCCAGCTCAACCTGGGGGCGAGGTCCCAGGAAGCAATCGTGATGTCGATGGCCGATGATGATCCGTGATGGATATCTATCCTGGTATGACGGTGATCGTTAAGTATGATGAGGTTTAGCTTTTGGACGATTCCCAAAATTGTTTTACCTCTTTTGTCACATTTGTTTCCTCCCCATGAAGAGTGGGAGGCGTTAAAGTCACCCATCAGGACGAATGGGTGCGGTAACTGTTTGATGGCATCCGTAAGTTGCGTTTCAATGTCATTACTGTGCAATGGGGGAATATAAATGGAAGCAAGGGTTACCTGTAGAGGTCCCTTCAGTTGTATCGCACATATTTGTAATGATGATGTTATGGGGATGACGGTATGAGGAAGGTCACTCAGGACAGCGAGGCAGGCTCCAAAAAGCCCCGAGGATGGCCCTTCCTTAAAATACCATGAAAATTTGTCGCTAAACGCCCGCTCTAAGAGCGATACATTGATTTTTTTAGCTTCTTGAAAATCCAGTGCTAGTGGGAGATGTTGTTCCTCAGCTAACATTAGCTTAATTTCGTTCATGGAAGTGGATAGCCCACGCAAGTTCCATTGAATAGCAAGTTTTCGGTTGGGTGTTTGGTTACAGGACGAAGGGTTGCTGTTACTAGCTAGAGGAGTAAATTTTAAAAATGAGAAAAAGGTAAGTGGGCTGAGGTAAGTAAATAGGGGTTCGAAGATGGGAGAAGGGTATGAGATTAGGAATGGGTAGATTTGCCGGATTTGTTCTTTAGTCTAGGATCATTTTTGGAAACGTTGGCAATTGGTGTGTTGGCAAGTGGGGTGGGTTTGTTTGAATGGTTGGATTGGTTGGAGGTTTTAGTTTTGGATGCGATGGTTGGTTAGAATGAAGTGGATGGTTGGGGGGAAGTGGATGGTTGGAGGGAAGTGGATGGTTTGGATTCGTTGGATGGTTGGGTTGAGTTGTATTTTTGGTTCTTGGATTTCTTCCTATTGGATTCTTTTCCTCGAAAAATTTCCTCTTCTGATGATTTGAATTCATCTGAGGTTGATCTTTTGTTGGTATTTTTCCTCTTGTTGGAGGGGATTGTTTCAATTTCCATTGAAATGTCTGGGTCGGATTCTGAATCTGACGAGGAGGTGCTGAGTTCCGATTCCTGTGGATTACTGGACGGGATTGGAACTGCTTTTACGGAAGAAATTGGCTTAGCCTGAGTGCAGTTGCACTTGCATTGAGAACAACCAGTATTCTGAATTTTCTCTAGTCTTTCTTGCAGCTTACTTGCAAAGGAAGGAACATTTTTGTTCTCAAAAATGGATTTAGCTTCCTTATAAACCACACCTTGGTCAATTCGGACTCTGGTGATGTTATCCTCTGCGATCCACGCTGGGCACTTCCTACTGGTTGAGGCGTGATTTCCCTTGCAGTTCACACAAGAGGTGCATTGCAAATAAAATTTTTGATTTTGTCTTTATCATTAGTATTTGTGTTAAGTTCGGGGTGGGCTACACCACAGTTGCGACAAAGTTGGATTTTTTAGCGCACTTTTTGGAAGTGTGGCCGAAAGCGAAGCATCCGAAGCATTGCATCGGGTTTGGACAAAAATTTCTGGTTGGAGCACGGAGGAATCCGAAGTTAATTGCTTCAGGGATAACTGTTCCGTTAATGGTGAGGATCATGGTTGAAGTAGGAACTCTTTCCTTCAAGACTGGGTCAAATCGTAGAATTTTTTTAACACCGATCACATTTTGGTCGGCTAGTTCAGATAGGAGGACATCTTCATTTAAAAACATAACGTCACGACAGGACACAACGCATTTGCGTTGGTTCAAGGTGGGATGGTATATAATTTCAATGGGTGTTTCGTCGATCAGTGACTTTGTACCCACAAGCAATTGGACGAGTTTTTCATCTCGTAGATGTAGCGCATATTGAAGGCGATTTTTATCGCCGCGTTGAGGTTTAGCATCTTTGAATTCCTTACCGATCACTCCTTGGATCGATTTGGAAACCGTAAAAGGATTCGATGGAAGAGAATTGCCTTCAGAGGCTCTCAAAAGTAAAATTTGTAAATTGTCACCAAAAGGGTCAGCCCATCTGGGCGAGGTACGAGTGGTGGGAACACCATTATAAATATTGGTTGGCCTTCCGGCGCCGGAGCTGCTGGAAGCCATGATCGGGGCCTGGCTATATCGAAATACAGCCAGGCGCGGAAAAATATTCACAAACCAAGGTAGAATATACGACGTGCGACGGGGGACGAAAACGGCGGGGGACAATGGCAACGCAGTTACATAAATAACACCGAAATCACTTGGCGGAAAAAAACACTTGCGGATAAATTCACTGGCTGAAAAACACTTGCTGAAAACCTTTTAAGTATCACTAAATAAATGTCACTTGAGAATTGCAATCACTAATGGAAATCTTGGGATAAGTTTTAGAAATTATCTAACCTATGCCCTCTGGGCGTCCTGTTCTTACTAACTCCTGATAATGAAAAGGATTTTTATCACTCACCGATCGTACAGAAGAACCACTCCGAATTCACCACCTAATGGTAGTGGGGTAGCGGGGAAGGGACCGGATACCGCCGACGGCAGGGCAATCGCCGCAGTGGTTCGAAGTGACGAAGCGAAGAAGACCTCCTTTCACACCTCCTGAGTTGCTGGTGGTTGAAGCAGAAATTGCGCCAAAATCGCGCGTCACTGGCAGGAAAATGATGTAGATGAGACGGGTGCAAACAGCGGGACACACAAGGGGCAGTGAAAACTGCCGGTCAAAGTGGCCAATCCGACCGAACCAACTTCCTGAATGGCCGTTGGGGGCTTCTCGGCTGCTTCCTCCTTTCCTGGTATCCGGACAACTGTTGCTGTAAGAAACGCTTTATTTAGGACCGAAATTAGCTTTGAAAAAAGCTTTGCATTCGGTAGCAGGAGAAAACTTCTATTGCTATTGTTCTCTTTTAGAATGGCGCTAAAAACATAACCGTTGCGGTCGAGTGTCAGTAGCACCTTGTGCTCTACGATGTTGATAACTTCCCTCTTTATACTGTTCGTGATAAAGTAAAAACCCTGCCTTTTGCAACTCCCCACGAGAGCAACATCAGCCCAGAGATACTTTCCGTGGGAAGAATTCGTATGCTCTCATAGTTCACCTTGACTAACAACGTGCGTTCATAGAAGGAATAGAGAAGTGTCAGTCAAGACCGGCCGTGTCTAAGTCGCAGACAATCTTGGCTACTTCCTCATAAAAATGTCCATTTTGGCTACGTACTCCTTCATCGTTTGGTCGGTTCAAGGTGCGGAATGATGACCATAGCTGCTTTGGATTACGCCGTAGATTGTTCTGTATATGCCTTGTATACATGTTGTGATGTTTTGTGATGTTTGTGATGTTCGATATTCCTTGCTGGCTACTGAGCAAACGTTTGATGATTGAATTGAGATCGCAACAGTGCCTTGAAGTTCCCTTCGATCTCAGTCGTTTCAGGTGACGTGGTCGATCATTGGACCAGACAAGATTCGAAGCTTGTCTAATCAAATATTACTTGGCTCAGGGCTTCCCCGAAGCAATGAACGGCTTCATCTATCGTAATTGAACTCCAGGAACAATCTGCCTGGGCGAGTAACTAACTGAAAGCGAAGAAATCGATTCTTCGAAAGTCGAGCTTATGGACATCAGTGGCATTGTCGAGGCGGCGAACATCGATAAATTTATAGGGATTTCCAATGCAGGATGGTTTAAAGAATTGAGTGTGAAGTGTCAGTGTGAATGAGAATGTGAATGTGAATGTGAATGTGAGTGCGAGTGTAAACACACATCTCCTTACATCCCATCCTTTTTCTAATGAAAATGTGTCACCCTTCTAAACTCGAGTCGACCGCGAGTAATCGGTTTCCTATTTCATTAACCATAGAATTAAGGAAACAACATGTTGATATATGCTAGTTGAAATATAGTTAAGAGTTTGGCTCCATTAAACTTATGTAACTGAGCCTGTAAAAATAATCGGATTAATAAAAAAAAAAAAAAAATGCAGGATGGTGATTGTCGAGACCGATCAAGTGTTCTAATGTTCTTATGACAGAACATTCCGAAACTGCAGCTTCACCATCCAGTAGTGTAAAACACGAAGTCGAAGAGTTCGAAAGAAGAACATCAATAATATGATGATCATTAGCAGGGAAGTTCCAAGTCAGCCCAGACTGATTATAATCATCAAGTATCGGAGCTGAATCTCACTGTTCTACTTGAACCAGTACAACTCCAATCAAACTGATGTGACTATTGATGCTGATGGAATCTAATTTCCTGTCAGGAGGAAGGTATATTACTCCAACACTTAATGATCTGTGAGGTGTCGTAATTAATTTGCAGAGAAAACTGCTCGTTTAAGCTCTTTAACACTCACATACTACTGTAAGCTGCATCTATTCTTCGTGAGATCACAGATCAAATGATCTATTGATAAGTACAAATCAGTACTTATCAATTGTATACAAGCATCCTCTTAAAATAACGGTGATTCGAAGGGCATGTTGATCTGTATTCTTATCAGTACATTAAACAATTGGTAGTTGAACAAAAGTCGAATCATGATCACTAAAACGACCGGCATCTATTTTTTCAATATTGTTATAAATAACACACTTTACATTTGTATTTTTCTTGTTTTTGCAGATGAACAGATCGCTGCTATCGGTGCTAGCTCTCCTATCATTTGTGTCAAGATCACTCTGCAGCTCTGTTCTTGTGGCTGATTATCGAATGACGAGAATGGTTGAATTAAGTAGTCGAGCACCATTCTGCAAAATTCACTCGGATCGGTAAATATATAAGGCAGTTTCTTATATCTTATTGAACGCTTTACTTTTAAATAATTCTCATCCACGTGCCAGCATGCAATAAAGTCCCCTAGGGGCACGAATAGCAAGACGGTGTGAAGATAAACCAAACATCTCAGTTCAATAAACGTTAAGAGGCCTACCGAAGGCACTATTTTTCATTTCTTTTGTCGTTTTCAATACTACTCGCACCAATCAACGGAACATTGCAGCATGGTACCGAATAGTGGCAAACGAAAATAATTATTATTTCTTCCTATATGCTCATTCGACACGCATCTTCTTAACGCAAAGAGGCGACATACAGCGGATGCTGTTGGCCTTTGACGCAAAGAAGGTCCGACAGGTGCCACGTGAATCGGTGATTGCCCTGGAAGAGGTATGCAACGAGGCTAGCGGTATTTCGGGTGAACTTCAAGGTGGCCTTGGTTTCATCTATCCGGGGACCAAATGGTGCGGACCAGGTAAGAGGTATCTGCGATGCGTTTTATATACTTTCGAAATCTGTAGGCCAATGTCAGTTTTAAGAGTTTGCTATTGCTGGCTTTATTTATGATCAGCTTTGTTACTTCCCACGGCAACGGAGATAACTTCGATTGTAGTTTGGGTTATTTAATTTTCGGAAAAAAGTGTTTTGTTTTGTAACATGGGAATCTTCTTCTGTACTCTGAATTGAGCGAACAATTTCATATTAACTTACAATGCTCAGTTAAGTCTTAAAATGAATTTCCAATGTGCAACCATGACAAAGCCGATAAAGCGTTAAATTTCTTGTAGTAAGTACGTTTGTTGCGCTACACTCTATGATGCAAAAATAATTTGAAGCTTGAAGGTTGTTATAAAAAACCGATGTAACGATTTATTTATTTATTTATTTATTTATTCTTATCAACGGGTACAATTATGCCCTAATGACGATCACTTACTGAACTAAACTTACATTTTACTTATATATAAAATGAAGAAACGACTGTAGCAATTGAACTCACGGCACATGCTCGACAAAGGCTCATTGTAGCCATAGTTTGTGTTTTTTTTTTATTTTTATTTTTTTATTTTTATAGAGACTTTGCCTAATGTGGCATTCGCCTCTGTGTTTGTGTTAGAAAACGATATTCGAAGGAGACTGTGAGACCTCAGGTTTCTTGTTTGCACGTTGAAATTAACCTTCTGCAGAAGCTCTGGACAATCAATATGTGACAATATCAAATCTGATATGAAGCAGGTTTTGGCAATCCTTCGACGATCATGCAGTGTTTCTATTCCGATAAATTTGCAGCGATTTTTATAGCTGGGGAGATTATGAGGATTACTCCACGGTAGACGGCGCAATGCAAACCTCATGAACTTCCGCTGGACGGCTTCCACACGTAGAATACCGTTTTGGTAGTAGGGTGCCCAAACAATAGAGCCGTACTCCAATAATGAGCGGACCAGGGCACAGTATAAAGCTTTTATGCAATAAATGTGCCTAAAATGTTTGGTCGAGCGAAATATAAAGCCAAGTGCTTTAGATGCTTTAGAAATTATGTATGCGCTATGCTCGCGAAACGTAAGCCTTGAGTCCAGTATGATTCCTAAGTCCTTAACACAGTCAACACGTTGTAGAGTTATGCCTTTAAGCTTATAAACATAATAAGCTGTTGAACGTTTACGAGAAAAGGATATTATCGAGCATTTGTTTGGGTTCAAAATCATCCTGTTCGCGTCACACCACGCAGCAAAGGTATTTATTTGTGTCTGAAGAAACTCAGCATCAGCTTCACATTCAATCTGATGGTACAGTTTGAAGTCATCAGCATACGATAATTTTTGGCACTCAAGAGAGAAATTGATGTCGTTGAGGTAAAGTAAAAAAAAATATGGACCGAGATGACTTCCTTGAGGAACTCCCGAAGTAACCCGAAAGGGCTTCGAGATAATATAACCAATTTTCACTGAAATTTTTCGGCCTGTCAGATATGATTGCATCCAACCCAGAAAAGAGCCACTGAAGCCAAGACATTGAAGTTTGGCGATTGTTATCTGGTGATTTATGGAATCGAAAGCTGCTGAAAAATCAGTGTATATCGCATCGATTTGTTGACGCGACTGTAGAGCCCGTGTTATTGAAGATGTGTAAACGATCAAATTCGTTGATGTGGACCGATTGGGAATGAATCCATGTTGCTCTTGGACTATGTAGCTTTTACAGTAATGAGATATGCAATCCAGTACAATTATTTCGAACAATTTCGAAACCGCGCATAAGCAAGCAATTCCTCGATAGTTTTTTACATCCTTTTTGCAGCCCTTCTCGAAAACAGGAAATATGAAAGAATTCTTCCATGTTTTCGGAAAGATGCCACATTGGATGGTTGAATATGATGCTTAGTGTTTGAGACAAACTTGTCGAGCACTTCTTCAGAATAATGGCGGGAATGCCGTCAGGTCCAGGATTTGTAGACTGTTTCAGCTTACTGCATGCTGCGTCCACGATATTGGGACTGATCATAGGAGGTGTTACAGGCGAGTTAAACTGGGGTGTGTTATTAACTGCAGCGGTGATTTGATCATGATCAAGGTACTCTTCCACTAAAACGCTATTGAACTGAACTCGGAACAGATCGCAGATATCTTCTCTAGTCGAAGCTTCAATGTTGTCGCGCACCATTACAGTCGGTAGTCCGGACTCTCTCCTTTGGTCATTAACAAATGACCAGAAACGTTTCGGGTTGCTTTTCAATGAAGATTGCATGCGGTCCTGATATTTGCCGAATAATGAACTGTTTAGGCGTTTATAATTGTTGTTAGCAATTGTATAACGTGCTTTCCACAAAATACATCTATTTTTAGAATATTTCTTTAAAACGAATCGAATTTAGTTGTTTTTAAGCGTTTCAACTGATAATTTGACCAAGGTAGATGAAGGGTTGTACGATTCCTTTTTTTCGGAACAAATTGGTCGATGGCATAGAGCAACACATGAGAAAAGGTTAGAGTAGCTGCCTCCAAATCTGAGTAGTCTAAAATTTCGTTCCAGTTAATGCTCAAGAAAAATCTATTCATTGATGAGTAATTAGCTTTCCTATAATCGTAATATACTGATTCTGTCGTGCGTGCGAATTCGGCTGGATGTGGAACACGTAACAAAATGAGAAGCGTAACGAAATGAGAAGACGAAGAATATATATTTTTAAATAAATCACCCATACATTCAAAATTGAATTTAATAACACATATTCAAGAATTTATTTCAAAACTCTCCGTATTTATCAATAAACGGATTGAGCCGCCTGAGAGTGCTGCCCAGTCAAACTTTCATATATTTTGAGGCGGGACTACGTCTAACCGCTTCTGGAAACAAATATATAGAACAAAGCTGTTCATCATAAACAATTGAGGCGATGCTTTTTAGAAGATTTCAATCGCGTATTAATGCACTACGCACACAACTTTATTTGGTTCCGTCCTCACTTTTCGATCGAACTGCACTGTCAACTCGCATCAGACTTTTTCCTCCCCACTCAGATATCGATCACAAACTTGAACACTTTTGCCCCTATATTCCACTTGAGATGTGATCGAACCACAAAACATGCATCAGTAAGGTTGCCCTACTGGAATTTGAAAGCATACTTCCATGAAAGATACGTTCTATCTAAATAAATGCAGTGTATATCTATATTTCAAAATTTTGGATATTCTTCCATATTCGCACTAGGACAAAAATTTCCCGTATGCACCTTCATTGTCATAGTGTATATGTGTGTGAAATCAGCATTAGGCTTGAATGACATCGGCTTGTTGTATTGAGCTTGCTAGCTCGCTCGCAATTGTGGTTTCATGCCATTCCATTTTTGTTTTTAGTCTCTAGCTCTGAGAAGGGCCCTTGTGGAAAGAAACTCTACTCCATACTCCTTCTTCAATTGTGTTGAGAATGACAATCCACTTCCGCTCGACGCTCTCCGGCGTGGCTTCAAATCGTGGATGGCCTTTTTATACCAAATATGTTGAAAACGGACTGAAACGAATACATCAGTTGCTCGTTTTTGACGGTAAGGGTAGATAAGCACATAAATCGGCAGACCAAATGAATGGGAAAATGAGAATTTTAGTTTTCATTAAATTAAACTGTTCAGGTATTAGTGAATTGTAATGTATAGCATATCAATCAAATCTTAGATAATTTCCGATTCGATTGGTGTACCAATCATCAGAATTTGTTCGCTGTGAAAATAGTTATTAACGTTAACTTTGTTTCATAAAAACGTGACCTGTTTTCTGATTTGGCACCCTTCCTGGAAGACGCAGTTCTACGTCAAAAATAATCTATGCATATAAATTTGTTCTGTTCGATTGATTGAGCACTGATTGAGCTCATATTATGACACAATATACAATCCACTTCAAGGATTGTTGTTGCTATTGCCAACGCATCAGGAAGCTTTAAAATTTCCAGATGAAATAAGTACACTTCTGAAATAAAGCTGTGAACGGAAACTAACTTTCTAGTATTGTATATGTATTTAATGTGATAGCAACACATTTCTTTGCAAGTGTTTAAAAATCGTGAACTTAAATTGTATCTGATAATGACTGTGAATCCATTTATTTTTATTCGATTGGCGTTGCCCAAGATCAATCTTTGGAATTGTGTGATTTATATACGGATGGGAATTATTCAACCGTATATTGCGCGTTTCCTAGTTGGCAAACCAGATAGCCTTTAAATCGTCGCAGATAATAGAAAAAAAAACAAAATATTACAAGTATTTCATAATTAAACTTATATGAAACATATGATTTGTTTTGCTGCTCATTTCTCCGTCATAAAACCTCAATGTGCCACAGCAAAGCGTGGTAGGGTACAGCTAGTAAAATTTTAAACAAAATAAACTTAAGTGGAGTTAAAATTTAATTTATGCGCAACTCAGTTTTAACCTAAATTATTTTAATAAAATAAGGAAACATGTCCACGTGCACAACAGGGGGAGGGGTATGAAAATGTCCACAGTGGTCCATGGTGGGGAAGGGGGTAGTCAAAAATCGTGCTTTTTCTGTCCACGTGGTATATGGACAGCCCCTTGTTCTGTTGTGAAAAAGTTGTGCAGGATGGAAGCCGAGAGAATATGAATTTGATTCTGGATTGGATTTTGGTATCAGGCCAGGCGCTAAAATCGCGAAATCGTTGAATGTGCATTAACACTTTCGTCGCCCAGAGCGATTCGGTCGAGTTTCTTGCGAGGCCCAAATTCAACTTTGTCGGAGCGCAAGAGAAATAAGAGTTCAACGATAATGATGAATTCGGGTTCGATTCAGGACTACATTTCTGTTGAATCCGAACGAAATCAACCGACTGCTGATTAGAAAGCTGCTGATTAATTTAATTTTTCAGTCAATTATACAGTGTGGCCAATGATAATAAAAAATGAAATTCAACCGAACGTACTCGCTCTATATACTATATTCGATGACGATAAATAACTACAATTTTATTGGAGAATATGGAATATTCTGTTCAATCGATTACGAAGATTCTGTGACTATATCATACCAAGAACACATGGAAAATGGAAAATAATCGTCAGAAACTATATCACATTTGGCAACTCCGATTTTTCAAGTAATTCGTTTTCCTCGTTCTTTGCGCTTGGTATTTTAAAAGCTAAAAGAAGAAGCAAGTTGCAAGTTTTTTTTTCTGAGAATGAGAATAATAATTGCGCAACGCGGAGAAGACCCTGTTTATTATAAAAATCTTTTTTAGACATACATGTGTTTTTTTCATCCTTAAAATGATCGACGGATGGCGTAATAGTGAATCCGAAAGCGATAAAATTAGTAACGACGAAATAGTGCGAAGCGTTAGAAGAAAAGTTTCGAGTATTATCTCATCGAGTTCCGATTAGGATATTGAGGAACTATACTATACCAGGTCTTCAGGACGATATGTTAGAAGAATTTACTATAGACAACATAAAGATATTGATTTTTCAACAGTACATTTGAAATGTGATTTTTCACAAATAAGTATCATAGTCAAGTCAAGCTATTTCGTTTGATACCCATACTGATGAATCAAAAAAATGTCCCATTTTGTAATGGCGGTCATTTTGGATTTACATTTTTCACAAATAATTGTGTTCTACTAGTCAAGCTCTTTCATTCAATATTGATGGGGTTTTGATGAAATATGTAGTCCGCCATGTTGTAGCGACCGCCATCTTGGATTTTCAAGATTATAGAATACGCAGTTTTATAACGACAGCAGAGATAAAGGCGTGCTCCAAATTTTAGATTAAAATTCTATTGATGTGGGACAATCCTGCAGATAAACACACGAACACATTTACAGTAGGTAATGCTAAATAAAACCGTTTAAAAGTATAGTACAAAAACTATATTTTTACGTATTTTATTTTTTTATTATTCTACATAAACCATATTTACATTTAAGTGCCTATTCTATCAAATTCCATTTAAAAATCCTATACAAATTGAACGAGAAAAGTGACCCAGATCTGGATTCTCAGCAAAATTAAGTTCGTTTTCGCTGATAAATTTGCCAGGAAAGTTCTTCATTTGACAAGGGATTTGCAGCTTTGCAGCTCGAAAAGTATTGCTCAATTGTCAAGCGGAAATTGATGAAGGATACCAAAGTGACAAAGTGACTAGGAATAATTTTTTTTCCCGAAAAGAACAATGAACCTGCATTTTGGTGTGAAAATATTTTTTGTACCTTTAACTAATCCCGAAATACAACTGGTTTTGTGTTTCTGGATTCAAGATGAATCATGATTTATACGAATTTCTTCGTTAGATAATTTTTCACTCCACATGCACATGTAGAACTCGTTCCAAAAGAATATGGAATGTTTAAACTAAAATGGCCTACATGAAATTATTTTGAATGTCAGAAGCGGTCACACGGCTTATTCTTACTGGGCAACCCATATACTGCCGTTCTACGCATAGATGTCCCATGTTCCAAAATCAACAACTGAGAAAAACGCAATCAAAGTTTTCTAGCATATTTGTCTACCAGAAGCATTAGGCGTTTCATTTACCATTTCAGGCATTTCAGTTTACCAATACACAGGGTTTTTTATAAGCAGTAAATTGTTGTTTAATGAAATGTGGAAAGATCTTCTCAATTTAATCGATTAATCTTGATTAAATGGCACAATTGAACTTGATGTTGTTTTGACGTAGGACTACGTCTAACCGGAAGATATCGGGGGTGAAATGGAAATCTAGGCACTGAACAAGTAGGAAAAAATGCAAGATTTGGAACGCTTATAACTCGAGCATTTCTCAATAGATCGCAAAGGATTTTGCATCAATTGATAGGAAATATATCTACGCATCTATCATAACGAATAACATTTAATTTTTCTTGAGATAAATAATTGAATAATTGTGAAATATCAAGCATTGTCAAAATGCACTATGTGCCCATTTTTGATTGGTCCATTTTGTGCTCCTCAAATCGTACCGACCAAAACGGGCAACCAGAGCAGCAGCGAAATAGAATGAAGCACGATTGGGAAGGAAAAAGAAAAAAATGAACGAAACATTGGTCGCAGTCTCACACATCCCGCTCGAACCTTGTTTAGTTTCGGCCGCCGAAGTGATCGAGTTAGTTGGCAAAGCTGCTCGCGACGATAAGAAAAACTGCATTCGGATCAGAACACATTCGGTGGACATCAAGACAACAACAGGCAGTTGCAGCGAGTGGCGAGTGGCAAACGCAATCGCAAAAAGGCAGTTGGCAGCAGAAGAAAAAAGTTTGTTCTTTTTACAATCTGCTTTGGTGGCAAATCCAGAACAAGGCGGCATCGAGGGCGTTCGAAATGGTTTTTTTCAAAACCACGAGTACAAAGTTTTCTAAATTGGAACCATTCCATAAAACAAGGCGCTTATCAGGGCCATTAAACCTTTCAAAAAAGAGTTTACGAAATACAGTTCAATGCTTTCTAAAATAATATCCAAAATAATAATAAAACACAAATTGATTTTTTTCATAATTTGTTTGCCAGGATCTGATGCGTATGTGAATTTGGCAGTTGTTCTGAGCTTATTGATACTTGGGGACTTTCCTGATTATTAAATTTTCACCAATTCTTAAATTGTTTCCAGATTGAAAGTACAGCGATTTACAATTAGTTCGATATTTAGCTAATTGGACGGACATGTAATGCGACATATTTAGTTGAACATTTTTGTAAACATAGAGTTCGGGGTCCAAATTATGACCCCACATTGAAAGTCGACACTGTATCACTGTCATCGCAAATGTTCAATTACAGGTTAAAATCGCCTCCAATGCGACACTGAGTGGTGCTTCGGAACGTCGCATTGAATGTAATTTACTGTAAAACAAGTCACAAAGCTGGATGGGAAGAAATTTTCCAACTGTGAAAGCTGTGGCGAGTGGCAACAAATCGCTAAACAGGAAGGTTTAGCCGAACAAGATGGGGATATCGAGTGATAACAAAACAATAAACTCTTTAGATAATTTTGTGATCCTGAAAAGGACCCTTTTTAGCCTGTATGTGAATCCAACGAGCGAACAAATCGTAATGAATGTATTTTTTTGCCATCGCTGCCTTTAAACGCTCATTCGTTCGTCTGGTTGGACTCGCCCCTTTGGCTGAGTCTGCCGATTTGTCTCTATCCTGTGAGCGTGTACCGCTAGAGTACAAAAGGCGCGGATCCGCTGAAAAATATATCATTCTCTTTCAAACCGTAAATCAGTGTGGTTGTATGGCATCGTTTCACATCACATCGCATCAACGGATTGGTGCCGGAGCACCAGTATACCTAATAGCGGTTATAGAATTTCGGCCGCCGGAGTGCTCGAGTTGGCTTGCAAAGCTGCTCACTACAATAAGAAAACCCGCCTACAGAACAGAGCACATTCGGTTCGGAGGCAACAACTAGTTTCAGCGAGTGGCAAACGCAATCGGAAAACGGCAGCAGGTAGATGAAGGAAAAAGTTTGTTTATACAGACTGCTTTGGTGGCAAAACCAGCCACCGTAAAACACGGCGCTTTTCAGGGCCATTAAACCATTCAAAGAAGAGTTATTAAAAGTTTTTCACAATACCAATGCATTCTAAAGTGACATAATATGACATATAATATAAACTGATTTATTTTGTTTATGCTTGTTCTTGAACTTATTGATGGTTGGGGTCTTTTAAATTGATCATTCAGTTTTCACAAACCCATGCTTGGTTTCCGAATTAAAAGTGGCTTCAAATTACAACACATTGTATGCAGGATGGCATTAACGAATTTTCTCGGTAGCAAGAACTGCTTTCTTTGGTTGATAACTGATGTTGAAAATTGACTGACGTTACATCTGCATTGTATAGAAAATTAACTTAGGATCAACATGATGAGCTATGTTTTTCCTGCTGCTCTGTTCTTATTTTAAAGGACTTTAATCCGAAGGCCATCCGTCCATGTATTTACTGTTGGTTTTTCAGAACGCTTCTAGCTCGTTTATTTCTCGACAGATCGTAGAGTTCGTCTCCAAAACCTCAGTTCTTTTTCATTTTTATTTACTCTGTTTGCGGAGACTACAAATCTTACAATGCATTCGTCTCCGAAACCACAGTTTAAGGTACGATAATATGCTCAATAGTGAAATATATGATAGTGAATGAGCTGATAACCACCTATGCATTTCCTATCACAGCCATCATTTTGATTGTACGATATGTGCATACGCCGAAAGATGTCCGGCGTTGAACATTTAATAAGTACAAAGCCTTCAGAAAAAAAAACAAGAATCAAGTTTGTAAAAAAAACGCAAAAACACAACACCAAAGGTTCTTTTCAGAACCCCCAACATGTTCATGAACAGTAAACAGTAAACTAATCCATTTTTCAGGTAGATAGGTAGGTATTCACGTAGGAGAAGAAAATAAAAATATATATTCGAAATATATATTTAGCAAAAGCTGTCCCCTTTGTATAGTCCTACGTCACTCCGGTTATGTCCCTGACATTACCCACCCGTCTTTTTTTAATACTGGGGACAAACAAGAATTTTTTTTGTGTTTTTCTGAAAGATTATTTCATGCATAACATCAAACATCAGCGCTAAGATTGATCTGCAGCACTTTTGCAAAATATAATTCTCATTGTTATTAGGATTTCGCTAACAAGGTGTACACGCGTTTTGTTAAACTTTTTTTCATTTGTTTGAAAATTCGTTCGTTCTTCCAAACCAGAAATGAGTGCATTAGCCCTTCTGAAAGCGTGACATAAAATTTTTGTTTTTTAACCGACTCATTTATTATTGATTTACAAAAAATACATGGCGGGACAGTTATGCCTAGGATATCAACATGGGACAATTGAGCTTGATGTTGTTTTTTAGAAGCTGGGTACAAACAATACGTTTTTTCTGTGTTTTGCCGAAAGATTATGAATAAAAACATCGCTTTATGAAGAAAACTGAAATTTTCCGAAAAGTAACATGGGACAACTACGCTAAGAACGGCAGTATAGCAAATATCCCATATAATCCATAGTTTGCATGGGGGAATTCCAATTCCAAAATAGTGTTTTAGAACGCGTTAAGAGACAAACGTTTAATTGATACTATTCCTGGAAACATTTGACTTGAGGCAATTAAACATGAGAAATCGTTAAACGCATCTTTCAAGCAATACATAACATTAACACGTTAACTGCCACGTCAGTCACCGATGACTGACACCGAGTTTTCGTTCAGGCCGCATCGGCCACCGGTGACTAACGGTATAACATATGATGAAAAGGGTAAATAATATAAGCATATAAGCTTATAAGCATTCCCTTTTGAAAAAAAATACCTTCCACTACGATAAGAAACGATAGTCCTAATACGTTTAAAAATGTCCATCGAATTGCTATAAAACCGTGGCACTCAACGTGTTAAACGTGGCTTATTTGATGCGGAAAAAGAACTCAACTAACTTGGAGGTGAGTTTTAATGTTTTATATTTGTTCTCAATTAACAGGTAGTCTGGCAGCAAACTATTCCGATGTGGGCCGTTACGCCGACGAAGACCGCTGCTGCCGCGAGCATGACATGTGTCCAAACATTCTGCTGCCGGGAGAGTGCCGTCGAGGGCTGTGCAATCGTGGTGCCTTCACGAGATCGCACTGTGATTGTGATGCAAGATTTAGAAAATGTTTACAAAATCTAAACACTGGTAGGTACTTCTGGTCTGTTTGCCAATCAAATATTAATAGTTACACTACGTGATGACATATTCAATGTGAACGCTGAGTTCGAATGTTGGATCTTGTCTTTTTGCTCATACGTTCAAGTTCAAGTTTCAGTTGAAGGTTGGGCCGGCTTGGATATTAACTGATTGCGTTTTTTCATATTATAATAGTATTATGCTAGTTGCCCAAAGGAGTAAGTTTTGTTTTTTTTTTCATGCTTTCTCCACAGAAACCGCCAACACATTGGGTGCCGTTTTCTTCAACGTTATTCAGGTGACATGTTTCGGCGAGAGACGTCCATGCTCGATTTGGCAGAGGTCAGTATACAGTCACAGCGAAACATGAACTTCGAAGTCAGAGAACGTCCGCAATAGATTATTTTTTTAATTCTTTATTTTTGAGACCTTCAGCCTCCTGGGCTGGTTCGTATCAGACCTCAGCAATAGAATGCAATGATAGGATAAGTCTCTGATCGCTGGCACGACAAATGGGTCCAATTTGTTGGATGCATTGGGGGATAAAGGCTTCAGATTTTATCATCAGTGCCCACTATCGAGCATAGCTGAAAGCGAAACAAAAATCCAATGAATGTCACAGTATCAGGTAGCAGACGCAATCAATGTTTACATTCAGCTGAAGGCTGTGAGAAACGGTTGGGATTTTATATTCTTCAGACAATGTCAGTTGTTTTCAAATTGCGATATCTGCTCGAGCACACTTCATCAATTGAAGTTCATGCTGAGATGAAGAGATGTTCAACAGTATGTTTCCAAAAAAGATACTCGGATTGTTGCCATATTTGTTATCTTAAGGTTAAACATGAAACTAAAACATCAAATTTTCAAGTTGTTTCAAAGTTGTATGGGTGATAAATTCGAGTTTTTCTTTTTGACTGGGTTTGCGCAATCAATCCAAGATGATACAAGAAGAAAGACTCGTACTATCGAAATATCAATTATTTTGATAAGAAAAGCGTTGATTGGACACAATGAATACTTGGAATTTGTGCTGGCTTCCGCAAAACAAACACCAGGCGCCGTAAATCTTTGAGAGTCATACCACAGAAAGCTTTGTTCAGTGCTCTGCAATGGTTCGCCAGATCTTCAGACTGCTCACTCGTAAATACTGGTATGAACCGTCCTAGGTGCTCGCTGGCACATCCCAGCAGAAGTAGAAAAGTCAATAAAAGAAGATTCCAATCATTTTGAGCATTTCTGGAGTGCATTTTTTCAAATTAGTTTTCTTCTTGTGGGTCCCGTTAAAAATTTGGTTGAAAACATTTCATAAATTTTTTTGAGAGCAAAACGCTGGTGCGCACTTTTACCCACAGTTGCTGCGCACTTTTGCCCCACAAGCAATTTTCCAACTAATCGAATTTCTAAAAAAATCTCTTGAACTTTTTCACAAAAACGAATACGCACTATTATCTTCTATAGAATGAAGGTTTCCTTGACAATGTGGTTTCGAACTTACCGATTATTTTAGGTAACTAAATCGTCATCCCCAAATTCGAAAAAATTAGATCAAAACAACGCAAAAATCTGCTCACTTGATAACTTTTTGCCACTCTCATGAAATGTATCTTGTTTATATGCGTGGGCTGCTCGTGTAAGAATGTGTCAAACGAATACACTGTTGCCGAATTTTTATGCACATTTGTTTAAAAAAAATATAGGAGGTTGTGTTCAAGACACGACCGCATTGTTGGCGTAGAACTAAGCTGTAGTTTAATTCAAGTCGCTTGTTTATAACTGCGGATATTATTTTATAATGCTACGGAAATTTTGAAATAACCATTCTACCAGTTTGGTCGCCCTGAAATGTTTTTTTTTATTGTAGAATCATTTGACGAACATTTTTTGATGATTCATTCTTGTGCCCGCAGAACAATACATGCTCGAGATAAACGCAGCTGTCATCCTTAGTGGAGAAATTTTTGGTATTGGCAAGCGAAACCAAATCACAAAATTTCAGAACGACATTTACTTTCTTGGTGACTAAATAAACGAAATAAACTCTATCTTCTAATCTCAACAACCTCGAAAAGAGTAGCACTGCTTCATTATGATCAAGATTGGCGCAAATGCAATCCTAGTTGAAAGCAGTTTTGCGACTGGCACGCTAGCCCAAATAAATTAATAACTTAATATAACTAATTGAATAACTTGGTATTCCCCAAATAATTTTTTGGTGCACAACCTTAACACCAGCTTCACCATAGCGTCAGTTCGAAGCATTGATGACATAAAACAAACAATGCTAACTGCTTGAAAAAAGACTAAATATTTGCCTCAGCAGAGATTCATTACCAATACCCTAGCGTAAATATTTCCCTCTCGCTATCTCCCCTCCTTGTTTATATTTATCATTATGACTGCATAATTTGTAACACCAAACAATCGTCAATCATAGCATAAAAAATTGGGCAATTGTTGCATCGTTACAGGGCCAATGCACACGGGAGCAGACACAAATGGGGTTTTAGCGCAGCAAAGATGCACTATTTTTACGTACGGGTTATGAAGCACGCACGTACGCACACAAATATCCATATATCGATGGCTTGAAGCAAATCAATATACACACACTTATCTCCGTTTTGCGCTTTTCTCAACAGAAGCCCTTTCCGTTAATATTGCCAGTCTAGATTAGCTTAGCTGTCATCCTTTGTGGAGAGAGTTTTCCTACCGTCATGCGAAACCAAATCACTGATAAAATTCCAGAAAATTTATTTTATTGGTGAGCTGACGATAGCCTAGCTTGATGATTCCCCACACAATTGTGTAGCTGAAAACATTAATGCAATGGCGTCAGTTTGATGCAATGATTGCAATGCCAAAGAAATCAGCGAGTGCGGCTTAATCCAAAACGAAGACATGTGATGACGCAAAACAAGGAAGAACAAGCAATATTCATTGCTTTGAATACAGAACGATACTGAAAGTTTGCCTTCCTTCCTTGCTTGAGGCTTTAAACTTCTTCAGTTCATTCATCTCTAACCTTCAGAAAGGCCCTTGGAAAACCTTACTTCCTCCACCGCCCATTATTTTGAGAAAGGCACGCGATCCCTCGCCGTCCAGCTTGTCCAGCAACGGTGTTGTCCAGTCGGTGTCCGGTGTCCTCACGAAGAATGAAAGTTTGCCTAAGCGAGAATTTTCCCGGACTGTGCCCTTCCTAAGCGAGATCCACTGTTTATTTTATTTAATTTTTTTCTCTCTTTTATAGTGACTTTCAACACATTTCGGCTGGTTCGTCACTTTTACTTCCATTTTTGGAAGAATGTCGGGAGTGAGAATTGAACTCGTGATCTCTGCGAGGTATGGTTGTTACCACTACGCCAGATCACCTCCACATCCACTGTTTATACTCTAGGCAAATATTCCTCTTCGTTCTTTTCCTTTGTTCACGGAGACTTTACATCTTACGTTTTCCCCTTCTTTGCTCGTCGATAAGTTGCTCGTTATTGACAGCTCTGTCCGGGAAAGCACACAAATGGACAGAACAAATGTATGAGATAATGGAAATGCTTCCAATTTCCATCAATTTAAACCATATACAGACTATGGGACTGTAATGTATCGCATAGCAAACAAATCTTATGGAATTTCCGATTCGTTTGGTATGTAAATCACCAATGAGTCGCTGTATTTCGACATGATAAAAAATGAAATGAAATCAATTTCCCTAACCGATTGCTCAAAAATTTCCAGCCCAGAGAACTACTTCGCCAGGGCTTTCCAACCGCAGTTCTACCCATCCGATCAGTACGTGCCACCTTATCTCCGCCCACCGTTTTACTTTTATGAAAACCCAATCAGGCGATCATTTGATGAGCAAATCTATCGCAATGTCAACAGGCAGCAGCTGAAACAGGAAACGTTTAGTTTAATTTCAAGAAATCTAGTCAAAGATATTGTCATACGACCACTGAATGGATTCGTTAAATACTACCTTACATCGAAGTCCATTGTCTATGGTTGAAGCCTGCGGTTGTTCATGATGTAGCTTCTATCAATGCAAGGTATAGAATCGATTGAGATTTGAGGTTAGATTTCGGAAATATATATCACAATTATAATCTTACAACAACAACAAAAAATCTCTACTCATCATTCCAAGATGCGTTCCGAAGTGGAGAAAAGATTTTTTTTCTAAATGACAACACAAATTTTAAATTTTAACCAAAGTTATTTATAACATTCTCATCTAGAGAATCTCCAGTGATTAGCACAGAAATGATGTACACTTCTGACTAGGCATAATTATCGATTCTATCTTGCTTTTTCACGGTATTCTAGCCGCATGCTACGAATACGTTGCCCCAAACGTTATAATATGCGACCCAAAATCAAACGTCTGGGCAAGTGGAATACGCTTCTCACAAATAAATTCAAAAAGTTCAGAATAATGAAAATATGTTTGTGAACAAGGTTTAGACTAGCCAAGACTTTGTGTTGACAAAAGTTGCACCGATGCTTGACAAATGGCATACATTCAACACGTTTAACAATCAAAAACGGGGGTCGTTTGAAAAGTCCGTACAAAATTAAAACTACTTAATTGTTTGTGATAAAACTTTTTTTTTGTTTTTCAACATAGTCGACTTTCAGGCTTATACACTTCGTCCAACGTTGCTCTGGTTTGTTGATCTCTTCCGAATAATAGGATTTGTCCAAGACTGAAAAATAGCCATTCGTTTCTTCAATCACCTCCTCGTTTGAATTAAATCTTTTTCCTGCCAGCCATTTCTTCAAATTGGGAAACAAACAGCAACCAAATTTGGGCAGTAGTGGGGATGTGAAACGAGTAGGAACTCTATTTCCATTAATTTTGCTGATGCGTTGTTGTGATGGAAAAAAAAATTACTCGACTTCCTAGATTCAAACTAATGTCAAACACAATGAAATAGTCATGTCTGAATGAAACATGTTGTATATTCTTGCAAGAGATGCTACTAACTAAACACAACCTCGATACGCGACATGTGGTGATCTCTCTGACTTTGCACGGATTTTTCAAACGACCCTCGTAATTTCTTAAATACAAGAAAAATTCGACTTCATTCAATGTGCGTTTGATTACGGCAATAGTATCTATCTAATGAAGGATTTTGACTTGAAATTGAACTAAACTAAGATCTGTTATGTTGCCTAAGTAGACCACACTTTTCACATTGAAAGGGTTTCGAATTTGAGGATTCTTTTTGGAAGTAGAAAGTCATGATGGAAGGAAGATTGGTAAGCAGCGAATTTACTTCGATAATTGATATTCGGTGATGGATTTTCTCTATTCGTAGTGCGTACTAACAATAAGAATATGTAATTTTTTTCGCTGAAAATATCTCGTCTCGTATCTCGTATGCTGTCAATGGCGAATAACTAATTCAATGCGAAGAAGACACGTCAATCTTACTGATTATATTACTTTGAGTATATGAAACTACTAATTCCCTAGAAATTTATATCGTAAGATACTGATACATAAGAAACTCGTCCGAAGCTACTTCTCGGTGGTATCCATCTTATACATAACAATATAACTGCTTCTACGCTGCTTTCGCTTATGTTTATTTAATATGTCAAATTATATCAAACCCCATTTGTATTTGTATTCCGTATAAAAATTTACTTCTTATTTTCTCTAATGAACTCTTAGCACAGCTTAACAATTTCTAACGTGTTTTGCTGGTACAAATCTGGAAAAAATTACATCTTTTCTTATGTTTCAGAGTTGGATACAACGAATCTGTAGCGGATGAACTGTGCTCTCGTTGGAAGTATCGTCCAAGCGAAAAATATATTCCCATCATGCAGCAGAAGTCACACAACGGTTGAGTCGTACTCTTAGGAAATACAGGGATGATTACGTTACCTATTTTGTGATAGATATTTTGTACGCTTGATCATGAAATAAAGATTGTTTCTGTAGTTTTACTGCGTTCTAGTTGTCCGTTATCTCACAATTATTAGCCAGCTCGTTTCGATATCCTACTATCCGGTACATCGAATTCATCCGAATAGGACATATTGTTTAACTGTAAAACTAAAATTCAACAAAGAATGTGGGAGAGTAGTCTAATACACACAAAAGGACACTACATACTAAGAATTGATATACGATACAATAATCTTTAGACGGGCTTCGCGGATTCTCTTTTCAAATTATTCACAAATTATTTTCAATGTTCACCCCCACTTGAAAGTCTTTAGAATTTTTTCAACTATCACACATACACATTGTTTTTATGACAGCTTTCTGCTAGAAGTATTTTATGTTGAAAGTCGGAAATTCGAGATAAAAGTGAAAAAGGTTTTTTCTAGATAAATAAAAAGACGGGTGGGTAATGTCGGGGACATAACCGGAGTGACGTAGGACTATGCAAAGGGGACAGCTTTTGTTAAATATATATTTTCCTTCTTCTCCTACGTGAATACCTACCTATCTACCTGAAAAATGGATTAGTTTACTGTTTACTCTTTATGAATATGTTGATGGTTCTGAAAAGAACCTTTGGTGTTGTGTTTTTGTTATCACTCGATATTCCCATCTTGTTCGGTTAAACCTTCCTGTTTAGCTATTGCGTTTGCCACTCGCTACAGCTTTCACAGTTGGAAAATTTCTACCCATCCAGCTTGTGACATGTTGTTCAGTAAATTACATTTAATGCGACGTGCCGGAGAAACACTTTGCCACTCACTGAAACTAATTGTTGCCTTGATGAGCGCCGAACCGAAGCTGCTCTGTTCTTGATGCGGGTTTTCTGATTGTCGTGAGCAGCTTTGCAAGCCAACTCGAGCACTCCGACGGCCGAAGCTCTATAATCGCTGTTAGGTATACTGGTGCTCCGGGACCAATCCGTTCGGCCTAGTTACCCTTGCGGAGCAATCAGTTAATGCGACCAACATGGAACTGGAGACCTGCACGGTTCGAGTGAGACTTTGCCTTTCCCTTAACTTGTCCTCCTTTGTTACGTCCACGATGCCGATGCCGTACAACCACACGGGTTTACGGTTTGAAAGAAAATAAGATATTTTTTTGGGGTCCGCGTGTTTTATACTCAAGCGGTACACACTCACAGGATAGAGACAAATCGGCAGACTCAGCCAGAGGGGCGAGTCCAACGAGACGAACGAATGAGCGTTAAAAGGGAGCGAAGGCAAAAAAATACATTAGAGGCGAATGAACTTCAAAGTTTAAAGCCTCTTAAAAACAAAGAAAGAAAGAAAAATACATTCATTACGATTTGTTCGCTCGTTGGATTCACATGCAGGCTAAACAGGGTCCTTTTCAGGATCACAACATTATTTTCAATCTAAAGAGTTTATTGTTTTGTTATCACTCGATATCCCCATCTTGTTCGGCTAAACCTTTCTGTTTAGCGATTGCATTTGCCACTCGCCACAGCTTTCACAGTTGGAAAACTTCTTCCCATCCAGCTTGTGACATATTTTACAGTAAATTACATTCAATGGCACGTCGCATTACCACCACTCAGTATCGGATTGGAGGTAATTTTAACCTGTAATTGAACATTTGCGATGACAGTGGTACAGTGTCGACTTTCAATGTGGGGTCATAATTTGGACCCCGAACTCTATGTTTACAAAAATGTCCAACTAAATATGTCGCATTACAGGTCCGTCCAATTAGCTAAATGTCGAGATAAGTGTAAATTACTGTACTTTCAATCTAGAAGCAATTTAAGAATTGGGAGAAAATCAATAAGCTCAGAACAACTGCCAAATTCACATACTCAATATATCCTGGCAAACAAATTATTGAAAAATCAGTTTGTGTTTTATTATTATTGTGGATATTGTTTTAGAAAGCATTGAACTGTATTTCGTAAACTCTTTTTTGAAAGGTTTAATGGCCCTGATAAGCGCCGTGTTTTATGGAATGGTTCCAATTTAGAAAACTTAGTACTCGTGGTTTTGAAAAAAGCCATTTTGAACACCCTCGATGCCGCCTTGTTCTGGATTTGCCACCAAAGCAGTTTTTATAAACAACAAACTTTTTTTCTTCTGCGTCTGCCTGTTGAGGTCTTGATGTCCACCGAACCAAAGCGCGAGCAGTTTTGCCAGCTAACTCGATCACTTCGGCGGCCGAAACTATATAACGCCGGCTAGGTGGACTGGTGCACTGGTACTAACGCGCTCGGCCTAGCTACCCTTGCGGAGCAATTGGCGGATACACCTACGGGGAATTGCACACCTGCACGGTTCGAGTGGGACTTTGCCTTTCCCTTAACTTGTCCTCCTTTGTTACGTCCACGTTGCTGCTTGTTTTCTTTTTATGATGTGATGCGATGCGATGTTAAACAAGGCGGACAACCACAAGGGTTTACGGTTTGAAAGAAAATAAGATATTTTTTTGGGGTCCGCGTGTTTTATACTCTAGCTGTACACACTCACAGGATAGAGACAAATCGGCAGACTTAGCCAAAGGGGCGAGTCCAACGAGACGAACGAATGAGCGTTAAAAGGCAGCGATGGCAATAAAATACATTCATTACGATTTGTTCGCTCGTTGGATTCACATGCAGACTAAAAAGGGTCCTTTTCAGGATCACAAAATTATGTTCAATCTAAAGAGTTTATTGTTTTGTTAACACTCGATATCCCCATCTTCTTCGGCTGAACCTTCCTGTTTAGCGATTTGTTGCCACTCGCCACAGCTTTTACAGTTGGAAAATTTCTTCCCATCCAGCTTTGTGAACAGTGGTACAGTGTCGACTTTCAATGTGGGGTCATAATTTGGATCTCTATGTTTACAAAAATGTCCAACTAAATATGTCGCATTACATGTCCGTCCAATTAGCTAAATGTCGAACTAATTGTAAATTACTGTACACAATTTAAGAATTGGTGAAAATTGAATAATCAGGAAAGTCCCCAACTATCAATAAGCTCAGAACAACTGCCAAATTCACATACTCATCAGATCCTGGTCAACAAATTATGAAAAAATCAATTTGTGTTTTATTATTATTTGGGATATTATTTGAGAAAGCATTGAACTGTATTTCGTAAACTCTTTTTTGAAAGGTTTAATGGCCCTGATAAGCGCCGTGTTTTATGGAATGGTTCCAATTTAGAAAACTTAGTACTCGTGGTTTTGAAAAAAAGCCATTTCGAACACCCTCGATGCCGCCTTGTTCTGGATTTGCCACCAAAGCAGTTTGTATAATCAACAAACTTTTTTTCTTCTGCGTCTGCCTGTTGAGGTCTTGATGTCCACCGAACCAAAGCGCGAGCAGTTTTGCTAGCCAACTCGATCACTTCGGCAGCCGAAACTCTATAACGGCTGCTAGGTGGACTGGTGCACTGATACTAACGCGCTCGGCCTAGCTACCCTTGCGGAGCAATTGGCGAATACACCTACGGGAAACTGCAGTCCAACACGGTTCGAGCGGGATTTTGCCTTTCCTTTCACTTTTCCTCCTTTGCCATGTCCAGACATGGCTGCTTGTGTTAGTTTGATGATGTGATGTGATGCGAAACGATGTGGTGTACGGTTTGAATGAGAATTATCGTTACGGAAGGAAGGAAGGAAGGTATTGTATTATAGAGACTTTATACTTTTGCAGTTCATTCGTCTCTAGCCTTGAGAAAGGCCCTTTGAAAACTCTACTCTACTCTATTACTCTACTCCAGCGCTACCACCTCCGCCCTCTTGCCTGGAGAAAGGCACTCGATCCCTCGCCGTCCAGCTAGTCCAGCAACGATGTTGTCCAGTCGGTGTCCACACAAAGAATGATCGTTACGGCAGCGGAGCGGGGATTTTTAAGCTGACTGGCTGGCTCGAGAATTACGCATGTGTGAGACTGCGACCAATGTTTCGTTCATTTTTTTCTTTTTCCTTTCCAATCGTGCTTCATTGTATTTCGCTGCTGCTGTGGTTGCCCGTTTTGGTCCGTACGATTTGAGGAGCACAAAATGGACCAATCAAAAATGGGCACATAGTGCATTTGGACAATGCTTGATATTTCACAATTATTCAATTATTTATCTCAAGAAAAATGAAATGTTATTCGTTATGATAGATGCGTAGATATATTTCCTATCAATTGATGAAAAAACCTTTGCGATCTATTGAGAAATGCTCGAGTTATAAGCGTTACAAATCTTGCATTTTTTCCTACTTGTTCAGTGCCTAGATTTCCATTTCACCCCCTATATCTTCCGGTTAGACGTAGTCCTACGTCAAAAAACTCGGGCGAACGATATTGGAAAAAACTGTTTGTGAGTATAAATGCTCCGAGCTATACGGAAAAAGATTTTTCAGTTTAGTTTTCAAAACCACTACAATTAATTATCCCTATTTGATTACCTGACTTGCGATTCTGGCGATATTTTTGAAAAAACAGTGTTTTTGGACGGATTTGATCAGCGCGCAAAAATTTTTGTTTTGATTTCACGGAACAAGGAACAGTAAACAAACGGGCGGATATCGTTAATGCATTCCTACATTCTGGTAATGTCTGTCATAAGATGGGTTGATAGATAATGTATACTTTATATATTTTTCTCGCGTCAATCCATCATTCCTTGTAAAAGTTAAGATTTCCGCTTTAACTTACCCCGAATTTCAACTTGCCCCGGTGTACCTTATTTGTATTTTACGTTGCAAGATGGGAATGCGACACATGGTTAGCTCTCGCGAGGCCAAAATTATTGCATCAACTTCAAGCTCTTTCTACAAAGTTCTTGTTGAGAGTTACAAAAAATTCCTAAAGTTATTCGTCAACTTTCGTTTCACTCTAAAATAATCCCCCTTATTCCGCCCGGCGAATGACGTGAATAGCAAAGTTTCTCGCTTTGTTGTGGAAGCCACGTTGTTTTAAGCTCCTATTTGATACCTGAGTCGATAGCATATGAGGACACGACTTCAAATCTCACCTAAGTGACAAACTATAGTCACGCAATTTGCCTGCAGGAACACCGTGACTTGAGCCATCTCACGTCATTTGCCGCGCGAAATAAAGGGGAATATTCAAAGTGTGAACATGCGAATTCTCAAATTTCTTTCGACGACTCTCTTTCTATTGAGAGCTGATTTCATACAAGTTTTATCTGAGAAAATGCAATATTGCCTACTTTTCGTTGCTGCTACGAAATGCATACAACATTTTACGAAAAACGAAAAGCGTTACATTCTTTGATACAAGTTCATTTGTTCATTTGATTTGTATTACGTGCAGTATCAATTTAGGCGAATAAATACTTTTTGAATTAAGATTGGGTGACCTTTAAAACCTTAAAAACCTTGACGGATCGATTTTCTAAACGGCGAAGGGATCGATTCACTGATTAAATCGGTCCAGAGAATATATCTTTGGTGAATCGATCTTTGAAAAATCAAATGCCTTTTTTCCAATTTATTTACTTATTCTATATGAGTATTTTTTTTTCATTGAACAATTAATTAACATTTCACATTTCTATTCAAACATGAAATGCATTTTATTTTGATGTTCAGCATGAAGGACACTAGCAGAACTTGAGTGTCCAATGAGTGTATGTGCCAGTGCATTTATCCTTGTACCATCATGGATTTATTTATTTGAATAAATCAATTGAAAATTATTATTAGAAACTCAACAACTGATATATTCACCCACCCTATTTAATGACAATAATCCCATAACATACTGTGCCATAGGTCTGGCATTTAGACAAAACCTTGGTTTTAGAAGGGAACGCTTCAGTTGGTCCTGATGTCACCATCCAATTCCGTCACAATTTTCACTGTCAGCCTAGTAAATGTGATAGTGTAAGTATAACTTGTAATCACTTGTTTTGTAATGACCAAACTTACAAAACTGTTTTTCCTAAATATACGCCGTCTTAACGTATGCATTTTAACTAGCGTCATTTATTAATACTTAGTTGAGATTTCTTAAGTCAAATAACACGCCTTGAATGTATTCCGAGGGGCAAGCTCTAGAATACGCGTGACTACAGTGCAAGCCGACGGAAATTTCTTTGACGAAAAATCGTTTGTTTGTTTATTTATTGGGCTTAAATATGATAATTTCAGCTGTCCAGTTTTCATAAGACCATTTCAAAATTCATAAGTTTTATCAATGAGAAATTCCAAGCAATCGGCAGATTTATAATTGGTAATCTTGCCATTTCGGTTAACATGTTGACTGCCACGTCAGTCACTGGTGTCTGACACCGAGTTTTCGCTCAGGCTGCGTCAATCACCGGTGACTGACAGTATAACATATGATAATAAAGGTAACTCATATAAGCATATAAGCTAAAGTGACCAGATGGTCAGAGGTCTAACGCGGGACACAAAAAACAAAACGTTATGTATATACGTTATGTGAACATAAACCATAGTTTAGCGAGTCTAAACTGATCAGTATTATTTCTTTCTGAGTATCGGAACTCAGTTATGATTTTTCGGTGGTTTAGATTTTGTTTACGCCAAAAAATCACTCGCTCAATCAGAGCATTTACGCCTGGCAAGCACGATTCAAATTCTACAATTTTCTCGAAACTACCGAATGGAATGCTCGAAAATTCCATTTCATTTTTCATCGATTTTAGTGTTAACGTATGCATTCAAAAAAATGGACTAATTTCGGATGGCGATGAAAGATAATTTATAGGAACGAATTTTCTTTAAATCTTACGTTTATTAAGTCTACAACAAAAATGATTCAAGGATGTTGATTCGCAGCAGTAGCACTATCAAGCAACTTGATGACTTTTCCATACTGCAAGCACCACCCCACAGCGAAGGAGTTGGACATCCTGAGGCGCTTTGTGTCCGCCAGATATAGCCGATCTGGTATTTACAATATCATCTCTTTGCCGCTCCTTAAGCCGGGAAATCGAAGCAACCGGCCAAACGGTGGAGAAGAATCTGCCCAAAACGGACATTTTTATGCGGAAGTGTCAGACGAGACCGGCCGTATCTGAGCAGCAGGCAGAAGGAGTAGCTTGAGGTGCTGGTGAAAAACTTCTTTCCGGCGAAAGAAGTGAAAAACTTCTTTCCGGCGAAAGAAGTGAAAAACTTCTTTTCGTACTCCTCATGAAAGACGAGACGTACTTGATGCTAGAATTCAACGAATGGCAGGTGACCGGGTACTTTACGTTCCCCAGGTAAGCGATGACGTCGAATATATCATTCACATCAAGTTCTCGAAGAAGGTCCTTCTCTGACAGACGTGAAGGGAATGTCCAAGTCGCTCTTCTTTCGAGTCTTATGGTGAACCGGGAGATATATAGTACGAAGTGCTTGCCGGAGTTGGGAAGGTGATGTGGTCTTTATGCCTGGGATCAGCCAATTATGCCTAAAGATCACTGGAGGATGGATCGACTGGAGACAAACATTGTCGCGAAGGCCACCAACCTTCCCAACATTCCCCAGTTGCGCCCGATAGAAAACATTTGGGCGAATGGCCAAAATAGAGAGACAGATGACCACCAAAGCCACGACAAGGTAAAATAACACGCCGATATACATCTTTTCATCGGCCATGGTTCAGGTTCCTGCCAACTTCCGTAAGACCGCCCAGCGCTTCATTTACGATACTTCACCAAACAACTCTGCCTCTTCCTGTCGAGTATACACTAGTTCTTCCGGCTTATTTAAAACGTTAAGCCCGTTAAGCCCTAGCTCGGGCTAGGGAACCAAAGAAGAACTTTTCGTCTGACTCACGTTGGTCCCTGCGGACCAATTGGGGACTTTTATAAAAATCATTTTCCAATTTCATTGCTGTCGCTTCCAGATGACACACTCTAAACAATGTCGGTGCGATGAAACCAGCTCAACGTATTAATCTTTGGATGCATCAGAAGCGCTCTTGAACAGTCTGCCAAATAAAAGTTTTTTTTGAGGTTCATACATTTAAGAAAATCAACATGATCAAATTGTGATATTGAAATATATTGATATCGCGGGACATTTTCGTTTCTTTTGCCAAATGCGGGACGTTTCGCGGGACGGAATCTTACGCGGGACATTTTGTTGAAATGCGGGAATGTCCCGCGTAACGCGGGACGTCTGTTCAGTTTAATATAAGCTTATAAGCATTCCCTTTCGAACAAAAATACCTTCCACTACGATAAGAAAGGTTGGTTCTAATACGTTTAAAAATTTCCATCGAGTCGCTCTACAACCGTGGCAGTCAACGTATTAATAACCTGGAAAATTCGTGTTGGCATTTACTATATTCTGCAGAACGGATATTTCGATATTCTCCCATGTCTCCGAAATTGCGACCCAGAACCCGATGCAACCGATGCTCAAAGAAGAGGAGGTTTTATGCTCATTTCAAGAAAAAAAAAGGCTTGAATGAGCCACATTTAAGGGCATAAAAAATATGGGTTTTTCGCGACTTTTCTTTCAACGAGAAAATAAATTACTATGGTTAATCTGATATCTGATATCTGATATCATATTTTTTTCTGATATCTGATATCATATTTTTATTTTTATTTTTAATTTTATTTTTATTTTGACGTAGGACTACGTCTTTCATTTCTATACCGGGGTGTAAAATCAAAGTTTCGAAAACGAAAGCGTTACGCCGGAGACCGAGATTTTGAGCGTCAATAGCTCTTAAACAACTGACCGGAATGGTATGATAAACACTTCATTCGAAAGATAAAATGTCTACGCGGTATATACTTGTTACTTTTTCATCCAAAAACTTGTTTCAATTGCCTTAAAATTGCTTTCAAAACAGGCTATTGAAATCACCAATCGGTATATAAGCGAGCGCCGCTCGGAAATCCACTCAGTTATAATTGAACAGCGATTGGAGCATGTTGTCGCTGTTGTTGTGAAGCTAATTTCGTTTATCATGAAAGCGCTGATGAACGGTGTCACCAAGAGCCTGTTTGTGCACCTAAGGCCAGAAGGGAATCCATCAGGAGGAGAGTGATGCCACAAACGGTTCCGCTTGAAACATGGGAGCAACCAACACACACACATACACGCGCGGAACTATTTTCGTTTGGATGCCATTCAGCATCGAGAAATTTCCGGAAAGATTCAATCGTTGTTGAAAAATAATCTGCCAGTTCCCCTGAAAACTGAAAAATATATTCATGCGAAAGAGTTCATTTTAATGTTTTCTATCCATGTAACACTGTGACCAAATATTTTTCGATTAAGTGCTATTAACAGGTGGTTATCGAGTTAGCATTAACCACTGGTGGGCTTCAAGTATCGAGGAAAATCGGGAAAGAACTAATCGTTGCTGAAAAATACTCTGTCAGTTCCCTGAGGAATTGAAAAATACATTGATGAGAAAGAGTTTATTTTAATGTTTTCTATCCATATAACAATGCAACCAAATACATTTGGTTTTGTGATTTTTCAATCGATCGCAATCAACAGGAAAGCTTCTGAAAATTATTCTTTTTCGGCGAGGAATCAAGGGATCGAGGGATTCATTACCTAGCCTGACCTGATCTGAAAGACATGCAGTTTGTTTGTAACTGTGAGGGAGGGCAGAAAAGCCAGGAGGCAGGAGGCAGGAGGAGAAGAGAAGGTGACCAAGAGAGTATCAGCATCGAAAAACGGCTCCCCGGGAAGACATCGAAGCAGCCGCCACACACACACATACACGCATGGATGTTTTTTCGTTTGGACACCATTCAGCATTGAGAAAATTCCGGAAAGATTCAATCGTTGCTGGAAAATAATCTGCCAGTTACCCTGGGAATTGAAAAATATATTCACGTGAAAAAGTTTATTTTAATGTTTCCTATCCATGTAAAACTGCGATCAAATACAGTTGGTTTTGTGATTTTTCAATCAAGTGCAATTAACAGGTGGTTATTAAGTTAGCATTAACCACTGGTGGTGGACTTCGAGAAGAATCCGGAATGATGTCATCGTTACTGCTAAATAATATGCCAGTTCCCTTGGAATTGAAAATTATGTTTAAGCGGAAGAGTTTATTTTAATGTTTTCTATCCACATAGTACTGCTGCGATCGAATACATTTGGTTTTGTGATTCTTCAATCAAGTGCAACTAATTAGCAGGAAAGCTTCTGTAGATTATTCTCCCCCATCAGTAGAATATTTTCGTATCGAATACAGTTCGCGCGCGCAATGGAAAATGTTTCGCATCGCGAAAATCATATAATTTTCAATTATTGCTCAGTCGCAGAAAGTTTCAAACTCAAAGAGTTCATTCGCCTCTAGTTTTCCTTCCAAATTTCCATCGTAAACCACAACTTCTTTCGATTCAGTCACGGACAAAAAGCATACTTGAGCGATATTGTGGTGGTGAAACGAATTCATTTTTCGTGAGGACATCGACAAGACAACATCGTTACTGAACGAGTTGAACGAGCTGGACGAGCTGGACGGCGAAGGATCAAGGGATTCATTATCATTAAGAGAAGAGAAAACGACCGAGAGAATACCAGCATCGAAAATTGGTTCCGCTTGAGATATCGGAGCAACCGTCACACACACACATACACGCGCGCAACTCTTTACGTTTGCTGATTATCGAGAAGAATCCGGAAAGAAGTGACCGTTGCTGAAAAATAATTTATAATAAAAAAATAAAAGAGTATATTTTAACGTTTTCTATCCATATAATACTGCGACCAAATACAATTGATTTTGTGGTTTTTCAATCAAGTGCAATTAACAGGTGGTTATCGAGTTAGCATTCACCACTGGTGGTGGACTTCGAGAAGAATCCGGAAAGATATCGCTGCTGCAAAATAATCTGCCAGTTCCTCTTGGCATTGAAAATAACATGCAAGCGAAAGAGCTCTCGTTTTCGAAGTGCCTCAAATATTCATTTAGTCATTCATTCAGAATGGATTCAGATTCAACTTCAAACAAATGATCACTGAATCAACGATAGTCCTACGTCACCATTGCGGTTATACCATAGATATAACCCACTTCCTGTTTTTTGGAGTGAGAGAAAAGCCCATTTAAGTGTGGCTTATTCAAGCCTTTTTTTCTTGAATGGGCATAAAACCTCCTCTTTTGAAGCATCAATAGATTATATAATCCTAATGACACAACTTACATCTAACATCAATATATCTTATTCTACTTAATGTTAACCTAGACTAAACCAACGGAACACAATATACTAAAATAAACTGAACTATCGGAGCACTTCACGAAACCTACTTTTATTAGCAGAGCGGGACAAATGATAATCAAAAACGGTTAAATACACGACACATACTATTAATTGGCTCATTGTGGCCGTAGTTGGTGTGGAATGTCGGAATTCGTAGAAAATCGTACGACCGAAGGGTCGTATATCGAAATTAAACCTGTCTAGCAAAACAGAGCAGTCGATGTGAGATTGCAAGATATCAGACACTAAGCAAGCCTTAGCAACATTTCTTCGGTTCATAAGAAGATCTAGATCGATTAGCTGGCAGCGGATAAATTTGCGTTGAATAGCCTCTACTTGTTGTATACCGTTTTGGTAGTGTGGTGCCCATACAACTGCTGCATACTCCAGTGAGGATCGAACCAACCAAGCAATAAAGAACTTTCAGGCAATGGACATCAGTGAATTGTTTTGCAGCGCGAAAGATGAAGCCAAGACTTCTTGAGGCTTTAGTGGTTATATAACCTACGTGATCTTTGAAGGTTAGGCGTGAATCTAGGAGAATACCTAAATCTTTAACGGTGGTTTCACGTTTGAGAGGCGTATTTTTTCCAAAATATATATTTTATTAAGGCACATGTGGCATTAGCCTGACGGGGCCGGGAGTCCAATATTTTGACAATTTTTGTCCAACAACTATGTTAGTAATATGTAACCGATAACTCGCGGTTGGCTCGTGGTTAGTATTACAAAGATTCTCATAATTGGGAAGTTGCAGTCTCCAGTACTATGTATGTGTGGCCGACACGGGATACTACCTATTGGGGTGCAACTGACCATTGATCAGCGACGCCCCCTAGTCTTTACCTCATATCAATCGTGGTGCATCTCTCTTGACTCGAGGAATCCAGGGTAGAATGGTCACTGGGCGGTACAATCTTCAGCTCGTGTAGAGTTGTCATGAGCGGTACAACCTTTGGCTCTTGTTGAATGATCAGTGGCCTGCACAACCTTCAACCTGTGTATCTGTAAAGAGTATGTGTATGTATTGCCCCGACTAAGTAAAAGTTTATCGATTGGGTAGGAGGGATATGATACAACGATTGTCGATGGTATAATTGAAGTAATATGGGGATTGTTGGACCCGGATTTGTTGAGCATTTTAACACATTACGGATCGCTCACGAGATTTCTCGTGTTTCGCGTTCTGTCTGTTACGGATGGATCACGAAATAACCCGTGTTTTCTACGCTTGAAGGTCAAATCCTTGTTTTGCCAAGAATCTAACAAAGCCTACCGATGGCTCGCGTTCGTCCCATCCACATCGAAGAAAACGATCTCATTCGTGGAATCCGAACAAATAAAGCGTTCAAGTTTGCCCCAAAACGAGCGGTCCTTAATACGTTAAACGAGCGCAACTGGATTCAATACTGTTAAGGTGAAGGTGGAAGCTAGCCATTGTAGTAGAATAGGTAAACCCACGTGTAAAAATGGAGTAATAGTGTTTGTGGGAGAAGACCAAAGCACACGTAAATAGATCAATTCACTTATCAGACTGTGTGGCGCTTCATTGACACGAGTCTTTGAATACATTTAAAAAATAGGCGTAAAATGTATGAATGATATGTTCCGATGAACAATTGCAAATATAAATATATATAGAAGGTGCATTTGCATATGAAGTAAAATTCTGATTTAACGCGAGCGTAACATGAGCAAATTTATAACACATGTGAATTGGGGCTCTTTTGGTATTAACAAGTTCTTCCGCATAGTAACTCGATGTTGATAATTCCTTAATATTCTTTGTTCGTTGATCGTATTGTTTTCGTATTGTTTTCACATATTAACGTTGGAGAGCCTTAACCCTTCTCTTCGTTGGCCGAGGCATTTTGATTGAATGTAATACTTTTCCGTTTACTATTTTTGAAAGTATAGGCAGCCGTGGCAGTGTTCCGAGCTCTGCAATACAATTTTCTTACCCAATTTTAATGTTGCTAAAACTTACATTATAGACTCAATAAACGTAAAAATACTAATTGTATTGATATCAACATAATTTTATTCTATTGATTTTCATGACATAAAACGCTATGACTCAGGAATAACATTTTATTGAGCGACTTTTATAGCTGTTTCGATGATATTGTCTGGCATCAGTGTCGAAAAAATAACGATGCTTTCACCAATACAAACAAAACCATTGTCGAAGATTGAAAAATGAAAATTTAACTTTCAGAGCACTAGCTCGAGTTCTACGATGTTTTTTACTATACAGTACGACAGCAGATGAAAATTTAATATCTTGTAAGGAATCGATTAGAGTTTGGTTGATATTACTTGATGGGAAGTGTGCGAAAACGATCATTTTCTTCACACTGTTTCGCAAAATTATGGATTTTCGGGCGAGGGATGTGGGAGCTCCCTAGCCACAAATGAGCGTCATTGTGGCAGCCATTTGTGGCTAGCTTCCACCTTCACCTTAAGCGAGATCTGTGGATGCGGGCCGATAGCTGGGCGAAGTGGTACGCTGGCTACCGCTTCAGACACCTGTTGTGGATCAAGCATTTCATTCGTGAACATAGCTGAAAATTGTTCCCTGAAGAGAAGACCTATCGATGAGTGAGAAGAAGCTTCCTTTCTGCCAAAGCTCATTGTCACATTGTAATCATGATCGTCATTGTAATATCAAGGCGCCTAGAAGTATATACTATAATTCCCCTTCTACTTTCTTCCGTACTGTTTTCATATACCGCTCCCCTAACCAACTTAGTGACGAAACGGCCTCACCTAGTACCATAGACCCGTCTTATGTAATATGACCGTCCATAGTAATTTTGATTTCGCGAGAGTTTTTTGAGAGCTGATCTTTTAATCGACTTCAGTCGTTTGAGGATGGCATTGGACCAGGGAGGATATAGTGGTCTTCTACTAACTAGCTTGGGCGTGAATTGGTCAAAGGTGTAGTTCGGGACGGAAGTAAAAATATCAACCGACGCTTCAACGGACAGGTCGCGTAACAAGTCATTCCAGTTGATGGAGGACAGAAAATGATTCATTCTGTTGAAGTCTGTTTTCCTAAACCTCAAAACGAGTTATTTCCGCTGTTGAGGCAAATTCATACGGAACACATTCGTTTATGAACAGGTTAAGAGGTGGATGATGCTGGCATTCTCTTACTAGCGGGGCAGGGGCACTCGATACGGTAATGTCATTAGAGAGTTCTCGGCTGACAAAGCAGAGGTCGAGAAGACGACCGTTAGAGTTGTGAAACGAGTTGAATTGGACGAGCCCTGCGGTGTTATAGTCATCCAAAAGCTGTTTTTGAACAGGATTCATCGATGAGCGAGCAAGGTTGGGATGGAGATAGCCCGAAGTACCTTGGAACCAGCTGATAGAACGCATGTTGAAGTCACATGCATGTTGAAGTGAGTATCTTGTCCGACAAAGTCATACGTGAGGTTCTAATGATTCACAGTGTAACACCAGAGTTTCGTCATTGACGCGATCAGGGGGGACGTAAATGACGCAGATGAACATTATTTAACAAACAAATTATTTAACAAACAAAAAATAAATTGGTGCCAATTGAACTGTTCCCTGAATAGTTCAACTGGTTTGTTGAACCCTTGCAGCCAAAACCTTGTAAACTGGTGGGAGTTCTACAAGTTTTACTAGTGGACCGATTTCAACCAATGATTTTTTTACTTGATCTTGGATATATTTCATCGTACGTAGGATTTTTTTCAAAATATTGATTTTTAACGAAATGGTGACATTGTTTTGTAAAAATATGCGTTTTTGCCTCAAAAATCGAAACGAAAACATTTACAAAAATATTATTTTTCAAAACATCGAAAAAATCCTAGCTGCTTCTGAAATCTGCATCTCTGTTCGTTTGATTTGTTCCTAATCCGATTTTCCGCAGAAATTGTTGAACTCCGGTCCACTAATTGGCTTGTAACTTCGAAACGGAGCATCGGGGAAACCTGGGACAAAAACTACAGTAAAGTAGACGTCCTAGAGAACATTTTAAGCCAGAAATTTAATTTTTTAATTTTTCAAGTTTCCATAGTGTACTGCCTTCTAAATGTCAATTTTGAGCGCGTTTGTTCATAACGTTAACAATAAGTTATCTCTTTTTTGCTCGGCGTTTTTCGATATTGATGATTCTATTGGTCAAAGATATTTTGTGAAGTTTTGTGTTGCAAACAAAATCTCTTGTGTCGAAACGTTCAATATGTTGCAGAATACATTTGGTGAATCAACTTAGTCGAAAACACGGGCATATGAAAGGTATAGGGCATTCAAAGACAGCCGAAAAGAGATGAACGATTTGCCACGTCAAGGACGACCATCCCTATTCAACTGATGAAACCATCGACAAAATAAAAGGAATGGTGCTAGGAGATCGTTAAGATTGAGAGAGCTAGCCCTTGAATTAAAAGTCCCTCACGTTTGTCATAATTTGGTTGATGTTTTGGGCCTAAGAAAACTCGCAGCACGACTAGTGCCCAAAGAGCTAACTTATCTTCAAAAATTTCATCGCATTCAAGTAGCTAAAATGACATGCTTGAACGATCAAATTCTGATTCCACATTCATCTTTTTCTTCTTGGATGGCACTAACGTTCCCAGTGGAACTTTTGCCTTCTAAACGTAGGTATTACTTGCGTCATATTTTATTAGTAGAACTTAGTTGAGATTTCTATGCCGAAAAACACGTCTTGAATGAACGGAGATCATGTCCAGAACTTTGGTATCGTAATCATGTTTGTCCAAGATCACCAGGCACTCAGACCAATTCATCATCAATATTGCCGAAAACTATGGAAAAAGTATTACATGAATACATAAAGTCTGTATTCATGTCCAAATCTAAATACCAGTTTCCCTACCAATCAGGCAATTCCACAGTAACAGCGCTACACATATGGGAAGTTGGGGCATAGTGGTCACCCTAAGGAATATGCCCATTTTCTGCGTTCACATACCGATTCATTTCCGGTTTCTCGAAGAATATTATAGTTCAACTCATCGTTCTTCAAGATAGCAAACGGCTTTTACTATAAATTACTATAAAAGTACACTTTTCATCATTAGAAAAAAAAGTGAAAAACCGACCTTTTTTTTTGCTTGGAGGTAAAGTGGTCACCCGCACATATCAAGCTAAATGGGATAGATTTATGCTTTTTTTTAGTCCAAATTTGTTCAAATAATATTTGATATAGTAGGTACATGTATGAAATAAGCTTGGCCTGTTCACCTAGAGTTTAAATTTAAATTTTCTCATGCATACAAAAACGTAGTAAGAAACACATAACGTTCCGCATAATGAGGCTTGGTTTAGCTGAAGTAGCATATTTGTCCAGGGTCAAAGCCACAAAAGGATCTTCTCCAAGAGCAGAATGTGATGAGATATATCAGCTTTAGTAAACAAAACATTGCAAGTCGTTATTAACCTATGACCACTTTGCCCCCAAACATCAAATAATTTCTATGCTAATTAATCGCTGAGATTGAACAAAATATCTGTTCACCTCCCCTAGAATATGTGAACAGTCGTCTAAACTGATGATTTGTCCAATATATCAGATTGAATAAACAAAATTTCACGAGAAATTTCTTAGATACCATGCGCACAGAACTACGGCCGAATTGCTATCGAAAAAGTAATTTCTGTTTTTATTTGTATTTTGACATGCGACAGCTCTACTGAAGTACAGGGTGACTCAAAAGTCATTAAACTCTTCAAACATAAGGTGACTATCAATACGGAATCTATAGGCAATAGTTATACTACCAAACAAGCGGGTGACCACTTTGCCCCCCATGACCAATTTCCCCCACTACCCCTACTTGTAACAAAAATTGAAAAATCTCGTCAAAAGAAACCTCTCCATGCGCGTTTCTTGACATCGAATGCCTTCGATGATGCTTTTTATCTATCAATGGAACAAGCTATGAGAAAAATACACTTCGATAACTGCATAGTCCAATGGATCCAGGGCATGCTCACACATAGACGAATCACCGCTGGGCGGGTCGTCGACATCTGTGATTGCAACGGAAGGTTGCGCAAAAGAAGGGGCTCTATCACCTCTGCTTTGTTCACTTGTAGTTAACGACCTGCTGATAAGTATAGAGGTAAAAGGATTCGAAGTTGTGGGCTTTGCCGATGATCTAGTCATAATCGAACAGAATGCAGATGGCCTTAAACTTTACACAATCTTGGTGTATCACAGAAGATCTGAGCATAAATCCCTCAAAAACAACAATCCTTTGACCAAAAAGAAAAAAACTGCATCTGCAGTCTTTACATCTTGGGGGAGAGGAAATGAAAAGCAGCGCTTCAGTGAAATATCTAGGTGTTATCTTAGATGCTAAACTAAACTGGAACGCGCTCTTAGATTCAATAATCAGCAAGACCAACTCAGCCCTATTGGCATGCTCTAAAATGATAGGAAGAACATGGGGCCAAAAATGGTTATGTGGGTCTACACTGCAATTGTGCGGCCTAGGATAACCTATGCATCACTTGTATGTTGGCTAAAGACTAAGGAGACTGTAGCTACAAAAAAGTTGAACAAACTCCAACGACTAGCATGCTTTGCAATTACTGGAGCAATGCGAAGCACTCCTTCAAAGGCATTGGAGGCTATCCTTCATCTGGTAACTTTAAACCAACATGTTCAGCTAGAGGCTCAAAAAAGCGCCCTAAAGCTTAAAAGATGGAAAAAAAATACTAGACGGGGATAAAACTGGTCACTTGAACATCCTGGATCTCTTACCCATTGTACCAGTCTCAAAGATGAACAGTGATTGGATGGAACCTAGGACTAATTATGACATTCCATACAGAGTGATCGAACATTCTCGTTCAGTATAACTGCAATAATAGAATGTTTAAATGTCTGCCTCAAAAGAAAATATAGACATGCTAACAACTGCATGTTCTCAGACAGTCAAGCGGCACTTAAAGCTCTAAAAGCCTTTAAATGCTCTTCAAAAATTGTCTGGGAATGTATTTCCCTTTTACGGCAATTAAGTCAGATAAGTTCGGTACAATTGTACTGGATTCCAGGCCATTGCGTTACAGAGGGCAACGAGCGAGCAGATGAACTTGCTTGAGGAACGGCTCAAACTCACCATTCACTGGTCCAGAACCATTCTGTGGACTTTCTGACTGTGTTGAAAAGTGAGCTGAATAAATGGAAAGACCGGGAAGTGACAGCGAAAAAAATTATTACGCCGAGTATTAAAATTATTCAACAGCTGCTAAGCCTTAGTAAGAAAGACTTCAGCACATTCACTGGTCTTGTAACAGGACACTGCCCGAGTAAATACGATCTTTAAAACATTGGTTTAGCACAAGATGATATTTGTCGCTTTTGTAATGCCGAAAGCGAGACCTCGGAACATTTGCTCTGTAACTGCGGAGCTCTAACTAGACGCAGACTTCAACACCTTGATAAAGCTATTCTGGAGCCCTAGGGAATTTGGTCTGCGTCGCCGATCAGGATTATAAATTTTATCAAATAGATTATTCCTGATTGGCACCTATAGTTCAGTCTACTCCTTCATCAATAAGTAGTAGATAAGCTTGGAGTGTAGTATAAAAAGGGGTATACCACAATAGTTCAAAATAATGCACGCAGTGGTTCACACCCAACAGAGGAAAAAAAGATCACCACAGCTTTTCCTCTTTCCACTCGGGAATAAATTACGTCGGGTTCTTTCAGCTGCCGTATCGTGCTTCCAATGCTAGAAGTGAATGGGTTTGGGTTGTTTATCGTTTCACAATGTCCACGATGCACCGTTCAAAATTGTAACAAAGGGCTGACTTCGACGGAAGGTTGTTGTATTGTATGGTCCTTCGATGTCAACGATTGTCAACGATGCCAACAACGGCGAAACTCAACCTTTTATATAGTAACACTCACTCAATCGTTTTTAACTGAGAAGATAAATTCATCCCAAAATTATCAATCGTCTGCGGCTACCGGCATTGGCCCTGTGTTTCCTCTAGAACAAATTCCACCAGACGAAATGCCCAGTATTTATGAGATTCAGTGTAAATGCCGCCCGGCCAAATCCGTCGAAACCTTGAAGAACGTTTGAGGGAGTATAGGATCGCCGTGGACAATAAGCGACCCAACGAATTAAGGGTATCAGTTCACTCTACGGTGATGAACCATAAAGTCGATTAGGATAACGCGAAGCTCAAAAAGTGTACCAGAAAGACTTCTAACCAAAAGCCTGGAAATCCATGTTCATTAACACTGCTGAGCCACCTGTTATGAATGAGTTTTAAGATCCCGTTATATCGTCTCTATCTTACTTGATAAAATTTAGAGGAAACAGTGGGAAAGCGGTCAGCCTAAGAAATATGTCCAATTCTTGCGTCCACATAACGCTGCAGTCGCCATTTTTCGAAGAATATTGTACCTTATCTAATTTTTATTCAAGATAGTAAACGGTTTTTTTACTATAAAGGTTGAAAGTAGTGCATGCAATATGTATAAGTATAAGAAAAGAAAGTTGTAAAATCGAACATCGATTAAAATGAAAAAGTGGTCACATGGTGTGTGTGAAGTGAACACATGCATATATCATGCTTCATGGAATAGATTTGTGCGTTGTTCTTGTACAAATTTGTTTGAATCATTATTGAAACAGTAGGTGCATGAAAAAAGCTGCGCCTATTCACCTAGAGTCGTGATTCAAATTTTCTCATATGTACAAACACATAGTAAGGAACAAATAATGCGAATTAAATGCGAATTAAATTTTTGTAAATGAAAAAAATATTTGTTTACCTCTAGAGTATGTGAAAAGTCGTCGAAACTCATAATTCGTCGGAGATATCAGGTCAAGTCAATGAAATTTCACGGGAATTTAATACGATGCGCACAAAACTACATCCGAATGACTACCGAGAGAGCGATTTCTGTTTTTGTTTGTATTTTGACATACCACAGCTCTACTGGAAAAAACCTAAGGTTACTATCAATACGCCATCAAAAGTCAATAGTCAGGTCAGTATCAATAGTAACTGACCACTTAACTCTCTCTGACCACTTTACCACCTGTTCCCCTACATAGATAGCAAATATAAAGAACACTAAACTGTTTTGCTAATAATGAAATTTCTAGCATTTTAGTTTTATTTGTTACTGACTGACTTTGTTTTATTTGTTACTGAAAATTGTGTGCGCTCATTCTTTCTAGGACAGTTTTAGAATAGAATATCACAATTTTCAAAAGTCTTGCAAAACTACCTATCGATTTTCTGTGTGATCGTCAATTCTTCAAACTTTGATAAACAAAAGCAAAAGGGTAAGTATTCATTCAACTAAATATATCAGACAGTATCAGGTTTAATTGAAACATTTTAGGAAGCAAACGAAAGCTGAATAATTAGGTCAATTGAGTTCGTGAACAAATATCTCTTCTAGAATAACTTCCTAAATCTGAATAACAATCGATGTTTTTTTCACCAATTATTTTGTCCATTACGCGTACACCATCCAGAAGATAAGAAACTAGAAGAAAAATGTATCAGATTTTCTGAAACTCTCGTTGCTCAAAAATGATGTATATCTCAGCTTCATTTTGTTCGTTTGTAACGACGTTACAGGCTTTTAAATATAACCGAAAACATCGATGTTGTACTTTGTTTCGCAATTTTTCAATTCGAACTTAATTTAAACAGATGATAGTTTGAATGCTGCTATATTGTAATTTTTTTTTCGAATGAACTGTTTCGTTACCATCCTGGTACAGGGAAGCACACATAGTTTTCGTAGTAGCCAATCACAGTAAATACTCCATTGCAGGCTGATTGAGAATTTTCATCGAAATATCCGACATATTTGCATGTGAATCGTCGCTTCATCTCAAATAACGCTTACATTATAGTTTCGGTTGCATTATTCCGCTTTTATTTTTCGAAGGTCAATTGTACAATCGTAACACTTCCTTGTACATAGGTTTTTGGATTATTGACACACATGTGTCTTTTCCCGTTATGTGTGAAACAGTAGGATCTACGAATACACCTGAGTGGAAGGTAACTTTACATGCATTTCTTTCATGCACTCCGCTCTCAAAACGGAATTATTAATTCATAAATGTTGATAACAAGCCGAGACCTTCCCGCAGTAGAGACGACTCAGAGCCGTTTTGGCGGGCTAAACGATGGATGTTGTCTCCATTTTTTTCAGAGCGATCGATGTATGAACAATATGTACCAGCTGTTTACCTCAAGGTGATAAAAGGTGCGAGTGCGTAATTATTTGTATCAGTTCATTTTCAAGAGTCGTCCAAGACGTTCACGAGTCGTACTTTTGTCCGGGATGTTTATTATTAAGTTATTGAGTTTCACGATGATTATAGAAAGAATAGTCGCACAGCATGACACCGTGCAGAGTCAGGAATTGCTTACTCATTTGGATTATTTCGGAAAAGCACACATCATCGGCAGTATCTTGCATGATTATTCAAATGTATCTGAAAGTTGGACAAACCCCGATTTCGAACATCATGACCAGCGATTGATCGAGACTCTGCAGAGCTACGTGGTCGAAACGCTGCAGAACGAAACAGACAGTGGCCCATACGGATCGGGCAATAATGTGAAACTTTTCACTAATTTCTGTGGTCCTGGTAATTGGGCAGTCGACGGCGAAATAACTCAGAATCCTTACTTCCATAAAATTGATCAGTGTTGCAAGAATCATGACGAATGTCCGTTTTCTATTGTAGGACAGAGCGACTATCAATACTTTCCAGGACTTCCACATAAACCACAGTTATTTACTAGGTCAGTATCATCAAAGTGTCGACATTTTTCTCAGTGTGTGTGTCGTGAATTGTAAGGACGAAGAGAAGTTTCCACAATCTGAGTACATGACGTTCAATTTGTGCTTCTGTGAACGCGTATTCACTTTTAATGAAAATTGACTTGCATGAGTGCAGAACCAGAACATTGCAGTACAATTTATATTTATTCTACAGGTTAAGTTGTTCGTGCGATTCAAAATTTTTCTCATGTCTACAAAAAGTGTCGACATTTTTCTCATACGCAGTAGCATGGATTTACAGTAAAGTACAAGCACATTGTTTTGACTACGAGTATCCTGTGATAGAATGTAAACAATATGTGTAAGGAAAATTCGAATCAGCATGGATATTACAATCGACATGGTAATTCTTATTTTAGGAACGATGGTCTTCTGCCTTTGACTCGATGTGGAAGATATTTGGTGGATAATTCTATTCAAAAGCAGTGGCAGTGGTTCAATGTTCCTTATCTCCACATGGATCAGATGTGCTTCCCGGAAGTCTTCTACAGAAATAAAATATTTTGGTACAGTTTCGAGGAAAAACCTAAAACCAATTAAAACGAATTTGAACATGACCTAATAAAGATGCGGAAATTGAGTGTTTTATCTCACTCTGTGTTTATATCAATCGCTTTTTCGTGATATCACATATCAACAGAAACGGTTTCTACTAATCTAGTAATCTTTCAGGCTCAAACATGGAAGGATTTCGGAAATTCAAGTTCATATCAATATTACTGAAGACATGGGTAGCGTGATGAATAATTTGGCTCAAATGCTGGGAAAAGTGATACGACGAAGGAAACATTATTAAACGTTGACATCAGCGTTTTTGAAGAATAGGTATAGAATAGGCTGCCTAAAATATCTCGAACAGGGATTTGCGTTTGTAATCTGAATAGTAGAGAACAGGTAGCGAAGAACTGAGTACATGTCCAGACAGTATGCTCGATGTCAATGTAGCCAACGCCGCAAGAACTACGAGTCCAATTCACTTGAGATAAGCGTTAATAGTAAACTGATGGAACACTAAACGGGACATCACGTGAATGAAATCACGACCTAAAGTCGCACGAAAAGTTGGAAAAAGGCAAAGAAATTTCACGAGTATAAAGGCAGCTTTGGTTTGAGATGCATAGTGAAGGGCGCACCACTTGGGTGAGGTACTCATAGTATAACAAAAGGAAATTCGCGCGAGAAGTTAGTTGGACTAGAGTTTCGAAGTAATCACCAATTGTTTCATAATCTTGCAACGGATCTGTAAGATAATTCTGTGAACCGAATAGTGAGCGATTCCGAAATTCATTGCATGTGTCGAATGCAAACATTCCATAGGTTGCAAACAATAACAACGATACAGTGATGGGCCAAGAAAAATCCACCCCCATTTGAAATCAAAGTGTTCCAATATTAAAAGCTTTTTCAAACCTCGCGGTATCTCAGTCAATTATTAGTAATTTTCAAATAAGTAGCCGGTGTGCAACTTATTTCGTTCCGGTTTTGGCATGTAGAACACATTTATTTGAATATTAAACTGAATTAATACATTTATTAAAGTATTGGCCATCGCTAGCCACTACTTTTTCACATCTTCCTGGCAATTTATTGAAGGGCGTTTATCTTTTGATTTTTTTTTCTTGCGATTCGTATGGAAGTTATTTTTCTTGCTTTTGGGTGCATCCTGCAACTTTGAGTCGTCTAGAATTAGCTTTTCGAGATACTGTTTTGTCTCATATTCCGAACAGTCTAAAATTCCGAACACTTCATTTTTAATTGTAAATTTACTGAACTTTAATGTTATAAATAATTGAATAATAATTCTTTGTGGCATAGACTTCATTTTAACATCATTCACATGTATATATACTGGTTATCACTGGTTATACTGAGCATTTGCAAAAAAGTGACTGTCAAAATCAGCGTTAAAATGTTTGCGTTAGCAAATTCGGAAATGGAATTAAGTTTCGAAGCAATAAATCCAAATGTTAGGGAGTATAATATTTTTCCAAAGAAGAATAGGCTTTAATTTGATGTATCAATAATCTGAATCGGTCTAGTAATCGGTAAGTTATGATATTTTTAAAATAAAATTTAATTTTTTCAGTTTTTCAGTTTTGAATATGTTTGTAAATCAATTTTATGGTGCACGAATGAAAGAAAATTATTGTATGCAAAAACCACATTAATTTCGCGAAAAAGTACCATTTTGAGTAATGAGACACTGTTCAATGGCCAACAAAGCTTAAGTGTTCGGAATTTGTGACAAAACGATACTCTCAATGATTCTTGAAGCTATGTTTGCGTTTGCGCGAATTTTGATTGAGCAATGTCTCTAAATCTTTGTCTTCAAACTTTTCCGGTTGACCCGAACGCTCTTTGTCTATACAACTAAAATCACCGCTTTTAAATCGTCCAAACCAACCCCTACTTTTCTTCGAATGTAAACATAAAATCAAAACATCCTGCAAACGATGTTTATTCGCACCGAAACATTTTCACGCAGTAAAAAATGAACTTGTTGTACAAAACATACAGACTTGTAAATAATATTTGGTTGAATGATTGTTTATAGCACTTTGAGCCATCTAAAATATGATAAAATATGATATATTTCGATAATGCTTATTCCTATGACATTTAATTTATTCATTTAGAGATTGGGTCTTATTCACAACATTGTTCCACCAATAAACCCTGTCTATAGTTGCAGTTCTCCAACCCTGGGCCACATCGATTCTTGCCAAGTTCTGTTCTGCTGCTACTCCTTGTTCCTACCGGATTCGATTCTAACACCATCTTTGCGGGGTTGCATTCCAGCAACCCTGCAACATTCTTTGCCCATCACATGCGCCCAGCCTTGCGAACTTTCTTGATGCTGGGTTCGCCGTAGAATTGCGCCGTTCTTGGTTCATCATCCATATTCCGTACTCTATGCCCCATACTCCGAAGTCCGTTTTTTGTATGCCACCGTTAGACTGCCAATGAATGTACGAGTATGTGAAATGTCGATGATGGTCGCTGCTGGGCTGCTAATTGCTGCTTTCAGGGTGTTCCATCGAAGGTAGCAACATTCAGTTCCCCGGCAATGCAGTTTTAAGATGCTGCGCGTATGTTGCATCAACGTCCGGTTCCTTCAGTCGTCGTAGGTGGTACCGTGGTGAACGCTGATGTCTTAGGGGCTGTCCACATACCACGTGAACAGAAAAATCATGATTTTGGAAACCCCTTTTTCCACCGTGAACAAACCTGGATACTTTCTATACGCCTCCCCCAGTTGTTCGGGCGTGGACATTCGTGGTCTTTTAAAAAAAAATGAACCTAGTTTAAATTTCGTTTTATGTTAATTTCATTTTTTTAATTCTATGTTTTTAAGTGAAATGATCTTAGCATAAATTATTAATTAAGCGGTTTGTTTCATTTCCTGTTTATTCTTTCTCTACCATGGTTGGGGAAGTTTTTGTTTCGCTCTTTAGTTTCTGCCGAATTCCATTTATATTGTCTTAATGTTTTACCGATAAAATAAATATAAAAAAATCACTTGTGAATGTGAATGAACTTGTGAATAAATGTAAACGTTGGGCCAACCAAACCTTTTTTTTTCTTTCCAAAAACGTTTATCAATCAGATTCAATTACTTATCATCTAGCGTTTACAGAGTCAAATTTCACCTTAAAATAAAACTAAATTAAAAATAAGATTAACAATTCAATAATGACTAAATCTAACACTAGATTGATTGGACAGGACTAGGATTTAGGATTAGGACGGGACGACTGAGGTAGTTAGGTTTTATGAGGCGGAATGATATCAGAAAACAAACCATGTTCTTTTTTATTTCCTTATTTAGTAAATGTCAGTCCTTTTTTTTTCTTCGCCGATTGCCCGAAGTAACCAGACGAAGGAAAGTCGCGTCCAAGTTCCGTTATCGGTTACCGCGTGATTGTTGTTTTTTTGCCGCTGAAGAGTTCATTTCGCTATCTGGATAGTGAGTGAAGTGCCCTGCCTGCAAGTGGATAAAGGCTTTCATCCTCGGAAAGCCAAGCATTGGTTTTTGTTTTGTCGCTGCTTCGCCGACATTGGAGATTTCGCCGAGTCATCGTGCCAACAGTGACAGTGCGGGTAAGCTTTCACCGACGACTGTGTGTAGTGGTGTCGTAGGCACATTCCCACCACCAACGAGCTTTCAGCACGCTCCCGTTCATCTGCACTGGAGTGCGTTCATAGGTGAATAACATTAAATATACTGAGAGAAAATATTTAATAATTATAAGTTTTTTTTTTTTGTTTTTGTGAATTATTTTATTGTGAAATATTGTTTAAAAAAATACTTAGAATATAAGTGAAAATTTAAAATGGCAGAGAGTGGGGGACCTTCGGATATGGAGGTCTCTGACTCTAGTTCCCTCCTAACGGATAAAAAAAAGTCACTCAAACGTGTTCCAAATACGGAAGATAATTCTTCTGGGGACGAGTCAGCTAACCCTACCAAGCCTCCCTCCAAAAAACTAGCAAATCTCCCATCTGCCCTTAACGATCCCACTCTACCTTCAACCTCGTCTTCTCCCTCTGTTCTTCCCGCTCCTTCTCAACCTTCGCCTTCCCCCCCTGTTATTCCCACTCCCCGTGTAAAGGTCTATCCAGAAGATGCGCCCGGAACTGGTCCCTGGGTTGTTTTCTTCAGGCCTAAGCCAAATGGAAAGGCGTTGAGAGTCATGCAGATCGCGAAAGATTTGGCAAGGTATACCTCCGTTTCGGAAATTTCGAAGGTTAGACCAAACAAATTGCGAGTTGTCGTGAATGATCGAAAAGACGCAAACAAGATTGTTGTCGATCAGCATTTTACAATTGAGTATCGGGTCTACATACCCTCTCACATAGTCGAAATTGAGGGTGTGATAACCGAAACGGGCTTGACGTGCGAATACATTACGAGTGAAGGTACCGGCCGTTTTAAAAAACTGCCCTCGACGACTGTTAAGATCTTGGGTTGCCGCCAGCTCGGAACAGTCTCCCATGAAGGAGAAGAAAAGAAATTTACGCCGTCCAACTCGTTTCGAGTCACCTTCGCTGGTTCAGCTCTCCCTGACTACGTGATGGTAGATAAATTGAGGTTAGCCGTGCGACTTTTTA